>NC_137073.1:72065241-73511908 GCF_951640355.1 Cnephaeus nilssonii | reverse complement strand
TGTTAAGCAGGTGCCAGGAAACTACACCTGTGGATAAAATTTAGTCCACTGCCTGTTATCATATAGCCTGTAAACAAAGAATGGTTTCCGCATTTTTAAATGATTGGAAACAAGAAAAATAACGTTTTTTGTGACACTAAAGTCATATGAAATTCCAATGTCAATGTCTATAAATAAAGTTTTATTGGAACACAGCTATATTCAATCACTTATACATTGTCTATGACTGCCCTGGTATTAGAATGGCAGAGCTCAGTAGTTAGCACCTGCAAAGCTAAAAGTATTATCTTGCCTTTTACAACATTTGCTGACCCTCTGGTATAGGATGTATTCAATTTACACTGGTGTTGAGATGAGGAGGAAATTACTTTATAATAATATCCTACTTTTTCTCCTCCCCAAATATAATCTGTAAGCTTTACTGTCAATACTTTTAAGAAATCTGAAATGATGCATACATACTTTTATTTACCACTCCCATGGAAAAAAAAAGAAAAAAAACAGTTCCAGAAACTGGATACAAATATGTTATACCACTCTTATATATGTGTTTTACTATTATTCCCAATATTTTTTTTTCTGACTTTCGTTTTAAGGGTCCTAATAAAAACAAAACTGAGTCTGGTTTTCAAAGTGCTTAGCAGGAAGATTCCTGTAATTGGTTACAACAAATTTCATTAGAACCAAAACATTTTACATAAGGACATGTGCTGTGTTATTTGATAGATGTGATAATCACTTGACCTTAACATTTCTATTGCTTTCTCATTGACAGTATCAATGACATAATATGAAAAAATAAAAAATAAAAAATTTGGTGTACTCTTCCATTGTAACCAAGTTCAGAATCTTCGCGTTATTGTTGACATCCTCATTGCCCTGCAACAACTAGTTGACAAGTTTGATGTCTCTTGTATTCATTTCCTTCTTTTCTGTCCATCTACCACCAACCTAAGCTGCTGGTTCAGGTCATCATTGACATTTAAAACACTATTTTTTTTTTCTTTCAAATTGCAAAAGTAGTGCATGTTTATTGAAAGTTATTTCAAATTGTATGGGAATATAAGCAAAATCCCCCTTAGGTTTAACCATAATTAACAATTTGTGTCCCTCCAAATCTTTTGCTCCCTTCTGCTTGCTCATTCAAATTGGTCTCCCTGCCTTTAGATCCCTTACACACCAACCCGTACCATAGACTCCTGTAAAAAGAAGTCTTTTAAAATGTACCTCCCTTATATGCTTAGTGAGGTGTGGTGGAAAGTGCTTGGCTTTGAAGCCAGACAGACCTGAGCTGAAACTCCAGCTCTGTAACTCATAACCCCTATGACACTAAAAAACAAATAACTCTAGGGACTTCAATGTTCATAATGTGAAATGGGGAAATTACCATCTTACTTCAGGGTTGTTGTAAATCTAGGCTAAACATAAAAAGAAAATTTGGAAGAAAGTAGTGCCTGATGAACATGACAGGCACGAGTGAGGGAGTAAAATAAGATTTCAGAATTAAAATAAAGGAGTGTGTGGCTACAATTCAGTACAGGAAAGTTATGAAAACTAAGCAGGTCAAGAGGCTGTGACACATTGCACAAATTATTAATGTATACATGGAAGTCTCCCAGGATGATGGTGGGGTGAAGAGATTATGTGTAAGATACTGAATATGGTAAGTGATGAAGATATCCCAAGATGAGAATGACAAGAAAGGGAAAAGGTATCGTAACATGGGATGGGCCTCATAAAAACAAGGGAAATGAGGAGAAAAAGGGAGTGGCCTAACCCTAGCTGGTTTGGCTCAGTGGATAGAGCGTCGACTGTGGACTGAAGGGTCCCAGGTTCGATTCTGGTCAAGGGCACATGCCTGGGTTATGGGCTTGATCCCCAGCAGGCGGCATGCAGGAGGCAGCCAATCAATGATTTTCTCTCATCGTTGATATTTATGTCTCTCCCTCCCTCTCCCTTCCTCTCTGAAATCAATAAAAATATATTTTTTTTAAATTTTAAGGGAACGGCCTAGATGCAACAGCTGGGAGTGTCATATAAACACTCCTGCTGGAAATAATGATTTTGTCAAAACAGAATTATAGAGCATTCTGAGTCAGGAGGTCATGCTGAGAATACTTCCTATAGGACAGCAAGTTCCAAATGGAAAAGCTAGGCTATGTAACAGTACTTTATAAAAGTATGTGAGGGAGGGAAATTGTTAGCTGTTTGACATATTTTACTCATGGGACCACTGCATCTAAAAACTGGCCATGCTGCTTGTATTTAAAGGACTGTAGTGAGGAGACAGGGGGATATGGATCTCATCTGGATGAAGTCCTGGAGGAAGAAAAAAGTATGTCTTAGATGATGCGCTAATTGGAAAGGCAGCATTATTATAGCTACTTTAATTTCAAGTAACAGGACTTTTTAGGGATGCTTTCCTTGAATCCGATAGAGTGGAAGAGGATCCTTTTACATCATAGATGCCAATCAGAGGTGCCATAGCTGCTGAGGAATTCCTGCCATAGAACAAAGATGGGGAAATGGGTCCTTCGAGACCAGAAACACACACGCACATGTACACACACACACACACACACACACACACACACACGTGTTTATTTCTGCCTGATTTGTGCCTGTATATTTTAAATGTGTCAGTGAGAAGGTAGGCATGGGGAGAAGAATGTGATTTACTACACAGGAACCTTAGAGTCTTTGGAGTCCATGTCTGTGGTAGCAAAGCCTTCTGATGACCCAGCTTTCTTTTCATTAAAGTCTTGAATTTTTCTGGATCAAGTGCTGGAATTAGGTCCTAGGTGCTCATGCTTCAGCACTGGCCCATGTATTCTGAGACTGTACATTTTTTTCTTGACATATGGAGCATTTTTCTTCAGAAGTAAGGAAGGCTATACTTCCTTCTTGTCAGGCAGTTAGAGTTGGCAGTGGTAAGAAAGAAAACACTAAATTTTAAGTTAGAAGGCATTCAAGTTATTTGATAAGAAGAAAACTAATTTATCTTAGCTTGAATTTGTAAAATAAAGGGTAACACTACCTAATTCGTAGGATTGTCTTATAAGGATTCAGAGAAATGCTGCATATGAAAGTGTTTTGTTGATGAAAATACTCTTCTTCCATTATTATTAAAGATTACATTTATTAGTATAAGGGTAAAAATAGTGGCAGAATTAAGATGGGATTTAATATTTTTAAGCATCATTTCTGCCAAGCAATAAGCTATGACTTTTTTCAATATACACAAAATGTTCCTCGTGATAAAGAAAAATAAAGGTCAGTAATGCAAGTAAGTGGAGAGATTTTTTTTCTCTCCTTCAGAGATCTGAATAGGAAGTGGGAAGAACCAGCATTTATTTCTTTCCAAAGATTAATGATAACTGAGGAAATTTTTGTGAATATGATCTTAATTATGAATCAGTATCCTTAGTCAACAGAATAACTTTCAAAAGCAAACTAATAAAAGGAAATTAGTATCATCATTAAAATATCAGTTATTTAATAAGCTAGAAACCTGAAAGTGGATTTCAAATGATAATTTCATAAGTATACATCATAAAGCAAAGGAATCTCAGGAAAAGTCTGCACGTCATAACATCTCAATGCTTTGAGATATTTTATATTTCTTTACTTTATCAGAATTACAGTATTAATAAAACCTCCACCATCTACATATATATCTTTAGTACTAAGCTTATAGAATTCCATTTTTATACTAAGGAAAATAAATTAACTCAGTATTTGAACATATTGAAAAGAGAAATGAAAAATATCACTAAAGAAAAAGTAATGAATACAATCGAAAGCAGCTGGATGTCAAGAGACCTGGTTATGGTTTCAACTCAGCCATAAACGCTTAGTGAGACCTCAGCTAAACCACAGGCTCACCGAGCTTCTGTTTTTCTCTTCTGTAAAATGGGGTTAGTTATACATATCCTGTCTGGTTCACTGAGTTCTGAAATTGATTTTTAAGCTGTTCAATAAAAGGCATTATTGGCATTATTAGTAAATTGAATTTTCAGTCAATGTTAAAACACCAATGTCATATACAATAAGGTCAGGAAGTTAAAAGTACATATCAAAAAGCTGAATCACCAATGGAGAAGGGCTTTAAAAAACAATAGTGCTGTATTTATTGCTAGTACCATCCAGAGGCCTTTAAAAAGCAATCCCTTCCCCCATGTCCTTTTTCTCTGTGTTAGTTGTGGGTGAACAGGACTGTTCTCTAAAAGGTTTCTAAATGAGGTTGATGTTAAAAAATATAGTATCACCATTTAACAGCCTTTTAAAGAGCGGTCCCTAGTATGGTCTTTGTTAACAACAGAAGGAGGAAGGGACTATTTTTTTCAAAGGCTTTTAGAGGATGTTGTTAAAAGAATATATAGTGACATCATTTAAAAGCCTTTTAAATAATAGTTCTCCTTCCCTCCCAATTGTAATGTCCTTGGCTTTCATTTATTTTGTTCTATAAGCCGAAAATGGACATGCCAACATATTATTGGCCATGGCCGGCATTTGTTGGATGGAGAATGATGTATTGCTTTTTAAAAGGTGGGTGTCCAGAAATAAATCCAACTCTTCAAGAACATGGTACCATTTCTATACAGGATACTGCCCACCCACCTTGTCATTTGTTTGTCTACTCTAAGAGCGTACTGAAGATAATCACCCAAACAAGAAAGGAGTCAGAGCTAAGTCATTCCAAGATTACCTGTGGCATGAATATAGTCCTACCATCCTCTTTTACTTGAGTTAACTCTCCATCCAACTCATGGCAAAGTCTAACTTTCAGCTCCTCACTTGCTATCTTTATTAAACGTTTCTGCCACTATTCCTCTAATTTTAGACTTTACCCTGCGATGAGGCAGCAGTGGGCTCTTAGGTTCCTCCCATATTAAGCTAAGGGAAGAAAAAATTAAGTCAACCATTTGGTTTAAAGCCCTAAGTCTGACAGCCAGTGCGCTTTGAGGTAGGTTAGCGTATTTTTCACATAACATACCAAAGAAAAAGGAACTACCCCTAGGGATCTAATCATAGGATCATAAACAATTTTCCATCTCTTCTTGTGTGCGATCTTTTCAGAAAGGGTCATTTCAAGAACAGGAATTCCTAGATCTATAACACATTAATGAAATAATAAGCCTTTAAAAAATCTAAAAGCACAGCCCTCCAATTTTAATTCTAAATTTTAGTGCATCCCTTACTTTATCAATTTTGCACATAGATCTCCCTGGTTAGTTCCTGATTTACTTAAATCATAAGTAAGTAATGATTTAGTTAAATATCGAATACCATCCATCATACAATGCTCAGCTCAAGCCCCAATTTGTTCATTCAACTCTTTCTGACCATACTTCCAGCTCATAATGGTATTACTCATTCTATTTTGACATTTTTATAGTTTAATTTTCATATTATTATTTCATTTTATGGATTTCATATTATTATTTAACCTTATTCTTCTGCACCATGTAAATAAAGTGCTAAGCCTAGACAATTTCCTTGCACATTTTTGCATAATTAAAAATGTAAATAAGTTTTGAATTCTCTCCTGCCTTAATAGTACAAGTTAGTTATTTGTGCTTATATTTATATTTCAGAGTAGTATATACTTAAAATGTTTTAAAATTTAAGCCTCTGCATAAAATTCATGTCATTTGAGGTTTGTTTCCATTACCTACGGAGATAAATCAATGAAAAATGCTACTATAATTCTGATTCTAATAAGTGTAAACTGATAAAATTTTGAAATAAAAATTCTGATTTTAAAAAGGCATAAAAATAGCTTGAGGAAAATATAAATATATGAAATTTAACTAATATGATTGATCTGAAAACTTCAGCTGGCAAAATCCCTAGAGCAGGGCTCCACTGGAATTGTAGGTATAGTGAGTGCCATGGTGCCATCAAGGTCAAGATCAAAGAGTACCCCGTTATATGTGGCGCAGCATCAGAATGATCTCCAGAAAAGCCATGACCCTACCTTTCCTCTCCTCTGCAATTTGATAGGTGAGGCATGAGTGTGAGGCCTCTTCCTCTCCCCACAGGGTCTATGGGTGAGGTGGTATACAAAATCATGTCCTCCCAAAAGTATCCATGTCCCACCCCACAGAACCTATGTATATGTAATAATGCACGACAAGGGGGAATTAACCAACTAAACGTGAGACGGGGAAATTTCCCTGGATTGTCTGGGTGAGCCATGTAATTATATGAATCTTATAACAGAAAGAGTGAGGCAGGAGTCAGTGTCAGTGACGCAGTATGAACAACTCAATTGGTCGCTGCTGGCTTTGACGATGGAAGGAGTCCTGAGCCAAAGAGTGTGGCCAGCCTTGAAGAGCTGGAAAAGGCAAAATAAAGGATTCTCCCCTTGAGCTTCCAGAAGGGAACACAGCCTTGCTGACACCTTGATTTTAGCTCAGTGAGTCCCATTTTGGGCTTCTGACCTCTTGAACTGCAAAATAATAAATTCACATTGTTATAAGCCACCATGTTTGTGGTAATGTGTTACATCAGCAATAACAAACTAATAAAGGTATTTGATGCCTAGTTGAAAACTACTGTTCTGAATGTTTGTGTTGTAAAATCTACCTATGGGTCTATGGTACAAATGTTTATTTGTATACATTTTTCAATGGCTAGTCTGTGATCTGAAAAACATCAAAAATTCTGCTTTACCTATAGTATTTCCTCATTGGACTTAAGCTTGAACACTAATGAATTTGAGTGGCTCTCAAACCTGGACAGTTATTTGTCAGAATCATTTAGAGAACTAGTTTTTAAAAATGCCCCTCCACCAATAACCTTTCTATATTTTAAATGAGCATATTGAGTTGATCTTTATCCATTCAGTTAACAGGTACTGAAAACCAATTTAAAAAAGACCACGATGAATTGTCTTCCAAAGGCTCCAACCTAATGCACTGCATGCTATCTAAGTCAACCTCTTATCCCTCTTTAGTTAATATATATTATTAGTCTTTTTTATCAAATATGCATAAATAGGAACATTTTGTATAGTTCTGTACAAACAAAAGGGGATTTCTGTAAGCAGTAGTAGTTACAGACACTTGGGTGATGAGGCACAAAAAAGACAAGTTTCAATGGGGATAAAACAAGGAAACAAGAAAACTAAGGGTTTGGGAGGAACAGAACAGGTAGGTATTAAAAGGGTAATAATTCTGAAGGAACTCTTAAAAACGTTAGCTTTTTCTAGAGCCATTTTTCTCTGAGAAAAGCACAATAAAAAAAGTTAGACTTTTATAAAGGTCATACTGAGTCTCTGAATCCAGATTCTTAAGCATTTTGCAACTACTTGTGTAAAGTTAATGTTGTAAGTGCTGGGATAAATACCGCAGGTGTACCAGTGGGCGCTTATGCAACCAGGTCTATGTGAGAAAAGTTGAACCACCAGAAATATAAGCAAATGATGCTCAGAAAAAATTCAATCTGTGTTGGTCTGACAGAAATACATGTAGAATGGCAAAACAGTTCTTGGTAGAAATTCCACATCTACAAATCATATTACAGAAGGCATTCAGTATCATAATCCAAGATAAAGAAGTCATCTCTGAAATTTTGTTAGTGTTATTCATTTCCTCTGCCAAGAAACCAAATACTTTATACAAACCTTCAGTACCCCTCTACACATTCTCTCCTGCACTCTTGTGTTCATGGTTTCCATTTCCATAACAGAAAGATGTGCCTCAAAACTGCAACCATGGATTACTTTTTTTAAAATTTGCTTTAGAATGTAGAAGACACTCCATTCATGTTTATTAATAGAAATATTAGTGTGTGTTTTAAACCTGTCCCTATAATCTCCAAAGCTTTTACTGGAAGCAGGAAAACTAGCTCCAGCCACTGATATCAAGTCTGCAAAGAATGTACAGGACATTAACCTGTATTCACTATTCTACCCAAACTATTTTTGGAAGTGTCAGAGAACTGAGAAATTACATATATGCATGCTGGGTAATTTTTATGTTTGATCTGACACTTGCTCAGATCATTTCTCTGCTTCTTGATATATAATGGCTCCTTTTGGTTGATAGCTTTTAAATAAGCATTGAGCCACATATCTATAAAAATATAACTTAAAAGGCACACTGGTGAGTTTCAGAATACACACAATCTGGTCAGGTATTAAAAAAAGATATGTTATGATTCCCTGTGTCCATTTATCCAAAGACTGGAGAATTGATAACCTTCTCCAGATGTGTATCATTCTTTTAAAAATTAGTTAAAATATATTGTTTCCTAAGGAAGAAACAGTTCAAATAAGTCAGACACTAACTTCTGAGCATTTCTTTTAACTATTTTACTTACTCCCTGGGTGTTTAAAATTAACAAGGCATTCGAACTTGTTGGGCAGTACATCTATCCATTTTAGCAAATGAAGCTATGTCAAATTTCAAATTATTTTTTCAAAGATTTTAAGAAAATTTCCAATTCTATCAAGTATGATGGAATTGGAAATTGCCAGTGGCTGGCAAGTATTCACAATCTACCTATGGTTATGCTCTGTGACGAAATAGTTTGATGTAATTCCCAAAAGTAAAACATGCCTGTATATGAACATTTTCTGGCACAAAACATGTACCTGTCACAAAGCTATGTCTAAATTTCAAATTCATATTTAGAATCACTACTTTAGCAGCACTGTCACTGAACAAGACCCATGTGACGCTTCAAACTGCGTATTATCACCCATTGACAAACGCGACATTTTATGAAGAGCCAGCCCCCTTCACACTGACATCCTCTATACCCTGAGTAAATAACAATTCATTTCCTAACCTTGACTTTAGAGTCCAGCCTTTCTACCCTTCTTTTTTTTCTTCTTTCCAAACAAGTGACAAAGAACAAGGAAGCTGATTGAAGGGGTCCATTATGTATCAACTTAAAGAAAGGCAAAGTGATTGATGAAACTAGCAGTCACCTTCACTGCTAGCTACTGCACCTGTATCCTTTTTGTCAAATGACCTGAAAATCCTGCTGACAGTTTAACATTCACTGCAAGGATACAAAGTATGGGACTACAGTTTTCAATATTTCTATTTGCAATGAAATGTTCAGGGATATAATCTGAAAACAAAAATTAAACTTTATAATTTTCTAAGCTTTATATTTTCCTCCTACATAGTCTCTGATTGCATCAACTTGCTTTACAAAAATATTGTCAGGTGTGTGTATATAAGATAGGGAGATGGTGTGGCAGGGTAGTCAAAATGAATGCTTCTTTTAAACTTTATCATTTTGTCTGTTTTGTTGGCAAAGACAATATTGTTAACATAGCAGGATTCCTCCTGCCAAATTATTTGCTAAGTTATAAATACATTGCTAGACAAAGAAATTATGACTTCTCACTTTTTATCTATATCTTAAAAAGGAATTATTAATTAAAATAAAAAGTTAAAATGTAGCACTCTAACAACAGTAATGTTTTACTTAACCAATCGAAAGTTGTTTCTCAACTTTCAATAGGTGACACAGGCTTAGTGAATTCACTGGATAACCAAGTAACTAAGAATTTCTTCTGTGGATGGATAAAAGTTTACCTACTTCAAAGAACTCATGATATTTCCTTACAGCAGTGAATTCACTCACAAGCTTACTGTGTCAGAAATAAAAACTTCACTAGGCAACAGTGACACACTTGGGAGCAAGCAAAACCTCAAAAGAAGCCCAGTTCTCGGTGTGGACATAGCACCATTTCTTCTGGGCATTTATTACCTGTTAAAAACCAATCTTTTGGTGAGTGGCAGTTCAGGGTTTTTGAGAGCAAGCTGCAATATTTCTTCAGGTCTGCAGAGTCATAATTAAAGCTGAACTGAGCGGAATTGGAGAGGGAAGGTCAGCGAGGTGCCGTATGAGAGATGAGGCTGGGCTGATGGGCACCAAATGAACAAATTATGATGGGCCCCACTCAATGTGATGAGGTCAAATGCTTGTTTCTACCCACTGACAGTTCAATTTCCCTGAAATGTCTCTCGGTTCTCTATGAGCTAATTATGAATGAAAAGTTATCAACTGCCCACGCCAAAGGGGGCTTAAATACTATTTTGTGGAGTTCTTAATGTCAAAATATTGTTCAAAACAGCAAGCTGTCCCACTCCAAATATAATGTGTGGGTTAATCTACATACCAGGGAAACACTATCCATTTTCCCCAGGCTTCCTACAATGTATACATAAAGCAAATTCTCCTGCACTTGTCAGCTTAACCAAAAAGAAAAAAAGGAAAAAAATCATTTTATCAAGTAAATCTGTATTATACTTACAATTTATTTCCATGGTAATAGTAGTATAGTGCTTATAGTTTTTATATATCACAGGCTACATAATTTTCAAATAGCACCATATGTTTTTCCAGGAGTGATGTTACTGGATTATTTAGCTTCTAGGCATCAATACTCACATTTGCCCCAGCATACAGATTCATTATACTAAATCAGCTCAAGAGTGATTGACAAAATGTAAACTCCTTTTATGAAACCTCAGTTTCTTAGGGACAATTTTCCACCACCTGCAGTTATGATGGACAATTATTTTGTTTACATTTATAAGGCTAAATTGGATACAACTTCTCTTTGAATCCTATAACAGAGATAAATATTTAATAGAATTTAGGATTCAACTAATTAAAAATGTATATGGCTTCAATCACAATAATACAAAAACAGATGAAAATGATAACATTTACTGGGACCCAACTATGTGCTAAGGATGTTTAATACAATATGTTTGGTAGTTTTCTAGCAATATACAACATATTTAAAAGCTTGGCTTAATGTCCTGAGGTTAAAGAAAAATAAAGCAATACGAACTACATAAAATAAAATAGAGCACTGAGCTTAAATTGTAACAAAAAAAATTATAAAATATGGCCTGGCCGATGTGGCTCAGTGGTTGAGCATCGACCTATGAATCGGGAGGTCATGGTTCCATTCCTGGCCAGGGTACATGCCCGGGTTGCAGGCTCAATCCCCAGTGGGGGATGTGTAAGAGTCAGCTGATCAGTGATTCCCATCCTTGATGTTTCTCTCTCTCCCTCTCCCTTCCTCTCGGAAACCAATAAAAATATATATATATTTAAAAATTATAAAATATGTAAATGTACTATACTTGAAAATGACATGTTAACTTTCTTATTGCCACTAGATGAAAAAGAGTTATATCCTCTATAAGAAAAGTAGATTTAAAGTATAAACATAAGTACTTGATAAAGGTGGGGCAGAGAGAGAAAAAGATCAATGATTACTTAGGCAAAGGTAATTGGACATAAAAAGTGAGAATTTTTTTTGACATTTGAAAGCATCATATGGATATATATATGTATGTATGTATGTATATGTATATTTTTGGCAACTTCCTAATAATGAAAAAGTTTTTAATGTTAACCATCATTTCTACATTTGAGAAAATATGCTAAATTATACAACATCAATTTAAAGATTCCTTAAGAAGTATTATCTTATATATTCATGTTTAGAGATCACAATTTAATTTGTTCATTAAAGGATCCTTTTTAGAAGTTGGTTTTTTCTAATTCTTATTGTAATTGTATTGTTCTAATCTTGTATTATAAAGGCAGCTTCTTGCCTATCATTTATACTTTCCTCGTTAATCCTGACTCAGTGAATTAACCTTTAATTATATCCGTTAAAATTGAAATGAGCCTCTTGTCTGGCCGGGGCTGCCCCCTTTCAGTGCATGATTCTGATGAAAATTTTTAGGGTTAATGAATATGTCCCATGTCATGTCTGATAGCTGCTAAAGATGTGAGGAGGTAAATGTTACCTTAGAAAGATGTGCTTTAAATTTTTAGGAGATCTGCTCTATTGACAGAAAAATAAAATAAAAATATCTTTAGTTTCTCAGTTTACCATGCTGTATTTTCAGCCGAATTAAGAGAGCACTTAAGAAATACAAAGAATGGTTATTAAGATACATTTAATCAAACAACTTAAAGAAATAACTTATTCTCCATTTTCCTATCTTAAATAAGTAATAAAAGGAACATGTAAGGAGCACTACAACGTTTTAGATATGTGCTTGATAGGAATTCTCTCAGTGATATAGTAAACTAACATATTAACAATACAGCCCTTTAAACCGACACCAGTAGGGATGATCTCTAAAGATAAAGCTGGAAAATAGGAAAAGATTAATTTCATTCATTTAGCATACTTTTGATGAGCACCCATTATGTATCAAGCACTGGGAACAGAAAGGCCAATAAAAAGGCCCTGTCCTATCCTACAGAGACTCAGAGTCCAAGTCTTATTACTTCTTTCATAGTTCTAATGAATACTTCTCATATGCTCATGATGTTTGCTAAAGTATCTCCACTTAATATCCCATAAACGTCTAGAAATTTAGAATTGGAAAGGTTCTTAGAAACAATCTTCAGTCTTCTAATTTCACAGATGACAATCTGAACTGAACTCAAATTTTGGTGTACCAGCTTAAATTTATAAGATAACTTTGTCAGGTCACATATTCTATAAACCATGGATGTCAAAGCCTCACTGAGAATATGAAATAAACAAGTTTCTGAAATTATGTACTTCAAGTATCTTATTATGAAAACTTTCAAATGTACATAAAAACAGAAAGACTAATACAATGAACAAGTGGTACTCATCACTAAGTTATAAAAAGTATCATTTGTCCAATTTTGTTTAATCCAACCTTTTACTCCACTTCTGAATTATTTAAAAGTAAATTGTAGCTATAATCTACTTTTATCAGTAAATACTTTGGTTTGTGTTTCTAATTAAGACTTTTAAAGAAAACTTTCTATTATCACACCTGAAAGAAAAAAATTCTCTTTAAGTTCATGTAAAATACAGTCAGTGTTCACATTTCCCTGACTATATTATAATACATGTCTTTTCAGAGCTGGTTTGCTTGAATCAGGATTCAAACAAGATGCACATATTACATTTGGTTGTATCTCTCTTTAATCTAAATTATGCATTTTAAAGCAGAACTTACTAAAATTTTGTTTGTTATTTTAGCATAAGTGTAAAGGAGATCTTCAGTATTAATTTAACATAGGGGGAAGATATTTATATTTCAGTAATGTGGAACAACTGCAAATTTAAAGAAATAACCCCTATTGCTAGGGCTATAAAAGCCATCTGTAATTATATTCCTGGATGATTTGAATAACAGTGTGTCTGATATATTCTAAGATAAGTGGCTTTTACTTTTCTTTGCTATTAGGGTCATATACTGTACTTAACTATTTTTACTCCATGCTCTCCTCTCTCTAGTAATAAATTAGTTTATCAGTGTTACTTGGGCATGTGCCTGCCCTACAGTTAAATTCATTTTCTTTTCCTTTGAAGAGTAAGTGTAAGTATCACAATAATATTTTCCATATTTAGGTCAGGTTTCTGATGGCAAAGATTTAATACTATTAAAATAATACTTAATTTCCATACTGTGCCCTGCCATATGTTCAGAAAAATTTTGGCAAGCTTTATAAAAAGAAGAACAAAGGTAACAAAAGTTAACTTGATGTGGGATTAAATAAAAACACATGATTGGCCAATGCATAATAATCTACGATATCTTAAAGCTTAAAAAACATTATTTTTCACTGCAACTATAACAATGTATCGTGCACAGTTTGAAATATAACAGTTGACAGTAACACAAAGTTCAATCAACTTTGCATATGCAAAATAAAATTGCCATAAAAGATTAAATCTTTTCTAAACAAGTGATATTTTTAAAACCTCTTATTATTTCCTATTATAGTACATTTAATTATAATAAACAAAAGTTAAAAACCATATTCTTGGAAAAGAAGTCAGCAGATATTCCATGAACTAAGCTCTGAAAACAGTGAACCCACTGCAAGCAAAAGAAACTACTACCACAAAGGAGAAAGAAAAGAATGCCCAAAGCTTTCTTTATCATCTCTTCTTTAATCCTTCAATTTCTTGCAAATTTATATACATATTTTCTTTGTTTTGGTGAGTGACTTTTTTTTTGCAGTAAAAATTACTAGCTCATTACTAACTATAATTAGCATATCATAAAGTGGATTCTTCCTGGTGGAGAATTTTATTATAATGTCAACAAAGCATTATGAATATTATCCACCAGTCAGGATTTAGATTGTTAGATTGGCATATATTTGCTTAAGCCAAATAAAAAATATTTTGCAATAAAACCCCTGCAACTAATAATGAATTACAGTCTCTTTTTAAAAAGTAGCTCCTTTTCATAATCTAGGGAAGGAAGCAAATATAGTGCTGTTACTAACTCTGAGACTCTGAAGTAGTGTGGAAATAGAGTCGAAGCAATAGTATGGCACACATTAAAGTTTAATTTAAAAATTAAAGCTACTCATACCCAGAAGAGAATTAAATAGAGAAATAAGATGGGACATGGCTAGGCAATGGAAGAACAAAATACTGTCAAATTTTAATTAAAAAATGTTTTCAATTTAAGCAGACGCAGGCCAGTGATTTTTCATTATTTTTACCACAGTTCCATGACTACTGACATTCTCATCAGAACAAATAAAGGATTTTTCCCAAATTTGAAATGACAAAATTATTTTTAATTTTGACTTATAATTTCTTCCTCCTCTAAACTCGGGATTTTAACTAGACTTGTCTCTTAGCCTAAGGCTTGAATATATCTTACATTTGCAAAGTACAGTGTAAAACTACAAACATTTTTTAAAAGGTAGTTGTTTTACACCTTATTAGAAAACAAACTTTATCACAGATGTATTATCTTTTGTTTTGGAAATGAGATCATATATTCAAGAAACATCTGGTATACGACCTAGCAAATGCTTATATTCAAAGACTCCCTTCAAAGCAATCTGTCTTGAAGACAAACTAGAAGAAAGCTGGCACTCTGGCAGCACAGGACAAGCAGCCTGGAAAATCATACTAAAATGCCCTAGCCCAGTACAAATGAGAGAGAGAGATTGACTTAAGACAAAAATCCACTTAAGGGAATCAGAAATCAGCTTCAATTACAACTGTCATCATTATGATACACAATTATTCTAATAATTCCAAATACTGAAAGCATGTCCAATAGATACTCTTTATCTTCCAATTAATTTCGGATAACTCAAAAGGGGTCAGGACCTCATCCCTAATCATGGACAGTTGTAATTTCAATTAATTGCAATCTCTGTCAATAACAAAAGCTCTAAGCCTAGTTGCTAGCCATTTTTAAAAATTTATTTTAGGTTTATTTTTAATCCCCACCTGAGGATATGTTTATTGATTTTAGAGAGAGGGAGAGAGAAACATTGATGTGAGAGGGAAACAACCTCCGGTACATACCCCGGCCAGGGGTCAGTCCCACAACCCAGGTATGTGCCCTGACTGGGCTTCTCTAGTTGGGCTTCTCTTTTTGCAACTCTGGTTTTTCTTTCATGGGATGTTCTTGTTATTAATTCCTCAATATATTACCTCTATATTCTATAATGATCACTTTTTTAAAGGAACCTTCCTGCACCTTTTGTGTAAGGGACGATGCTCCAACCAACTGAGCCACCCGGCCGGGGCACTAGCCATTTTTCTATATTCCTCAGATAAGGAACCTGACAGAACTAAAGATGCTAAAATTTGGTTTGTGTATAAAAAATGCCTTTTCTTTGCCTCACTCTGCCTGCTCAAATTCAAGTTTATTACTTATGGGTTTCCCTCTTCTTACCCTTCAGCTTGTAAATCCTTGAGGGGGTGGGGAGCCTTAATTAAATTACAGGCTTCTTGGTCATACTGATAAACTAAATGCTATCTTTTTGCTGGTCATGGGAAATTCCAGGTTGGTTACCCTTAACAACCTGCAGAGACCTTAGTTTAATGCTGTTGCTGCTGCTGACTCCACCCTGCCATCGCGAGCCTTTGCTCCTTTCATTGGTGATGAAGTGACGCTCCGCAGTGCCAATTCAAGGAAAGCAGACAGTGGATAGCATGGACTGTGAAAATTATCCTTCTGTTTCTTATAAGTGAGAAAAAGCAGTTCAGATTTCTAAATTTTACACTCTCCTAAATGTCAAAAGTTAAGCTACAATAGTATAGAGGGAAATAGATGGGACTGTGGAGATTAGCCAATATAAAGTAATAGTATTTTTGTACACAGTCAGAGAAATAACAACAAATAAGTACAACTTACAGCCATAGAAATTACCAAATGGGAAAAACTATGTCACAAATGAAAGTACTTATTATACTTACTGTCATTACATGCCTTTGAAGCATTTCTTTTTTTATGTCCCCACTTAACTATACACTCCTGAGGGCAGGGACCTAGCCCATCTTGTTCAGCACTGTATGCCTGGCACCTGCCTCATATTCTGGCCTGAACAAATACTTGTTGAATGAATAAAACACTTAATTGGCATATGTGTAGTAAGGATTTGGTTTCACTTAAAGAGAGGTCTGGACTTGGCTTTAGCGCTTGAGAGGAACCTCTAAACTCTTGGAATTTCCCCAATGATAGCAGTGTCTTTGTAATTCATGGTGGACCCCTGGGGACCATACCTCCCTGGTAGTTTATGCCCATGCAGTGATTCATGGTGGGTCTCTAGATAGCTTATGCTAAGCTATTAACTCAGGATGGGAATGGCTACTTGAGAAACACCAATCATATGATTAAAGGACTGGGGCTTTGATCACTGATAACCAGCCTGACCGGGAAGGGAGGACCGGAGATTGAGTTCAACCATGTTGCAGTAATTCAATCTTGTCTACGCAATAAAGATTCTGAAAGCTTAGTAAGCTTCCCTGGTTGGCAATACTTCAATGCCAGGAGGGTAACGCAGAAGCTTTGAATTTAGAACTCATCCTGAATCGTCTCTATGTATCTCTTCCTTTGGCTGGTTCTAGTTTGTATCCTATTGTTATAATAAAACTGTAATCCCAAGTACTTTGCTTTCCTGAGTTCTCCGAGTTGTTCTAGTGAATTTTTAAATTTGAGGATAGTTTTAGGAAACCCCTAAACTTCCAGGTGGCCTTAGTAGTCTTGGACTGACTTAACCAGTCTGGAGGACTGTGCCCTTCACATGGAATTTGGCTAACTCCAAGCAGCATATGGTATCTAATAGAGCTCCTCTTTTTGCAACTCTGGTTTTTCTTTCATGGGATGTTCTTGAAATTAATTCCTCAATATATTACCTCTATATTCTATAATGATCACTTTTCTTAATGAACCTTCCTGCACACTTCCTTTACAAATTTGTAGTAATAATGTAGTAACAAAAAATAAAGAAAATACTTAGTGTTTAATATTGCAGATGAAATCATCTGAGGCACCAAGAAGTAAATCGAGTTGCCCAAGGTTGCTCATTTTGTAATGTGCCAGAGCTGTGATTTGAATGCAATCAGCAGTGCTTTTAACTGCTACATCATATACTGTTTTGAGTGTTTGCAGTTGGCATATGACTGGCGGAAGGGACAGTAAAGGATGCAAGTAGCTTTAAGGGGTGAAGGCCAGGGATGATAGATGCCCTGCAATGAACAGGACACAATAAAGATTATATATCACGTTTCTCACAACTTTCAAATGTCATGTTGGACGTTCATGAGGTGATAATTTGTTTAAAATTACCAATCTCAGAACACCTTACATGTTAGTACAAAGGAGTATTTTTGCAAGGTTTTAATATACTCCATTTTCCAGGAATGCAACTATCAGAAAAAACGGTTCAATGTTTTGGAAATGTATGTTATTAATGGCAACATTACAACCCATAGCATTTGAGTTGCTAATATAACACAGCAGTCTGCATTTATAGCTGCCACATTCATGGTAGTTCTACTAGTACATATGAATGCCAGCATCATTTAACTACTTCATTACATTTCCAGTGCAGTCATGATCAAGAGGTTAACTATTACTTTATTATAAATTACTTTTATTTCTTCTTTCTATTCAATTAGGGCAACAAGTTGATTTTGAAGTTATGGATGTACTCTCATCTATGAAGTTCATTTCAGGATCCAAAAGGCTCCTATATTTGTTGAGGACCCACACCATTATATGAGAGCTATAATTTTTAAGGGTTTTTCTTTGAGTTTTCCTCTGATGATTTTAGTCCACGTCTTTCTAAATTTGTACACACAATGAGAAAACTCACAATTTGTTGCTTCATGTTCTTTTTAAAGTACTGTTCTGAGGGCTGGAGGTGAGATTAGGAGCCATTCTGTGTCAAACTATTCAATTTATTTCTACATAAATAAACCTTTTCAAAGTTCTACTTTTTCTTTGTTTAAAGATCTACCCCTTTCCTTATTTATGGTGCTGGTGGATTTCTGGTTGCCATTCTTATTACTGCCGTTTGATCATTCTGTTAACTTGTGGAGATGAGTGTTATGATCCTGCTTCACTAGCCGCACCACCGGGAGTCCGTTTGTACGCACTCTTTGGATAGAGTGCTTTTCTTTTCCTTTGAAGAGACCATTCCAATTCATATTTTCCTTCATTTAAAAGGGTGAATCCTTCGATTACTTTGTGATGAATTAAAATTTACTATAACTTTTCTAATCACAACTGCATTCTTCTTATAGCTAATAAAGTGTAAGAGTCTACTCAGGGTCTATTATCACATCACTTGTGAAAATATTAGTTAATATTGACTGAGCAATGACAATGTGCCAGTCACTGTTCTAACAAGTTTACATTTATTATCTCATTAATCTCACAACAATCCTGTGAGTTAGAAGTTATCTTCATATGAAACTGAGGTACAGAAAAGTTATCTACCAATTTGCCCCAAATAACCTAACTAGTAAATGGCCAAGTAGGGATTTACACCCTGGTTATCTGATATCAGCCCAAGAGGTTTATCCACTACTTTACTAGCTCCCAAGTTTTCAGGGGCCTCCTTTCCCCTCAAGGACTAACTGCTTCACCCTAGGTTTTTTTTATTACCACTTTCTCTTTACAGCCTACCACAAATACTCAATAAATATTTATTACTTAAATAAGTGAAAGACTTATCTGCTTATTTTCACTGCTTTCCCCCCATCTCTTTTAATCTACATTTTCCTTTTAGGAAAAAAAAAAAAAAAGGCAAACTAAAATCCCAAATACGGTTCTTGCTCATTTCTGAGTGGTTAGAAGATAACTGCACTCTATAGCTTAAAAACAACATTATAAGCTTAACAGTTTTCACCTATACATTCTAAGTGAGCTGACCAAAGCTAAACAGAAATGCATGTAGCTCTTCTGAGTATTTCATGACCTTGCAATCACACTTGCGTCGAAGGGGGAATTTATAGCAATAATCTGTAAGAATTGGGCACTCCTCTCTCCCACTCCAGCAGAGCAGCTCTATGTTCCAGGGCAACTCAGGTCACCAATTACGCACCCCTGCCAGCCCTGGAACCAGTGATGCACCAGATCTATTCAAGCTACCTGTGCCCCCATCAGAACTCACTGTTCTATCTCCTAGTTTGTCAGATTTCTGACACAAATTAACAGAAGGTCAAGTAGATTATATATCCTAAGCAGCACGCTTGATTTAGGGTGAAAGGTTAGTGATCTAATATGCTAACACAGAAAAAGTTCTTGTTCTTTCTCTCCCTAGGTTGACTCAGTTGGTAACTCAGTTGGTTAGAGCATCATCCCAATATGCCATGGTTATGGGTTCAATCTCTGGTCAAGGCATATACAAAAATCAATGAATGAATGAATGAATAAATGAATGGGACAACAAATCGATGTTTCTCTCTCTCCCTAAAATCAACTAAAAAAATAAAAATAAAAAGTGATTACAGTTTCAGATTCTATGACAGGCTGATGGAGGAGGCATTATTTTGAGATAGGCAAGCCTCTGGCCTCTCTTCCAATCACACCCCATAAATAACACTAAAGAATTTAGACACCAAAGCATGTAAGTAAATGCATAATGATACAACAGAGAGAAACACAATATTGAATTGTCAAATGAAAACAGTCCCATAATTTTAAAAGCCTAAGGTAAAAAAAACAGCATGGTAGAAATAGAATGATTATGAGAATAAAAGTCTGTTAATGTAGACAATAATTCTTTATGGTAGAAATTTATGTATATAAACTAACTCAAAGTGGCAAAGAACCCTTATATATTACAGATGGAGAACAGTGCCAGAGAAAAATGTACACATAATTAAATGTGGATAACTTGCAGAAGTAAATTGAGATGACAATGGTTTGAGTAGAGCAAATTAAAAAATATTTACAGAATGAAAAAGGTAAAATCAAAAATGCATGTGTTAGAGGAGGAATTGTTCAAGACTAAGAATCTACTTCAATTCTTTGCATTTTAATAAAAACAATGCAATGGCATCATTTAAAAACCGAGTTAATGTATTTTGAAAATTACTTACGTTGATAATTGATGAAGAAGTTGACAAATTTAAACCTTCAAGATCAGCTATCAAGCTTGAAGAAAGAGCTGGTGTGGGACGTGCAATTGGAACAGATACCGGATTAACTGGAAGAAAAGGCCCAAATTAGCAAATGTGCATGAAAATTTAATTCATATTATTAAAAGCAACATTTTTATTTTGTTAGTAACTCTAATTAAATTACATTGATTAATAAATTTATGGCAATGCTATTTAACATCTTGATGTAGTCAAGTTATTAACAAGTCATGGCAATTATTAGTCTTAGCTTTCAAAACATAATGGCAAATCCTATAACAAAATAAGGATATAAATATCTTGAGTAATAGTTTTTGAAAAATTTTACCACATAACATTATCACTAACATTTATCATCCAGCAACTTCATTAAAAGAAAAAAAATAAATTAAAAATTTAAAAAAGAAACATTTTTTTCAGACTAATATAAAGAATAACAATAGCTTTCAAGAGAGTTCTCCAGTTGAGTTAGAAGTCTTAAAAGGGTGTTTAAATACTTTCTCTATTTTATTCTCCACTGTAATAATTACAGGGCACAGACTACCTAATTCCCTTCTAATCATACTTTGTCAGCAAAAGCTATGTGCTAGCTAGGGAGCACTTTCAGAGCCAGACGGTCACCATGAAGTCCGCAGCAAAAACCGCAAACGCCACTTCAAAGCTGCAAGATCCAGCTTCCCCGCTCTCCAAGGAGCTGCGGCAGAAGTACAGTGTCCGCTCCATGCCCATTCGCAAAGACCACGAGGTCCAGGTGGTTCAAGGACACTACAAAGGTCAGCAAATCGGCAAGGTAGTGCAGGTGTACAGGAAGAATTATGCCATCTACATCGAGCGGGTGCAGCGTGAGAAGGCTAACGGCACAACTGTCCACGTGGGCTTTCACCCCAGCAAGGTGGTTATCACTGGCTAAAACTGGACAAAGATCAGAAAAAAATTCTTGAACACAAAGCCAAACCTCGACAAGTTGGAAAGGAGAAAAGCATATATAAGGAAGAACTTACTGAGAAAAATGCAGGAATAAATATAACCTGTGGTGCAACCACAGCTTAGCTGTAGGCTTTTAGCCTGGTGTGTATTCCTTTGCAACTTTTCAAGGTGTCTCTGGAATATTTCTTCCCTTCCTGGTTTGTTATTGATATATGGCTCTGTAAATCTATTGTTGCTGTTTTGATTAATTTTATAAATAAAAATTGGAACCGTTTCTTTAAAAAAAAAAAGCTATGTGCTAGATTAAAAAAATGTTTATTCTAGGACTCCTATGTACTAGAGATCAGATACCTGAAAGTTTGAAATTTTTAAAAAAATGCAAATCTGATCATGTTACTTCCCTTCTTAAGACTTGAAAAGTTCACAATTGCCTGAAAAAGTCCAAATTTTTAATTAAGTGCACAAGGTGCTCTATGATCTAGCTCAGCATTATCCAATAGGACTTTCTGTGATGATGGAAATGTTTTGTAGCTGAGCTGTCCAATGTGATGGCCAGAGGCAAATACACCTAAGGCACTCTTGAAATGTTGGTATAATGACTAAAGAACTGCATTTTTATTTTTAATCAATTTAAATTTTAGTAGCTATGTATGGCCAGTGGCCACTATATTGGAAAGCTCTGGTCTAGTTTACCTCCAAATTTATCAGCTGCTACTGAATAATATTCCCCAAGATCTTATTTCATGTCTTTGAGCCTTTTATTTTTTATTCCCTTTGCCTAGAAGGTTCTTCTCTGCCTTGCTCACTTTGCAACTTCTACCCATTAAGATACCACTTAGAGGGAAAGTACAACCTGACTCACCTAAACACAGCTTATATGTGCCTTCCTTGTTACACAGAAATGCGTGGACATACTTCTACAACCATATTTATCTCGTAATACAAATTTGTCTTTATATGTTTTTATTTCTATTAGTCTGTATAAGCACTAGTAGAAATAAGTACTAAGTAACTGCTCAACTGTTTGCTGAGTTAAATAAATGAAAACATGAAAAAAGTTTTAGCTTCCTTCAAATTCTCACTCCAAAATAATACTATAAAGTAACATTTACTTAATTTGACATCATTTTTCAAAGCATCATTTTCTCATTTTAGTCTCACAATATCCCATAAATTAGAACAAATACTAATTCATAAAGTTAGTAAATATTTCTTGAATGAGAGCAAGGGAGAGACAACATTCAAATTATGGTTCAAGATACAGTCCCTGTCTTCAAATAATGAACACTTAATTAATTAAAAAAAAAGATACACAGGCTTGATGTAAAAAAAAAAAAAAGTAACAGTACAGTCCATAAATGATATTGCCAAAAGAAGAAAAATTTCAAAGGAAATCTATATATATAAAAGCCTAAGCAACTGTTATGACCAGACGACCGGACTACCAGATCACCAGTCAGTAGCTATGATGCGCACTGACCACCAGGGGGCAGACGCTCGATATAGGAGCTGCCCCCTGGTGGTCAGTGCACTCCCACAGCCAACCTCCCACAGTCCCTCTCCCCAGCCGGTCAGCCCAATTGTCCCCAATCGCCGGCCAGGCTGAGGGACCCCACCCATGCACGAATTCGTGCACCAGGCCTCTAGTCTTAAATAAAATCTCAACATATTCAATAGAAAAAGCAGAGTGGAGATTGGGTGAAGGAGAAATGGAGCCCTTGCTTTCTCATTTGCACTCCTTTGCTGTGCCTGAGGCACTGCTACAAATCCCCAGGCTTCCTTAGACGTATGTTGAAAACCACTGTACAGTTAAGCAAGTGCCATGGGGAGTTGGAAAAAACAAAGGATCAATGGGGATATGGTGGTAAGAGAAGGCTTCATGAATAGGAGGGAATGAAGTCTAGTTTTTCAGTAAGGTAGGATCTGAATAAGAAGAAAGAAATTGGTTAATTACTGAGTAAGAAAATGTAAACAAAGGCTGAGAGGTAGAAAATTGGAAAGCTAAGAGGGTTGGATTTATCTTGTACACTAAAGGGAACAGTTAAAAATCTACCAAAAAGAGGATATCAAGTGATAGTATAAGGGACAGACTGAAGAAGGAACATTTAGGTTGGCAGTGAGGAAGAATTTACAATAGTTTTGGCAAGATGTGAAAAGGACTGAAGTAAGATAATGGCAGTGAAAAGACAGAAAAGACATTTATACTAAAGAAATTGTAAACTGAGGCATAAGGAGATCGAGGCTTGCCAATATCATAAAACAAGTGAATGTAGAACCACAGTAGAACTAAAAATGGGTTCTTCTAACTTGGACCAAAATATGTTGCCTTTCCAAGCAGCAGGTAACTTTTCTGGTGGATTCTAAATGCATGTTTGTCCGTCCGTCCGTCCGTCCATCCATCCATCCATCCATCCATCCATCCATCCATCCAAAATATTACATGCCCATGTTTAATAATAAAAAGTGAGTTAAAAAAAAAAGCCTCTCATTTCAACTACGGCTCAGCTAAAGACTTAGGAAAAAGGTATCAAAGACTAGAGAGGAAAATTCATACCACAGACAAGTTTGACTCTTAAAAAAAAAAGATAGGTTTTTAATATCATTTTAGAAGGTAGAGGCTCTGGTATTAAGGAAATGATTACACATCTGTTTACAGGTCTGGCAAGATGAAAGCTGACACTGAAACTTTATCCTAAATTGGATTCTGAGGCCAGCTGACGATGCTGAAGTATTTAATTAATGTGTAAAAAACAAAATGACTCTATGCAGGTTATTTTTAATAACATGGCATAGAATTAAAATGAGATACCATTTCCACCTATCATATTGGCAAAGGCAATTTTTAAATAACACAAATTTCAGCATAGGTAAGGGTATAAAGAATCTGGCACTCTCATACTAATACTGTGTAAGGTGGTATAAGCTTTGTGGAAGGCAATTTTACCAACAAAATTCTTTAAAGCGTTTGTCCCAGCAATTCTACTCCTGGGAATTTATCTTAAGGAAACAGTCATGGAGATAATGCAATAATATACTTATGGTGATGTGTACTGCTTCACTGATTATGATAGCAAAAAATGGAAACACGATAACTGTATAACAATAGTAAACCTGTTAAAGAGAATTTATTACAACAATATAAAGAATAACCATGCAGTCATTAAAAATAAGGTTGTTAAAGAATATTTATGGCACGGAAAGGAATGTGTATGATAAACAGAGAAAGAAGCAAGTAATAAAACAGTATGTCAGTATGATTCAATCTGGGGGAAGAGGGATTTGAAAAGAACTTGAACTGACTGTCAGAATGTAAACCCAGGTATTTGGATTAAAACCCATTTTTTATTTTTCTTTCTTTTTTTTAAATAAGAAATTAAAATATTTTTGGTAGCATACAGGGCTTTTGCCAGTTCCATAAGTTCAGAGGGGGAACAAACCTCTATAAAAAGTTGTTTTTTCTTTATTAAAGTATATTTAATAAAATGATTATATAATTATTTTTCTGATCAAAGTTTTGCTTTAAACTTTAAGAAGTAAAACTTTCACATATAATAATTTAATGTGAAGTCATTTAACTGGTTGGCATCTTTGTTGGCTTCATCTCCGTCCATCATAGCTCACCCTTACATATGATTATCACGTGCCAAGCACAGCTTTAAGTGCTTTTACATTTATCAACTCATTTAATCCTACTAATGCTTCTAAAAAAGTATTGCTATTGTCCCAATTTTATAGATAAAGCAACTAAAGCACAAGAGATTAAATAACATGCCCTAAGTTACATACCTAGTAAGTAATAGATTTGAACTCAGTCTAGCCCTATTGTCCTCTTAGCCACTCCACTGCCTATACTGTAATTTACTCAACAATATGATATCACATATTGTAAGGCATATCTGAAGCATGATTACTGTCGGGTGATATAAATTTTTAAAAGACTTCACAATTAGTTAGTTGTAGTAATAGTGTAATTACATAGGTTTATGTTTCCTATAAAAGAGCACCGGAATATGCTGCTTTATGATCATCCTATTGAGATGACATGGTATGGGGTACTAAAAAATATTTTAATTTCCATAAACATAAAATATGACTGGAAAAGAGAAAGCATATTGCTACTTCTAAGCCTAATCTATCATAAGGCCATACATTACCTCAGCATAAAATTTTCTAATGTATTATCAACTGACCTCATGAAATAGTCATGTAATTTCATAACCTAAAAGAACTGTAGAAATTATCAGCCATTTCTTTTTCACTTTACAAATGAATAAAATGAGACACAAATTAACTCAATTGATTAAAGGGCTCTGATTTCCAACAGATACAGTAAGGAAATATCAAGTTACTTATTCAAACCACAGAACTGTTTTTAGTAGCCAGTCCATTGCTAGGGTTGCTAAGTACACTTCCTTAGAGAGAAACAATGATTACTTCAGGCAGCAGAGAGCTCTCACTCTTCCTTGCAGTTACTTCCCTTACTTTCTACCTCCAACTGCTTACTAATTCTTACACTCAGCTCAAGCGTTATGTTACATCTGGAAACTGCTAGGTGGGTTAGGTACCCCAATACCCAACAGCATTCTGGGCATATCTCTCTCTCATTTCATTTATAATGCGTCAATCTAATGGCCACTTTATGTGTTTCCCCTATGACATTCTGAGAGTTCCTTGGGTAGGGACAATGTTGTATCCATTTAGAAACTCCAGCATGTAGCAGATTACTTAGATCATAGCACGTATTTATTTAATAAATGTTTTCTGAAGACATAGATAAATTCAGTACTTGTAATTTTCCTGATATGCAGTGTGTACCAAACAAATAACCTCTGTGGATTATGATGTGCCTCTTATATGAAACAAGAAATGTGTCTGCCCCCTTTCAAATTCTTTTCATTTATTTTTATTTCAGAGAGGAAGGGAGAAGGAGAGACAGAAACATCAATGAGAGAGAATCATTGATTGGCTGCCTCCTGCACAATTCCCACTGGGGATCGAGCCCGAAACCTGGGCATGTGCCCTTGACTGGAATCCAACCCGTGACCCTTCAGTCTGCAGGCCAATGCTCTATCCACTGAGCCAAACCAGCTAGGGCTCTGCCCCCCTTTCAAAACTCATCAAATTCTCACAGCTAAGAACTCATGCAAATGGAGAATAACTTCTTAATTTTTGATCAACAAGATGCTTGCCATGGACAATGGAGAACTAATATATGCAGGCTAATAAGTAGCATATAATGAAGTCAATATTTTAAGAGCCATTATCAACAATGCTTTTCTCCCATAACACTCCACTTGTCTGTATTTGTAAGTACAGATCATACTTCTGCCACAAGCCTTTGTAGCTTTTTGTTTTCCTCCTCATTTTGTTACTACACTTTGCAACTCTATTAGATCTCTTATATAAGTTGTTACCTGTTCAGGTATCTGGATCCCTGACTACATCTGTAAGATAAATTCCTAGAAAAGAATTGCCAGGTCAAAATTGTTAGGTGTATACAATTTAAATTTTAAGAGATATTGTTAAAATGACTCCAAAAAGCTACACCTATATATATACCTATCAAAAACATATGTAGAATGCCGGTTTCTCTAAACCTTTGCAATAATGGATGTTGCTTTAAAATCTTTGCCAATAGGTGAAAAATTATCCAAATTTGGCTCCAATTTTATTTTAATTTCTCTATATTAAGTATGTCTCTGTATCATATATTTTGATTTCCCTATATTAAGGAATTTGTCATGAAACAGTCCAGGTAAATAATATAAATACAACAGCTTTATGTTCTGTTTATAAGAATGAAACAACCTACAAACATAACTCACCTCTAGCATGGGAAAACTATATTGAAAAATGATAGTAGTTTAATATTCATTAAGTCTTACTTGTTACTCTTGTAGTGCAAAACGTACCTACCAACAAAGTCAATTCCATTATCTCTTTCTCACAATGCAGAAGATGAGTATACATCTTTGCACACCTGGGTTAGTATATTTGTATGATTCTAAGTTCTTAGAAGTGGGTGTGCTGAGACAAAGATTTTTTGCAGTTAAAATACTGTTAGATATAGCCATTCTGGCCTCTAAAAGCTTTTTGTACCTAATTCTGTTTCCATCAAAAGTGTGGCAAGTAGAAGATGGTGGTGTACTTTATATTTGAAATTACTTTCCTTATTCCCTACCTTCTTAAATTAGATATCTCAATCCCCATAGTCAACATTTAACAATGTAGGAAGTTGTAAAATACAGATAACTAGAGGCCCGGTGCATGAAAATTCATGCACTGGAGGGGGGGGTCCCTCAGCCCAGCCTGCCCCTCTCACAGTCCGGGAGCCCTCAGGAGCAGGAGGCAACCCAGTGATCAGGGGAAGGTGACGCCCCATCACACCTCTGCTGCTGCTACTGCCGGCAGCGCAAGCCTCAGCCGGCCCTGGTTACCTGAGCCTCGGGCGGCCCTGGGTAGCTGGGCAGCCGCCATCCAAGGCTCGCCTGCGCCTTGGGCCGGCCCTGGGCGGCTGGGGGCGCTGAGGGGACTGGGCGCCACCATCTTTGAGGGCGTGGCAGTCAATTAGCATATTCTCTCCTTATAGTCTGTGGGTGCCACCATCTTTGAGGGTGGGGCAGTCAATTAGCATATTCCCTCCTTATTGGCTGTGGGTGTCACCATCTTTGTGATGGGTGAGGGTCAATTAGCATATTCCCTCTTTATTAGATAGGGTTATTTACTAAAACAAGTATAAATTACTAAAGCAAAATACCTTAAAATGAATTTGTGCACTTTTGTCTGAACAATTATATTTATTCAAGTAATACATAGATTAGATTAAAAGATACTAATAAAGATACTGAATAGATTAAAGATACTAATAAAACCAATTTCTAAAATTTTCTTGCTATATTCATCTATAATTTTTTATAATAGATGTTAATATACTTTGAGACATGTAAATGAAAGGTACTCCAAAAATAAAACATGTCGCTAAATACAGAAGAAAAAATTTTAATTTTAATACTTACAATCATCTAGATCAAGAAGTGAAACATCTTTGGTAACAAGATTTCTATCTTGCTTTATTTTTGTTTCTTTCTCCTATAAAATAAGAAATATATAACTTATTGCATGTTCTATTTAAAAAACCTAAGAGGTAGTCCTTTATGTTTTAAAGCAAACATGTTCCTCTGCATAATCTTATAAGAAAAATAAACTTTTATGTGGGTACACAAAATGGTTGTTTTGAATCAAAATTTTTATTTCAGTTAGCATATAGTATTTCTTATCCACCATGCAAACTGTTAATTATTTTAAAATATTTGGTGTTTAAAGATTATAAAGAACCTTCAAAAGAAAACTTAAAGGGAAATAATTATTTTATAATCTGACAACATTTTGCTAACATAAAAAATGTAATGTGGCCCTGGCCAGGTAGCTCAGTTGGTTAGTGTTGCTCCAGTATGCCAAGGTTGAGGGTTTGATCTCCAGTAAAAGCACATACAAGGAGAAACCAACAAATCCATAAATAAGTATAACAACAAGTCAATGTTTCTCTCTTCCTTCCTCTCTCTACAAAAAAAAAAAAAAAAAAAGTAATGTGGCTCTTTGTTAGAAAGAGTACAAATATTCTTGAAAATAATTTTTAAATAAGTTGATTTAAGAAAAAAACACTCAAACAATATATGAGATGGTCAATGGCATGTGATAGATTAGCCTTGCTGAGATGTAGTTTGTGACATACATTGTACCAGGTACTTAATATTTCAACACTGGGTTGGCTGTGTTAGACTTCTTCTGCCAAAGGTATTCATTAAAATCTATAAATGGGCCTGGCCGGACATTTTCAGGTTCCTGCTCTTTAGGATGAAAAGAATTCACTTAATTTCCTTACTGTTTTCCTTTGGGGAGAGTATTTCAAAACATACCTACACATAATTAGGGCTTCCTCTACCTCAGATTTGCTTATTCAGTCTACTATATTTTTGAAACTTGGATAACCATGGACTAGAAAAGTATCTCTAAGCCTGAGGTATACATAGTTTGCTTAGAGATTCAGAAAAAAATATGTAATCTTTAAAAAAAAAATCAAGTGCAGTATGGAGTAGCATCATCAACAATTAAAGACAAACAAAGATTAGGGTGTTAAATAGATATATTTGAATCAAGGTCATCACTTATCTTTATAATGTTTACCTTCTTTTTGCATTAAATCTTCTCAAATAAAAGGCCAAAACTTAAGTTTTTGCTAAAATGTTTTTGTTTGTTCATTCATTCATTCGTTAATAGATATAGAATTTTTAATATGTATCAGATTCTGTGCTAAGCAATGGAAGTAACACACCCAAAACAGACATAGTCCCTGCTTCAGATAACTTACAATGTATCAAAGGAGTTTATAGCTTATTGTATATGAATTATTACAAATATGTTTGAAGTATTTTTTTCTAACCACAAAAAATTAGCAAGCTATTACTACACCATGCCTGCGTGAACAAGAGCAATACACCAAATTTCATGTTAGGTAACATTTTTAAAAGATTTTAAGTTCTGTTTGTTTTTCTCCTACTGCCAATACTCAGAAAAAAATATTTTCAAGGCTCACACAATAATACACATTAAAACACTAAATAAAAACATCAGCATTAATTTTTTTCTCAAATTAATTATTTCTGCCATTGAAAACTCCAAATCAACTAGATGGGTTTTAATTTTCATTATTTATTATAAACAGCATTTACCCCTCTCTCCACACCTCAAATGAATAACAATTTCTAGGGCTAGGGGGGAAAAAAGAAGAAATGTTAGTTTTGAAGCTGAAATGTAAAAGCTGTAAGTAACAAAAACAGGCTCAGAAAGCAAATGCCATCTCAACTACAATATCTTTCTTGTGAAGAAAGAACATATAACAAAAAGAGCTTATTACCATGTGACTTATCAACATGCTATGCTGAGCACAATGGGTGTAGCTTCCTATAAGCTACAATGGTGCATGACTATCTTTATGGAACTGTAACCTCCCTACCTGAAAAATTAGAAACCTTTCAAATTGAGATAAAGTTAAAGCTGTAGGCAAGTCTATACCTTATTTTCTACTTCACAGCTAAGAGTTTGTAACAATATCTATTAAATACATATCAGGTCACATACAACACAGGACAGAGCTGCATGTGAAATTGGTTTAAAACCTAAAACATAAAGAAAAAATGGCTCTCAAAAGGACAGAGTTTCATTGACTTTCTGAGAACAGCAAATAACCAATGACTGAAATACAACATTAGCAATAGATAATGGTCATTTCTACTAAATTGAAAAAGCCTTGCATTTTGAATCAAGGCTATAAAAAGCTTCACGATGTGCTTGGCATTACTCTCTTATGTTATATTTCATTTTTCATTTTAAAAAATCCATAGTAAGTTCAAAACATTTTCATACTTAAAGGATCTACTATAAAAATAAAAATCTGAATTCTAAACAAAGAAGTTAAGAGCCCTATTCCATCAAACATTTCTCCATTTGCAATTCATCTTGGTAATAGAGACAGAACCTGGGTAAATGCATATAGGACTTGAGGCAGGAGATTTTTCTTGCTCAATGCATAATTCATGTGCTCCGCCTGCAAAGTGTGTAAAATGAGAATTTCACACCGCAGCATGAGCCATGGAGCTGCAGAGAAAAGGCAGATGAAATCATATTTTACTGTGTGAATTTTCTTCCTTACCCTCCCAATATTTATACAAAACCATCATTGACAAACTAAACACATTGACAGATCACCCACTGTTTCCATTGTGTTAGTACTTGAGAAGATATCAGGCAGAAACACAGATAATTTGTTTTTGTATATATTTTTTTAAATAGAGAATTAGGTTTTTAACAGCTGAGTGACTGTATTAGTCTTTTATAAGGACAACAGTAACTGATCTTAAAATCTCACTACAAAAAAACCTAGCTATCAATTCATCACCCTCAAATCCCCATTTTGTTTCTATGGTATTCGATTATACACCTCAACACATCAACATTCTCAAAATGAAATACAAAGTTACAGGGTTAAGAAACTAATTTCTATTTAATATATGTCATTTCAAATAATAAATAAAAGATCCTAGAAATTCTTATTAAGCTCCAAATAATACAAAGTTATGTTTGTATTATATCTGTAAATATATCTGTAAAGATTTTTTATGCATTATGCATGCTGATTTTTTTTAAAAAAGCAAGTAGGGAAAAAAAGATCTTACACGACAAGCACCAAATATGCTTCCTAAGAGGAAACTATTGCAAAGAGGTTTGAAATTTAAACCACAGAACAGGTTAAGTATGTAAAGTTTGTTAAACCCATACCGTGCTGTGTAATCAACAAAAATTCAAGGCTAATTTTTAGCCTCACACAGCAAGATATTTGCATGAAATATTTTCAATTAGAATTACCAATCAAGTACCATTTAGACTCTCTTGCCTTCAAATCATCTAATAATTTTGATTTTAAAAATCTGAGGCTCACACTTACACTGCGCTTTAAGACAAAAAAGGTATTATTACCAGTAAATTAAGACTTCTTTATAGGTTAAAAACTAGTCTAAACTGTTAAACAAATCTACCCTATTAAATTATTTCTACTTCAATAAGAAAGCTTGCTTAATGGCCTTTACTATTATTTAAAGATTTCAATTGAAGTCAAATAATATTTGTATTCTGGAGAACTTAAAACGTCATCAACTAAACTGGGAAAGACATAAATTGAAAGAGGCAAAGCTTTGAATTTCAAGAGTAAAAACCAATATTCTATGATATTCACTTAAGTTATATAATTGCAACATACATAAATACTTGTGAAAACACAAGTAAAACTTGTTTTCTATATCTCAAATAGGGTAGAAAATAGTTCTTTCCATTCTTATCCATAATCTATCTCAGATCAAATGCCAAAATCTTTTTAAACCCAATTATTTGGGACAAAAGAATTATTTCATAAAAAAGACTAGACTCAAAGTAAAATATTTCTCTATTATAGATATTCTGGAAACAAACACTTAAAAATAAAAATGTGCTTGCCCATCAAAATAATTGTAATTGAAAAACAAGATAACTTTCTTTGGTCATTACTGACAATATCTGATCTCAATTAAGGACATCTCTCAATCAATAATACAAAGAGCCTGGCCAGTGTGGCTTAGTAGTTTAGTGTCGACCCATGAACTAGGAGGTCACAGTTCAATTCCAGGTCAGAGCATATGCCTGGGTTGTGAGCTTGATCCCCAGGAGCGGGTGTTCGGGAGGCAGCTGATCATTGATGTTTCTCTCTCTCCATCTCCCTTCCTCTCTCTGAAAAAAATAAAATAAAATATAAAAACTACAATCTTAAAAACATAACACCAGAATGTACGACTATAGTTTTGCGTCCTATGAATCTGCTGGGGCATAGTGTCAAATGACAAACACTTCAGCAACATAATTCAACAGAGATTCTTACCATTTGACTGTCCCTACACCATTCACATGAGTAATACCCTCTCATCAATAATGGTTTTTATCTCATGAAGTCTTTCTCAACTACAAGTGGAGGGACCACCCTTTGATAAGGGGCCACTTTCTCCTCAGCTTGTATTTCCTGTAATAAGAGAAGTGTAAGAGGAAGAACAAAGACATAGAAATGGAAAAGTATACAGCACATTAAGAGAACAAAAAATAGTATATTGGGATCAGAACACAAGGAACACAAAGAGGTTTAAGTCTAGAAAGGAAGGTTTGGACATGTTAGCCTGAGGATTTACTGAACTTGAATGATAATGGAGCATCATTATAGGTAATGTGAGCATTAACCTGGCAGCTACACAGAAGGACTGGGATTGGGGAAGCTCTGCGAATGACCAATGGCAATGGTCTATGAGTGAGGTAATAAAGAGCTGATCTAGAATGGTGGTGGTAGAAAAAGAAGAAACAGGTATGAGAAATAACACAGAGAACCTCTAAGACTTGGCAACTATATGAACATGCAGGATGAGGGGGGAATCAAAGACAATTCTGGGGCTACCGATCTGGGAGAAAAAAGTCTGGTACCAAATGGCAGAGCATGTGTCCTTCTGGCTATATCGATAGGTTTGGGAAACCAGTGGCTCTTGACAGATCTAAGAAATTGGCTTGAATTGGGGGGGGGGGGGGGGGGAAATGTTATAGCTGTTGTAGGGATTTAGAAATGTTATTATGGAAGATGTCATATAAGTTTTAGTTAAAACTATAGGAGTGAATAGGTCTCACAATAGGAAAACTTGTAGCGAAAAAAAAAAGACAAAACAAAATAATTCACATTAACTTTTATTTATTAATGTATTTTTAAATTTAATTTATTGGAGTGACACTGGTTAAAAAGATTAACTTTAATACTTTATAGGTCTCAAGTATACAATGCTATCATATATACAGATGATGTATCATAATATTTTTGAAAAATAATATATACTAAGCACTAATTTTGGGGCAATGTTCACACTTGGGTGTCAGAAGGTGGTAAAAGTGAAGCAATCAAAAGACTGAAAGGTCAAAGAAGTCAGAAGAAAAAGGATGCAGAGTTTCAAGCAGTAGAGGAAGAGTCATAAAAGTTCCGAGAAGGATCTGAGAGAAGGCCACTGGGTTGGGGGAAGATCACGGTTGACTTTTCAGAGCAATATCTGTAAGAAGTGATAAAAGTCAAAACCAATTTCAAAGGGACTAAGAAATAATTAAGAGGCAATAGATGGAGAATATCTAGATTATTTTTCTAAACTCTCATTGTCACACACTCTCACTGTCTCTGACTCTCTTCAACTCCCTCCTCCCTCTCTCTCTCTTTAAACACTGGGGAAAACTTGAGTGCTTTGGTTAGCGGAGGAAGCATTATGGAAGAAAAAGACTAAAGGTGCAAAGGAAGCTGATGATTCTTAACAAAACAAGGCCAAAAGGAAGTAGGACTTATTCTTGGTTCGGTGGATAGGGTCACTTACTCAGAGCTACCAGTATTCAAAGAAAAATAAAGGTAAATAGATTGTGTGTTAGAGAGCAGAGTGGTAGGAGACACTCACAGCATATGGCAGCTCAGTATTCTGCAGGAAGTGGATGAGATCACAGGCTGCAAGTCAGGGGTCATCCCTGAATGTTGACTTATAACTTGAATGGTATAAAAAGAGGAAAAAAACATACAGAAGACATAAGAGTTATTAAAAAATGTTGGTTCCTTTTAGCATTGGTGTTCTATAATGCTAATATTGTTGCTCTCTCATGGAATTAATGTTCAAGTAAAAAAATGTTAATAGTGCTCTGGCTAGTGTTTTCCAGTGGTTAGAGCATCAACCCACACATTGAAGGGTTGCAGGTTGGATTATTGGTCAAGGGAACATACCTGGGTTACAGGTTCATTATCTGGCCCCAGTCGGGGTGCATGTGGGAATCAAACAATCGATGTGTCTCTCTCATATCGATCTCTCTAAATATATATCTTTTTTTCTCTCTCTCTTCCTCCCTCTTCTCTCCCCTGTCTCTATCTAAAACCAAGGGAAAAAATCCTCAGGGGAGGATTTAAAAAAAAAGTTAACACTGATGTTTTATATTTATATAGTGCTTTACAATGATTTTCCACATTAGATTTTTTATAACAGCACCTGAAAGAAGTAAAGTAGTTATTAGCATTTCTACTTTATAGATGAGGAAACCGAAGGTTAAAGATATTATCGCCCAAAAAGTACAAGACTATGCCTATCCCATAGGACCACCATATTCAAGGTACCTCAAGTTCTCATTTTCATGCTCAGTATTCCCAAAACACATTGTCCAAATAAAAGAAATGAAAGAAAAAGAGTAAAAGTATAGGATCTAGTTTGGCTGCAGATTTAAGTCTTATGAATTTTCAGGACTAAAATACTGTCATACTAAATTAATGTAAAGCACCCACCATCTGCCTTTATTACTCATAATTTAGAGCAGAAGCCACAACACTTGGTGCAAGAAGGACTCTTCTATAATTATAGAGTTGCCAATGATTAGAAAATTGGTATACTTGTAATTGCATGGTAGACTCCAAATCACTCAGAAAAAAGTAGAAAGAAAAAAATAGTTATGGGGTTCCAAGGTAGAAAATATTCCAACTAATAAATTAAAACAACCCATCCTGTCTGTCTATTATAGACAGGAAAAGGCATTCTATTATAGAGAAAGTAAGCTACATAAGCAAAACACATAGACCTAAAACTATTAACAACATGAATAAAGCCTGAATTTTTCAAGAGTCTTGAATCATTGAAATACTTCAAAATTTTATAATGATTTTCTACAGTAAAATATTTTCAATTACAAAGAAATGTAATCTGATCATTGATAGTCTTTAACAAACATGAACCAAATTGAATTGCTGATCTGCGGTACCTCTGTGGCTTTATAATGGGGTCCTAAACCCCTGCTTCCAACACTATACAGTATTTTTCAACTTTTACAAAACTTCATAACTTGTAATACATTAAACGATAAAGAATTAAAAAAAAAAAAAAGAATAACTCATTTTAATTCCACCCGCTTGACATTCACTGATTTCTTGCTTGGTCATTTTTAAAAACACTGACTTCTTAATCTGGGTTATACTTACTGTTAATTTCTAAAGTCCCTTTATTTCATTTTAAATAACACCTTAAGCTTTTTTTGTAATTTAATAAAGTAGAAAATGAGAGGATATCAAACTCACTATGTAATAAGTTTTATACAAGGGCAGGTTAATAAACCTGTAAGATTTTATGTAAATTTTTGGAAAAAAATCTTAGATATATCTATATATATAAAAGCCTAAGCGACTGTCCAACCATCTGACTGGTATCTATGATGTGCAATGGCCACCAGGGGGCAGACGCTCCGAAAAGTAGCTATGATGCGCACTGACCACCAGGGGCAGATGCTCAATGCAGGAGCTGCTGAGCTGCGGTGACTTGGCAGCTGCGGTTCTCAGGTGACGCACCTGGAACCAAAGAGGAGGGAGCCTGATTCCAGGGTGCATCACCTGAGAACCACCCTCTCGCAATCTGGGACCCCTCGGGGGATGTCGGAGAGCGGGTTTCGGCCCAATCCCCACAGGCCAGGCCGAGGGACCACCTGTGCACAAATCTGTGCACCGGGCCTTTAGTATATAATATAGAGACAAGTTTTGAATATAAATTCAAATTTAAAATAGGTTTTGCTATATGCAAGGATATTTGAAAGATGGTAAGACAAATATTAACCAATTTTAAACATGCTTATTCTTTAACAATAAATCTCTGAATAGAGGAGGGCAATTATATACTTGAATGGATTTATTTTCATCCTTGGCTACTCCAATGAGAAACTGATAAGTATAGAACAAATAAATGGGGGGAAAAACTATTAAGTATAATATTTTCTTTTGATTTCAAATATTCTTTTATTACATAAAAAGTATTTTTTATTTCTGAAAGATGTTTTATCAATAATAAATATTGTTTTATTGAATTCTTTTTCAGCAAAAAAAAAAAAAAAATTGAATTCAATTTAAAAGATAAGACTTGACCATATATTTTCAACATATAGAATACAGTTTATTTTTTAAAAACCTCATTTGAGCCCAGTTGGTGTGATTCAGTGGTTGAGCATCGGACCATGAACCAGGAGGTCAGGTTCCATTCCTGGTGAGGGCACATGCCCGGATTGCAGACTCCATCCCCAGTAGGGGGCATGCAGAAGGCAGACGATTGATGATGTTTCTCTCTCATCAATGTTTCTATCTCTCTATCCCCCCCCTCTCTTCCTCTCTCTAAAATCAATTTAAACACACACACACACACACACACACACACACACACACAATAAAAAAGTTTAAAAACAAAACAAAACTGCATTTGAAGCCTAGCATCAACATGATCCATTTATAGGAAGGGAGTAATAACCAAAGATCAGAAAGATATTCATTAGGTTTGAATTTTGTATTAATAACTACATTTTTGCAATTCATACTTTTTTTTTGGCTGCAAAGCAGACAAGGTTAAAGGTTAAAAATATATCAATAAGTGTAACATTCTATTACATAAATGGTGCTTACCTTTGCTTTTAAATACATGGCTACTGAATTTTTATTAGTTAAGGAATGTATATCCTCTGATTAAAGCTTTAAAAATGTTATCCAAAATACCTGATATTTTTTAAAAGGTTATTAGTCTCAATTTCATAGGCCACATTTACATTTATATTCCTTTGCTCAATACTTTTTCTGCCTTCCTTTTACTTCCCCTTTAGCAAAAACTCCCTTGTCACAACCTAGCAAAGAACAACAAAGGCCATACTCATAACTACTGAGCTCTTTAATTTCAATGGCAAATGATGAGGTTAAAAAAAGTTTCTAACTTCTTTGCAGGGTTGAGTTAGAAGGGAAGCAATTACTTAGGAAAAAAATAATATAAAAGTGTGGATGAATGAAGATAGTGTTTTAGTTGTCAGTGACAATATTAAATTCCTTTCTTAGATTCTTGATTTTTTGTAACACTATTTTCACAAATATTTATTCTTAATTGGGAAAAAGCTATGAAAACATTTATTTTCAATTACAACAAATGTGTAACCTCTTACCTTTGTGACTTTTCTGGATTTAGATTCACTTTCTGATTTTGATTCAGATTCTGAAGAACTGTCTTCTATTGAACTAGATTCTCCACTGGAAGAATCTGAAGTTTCAGATTTTTCATTTTCTGTCTCCCCATCTTCAGAATCACTATATGTAAAAATAAATTTTGAAATATAAACTTTAAATCCTTTATATAAACAAGTTTAAGTAGTTTGAAAAAATAAAATGACAAATGTTCTATTTGTCCAGTTTGCCTATAAATCCTAACATTCACTAGAGAAGAGTATTTCACTGGAACCACTTCTTCTTAGTATTTAAAAAGATGATGGCCTGGCTGGTGTGGCTCAGTGAGTGTCGACCTATGAACCAGGAGGTCACGGTTTGATTCCCCAGTCAGGGCACATGCCCAGGTTGTAGGCTTGATCCCCCAGTAGGGGGCGAGTAGGAAGCAGCTGATGAATGATTCTCTCATCATTGATGTTTCTATCTCACTCCCTTCCTCTCTAAAATCAATAAAAATACATTTAAATAAATAGATTGATAGACGAAAAATATGGTTTTAAAATCCCAGAATATAGTGAACTAATAATATAGGTTATAGATTATAACCAAATAAATTAGACCCCATTCAAAACTAATTATACCACATCACACAATCTCAAATGCAAAAGATGATAAAATAACCTAAAATTATATCCTAAATTGAAAAAACTAATAATTGAATGTTTGATTTACCAGGAATATATATTAAGTGCTAACAGTAATGACTTTAAAGATACTTAGGCTGATTTTAAAAAGCTGTCTCAAATTATTAAGTGTTCGTTAATAAGTTTAAGTATTTATACATGCACTTTTGCTAAAATAGACTTGCATTTTATAAATTTTTCTGTCCAAGAAAATTATTTACCTATGTTCCTAAATGTGACCCTAAAACATATTATATGAGAAAATGTTACCCAGTTCAAAAGAGAATTCTTCTAATGCACTTAAGTCTTACTTTAAAAAAAAGTAGGATAACCAAATATAAATTTTTAAAATACCAAATGATCAAATCTAATTGCGGATGCCATTCATTCATTTATTCACCCTGTCCCTCATTTAACAAATATTTGATTGCCCACAGTGTGTTTGCACTGCTAGGTGCTGAGGATAACAATGGTTAGCAAGATACAGATGATCTCCATGTGCCTTCCTTACACAGTCTGCTGTCCCTGAAGACACAGAGAAGTAAGGTGCCATTGACAAGAAAGTATGATAAGTAATAAAGTATAGTGTATCATAAGAACATGTGGAGGGGCAGCTCAACCAAGGTTGCTTTCCTGGGAGATGGCAAAGAAAGAATCTCAACAACTTGAGGAATTCGCCCAAACCTATAGGTATTGCAAGCTAAGCCTGGTGGCAACTGTGTGGCTTGGGTTCTTCACCCTGAGGACTAATTAAAGCTCAATCTGGAGATTCCTTATAAGATTCCAGCAAAGAAGATTTAGGAGAGCCTATATGATAAATTACTATTCTTCTTGTGTTTATGCAAATAATCAGGCCAAATTGAAGCTGGTTTTAATGCAAATAAATTGGTCATAATTTGGCTTTTTGGTAAAAATGAGGATGATTTTAAGGGGAAAAACTGTTTCAATAGAATCTGTAATACATAGTTGTGAATATTAGAATCTAATTCAGTTAATTGTCTTCAAAATTTTGTCACCCGTAAACTGAACTGAATTACAAATTTTTTTGTTTTCTTAAATATTTGGCTATAACCCTCCAAACTCATGTTTCCTTTCTCTCCCATCCTATGACTTGGAATTATTGAGAACTAAAAATTTTGTTTCTGAGCTTTGTACTTGCAAATTATAGCCAAAGGACTTGATATAACCTTGAAAAATAGCCACAACAGCTCATTCATAAACATTATGACTGATGCTGTGTAAACCATGCAGAATTTACATCACCAGAGATATTCAAATAAGATATGCAGATAAGGAGAATCTATCAGACTATCACTGCTTGCTTTCATTCTAGAAAAAAAACACAACTTTGAGACTTACATCTAAAAATCTCAACTGACAACCTTACAGACTTAGAAACTGGTTTGTAATTTGCTTTGGTCATTAACCTTTGTCTCTTTCCTTCTGTTTTCAGAGGCATACTATTATTAAATACCCGACTGCTTGTTTACACAACATAGGTCTCACTTTGGGAGCCCACCTGCATCACTGCCTTCTGAACTAAGACTCAACAATTTCACTGAACTGACTTAGTATCAGGATTACATGATTAAGTTAATGAAATATGGAGCAATCTACCAACTTTGATTCTGGATATAACAATTAGATATTAAGATGATGATGCTTTGGGGATTCTGGACCATCACTACTTTGGAAGAATCAGCTAACAGACTGTTCCAGTCTGGGATCCCATTCCCTTGTCTACCTTAGATCAGGCAGGAAGAGATTTCCATACCCTATATGTGCAGGGACTACAGCCCTTGTCAGCAGGAAGCAGTTACTGAAGACCAACCGACCTCCCTCAGCAACCCTAACAGATTTCAGGGATAGACCTCACTGAGAGGAAATGAGACAGGCTAATAAACCAGAACAAGCAGAATAGGGAAACTGAGACAGTTAATGGACAAGGAACTTACATCCATCTGGTAAATCTTATCTTCCCTAATCAAGGACACTTAGTGCTAATGGTTTACACTTCTCTTCCCAACCAAATGTAAAATAACAGAAATCCAATTAGTGCCATTTGTGCCCATGATACCCAAGGACAGATGAAGTCACTGGGAATAAGTCTCATTTTGGCACATCAGCATAAAGCTGATGAATACCCTATTGAGATCCTCCCCCAAGATCTCCCCTAAATTCCCAAGCCTTTAAAACCCTCAAGGCAAAGGACCCAGCAGGTGCTCTCCCTCTCAGGAGCCTATGGGAACTTTCCCCTTCCCCCTCCTAATCCCCCCCCCCCAAGGCTTGTTAACTGTGCCTTTCTCTGTCCAGAGCTCCAAGAGCCCTTCTGCCTCTGTAACTTGTTTCCTGAGCCTATGCAGCCCAGCTGGCTCACTTCTACTACCTCTGTAACTTTCTAAATAAACTATCTTTTATGATTTGAAAAAAATAAAAATAAAAGAATGTATCTTGTGCCAGGCATATTAGGAACTTCATACCAATCATCTAATATGACATTCCACCATATTTTTACTGGGCATTATAATCCTACTAGTGGCCCAGTGCATGGATTTGTGCATATTGAAAGGAAATTAATTAGAAGATTCATGCAGTAATTACATTACTGCAAAAAATTACATGTCAAAATAGTATATATAATATCCTATATAATAAAGCGGTAATATGCAAATTGACCATCACTCCAACACACAAGATGGCCGCCCCCATGTGGACACCAGATGGCCAACACAAGATGGCTGGCAGGGGAGGGCAGTTGTGGGTGATCAGGCCAGCAGGGGAGGGCAGTTAGGAGGGACCAGGCCTGAAAGGGAGGGCAGTGGAGGCGATCAGGCCTGCAGGGGAGGGCAGTTAGGGGTGACCGGGACGGCAGAGGAGGGCAGTTGGGAGCGACCAGGCATGCAGGGAAGGACAGTTGGGGGGGGACCCAGGCCTGCAGGGGATGGCAGTTGGGGGAGACCAGGCCTGCAGGGGAGGGCAGTTGGGGGGGACCAGGCTGGCAGGGGAGGGGAGTTAGGGGCAATCGGGCCGGCAGGGGAGCAGTTAGGTGTTGATCAGGCTGGCAGGGGAGTGGTTAGGGGGTGATCAGGCTGGCAGGCAGAAGCAATTAGGGGCAATCAGGCAGGCAGGCAGGCGAGTGGTTGGGAGCCAGCAGTCCTGGATTGTGAGAGGGCAGTCAGACATCCCTTGAGGGGTCCCAGATTGGAGAGGGTGCAGGCTGGGCTGAGGGACAACCCCCCGCCCTCCGTGCACGAATTTCATGCATTGGGCCTCTAGTAGTATTATAAAATTAAAACATGTGTGTGATTGGCACCAGCGAGAGCTTTATACGTACCGCACAGTCACTGTTTATTTTTAAATTGTCAGTGGGCGTCATATGTACCAGCCGGTCGGTCGGACAGTAGATGAATAAATCGTGATGTGGTTCACGTTGAATGTCAACAAAAACAACCAAATTCATGATCGACAATAAAAGATCAAAACACACATGTGATTGGCATCAGCGAGAGCTTTATATGTATTGTGCATGCGCGAGTCAACATTTATTTTTAAATTGCCAGTGCGTGTCATTTGTACCAGCAGGTCGGTCAGTTGGTCACTTAGCCTTTTATATATATAGATAGACTAGAGGCCCGATGCATGAAAGTCATGCAAGGGGCTCAGCCCTCGCAGCCTCAGCGGTTGCCCTCGGCCGTTGCAGCCACGGCAGTTGCCTCGGCCATCGTAGCCCGGCTTCATTCGGGAGGCCGTTTGGCTGTCCAGTCTAATTAGGATATTACGCTTTTATTATTATAGACTAGAGGCCCAGTGGACGAAATTCGTGCACCGAGGGCGGTTGTCCCTCAGCCCAGCCTGTACCCTCTACAATCTGGGACCCCTCAAGGGATGTCCGACTGCCCGTTTAGGCCCGATCCCAGGATTGGGCCTAAACGGGCAGTCAGACATCCCTCTCACAATCCAGACCTGCTGGCTCCCAACTGCTTGCCTGCCTGCCTTCCTGATTGCCCCTAACCGCTTCTGCCTGCCAGCCTGATCACCCCCTAACCACTCTGCTGCCAGCCTGTTTGCCCCCAACTTCCCTCCTCTCCTGGCCTGGTCATCCCTAACTGCCCTCTCCTGCAGGGTTGATCACCTCCAACTGCCCTCCTTTGTAGGCTTGCTCCCTCTCAACTGCCCTCCCTTGCAGGCCAAGTGCCTCCCAACTGCCCTCTCCTGCTGGCCATCTTGTGGTGGCCATCCTGTGTCCACATGGAGGCAGGATCTTTGACCACATGGGGGCAGCTATATTGTGTGTTGCAGTGATGATCAATCTGCATAGTACTCTTTTATTAGATAGGATAGAGGCCTGGTACAGGGGTGGGGGCCAGCTGGTTTGCCCTGAAGGGTGTCCCTGATCAGGGTGGGGTACCCTTGGGGCGTGGGGCGGCCTGAGCGAGGGGCCTGTGGTGGTTTGCAGGCCGGTCACGCCCCCTGGCAACCCAAGTGGAGGCCCTGGTATCTGGAATTTATTTTCCTTCTACAATTGAAACTTTGTAGCCTGGAGCAGAGCCAAGCCTGGGGCTCCCTCCGAGGCCCGAAGCCATTTGTGTTGGGGTTATAATTGAAACTTTGTTGCCTTAAGCGGGTGGGCCTGGCCAGGGTGTGTGGAAAGCTTTGCTTCCCCTGTTGCCGGCGGCAACCCTTGGCCTGCTCTCTCAAGCTCCATTCTGCCGCCATTTGTTTGAATTTGTTTACCTTCTACAATTGAAACTTTGTAGCTTGAGTGGAGGCTTAGGCCTGTAACGGCTGGCAGAAAGCTTGGCTTCCTCTGTTACCTAGGAAACATTGCTCTCTGTGGCTGTAGCCATCTTGGTTTGGGTTAATTTGCATACTCGCTCTGATTGGATGGTGGGCGTGGCTTGTGGGTGTGTCGGAGGTATGGTAAATTTGCATATTTGTCTATTATTAGATTAGATAATATTCAGTAAGGTTAAGTAACTTCCTCAAGGATACATAGCCAGGAGGGGTAGAACTGTAATTTGAACTCATGTCTGTCTTATTCTAAAGATCGTATTTACCCTACTACACCATAATAGCTCCCTTCAACTGAACATACTTTGGAGCATAAAACTCAAATTTAGTAAAAAATAATTATGATTAGCAAAGGGGTTTTTTGAAGATACTTAAAGCTCCCTAGCTTTAAAAATCTACCATATAGTTATACACTGGCAAAGTTTAAAAAAATTCTGAGAGGCAGAAAAACACATGGGAAGGGAGAGTGGTGAGGCAAGGGAAGAATCAATAGTTCCTACAATTGATTTTTTGTGAAGGAAATATGATTGCTGTTTATTAAAAATGGAGTCATGGTAACATCTCAGAGCACATGTAATTATATTTGATGACTAAAAAATATGTTGTTTTTCTGCCCCTAGCAAAGAATAGCATTGTATTATCCCCAATTCAAGAGTAAAACATGTACTTAAAAAATACAAGGTTAGAATGCATCTGAGATTCCCTTTGATGTATTAAACAATTCTTTTAAACTCAAACATGAATAAGAGAAAAATCTATTTCTGAAAGAAAAAAATAATGAAACTAATCTAATACATGATTATAAATTTCTAGCATACTGGCTTTTGCTATCTAAAAAGATATTTAGTGCACTGAACCAAACTTTCCTTTCCTAGAAATAAGACACTTTTTATAAACTATGTAATCATAGCTATTCTGATATTAAACTAGAAGTACAGAATTTCTCTCAAAGAAAAGTCTAATACAAACCAAGTAACTCCTTTGTTGCAACAAGTGAGTAATTCTGAATATATTTAACTTCCAGCTTTTGAGATAAGATTTAAAGGTATAAGTGTTATTTTGTTATGCATCACTCAATTTTGATGGGTAATTATTGTTTACCTTACTGCTTAGAGTTTCAGATGTTAATCTAATGAAAAGAATTTACTGGTAACTAGCTTTTTAACTTTGCAATGATGAAAAGCCTGTATTAATTTAACCTACAGATTTCATTTGTTCTGAACAGGAAAAACAATATAAATCACTTTTAAAATCATTAAATCCTGACTTAAATTAATAAAGTCATAATTAGGGTATTATGCTGTGTTTGTTATGGAAGTGGCAGGGCGAGCTGCTTTAATTACTGTCTGTAATAAAAGGAGCAGAGAGCGTACTGCGCCCCAATCAGTGCTGTCAGCCACGACTGAGCTGGGCTGCAAGCTCATCAAGGGAGCAGGCAGCAGGCCCCTAGGAAGGGCCATCGTGTCTGCTGAGGCCACACACTGACAGCAGGGAGGAAAACAGACTCTTACAATCCAAGGTATCAGCCCCAATTACTCAAAATTTTAATGACACTTTAATACACGATAATGTTGTTGATAATGGGAGATCTTAAAAAGCACTAGCACTTAAATATCTTATGACCGTCTTCCTTCACAGCCTCTGACTCTAATATTTGGATCATAATCTTTTTAATATAACATTATTTAGAAAAATCAATTGTCTTAGTTACATAATGGCAAAGTCTTGAAGGATTTAATTTTAGCCCTCAGTAAAACTGCTACGAAAGGTAATTAAGTATTTCATACCTACTGCCTGATCACTTAACTCAGCCTTCCAAGGTTATACCAATTTTTGAAATGTAGCCCCAAGATTTGTTCAAGTTCAAAATGAAAAAGAAGCATTGTAAGTAGTAGAATAATGTGAACTAGTATTCTAAATTAATTTTACAGGATACAATATCTGTTCAGGAAAAAATACACACTCATTTTCTCATTCTATGAGTTAAAGGGAAATGTTAGCCTGGAGGAAAATGCCATAGAACATTTTTTGAAGAAAATAATTTACCCTCTTCCTTTGGTTTTGGAGTTCCTCTTGTCCTTTCTTTTGTTTTCTACTTCTGACTCACTTCCACTCTCACTCTCACTGGAGGAGTCCTCGCTGCTGTCTTCACTGTCTCCTTCCTCCCCTTGTTCTCCACTTCCAGATTCACCCTCTGAGAAAACAACACAACAAAACAGGCGCTCTTTGATTTATAGCCATTTACTTATACATAAGGACACAAGTAAGTGTCAATATTCATCACAAATGAAACCAGATGTTGAACTTTAGTTTACTGGCCCCACTTGTTCACACTGTTTCCACACCCATCATTCGGACTTCTGGAACCCTGCAGCAAGGTGACTGTGGAGGGACTCCGGACACAGGAGGGCTCTGATAATGATTGGGAAAGCAAGCAAAGATGAACCAAGTAAGTACACTAAATCTGAGAGAATCTCGCTTCTCAAACCTATAAGTTTCTAGCTATGGCAAAAAAAATTTTAGAGAATATAGAGATAAAAAAATAATTTTAAATTCTTCTATTGATAATAGTAAATTTTATTTAGAGGAGAAAAAGGTAACAAACAGTTGAATTTCCTAAGAACAAATTTTGAGAGGGAAATGAATTATTCAAATCATCTCAAAACATTTCTAAATTCAAATGCAACAAGCAAAATTACTAATTTAAAGTTATTACTTACTTTAGTTAGTATAGGAGTTTTCCACAGGTCAAAGAGATGAAGAATTTTCCTTTTAATTTTTTAATGTATAAATTATGGTATATAGGACTCTTTGTAGAAGTGCTGTATATAGTATATTTATGTGTATTTTATTTTTATTTTTTTGGTTAATCCTCACCTGAGGATATTTTCTCCATTGATTTTAGAGAGAGTAGAAAGGAGAGAGAGAGAGAAGGAGAGGGAGAGGGAGAGGGAGAGGGAGAGGGAGAGGGAGAGGGGGAGGGGGAGGGGAAAGGGGAGGGAGAGGGAGAGGGAGAGGGAGAAGGAGAGGGGGAGGGAGAGGGAGAGGGAGAGGGAGAGGGAGAGGGGGAGGGGAAAGGGGAGGGAGAGGGAGAGGGAGAGGGAGAGGGAGAGGGAGAGGGAGAGGGAGAGGGAGAGGGGGAGGGGAAAGGGGAGGGAGAGGGAGAGGGAGAGGGAGAAGGAGAGGGGGAGGGAGAGGGAGAGGGAGAGGGAGAGGGGGAGGGGAAGGGGAAGGGGGAGGGAGAGGGAGAGGGAGAGGGAGAAGGAGAGGGGGAGGGAGAGGGAGAGGGAGAGGGAGAGGGGGAGGGGAAGGGGGAGGGGAGGGAGAGGGAGAGGGAGAGGGAGAGGGAGAGGGGGAGGGAGAGGGGGAGGGAGAGGGGGAGGGAGAGGGGGAGGGGAAAGGGGAGGGGAGGGAGAGGGAGAGGGAGAGGGAGAGGGAGAGGGGGAGGGAGAGGGAGAGGGGAGGGGAAGGGGGAGGGGAGGGAGAGGGAGAGGGAGAGGGAGAGGGAGAGGGAGAGGGAGAGGGAGAGAGGGAAAGGAGGAAGAGTGAGAGGGGGGAGGGGAGGGGAAGAGGAAGGGGTAGGGAGAGAGAAACACAGATGTGAGAAAGTCACCTGAAACTAATATAATACTGTATGTCAACTACAATTGAGAAATAAAAAATGATTTTTAAAAAAGGCATCTAACTCCATCTCTTCATTGATCAGATATAGAGAAAGGTAAGTACCTTGTTGAATTTTCAAAGCTAAAACCCAGGATTCTGATTTAGCATTCTTTTCATTGTATATGGTTGTTCTCAATCTTTTAACTCTTCATTTCTTTATAATACACAAGGGATTTATTAATTTTAGCTTTACCTCTATATAGGTTCATGTAGAAAAGTATAAAATGGATGAAGAACAGATTGCTCAATATTTAAATAAACTTTACATTTTTATAAAAGAAAGTTACTTTTAAAGGCACCATTAAAGACATCAAATGCAAAATCATGATTTTCAATGCACCAATGAATATAACAGGTAGTGTGGGTTAGAATTCAGAAAAGCTTGAGTTCCTTTTTCAACTCTATCATTTATTAGCTATGTGTCTAAGAGGTAATGTCAAATAAGAAGGGACTGGAGCCCTGGCTGGTGTTGCTCAGTGGTTAGAGTGTCATCCCATGCACCAAAGAGTCTTGGATTCAATTCCTGGTCAGGGGACATAATCAGGTTGCAGGTTCGATCCACAGTTGAGGCTCATGCATGAGGCAACTGATCGATGTTTCTCTCTCTTTCTCCCTAAAAAAAAATTAATTAATTTAAAAAAAAAAAAAAAGAAGGGCCCTAGTTGTTTTGGCTCAGTGGATAGAGCATCAGCCTGAGGACTAAAGGGTCCCAGGTTGGGTTCTGGTCAATGGCACGTGGCTCGGTTGCAGGCTTGATCCCAGTTGGGGCATGTACGGGAGACAACCAATCAATGTGTCTCTCTCACACCGATGTTTCTCTCTCTGTGTCTCCATGTTCCCCTCCCTTCCACTCTGTCTAAAAATCAATGGAAAAAATATCCTCAGGTGAGGATTAACAATAAAAAAAAAGGGGGGGGGGATTGGAAATTACTTTGAAAACTAAACAGTGATATGTAAATGAAAGGAATTATTGGAATAGCATAAACCTTTTTTAAACTCACTTGTCGAATTTTATGTACTAGGCCTTATTGTTTTGTTGGAGGCAAGTCATGTAAGCTACAGTGAATAATGTTTTTTTAATAAATTATAAAGCCCACCACTGTCACTGCTGCTATCGGAAGAGTCCTCTTCCTCCTCAGATTCAGAATAAAATTTCTTAGCAGGTTTCTCTTTCTTTGCTTTTCCTGATGGAGTCCATTCTTTTGCCTGTTTAAAAAGACAAAAAAGTAGAAATGTAAATATAAAGAAATTCTCATTGATGGATTCAGTCTTCTGGCTAACTTAATCATTCAGATCATTCAATCACAGTGAACCCAGAAGAAAGTTTAAGGCCTCAACAGAGAAGGCAACTGTGACAAGTCCTGGCATTAAGGCTGACTCCCCTTTACTCCTGAATAGAAGAACACAAAGTCTCAGGGCCCATTTTATGTTAAATCAACAACTTTATTTTACACACAATTTTAAAGACTTCTGCATTTGTTAGTCTACAGAAGATTTAAAATAAAGTCTAGAAGAGATTAGGGCAATTAGAGGTAGATGCAATAATAGCAATAAAAAATACAAGTTCACAGCTTGATAATGAGGTAAGAGAAAAACAATGAAAATATTTAGGGTGGGCAATAAATAGCCCTAACCTTCTCAACAGCCTAAACCTGGAGTCATCCTTGACTTCTCTCTTTCTCTCATTTCCTAAATGTATAATCCATCAAGAAAGCCTTTAGCCACCTTGTTCCTTTACCACCTTGGCCAGAGGCATCTCTCTGTCCTGGATTACTACAACAGCCTCCTAACTGGCTATCACACTTCCATTCCCACCCCTAACCACCACTCCGAGTTTGCTAACCCTCTAACCCCCACTCTGAATTTGCTCAACACAGCAGCTAGGATAATTCTATTAAAATCTAAGTTGGACTATTATTATTAACTATATTCCCTATACTGTACTTTACATCCTCGTGACTATTTTTTTAACTACCAATTTGTACTTCTTAATCCATTCACATTTTAATAACTATGTATGGTACCAAGTGGGTACTAGAATTACAGGGGGATCATGTCTTAAAATTATATCATTGTCTTACCACTACGCTGAACACCTGAAACTAATATAAAAGAATACTGAATGTCAACTATAATTAAAAATAAAATAAAATAAACATAAAACCTAGTCCAATCAAGTCCGTCTGGCTTGAAACCCTGCAACAGCTCCCCATTTCACTCAAAGAAAAAGCCCAAGTCTTTAGAACAGTCTGCATGGCCCTATATGCCCATGCCAGTCCCCTTGCCTACCTGACCTCCTTCTGCTGTTCTTCCTCCTTCCCATTCTGTTACAGCCACTCCTGACTGTTCCTTCAAACACCCAGGCAAGCTTCCACCTTAGGAACTTTCCCCCTGCTGTTCCCGCTTCCAACTCCCCCAGGTGTCACCTCAGGGAGGACCACTCTATTTAAAATTCCAACCTCCCATGCTTTGCTCTAATATTTTTCCCCCATGACTTTCTAACATACTAAATATACTATTTATATACTTACTTTTATTGTCACATTAGTTATTAATTGTCTGAATAGCCCCTTAAAGACTTTAACACAGTGTATTATAGTAAAATAAATTAGTTTCATAATTGTGACCTTGATTCATCAAGAAAAAAATTAAATCATGTTTCAAATACTCTTTTAAAGGGCAGGGAAAATGTATATTTTTTAAAAGGTCAAAATGGTTAAGGCTCATTTATTTATCACACTTTTAACTGAGTTTCTACTATGTGCCAGTTTGCTAAAGTACACATCCCATTGTAAAGTACTTTACGGCACACCAGAGGTTCTTATTCAAGAACACTGGATGCACGTTAGAATCACCTGAGAACATTTTTTTAATACTTAAAGAAACAATAAAAATACGGATACTAAAAAAGCTAATGCCTGGGATTCACCTCCTAAAAGCCATATTTAATTGGTCTGGTGCAAGTCTGACATGGGTTTGTTTGCTTAAAGATCTCTGTTTAAAATCACTGATCTTAAAGAGCTTAAGGGTTTAAGGTATGATGCATAAAAAGATAAGTAAGCCAGAACATTCTATATAATAAAAGCCTAATATGCTAAGTGTCCGACCATTCATTTGACCATTCAACCAGTCGCTATGACGTGCACTGACCACCAGGGAGCAGATGCTCCGACCAGTAGGTTAGCTTGCTGCTGAGGTCTGGACGATCGGGACTGGGCAAGAAGGGCCGGACACGCCCTGGAGCCCTCCTGCATTCCCTCCCCAGCCAGCCAACCTCCCGGGGTCCCTCCTCGGCCCCAAAACTAGCTCTCTGTCATCCCCTGAGGGATCCCGGATTGCAAGAGGGCGCAGGCCAGGCTGAGGGACCCCACCGGTGCACAAATCTGTGCACCGGGACTCTAGTTACTATATATGGACAATAGAAAAATGAGTAAAAATTACTCAAAAATCTCTATATATAAAAGGCTAATATGCTAAGTGTCCGTCTGGGTAATGACATTGCATAGTAACGCCTGGCTTCCTCTCCCTAGCAACGACTAGCCTCAGCCCAGGAACACGACTTGCTTTATAGTCAGATGCAAGCATTTCACACTTTAACCCAGGTGTCCTCAAACTATGGCCCGCGGGCCACATGCGGGTGTTTTTGCCGTTTTGTTTTTTTTACTTCAAAATAAGATATGTGCAATGTGCATAGGAATTTGTTCATAGTTTTTTTTAAACTATAGTCTGGCCCTCCAACGGTCTGAGGGACAGTGAACTGGCCCCCTGTTTAAAAAGTTTGAGGACCCCTGCTTTAACCAAATGTCTGTGAAGCATTTTCCTGTGCCTCATCTCATTTGATCCTCACTGAAGTCCTGGAGTAGGCAGTTAGGAGACTTGGTGGAATACTATTTTCTTTTCATTAGCCAGAAACTGGAGATTTAGAAAGTTTAGAAACTTGACCTGACTGAAAAGAAGTAAGAAATGGTGGACCTTGAAAATGACTTCCAAGTTTTCTCACTACGCAGAATATAATCAAACACTGCTGTGGTTAAATATTTTAGCCTTTGTTCTCCCTGCATGATCTACAATAATAATCTATTTCGTGTTGATATTTACTGCTGTGTTGCTGACAATTACCTGAAAGAGAATTGGGAGCTTCACTGGGCTGGAAAAAGTTTAGCTACATCAGAAAGCAGGTCTAATTAAGCAAGTTTATTCTATACTAGAGGCCCGGTGCACGAAATTCGTGCACGGAGTGGGCTTGTCCCTCAGCCCAGCCTGTACCCTCTCCAATATGGGACCCCTCAAGGGATGTCCAACTGCCCGTTTAGGCCCGATCCCACCGGTGAGATCGGGCCTAAACGGGCAGTCGGACATCCCTCTCACAATCCAGGACTGCTGGCTCCCAACTGCTTGCCTGCCTGCCTTCCTGATTGCCCCTAACTGCTTCTGCCTGCCAGCCTGATCACCCCCCAACTTCCCTCCTCTGCTGGCCTGGTCACCCCTAACTGCCCTCTCCTGCAGGGTTGATCACCTCCAGCTGCCCTCCCTTGCAGGCTGGGTGCCTCCCAACTACCCTCCCTTGCTGGCCATCTTGCAGTGGCCATCTTGTGTCCACATGGGGGCAGGATCTTTGACCACATGGGGGCAGCTATATTGTGTGTTGCAGTGATGATCAATCTGTATATTACTCTTTTATTAGATAGGATAGAGGCCTGGTACAGAGGTGGGGGCCAGCTGGTTTGCCCTGAAGGGTGTCCCGGATCAGGTGGGGGTTCCCTTGCGGTGTGGGGCAGCCTGAGCGAGGGGCCTGTGGTGGTTTGCAGGCCAGCCATGCCCCTGGTGACCCAAGCAGAGGCCCTGGTATCTGGAATTTATTTTCCTTCTACAATTGAAACTTTGTAGCCTGGAGCGGAGCCAAGCGGCGGCAGCCATTTGTGTGGGGGTTATAATTGAAACTTTGTTGCCTTAAGCGGGTGGGCCCGGTCAGGGTGTGTGGAAAGCTTTGCTTCCCCTGTTGCCGGCGGCAACCCTGGCCTGCTCTCTCAAGCTCCATTCTGCCGCCATTTGTTTGAATTTGTTTACCTTCTATAATTGAAACTTTGTAGCTTGAGTGGAGGCTTAGGCCTGGCAAGGGCAGGCAGAAAGCTTGTTTCCCTCTGTTACCTAGGAAACCTTGCTCTCTGTGGCTGTAGCCATCTTGGTTTGGGTTAATTTGCATACTCGCTCTGATTGGATGGTGTGCGTGGCTTGTGGGCGTGGCTTTGGGTGTGTCGGAGGTATGGTCAATTTGCATATTTGTCTATTATTAAGTAGGATATATAAAAGGCTAAGTTGACTCGCGCACGCGCGATACATATAAAGCTCGCTGGCACCAATCGCACCCATGTGTTTTCATCTGTCATTGTAGATTATGAATTTGGTTGATACTTCTATTATAGAGCAAGGGCGAATAGCAATATTAAAATGTTTCTTCTAATTAATTTCCTTTCAATGTGCATGAATTCATGCACTGGGCCACTAGTACTTGAATTAGATACTTATGTAATATCAGCAATATTGCATTCTTTTTATATAATTAAAATACTCTGTACTCCAAATATGAATATAGTATTCTATGAACAAAGTTTTCCTATATTTAGTAAACCCAAAAGTCCATATTTTTCTTAAATCCAATCATTTTATGAAGTTTGGTAAAAAGTATACCAGACCAATTTATGGGGGTTGGGGAGGTGAGTGGAAATTACTTAATTAGACTATGGCTTTCAAGGTAAGACTAAATTGATAAATAAGGGAAATTAGGCTTCTATGCTCAAAGGACAAATTACCTTGGCACAGCTATCAACTCAATATTTATGGTGTTTTAAATAATAAAAATATTTTAATTTTTGTGATGATCTTTTATGACTATGAGAATCATATCATTCTAAGCAAAAGAAACTATAAGGGGAAAAGAGAAGAGGAAAGAATAGCAAGACATTAATTTTAAAGTTCCTATGAGGGATAAAATATTGATAATAGATGGGTTTATAAAGCAAAATACCTTTGATATGCAAAGGACAGTCTTTCTGTAATTGAAGGGAAAAGGATATTCTAGAACTAAACAAAAAAATTCTAATGGACTTCAAAACTTACTGTTATCATAATATAAACAGACATTATATTTGATATCCTAGAAATGGTAGTATGCAATTCAAAGTGACTTCTAATGTAAACCTGACTAGGTTCCCTGTTGTTTTGATTAAAATATCAGAGTATCTAAACCTAGGCCATTTTTCTTACTAAGTTATCACAGTGACCCTGTAAGATCACTTTACAGTGAAAGTAGGATAACACTGTATTATGTGTATGAAATATATTGATGCGACTTAGGAGGGGTGTGAGGTAGAGTGAGAAGCAAGAAAGACTTTCTGCATTGTTACAACTGCATTTGATATTTTTATATTTGTGTCTTTTATAGTATAATTTTAAGTCAATACATCCAGAGACCCATAGATTGAAACTGTTTTCTGCATGGCATCAATGGATAGCAACAGTTTTTTCCACCAGATTACAGCAGTTATAATTATTCTCCATAAATAAGTTACCAGTTATTAATTTACAGAATGTAGTCAGCCAATTAAAAAAAATAATTTTGTTGCTGTTGAACTGGGCAGGTGAAATGAACACAAGAAAATAGGTTATTGAAGTACTGTCCTGTAAGAAGAGCACATGAAAATGGAATAAGACAGCCAACCAACCAATCTATCAGCCAAAATAAGGGTACTGCTGAGACCAAATTAAACTGCATAAAATTGTTATCAATTTCTGAGAAGATAAATTTATTTATTTATTTATTTATTTATTTATTTATTTATTTATGTATTTATGTATGTATGTATGTATGTATGTATTTATTTGTTTGTTTGTTTGTTTATGGAATGGGGCAGCAAGGAGGAGAGGTGGGTAGAAGCGAGGAAAGGATAAAAGAATGGCTTTACTTGCATGTACCCAATAATAAAAAAGGATGAAACCATAAAAACAGTAAGCAGGCATAACATGAAATTAGGGAAGAGAGTAAGTATACCTATGGAAAGAATCATAACAAAGAATATTCTCTTTGTATTCTAGCATCTGACCAAAAATTGCACTAAGAAGTCAATCTTTTTGAAGAGTACTTAAAAGAGTATGTAGATTTGAGTGAAAATCAGCAAATTTAATTGCAAGGAGGAATAGACATGCAATTAGTTTTAAAAACTTTTACATTTTAAAAAATCATCTCTAAATAGAGTTAATTTGTCACAACATGAAAATGATGGTGCTCTAAGTACTAAGAATAGTACAGATTTGCAAACAAGCTCAAGCCTCCTCTCTTCATGTTACATAACACTAAAATGCAGTGAAGAGCATGAACAAAGGACTGACAGATCTGGGTTAGAATCTCAATTCCATCACTTCCTAGCTATGTGAACTTGGGCAATTTATTTAGGCTCTCTGAACCTCAGTTTTCTCATCTGCAAAATGGGTACAACAACAACAAACACTTATAATCATTATGAGGTTTAAGCAAGATAATGTTTGCAAACATTATCCAAGTACACTGCCAGGGTTTGCCAAAGGAGCCATTATCAGTTATTATTGCTTCTGGCCATGCTCCAAAGCCAGAGTAAGGTCTGAAGAGTTAAGAGAAATGTATTTCTTAAAAGGATCAAATTACATGGCTATGCACATTATATAAATTCTATTTAAAGTAATAAAGATTTTCTTCCACTGTATATAAGTTAATAGGCAAGAAGGTTAACTGAATTTCTCACAGGAATTAGTGGTAAAGAACTCTGGTTATCTGAATCCTTGTTCAATATAACTTTTTTACCGAAAAAAGCATCCAGAATGAAATACCTAATTGTTCATTTTATTAATTTTACTTTAAAAAGTATGATATATATTTCACATAATCAAATCTCTAAAGACAATCAATAGACCCTCTATTTTTCTTTTTTATATAAGAGATAGTATTTGAAAATAAAATTAATTCTTTTACTTTAGTAGCCAGCATTTTTTTAAACATCTAGGAAAAGATGATTTGTATAGAAGTTGGTTTTTAATGTGAAGGCAACATATTACTCATTTTAATTGTGACCTTGTCTAAGGACATTTTTGGTACACAATGCTCCCTATTTATGTCTAGGCTTCACTTGAAACAGGTTCATCAGAAAATCCAGAACACTTTGTATGGTTTCTTTGGAATAGAACAGCAAAAATTATTGAGAAAAACATTGACAGGAAGCTTACAAATCTCTAAACAAAGTAGAAAAAGCTCAAACCAATGAAACCAAATACCTTAGAAATTGAATCTACACAGCTACAAACGTAATACCACAAATGTGGGTAGCATTGATGCAGAGAATTCAATTCTCTATTTCCTTGAAGAAAAGGAACAGTACATGTACAATAATGTAGGAACACTACAATTTTTAGTTCCCATAAGAGCAAGATACTAGTATACCTAACACATTTTACTTAGAAATACCAGAACAATTTTCAATTTTCAACCCCCACCCCAAAAGCTTTTATTTGAAAAAAATCATTATTCTAGAATATCCTACTGCTTGACAAAATTAATTTCAGAAGGGTCAACTTACCAACTCTATTACTTCTACATTTCGAACTGATGGGTCAGGCGCCACCTCTGGCCAATTAGATAATTCCATGTACCCAGTAGCTTTAGTGTTGAGAGTATGAGATAAAGTTCCAAGCTGGAAATGATCCCTATCTATTAAAATAGAGGAAAATATAAAATAAACAATATGAGCTGTATATAACATAGAACAGTCCTAATCAGAGCTCAAGATAATTGGCATATTACCTCAAATGTCAAGGAATAAATATAAACTAGGAAGCTCTTCATAGGTCAAAAAACTGATTTCAGTCCATAGATTACAATAATCTTCCCCATAATGGTCAATAAAAAAGCTAATCAGTCAGTGTGTTTGGAGGTGTTGCTCTGAAATGTAGCTTCTCTAAAAATTACTTTACTGTGAATATTAAGAATGACAGCACAGTTAAACAATCCATATACATGTCTTGGCACAAACACATTCAGAATTTTAATAGTTTTTCTATGAAACTGAACTGCTTGTTATCACTTGACAACAATTAAATAAGGAAAAATATAAAAACCAAGGTATAAAATCATCTGATTCCAACTGTAATGGCTACTTGTGAAACTGATCAATTATTCCTTTTAAAAAGGTGGGAAAACATTTAAATATTAAAGTTTTTATGAACTAATTGTTCCTAGAAAAGTTTATGTTAGCATGCATAGAATATTTAATTAATAACAACTCATTATTAAGGTGAATTATATTCCTTATTAAATAAAGGTATCTATTTAAAATAAAAGTGAAGTCAATGTCTATAAGAACAACAAAGCTTTTATATATTGTTTTTATGCTTAGTAAGAAAATAAAATCAGAAGATTAAAATTATTTAGGTAAATAAGGTCCATAAAAATATAAACTTTAACTAATATAAAGCTTGCTCTGGAGAACAGATGAATGAATAGAAAGCACACTGTTTTTATATATTTATATATGCTAGTCATTTATATTTCCTAAGAGATAAATTATAAGCACATTATAAATGGAATATATTGTCATATTTTTCAGATAACATATTGTGCAGTTATATTCTAATAATAATAATAATACCTTTAAAAGGAGACTCAAGCAGTGGTGCAGGTTTTTGTGCTAGGAATATTTTTTTGGCATATTTACTTAAAGCTCCACTCTTCTCATTCGGAACAATAAGCTGCCTAATAAATCTTGTACGGTCTCTGATGTCGTAGTTTTGATCATACTTGCCGAGATTTAATATGTACTGGGTAAGCAATTTTGTCTGTTGGAAAAAAAACACACAGAACAAGATGAGAATACAGTTATTTATGATTATTGATAACTCTGGATAAACATATTTAAAGAGGTAATAAAAATGAATGGTTATGTCAAACAAATGTTGTTCCATAGGGAATATGCATTTCTAACGCTGCAAATGGAATTTTGAAGCCAAAGCACATGTCCTCTTCAGAATTGGGGAGGTGAATGCTGAGTACTGAGAAGCAACCATGTGCTAGATTATTAAACTGCTGAAGTGGAAAGAAAGGCATCATTAAAAAAATAATCATATATGGCAAACCCGCTGAAGGGTCTACGTGAGAATAATGAATGTGGAAATACAACTAAAAACATGGCACTCAAAACTTAATCGGAAAAATATGCAGGACATCAAAACATCAGAGAGTATTAGGGGGTTGGCAAACTGCTTCTCCTGAGGTGTGTTTTATGAAGAGATACTGTCCCTGGCATACGCAGTGTCTGCACTCTGACTGCACTCAGTTACTTTACCCTGAATTATGACCCATTAAAGCAGACACATGAATCACTGAACTGGATTACTGCAAATTATTTGCAGTGCATTTAGCTGTTACTTTTTCATAAAAGCAAGCTGCTGATGCCCTCTAAAAACTAGGATAAAAGACTCCTTCCATTTTTTCTCCCATGCTGCTTATAGCCGCTAGTAATATTGGTCATTTATTTATTTATGTAAAGGAACAACTTATTATAGTAGCTTTTACACTGCAATAAGATTTCCTAAGTCAATTTTTTAATGTACTTACATTAACACAGAGATTTTAATATTAAACCAAAATTGAAATACAAAATAGCTTTGTATTTAAACTCATTATTTTGTTGAAAAAAACATAGTTTTAATTTAGAAGGTTACACACATACAATTGCAACTATAAATTAAATATAGAAAATTTAATTACATAGAAATTACATAGAAAAAATAAACAACTATATTAAAATATTTTACAGATATCAGAAACATAAAATAATAAAATCAATCATGTTAGACAAAGACAATTCTAGAACAGTAAATCAAAGTATAGGAATGGTGTGGCAAACTCATCTTACTAATAAAAGAGAAATATGTAAATTGACCATCACTTCGCAACACCAGCCAGTCAGGAATGAGTATGCAAATTAACCTGACAAAGATGGCGGCAACCCGGCCGCTCCGGGCCTCCAGGCAGTGCGCCTCCTCGGGGCCTCCCTGCCGCACTCCACACCTGTCAACCATCCTTGCAGCCTCCCTGTGGCCCAGCCCCCAGCCTCAGAGGCAACCCTCTGGTGCCTGAAGTCGTTGCTCCCTGTGTCTGGCTTCTCCCTCTTACCCACCCCTGCCCCGCTGCTCTGGTAAACAAAACCCTAACGTTGGAGCAGCCTCGCAGTCCAGACGCACGCAAGCTCACTTGGTGCACAGTTAATGGGCCCCAGGAGCCCCAGGCCAGCCAAGGGGCGATGGTGGTGGCCGTGGCGGCAGCGGCAGGCGGCTCAGCTTTGTTTTGAATAGATGAAAGAGGCCACCTACACAGTAACCCAAATGATCAGATCTCCCTCCTCCCTATCTACCCAAATCAAGAGGGGAGGGGCGATGGGTGTGGAGGGAGGGTGGGTGGGCAGGAGGCAGAGGGCGGAGGAGGAAGAGGATGAGGAAGGGGGCCAGTTCATCCCACTTTCACAATGGGAAAGTGAAACGCACTAGCACACCCAACCTCTCCAGTCCTCCCCGCCTGCCTCGCTCCCCCCACCTCTTCCCCTCCGCACCTCCCCAGGAGCACCAGCGCCACACAGAGGAACTCTCCGGAGAAGGAGGGTGAGGAGGAAGCGGCACCAGAGCACGCAGGGCTTGCCGCCGCCGCTGCACAAGCTGCTGGAGCAAGCCCGCCAGGTGCTGGCAGCCTGGGGAAGGAAGGCCTATTCTTGCACGAATCTTTGTGCATCGGGCTTCTAGTTTATAATAATAATGGGTTGAAACACCTGATTTGGATAGAAAGCAACCTTCTTTCAGTAACAATGTATTTAAAAGCATTAACTTAGTTTAATAAAATAGAACTGAAAAAAAAATACAAGAGAAAATGTTGATAGAGCTATTCTAAATTTGGTTATCAACAATTGTTACTCACTAATTACTAGATCATTGATTCAACTTCAGATGAGAATAATTCTATGATTCATTTTTTTTAAATTAGCAAAATATTCACCAAATGAGAAATACAGTTCAAAAGGAAGTATAATATATTAGACAGTATAATTGACTTGCTGAGACAACTGGGGAAAACTAACCATTAGCTTCCTCAAATACAGAGTAAGAATTTAGATTTATTCTAAAGTCACTTGAATGCTGAGATTTAGAATGTGCAACCTAAATAAATCAGAGAAAGAAAATAAATCTGTTCACTTCAATGATATATATTTTTTTTGGCTAGCAGAGTGATACATTTTGCTTATATTTCTGATCCCTGAAATTAATTTTTAAGAAATGAAATTATTTCAATACATTATCTGACAATTATTGAGTTATATCGGGAATTTTAAGTAATTAAAATTATGTAATTTTTAAAAAATATGTATTTGTTGATTGTAAAACTTGTTTTATTATATTGGTGGGATTGTAAAACAGTTTTATTAAAATGTATTTTCAAATATAAAATCCTTTCTATAAGATAAAAACATATCCATTTATAATGATGCATTTAAAACGTAAGCAAAATACCCACTGCACAAGCATATACTTTAATCACTTTCTTAACTGTATCTGCCTCTAATACTAAGTTATTGGTATTTCTCTGAAGAACGTGTTTTTGTATGGTCTTATTATTTTGAAAGTTTTTTTTAATAAAAATAAGGTTACCTACAATCTTCAAAACTGAATTTTATGATCAATAATTGTGACACTGTTGACATTTTCAAGTTACTCTTCTCTATAAACCATAATATTTTTATTGGAGAAAACATCCTTTTGATTGTATTAGACTAGAGGCCCAGTGCATGAAACTCGTGCACTCGGGGGGGCGGGTCACTCAGCCCGGCCTGCTTACTCTTGCAGTCCAGAAGCCCTACGAGGGAGGCCCTGCCCACAACCGCTGGCCGGGTAGCCTGGGCCTCCCTCTTTGGGGTGATCGCAGAGCCCCTCAGTCGGTGGCCTGGGCCTCCCTCTGCGGGGCAATCATGGGGCGATGGCGGGGCCCCCCGACCAATCGCATCGCACCCGCCTTGGCGGCGGCCTGGACCCAGGACTGACTTCTGCCACGCCCACAACGGCGGCAGTCAGTGCTGGGTTGTCACGGCACCCGCCACCCAGGAGGGACCGAGAGGTCAGCAGTTCAGCCTGCTCGCCAGTCCCCGCCCACCTGAGCCTGCTGCCACACAGCCTGGCGTTCGGTCGTCCGTTCAGTCGTTTTGGATGTTGCAGACCCTGGCTCTTTATATATTAGGATAGTCTGATAAGTGCAGAGAAATTCTGTTGAATGAAGGATATTCTCAATGCTTTCCTTTATGTTAAAATGTATAAATATTTCAAACCCAGATATTTAACTGTTCCCCCTCCAGTCAACGAAACTTTTCTTGATAATTTTTATAAGACAAAAAAATCACCAAATTCAGATACTACAAAATTAACTGCCTACTAAATGTCATTTTACTTTAATACAAAATATAAACTTATCCAATTAAAAACAGAAGCTCCATCAAAAGTTCACAATCGTTGAGATACTGTAAATGACAGAACTTCTAAAATAAATCTCGAGCTCTTAGTACTTAATTTTTCAGGTCTTCCCTTGTTTTTATAGATAAATTTCAATGTCTTCCTGTTTGCAAGATTTGTTTCCAAGAATTGCTATTTGTTAAACTTTGCAAAAGCTGAAGATTTTGACACTGTATTTGGTGAATACTTTAAGGATTTCCAAATGACTCTGAATAAAAATCTAACCAATATAGTATAAAAGTTTCTTTACTCCCTTCCACGCCAGCCCCCCAACAAAAGCCAATATAGGACACAGGTCAATTTACAAAGCAGTTTTTCACAAAATCACATTTCTAAAATCTCACTGGTATCATGCAGCAAAGAGAGTTGCATACCAGTGTGTGTGTTGTCATCTGAAATATGTTCAACATTATACAACAACCTGATGTACGAAATTTGTGCAAGGGGCTCAGCCCTCGCGGCCCCAGCTGCCTTGCAGCCCCTGCGGCCCCACCCACTGGTCATTCCAGAAGGTCGTTCCACCGTCAGGTCTAATTAGCATACTAGCTCTTTATTATATAGGATTAGCTTCATTATAATAATTCTTTAGTTCTGTGAAACTATACATATCAAATATAAATAAATTTTATGATTACAGTTTTACTTCAATTGGCAGAACAAGCAGATTTTGTTTGCATGCACCACAACCAATTCCTCAAATATTTCTGCTCCATAGGTTTCATAATAGAAACAGTGATTTTACCATGACAACATCCTTTTGGCAAAAACAAGTAATTTTATTTTCCATGTTGGGCTTTTAAATTTACAGAAGCATTTACAACATTTCTGACAGAATAAACTTCCAAAAGCTTTACTATGATTCCTTTTATTGCAATGGCAGAACAAATGCATAAAAGCTTTAAAAAAGTAGAACTATTATTGGAATTAATTGATTTTCTATTTTAAAAGCAGCATTGTTTAGGGTCCTTTTTCTGCTAATGGAATAAAAACATAACAGTTATCACTTCATTTTTCTTATGTGCAAAAGAAAATGAAATAAAAATTGAACAAAATTAATTTTTAAAAAGTTATTTGATCTAAATGAGATCATGTTTCATAAAGACATATGTAAACATCTTATGCACCTATATATATTTGTCATTTTGAGATGCAATCTTTTTCAAATAACTCCTAACTTTTCAAATAGATACTGATACTTTTTTAGCAGATTTGTCATGTCTTTTGATTAGAGTGTGGTCAGTGATATCACTATAATTATCATGGCGAATGGTAAATGTTAATAAACATTTTGTGCATGTTAAATATTGAGAGAGAAATTCAGTACTTCATTATTCAATATATATACATTAATTTTTAAAAATTCATTGTTGCTGGGTTTATAACAACAACAACAAAAGAACTGCCAAAATATAAACTAAATAGGTTTTAGATTTATGCTACATAACAAATGACAAAACTACTGTAGCAAGAGGACTCTGACCACTCTCTTTAATGATCTACAGCAGGACTGTTCTGTCACTCTCCTGTACATATTTCATCAAACCCAACCTCTAACTTCCTGTGTTTTTCTCTGACTCCATCGGCTGACAGCTGGGAATTACATGCTTCACACAGGCCATGGCACAATTTGCTAGTATATCAAGTTGCCAGCAGATGAGCGCACTTACACACTTACCTCACCAGCACTAGAAAAGCAAAGGACTTAGCTTTTCCTCCCTGCCTTGTCAGGGCACACTTCATTTTATTAGCACACACCCTGCATGCTGCTCTAAAAGGGAGAAGTTAGTTATGTTGTTTCTCAAAAAGGTTGAAAAAAGAAAGATGAAGTTTTTCCAATGTAGATGTTTTACATACTAAAATGAAATCTCTTCACTACACTTGTGTCTTATATGCTACTAGATTAAAAAAAAACCATGGGAGATGATGTAAGTACAATGTGGAGGTCTACAACTTACTATATATATATATATATATATATATATATATATATATATCCTATCTAATAATAGAGTACCATGTAAATTACCATCACTCCGCTACGCCCACGATTGGGCGGCGGGAGGCTGGGGGGCGGGACTTGGGTGGCCTATCCGGCCATTGAGAGGCACGGATCTGCTGCCACTGAGCAGGGCTACGCTGCAGTTGAGAGACGAAGGGGGCGGGACTCCCGACCCCTGTGCCTCTCAACGGCCAGATCCAGGGCCGCTGAGGGGGTCCAGCCCCCTGCGCCTCTCAACAGCAGGTAGCCCCCCTCAGCGGCTGCGGACCATCAAAAGTGGGGGAGCGAGCTCTGGCCTCAGTCAGCGAGCCACAGAAACCCGGCAGAGGATGGAGAGCAGCGACGAGGAAGACATGGAGAAGCACCGCATCCACCTACGCCCCGTCACTCTGCGCACACGCTGCACCTCCTGCCCTGTGAAGTCCGGATTAACCGGCCCGCCCCTGTGGGGCGCTTTTTCACCCCGGCCATCCCTCAGGGTCCCGATGGACTCAAAGTGTCGTTTCGGGCCGCAGTCTGAGGGGCGAGGAGGTGGAGGTGCCGCCTGGCCTGCTGGGATACGTGATGGTGATGGAAGAGAAGTCGGTGGGAAAGCAGGACTTTTCAGCGGGATCCGACAAGGACGAGCAGGAGCTGGTGGAACCCCCGGAGGCGCTGGAGCGGGACTTCGACCGCTTTATTCGTGCCTCCGCCAGTTTCAGCCGCTTCACCCTGTGGGGCCTGGAGAGCATCCCTGGCCCGGATGCCAAAGTGCGTGCGGCCCTGACCTGGCCCAGCCTCACCAAAGCGATCATAAACAGGTGCCGCAGGACTGAGAACCAGCGCTTGAAACTGGAAGCCACCGATCCCTTCACCAGCTCTCCACTTTGGATCCACTGAGTCCACCACCCCAATAAATGAGCTCTTTCACAGCAAAAACAAAAACAAAACAAAACAAAAAAAAAGTGGGGGACCTGGGTGCCTGGTGCACGAGCGGACAGGCACCCAGCTCCACCGCGAAAAGGGACCCTACACGTGCATGATTCAATCATGCACTGGGCCTCTAAAATATATATATATATATTTCAGAGAGGAAGGGCGATTCTCAGAGACAGAGAGATGGAAACATCAATGATGAAATCATTGATCAACTGCCTCCTGCACACCCCCCACCGGGGACTGAGCCCAAAACCCGGGCATGTGCCCTGACCTCCTGGTTCATAGGTTAATGCTCAACCACTGTCCCACACTGCCCAGAAACTTACATAACTTTAGAGTAGCCAAACCAGACATAAAGTCATTACAATCGTAATATTCTAGGTATTATACTAACTTTCCCAATATTGTATGATTTCAGTGAACACAAAAAGTTTAAGGCTAAAACAATGTTTTTACTTATACATGGGTAAGTAAGCGGTGATTCCTCTTATTTACCAATATATAAGAAACTCAACAGTAAGCATAGGTTTCCTTTCTTTTACTGTTTTTGAAAAGTAACTCAGTACATAAAGAAATCTACATGACATTTGGAAATGATTAACTGATTCATTTCAAAGATTGACTTAAAATGCAAAGATAAAATCTAAATCATGGAAATATACTCAGATTATCTGTAATTATTTGGTCATAAGTCTTGTACACCAATCAGCAAAAGCAACAATAACAAAAGTCATATCACAAGTGGGGATAAATTTGAGGAGTCAACCTGAAAATTCTGAATGGCCAACATCAGCTTACTAGAGAGTAAGTATGGGTAGGCAGAGAAGGCAGAAAGAGAGGGAGACAATTGAGAGATACACAGCAAATACAAAAAGAGAGAAAGATGAACACTGATGGAGAGGCAGGAAAGAATGACAGACACAGACATTCAGGAGGCAACCAATCGATGTGTTTCTTTCACATTGATATTTCTGTCTTTCCCTGTCTCTTCCACTCTCTCTAAAAATCAATGGAAAAAATATCCTCAGGTGAGGATTAAAAAAATAATAAAAATGAATTAATTAGTTAATTAAAATATTTACTGGTTTCCCCTGTACCTGTATGACAAGGTCCACAGTATTTGCCACTCCAAGTCCTGGCCTGGCCTACCTGTCCAGACCACTTTAAGTGTGCTGAAAGCACCAAGCTGTTTCATGACTCTGACCTGCTGCTCTCCTCTTTCCTTATTCTGTACAGGAAACCACTCCTTAGAAGTCCATAGTCAGGAGTCTTATCCTTGATGAAACTTTCTCTGACCTCTCTCCTCCTACTGCAGACTTTCAGTAACTTTCTCCTCTGGAGTTTCACTGTATCTCAGTACTTCTATTATAGCACCTACCAAATACTATTTCATTTTTTTTATGTTTTTCTCCCCTACTAGATTAAAATATCATCTCTTTCCACAACTACCATCTATTGAAGAACCTTAAAGAAACAGGCACCTAGTAATTGTTAGATAGACTAATGCGTGAAGACTTTAGCTGCTTCATCGGAGTAAAGAAGAAAGTAGGTAGAAGTAAGGATTAGCCTCTTACCTGTTTGGAGTTGGTTAAATACAATTTTGCTCCCAAATTTAAAATCTGCAGTTTTACAAGATCATCTTCATTTGTGAAGCTTTTAGCCATCTTCCTCAAAACATCAGGGGCAATTATAGGAACTCGCTCACAGTTTTCTCCAATTAGCCAAAGAATACTTGCTCTAGCCACAGGGACCTAATGTTAGAAGTAGACAATATGGTTACAAATAAGATAAGCATGATCTCCTTAATATTAACATAGAAAAGTCTTTAAGTATTACCAAGGTGTTACATCTGTCAATTCATTTAATGTATATCTGGGAAGTGCTCCTATATTTATGGATTTTCTTTAGTTATTAAAAAATAAACACACAGGAAATCACAAAACTGATTTCGGGATAATGTCTTAGAAAAGATTCATAGAGGAAAAAATCACTGGTCTAGAATCGATTCTATCAGAGATCTGCAAATTCTTAGACTGAATCTGGCTGGCCATGCCCATTTGTTTATGTATTATTATTGCTGATTTTGTGCTATACTAGCAGAGGTGAGTGGCTGCAACAAAGTCCATAAGAATAGCAGTTTACAGAAAAAGTTTGTGGACCTCTGCTCTAGGGCACTGATTTACAAACCTCGATGCCCAGAAAAATCATCTAGGGTTCCTAATAAAACTGCAGGGTTCTGGTATCGCTCCAAGATAGTTCTATGGTGGGGCCCAGGAATTCACACTTTTATGAAGCATCACAGATGATTCCTGAGACAGGTGGTCTGTCTGCAAACCATGTTTTGAGAGTCATGGATAATATAGAAAAAAGAATAGATCCACTACAGGCTTTGATTCCAACTGTTTATGTCCTCTATCTACAGCACTAGGAATATATAAAACTGATAAGATCATCAAGATTTGGCTTACAAAATCATTAATCCTAGTCTATTATTTGGTCACCAACAAAAGAAATAGGAATAACATAAATTTGTCCAATACTGCATTTTGGCATTAAATATTTTTAATAATGAAATTTTTTAAAATAATGTACATTTTTACATAATTTGTTTCTTAAAAATTACTGCTTTGTAACAAATTGGAAACCTTCCATCAACACCATTAAGACCATTATTTCAGAGTATGTACATTAGTTTTATTTCTATCTGTTTACTTGTATTATCCCCTATTCCAAAAGGAATTTGAACTGGTGTGTAAATTAGTTTCTGTGAACATTTTCACCTAGTATGGAAAATTAGCTTTTTTAAGAAATGAAAAAGCCAATAACTATCATTAAGAGATAGCATCACAATAATAGATAACATTCTTTTTAAAAAGTCCTTTTCCAATTCCTCAAATAAAGCCCTAATATTTTCATTACAGTTTCACAGCTGCACATATAACTGTTAAAGAAGAAAGTGAGAATAAGGACCTTTGCACAGCTAAAATTTTATCACAATATCCACCATCTCAAATTATTTCAAAACACCCATTTTATGAAATAACATAAAATTATTAATACCCCTAAGTTGGGTCTTTCACCAGAATGAGAATGAGGTAATCAAAAAGGCTTTAAAATAAAAATATGTATTTGCAAATAGTATAATAGCATCATTTTTAAATTAATATTAGAATAAGTTTAGTAAGCAAGAAATTAGCATACTTATGCAATTAAGTATAAGTATTAAGTATAAGTAATAAGTACAATATTAAATGCTATTGTAAATCCATTTATGCAGTATGATGACTGATATCCTTACTGTGTGTATACTAATTTCTAGAAAGACAGGGGTTATTTCTCCTGTTCCAAAGGTTACACTGCATTACGACCTGACTCCCAATCTATTATTTTAAATTGGGCTACAGAATAATATAATTGAGTGGTACATTAAATTTTCTGGTATGAAGCAATTCAAGTTGCCTGCCATAGTGAAAGGTGCCTCTAAATAAGAATATATGGGCAACTTCAGATTTCAATTATGCTAGGTTTGTTTTTCTTAAATATTTTATTACATATTGCTAGTGTAAAAATTAGAATTTTATGACATATAAAAATCTATTACCCCACTTTAAGTAATTTTCTTCTGGTAACACACTTATAATTCTCTTCTGCAATTAAAAAGGCAGTCCCAAAAAGTTGTGGTTTTTTTCCCCAAAAAGTTTTAAGAAATTGTTTCTATTCCTATTCATTAATAAACTAAGATTATTATTGTTATTTTTATTCCTTGCCTGAGGATGTGTTTTTATTGATTTTTTTTTGAGAGAGAGAGGAAAAGAGAGTGAGAAAGGGAAACATTGATATGAGAAACATCTATCGGTTGCCGCCCGTATGTGCCCCAACTGGGGCTTGAACCTGCAACCTAGGTTTGACCGGGAATCAAACCCGTAGCTTTTTGTTGTACAGGATGACGCTCCAACCAACTGAGCCACCAGCCAGTGCATCTATTCCTATTCATTAATATGCTAACATTAAAATAACAATACGTGCAGGAGGCAGGTGATTGATTTCTCTCATCAATGTCTCTTTTCCTTTCCCTCTCTCTATAAAATCAATAAAAACTTATTTTTAAAAATAACAAAAAACCCTTATAATTACATACATTTAAAACACAACTCGTTGAAAACATTAAAAATCAATAAATTCTCATGTTCACAATGAAAACCTGAAGGTAGTGGTGGTGGTTTGGGGGAGGGAGGGTGCAGAATAATATTCAGAGGTAATAAAATTAAGTAAACACTTTGATAACTTAGAAAACTTCTCCATGATAAGAAATAATATCAATATCAATATGCCAAACTTTTAGTGATGGCATTTTGTTAAAAAGCTTAGGAAATTGACAAACCCAATGTTTCTGTGCATGTGGAGGGAATCAGAATCCTAAGATTTTCAGATTTCAGCCCTCTTTCTCTCCCAATTAAGTATAGTACTCTCACTTGTATACCACTGACACTGATACTATGACTCCATGGCCACTATATTCAAAGATTTTAAGCGAGTGACAAAAGAGCAAGTAAGAAAATTAACCACTTTTTGTTCGCCGTGATCTTTTCAACTACAGAATATACAGAAACGCTGAATTAAAACCAAACTAACACACATGTATGTAGTTGATATAATACTTTCATTATGAACCTCTGCTTTTCAATATTTTCAAGGACAAACTAGATTGTAAATGACTTTGCCTGATGCTTTATTCTAAATGCCTTGAGCATGTGGTTAAGTGCACTTTTTAAACTTCTACCAGAAGGCAGTTTCCACTGCCATTTTAACCCATTAACTTGGCTGGAAAACAAATAATGATTCCTAGCTCACCACAGCCGTTAAGAAAGACATCTAGAAAGATTTTACAGATCACTCTGTAAGCAGTTCAGTTTAAAAGCTATTGTGTTTCCACACCAGCCCATTGCACAGTGCAACAGTTTAAGTCCTGCAAAAACATCAATTTTATTTATTTAAATTTGTCAAAGGCAAAATCAGTAGACATCTAAGTAAACTGCATACAAACAGCAAATCAGATCCAAAATTCTATATCTGGACTCAGTATGTATTAAAATTTAAGTCTAAATTAAGCTGGGGTTAACTTGCAAAATGGCAGGCATTTGGGGAGGCACCTGGACAAGAAGTACAGAAAGTACAGAAAAACGTCTTTCAACTGTATTTTTATGACATGAAATCCTTGTCTGTCCCATTAAACATTATGTGAAATCCTGTTAGAACAATCCTCTGGTAGTATGCATTTTATTCTGGAAGAACTTTGCTCCCAAAAAAGTATTTACTACAAGTGAAAGATACTCCAAAGAATAAAATATTCACAATAAGAACATATAAGCTGACCGCACTATCAACATATATCTATTCAATTAAAATAAAATTTAAAAGTAGAATTAATTTAAATTTTAGTGTTTACATTTTCAGCTATGTTACTTACTAGATAACAAATGGAATGAAAAGTCTTGAATACAGTAAAATCTGTGTTCCCTTTTTTAAAAAATTACACAACTAATATCTATTGAGCTCTTACTATGTACCTGGCACTGTTTTTAAGGACTTCACCCATTTTTCTCAATCAGTTATTACAAAAGCCCTTGGTAGTAGGCTCTACCATTATCCCTACTTGATATATGAGGAAACCAGGCACAAAGGGGTTAAGAACTTGCCCAACATCTCATAGCTTGTCAGTGGTAGAACTCAGACTGGAATTCTAAGTCTGAATCCAGAGTTCACCAAAGCCACTGGGCAGACAAAAAAGAGTGTGCTATACCGGAAAAATACGAGCCAGCAAGGCAAGAAGACCACTTCCTGCTCCCAGACTGATTATGTATATTACGGAGACAAAAAATTTCACTTCAGTGCGTCTATTTACTCATTAATCAAACCAAGGCTCACTCCCATTCTTCTGCCACTCTGTGCAATGGCTCTCTTATGGCCTTCTGCAGCTTCCCTAGAGCCAGGGAGGGTCTAGGTCAATCTCTAGCCTACTCCTGTGCCCATGCTTGATGGGGCCTTTTCCCACTTCTGTTCAACTCTTGTTTTATGAATTAGTAAGGTGGCCAGGGTGGAAAGAAGTCTGTCTCCTCCTCCACTTCTGTTCCCCTCCTCCCAGAGGGGAGATGAGCCAGGAGTCACTAAAAACAAGCTCAATACTGTCCTCTGGCTCTGGTCAGTTTTGACTGTAAAACCACAGTGGTTTAAGATACTATTCTTGGATTTAGGGTGAAATAGGTAGAGATTCATAAGAAAGAGCTCTTTGAAAGCTCTGAGACTATGCCACTCATTTTAAAATCACTTGCCGATATTTAAGAGTTATCCAGTATTTGATGAGATTATTAAAACCCTGCTTTCCTTTCCATGTGGCTATTGTCCTTATGTGAATAACTCTTGACCGATCAGAGATTGTGGAATTTCAATCACCCCTCTTTCCTGACCTTAAAGCTGTTGCCTGCTAATCCCTCAGCACCTCCTTCTGGAGTGACTTGTGCCTCCCAATTGTTTTAGGGTCTGCATCACAAACTATCTTGCCTTGTCTCACTTCAAGCACTTCAGCTTCCTCAGATAATGTTAAGTAACAACACATCATCATCTTTTCATTTTCCAAAAGTTCAAGTTTTTACTGTAGAATTGCATATAGTTTTCTTTGTAATTATTTTAATCTCTCCTATATCACATTCCCAATTTGTCTATTTTTGCTTTCTCTCTTTACCTTATCAGACTCAGGAAGGATTTACTATTTTATTATCTTTCCAAAGGACCAGATTTAACATATATTTATCAATTTCAACTTTTTTTATATTCTATTTTACAAAATCAACTTTGATCCTGCTTAAGTTTTATGCTTTGTTTTATTGTTTTGTGGGTGTGCTTTTTTCAAATTTGTTTGGACAAATTCTTTTATTTCTAATTTCTTTATTTTAAAAAATGGTAGCAGTTAGCCACATCCCACACATTTGTAGTATGTTCTTTTCTGTGTTTCATGGAGAGCTTGCATTTATTCTCTTAACTTTTCCTTTGTTCTAAGTGTCTTTTCTTACTTCACATCTGGTCCGGTATGCTTTTAAATTATTTAATTCTAACTAAAATTTAAATCTTTTAAGTTTTCTTACGTCCAACTACACTTTTAAATTTTCTATGGATATACCCATAAAAGTGGATATTATCTGTTCAAGAAATATAAGGTTTTAGCTAGACTTACTAAATCAAGCATTTAGTCTATTATTTAATTTCCCTATGTCCTTAAGTCTACATCTTCCTTAAAATCTCCTAGGTATATCTTATATGAGAGAACTATATTAAAGTCACCCACCAAAACTGTATTTTATATTTGTCCTTATATTTCCTATAGACTTTTCCTTTACATATTTATGTAGTTGCCATATTTTTTTGTGTGCAGATAGGTTTATGCTTCTTCGTTTCTTTGTAAATTGTCCTATTTTTCATTTTATGATGTTCCTTTTTATGTTGTTAAATGCTTTTAATTTTAAATCTCACTTCCTCATTCGTGTTCATTTAATATCTCTTTCCCTATCTTCTTATTTCAACTCTTATCATTTTGATTATGTTATTTAATTATAAATGGACTGTAGCTAGCTTTTGTTTTTCACTCCAATTTGAAAGTCTGTTTTTTAATGAAAGAATTCACTCCATTCATAGTTAGGGTAGAATATGTTTGACTTTGACTTTTAAAAATTTATTATTTTAAAATATTTATTTTACATTATTACTTTTTCCCTTTATGAATTTGGTATTTCCACCATATTTTTATATTCCACTAATAATTATCTTCTGACAAAAAATAAAAACAAAAACAGGCTTTGCTATACTGGATTCATAAGAAAATATTTAATTGGGTAATATTCCAACAACTATTGTAGAGAAAGTTGATGTAATAAAATGGCCTCATGTATTATCTCTCCTCTTTGTCTTTCCCTATCTAGTAGTCCCCTATCTAGTTATTGGTTAGAAAAGTGATTCTTACTGAAGGATATACCACATCCCTAGAAGGTATCTAAATATATGTAGGAGTATTTGTGGTTGTTACAATGACTAAAAATGCTACTGTAATTTGATGCTTGGTATGCACAGATGCTGGATGTCCATTTCAGTGGACTTGAGGAAAAAGGTGTACCCACTCAGCTCCCATCAATAGATCACTGACAAATAATGTCAAACATCTGCTCCATATTTGGCAAACAAGGACCATGTCCATCTAATGTCCAATTTATCAATGATTTTGGACAAAAACAATAAAAATTCTGGCCAGGTCAGTGAGTAGGACAGTGAATTGAATACGAGAGAGAGAGATAGAAAGAGAGAAGAAATGGAAGATAGACAGCATAATGTATTAGTTATGAAAGCAGACCTACTAGCTATGTGAGCTTAGGCAAGTTGCTCAACCTATGTGTGCCTCAGCTTTCTCTCATGTAAAATGGGAATTCTAATAGAATCTACCTTGCATAATTGTTATTAAAATTAATAATTTTTTTATTTTTAACATGCTTAGAATAGTATTTGGCATATGAACAGCATTATAAGAGTTCTGTTAAGTAAGTAAAATATAAAAGGGGCCAAGAGATCACTTACTAAATTTAAACTTCATCAAGTGTGTCTTCTTTAAAGACATTAAATATATTCATGATCATAATAACAGCTTATACTACACACTAAATGGTTCACATACATTGACTCATATTCTTCACAATAGGTCTGAAAGTTATTAGTATTACTGTTCCCATTTTACAGATGAAAAAACTGAAGCATAGAAGTCAAATAAATGATTTCTTAAGCATAACTGTGTGTATGCTTAAATTCACAAAGTTAGTAAAAGGTAGAGACTAAATTTGATCCCAAGCCATCCAGTTTTCCAATCCACTCTCTTAAGCCCTATACCTCACATACACAATCTTTATGAGAAGTCCTGACTTTGATAACTAATCAACAGTAAGAGTGGATATGAGGACAAAGGAACTCTCTGGTGAGAGATGTGGTAGAAACTCAAATGGTAAGTGACTCCTGTTGAGTCTGATTCTCATCTTCAAGATAAAGGTGCAATTGCCCTAAAAGCTTTACTAACACCCTGAAGGAAGGGAAATTTTGCCATAAGAGACATTAAAAATTGGTAGGCTCCAAACCTTGCCATCCATTACCTTTCACTACACAAATATGATCCCTCTGAATAGGCAAACTATAGATTACCCAATCTTTAAAGAAGGAAATTACATACTCCCTTCCTAAAACACAACCCTTTCAGTTATAGAACATTAGTTATCAAACTATAATATTCAAGGAACAGGCATAGTAAAAGGCAAACACAATGGAGAAGAATTTGAAAAAAAATCAGGTAAAAGCCATAGAGAGCGTATGTTTTAAAAGGGAAGTGGTCAGTGAAATCAAATGTTAACAAAAGATCAAAAAAGATATGGAAAGCAAATTATCTACAGGATTTAATAAGAGGGAGATAGTGACCTTGGAAAAAGTAGGAATCAAAATCAGACTGTGATGTGTTGAAGAGTGTGAGGTGAGGAAATAAAATTATTTTCAGATAATTTTTTCCAAAACTTTAGTTTTAAAGGGAAGAAGAGAATGAAATGAAACACAGATAAAACAGCTAACATGCACTACTTCTATGTATTAAGAGCTTTACATATCTATAATAATAAAAGAGTAATATGCTAATTAGACCGGACAGCCAAACCACCTTCTGGACAAAGCCGGGGCTGCGAGGGCCGAGCCCCTTGCACGAATTTCATGCATCAGGCCTTTAGTATTAACTAATGAAATACACCAATATAGGTTCTTCTTCTGTCACTATTGTACAGATGGGAAAAGTGAAGCAGAGATTTTAATGTAAGGACATGGAACTGGTAAGTGATAGAACTAAGATTAATATTTATTTTTTAATAACATTTCACTATATTTGTTCTAGCTTTCTCTCTACGTATACAAATACATTTTGATTTCTGAATAGATAAAAATTGTAGACATGCCCTTTAACCTCAAAATACTTCAGTTTGAACTTCCTAATAAATGTTCTTACATAACCAGAGTAAAATTATTTAAAAAGCAGGAAATTAAACCATCAACCAGTACTATTATCTAATCTACAGATTTGATGGAGATTTTGACAATTATCCCTATACAATCCTTTATAGCAAAAGAAAATCCCCATTTATTTTAACAAAACTGTAATATACTGAGTAAAATTCAGTTTAGCCAGCAAAAATTGGTACTCACAGTGATACTGTCCAAGAGTTTGGCCATATGTTTAATAATTTCACCATGTTGTGCAGGTTGCATTTGCAGTAATTTCTTAATAACAACCACACTTTCAGCAACAACTATTTCTGAAAAAGAGATTATTCATATTAAACATGTATAATTCAATTCAAATTCAAATTAGCAAAATATTCTACATGTCTTAAATGACTAGGTGAAAACTACAACTATGAATGTACTTTGAAATTTTTGGGGTGAATATCCATCTTAAATAGAAGAGTATACTTTAATTTCTAACATATTATTGTCTCTTGGATTATGATATTCCTTTCTAATCTCTGCTTCTTTAAATTGTAAACAAAATGATATTTCTTTTTCTTCTCACAATTAACATATGGTAGGTATCTTAGTATCATCATTTTATTTTTCAATTACAGTTGACATACAATATTATATTTGTTTCAGGTGTATAACATAGTGATTAGGCATTTACATACCTTACAAAGTGATCACCCTGATAAGTATAGTACCCATCTGACATCAGACATAGTTATTACAATATTCCCTATGTTGTACTTGATATCCCTGTGACTATTTTTATAACTCTAATTTGTATATTTTAATCCCTTCCTCCAATCCCCTTCCCATCTGGTGACCCTTTGTAGCTATGAGTTTGTTTATGTTTTATTTGTTCCTTTATTTTGGGGTGTATGTGTGTGTGTGTATGTTTAAGATTTCACATGTAAGTGAAATCATATGGTGTCTTTCTCTGTCTGACTTATTTCACTTGGCATAATACCCTCTAGATTAGGGGTGGAGAATGTTCAGTTCACAGGCCCTATAAGGCCCACAAAATCACTTGGTCTGGCCCTGCCAAGGCATCAGGGGTGAGTTAATTAAAAGTCTGACGAAATATAGCAGGCTAATTTTTAAGTTGATAATTTTGTATGGCCCACAAATGATGTTATAAATATCCAAATGGTTCCCCAACCCTGCTCTAAACCCATTCAGGTTGTCTCAAATATTAAGATTTCATTCTTTTTTATGGTTGAGTGAATGAGACCCGGCCCTCATCAAACTTACACTCTAGCAGAAAACATTACATGGTTATGCACGTAATTACTACACGAAGTAAAATATGACCTAAGTGTGAATTTAAAGACTCCTTAGTATAAAATTTTTTAATTTTAAAAGATATTCTAAAGCTAGCCTAAATAAGAAAAAAATGTATAATTGTAATTATCCTCATGCAGAGGCAGGATTGGCTATAGTTTAACTATATACTCAATATTATTTATTCTTTGGTGCTGTATTAGTTCCCCATTGTTGTTGTTACCGATTACCAGAAACTTAGTGGCTTAACACAACACACATCTATAATAATAAAAGCATAATATGTTAATTAGACCAGACATCCTTCCAGACGACCTTCTGGACGAAGCCAGTGGCCGGAGGGAAGCCCTGGTCACGGGTGCCAGAGGGAAGCTGGTGCTGGCAGCTGGGGGAAGAAAGACCTACTCTTGCACAAATTTCGTGCATCGGGCCTCTAGTTTATTATAATCTTACAATTCTGGAGCCAGAAGTTAACATGAGTTTTATGGGCTAAAATCAAGGTGTTGACAGGATTACGTTCCATGGGAAAACCTGTTGCCTTTTCCAACTTGTAAAGGTTGTTGGCACATATGATAAAGAGTTAAAGAATCAAGTATTATGGGCTAATAATGATTATGCAACCATAACTAGACAGTACAATTTAAGTTTCTTAATATAAAAACTGTAGAAAAAAAATCATGGTTCTAAAGAGAGTTTTGGTTTACCAAAAACAAAAGCCTAAAAACATTAAAATATCAATGTTTTCATGATTAAATCCTCCTACTTTTAAGAGTGATTATAAATTATATTAGTCTCCCATTACCTATTTATAAAGTAATCTATTCCTCCTTTAAAAGTGCTACAGGGTAGAATATTCATCTTTTAAATCAAAGTCAATAAAAATATTTTTGAGAAATTAATGTGCTATAAGCTGAAGTAGAAAAATGTGTGCTTTTAAATTCACAGCTTGAAAATTTTATAAGAGAAAAAAGGGTCAAAATATAAAATTGAAAAATCTTGAATATATTTTGTACTTAAAAGAGCAAATTTGTGTTCTAACTAATTTGTGGTGCTTTACTGTATGCAATTAAATTTTAAAATAACAACTACCATGGTAAACCATGGTTTAAAAATTGTAATTTTAAATATAACCTAAGGTGTGTCTTATTTGATCAAATAGAAAGTCATTATTAAAGATGTAAGAAAATAAAAACATGTTTTTGAACTCATATTTTACAGTGTGATATAGAAATAGATAAAAAGGATATTATTAAAAGTAGAAAATAGATAAAATGTATACTTAGCATCCTATTTCCTCTAGTTACCTCCTACAGTCAATTTGTTTAAGAATCTATATACCTGATAATTTACGTTGCCACAGTTATTTAGAGTTTTACTACTACATGTAGAAAAGTATTCTATCAATAATAACATCTTGAGTTTATAGGTAAAAGATTATAATTTTATGTTTACAATAAAAAACACTCCTGTTTGGGGATGAATTTTGTTTCAATTATCTTTTCATCATAAGTACTTATAACAATATTCCAGTTTTATAAAGAGATCTACATGTGAAAAAAAAGATAATTAGGAATAAAAGAGTTATTGTAGTGAAAAGTGATTTTTCAAATAAAATAATCAATTTGTTATGTTTAAACTATGGTTGCTATGCCATATATTCCTGTGTCTAGATATGACATAATTTAGAATCCCACAAATAATTTCAAGGATTTTACATTAAAAATTATGCTTTTCTTAAAAAGAATCTCATTTTAATCAAATACATAATTATAATAAATATCCTCTACATAAACTATTTTAAAGGTGACAGGTGACTCATTTTTCTCTCTCTCTAAATGGCCTCATTTAATCTAAAGCCATACCATAGAAATAACTGACATTTCACCACAGAACAGTACCTAGATTATATATTTTACCATCTAGTTTTACAAAATGTTTAGATATTGTAGGGCTTAAAAACATGAAACTGTTCCAAACTGATGAGTTCTAAATCTAGGATTAATCTTGTATCTCTGGGAATAAACGTTGATGGTAACACATTCAACATACTTTTTTGATCTAGCAACTTCTCCAAGGCACAGAGTCATTTGCCTGCTTTTAGCACCCTCTGCAGGTGAACCAATATTATACATGGCTTACATGCCATTGAAAAGCAAAATAGAGCCTTTGAGACAGGGTACAATGAAGGTAATTAAATTGTGAAGAAATAAAACAAATTATACTTTCTTAGTTCTGTTCAGGCAAGACAGATATTTTTTATAAGTTAATTACCCAATTTACTAAAAAACAAAACAAAACTGTGTGTGTGTGTTTCAAAGACAAAATGCTACTCATCATGACCATGCTACTGACATACAGAAAAAAATAAAATGCAAGCATATTCAAATGATAAATTACTTGAAAAACAAAATGAAACTGTCAACTTACCATCTTTGTTGGACAGCAGACACACCAGGCCATTGAGACATGTGTCAGTGACTTCTAAGATGTTTGTTGCACATCTGCCTATAGTTTGAATAGTGGCTGCTGCAAATTGCTTATCCTGGCTTTTCACGTAAGTCTAAAAATATTATTTCAATTAATTTATACAGTGGTACTATATCAAGTGAACAAAACATAATATAATAATACCTATTATATTAAGTTTTGTCAATACAAATATTGCAGCATACATAATCTCATCTATAAGTACAATGGGAGAACTAACTGATGACTTAGCTAAATTTAGTTTCCTTTTTACTTAAAGAATGTGCCTATAAAAGAGGTACATTTTCAAGCCAGATTCATTCACTTGTGGCTACCGTGGCTTATGACTCCAAAACAGACAGAGGGGAGCAATCCCTCAAAGATAGCAATTAGTTTAAAGTGCAAGGCTGAGATAGGATGAGAACTCTCTCTTTGGAGGTTTCAGTTCATTTAGGTTCATTCACAGCATCTGTGAATCTATGAAAAAAAAGGGGTTTATTTTTCAGAGACACTAAATCTAAAAATTGGGAGAAGAGGAAGAAAAAAACCAATATGCTTCCAGAAATATTTTACTTTTAAAATAGTATCTGAATAGTAGTAACTCCAAAATAGTTACAGTGACAACATTTCAATAAAGACTTTATAAATACTCAGTTTACAATAAAACAAAATACCACACTTTTAATAAATAGATTTTCTTTAAAATAATTTTAAAGATACAATGTAAACTAAATATTTATACAAACTTAAAAATAAATAATTCAATTATTTAACAATAGGAAGTTAAAAGATTTTTACAAAATTTATGATAGCCCAAAAGAATTTCACTTGATTAAACTTTCTTAATTTAAAAACTCAGCTTTTATAGAGAATCCAGATATCAACCCAAACCACTATGCTCAATTAATATTTGATAAAGGAGGCATGAACATACAATGGAGTCAAGACAGTCTCTTCAATAAATGGTGTTGGGAAAATTGGACAGATACATGCAAAAAAATGAAACTAGATCACCAACTTACACCATACACAAAAATAAACTCAAAATGGATACAGGACTTAAACATAAGACGGGAAAGCATAAAAATACTAGAGCAATCCACAGGCAGCAAAATCTCAGACATATGCCGAAAGAACTTCTTCACTGATACTGCCCCTAGGGCAATGGAAGCTAAAGAGAAAATAAACAAATAGGACTACATCAAAATAAAAAGCTTTTTTACAGCAAAAGAAACTATCAACAAAACAACAAGAAATCCCACTGTATGGGAGAACATATTTGCAAATGTTATCACTGATAAAGGTTTAATCTCCAACATCTACAGGCAGCTTATAAAACTTAATAAAAGGAAGATAAATGATCCAATAAAGAAATGGGCAACGGACCTAAATAGAATCTTTTCGAAAGAAGACAGAAGGAAGGCCAAAAGACACATGAAAACATGCTCAAAGTCACTAATTATCCGAGAGATGCAAATCAAAACGACAATGCGGTACCATCTCACACCGGCCAGAATGGCTATCATCAACAAATCAACAAACGACAAGTGTTGGCGAGGATGCGGAGAAAAAGGAACCCCCCTGCACTGCTGGTGGGAATGCAGACTGGTGCAGCCACTGTGGAGAACAGTATGGAGTTTCCTCAAAAAACTGAAAATGGAACTCCCATTTGACCCAGTAATCCCACTCCTAGGAATATATCCTAAGAAACTGGAAACACCAATAAGAAAGGATATATGCACCCCTATGTTCATAGCAGCACAATTTACAATAGCTAAAATTTGGAAACAGCCTAGGTGCCCGTCAGCAGATGACTGGATCAGAAAACTATGGTACATCTACACAATGGAATACTATGCTGCCATAAAAAAAGAAGGAATTCTTACCATTCACAGCAACCTGGATGGAATTGGAGAACATTATGCTAAGTGAAATAAGCCAGTCAATGAAAGAAAAATACCACATGATCTCACTCATTTATGGGTAATAAAGAAAATTATAAACTGTTGAACAAAAAGATAGATACAGAGACAGTAAAGCATCAAACAGACTGTCAAATTACAACGGGAAGATTAGGGAGAGGTGGGGGAGATAAGAGATCAACCGAAGGACTTGTATGCATACATATAAGCATAACCAATGGATGCAAAACTCCGGGGGGTAAGGGCATGTTTGGGAGTGGGGGGCCAATGGTAAGATATGTACACATATAATACCTTAATAAAAAATGAGGGGGGGAAAAAAAGAGTTATAAGAAACAAAAAATAAATAAAGTTAAAAAAATAAAATAAAAAATAAAAACTCAGCTTTTATTCTTTACAGAAATGAAAGCACTTTTAACATGCACATTTATATATATGATATATAATAAAATTTAAAATCCAATATTCAACTGAAATCCCAAGGTCAAATGAGAAGTTCATGCTGTAGATTTAACACTATGGTTTATCTAACATGCAAAATAGAATAATACATTTAAATGGTGTCTAAATGACAAATGGAGGAGAAAAATCTAAGAATATCTAAAAACTTACAAATTTAGTGAAAATGGTAGCAAGAACATGATTAATTGTTGAAGAAATAGATTAAACAAATTAAAGTCTCTTAGTTCCACTTAGGAAAGATCAATTATATTTAAAAACTGTTTCCCAGTTGATTACCTAATTTCCTCAACTAAAAATAAGAGTCTTTAGAAAAATTCACTATTTTACTCAAAAAAATTATAAGTAAACATACCTACGAACATAGCAAACACAAAAATAAGGTACAAAGAGAAAAAAATGATAAAATGGATACTGAAGAAATAATATATTAAACAATGGACCTTCTTAAACATCTGATATTATATCACCAATATTCTGAAACAGGTCCAATGTGTCACCTCTATACAACTAGCACCATAAAATTACCCCATCCCAAATGACTGTTTTATTTAAACAATTACATATTTCAAAGTTCAGAAAGACATATATTTAACTTTAAACTGAACAAATGTTAAGAATTAGCACTGTATACAAACCTGAAATTCTCGAAGAAGAGTTGATATGTTGGCTTCATTTGCCAAGTTTGTCAAAATTTCAAGCTATAGTAGAAAAAAGAAGAAGTAAACATTTTGAAACAAACAAAAAAGATGAATTTAATAAAGACTAGGCATTTAATAGAAAGGTAATTTATGCTTTTAAAAGAAGTCACAGTTACAAATGTTGTGAAGCATTATACCCTTCAAGTGAATTTTGTCTCCCTACATCTCATATAGATATTTACAGAGTGCTTAACAAGTAATCACAAAAAAGAGAATCCAACATTTTCCCTAATTGTTTGTTTCAATTTTACAATTTATATCCAATTAACCTAAACAATTTAAGGTAGTGTGACTTGTTTTCTGTTACTAAGAAAATTAGGAAACTACTGCCCTTCATGTAATACCTCTGTGTTCCAGATTAATTGTCTTACTGTGTTTCCTTCATCCTACCATCCCAAATTCTTAGACATTTTAATTATTCTGGATTTAGAGTTACAAGAAATATGCAATTAAAAGCCCATTTCCAATAGGCTCACTAAAAAAAATGTTTTTACTCATAAAAAATATCCAATTAATCTGAAGGAAAGCATGAAAAAGGAAAAAAGGAACGGAGAACAAATGGGACAAACAGAAAACATACAAGATATAGACATAAACACATTCATATCAATAATCACATTAAAAGTAAATGGTCCAAATATTACAATTAAAAGGCACAAATTGTAGAAGTTCTTTATATATTCTAAGTACCAGTCATTTTTCAGATATATGTATGGGTATATTTTCTCCCAGATTATGGCTAGACTTTACATTTTATTTTGATGAGGACATTTAATTTTTCTGTACAATTTAAAAAACAATATCAACATATAGAAAAGGTAAAAATAACTATTTTTGATCTGAAACATTTAAGACCATAGTTGCCAATTTGATATTGCATTGTCCCCAAATACTTCTATGCATATTTCCTACAAACAAGGACATCTACAGACCACAATACAACCAAGAAAATCAAGACATTCACACTGATACATCACATCTATGCGATTGTTACTCTCTAAGTTTCACCAATTATCTCAATAATGTATAATAAAAATACCCAGTTCAATATCACACATTGTATTTGGATGTGTCTTAGATTTTCTTATGATTAAACTCAGTTTCCATGTGAATAACCAATAATTCTAATATTTATAGTCCACCCTTTCCGTATTGGTTTGTAATGTCTCCTCTATTACACAGTACACTTTCATATACACTGTCTATTTCCAGGTTTTCATTCTATTCCACTTCTTTTTCTGTGTTAATATCACATTGTTTTAATCCATATAGTGCTATATCCAAACTACACTCTATACTGTAGTTATCATTCCTTCAAAACAACTCTTATAATCCCTTGTGTTAGCATAAACTGTGCCTATCTCCTACTTGTAACTCTACAACCTCCCAATCAACCTACTAACCAACAACAAAGTCCTCAAAAATGTTATTATTTTAAAATCCACTCAAACATCATCTTTTTCACAAGTTTTTCTAAATCTTTCAGAGAAAAAGACTGTATTTTTTTACAGCACTCAATTCAAATCTCCATAATATTACATACTGTTAAAATTATCTATTTATACATCTGTTTCATTCAGTATACTGTGAGTTATTCATGGTGTGGGCAGCATGTTTTCATTTTGTATTATTAAGATGTAGCACAGTAACTAATACTAGGTGTACCAGTTAATAATGTGGGTTTTTTTCAATAGATGGAGTTACACATATGTTGATATATATGCAATTTGATATGTATGCTATTTTTGTGTATTGACAACAAGCTTTAAAACTTCATATGTCAAATTTGCTGAATGTGTTAACATCATAGATATTTTTACGCTTAAAAATGTCAAATTTCGTGCCAAAAAAAGAACATTTGCCGGAAGTTTTAATTAATTACTTTATTTTGAAGAAAAGGTTATTGTATACTGAAGGAAGCTTATGGTGAACATGCTCCATTTCAAGATGCTTGTGAATGCTAATTTAAACGCTTTATAAGTGATGATTCCTATGTGAAAGACAAAGAACGTCCAGATCAACCGAAAAAGTTTGAAGACCAACAATTACAAGCATTATTGGATGAAGATGCATGTCAAACTCAAAAACAATTTGCAGAAGATTAAACGTTGCTCAGCAAACAATTTCTGATCGTTTACAAGCAATGGGAAAGACTTTAAAGGAAGGAAAATGGATGCCACATCAACTGAATGAAAGACAAATGGAAAACCGAAAAGTCATCAGTAAAATGTTGCTTCCACGGCACAAAAGAAAGTCTTTTTTGCATTGAATTGTGACTGGCAATGAAAAGTGCATTTATTCTGAGAATCCCAAACACACAAAATCATGGGTTGATCCAGCTCAACCATCAACATCGACTGCAAGGCCAAATCGCTTTGGAAAGAAGACAATGCTCTGCGTTTGGTGGGATCAGGAAGGTGTGGTGTATTATGAGCTCCTAAAACTAGGTGAAACTGTTAATATTGATCGCTACCAACAACAAATAATCAATTTGAACCAAGCTTTGATGGTGAAATGACAAGAATGGGCCAGAAGACACAGCAAAGTAATTTTGCTTCATGATCACACACCATCACACACTTCAAAACCAGTTAAAGACACTTTAAAAGATCTTGCCTGGCCCTGGCCGGCTTGGCTCAGTGGATAGAGCATCAGCCTGCGGACTGAAGGGTCCCAGGTTCAATTCCGGCCAAGGGCGCATGCCTGGATTGTGGGCTCGATCCCCAGTGGGGAGCATGCAGGAGGCAGCCGGTCAATGATTCCCCGTCATCATTGATGTTTCTATCTCTCTCTCCTTCTCCCTTGCTCTCTGAAATCAATAAAGAAAATACATTAAAAAAAAAAAAAGAAAAAGATCTTGCCTGGGAGGGAGAAACCAAGATGGCGGCGTAGGTAAACAGCTAAACTGCCTCCTCACACAACAATTTCAAAACTACAACTAAAAGACAAAACGTCTATCACCCAGAACCACGGGAAAGCTGGCTGAGTGGAAGTTCTACGACTAGAAGGAAAAAGAGCACAAACGCTGAAAAGCTGAGGTACGGAAGCATGCGAACAGGGCTGGTGGTGGGCGACTGGGCGTGCTGCTTTTTTACAACCCACAGGGAGACAAGCTCCTGATCACTCTGAAATCCAGTTTCTGGGGAGACGCAGGGGACCCAGATGCCTACCGGGAAAAGCTGGACTGTCGGCCATTGGGTCGGAAAGTAAGGGTGACTTTACAATCATTGTTTATTGCGGCACGGGACGCGGGGACTTGGAAACGCAGAAAGGCAGAGAAGGCAGACTAGCAGCCATCGCTGTTTGCCACGCCCTAGCCTAGTGACGCCCTGAGACCCCGCCCCACACAATCTAGAAACACACCCAAGCTCCGCGCAGCAGCTTTTGCACATAAATGGCCTGCCCTGTCGAAGCTTAACCAAATAAACTGCAGCTCCAGTCAGACAGATCCAAAACCTCCAAATCCCAAGCAAAGAGGAGAAAACTGTAGTTCTTGCTGTAGCTCCTGCTGGGTGGCCTCAGACAGTAACTGACCTGCACCCCATTGGAGATCCAGACACTAGTGTATCTAGTGGTCTGTGTGAGACAACAGCAGATTTCAACTACTCTCATAAGGGAGACATTCAAGAGGCAGACTCAGTGAGCACCAAAGCCCCACTGGAACAAGTCCTGCCCCATAAACGTGTCTCCAGCACAGCAATTCTTCCGTTATAGACACAGCGGGTCCTCACAGCCAATTGGCCTGGAGGTCAATCCCCCCCAGTGACACCAACAACAATCCAGACTTAACTACAACAAGGCTGTACACACAGTCCACAAAGGGGTGCACCAAGAGTGTCCACCTCAGGTAACTGGGAGGCTGACCCATTGAACCATATAGGACACCTAGCACACAAAGCCACCCTACTAACTCAGGGAAGCAGTGAAAATGAGGAGACAAGGAAACAGATCACAAACGAAAGAAATGGAGGAGAACAAACGACTGGATATAGAGTTCAAAACCACGGTTATAAGGTTTTTCAAGAATTTCCTGGAAAAGGCCGATAAATTTAACGAGACCCTCGAGGATATGAAAAAGGACCAACTAGAAATTAAACATACACTGACTGAAATAAAAAATATTATACAGAGACCCAACAGCAGACTAGAGGAACGCAAGAATCAAGTCAAAGATTTGAAATACAAAGAGGCAAAGGACACGCCTCCAGAGAAGCAAGAAGAGAAGAGAATCCAGAAAGTTGAAGATAGTGTAAGAAGCCTCTGGGACAACTTCAAGCATACCAACATCAGAATTATGGGAGTGCCAGAGAAGAGAGAAAGATACTGAAAACCTATTTGAAGAAATAATGACAGAAAACTTCCCCCACCTATTGAAAGAAATAGACTTACAAGTCCAGGAAGCGCAGAAAACCCCAAACAAGAGGAATCCAAAGAGGACCACACCAAGACACATCATAATTAAAATGCCAAGGGCAAAAGATAAAGAGAGAATCTTACAAGCAGCAAGAGAAAAACAATTACCTACAAGGGAGCACCCATACTATTATCAGCTGATTTCTCAACAAAAATTATGCAGGCCAGACGAGAGTGGCAGGAAATATTCAAAGTGATGAATAGCAAGAACCTACAACCAAGATTACTCTACCCAGCAAAGTTATCATTCAGAATTGAAGGGCAGATAAAGAGCTTCACAGATAAGTAAAAGCTAAAGGAGTTCATCACCACCAAACCAGTATTATATGAAATGCTGAAAGGTATTCTTTAAGAAGAGGAAGAAGAAGAAAAAAATAAAGGTAAAAATTATGAACAACAAATACATATCTATCAACAAGTGAATCTAAAAGTCAAGTGAATTAAAAATCTGATGAACGGAATAAACTGGTGAATATAATAGAATCAGGGGCATAGAATGGGAATGGATTGATAATTCTTAGGGGGAAAGGGGTGTCTGTGTGGGGGGTACAGGAAGAGACTGGACAAAAATCGTACACCTATGGATGAGGACAGTGGGGGGGAGGTAAGGGCAGAGGGTGGGGTGGGAACCAGGTGGAGGGGAGCTATGCGGGGAAAAAAGGAGAAACAATTGCAATAATATGAACAATAAAGATTTATTAAATTAAAAAATAAATAAAATGAAAGCAAAAAAAAGATCTTGCCTGGGAAGTATTAACCCACCCACTGTATGCACTAGACCTTGCTCCTTCAGATTACCACTTGTTCCGATTGATGGCACACGCACTTTCTGAGCAGCACTTCAAATCGTATGAAGAAGTGGAAAATTGGGACTCTGAATGGTTTGCCTCAAAACAAGAAAAGTTCTATTGGAACAGTATCCACAAATTACCTAAAGATGGGGGAAATGTGTAGCTAGCGATGGACATTACTTTGCATAAAGCACTTTTGATGTTTCTTTTAAAATTAACGTGTTTTCTTTGATTACAAAATCCGCATTATTAACTAGCACACCTAGTCCTATATAATAAAAGGGTAATATGCAAATTGACCCTAACAGCAGAACTACAGGGAACGACTGGTCACTATGACACACACTAACCACCAGGGGGCAGATACTCAACGCAGGAGCTGCCCCCTGGTGGTCAGTGCACTCCCACAGGGGGAGTTCCACTCAGGCACAAGCCGGGCTGAGGGCTGCGAGCGCAGCAGCTGTGGCGGAAACCTCTCCCACCTCCTCGGCAGCGCTAAGGCTGTCCTACTGCGGCTTAAGCTGTTAGTCGGACACCCCCTGAGAGCTCCCGGGCTGCCAGAGGAATGTCTGACTGCCAGCTTAGGCCCAATACCCCAGGGGGTGGGTCTAAGCTGGCAGGGGTACATCCCCCGAGGGGTCCTGGACTGTGAGAGGGCACAGGCCGGGTGGAGGGACCCCCCCCTGAGTGCATGAATTTTCATGCACCGAGCCTCTAGTATATAATAATGTAGTTTAGGAAGTATAAAGAAAATCCCTAAATGATGTTTTTTTTAAAAAACAGATTTCCATTTTACAGATGCTAGAAGCTATAGCAGTATCTTCAAAGAAAACACATATTAGAGTATTTGAAAAATAAGAGCATGCCTACCTTAAGTGTCTTGATCATAGTTGGATCAGTTGACCTAACATAGAAACTCTTCAGATAAGGTTCAAACATACCCTAAATGACAAAAATACATGTACAAATACATTTAATGGTACTATTGCATTCATTTCTCTCTTAAATTATGTACTCACAATGTACATACCTTTCTTTGAATTGACATAGTTGCTATATTCTGTAGGACAATATACTGCACCTCCCTAGAAATTAAACAAGAATTTTCACTGTGTATATTTTCCAATGAAATATCTTTAAGTACATTAAAGAAAAGGAATTAGTGGTAAGTTTCATATTAAATGGAACTCAAATATAATATTGAAAAGTTTTCAATAAATTTTAGATATTTATGCCTTATTTTAAAGTACATTTCCCTACAAACGATTAATAAATTACATTAGATTCATGATGAGTAATAGTTAAAACCAATTTTATAATACTGTATTCCTAAGATGTAAAGCCAATACTGTAGCTGCTCTGAACACATGCAAGAAAGGCATTCTTAGGCCTGATGAAACAAACATGACTGCAGAGCTAATATAAACTTGTGTCAATTCTGCCCAGAGAAACATCATGATGAGAGAATCATCGATTAGCTGCCTCCTGCATGTTCCCTACTTGGGAACAAGCCCACATCCTGGGCATGTGCCCTTACCAGAAATTGAATCATGACCTCTTGGTTCATAGGTCCACACTCAACCACCTAGCCACACCAGCCGGGCCAAAAGGTATTTTTAATTCCTTTGGGCTATTTGGGCTTGAGGTTTCAAAAATTCAATATTTATCATAAACTTTGAGATAAATGAAAGTTACATTGTATTTGTTCAAATATTCCTTTTGAAGGAATACAAAAGAAAACGTACATAAAACCATGTCCTACCTACTGCTACGAAGTAAACGCACTAGTGATTTAGAAATAATGCCAGCTTCAGATTTTGGTGATATGTGCCAATACAGCTGAGCAACTGCCATAACCACCTAAAAAAAAACAAAGCATGAAAACAATCAGAACTATGAACATTGGAGCACACTACAGTTTCAAATAACATTCTTATATATTATTTCCTTTAACTCCTATAAAATTCCTATGAAATACGATAAATATGTTACCTTTTCTAGCAGGTAATTAGTGTCCCCGCCCCAAGAATTCATGTCTACCCTCAAATGTGAGCTTATCTGGAAATAAGGTCTTTGCAGATGCTATTAATGTAATGATCAGAATGAGATCATACTGAATTAGGGTGGGCCCTAAATCCAATGAAAGCGTCCTTATAGAGACACAGAAAAGAAGGCAAATTGACAATGGAGGTATAAAGTGATAAGCCATTCAAGGAATGCCAAGAATTGTCAGTAACCACCAGAGCTAGCAAAAGGCAGTTTTTCCCTCAGAGCCTCTAAAATAACAGCATTTTTTAATTTTTTAAACGATTTATCTTTATTGTTGAAAGTATTAAAGATGTTCCTTTTTTTTTTTTCCATTGACGCCCTCCACCCTGCACCTGCCCCTCCTAGGCCTTCATCAAACTACTGTTGGTGTGCATGGGCTATGCATATCTATACTAATCTATACTAATAAAAGGGTAATATGCTAATTAGACCGGACAGACCAGACGTCTTCCAGATGTCCTTCTGGACAAAGCCATGATGGTGGGGGACAAGGCAGAAGCAGTTAGGGGCAATCAGGCTGGCAGGGGAGAGTGGTTAGGGGCGATCAGGTCGGCAAGCAGAGGGGTTGAGGGCGATCAGGCAGGCAGGCAGAGTAGTTAGTGGTGATCAGGCAGGCAGGCAGATGAGTGGTTAGGAGCCAGCGGTTCCGGATTGCGAGAGGGATCCGATGGGTCCTGAATTGGAGAGGGTGCAGGCCTGGATGAGGGACCGCCCCGAGTGCATGAATTTTTGTGCACTGGGCCTCTAGTATATATATAAAATCAAATAAGCTGGATAACAAAACATATTGGAACAAAAAGTTAGCCACCTCTACTTGGTACACAACCAAATAAGCAGGGAACCAGGGAACCAGAACATACTGGACAACAAGTACAATCTACCTCTATAATATGTTTCACCATTCAAGAACATTTTTGATCAGTATTTGTACTACAAAATCAACTTCCAAGACAAAGTTAAATTAATAGTAGGTCAATTATAAACTAGAGTTTTAGGTGGCAAGTAACAGCTACTTCACAACCATCTGGCCAAGCATATTTACAAAATTAGTAAAACAATAATTTTTTATTACTATGCATGGTTATTTAATAATGATTCAGAAACTAAATTACTAAGTATAAGATAAAAATGTCTGTTAATTACTAACACATATATACAAAGCTCATACTCTAAATTCTCAAGCATCAAAAAACAAAGTAATTCACATGAAATTCCTCATTTTCAAAGTTTTTGCTATTTGAAGGGAATAATTCATAAGAATATTTTAATTGAAAAATTTTAATAAAATGTTTAACTTGAATCTATCAAGCCTTTAGCTATAACTTCCAGTTAATAGGAAATACAGGTATGGAAGAAAAAATTAAGTAGCACTCTATATAGGAATCAACCAAATAAACACAGAAGAACATCCTGCAAGAATTGAGAAGTTTAAAAGAGATAACAAGCAAGTGAAATGTAGCAGATACATTTTGCTGGTTTAGGTGAATCACTTACAAAAGATAATTTCAGATAATTTGGTATTAAATGAGATGAAACTTCATTGAAATATAAAGGTGGAGAGGACTGACTAGAAAATAAACAGGTTAAAAATACTACATATAGTATGATTTCTATCTTGATTTAAAATATATATATGTATAGACATACATACATGATAATATATGTATAGTTATGCAGAAAAAAGATCTGGAAGAAAATACATTAAGATATTGTGATAATGAGTTCTTAGTGATGGAAATGTGATGTTTCTTTGTTTTTAGTTCTGCTAGTCTGCATTTTCTAATCTTCTACTGTGCATGTATATTCTAAAAATAAAGAATTATTTAAAATAAAAAGGTTAAAACAAAATAAAATAAAAAATTAGGGTATAGATACAGATTATTTGTAATAGTTATGTCTACCAGTTAAAATTTACTATGTATAAGGCATTATTCTAGGTACTTTTATCAGGTAAATACAAATATAGACTGATATCATATTATTAAGTACCCACAACTACAAACTAGCAATAGAGAAACACACATAGTCTTCCAATCAGCTCTGAAACATCTTGAGCTGGTATCTTAGGAAAAACCAATTAACAAAACCACAAAAAAGTACAAGTAAATCAAGTCCAATAGGCATACAACTATCATATCAAGTAATATCAAAACTTTTTTATATAAAGAAATAAGCAAATGCTCCATTAGCACACTCAAATATAAAGACTTGTTTACTGAACTTACATACTTTTACCCATATCTTAAAAAGAAATCTATGAGAATTATTTCTTATAAGTATGTTAACATACCGCTGCATTTCTGCTCTGAAGCAAAGGTTTTGTGTTCCGAATTAAAAGTCTATGGTCTGGATCCATAGTATAAGGCTTCTTTCTTTTGTCAGCCTTTTCTTTCTGTTCCTCATCAGACTCATAGAAATTCTTTTCGTTGTCCTCTAGACCATCATCCTACAGGAAAGAAATCCAATCCCATGTTTAGTTCAGACCCTGAACAGCCCAAACATGGCAAAAAGAAAAATTTTTTAAACTTCTACAATAATGATAATATTTTACTATACAATACAACTGTTGAGGCGATTTCAAAATACTTGCTACTATATGAAGGTCTTGATTTTTCTCATATTTTATAACACAGTAACTGTTCCTTAGTGGTATAGATGATACTCTTTTATACAGGAAAACTCTAAAAAATATTAAATCCCCATAAAAATACCCATAGCTACCCAAAGGGAGAAATCTGACAATTAGATTCTAACAAAGCCGACAATATGAGACTACCTAAAACTTGAAAACTGTTTCTATAAATTACCAGCCACTCTGTAATTGGATCAAAGGGTCAGAAAAAAAGAGGATAATTTTTTGAACTCAACACATATAAAGGAAATCATAATAAAGCTTGACAGGTTTACAACTAGTGATTAAGTAGGTCCCTATGTTGTCAAGAAAGACTCAGTTTGAGCTTTAGGTATATCCATAATAGTTTATTCTGTTTTGTCCTTTTTATTTGAAGTCTTTATTATCTTAGACAGTAAAATCAATCTATAGGCATTTAGTCTTAAAAATAAACAAAAAACACAAAAATAATAGTATCTATCTGGATTCAATTCAACTACTATTTAGAGGTAATTTCTATTATCAAGTTTCTGAAATGTACTTTCTAATTCTGAGAGAATGAAGTAGATATACTGTTCCCTATTCTTCTCACAAAGTACAACCAGAAACCAAAGATATTATATATAAAACAAGAATTAAAAAAAGGAAAGGCAGAGATCAGAAGAGTGAGTAGAGACCTCAGGACCCAAAGAATAACTATAGTGAGTTCCTTAGGCTTTCATTTTTATCTCATATTTAAGACTGGGTGTCAGAGAAGCAGATAAACCAGAAAAACCAATAAGCATAGATTTTTTTAAAAAACCAACAAAAAAAATCTTCCAAAAGTCTGCCCTATGTTGCCAAAGGACCAAGAAAGGGACCGTCTAGCAAGAAAACAACTTTTTTAGAAAATAACTGCTCTACTGCAGCCAACACTAGAGAAAATACCATGGTCCCATACCTATCCTCATCTGCGAAAGATGAAAGGAAGAGAGTAGACTTCAACCCTCACCGGCTGTAATGAGATACCCCAATCATCCCACTGTGGTGGTATCAGAAAAGAACAAGACAGCACTGAGACTTCAATTCCCACCAGGAGTTAAGTGAGGCAGCCCAATGGTTCAGTGGAGACCAAGTGGGGACTTTGGACATTCAAGCTCACCTATAAATAAGGAGGTGACCTTATCCCTCCTCACGAAGCTAATGCAAAAGGGATGCTTACTGGACACTCAGAACCTGCAGCGCCCAATGGTAACAAGGACACACCACTCGGTGGTGTTAGTGGCGGATACATGTATACAGAAATGAAGCACTTCTATTCCCCGCAAAGAGCTATTAGGGAAGTATTAGTGGGGAGCCAGAAATCACACATTCACTCACAGCAACAATAATAACCACAACCTCTGTGACAATCAATGGAGACTGAGGGGGGAACTTGAACTGTACCATGACCTGGCAATAATAATAAGGTATTTACCCCAGTATGAATAAGATCAAGAATTTCATAATACCCACAATTTCCATCTTCAATCAAAAATCGTTCTTCATTCCAAGAGCCCAAAGGATCTCAAACTGGATGAAAAAAGATAACCAGTAAATCCCAACATCTGAGAAGTGGGGAGCTGCTGTAATAAATACCTAAAATATTGAAGTGGCATTAAAACTGGGTAATGGGAAGAAGCTAGAACAATTTTGATTTGCATGTTTAAAAAAACCAAGATTGCCTTGAAGAGACTGTTGGTAGGAATGTGGATGTGAAAGTTGATTCTCATGAGGTTTCAGATGGAAATGAGGAAAATGTTACTAGAAACTGGAGGAAAGGCAATCCATGTTATAAGGTGGCAAAGAACTTGGCTGAATTATGTTCTAGTGTTTTGTGAAAAGTATAAGTTAAATGTGATGGACTTGAATATTTAGCTGAGGAGATTTCTAAGCAAAGGGTTGAAGGGTCAGCCTGCTTTCACCTTGTTACTTACTGTAATATGAGAAAGATAAATTGAAAAAAATTTAAGCAAAAGTTAGCCAGAACTTAAAGATTTGGAAGTTTCTCAGCATATCTTTTTGGCAAAAATCAAGAAAAAGTCTTCAGAAAAGAAGGCCAAGGGTATGTCTAGAAAACCATTTGATAAAAGAGATCATGGGTACGACTCATGGATTTAATAGAGATTGAATTTTACTCGCAGAGACACTGCCAATTGGACTAAAGAGGAGAGACAGGACAAAATAAAGGAGGGCTGTCAGACTTCTGAGATTCCACAGGACAGGACAGTGTGAGGACACAGAGAGAAGACATCTATAATCCAAGGAAAGAGACCTCAAGAGAAACCAAATCCGCAAACACCTTGATACTGGACTTCTAGCCTCTAGAATGATAAGAAATAGATTTCTGTTGATTGAGCCACCTAGTCTGTGCTATTTTGTTATGGCAGCTCTAGAAAACTAATACAGATATCAACAAGCTATTCATCAAAGAGATATACAAATGGCAAAAAATATCCGACCAGCAAACATGAAAAATAATCAACTTCATTAGCTATTAGGGAAATGCAAATTAAAACCAGAGCAAGATATCACCACATACCTATCAGAATGGCTCCATTTAAATTTAAAAAATAGTGACAAGACCAAATGACGGTGAGGACATAGAGGAAACTGATCACTCATAAATGGCTGGTAAGAATGCAAAAGGTTACAGTCACTCTGGCAGGTTGTCAATTTCTTACAGAACTAAACCTGTAATTACTGTATATCCCAGTAATTGCACTCTTGGGCATTTATCACTTGGAACTGGAAATTTATTCTCATACAAAAACCTGCACACAAAATATTCACAGCAGCTTTATTCTTATTAGCCAAAATGGAAACAACCCAGATGTCCTTCAATGGATGAATGGTTAAACAATTGGTTAAATATCTATGTCACAGAATACCACTCATAAATAAAAAACATGTTACTGAATAATCTCCAGAGAAGTATGCTAAAAGAAAAAAATTAATCCTAAAAGGTTACATACTATATAATTCCATTGATATAATACATTTCTGAAATGGCAAAATTATAGAGATTGAGAAACAATTAGTGGTTGCTAGGGATTAACCTTTTACACTCGGATGTCGAGTGTGACTCGACACGGTTAGCATTAGAATAAAGGAATCGATAAAAAAAAGCAAGCGAGTGCAAAGGGTTAAGGGTTGCAGGGTTAAGCACAGAGAAGAAAGTGGGTTTAGTTATAAAATGACACCATAAAGAATTCTTGTGATGGCAATGTTCTGAATCTTGACTGTATCAACATTCTGGTTGTAATTATAGTTTGCCAAGATGCTACCATTGGAAGAAAATGAGTAATGTTATACCAGATATCTCTTATTAACCTATATAATAAAAGCCTAATATGCTAAGTGTCCAGTTGTCTGGTCGGTCGTTCAACCAATCAAAGCATAATATGCTAATGATATGCTAAGGCCGCTCAACCACTCACTATGACGTGCACTGACCACCAGAGGGCAGTCGACCGGTCAACCAGTTGCTATGATGTGCACTGACCACCAGGGGGCAGACACTCCAACCAGTAGGTTAGCTTGCTGCTGGGGTCCAGCCAATCAGGACTGAGAGAGAGGGGCTGGACACGCCCTGGAGTCCTCCCGCAGTCCCTCCCCAGTTGGCCAACCTCCCGCATCCCTCCCCGGCCCCGATTGTGCACCGGAGGGGGTCCCTCGGCCTGGCCTACATCCTTTCGCAATCTGGGACCCCTCGGGGGATGTCGGAGAGCCAGTTTTGGCCCAATCCTGCAGGCCAAGCCGAGGGACCCCACTGGTGCACGAATTCATGCACCGGGCCTCTAGTTTCTTATAACTGCATATAAATTTACAGTTATCTAAAATTAAGTTTTAATAAATAAAACTATGGAAAAAAATAAGTAAATCACATAAAATCTATTTGTACATATTTAATATCCTATCTAATAAAAGAGTAATATGCAAATTAACCATCACTCTGCTACACCCACAAGACACGCCCACCAGCCACACCCACCAGCCAATCAGAGCAAGTATGCAAATTAACCCAAGATGGCTGCAGCCACGGAGCGAGCAGGAGGAAGGCTTGGGTTTCCCCGGCAATAGAAAAAGCCAAGCTTTCCACACACCCTAGCGGGCCCAGGCCTCCACTCAAGGGTACAAAGTTTCAATTATAGAAGATAAATAAATTCCAACAGAAATGGCAGCAGCCACGGAGCTGCAGAGAGCAGGAGGCTAGGGTTGCCCCTGGCAATGGAGGAAGCCAAGTTTCTGCAGCCCTGGCCGGCCCAGGCCTCCACTCAAAGCTACAAAGTTTCAATTTTAGAAGATAAATAAATTCCAACAGAAATGGCTGCAGCCACAGAGCGAGCAGGAGGCTTGGCTCTGCTCAAGGCTACAAAGTTTCAATTGTAGAAGATAAATAAACCCCAGATACCAGGGTCTCCACTTGGGTCACTGGGGGGCATGGTCGGCCTGCAAACCACCACAGGCCCCTCGCCCAGGCTGCCCCATACCCAAAGGGAACCCCCACCCTGATCTGGGACATGCTTCAGGGCAAACCAGCTGGCCCCCACCCATGCACCAAGCCTCTATCCTATCTAACAAAAGAGTAATATGCAGATTGACCACCACTCCAACACACAAGATGGCTGACCCCATGTGGTCAAAGATCCTGCTCCCATGTGGACACAAGATGGCCACCACAAGATGGCCAGCAGGGGAGGGAAGTTGAGAGGGACCAGGCCTGCAAGGGAGGGCAGTTGTGGGTGATCAGGTCAGCAGGGGAGGGCAGTTGGGAGGGACCAGGCCTGCAAGGGAGGGCAGATGGGGGCGATCAAGCATGCAGGGGAGGGCAGTTAGGGGTGACCAGGCCTGCAGGGGAGGGCAGTTAGGGGTGACCAGGCCGGCAGGGGAGGGCAGTTAAGGGTGACCAGGACTGCAAGGGAGGGCAGTTAGGGGTGACCAGGCCTGCAGGGGAGGGCAGTTAGGGGCAAACAGGCTGGCAGGGGAGCAGTTAGGCATCAATCAGGCTGGCAGGGGAGTGGTTAGGGTGTGATCAGGCTGGCAGGCAGAAGCAGTTAGGGGCAACCAGGAAGGCAGGCAGGCGAGCAGTTGGGAGCCAGCAGTCCTGGATTGTGAGGGGTCCCAGATTGGGAGAGGGTGCAGGCTGGGCTGAGGGACATGCCTCCCCTCCCCCCATGCACGAATTTCGTGCACCGGTCCTCTAGTTATAACAATAAAAGAAATGATCTAAGCCCTGGCCTGGTGACTCAGTTGGAGCATTGTCCTGTATACCAAAATTCCCAGTCAGGCACACACCTAGGCTGTGGATTCAATCCCCGGTTGGGTTGCTTACGGAGGCGACCAATCGATGTTTCTCTCTCACATTGATGTTTCTCTCTTTCTGTCTCTCTCCCCCCTTTCCTCACTCTTAAAAAACAAATCAATGAAAACATATCCTTGTATAAGGATTAAAAAAAAAGAAATTATCTAAAATGGCGTACTTTAGATTGCTTGTTGTTGGTTTTTGAGTTTTTTTTTATTAAGTTGTATGAGTTCTTTATATATTTTGGATAGCCCTTTATCACATGTATATTTGTAAATATCTTCTCCCATTCAGTAGGTTAGGGCTTCAATGAATAGGTTTCAGGAGACATAAACATTCAGTTCATATATACCACAGCAATATATTGGTAGTATACCTGACCCTGGGTTAGATGTCCCTGACAAGACCAAAATAGGTAGGTGATTAGCATAATCATAATCACTTAGTTAAAATAGCTATTCAATATGAATAGCATACCTTATGAGAGAAATACATTCAGCAGAAAAATGTCATGTGTAATAAAATTTTAAATTTAATATTTTTTGCAAAGAAAAATGAAAGAAAGAAAAAATCTCTTTCCCCCAAAACTGGGTCTATATAAAAAAACACACCCAAGGATATGAATACTGGCTTGGAGACATTTTTTCCTTCTGTGAGGTAACTGCTATGCTCTTCACTTTACATGTTTTATACCATAGCCCAGTGACCACTATACCACACAGGTAGAAGTGTGGGTTTGAGGACCATTGAACACTGAATCTCCCTCAATACATCACAATTACAGAAACACCTGTGCCCAGTAACTTTGTATTGAGCCACTATGAAAATGCAGTGTTCAATTGCCCACAACACTTCTCATTTCTTATAACTATATGTTCAGCTCCAGAATATAAAAAACACGTTTTCTGAATGCAGGGGTTTCCAAATTTTTGTAACTGAGAAATCTGAATAATCTACAAAAGGCATTTTTCCAAATTTCTCTGAAATAAAATAAACTCATGTTGAATTTATGCCTAAAGGTTCCAAGGCATCAAAAAGAAGGGTCCCAATTATATGAAAACTAACTAATCTCTATCTAAAGATGGAAAATCATTGCTTTTTGTTAAGCAGAATGCATTTTAGAGTGGTTCTCATTCAATTAGAGAGTTTTAACTTTATGAGTTATACCTCATGAACTTACAGTTTCAGCCCGCATTAATGGAATAGCTTTGATTGTATTAACTCTCTGATTTTAGGAGTCAACATAAGTTAAAAAATAAAATCCAATAAAAAATAAATAGATCCAGAGGCATAGAACCAAGGAACAGATTGTGGAATCTCAGAGGGAAGGTGGAGGTGGGTGGGTGGGAAGAGATCAACCAAAGAACTTGCATGCATATATGCATAACCCATGGACACAGACAATAGGTTGAAGGCCTGGGGGGAAGCAGGGAGCACAGTTAATGGGGGAAAATGAGACATATAATACTTTCAACAATAAAAATTGAATTTAAAAAAATGTACGCAATGGCAATAATCTCATTAAAAGTATATGAATAAAAAAAGTAATTATTTAAAATAAATAAATAAATAAAACCAAAAAGAATAAGGAATCTTTCAAATGAATGCTTTGTAACTAACGGAGGCTTCATTTCAATATCATCAGCACATGGTCCATAGTTTCCCATTAAACTGCACATTGAACCCTTCATCAATAGTTGCCTGAAAGAGTTTACAAAAATTTTTTATTCACATTGTAAAGCATGATTCTATCACAACTCTTATTTTGTTTTTTTAAAGTTCCACGGAATAGTAAGATTAAAAAATAGTCCACTAGCAAAATTTACAAAAAAAAATTAACCCATAAGAAAATTAAAATTCAACAAAAATAATCATCTCTAACACTTAGGTCCTTTAAGACAGGATCTAAATGTGGAGTTTTGAACCCTTTCCCAAAGTGCCTTTGTATTTTCAAAAAACTGCTAATCAAGAACTATGTACAATATATGAATTTTGTGTTCTGATGAGTTCATATTTTATACCTATCCCTAAAAAGCTAAAGAAACTTATTTTAAAAACTAAAGGCTCGGTGCATGAATTCGTGCATCAGTGGGGTCCCTCGGCCTGGCCTGCGGGATTGTGCTGAAGCCAGCTCTCTGACATCCCCCGAGGGGTCCCAGATTGCGAGAGGGTGCAGGCCAGGCCAAGGGACCCCACCAGTGCACAATCGGGGCCAGGGAGGGATGCAGGAGGTTGGCCAGCCGAGGAGGGACCGGAAGAGGGCTCCAGGGCATGTCTGGCCTGTCTCGTTCAGTCCTGATCAGCCAGACCCCAGCAGCAAGCTAACCTACCAGTCGGAGAGTCTCCCCCTGGTGGTCAGTGCATGTCATAGTGACTAGCTGACCAGTCAACTTTCTGCCCCCTGGTGGTCTGTGCATGTCATAGCGAGCGGTTGAGCAGCCTTAGCATATCATTAGCATATTACACTTTGATTGGTTGAATGGACGACTGGACACTTAACATATTAGGCTTTTATTATATAGGATACTTGAAACAAAATTCTAAACTTGGCAAAGAAGCATCGAACAGACTGTCAAACTACAGCAGGAAGGCTGGGGAGGGTGTGGGGGGAGTGGGTAAGAGATCAACCAAAGGACTTGTATGCATGCATATAAGCATAACCAATGGATGCAAGACACTGATGGGGGGGGGGGGGGAGGCGGGGGAGGGCATGTGCGGCAGGAGGGAGGGGTAAGAGGAGGCCGGGGGAAGGTCAGTGGGGAAAAAAAGGAGGCATATGTACTACTATTCGTAATACTTTAAACAATTTAAAATAAAAATCTAAACTTGGAACTTTGTTACACCTACAAAGGGTTTTATCATTGAAGTACTAATACATTGAGGGAAATAAATGTAGATGAATCACTCCAGATTTCAAAAGGCATACATACTGCCACCAGAATTATATTTTGAATTCAATATGCAAAAAGAACTGTGAAGTTATACAGTTTTAAGTTCCAAATTAATAAAGTATTTTGATATTTCTCACAAAACTGTCATCTCCTTGAGAAAGTTCAACTTTAAAGAGATAGATTAATAAAATTAGAAACATTGCTGTCAGACCTAATGCAGGAGTTTTATTTCAGTTTATAATTAATGCCACTAAAAGCTTGTTTTTTTTAATCACTTATAAAATTTACTTGATGTTTTATAGCACTTTCTAAAGTCCATTACTTCTACAAAAATAACTTTAGTCTTAGAGATTTACACTTATGCTTCAAGTATTCTCCTATAATAGCCTGAATGACACAAAGAAAATATTTAAGTAATTTTATGTCCTTGAAAATTATACAAACTTGACCTAGAATAAAAAAACAACCCACTAGGACTGCAAAGAGTAAGGTAAATTTAAGAAAATAGAAATGCAAATATGCATTTTAGCAGTCTCTTGAATTTATTAACCTAAAAGGTTTAATTTCCATTTTCCTGCATCAGCTTTATTTATAAAATGTCGTGCCCTATAAATACGCTGTTATTTTCTATAGTCAAGCATCCTCTTAACAAATCTTCTCATTAATATGTAAATTTAAAGTCAATCGGTCTTCTCCCTGACAGTCCCATGAATTCCTAGTGCTCTGTATAATCGGCTTTGACTTGGCATCCACTATTTATCATCAAAGATGTCAGTTAGAAAAATTATAGAAAATGCACTGCAATTGATATGACTGAAATCTACTTTGTCAACACTTAATTGTTCCTCAATTCATCCATTTACATATAAACAGCCTAAATACTGATCTATAATGATGCAAATAAACTAAATTAAAATCTTTTGCCCCTGAAGAAGCCTATTTGTATATGATGTGTTCATTTGAGAACTTACTGACAAATGCATGTACATCAGCTCATCTCAAAAAGTATTTCCCCTAATTTTTAATTCCTCAAAAAACAATTTTGCTACCTTTCAAGCCCATAAACACAATTCTTTTAAACACTGTTTTAAAGAATTCAATGAGAAATATTACCTCTCTTTGTGAAAAGCAAATTTAATTATGTTTGTCAGCTAATTGCAATATCTGAGTATTATGGATTGGGAGCTTCAATATCAGCTTTGACTGGAACATAATAAGCAAACACATAGAAACTTATTAAAGTAAACAAAAGGATACTTTAATTTAAAAGTTATGGGTAATAGAATATATGGGAAGAATGTTAACCTAAGTATTAGATTACCCTGTTTCTATTTTTGGCTCTACCTTTTAAAAGTAAAATTGTCTTAGGTGAGTCATTAAAAACTACATCCCTCAGTTTCTTCATCTATACAATGGGTATAATAATTCCCACTGCCCTATCTCAAATTAAATACAACATAAGAAAGTAAATAAAGTATTAAATTGCTAACTACAAAGAATCAAGTGTTATTTTTCATATTTTCTCTTTAGTATTGAGAAGGAAACCTCTTAATTTTAATGAATTCAGTATTTTAGGCAGTTTTTTATTTTATATAACTTAAGTCAATATATTACTTTAGTGATATTTTTCTCACTTATAAATAGCCTTTACATATCATACAGTGGTGTTCATATAGCATTTATACAAGTGACTTCTGCCTGTTATGTAAAAAAGGATGAGAATACTAAAATGAATACCTTTGTACTCTGCCAATCTCATAAAAAAAACACACACACACACATTCAAATGTTGATGGTAACAGGATAAAAAATGATGGTAACAACTCAGCACTTTGCTAGAGTACTGTTCCACTTTATCTTTATATTCTACTAGAGGCCCAGTGCATGAAAACTCATGCACTGGAGCGGGGGGGGGGGGGGGGGCCTCAGCCCAGTCTGCCCCCTCTCACAGTCCGGGAGGCCTCAGGGGCGGGAGGCAACCCGGCAATCAGTGGAAGGCTACGCCCCATCACAGCTCTGCTGCTGCCACTGCCGGCAGCACAAGCCTCGGCCAGCCCTGGTTACCTGAGTCTCAGGCAACCCTGGGCGGCTGGGCAGCTGCCATCCGAGGCTTGCCTGCGCCTCGGGCCGTCCCTGGGCGGCTGAGGGGGCTAAGGGTCTGGGGGACTCTGGAGGCAGGCGTGCACGGAGCGGCCAGGCCTATCTGAGGGCAGGCCCGGCCTTGCTGCGTGCCTGCCACCCCAGCGGGGCTGAGACGACTGGGCACCACCATCTTTGAGGGCGGAGCAGTCAATTAGAATATTCCCTTCTTATTGGCTGTAGGTGCTGCCATCTTTGCAATGGTGTGAGGGTCAATTAGAATATTCCCTCTTTATTAGATAGGATAATATTCTTTACTTCATGGTATGCTTTTTACAACAAGAGAAGTGAAAAATGAGAGCAGATATAAATCCCCAATACTTCTCAGTTCCTTCCAGGTATGATCAAACATTGCTTTATAATTCAGTTTGCCAACTTTTAAAGTTAAAATCACCATATGGAGTCCTAAAAAGCTGGATGCAACTTAAAGTCTAGGCCAAAAAGTCTTCAAGACTAAAAGTGGCTGGACTGCTCACTCAAAAGTTTCTCTATAAGACAGAACTGAACTAGGCACAGAAAGTCTGAGATGGGTTAAGTGACAGAGTGAGCATAAACATGGTCTAAATGATGATAATCCATTTGAACTTTATTTTTGTACAATGTATTTGTACTAAAAATCTAACATCTTTGACAATCCCTTATATACTAGTATACATATACAAACACACACACACACACACACACACACACATATATCAATACACACATGTATTGATTTCAGAGAGGAAGGGAGAGGGAGAGATAAAAATATCCATGATGAGAGAGAATCATCAATCCACTGCCTCCTGCATGCCCCACACTGGGGATCAAGCCAGCAATCGAGGGTATGTGCCCTGACCAGGAATTGAACCAAGACCTCCTGGTTCATAGACTGACACTCAAACACTGAATCACAATGGCTGGGCAACAATCCCTTACTTTTAATGATACCATAAAGGTTGACCTTTCATATCTTTTACACTGGTAATAAACAAAACATGTGTATCCAAAGAGACACAAGCCTGTTATCTTGATTATTTGTGGGTGAACTGGTATCATTTTAAATTAATAAAGTGAAATGTGTTATCTAAAGTAAAACTTATAACCACTAGAACAAATGAAATTAAATGGTTGCCAGTAATTGGCTCTAAAGGGGCTACCAAGATGTTATGAAAAGGATGCCATTTATTTCACAATGTTCTTGAATTGCTTCTATGTTTTTAAGAATATACACGATTATAGTTAGCTAAACCTTTACAAATCTTCTATTTTACTGGGGGTTTTTCTTTTCTTTTAGCCCAGAAATCTTTCTAGAGGAAATTATATGCAAAGCTGCATATGAAAGGCAGGCAAAGGCAAAGCCTGCTCCGTTTGGCACAGTCTAGAGACTCTAGAGCACCACCCTCTTGGTTGGTCCAGTTGCAGTACTACAGCACCCTAGGGCAGAGGAGCACACCTGAAAACTACTGAAGTAGTCCATTAACCACATAATTTAGAATAAAGCCCAGGTCAGATTGCAAATAAGTAGCAAAGATAAGAAATTATTTAGCCCAATTCCAGTGTACCAGGACAATGACCGGAGTTTCATCTCATTTTTGTAATAATAACTAAGGTTCACGGAATTAACATGTAAAAATAAAGAATGCATATAGTACCAATTTCTTAAATTATGTGTCAAAAGAATAAATATATATGTAGTATAAAAGTTAACTTCTTTGTTTGGCAAATAGCTTCAAACATGAATTTTATCTAAAATGAAATTAAATTCAAGGAACATAAATAAGTAGACAAACTACAAAGATATATATTTAGGAGATATGGTAAGAAAGGTATATATTTTAACTCCAATTTCTACATAGTGACAAAGCAAAGGATCATTTGCATAAAGCTACTAAAAGTGATTTGATGCTGACAGGAAAGTACAATAAAAAGTTTTATCAAATAGTGACAGTGGCTAGGTAAGAAAATTATTTATACAACAGGAAAAAAAATCTGAATAGCAATCTGGAAAAGTACTGGCTGAAATTAAACAACTAGCTATTAGCAACAAAAATCTATTGTCAAAGTCACCATTTACATTAAGGGGCCAAGACATTTGCAGCATGGACATGTTGCTTAATCCAGCACAAATGCCATCAAAAGTTTACTTTGCTAAATGATAAATAAAATTAACTTTATAAAATAAATGCACAGATGGTTAGTAAAACTGCATCAATTTAAGAGCCCTATGTGACATGACTTTTATATATGGATAATTCAAAATATACTTCAATTTTTAAGCAGAATAAGCTAAATTTTATACACTATGCCATTAAATATATATCCTCTAATGACAAAACAATGACCAATTATCCCTGCATTTATATTGGTTTCCTGCTTTCTAAAAGAACATGAGAAAAATGAGATCTCCTTAAATACACAGATTTCTATAACTTACTACTCTTAATTTTCATACACATTTTTAAAGCGCATCCATTTTCTTAGTATATTTTGTAAGTGGAAGATTACTCAACACTTACCTCTTTCCAAGGACTGACAAACTGTGTACGAGCATATCGAGTCAGCATGTGGATTATGACAACCTGTCCCCACTCTTCTACATCAACTAGTAAATTACATAGCTTGCGGTAATTCTTGTGAATCAGATCTATTCTATCTGGGCATACTTCTTCAAAAGCCATCACAACACTGCCAGCTACCAGCTGCAATAGAAAGAAATAGTAACTCATTAAAAAAAAGTTTCCCACTGTCAAAGATTCTACTCAGGCATTACAGAGGTGCAATCAGTATTATGACAATCAATGTTTAAAATATTCAGTCACTTAATAATAAATGATTACAAAAAAATGGGCAAAGGATCTAAATAGACACTTGTCGAAAGAGGACATACAGAAGGCCCAGAGACATATGAAAACATGCTCAAAGTTACTAATCATCCGAGAGATGCAAATCAAAACAACAATGAGGTACCATCTCACACCTGTCAGAATGGCAATCATCAACAAATCAACAAACAACAAGTGCTGGCGAGGATGCGGAGAAAAAGGAACCCTCCTGCACTGCTGGTGGGAATGCAGACTGGTGCAGCCACTGTGGAAAACAGTATGGAGTTTCCTCAAAAAACTAAAAATGGAACTCCCATTTGACCCAGTAATCCCACTTCTAGGACCATATCCCAAGAAACCAGAAACACCAATCAGAAAGATATATGCACCCCTATGTTCATAGCAGCACAATTTACAATAGCTAAGATTTGGAAACAGCCTAAATGCCCATCAGCAGATGAGTGGATTAAAAAACTGTGGTACATCTACACAATGGAATACTGTGCTGCTATAAAAAAGAAGGAACTTTTGCCATTTGCAACAGTATGGATGAAACTGAAGAGCATTATGCTAAGCGAAATAAGCCAGTCAGAGAAAGATAAATATCACATGATCTCACTCATATGTTGGATATAATGATCAACATAATTTGATGAACAAGAATAGATCCAGAGACAAATGGTAGGGAAGGGGGTGGGTTAGAGAGAAACCAAAGGACTTGTATGCATGCATATTAGCATAACCAATGGACACAGACACTGGGTCGTTGGGGGCTTGCCTGGGGTGGGAATGGCTTGGGGGGGGATTCAATTGGGGGAAAAGGAGACAATAACCATGACCACGTCATATCAGTTTACAATGAGAATGACAATAATTTCACAATGAATGTATCTTAAACTGTGAATGAGAAATTCATAAATGTTTTTGAAACAAAAGCACTTTCATATCTTATACATTTTAATCCACCTGTTTTTACCAATATAATTTATTTACAAAGAAAATGCAGGCTATAATTTTAGTACAGTTTTATCACTTATGTGCTTAAATTGAAATAATGAATTACCAACAAAAGGCAGCTATCTCTAAGACCAATTAATGAACCATAAATGCTGTTTTTGGAATTCTCATACTTTTGCAAAGTGGTGAAATAAAGATTTCTTTGGTATAAAAATACAAGCTAAGCAAAATATATGATACACAAATACTTTTATATATGTACCACTGATATATATATATGTATATATATATATATATAGTTAGCCAACAATATAAAACAATTTTGAAAAAATAAATTAATATCATATTCTTTCTAAACACTAGGGATCTTCATTTTAGTGTCTAAAATTTCCCCAATGACTTACAATACACAATTAAGTAGAAATATAACTTACTGAAATAATATACTGAAACGGTACTTTTTGAAAAATATTAGATACAATGATATTCATATTTTTAATGTTTGTCCCTCTACTTGGCTGACATTTAGTTTATTAATATGCAACCAACAATACAATTGAAAGAAAACAGCTCAGAATATAGACTTGCTATTATGCTAAACAAGTTTCCAGTCCTGTGGGGATTTTATGAATTACCAATCAGCATAAACGTGAAGCTGCATTTATTGACTCCAGCTCTGCCCATGTACTGGCGCCTGCTGGTCTCAGCATGTATACACCTCAATTGAAAAAGCAAAGAATTGACTATTTGTGTGAACTATATAAAACTGTATTATACATATAATTTTCTATTTGCTATTGATATGGAAAGGGAGTTAAGTTAGTGTTTTCAACTTTACATTTTGATGTCTTTTTCATAAATCTTTAAAAATTAAATTCTGTGATAATCGTATTTCAAAAGGGCAGAATTAATATCATTTTAAAATCTCTTAAAACAATAAGTTTATAGCATCAAACTATAGAATGACTTAGTAATTGTGAAATATAGCTATATTTATATGTTTTATACATAGGCATATCTGTATCAATTGGTAAAAGGTGTTCAAGTACAAAAATAAATAATACCACTTAGAATAAAATAATCCATGGAATTGAAATAATAATTCAACAAAGTTTAAATTTAAGAATTGTGTAAAATCAAGTTATTTTGCCTAAGCCTAGAGTATCTTTTTTTCAAAGTGTTTGGTAGATACCAAATAATTAAAAGAAAAATCAGCTACCACATGTTATTAAATCTATTAAACCAAGAACTATAGATACAAAATAATTCTTAAGTACTAACAAAGAACATGAAAAATGAAAGAAAATAATTACGTAAGTACAAATAAAGTTTAAGGAAATAGATAAATAATTAGGAAGAATGTAAAAAAGATACCTTTGCAAAATAAAACTGGCTATTTTAGATATTTCATTGTACGGTTTTAACTAACTTACCCTAGGTTAAAACACTGCCAGAAGAATTAATAATTAGGGTCTGTTAAATGTTCAATACTCTATAAAACTCCCAGAATTAAAATAAAATTATCTACTTAGATTTTAAAACCAAAAATATTCATTTCCCAAAAAAAGACAGTTAATTTCTATCCCACTATGTCAATAGTAGCTGTTTATATAAGGAGAAAAATAAATCACTCCAACAAAACTAGCAATGAGCTCATCAAATTCAAATGCAGTTTTCCATTTATGTATTTTTTATATTAAAGCAATAAACATGGTTCATTTATCTTCCCTTGGTTGCCACGTTTTTCTGTGCTGTTGCTATGAACTTCAGCCATTAGCTGTGCTCCAAGGTAAACTACATGAACCATCAACAAAAGTGACACCCCATCTATGGAGTTCATATTTTCTCCAGATTATCTATGCTAGTTGACAAGCTGGTAATGAAAAAAATCACACTAAGCAAATGGTTCCACTAATAACAATAAATTTTCTATAAAATTATGAAGGGTACAAAACGTTTCCTTGCATCTATTTTGTCATGAATTCTAATTAACGTTGCAAAAACCTGAGAGTGCTGGGTCATCACAAGAAGTGCATCAAGGTTTGATTGATAATATGGTATAAGCTGGCCAATGCTGCCAAGATTTTCTTCTCTTAAATTAATGGCCATCCAACCTGCCCTAATCATACAGCCCAAATGATATTCCCCTTCTTATTTCAATTTTCTTGAGGCATGGAAAATGGGAAAGATCCGTCATTTATCTTCTAATAGCTGGATAATAGATCTATCACAACAAAACATCTGCACAAACTCAGAGGTGTGGTTTTTTTTGCCCACAACAGTGAGGCTTTTACCAACATTAAATCAATAACTTAGAAAATGGTGTCTTATCCCCACAGCTTAGTTATGAACAATATATTCATTAAACATCATTTTGTAGCTAAATTAAGAAGTGGAAACTTTCTCATGAAAAAAAATAAACAACTCAGTTTTTCAGTAGCCATGGATCAAATTTGTCTTCCTAAGTAACATTCTTTTCTATTAGAAAGTTAAATGCCATCAAAAGAATTTCTTTAAAATTAATGTAGAAGGAAAAACAACTAAGTACCAGCCTGCTTTTGAGGTGTGCTAAATAAGAGACACCGTCCGCTGCTATCCTTAACTTGCTCAACAAATATGGATTTCTGCATTAAAAAAGTGTTACAAATTTAAAAAATGAATTTATAACTGAAAATCAGGAAAGGTTTGTAGTAAAGAAGTGTTCAGGATATGTTAATTAGAGAAAATAGGATGAAAATGGTAAATGTAGGAATATAAAATGAAGAAATTATATAAAGAAAACTTGTAACCATTGATTGGGGAATATAGATAAAATGTTCCCTTTTAATTTCATTGACTGTAGTTATGAAGTTTCTAGTATAGTTTTTAAAAATTTACAGATATATTCAAACAATAGTTAGGTAAGTAACACTAACATGTTCTTCCAGTTATATTACCATAACTATATTCCTAAACCCAAAATGATTTATTTTTAGTAAAGAATTAGTCATATGACAAATATTGGTCTTTCTCTAGTAAAAGAGAAAAGCCAATCTATTATATTTTAATATGTATATATTCCACCTTTCCTTAAAGTGAGAATTATAGAACTAGTTTTCTTGGAGACTTGTCTCAATTGTAGGAAAATCTTCTTAGGCTAAAATAAGCAACAGCCCGGCTGACGTGGCTAAGTGGTTGAATGTTGGCCTATGAACCAGGAGGTTATGTTTCAATTCCCAGTCAGGGCACATGCCTAGGTTGTGTGCTCGAACCCCAGTGGGGGGCGTGCAGGAGGCAGCCGATCAATGATTCTCTTTCATCACAGATGTTTTTATCTCTCTCTCCTTCTCCCATCCTCTCTGAAATCAATTAAAAATATATATTTTTTAAAAATTAACAGAGGTTAAATGAAGAAAACATTTTAAATATATTAACACCTTTCAAGTTTATACTTATCAGCAGCAACAGCAATGTCATCATGATAATGATCCCAAGAAGCCGTTGATAACGAATACATTCTTTTTCACAATGTGGAAATAAATTGGACCTGGTTCATTTAATTAGGAAATTTTTAAACAAACTTGATTTATAATTCTTTTTTTTTTTTTTTTTAATCCTCACCCAAGGATATTTTTCCCACTGATTTCCAGAGAGTGGAAAGGAGAGAAAGAGGGGAGGAGGGGGAGAGAGAAAGGAGCATTGACACATCGATTAGTTGTCTCCTCCATGCATCCCTACTGGGGTTGGGGAACCTGCAACCCAGGTAACATGCCCTGGACCGGGAATCGAACCCACAACCCTATGGTCTGTGGGCTGATGTCTAACCACTGACCAAAACCAGCCAGGGCAGAATTCTTATTGATTTTAAATGTCAATGCTGACATTATTAATTTGGGGGAAAGAAGAAATATAACTGTCTTCCTTCAATGAAGTATTACATACAACAAGCAAAAGTAATAACAAAGATAAGATCCATAAATATCTGTATAGATCTAAGAATATTTTCATTCTATCTGTAAGAGATTATAATCATACAAAGGGGGGGGGTGAATCAGAAAACATTCTCAAAACTAATTTAAATACTACTGAAACCTAGGTAGATCTGAATCTTCCATTCCAAACCCAGAAAAACTAAAAATGTAAACCTATGTCCTAAGTATAATTAAAACACAGAGTATCTCCAAACTTCAAATTACATGTAAGTAGAAAAGTCAGCCCTCAATCCCAGAGTTATCTTTCATGCTTATGTCACAAAACTTCACAGAGACCTATCTCAGTCTGATAAAACTGCCCAGAACAAAGCAGATAGGAGTTGGTGGTAGGTATAAAAGGTAACTAATAGCAACAGCAGAAAGAGAACTCTAAGTGTGAAAATACTGCAAATGATTCCTGGTAGATCAAAGCAGATTATGAGGAAGGATGCTTTTAAAAGTCAAGGAAAAGGAACACCATAGAAACTGTAAGGTGACAGAAAAAAAAAAAAAAAAAGAGGAAAAAATTCAGGCTCCTAGAAGTAAAAAATAATAATAATCAAAATAATCTTAGGACATATATCTCTTTCTACGGATGCCCTTCCCATAAAAAAGTAAAAAACAAACAAAAACAAGCCACCTAATTTTTTAAAAAAACATACTTTGCTATTCTGTTATTCCGCTATTCTGACAGAGAGTGCTCTTATACTAGAATTTTGCAAAGTTCCTCAAACTCACATCACCGACCCTATTCAGAAAAAAAATGTAAAGATGCTAAAGTAATCTGTAATTACTAAAAACAGAAAATCAAAACAATTCAACTGATGAAAATTACCCACAAAATAATCAATGATGAAGCAAAAGAAAACAAACACAACACTCCAAATGAATTAATAAGCACCCTCAAAGCAGTATTTGGAGAACAGAAAAATTACATGAATCAGAAATTCAAAAACAGAGAACAGAAATGAACAAGAGACATCAAAAATAAAGTAGTTAATTGAAAACAGGTAAGAAACAGAAAAAAAAAATCAGACATGATGATTAAATTGCAAAGTGCCCAACATTAAGAAATGCGGCTCACATTATCCACACTATATTTAGTTATTAGCTCCTTTCCAGAATGCAGAGAAAGTGTTGTTTCATAATTGCTAATGTACCTCTATGGGGAGTAATGAGATGGAGAAAACTGAGTTAAGCAGTGGTTTAGGGTTGCATTTTATCTTGGTCTTACTTTTATGCTATTATAAACTGAAATTGCTTTATCATTATATAATTGAACTTGCTATATTGGTATATAAGAAAGCTATTGCTATATTGGTATATAAGAAAGCTATTGATTTTCTGTATGGTAATTCTATAACCTGCTTCTCTACTGAGCTCTTTTTTTGTTTGATTTAGTTTTGTTCTTTATTCTTCATGATTTATTCTAGAAAATGAATCATATTATCTGCAAAGAGAAGTTGTTGTACTTCCTTTTTTCTAATTCCTATGACTAATTTTTCTTGTCTAATTATATTGGCTTACACCTTCAGTGCAATTTTTAATAGTAGTGGAGAAGGTGGGCATCCTTGCCTTGTGTCAATCTAAAGGAAATGCCTATAATATGTCTGCATTAAGTAACATGCTGACCCTGAGGATTTTCTGTTTTCTTTGAAATATATTTATTTATTAAACAAAACTATACATGTTTATCTCTTAAATTATACCAAATATTATAGAAGAAATACAATGAAGATCCTGCTACATCATAGGTTAAAATAAATTTGCTGGATGGCCTAGGAATAAAACCTCCAAGCATAATCCCATGTATAATACAATATTTTTAAAAATATATATTGAAAACCTCATTAAAGGAATTAAAATGTTCAACAGAACATATTCACTTAATGTAAAAACAAAGCAGTAAAGAAGGAATGAAGAACCAAAAACAAGTAAAATAGCTTTAAATTCAACTATATCAATAATAACATGAAATATGAATGGATTAAGTAATCTAAGCAAAAGGCATATATTCAAAACTGGATTAAAAAACAAAACCCAACAATATGCTGTCTACAGGAGACACACATTAAATTAAAAATACCAACAGGTTGACAGTAAAAGCAAGGAAAAAGATGTATCGTGTAAACAGCTACCATAAAAAAGCTGGAGTGGCTGTACTTACAATGGACAAGATAGAGTTTAAAACAAAAAGTATTACTAGAGATAAATGGACATTTTATAATGACAAAAGAAAGAAAAAAACAATTATAAACATATATGCACCAAACATCAGAGCTCCTAAATATATGAATACTGACAGAATTAAAAAAAGAAATAGCCAGCTCTACAATAATACCAGTAGACTTCAATACTCCAATTTCAATAATGGATAAAACTACCAGGCAGAAAAATCAAACAAAGAAACAGAAGACTTGAACAATACTATAAACTAATTAGGCCTAACAGACATAAAACACTCAAACATAAAACATTACACCCAACAACAGAATACACATTCTTCTCAAGTGCAAAGTGAATATTCTCCATAATAAATCATACACTACACCAATCAACAATAGCTATAAGGGGCTAGTAGCTACTGTATTTGGATAGCTGCTAATATTATCCTAAAATGAGCTGGCAGCCTTTTCCTCAATAGTAGAGCCATATAGGTGGGTGCAGAAGCCTCCATCAAAGAAACCATTATATCAGCTCCTCCAGAGGTCAGCTCACAGAACCCAATAGTCATCACTATTCCTAGATCTCATTATCACCACATACAAAGAATGGGAGTGGAAAAGAAAGAAGGCAGAATTATGCCCATTCCTAAAAGATGACTCATATTAGCCAGTAAGATCATTCTTACCAGTCAATAAGTCTTGTACATATGAAAATGTTCAGTATTTTTTAAAAATTCTAATACTAAAACACACTTCTCTAATTTTTCAATATCTCTAATGCTTTTTAAAACTTTATTTTAAAGTAATTATTTGTTCCCAGGTGATTCAGCCTTTACAAACTCTAATAAATCATTGCTTGAAATAAAAACTTTGGCACTAAAAGCAGTTAACAATTCAGCCACAGATTAAAGAAAGGATTTTTTTTTACCAACTTGCTCTTCTTCAGATTCTGATGAAAAAACATGTAACCAACAAAATATTTTTTTTAATCTTTATTGTTAAAAGTATTACGTATGTCTCCTTTTCCCTCCATTGACCCCTTCTAGCCTACCCCAGGCCTTCACCACTCTATTGTTAAAAAATAATTTTAAATGCAATCCTTCCCTTTATGTGGATACTTTTATTCTTCAAGGATTGTAATGTTCTACTTTTATACAATTCAAAAAGCAATAAGAATAATTACATCAAATATGTAACAGTAAAATGATACTGTGTAAATAAAGTATAATTGTACTCGAACTTAAGAATATATTACTTACTGTGCTTTTATCCTTCAAAAGTTTTTCAATAACTTCAATTAACATTTCCTTCTGCTCTGGATCAAGGCTAAAACATAAAGAGAAAAGAACATACATTAAATTTTTTCCTTTAATTCTAACTTTATATGAAACTAACCATTTCAAAAATATTGAGAAACATTTAAAGAGGGAAGGGAAAGCGAGAATTACAATGGAGACAGGAGGGTTGTGGAGGGTTTCTTAAGGAAGAGACATCTCAGAGGAAGCTTAAACAACTGACTTTAGAGCTGGAGTAAGGAGGAAATTTTCCAGATAAGAGACAGAAGGAGGAACAAGAGATGGTAATGAGATAAAAACATTTTATGTAGAGGAATAACAGGCAGTAGTGAGCTACTAGACTGTAAATCCAAGGGAAGAAGAGTAAGAGTTGAAGGGGAGAGAGAAAATGGAGCCCCATGATAAACTTTTAAACCGTCACAGTGAATTTCAATCTTATTCTGCAAGTTTATAAACAAGAAAAGATAATGAGTGAGAAGCATGATATAACTTTGACAATTAACCTAAGAAAATTAGTTTCTATTTTTTAACTAGAGGCCCGGTGTACGAAATTTGTACACTCTGGGGGGATCCCTCAGGCCAGGCTGTGACCTCTCGCAATCTGGAAGCCATCAGTCAGACATCCTTAGCACTGCTGCCCGCTGGGCTCGCCAGCTGTGAGCCCGGCTTCTGGCTGAGTGGCGCTCCCCCTGTGGGAGCACACTGACCACCAGGGAGAAGCTCCTGCATTGAGTGTCTGCCCCCTGGTGGTCAGTGCACATCATACCAACCAGCTGTTCCACCATTTGGTCGATTTGCAGATTAGCCTTTTATGCCTGCAGGATCAGGCTGAAACCAGCTCTCCAACATCCTCCAAAAGGGCCCTGATTGCAAGAGGATGCAGGCCAGGCCGAGGGACCCCACCAGTGCACAATCGAAGCTGGGGAGGGATATGGGAGGTTGGTCAGCCGGGGAGGGACTGCGGGAGGGCTCCAGGGCATGTCCGCCCATCTTGCTCTGTCCTGATCAGCTGGACCCCAGCAGCAAGCTAACCTATCGGTCGGAGCGTCTGCCCCCTGATGGTCAGTGCACGTCATAGTGACTGGTCGACCGGTTGACTGTCTGCCCCCTGGTGGTCAGAGCACATCATAGCAAACAATTGAGCAGCCTCTGCATATCATTAGCATATTACGCTTTGATTGGTTGAACGGAAGACCAGACACTTAGCATATTAGGCTTTTATTATATAGAATATTTATCTTTATGTTTATTACTATAATAATTATCTGAACATTCAAACCTTTTAATTCTTTCAAATTTCAGCCCCAGTCTCCCTTCTCCAGGAAGTCTTTCCCAACTAATGCCATTTCATTACATCTTTACATTATGAAACCCCATATGATAATCTCTGAGCCCTATCCTATTACAGGTATTGTTAGTGTGCCTTTGTATGTACATATATATCATATGTTAATATCATATTCAATTATAGACTGCCTTTAATTATTTAGCATATGTTTGATTTTTTCCTCAAATGTGTGATAATACATCTACGTTTTTCATACATTTTATATGTATTTCACAACACCAGGAACCAAAATAATATTGACAAAAGCCTGTGGAATTAATGGTAACAGAAAATAATACCAAATTATTGCAGATAGTATTATTTTTACTTAAGCAATATGTTTATCACAGAGATCAAGAAGTGTATGGTATTTTATTTTATTTTTTTATTTTTTTTAATATATTTTATTAATTTTTTTACAGAGAGGAAGGGAGAGGGATAGAGAGTTAGAAACATCGATGAGAGAGAAACATCGATCAGCTGCATCCTGCACCCTCCCCACTGGGGATGTGCCCGCAACCAAGGTACATGCCCTTGACCGGAATCAAACCTGGGACCCTTGAGTCCGAAGGCCGACGCTCTATCCACTGAGCCAAACCGGTTAGGGCAAGAAGTGTATGGTATTTTAATAAGTATCATAGAAATATGGTATGGAGCTATATTTAAAAAATTATTTACTAAAATATCTCTGAGAAAGAATCAGACAAGGAAGGAAACTGCAGGACCAAAGATGAAGAAAGGGAAACAGAGTTGAGAAGATAACATACTTAGGATTCCTACCCTACAGTAAACTGAAAATAATAATAATTTTCTAGTAATATATGTGTATGTGTACATGAGAGGTAGACCATATAAATGAGAATTTAAATTCTGATTATTTTTAAGTTATAAAATCTATAAAGTATTACAGGCCTTAACAGGCTCACAAGTAAAAACCTGTGTAGGGTCTCTATAACCTAAACAAAGTTGTCTAAAGAATTTTTGTGGTGGGAAAAACATAGTCACTCTTTTAACTCCTTCAAATCACTACTTAGTATAAGAACTGATTAGTTAAAAGAGCTAAAAAAAATAAGCCTCCACAGATTATAGAGCATTTCATATAATATTAGAAATATTTGGCATTATTAACAAGGCACCTACCTGTACAATTTTTGTATTGCATGGGCTGCATTCTTCCTAACATATGGTGATAAATCAGCAGAAGCTTCCTTAATAGCGAGCATCATAATAGGTACAATAATTGGCACTCTAATACTTGACAGAACTCTCAAAGCACTTGCACGAATTAGCTGATTTGGGTCCTAAAAATTATGCAAAAATATTCATCAAAATTTCAAGTTTACAGTATTTCAAAGACATCTTTATGACTTAGTTAATAGATGCTTATAGGGTGCAATGTAAAAATAGCAGGGGGAAAGCTACTTAATTTACAATAAATAATAAGTATATGGAAATTGGTAAAAAAAGAAAAGGATTAATAAATGTTTATTTCTCTGAATAATGTTTAATAAGAAAAGTAATGATTATAATTCTTGTTAATCATTTATTACTAAACATACTAAGTTTTTGAGTTTCATAATAATAAAATGGTACAGGTCATAAATTTTGACTTTAAAAAGTCATGTTCCTTCTTTGTACACTTTCAACAACTAGTTAGTATAATGATGAAGAGTTCTCTGATGCATGATAATCATTATACTAAACACAAACTGAAACATACAGGGCAAGGTCCAGTTGGTTATATAAATTATTTTCTAAGGGTATTGAATAGGCACTGTGAGAGGCCTTTTAACTCTTTCAAAACACTACTGCGCCATTTAGTGAATTATTGCTCCACTTCTTTAAATGACACATCTTCAACTGTGCAGAAACCTTGTAGCTATTTGCCTGCTCACTCTATTATTTACCTTCAGAGCTCGCTGAAAAGTACTTATGGACAAGAGTGCCAGATCCTGCTGTTCTTCAGCATATCGAACCAGGTAAACATATACTAACTTCTTGATCTGTTAAAAAAAAAAAATCATTTAATCCTAGCCAGAGTGAAAATTGAAAATTCAGTATTTTCTATACCAAAATCCATTCTTAATTTTCTTGAAGTAAATAACTGAGCCCTCATAGAAACCGGGACTCAAAAGAACTGTTGGCCCAGAAAGAAACTCAGCATAACTATTATTGCTTGTTTCATTTTCGGTTCCTATAAGTGTATTCCTAGTATCACATGAGCTCACTCATCTAGGGGAAAAGATGAACAACACAGACTGAAGAACAAGAACAGCATTGATCAGACTGTCAGACCTCAGAGGGAAGGTAGGAGAGGGTGGGGACAAGGGAGATAGATCAACCAAAGGACTTGTGTGCTTGCATATGAGCCTAACCAGTGATCACGGACAACAGGGGGAGGGAGGCTTACGTGTGGGGGGGGTTTGGGAAGGGAACGGGGGGAGGGGGTTGATGACAAATATGTGATACCTTAATCAATAAAGTAATTAAAAAAATAAATAAATAAATAAATAAATAAATAAATAAATAAGCCTGGTCATGGCTTAGATTATAAAATAAAGATGAATACTGGGTGGGTTAAAATAGTTTTCATATAGAAAATAATGCAATAATTAATAAATAGTAATACAAGAATTACACAGTTTCGTGTACTCACAACTGTAAACCTACTTCTGCCCCACCCTATATATATTATAGGATAATGAATGGTAACAGAAAAAGCTTGTGAAATAGGAATTTTAATAATCCAACCTATAATAATAACATCCTACCAAGGTGTTCTTCCTCTCAAGGGGAAAAAACGTCCTTGAGCAAAACTAATAAGACTATTCAAATATTAACTGAACTACAAAAATAGTTTCAAAATGAGGGATACAAATAATACAAAGAACTTGGGTTCTGCCTACTAATTATATGGTGTGGTAGATTATGTTTCCTCATCTGTCATAAGGTGCTGAAGCTCCAAATCTATTTCTATGGTAATATTCACATCCCAATATATATTATATAATATCTTCAGCACAGTAAGAATAACATGTGACAAAAATGCCAAAGGATGGAAGTGTGTTCAGAAAAGTGTTTTTCAAGGCAATTTAATTGCTTTATAACAAAACTATGATAAACAGAAAAATTAAATGAAAATTAGAATTTGAGTTGAAATCCATCAATTGCCTCCTTCTGGCACTGTTCATAGCCTGTATTTCAAATATCTTCAGATACCACTGTCTGATTAATTTCCTTATATATCAGTATAGTACATACCTAAAAGTTTATGGAATGCTCAGAGAGCATGAGAAATGAATAGAAGTCGTTAAAAATAGCTGGAATTGATGCTGAAAAGGAAAGTCAGTGCTACACTGGGCCACATTTTATATCATACTAACTCATCTGGACTACTTTAAAGACAACTGCATGGCCTCCCTTTCTTCCCACTCCAATTTCCCTTGACACAGCATAGTTTTTGAGTTCCTTGACCATCCTTTTGCTCCCTTCTGAACTCACTCCAATTTGTCTATATTTCTTTCAGTACGACATTCTAAACTACAAATGAAGGTTAAGAACAAACTAGTTAAGACTTTGTTCCAGATGAGGTGCTTCCAGTGATACAACTAATTCTTAATTACGACAACACACCTTTTCCAAATATTCTACTGACTAAATCAAGCCACACTTGAAAACTGTCCTGGTGAGGATTTTTTTCTTTCTTTTTCTTTTAAAAGAAGGGCAAGATCTTACATTTACCTATAGAAATGTTCAACAACTTAAATTCAACCCGTCACGGCATCCTAAGATAATTTTAGACCTTAATTTGTAATCTGACCTATTTTGCTGCTCTTTAAAATTTTATTAGCACAAGTGAAAACTTAATGAGCATACATTCTACATCATTATCCTCTCTAATAAAACGGTAATATGCAAATTAACCATCACTCTGCTACATAAGCCACGCCCACCAGCCAAGCCACACCCACCAGCCAATCAGGGAGAGTATGCAAATTAACCCCCATCCAAGATGGCTACAGCCACAGAGAGCAAGGTTTCCCAGGTAACAGAGCAAGCCAAGCTTTCCCATAGCGGTTGCAGGCCTAAGCCTCCACTCAAGCTACAAAGTTTCAATTATAGAAGGTAAACAAATTCAAACAAATTCAAACAAATGGCGGCAGAATGGAGCTTGAGAGAGCAGGCCAGGGTTGCCGGCGGCAACAGGGGAAGCAAAGCTTGCCGCACACCCTGTCCAGGCCAAGCCTCCGCTTAAGGCTACAAAGTTTCAATTGTAGAAGGTGAATTAACTGCCACAGAAATGGCAGCAGGCTTGGCTCCGCTCCAGGCTACAAAGTTTCAATTGTAGAAGGAAAATAAATTCCAGATACCAGGGCCTCCCCTTGGGTTGCCAGGGGGCGTGACCGGCCTGCAAACCACCACAGGCCCCTCGCTCAGGCCGCCCCACACCCCAAGGGAACCCCCACCCTTATCTGTGACACCCTCAGGGCAAACCAGCTGGCCCCCACCCGTGCACCAGGCCTCTATCCTATCTAATAAAAGAATAATATACAGATTGATCATCACTGCAACACACAATATGTCTGCCCCCATGTGGTCAAAGATCCTGCCCTCATGTGGACACAAGATGGCCACTACAAGATGGCCAGCAGGAAAAGGCAGTTGGGAGGCACCTGGCCTGCAAGGGAGGGCAGTTGAGAGGGACCAAGCCTGCAAGGGAGGGCAGTTGAGAGGGACCAGGCTTGCAAGGGAGGGCAGTTGGAGGTGATCAACCCTGCAGGAGAGGGCAGTTAGGGGTGACCAGGCTGGCAGAGGAGGGAAGTTGGGGGCAAACAGGCTGGCAGGGGAGCAGTTAAGCATCAACCAGGCTGGCAGCAGAAGCGGTTAGGGGCAATCAGGAAGGCAGGCAGGCAAGCAGTTGGGAGCCAGCAGTCCTGGATTGTGAGAGGGATGTCCGACTGCCCGTTTAGGCCCAATCCCACCAGGATCAGGCCTAAACGGGCAGTCGGACATCCCTCCAGGAGTCCCAGATTGGAGAGGGTACAGGCTGGGCTGAGGGACAACCCCCCGCCGTGCACGAATTTCGTGCACCGGGCTTCTAGTTATTAATAAAACTCACTAAATGAACAAACTTTTGCAAGTCAACCAATCTGTTACAGCTCCTTGCTTCTAAGCATTAGCCAATCAAGAACAAACTCACTCCTAAAAACAACCACACCTCTGAATGCCAATCAATATATCAATGGCAGTTTCACCCAGATGATCTCACATCTACATATGTTATTAACCCACTTAGGCCACTGAAAGACTATGAACCTTTTTTTTATGAACCCTTTAAATAATCCCTTAGAACCAATGATCTTACACAAAAATACAAATGGGTTCCAAAAATTATGTGTATAAAAGTATATAAGATGGCAACCAAATGATCCAAAATATACCCAATGTTTTAGATTTTTTTAAATGAAAATATGTTTTAAAAATTCTTAAATTACAGTTTAAGAAGCATTCATCTAATTGTTTGAGGTATCAATGATTTTCTCCCCAACCAGATTTTAAAGTTCCTAAGATTACAACAGGATCAAAAAGCAATTAACATTTGCAGGTTAACTAATTTATATATAGCAATTTCAATATATCAAATTAATACACAAGATGTATTTATGTAAGATTGTTTCTCAAATCAACTTCGGAATGAACACAAGGTTACTTAGCACAGAAATCATTCCTTATTTATCTCTATATTTCCAGTACCTATCAATGTACCTATCACAATGCCTGGCATATTGTAAGAGCTCAATAATTATCAGCTGAATGAAACATCACAGCCCAATGGTAGACTGAAAAAAAATTAAGACATTTCTCATAGATAGCTACATCTAGGGTCTAACTTACCACCAATGGTTATAATTCATATCTTTTCAGATGTTTAGGAGGACACCAACATACTGTGAAGAAATGATAGGTATTATAAAGATTGCCTCTAAAGTCTTTAACTTGTAGGGTTTTTAAAAATTAATGACTTCGGATATTCTTTCTCCTAACTAATTATATTCAGACTTCAGTCCACAGTTTTCTGGAAAGTTTTCAAAGAATGGGTTAGAGTCCACCCATTCCCTCATCCTCTTGTGATTTCTTAGTTAACACCTTTATTTACCAAATAACTGGTATAGCCAACTTTTAAAGCTGAATTATAAACTCCAGAATATATCCAGAAGTTTATATTGGCAACACTGAAACATTCAGAACCACAGCTGAGCTAGTAGGTATTGCTATAATTACCCACTATTACAGAAGGATTCTGTGACCGTTACAGCAAAAAGCATAACAATATTAAATCACAGAAGGTTGCAAAACACTAAATTTGTTCTAGTTCTGTTATAAGAATCAATCAATATTGACCACAAGAGGCCTATGCACTGACTGGCTGCAGGTGTGCAGAGAAAACCTACTTTCCCTGAAACCATTCTGTGACCAGAAATGGGAGTACTTAAAGCTCCGTGACTACACCATTTTCTGATCAGTTACTTTCATTCAATGTTACAACACTCCTTGCTGTAAAGCTAATCATAGCAGAGCCCCAGTAGGCTGGAAGAACACAGGCAGAACTGTTTAATTAGTTTATCAATACTAGTACATCAAACTTCATGAGTTATTGACTAAACCTTTGATTATTTTTGTACTATAACCACCGACTGCTTACTAGGTCACTTTTGGCATCATTTAACATCAAATGGCAGATGACGTATAGCTCAACTGTGTGTCTAAGGCAGCAGGTACTTATAAAAATGAATTTTGCACTTGATAGCAATAAAACATCAATCCTCTTAAGAAGCTTATGTCATTTTCCGACAACATTAGAAGATTAAGCACGTTTCAAAAATAACAAAGTATTTCAATAACAAAAGAAATTCAAACAAAAGACTAGTAATTTGCTTCTAGTGACATTTTGTTGCAAAACATTATGCAACAAACCAGAATCTGATTGTAAATTAAAACAATGAACAAATAGAAAAGTTCAACTATTATAACTATCTGAAAAGTACAAACAACTTTGAATGAACAATAACTAATACAGAATTTTCTGTTTACAACAAGAAGACTACAAGTTTAAGGAGAACTAGTTTATTGACTACAGATTTCTAAGAACTTGGTCATTTCTACCCATATCCTATCTAATAAAAGAGTAATATGCAAATTGACCATCACTCCAACACACAAGATGGCTGCCCCCATGTGGACACAAGATGGCCACCACAAGATGGCCAGCAAAGGAGGACAGTTGGGAGGGACCAGGCCTGCAAGGGAGGGCAGTTGTGGGCGATCAGGCCAGCAGGGGAGGAACCAGGCCTGCAAGGGAGAGCAGTAGGGGGCGATCAAGCCTGCAGGGGAGGGCAGTTAGGGGTGACCAGGCCGGCAGAGGAGGGAAGTTGGGGGCAACAGGACCTGCAGGGAAGGGCATTGGGGGGGGGGGACCCAGGCCTGCAGGGGAAGGCAGTTAGGGGCAAAAAGGCTGGCAGGGGAGTGGTTAGGGCAGTGGTTCTCAACCTTTCTTTTTTTTTTTTTTTTTTTTTTTTTTTTTTGGTTCTCAACCTTTCTAATGCCGTGACCCTTTAATACAGTTCCTCATGTTGTGGTGACCCCTAACCATAAAATTATTTTCGTTGCTACTTCCTAACTGTAATTTTGCCACTGTTAATGAATCGTAATGTAAATATCTGTGTTTTCTGATGGTCTTAGGCGACCCTGCTAGCGGTTTTCAACCTGTGGGTCGTGACCCACAGGTTGAGAACTGCTGCTGTAGAGCCTAAGACCATCGGAAAATGCAGATATTTACATTACAATTCATTAACAGTGGCAAAATTACAGTTAGGAAGTAGCAACGAAAATAATTTTATGGTTAGGGGTCACCACAACATGAGGAACTGTATTAAAGGGTCGTGGCATTAGAAAGGTTGAGAACCACTGGGTTAGGGGGTGATCAGGCTGGCAGGCAGAAGTGGTTAGGGGCAATCAGGAAGGCAGGCAGGTGAGCAGTTGGGAGCCAGCAGTCCTGGATTGTGAGAGGGATGTCCCAGATTGGAGAGGGTGCAGGCTGGGCTGAGGGACAAACCCCACCCCTGGTGCATGAATTTCGTGCACCGGGCCTCTAGTTTAAAACATAAAAAATTTATACCAATGCCAGATATCTCCCAAAGGACAGCTAATACCAGATATTGATTAGAGGTCGAACTAAGGTGTAAAAAGGAGGAAGGAATCAAACAGGAAGGATGGCTCTAAAAGGGGAATGGTCTAAGACTGGTTCTGAAGCCAACTTACTTGGCTTTGGACTCTTACTGTTCCACATACTAGTTGTATGACCTTGGTCAGATAATTTAACCTCTCTGCTACCTTGTCCTCATAGACTGGAGAATGTTAACAACTTAATGCAAATAAATTGACAACCTAGATGAAATGAATAAATTCCTTGAATGACAAATTACCGACACAGATCCAAGAAGAAATAGAAATTGGAAATAGTCCTGTGTTGGAAGTCCACAAGACTATCTTAAGGCTTGATGATTTGCTAGAAGAACTCAAAGGGCTCAGAAAGATGTTATACCCAGGGTTATGGTTCATTAGAGCAAAAGTAAAATCAGCCAAAGCAAACAGCATATGGGGTAAAAGTCCAAGTTTCCAAGATCTCTTCTGCCAGTGGAGTCACCTAAGACCTGCTTAATTCCTTCAGCAACAAAGTATTAAAAAAAAACAACCATGTATAAAGAGCTGACCACCAGTAGAACTTTGTAAGACAGATTGTCCAGGCTTTTTTTTTTAGGGATCACGTAGGTGCTGTACGCCTAACGCACATACACTGTCATCAGTATCTATGACATTAGTAACTAAAGCTCCTGAGCATAGAAGGAAAGCAAATTTTCACCATAAATCACATGTTTAGTATAAACGATTGGACAAACTGGTATACCATGGCTCAAGACCCCAGGCTTGTAAGATACTCTTATAGGACAGAACAGTCCAAGAGCTCAGAAATAAGGACGTACAGATAGATCAATGAAACAGAAAAAAGTTCAAAAATATAATCAAGGATTTTTCACAAAAATGGCAAGGTAATTCAATGGGAAAAATATATAGTCTTCTTAATAAATGATACCAGAATAACTCAGTATCTGGGGGCTGGGGGGCGAGGGGGATCTCAAATCTTACCTCACACCACAGAAAGTCTGCTTACAATTTGGGCCTGACTGGTATCTGGGAATTTCAATTTTAGGGATATTCCCTCATTCCCTAACTAATAAGTGTGGTTTACACACAAACAATGTGGTTTGCGCTAAATATCTGCTCTCTTTCTGGGAGTCTGGAATTTTGGTATATGCTAAGCAGTTAATGCTTACATAAACAACCCTCAGTGAAAGACTTGGGTACTAAGTCTCTAATGAGCTTTCCTAGTAGACAACACTTGACACATTTTATTACAACTGATGCTGAAAGAATTGATTGTCACTGGGAAAATCACTAGAAAAGGATTCTTGGAAGTTTGCATCTGGTTTTCTCTAGACTTCGTCCTATGCATTTCTTTTAGTACCAGATTTTGTTATGTATCTTTCTTTAATCAATCATAACTATGAGTGCGACCACATCCTGATTCCTATGAATCTTCCCAATGAATCATCAAATCTGTGGGGCATCTTGGAAACCCCACCATCACATGGATCATAGATCTAAATGTCATCGAGAAAACTAGTAAACTTTTATTTTTATTGTTTAATATATATTTTATTGATTGCAGAGAGGAAGGGAGAGGGAGAGAGAGATAGAAGAATCAATGAAGAGAATCATTGATTGGCTGCCTCCTGCACGCCCCCTAGTGGGGATCAACCTTGAAACCCAGGCATGTGCCCTTGACCAGAATCGAGCCCAGGACCCTTCAGTCCACAGGCCAATGCTCTATCCACTGAGCCAAACCAGCTAGGGCAAAACTATTAAACTTTTAGAAAAAAAAACAGGAGAAATCTTTGTGACAATAAGTTAGGCAAAAACTTCTTAAACAGGTCATAAAATGGCCTGAATTATCACTGAAAAAAAATCAGTAAAATGGACTTTATCAAAATCAAATGTTTGACTTTTAAAAGACATTAGAAAACAAAAAGGAAAGCCACAGAGCAGGAGAAAATAAATAATAGTGAACAACCATCTATCTGACAAATGGCTTGTGTCAGAATATATAAAGAATGCTTACACTTCAATAAGACAAAAAAGTAAAAACAGGCTAAAGACTTGAACAAATATTTTTTTAAAAAGCTTATCCTCACCTAAGGATATTTTTTTATTGATTTTTCTTGAGAGAGAGAGAAACACTGACCAGTTGCCTCCAGTGCATGCCCCTACTGGGAATCACACTGACAACCTAGTTATATGTCCTGACCGGAAATCGAACCTGCCACCTTTTGGTGCTTGGGATGATGCTCCAACCAAAGGCTTGGGATGATGCTCCAACCAACTGAGCCCCCTGGACAGGGGGCAAACAAATATTTTAGAAAAGAAGACATATGACTGACCATTAAGATCATTAAAAGATGCTGAACATCACCAAATATCCAGAAAGTTGCAATTAAAAGCACAATGAAGTTACCATAAAGTCTAACAAGATCCAGTGTTGGAATGGATGCAAACCAGCTGGAGCTCTTCATATATTGCTGGTTGGAATGCATACAGCCACTGCACCATTTTCTAAAAATTAAACATATACCTCCCAGAAAATGCAACAAACCTACTCCCAGATATTTACACAAGTAAAGTTAAAATATATGCCCACACAGAGCATTTAATTCAATCCAATTTTATTTCAACTGATAAATTTTACAACTGTGAGATATCCAGATTACAGCAAAAAGAAACAAAATGTGAATACACAAAACAGCATAGATGAATCAGTTTCCTAAGTAAAATAAGTCAAACACGAGATTCCATATTGTACTGTATAATTCGATATATAAGAAATTCTAGAACAGCAAAAATATAGTGACAAAAAACAGGTAACACCATACACAAAAATGAACTCAAAATGGATTGCAGTCCTTTATATAAAAACTAAAACTATAAAATTCTTTGGAAAAAGACAAGTATAAATCTTCATGACCTTGGATTTAACATCGGTTTCTTAGATATGATAATTAAAGCTTAAGCAAACAAAGAAAAACTAGATCCACTCACACGGATCCACTCAGTTCTGCCCAGGACGTGAAATCATCCCTTTATCCAGCTTATGCATACTGCAGTCACATCATAGTTACCAGACTGACTGTTGAAGTATCAACAACAGTGCTTGTGTTCAAGTAATCCTTATTTCACTTAATAATAACCCCAAAGCCATTCACTTAACTTTTATTACAGTATATTGTTATCATTGTTCTATTATATGTACTACTAGTGGCCCAGTGCATGAAATTTGTGCACGGGGGAAGGGGGTGGTGTCCCTCAGCCCAGCCTGCACCCTCTCCAATCGGGGACCCCTTGGGGGATGTCTAAACTGGCAGTCAACATCCCTCTCTCAATCTGGGACCACTGGTTCCTAACCGCTCACCTGCCTGCCTGCCTGATCACCCCTAACTGCCTCTGCCTGCCTGCCTGATTGCCCCTAACCCCTCTGCCTGCCAGCCTGATCGCCCCTAACCTCTCTGCCTGCGTGCCTGATCGCCCCTAACTGCCTCTGCCTGCCTGCCTGATCGCCCCAACTGTCCTCTCCTGCTGGCCTAATCTCGCCCCCAACTACTCTCCCCAGATGGCCTGATCTTGCCCCCAACTGCCTCTGCCTGCTTAATCACCCCTAACTGCCCTCCCTTGCCGGCCTGATCTCGCCCCCAACTGCTCTCCCCTGCTGGCCTGATCGCCCCTAACTGCCCTCCCCTGCTGGCCTGATTGCCCCTAATGGCCTCTGCCTTGGCCCCCACCACCATGGCTTTGTCCAAAAGTCGGATGTCCAGAAGATGGACGGTCGATCTGGTCTAATTAGCATAGTATAGATAGGTTATATAGGATAGGATTGCTTAAATGGGGGGAGGGGGCCTTTTTCATCAGGAGGAGATGCTCTTGGCAGACAAAAATACATAATCCCTATATCTGGACTGATAGCCAGCCATATGCACTATACTGCCAAACTGGTCATTAAAAAATTGAACCGCTTTCTTACATCTTACACCAAACAGCTGTTGCCCTTAAAACCCCTCCTCATCCCCCACCTTAGGTTCTACCTTCGCAGTTCACCCAGATTAGGTTCTGATTGGCTGGTTTCTATGCCAGTCAGTGTTAAAAGCTCTGCCTCCTAGGCAGCCATTGGCTCCTTGCACTTCACCCAGATTAGGTCCTGATTGGTCGGTTTCTATGCCAGTCAACATCAAAAGCTACGCCTCCTAGGCAGCCATTGGCTCCTCACACTTCACCCAGATTTGGCTCTGATTCGTCGGTTTCTATGCCAGTCAGCATCAAAAGCTCTGCCTCCTAGGCACCCATTGGCTCCTCACACTTCACCCAGATTTGGTTCTGATTGGTTGGTTTCTATGCCAGTCAGCATCTCTGGGCCTATCAATGGGCCTGATCAGAGAGGCAGGGCTGATCAGCAGCCCCAGTGGAGGCCCAAGAGAAAGAGAGGCATGGCTGCTGGCCAGGCCCAAGAGAAAGAGAGAGGCAAGGGCTGATCAACAGCTGCCATGGAGGCTACGGATCAGACCCTGCTTCTCTCTCCAGGCCCCTCTTCAGGCCTGATCTGCGCCCCCACGGCAGTCAGTGCTGGATCACAACGCCTGCAGTGGCAGGCAGTCCAGTCGAGCCTTCAGTCGTTTTGGATGTTACGGACCCTGGGTTTTTATATATTAGGATTAGTTATTGCAATTAATCTCTTACTGTGCCTAATTAAACTTTAACATAGGTATGTATGTACAGAAAAAAATACAGTGTAAATAGGATTTGGTGCTATCTGTGGTTTCAGGCATCCACAGGGGCAGGGAGGGGGAAGAGTAGTGTATAATGTCATCTGAAAATAGATTGTGGTAACTTAAAGATGTATATTGTACCTAGTGGTAAACTGTAATAAGTTAAAGATGTACACTGTATACCCCAGACTAAATACCTACTGAATACATAAACAAAACAAAGAGATATAACTTTAAGGATATTAATAATACTTGATTATAAGGGAAAAAAACTTTCTATATCCTTAATTTCTACCTGTTATACTCCATTTATGTCCACCTAAAACATCTTCCCCAATGCCACCAGGTCCTTGAAAATATTCTTTAGTGGAGACTGTTCCTTCTCCCAAACTTCCCAGACTCAAAAGGAGGACCAGGTATATTCCTTGATGCTCACAGTTGCTAACAATGCACAAATAGGAGGCATGTGTGCTGGCATTTTGAATTTTATACAGATATTACTACTTCCTACTAAGTAAACATACCTTCCTCAGAATCAGCAAAAATCTAGTGATAGTTAAATATCTTATGGTGCATATTAAGTAAGTGAAAGCATATTATTCTTTTCCTAAAAAGAAAATCATGAAAATTATGAACCAAAACAGTACCTCAATATTTTTACTGGCCACATTCTTCACAACAGCAGGAAACAGTTCAGATGCATTTTTCCCTTTTGCAATCATCTGAAGAATAAAAGTAAAATATAAGGGCTGAAACTTCTTCTAAATTATTCATAATTAGTATCCCTCTTTGTAGGAAGTCAAAATATTGTTGTATATAATCTACTTGTCTGCAAAATGATCAGTTCTTTTTATCTCATAGGAGAAAGATCTTGATATAAAGAGGTAGGGAAATCAAAACACAGAAAAGATAAAATTAGAACTCAAATTTCTGAATTTCAACACTTCAATATTTCTTCCAAAACATTTTAGACAGGTAATTTTAAGTTAATATTGAAAAGCAAATGGCATGTTCAATTTGATATTCATCATATTATTTAATATGTATATTTAATACAATTAGTACGTCATTTTCCAAAAATTAAAATGATCTATTTTACCTACCCCAACAATCCGTTTCATAGCATCCAATTTAGCAGAATCTTTGTTGCTCTCCAACATTTGCTTTAGATCTTCATTCCTATATAAAAGAAAAAATAATTCCATATTTAGATTTTCACAAAACATAGCTTTAAAATAAATCATTTTCATAAGAATTAGAAATATGATGGGCAATGTTAAGTTAGGGCATTCTTATTTATAACTAGAGGCCCAGTGCACGAATTCGTGCATAGGTGGGTCCCTCGGCCAGACCAGCAATCAGGGCCGATTGGGGCCATGGAAGGTTGGCCGGCCAGGGGGAGGGGCCGCAGGAGGTTGGCTGTGGGAGCACACTGACCACCAGGGGGCAGCTCCTGCATTGAGCATCTGCCCGTGGTGGTCAGTGTGTGTCGTAGTGACCAGTCAACCGGTCGTTCAATCATTTGGTCATTTAGGCTTTTATATATATAGATTAGATATATATTTCTCATCTTAAACCTACACAAAATAATATCAAGTGTTATGGTGCCATAAAGCCCACCAATTAAACAAAAAAATAAAACTGTATCTCATTTCTGGGCAAAATATCAATGTAAACACATATTCTCTCATTCCAAAATTTCTTCTGCATAATCATCATTTAAAAAATAAGAAAAATCCTTGACTCAGCATTAAAATATTTTAATAAGCCAAAAAGTTAAAACTTCCTTCAGAATATCTCAAGAAAGAGCACTAATGAAAGAAAAGCTTCATGTCATTTATACCATCCCCCAACTTTCCCCCAAAAAGAAGAATATAAATACGAAGGGAAATGCCAAATGACACTCACTAATTCAAAGAATTAAGTAAAGGCAATTTTAACATCTCAACTAGATACATAAGACAACTCTGATTAATCTCCAGATAAATATGCTAAGTGAGAAAAGTTAATCCTAACATACTGCATTATTCCATTTATATAATACTAGAGGCCTGGTGCACAAAATTTGTGCACTGGAGGAGGCGAGAAGGGCCTCAGCCCGGCCTGTGTCCTCTCGCAGTCCGGGAGCCCTCAGGGGATGTCCGACTGACAGCTTAGGCGAAGTGGGCCTAAGCCGTCAGTCGGACATCCTTAGTGCTGCTGTGGAGGCGGGAGAGGCTCCAGCCACTGCCGCTGTGCTCGCCAGCCATGATGAGCCCGGCTTCTGGCTGAGCAGTGCTCCCCGTGTGAGTGTACTGACCACCAGGGGGCAGCTCCTGCAATGAGTGTCTGCACCCTGGTGGTTAGTGCGATGACCGGTCATTCCGCCGTTCGGTTGATTTGCTTATTAGCCTTTTATTATATAGAACTAGAGGCCCGGTGCAGGAAATTCGTGCATGGGGGGGGGGTCCCTCAGCCTGGCCTGCACCCTCTCCAATCCGGGACTCCTCAGGGGATCTCCAACTGCCTCTTGCAATCCGGGACCACTAGCTCCTAACCACTCACCTGCTTACCTGCCTGATCGCCCCTAACCACCTCTGCCTGCCTGCCTGATGGTCCCTAACTGCCTCTGCCTCGCCCCGTACCCGGGACCCAGGATTCCCTCCTCCAGCTAGTTGCAGGCACCCAGGACCCGGGCTTCCCTCCCTCTGGCCGGCGGCGGGCACCCAGGAGCCGGGCCGGCTTCTCCCAGGCTAGCCACAGCCATAGGGGACCGTGAGCAGGCGGCTTCACCTGGGCCGCAGCCACAGGCGCCCGGGACCACAGGGAGGGTGGCTTGTCCCTCTCCCAGGCCGAAACCCCAGCCACTGGCACCCAGGACTGCAGGGCAGGTGGCTTGTCCCTCTCCCAGGCTGCAGGCACAGGCGCAGCCACTGGCACCCAGGACCACGGGGCAGGTGGCTTGTCCCTCTCCCGAGCCGCAGCCTGGCTGGTCCCCATTTCTCTCTCCCCAGTGTTGAGTGTCTGAGCTGTTATGGCGTGATGGCATGAGGGCGTGATGACCATTTGCATAGTAGCTCTTTATTATATAGGATTCTTGAAATAAAATTATGGAAATGGGGAAAAATTAATGGTTACTAAAGGTTAAGCTCAAGAAAGGGAAGGAAGGATATAAAAGGACAACACAAGAGCCCTGTGGTAATGGGACTGTCAGTAACTTTATTGTCATCATGGTTACATGAACCTACATGATAAAATGGAATAGAACATTTTCTCTCTCTCTCTCTCTCTCTCTCTCTCACACACACACACACACACACACACACAGTACAAGTAAAACTGGGGAGATCTGAACAAGTTGGTAGATTATATCAATGTCAACATCCTGGTTGTGATACTGTACTACAGTTTACCATTGAACAAAACTGGGTACTGGGTACACAGAATCTCTCTGTATTATTTCTTGTAACTGCAATATGAAGTAATTACATAATTATCTCAAAATCAAAAGTTTACGTTTTTAAAGGTTATATAATAACTCACTTATAGCAAGACCAATAGGCCAATCAAAAAAAAAAGGTCAAAAGAGTTAAACAGACATTTCACAAAAGATTAGAAATGCCAATAAGCACATCAAAAAATACTTAAGATCATTAGTTCTCAAGGAAATGCAAATTAAATACCATTACACACCCACTAGAGACTGACAATAACAAATGTGGCCAAGGCTATGGAACAACTACAACTCACACACTTTTGGTGAGGATGTAAAAGAAAGCCTTTTTCAAAACTTTGAAAAACTGGGAGTTTCTTACAAATTTAAGCATAAACCTACCATGTGACCCAGTAATTCCACTCCCCAGAGAAATACACATGTATTTCCACATAATGACTTACATGAATAATCATAGCAGCTTTATCCATAATAGTAAAAAACTTTAAAAAATCTAAATGTGCATTAGTAAAATGTGACTTAGCCATACATTGGAATACTACCCAGCAATGAAAAAGAATTAACTACTGATACATGCAACAAGATGAATTCTCAAAATCATTATGCTGAGTGAAAGAAGAAAGATGCAAAAGAGCATAACTTACTCACTTAAAATTCTAGAAAATGAAACTAATCTGTAATGACAGAAAGCAGACCAGTGGTATCCTGGTGCCATAGGGTAGAGGAAGAAATGGACAGCAAAAGGACATAAGAAAATTTCCCAATTCATAAGATGATGAAATATTCTGTATCTTCTTAACTGTGATGGTGATTTTACAAATGTATGATTAAGATCTTTTATGTCAAAAGATCTCATTATAATCTTTAGGTGGATAATTGTTACATGCAAATTATACCTCCATAAAGTTATTATTGAAAAGTTTTACTGTGTTTTCTCACATGTGTATAGATGTTTAGTTCTGTCATTGCAATAAAAAAATTAAAAAAATGAAAGCTAAGATTTTTTCCCCAAAAACAATAGAGGCAATGAAATTCATCATGAAAAAAGAAATTACTCTTCCTTTCCAAGCAACTCATAAAATTAAATGCAATGGTGACCACTAGTGGGACACAAAAATTAATAATTACAAGACTGAATTTTCTCTCATTAAAATACAGCTAAAAGTATGTAAATAGTAGAGACAGCAATATGTAAAAACTATATCTGAGGACATACAACTACCAAATATTAAAATACAATAAATGTTCACTGTAATGAATTTAGAATCCTTTCTTAAAACTTCTCAGACTTCCTCACATTGTACAGGTAACTTAATGATCATGCATACTTTTTATAAATGAAAAACCTAAAAGAAACCTAAAAAACTTTACTGGGGTTAAGAAAAAAAAACTAAAGTAATTAGATAGGAACTGAATAGAAAGAAAATGGGATCATACTATGTATGTCAAGAAAGAATGAAAATTCATTTTCTTCTTCCTGATCCCCTTTTGTTTTCCCCAACAGTTTTTCACCATTCTGCTCTACCAGTGTTACCTGGAGAGAGAAGTGAGCAATGAATAATGAAGTGTTCATTTCTAGGAAGTCCCAACCTCTAAACCCAGGTATATCTTATTCATAGCCTAATGGAAACTTGGTTTATTCCTCTTGGGCTTGAGATGCCAGAGCCCCCTTAAACTAAAAATAAAAGAACAGGAACCCAATATTATATCCAATGGTTTCGCTGTTAATGTTTAATAGAAAAGACAGTCTTCAACAACAAATATAAATATCTTTTGTGTCAACACAGGCAGAGCAATAACTTTGAGGTTCAGAGAAAAGAGACAAGAAAAATCCTAGGTACTGTTTCAACCGGATATACTAAACAATTTTTCACAGATGTGTCATAAAGACCCACTGAAAATTCTGATATGAATTACATATTTCTTCCCAAATTCCTCTTTGCTTAACACCAAAACAGGAAAGATTTAGAAAACTTAACACCGTAACACCTATCTTACCCTTACAATATGTTTACTCGTACTGAGTCATTTAGTTCTACCTCCTTTGTATGTGGATTCAAATATGGCCTATTAACATGTATTACTGCATTAACTTAGAAATTTAAAAATTCTTTCTGATAAACATCAAGAGTTGATTCAAATTAATGCTGAACTGGCAATACTTTCATTGCCTCTGCTGAAAACCAATACCTGTTTCAAATAATGTATTATTTTATTTGCCTAGTTCTTCATATACCTATTTAGCTTTTCAGCTTTGAGTACTAGGATACAAACTTTATTTTTACATAAGTGACACCTTGTGGTACTTAGTGGTATAACCTTTCTTTCATGTTCAAAATATGCCTGTTTTTATAGTTTCAAAGAACAGAGGAAAATATATAACTGTATTGATAAAGAAAATCTTATTATCACCAAGAAGCCACTTTATTTCAGCACCAGGATAAAGCAACAACTATAATTGAAAAGCAAAATTTACCAGTTATATATAAGAACTTAAGTAGTGGTGGGACTTTTAGATAATATAAATTACCTCTTTTTAAAAAATCTATAATCCATAGCTCTTTACAAACTTCCACTCCTGTAAACCATATCAGTACCACTCAAAGTTTGATCCAAGAAAGTCTGGTCCAAGAACCATTATCAACCCACAAATGTTTGTTACTAATCCATGAGGAGTTATGTACAGAAACTGAGAGCAAGCACAGTGAGAAATCTGACAGAGCAATTCAACAATGTAATTTTATACCTTTTGAGTCTAAGAAAAATTGAGGCTTATATTTTGCATATTTTTTTATTTCACTTTCCTAGTAATTTATTTTTTGTTGTAGTTTACTGAAGTATCTATCCATGATGGACTGAAAATTTTAAAAGGCCCTTCACCAGTGATAAGGAATAGCAATTTCCAATCAAAGGTACATTTCAAAAGGATGCATCAAAATCATTAAGATGGGGAGAGCTGGAACTTTTTCAAGCCCTGTCAAAAATTCTATAACATGGGCAGCTATACCTCTTCATGCTTTGAGAACCACTCAAATAAAAGATGTTCCTATCCCAAGTGCGGCACTGTACACATGAACAGGTATATAGGAAAAAAAAAGGCTGGTAATAAGAGTCAAAATTTGCTCTTTCCTATCTGCTATGCAGTTGAAGGGGTTGGCCTCCATAGTAAGTTTTATGTGCACAACATGAAGGCTTAGTAACTTGCAGTTCAGTTAGTGCCATCTTGTATGATACTCAGAACCTTGTATAGTTTTTGGCACAAAGTATTCCCTAAATAAATAAAAGAATGAGTAAAACAGGAAAATCCAGCTACCTAATCATCCATTAACCCTCTAAAAGGAGGAACCACAAGTTATCCAAGTAAATATGTATGAACTTTTCCTCCTATACTGTTCACAAAATTAAAGTCTACAATTGCTATCATCACTTCAACCCTTAGTAATCTAAAGGTTAGTATCTACTTCAAATAAGTTGTTATGAAGACAATGAGAAATGCACTTATCACTGGGCCTAGCACATTAATTTATTCAATATCCACTATGTGTCAAGAATTGTTCTAAGTAGTAGGGTCCCTGACTTCTTAAAACTTACTTCCTAAGTGAGAATTTAGGGGGAAGGAAGTATGAAGGAATCTGAGAAGCAATAAAAAACTGAAAATTATAAGCAAAGAAACTTGTTAAACTTCTGCATTAAAAATGACATAAACTAACACAAAAATAAAATGAATTTGGGATTCATCTGACAGAAGTGGCCATTTTCTTAAAATACAAAGAGCCTTAACTAATCAATAAGAGCTGATCCAATAGGGAAATGAACAAAGGACATTTAAAAGTATTTCACTGAAAGAATAAACCAATACATATGAGGGAGAAGACTTAATGCACTCACAATTATAAGATTCAGTGTAATAACATTTTACACTATAAGACTGGCAAATATTATGAAATTTGATGGTATCCAGTATTGGCAAAAGTATAATGAAAACAGACTTTACTGATGTTGCAACCCATTTGGAAGGTAATTTAGCAATATGTATCATAATTTAAAATGTAATAACCTTTGATCTACAACTCTATGTCTAGGATTTTTTCCTACAAATAGATACTTTCACACAATTATGCAAAAATTTATGTTTCAGTATTGCTTATACTCAACAAAAATTGGTATCTATCAAATACCCCTCAAAAACAGAACCAATGAAAGAGTACTAGGAAATATTATATAGTGATGAAACAGATTGAAATAGCTTCATATGCTTACATGGAAAGGCCTCCAAGATATATTAAGGGAAAAGCAACATACATTGAGGTTTTTATATATATTATCATTTGGTTTTAAAACATTTTCTGGAAAGATACGTACGAACTTGTTCATTGTAGCAAACTCTGGGGTTTTGGTCATGTGAGTTACATCCCTTCTATATCATGGATTAATTTGCCACTAACGCATTAATAATATGTAATTAACTTACTTAACCAACGGATTGTAGTATTACTTTATAGAACTTACTAGAGGCCCGGTGCATGAAAATTCGTGCACTCGGCGGGGGGGTCCCTCAGCCCAGCCTGCACCCTCTCGCAGTCCAGGACCCCTCAGGGGATGTCCACCTGCCAGCTTAGGCCTGCTCATCGTGGGATCGGGCCTAAGCTGGCAGTCAGACATCCCTCTGGCAGCCCGGGAGCCCTCGGGGGATGTCCGACTGCAGGCCTAAGCCGCAGCTGGACATCCTTAGTGCTGCGGAGGCGGGAAAGGCTCCAGCCACCACCACTGCACTCACAGCCATCAGCCCAGCTTGTGGCTGAGCGTAGCTCCCCGTGGGAGTGAACTGACCACCAGGGGCTCCTGCGTTGAGCGTCTTCCCCCTGGTGGCCAGTGCACGTCATAGCGACTGGTCATTCCACCATATTACCCTTTATTATATAGGATAATACTATCTAATTTTAGTATTACAAAGTCTCTATGAAGCATGTGTGGCTATTATTCCCATTTAATAGATAAGGAACTGAAGCCTAGAAATTATAACGGCAACATAGAAGTAAAAGATTATACAACATATAAGAAATTCTTAATTCATATAACTTTTAAGTATACCACCAGAACTAGAAAATGACAAGGAATTAAACTTGTCTTGTTTTGAAACCAACATTTTTCACATTTATCACATTGTTGCCAATTTCTACTATAAAGTTGAGCATATATGAACACATTTCAAGAACTGTAAAGTAATACCTTATAAGTATAAATCCATAATCTACAGTGCCATACTTCCTCCCTAATCTATAATCTGCTACAAGAAAACTGTTTTTTCTCTTAAATTCAAAATTTTTATGAAAAGAAAACTGATCACTGGAATCATAATATACACTAATTCTAACTATCCTCAATAGTAATCTAAAACATCTGTGATACACTTCTGTCTAAGTCAAAATAAATTTTATTTTCACTGACATTACTTTGACTGTATTTGGTTAACATTATCTCATGTAGATTCATCAGCTCAAAATTAATTAGTATTACAGAATAGTGTATACCATCCAAACAATTCATCTTTGTTGGCTCACATACCTCACTGCTATTGGCATGCCACTGTAATAATGGGCATGGTGCCACAGTAACAGATGGGCATAAACACAGACATGCCAAAGAGTTACTGTGTGCATCAAGTCTGAGTATTAGCATTAGGTTTTCCTCCAAGAAATTCATAAACTATAGTAGAATAAATATAAGTTTTCTAAACTGTGTTAATAAGATATGCCAACTCAAAGCTAGATTAATTTTTAAGTTCTTCAAAAATAAATAATAAAAACTTTCTAAGGCCACAGAAGACAAGTTTTCCATCTGATGAGTTTGGATCAGCCTTCTGTGTAGGGAATTGAGGAAACCAATATGCAATCTCTACCTCAGAAAAGCTCTGTCCCTGAAGCATTTGAAAAATCTCAGGACACAAATAAATATGGAAAAAAAAGAGAAAAGTCTCAGGAAAAAATTCTGTTTTTAAAGTCACATAGCAGTGTTGCAAGATTAAAAAGTCTTGAGATACGTCACACAACACTAAATATACTTAATACTACAAAATCATACACTTAAAGATGATTACGAAGGCAAATTTAATGTTAACGTGTTTTTTACTGCAACTAAGGAAAAAAGTCACATAGTCCTGCCAAGTGTCCTGATGAAGGCTATCCAGGCCTAGAAAGAGAAAAAGGGTCATACAAATTCCTACTTGACATGAATAGAATCTAAAAGTGTAAATAACTGAAGCTTATATAGTTATTTAAAATGTTGCCATCTATTGAAAAACTATTGTCATCTAAAAAGTAGCCAGTTTAAAAAGATTAACTTATTTCACCTGGTTTTAAATTTTTGAAATAGATAATACACATACTATTGACTAAACTATATTGAAAAGTTTTATCATTTTTACTACATTAATGAAAACAGTTTTAAAATACTAAGAATGCTAAGGGAAAATAATCATTTGTGGACACTATCATCCAAAATCATTTACGTAATGTACTAGGCACCAGAATAGAAGGTTGTGCGTGCGTGCGTGCGTGCGTGTGTGTGTGTGTGTGTGTGTGTGTGTGTAAATAGAAACTATCTCTGACTCCTACTTCCAGGCACTTAAACACATTTTCTCTTTAAAAAATGTTCAGCCTGGCTGGTGTGGCTCAGTGGTTGAGTGTCAACCTATGAGCCAGAAGGTCAGGGTTCGATTCCTAGTCAGGGCACAAAGTCCTCCACATACACAAATCCAAAACTCATTTGTTAGTAATCATCCTTCTAGTACTTGACCCTATTCGTACTACTTGACACAATTACTCCAGGAATGCTCATCTCTTTTTACACTCACTCCCTTGGTGTCTCATTCAGTCCATGATATTTAATACCATCTATTACCTGATGACTCCCAAACTTGTATCTATAACCTGACTCCTCCCCTAAGTTCCAGATTTATGTATACAACTGCCTATTTAATATCTCCACTTGAATACCTAATAGGCATCTCAAGTTAACATGCTCAGGCTCTTCATCCCCTCCCCTCTTTAAATTCCTCTTCATACAATCTCTTCCATTTTAGTTGATAGCAATTGCAAACCTCCAGCTGTTTAGGCAAAAGTCCTGTGGCCATCCTTGATATCTTTTTCTCTCACATACCACATCCAAACCATCAGCAAATTTTATTGGCTCTACCTTCAAAATACCGTATTTTCAACCACTTATCTCTACTACCACCAATCTAATTTAGTCATCATCTTCTCTTCCCTGGATTACAATAGACTCTTTGCAGATCTCCTTGCCTCAGATCTTCAAGTTCAGAAGGCAAAGTGATCCATTTAAAAAGTAAATTGGATCATTTCATTCCTGTGTTCCAAACCCTCCAATGGCTTCCGTTTTCACTCAGGGTAAAATCAAAGTCCTTAAATGACTTACAAAGTCCAAGTCAATCTGACCCCTTACGTCTCTGACATTCTCATCTACTAACTTCCCACTCCTCTTCACTCACTCTACCCCAGCTATACTGGCCTCTTTGTTGACCCTCACACAGGCCAGAAATTATCCTGCCTCAGAGCCTGAGCACTTTTGAATACTCTTGAATTCTTCTTACTGAACACTCCTCCCCAGACATCTGCATGTTACTCTCTCACCTCCTTCAGGCATGTGCTCTATTAACAAATTCTCAAGGATCTTTTCCTGACCCTGCTTTTTCAAACTCAACCCAACCTCCACTCTCTCTATCCTATTTCTCTGTTCTATTTTCCTCCATAGTACTCCTTGTCATCAAATGACCAACTATATATTGATTTGTTTATTGCCTATCTCCCCTCCACTAGAATGTATGCTCCATGAGAGCAGGCATTTTGTCCAATTCTTAGTCCCTAGCATCAAGAACAGCGCCTAGCATACAGATGGCACTCGAATTTGTTGAATTGATAAATTACTTCTACAGTTTTTTAAAGTTGGGGGGAAAAAAACACAAGAAATAAACAAACAGGTCCCAAGTACCCCGGACTATAACCTCTTTGAAGCAGGAAATATATCTGGCACACAACAGGCACTTAATAGTTAATGACTGACTTAATACCCATTCTGCTCAAAACCCTCCCATGGCTTGTCTTCTCACTGGAAGTAAAATCCCAAGTTCTTACCAGGCCCTACATAATCTGGTCCCCTCGCCTTCTACTTACTTCTCTGCCCTCATAGTACTGATTTCCCCCTCATCCTTCACGACCACATTTTTAACCTAAACTTTAAGAAATGTCGAGAAAACCCATTCCTAGAGTAAAGTTGGGTGATACATAGCTCTGCCAACCCATAATTTTGGAACCAGGCTTATTCATGAGTCTCTCCCTTGTCCAGCTGCCATGCTAACTCACTCAGCTGAAGGATTAAAGACACTGGCCTTCCAATTAGGTCTATTCCTATCAGAAATACAAATAAACAGCCCATCAATAAGCAGACATTGACCATAAATTGTTCACTTGTGTAAATCTATGAATTCTTTCCAGTTGATATGCTAAATAAGTCTTCCCTAAGTACATAAACCAGCAAATGTTATTCATAGTAATATGAAATATATGAAAATCATTTCTTCCTGATTATTCTACTTTGGGCTCTTCACTTTAAATTTTGAATTTGGACTGCAGGCAATTTGTTTTTGTCAGCAGTTCATTTATATACACAACTGCAATAGTCAAATTATTTCACTATAATACATTTGTCATACCATGAGCAGTTTAACTTTTGATCCAATAAAAGAAGAACATGTCAACCAACCATCTGTCTGCTCTTTTGTTTTGATCATTTAGTTCTACTATGTAGTTCTAAATTCTAAGTTTTAAAAAAATAATGTTTTAAATAATGGCAAGATTTCAAATTTCCAGATTTCCTCCTCGATTTCACCAAGTCAGTGATCTTAAAATAAAATATCCTATGTCAAGGGATGAAAATCTTTTTGACTGAATATTTGTTACGATAATTTGTAGGTCAGAACTGACTCTCCTCCAAGAATAAAGCAAGATAAGCAAATACAATGGAACACCTTTACAATCTGTTGGAAAGGAAGACTCTGCTTACAGGCAGTATTTCATCATTTTTTGTTGTTGCTTAATGGATAAAATCTTATTTGATTTTAACTGTACTTAAAAAATTAAATTATAGGAGGCCTACTTGAGTAATCAACCCTTTGTAAAACTAGCAATCTTATTCATGTGAAGACAAAAACAACTCCCAGCCAGGAAGGCACTGGATACCACTACACAGTTTTTTCTCTTAATAGACAACTTGGAACAAAAGACAGTTACTTAAGTGAAACATCAATAAAACATTGAAATTGGCTAATATTTTATGTGCCCTTTGTAAATAAAATAAAGTAGGATTCAATTTACATACAGGGTCGGGCAAAAGAAGTTTATAGTTGTAAAAGAAATACAGAGTTAATAAAGCTATTGTAATAATCATAATCTGCATGTCTTTTTCCGTATGAACAACTGTAGACCTACTTTTGCCCACACCTGTAAACAGCATGGCAAGTATGTTAACATCTCCAGAACTAAATCTAATGACCATAAATTTCAACCAGTTAGGCAGAATTAACAAAATAGATTTGCTATCAAAACTGGAGTTATTAGAACTCAGTATGCAACAGACTGCCATATTTCAGAGGAAAGGGGGTAGAGGAAGATTAACCAATGAACTTATATGACTACATGCCCAGTGCACATGAATTTGTGCACGGGTGGGGTCTCTCGGCCTGGCCAGCAATCGGAGCTGATCGGGGCCGCAGGAGGTTGGCTGGGGGGAGGGGCCACAGGAGGCTGGCTGTGGGAGCGCACTGACAACCAGAGGGCAGATCCTGCTTTGAGCGTCTTCCCCCTGGTGGTCAGTGTGTGTCAGAGCGACCAGTGGACTGGTCGTTTGGTCACTTAGGTTTTTATATATATAGATAGAGGCCTGATGCACGAAATTCATGCAAGGGGCTCTGCCCGCACCACCACGGCGGCCGCAGGCCTCTGCCTCAGCCCCCGCTGCAGCAGCTTCGTCCAGAAGGTCATCTGGAAGGTTATCCAGAAGGACGTCCAGAAGGATGTCCGGTCTAATTACTATATTATGCTTTTATTATTATAGATTGTTATAGATATGCACAGCCCCTGGACAGACAATAGTGTGGGGAAGGCCTGGGGAGGGGACAGGAGTGGGGTACAGGGGGTCAATGGGAGGGGAAAGAGGGGACATCTGTAATACTTTCAACAATAAAGATAAATGTTAAAAAAAGAAAGAACTCAAGGGATTTAAATAGTCAGAACTTGAAGATGATGATAAGGACAATAGTACTGTTAACGTAAAAACATTCAAACCTATAAAGAATTTTTGTGAGTTTATTTGAGGCAAACTTAAGGTGACCAGATTTTAACATTGGTAAAGCGGGACACCATTAACCAGGGGGGGGGGGGGGTGTCTTTTTTTTTTTTAATTTATTTTATTGATTTTTTACAGAGAGGAAGAGAGAGGGATAGAGAGTTAGAAACATCGATCAGCTGCCTCTTGCACACCTCCTACTGGGGAAGTGCCCGCAACCAAGGTACATGCCCCTGACCGGAATCGAACCCGGGACCCTTGAGTCCACAGGCCGATGCTCCATTCACTGAGCCAAACCCGTTTCGGCAAATCAGGACTTTTTTAAAACGCCGCGGGACAAATTGTTAAAAATCGGGACTGTCCCGCCAAAAGCGGGACGTCTGGTCACCTTAAACTGAGCAGAATCTCAATGGATTGGGATAATGCTCCAGAGAATGGCGGTTTTTCACCTTGTTTTATATATTACAATCAAAACAGGAGCTGTAAGTGGGTTACATGAAATCCACTGGTGATAGATTAGGGAGGCAGGAGAAAGCAAAAGGGGGGGAGGGGGAGGGAACCTCTGGGATTGGATAAAAAGTAAAATGATAGACACTTCTTTTACTTAGGTGGGTGCAGGATAGTTAACAGTCAACAATTAACATGATAACAATAACAATGAAGGAATTTATGGGCTGTCTTCAGGCCCGTGCATTTGGTTGTGCCCTGAGGGCTCTGGAAAAAGGTAAGTTACAAGTTACTGACATTTCATAGGTGTGTTACCTTAGATCAGTGGTTCTCAACCTTTCTAATGCCTCAACCCTTTAATACAGTTCCTCATGTTGTGGTGACCCCCAACCATAAAATTATTTTTTTTTAAATTTCTTTATTGATTAAGGTGTCACATATTTGTCCTCATCCCCCCATTCCCATCCCACACCCCTCCCCACGGATGCCCCAACCCCCTGTTGAACTTAACCATTGGTTAGGCTCATATGCATGCACACAAGTCCTTTGGTTGATCTCTCCCCCCTCCCCCCACCCTCCCTCTGAGACCCGATAGTCCGATCGATGCCTCCTTGTTTCTGGTTCTGTTCTTGTTCATCAGTCTATGTTGTTCATCATTTCCCCTAGATGAGCGAGATCATGTGTCACTAGAGATATACTTATATGAACTGAATGTGAGATGAGCAATAATAGTTATGCTGACAGGCAGATGAATCAGTCTGTAGTGAGTTTCTTTCTGGACCAACAGTTCTTTTGAGACCCAATATCAATGTCCACCAGTTCCTTATGTGTACATGTCGGCACTGACCCCTCAGCTCTGGATGGTGGACAAATGGTGGTAATGCAGGTTCGATTCCCTCTGGTTGGGTCTCAGCCGGACCCAGGGGCACGGCTTCATCTGGACCCAGGGGCACGTGGCCTCACCCGGACCCAGGGGGTGCGTGGCCTCACCTGGACCCAGGTGTGCGCGGATTCCCCCGGACACGGGATCCAGCCTCACCCGGATCCAGGGGCACATGGCCTCACCTGGATCTGGGATCCAGCTTCACCCGGACCCAGGGGCGCATGGCCTCACCCGGACCCAGGGGCGCGTGGCCTCACCCGGACCCAGGCGCGTGTGGCCTCTCCCAGACCCAGGGGCGCGTGGCCTCACCCGGATCCAGGGGCACATGGCCTCACCCGGACCCGGGATCTAGCTTCACCCGGACCCAGGGGCGCGTGGCCTCACCCAGACCCAGGGGCATGTGGCCTCACCCGGACCTAGGTGTGTGCGGCCTCACCCGGACCCGGGACCCAGCCTCACCCGGATCCAGGGGCATACGGCCTCACCCGGACCCGGGATCCAGCTTCACCCGGACCCAGGGGCACGTGGCCCATAAAATTATTTTCGTTGCTACTTCATAACTGTAATTTTGCTACTGTTATGAATCGTAATGTAAATATCTGTGTTTTCCGATGGTCTTAGGCGACTCTGCTAGCGGTTCTCAACCACAGGTTGCCTTAGATGCAAAAAGACAACAGACTCAGTTAAGGTAAAGATTGACCTTGTGCCCTGCCTGGTTTGGTTCAGTGGATAGAGCATCGGCCTGCAGACTAAGTTAGATTCCATCAAGGGCACACGCCCAGGTTGTGGGCTTGATACCCAGTAGGGGGCATGGAGGAGGCAGCCAATCAATAATTCTCTCTCATCATTGATGTTTCTCTCTCTCTCCCACTCCCTTTCTCTTTGAAAAAAAAAAATTTTACCTTGTCAGGGAAGATACCAGCTTAGGACATGACTACCTATCATAACTGCTTTTTAGATGAAGTTTTAATTTCAGACCATCCTTTGTGGTTACTGTAGATCTTTGAGTTTGCAAAACTGCCATGCAGGCCTTCCCTGAGCTTGTCAGGTTATAGCATGTGGCCCCTTTCGTCCACAGTATGCCATAGAAATCACTAGTGGATTATATTTTCATGCCTGAAACCTTAGACTCCTGAGCACAAGAGAAAGGAATACAATGAGGAAAGTCTGTACCTCTTCATAATATGCCAACATTTCAGCATCGAAAACTAAAACATGTTTGACATTTCAAATTCCAGCATTTCAACTTTTTTCAGTAAGTCATACTTTAAATAGGCTTATAATAAATACCTTTTGGTAAGTATATTACACTGAAAGTTTGAGAATTATTTCACAATTTAATATTAGTTATATACTTGTAATACTGTTAGTTTTCATTGGCCTTTTCTCACCAACTAAATTCTAAGTTTCTTAAAGGCAAAGTAAAAATCTTATAATTTTTTTTTGTATTTTTGTGCTGAAAACACAGAATAATGAACTATAATCCCAAATTTACAAATGAAGATGTCTTTGAAGAGTAGAAGAGAAATTTATGAAATCCTGATTGTAAAGTTCATTCAACAACTATGTGACAATTCTGAGTCAATTAACCCTAATCACAGCAAAGACTCAAGCAATGCCCTGACAATAACTGTAACGCAGTGCAACACAACAGGGATACCAGAGCAGGTTTTCCGTCTGTATAAGGCCCTCTGAATCAGTCATGCTTTATTTTTCAGTACAATGGCTAAGGTCACAATAAATGTTAGTAGAATCTGAATCATTCAATTGAATAAAGAACCTGGAAATACTTATTAAGCAAAATTATAAGCTGAACCCTTTGCTAGGCAGCTTCATATAAATTACACCATCTAATACTAGGTGATTGTGTGAGAGATTCCTCTATACCCGTGGTCAGCAAACTGCGGCTCGAGAGCCACATGCGGCTCTTTGGCCCCTTGAGTGTTGCTCTTCCACAAAATACCAAGGCCTGGGCGAGTCTATTTTGAAGAAGTGGCCTGGGCGAGTCTATTTTGAAGAAGTGGCGTTAGAAGAAGTTTAAGTTTAAAAAATTTGGCTCTCAAAAGAAATTTCAATCGTTGGACTGTTGATATTTGGCTCTGTTGACTAATGAGTTTGCCGACCACTGCTCTATACAATATTCAACAAATAGTCACTGAGACACTATGTAATCTGAGAATACTGAATGAGATAAAGGTATCAATGAGAAATACTAGGACAAGTAAAAACAAGTGGGCAAGCTTTGAACACTGAAACTATAAAAGTGTTGAATGAAAAAATTACAAAAATATGGTATAAACCCTAATTAAAATGAGTTATAAATAAAAATGGAAACAGTCACACACAAAAACAAAACAAGTTTAGAAGCTCATATTAAGTGAGACAATGACTCTTTGTCATCGTGTCAATATTAACATCTGGGACTGGTTTATCTTCATTTTTAATAAATTCAAGAACATCCCTATAAAAAAGGTATGCTCATTCAGCAGCACTTCTGTATCCTTCCTTAAAGAGAGAAAAAGTAGTGGAGCTATATTTAGATTTTCTGTAATTACAGACAAACTACAGACCCACATAATCTTCCTAGGAGACTCCACTTAAAAACACTAATGTTAAAGTTAAAGGGTTATATGAAATGTAATTTTCATGGCTGATGTTATTAATAAAATTGACAATAAATAAAATTTAAGTTAAAAATAAGCAAGGCTAGCCGAAACCAGTTTGGCTCAGTGGATAGAGCGTCGGCCTGCGGACTCAAGGGTCCCAGGTTCGATTCCGGTGAGGGGCATGTACCTTGGTTGCGGGCACATCCCCAGTAGGGGGTGTGCAAGAGGCAGCTGATCAATGTTTCTCTCTCATTGATGTTTCTAACTCTCTATCCCTCTCTCTTCCTCTCTGTAAAAAATCAATAAAATATATTTTAAAAAAATAAAAAAATAAGCAAGGCTTTACTAATGCAATGAAAATACACTGATGTAGTACTGACTACATCATAACCTCACAAGAAAGCATATAATCTAAACAAATGAGAAGTCCACCCCAATTTCAGCAGGGACTAAAAATGCTACCTTTCCAAGTGTTTCAGATGGCACTCCACTGGGAAGTTACTGGTTGCTAAGGTCAGCTTTTAATTGTTAAATCTAATGGCCTCTTTCAGCCTATATTCTATTTGCCCTCACTATGCAATTCCTAACATAGTTAACTATTTCCCCTTAACTTTCCTCTTAGCTTCTTTTTTTTTTCTTTTTTTTAACCTTCCTCTGGTTCCTACCCCTCTGAGCACTGTTTCTCTTCCTAGTTCTTCTTCCATTCACACCTTAAATGTAGTGACTTGTCTAAACTGCCTTTCCTTCTAACCTGAAAAGTTCTCCCTGGATGATCTTATCCATTCCTGTGCTTTAATTACTACCTACAATTCTAAATGTTGGTGCCCTAATCTGTATCTCAGCTGAACATGCATCTTCTTTTGCAGTTCTCCAGGTTTCTACACACTTTATCTGAAGAACTCCCCCTTTCCTCCACCTAACAAAAACCTTCTCAGGCTTTAAGACTTAAAATGTCACCAACTCAGTGAAACTTTCACCAACTTTTCAAAATAGTGTTAGTTAATATTCTACTTTAGAAATCACTTTCAACTATACCATCTTAGGAGAATCTCACAAAATAGGCAAGTATTACCATGGAGATCAAGAAACTTGAACAAGGCAATATTACAAGTGGAAACCATTAACTTAAATCCAGATCTTCTCACTCTAAGTCCAATGCTCTTTCTAATACACTGAGTTGCTCTCAAAAAAAACAAGATTAGAAAACTTAGTCTTACTATTCTTAAGAAAATGTCATTGGTCTTGTCATTTCTTTCTAGAAATTAATTCCTAAATAAATGTTTAATCCAGAAATAAAATTATTAAAATTATTTTTAAATTATACACACACAGCCAAATGGTAAAGATAAAAAAAGAGCTTCATTAAGTTAAAGAAAAAAAATGATTTAGGAAAAAACTAAAAGCAATAAAAGTTTACAACAGTCACAAAACAAAGGAATACAAAAAATTTAATTCGTGCCCTAGCTGGCTTGGCTCAGTGGATAGAGCATTGGCCTGCAGACTGAAGGGTCCCAGGGTCGATTCTGGCCAACAGCACATGCCCGGGTTGCGGGCTCGATCCCCAGTAGGGGGTATGCAGGAGGCAGCCAATCAATGATTCTCTCTCATCATTGATGTTTCTATCTCTCTCTCCTTCTCCCTTCCTCTCTCTCCTTTTCCCTTCCTCTCTGAAATCAATAAAGAAATATTTTTTTAAAAAATGTTTTTAAAAAATTAAATTAAATAAATAAATAAATTTTTAAATAAATATAAATAAAAATTTAATTCTTTACATATTAAATGAAGAAACTGAAAATCTTGAAGCCAATAATCTAATACACAGACTTGGTTAACCAATAAATGATATATAGGATCTTTCATAAAACCACCTAAAACTCCCTAATTATAGTTTTGTTTAAAGGGGAAAGGGAATAAATAAGACTAATAAATGTGATTAAATTTAGAAAACAAAAATCATCAATAATCCTGTGACTAGGAAGTGATCAGGCATCCTGGAGATGGTCAGTGAAGGATCAAAGGACAGAGCTCTAGCACAAGAGGCCACAGAGCAGAATACTGGAAGGAGTCAAAGAGTTGAAACATTTTGCAACCATTATGAAAAGACTGGTTCAAGAGATTCATCAATGGTTGCTAAATATAGGGGTAGTGAATTTAATGAGAAGCAAGATATCTGCATGATCTCAAAGTGTCCCCCCAAAGACAGATTATGGGGGGAGGGGGGTAATGGACAACTGGACAAATTATCATGAAGATGGGTATCCTATGCCTCTGGATGTAATAGTCTGAGAAGGCCACATCAGCTATGGTAGTACTATAGCTAGGGATACCTAACATGAATCTAAACAAGAAGAAAAAAACACCAGTAAACCCAAATTGATTACCATGCTATAAAATAATTGGCTTGCATTCTTCAAATGCCAAGGTAATGAAAAACAAAGACTAAGGAACTAGACCAGATTAAAGAGATTACATAGATTAGACAACTAAATGAAACACATGATCCTGGACAGGATCCTTTACTAGAAGGGGAAAAAATGCTAAAATAAAAAATTATTTATTGGAACAAATGACAACGCTGGATTACAGACTGTAGACTGTACTGATGCTAAATTTCCTGAATATAACTCATTCTTAAAAAATACACACTAAGGTAAAGGGACATGAAGTATACAACCTAGTCTCCAATGGCTCAGAAAACATAATGTGAATGTGTTTCTGTACTTGTATGGAGAGAGAGACAGAGACAGAGAGACAGAGACAGAGACAGAGAGACAGAGACAGAGAGAGAAATGTAGCACATTTTCAAAAACTGTTGAGTCTGCATAGAAGGAAGCTGTCTGTATTATACCTGATTAGGCATCTTGGAAATGGTCATTGAAGGATCATCATTTTTTGTGAATCTGAAATAATTTCAGAGTAAATCATCAAAAATTAGAGAAGAGGAACAGGGTAAGCTTTTACATTTTTTTACATAAATTTTGTCATTTGGCTTGTTTTTTCTAAGCAAGAAATATCACCATTTCATGAGAGAATACAGGCTCAAAAAAGATTAAGTGACCACTTCCAGAACAGGAGTCTCCTTGTTTCTATACAACCCCATTATGTTGCAATTCATTGGCCAAAATGTTTCTAATTCCTGAAAGCTTCAAGGTCACACTGCCCACAGCTACTCAAAATCTTCAACTTTTAATGAGTTGTAAGGCTTCTCTAATAAAAGCACTATAAATTTCAGCAAATAGAATAGCATATCCAAGTGCTTGAGAAAGTAGCATATTCTAGCGTCTAGGTGCAAATTGAGTCAGTGCAGTGTTCTAGCGTGTGTGTGTGTGTGTGTGTGTGTGTGTGTGTGTGTGTGTGAGAGAGAGAGAGAGAGAGAGAGAGAGAGAGAGAGAGAGAGAGAGAGAGAGAGAGATATCTTGGGCAAATTAATAACTTGTGCTCCAATTTCCTAAATGGCAAGGTGGGATAAAAGAAGTAAGTATCTGGTACCAAGCAATAGGATTGTTAGGCACACTGAATGAGATAATAAAGGTAAAGTATTATGTACAGATGTATAAGCTCTGAATAAATTTTAGCTATTTTTATTTTAATTCAACCTATTTAGTCACCTCAACTAGTCATAGTCAAAGTCATACATTTTTCCCCCCAAAATCTGACAAAATAGCATATCAGAGGCTCTAAGAGGAAAACATCTTAGATATTCACAAACCAGAAAAGTAATTAATTGTAAGCAAATCACGTTCAAAACAAACTGATGCAGACTTATGGATTAATTCAACAGCTGAAACATTTTGCTAATAAAGCTGTAGAGCTGCAGCAAGCTCCTTGTTAGAACAATCCATCATCTAAGTGCACAGAATGAAAAGGAATTAGTTATCTTACTGTTAAACTTTTTTAACCTGAGAATAAGGAAAAAACAAAACAAAACAAACACCTGTATTTTATATGCTGTATATAAGATTTCAATCAGCTTAATACAGTCAAAATTTAATCCAAATTTCAACTACTAGCACTGCCCTATCTAGTCAGTAAAATTTAAATTTAAATTTAATTATATGCATTGGCACCTCCAAAGTCAGGAGCACAGGTACTTTACCTTAATTTAACATGAACCCAGTGACAACCTATTAGGTGACCATAGTGTTTAGTACTGACAGATTAAAAATAAGAAAAATGTAAAAATGATTACAATAAAACGTAAAGTTACTATGATTCTGTAAGTTTAAACCCCCCTCCCAAAATAAAACCATTTGGAAACCATTTTTCGGTGGTACTTGAAATATTTTGCCTTAACTTTTTAAAAACAAAGTGTATATTGTTTAGTGTTCATTTTTAAAATTCGCATTACTAATTTATAAAATTTTAGGTTTGTTCATAGTAACACTAAATACTCTCTAATCATATGCTTAATTATTGTTTGCGCCTGGAGGGGGGTTTGTAGTGCAAAGGATATTGTCCAAGAACATCAATGTCTGCCTAAACCAGTTTGCCCATTCACAAAGCGCCTGAACACCTCCTAGCTCCTGCACTTCAATGCCTTCCCACAAGCAACTCTCCCACTCCCAACTCTCCCTCACCGCCCCAAACACGCTAATATGCGAAATTCTCCAAGTCTGATCAAACATTAAATTACCTAGAAGTGTTGATTCAAATGTCTGTGTCCCAGACCAACTCAGAGTCTTTGGGGATGGAACTTGAGCTCCCCAAAAGGTTCTTCCTTCACTCAAGTTTGAAAATTACTGGAGACACCCACAAACTCTCTCCCCTGCAACTCCCACCACTGCCAGCTGGCTCCCCCCCCCCCCCCCCCCCCTCCGGAGGGAAACGTTACCGCCGGACCCCGTGCGGACTCAGGACCGCCCCACTCCTCTCCCCGGAGCCCGAGCCCGGCGCCCGCTCCTCCGGGGACCCAACTCCTCCGTTCCATCCCTGCACCCCAACCCTGTCTCCTCACTTCTTCAAATCGCTGCTGAAGAGGCCCAGGGCACCGGAGTTGGAAATGGCTGAGGTCGCGTCCTGCCCCAGCTCCGTCGCCTCCCCTCCCCCGGAGTTCTCATTGTAAGCGAAGCTGTTGCTGGACATCGCTGCGGCGCCGGCGGGGGGTCGGGTCGGTCCTGCTCGGGGTTCTCTCCGAACAGCAAACTGTCCGCAGGACACGGAACCAAACTACTTCTCCGGCGGAGGGGCGCGCGCAGGCGCTTCCGGACTCGTCACGGCTCCCTAAGCCGACCTGGCGGTCCACCCCCTGCGCATGCCCAGTGTGCCCGCTGTCCCGAGCCCACCGCAGGCCACTCCGGCGCCGGCCTGGATTTCCCTTCTCCGGGTTTTTGCGGTATCTGAGAGGCTCCAACCCTAGCGGTGCCGAAGGCTGGTTTCCAGGCTTTTAAAGTTTCATGCAAGAGAGGTACCCATTCTGCCCATTTTGATGGAAGTTCCCCGACCCGCGTGGCTCCTGCTGTAAACCAGTAGCTTTCAGATTTGTCCTGAAACACCATTTACACCCCAGATCAACTTTCCTAGACACGTCACGATCTCTTTTCCTATTTAGGCTGGTTTCTTCTCTCCCTCCAGCCAGCGTGGGCCCTGCTTTCACAGCCACCCCAGGGAACCTTTATCCATAGCCCTCCATTGAATGAAACCTTTCTCGCCGCTGCATTTTGTAAGATGAGCATTACTGATATCCACACCTGAATTTTTTTAATACAAAAAAGGAGGGCTACATAAATTTCTAAATAAATATTAAACAAGTATTAAATGCAAACATTAAAATTACCCAGTAGTTTTTTTATCTGATAAAAGGATTTTTAACATTAAGAAATGTATTATACTTGTTATATAATTATATATTAATAGATACTGAAAATGAATACCACTTCATCAGTTTTCTGATTTAAATAAATAGTAAACTAGAAATAGAAGGAAATAGTCTTACTGTTTTTATGCATATGTAAAGAGATAGATAATGTTAAAATACCTACACAAAATATACAAAGTAAAACACACGTCATATTTAATAGTGACACACCAAAGGCATTCCAACTAAAGTCAGAAAAAGGACAAATAGGCCTATTAACACCGTTACCATTTAACGCTGTTTTATAGATTCTAGTTAATGCAATAGGACAAGAAAAATAAGTAGTGAAAAAGAAGAAAGAGATTATAATATTTATAGATGTGATTGTCTTGCTGGACAATCTTAGAGAAAATTATTAGACCTTTAAAATGATTCAGCAGAATGGCCAGATTCAAAATCCAATAACACTCCTGCACACTGATAATATCTAAACTAGAAAATGTAATTTTAAAAAGATCCTATTCCACAGTAGCAACAAATAAGTCTTAAGAAATGTATTAAACCTAAGTGAAGAAAAATTATAAAATTTTATAGTTTAAATATGGGGTGTGTGGGAGAAGACATGAAAAGAAAATATGTTTCTAGATAGGAATATTCAAGTAAATCTATATATTTAATGCAGTTTCAGTCAAAATTCTTTTTTTTTTAATAGATAAATTGAATCTAAAGTTCATCTGAGCTTGGCCAGTGGGGCTCAGTGGTTGAGCGTTGACCTATGAACAAGGAGGTCACGGTTCGATTCCTGGTCAGGGCACTTGCCTGGGTTATGGACTTGATCCCCAGGGGCATGCAGGAGACAGCTCATCAATGATTCTCTCTCGTCATTGATGTTTCTATCATAACTAATTAATTGTCCTAGTACCATTCAGTTAGGAAATACTGTATTCAATGAATGGTACTAGGACAATTAATTAGTTAGCAAAAAATAAAGTTAGATCTCTATATTAGCTTCCAATGACTACTGTAACAAATTACTACAAATTTAGTGGCTTAACAGAGCAAAAATTTATTCTCTTACAATTCCATAGTCCAGAAGTTCGAAATTAAGGTGCACAACCTAAGGTATGGGCAGGGCCACATTTTCCAGAGGCTCTAGGGGAGAAGCTCTTCCTTGCTTTTTCTTGCTTCTAGAGCAACATTCCTCGTATTCCTTGCATTCCTTGGCTCTTGGCCCCTTCTTCTACTCTTCAAGACCAACAGCATAGCATCTTTAAATCTCTGCTCTGTCATCACATTGCCTTCTCTTGGTCTGTGTGGAACCTCCCTCTGCCGTCCTCTCTTACAGACACATGTGAATACATTTAGGGCCCACCACAGGTAATCCAGGATAATCTTCCCATATCAAAATCCTTAATTCAATCACATCTGCAAAGTCACTTTTGCCATATAAGGTAATATTCACACTTTCCAGAAATTAGGATTTGGGAATATAGTGAAGGTCATCATTTAGCCTACCATAATCTCTAACTCACACAATACTTATAAGTAAATTCCCGATTGATTAAAAATAAACCACAAAAATTGAATGAATTTCAGGAAAATATTTTAGGAATTAAAGGGTCTCATGGTTGAGGATTGGGCCAAAAGAGCCTCTCAGCATAAATCCAGGCTAGAAACAGTAAACAAATATTTATAAAACAAATCATATATAATAAAAGCTTAATATGCTAAGTGTCCCATCATCCAGTCATCTGTTCAACCAATCAAAGCATAATATGCTAATGATATGCTAAGGCAGCTCAACCACTCACTATGATGTGCACTGACCACCAGGGGGCAGATACTCCAACTGGTAGGTTAGCTTGCTGCTGGGGTCTGGCCAATCGGGACTGAGCAGAGACAGGCCAGACATGCCCTGGAGCCCTCCTGTGGTCCCTCCCCAGCTGGCCAACCTCCCACATCCCTCTCCAGCCCCAATCGTGTACAGGTGGGGTCCCTCAACCTGGCCTACACTCTCTGCAATCCAAAACCCCTCGGGGGATGTCGGAGAGCCGGTTTCGGCCCAACAACAAATGACCGGTCGCTATTACGTGCACTGACCACCAGGGGGCAGACGCTCAATTCAGGAGCTGCCCCCTGGTGGTCAGTGCACTCCCACAGGGGGAGCGCCGCTCAGCCAGAAGCCCTGAGCCAGGCTCACAGCTGGTGAGCACAGTGGCGGTGGCGGGAGCCTCTCTTGCCTCCGTGGCAGTGCTAAGGACATCTGACTGACAGCTTAGGCCTGTGGGGAGCAGGCCTAAGCCATCAGTGGGATATCCCCCGAGGGCTCCCAGACTGTGAGAGGGTGCAGGCTGGGCTGAGGGAACCCCCCCCCACACACCAGTGCACAAATTTCTTGCACCAGACCTCTAGTTCTATAAAAATAGTTCTAGCAGTCTTTACAATCAGAAAATGACTCTTCTTGTGGTTTATTTTTAAATATATCTTTATTGATTAAGCCTGCAACCCATGCATGTGCCCTTGACTGGAATCAAACCTGGGATCCTTCAGTCTGCAGGCTGATGCTCTATCCACTGAGCAAAACCAGCTAGGGCTTCTTATGGTTTTTAATAGAATTTAAACTTTACAGATTAGTGAAGACAGGAGCTTCAAATTTCACAATATTTTCTAAGTGTTCATCATTTGAGTTTATTATTATAAGAAATAAAGCTACTTCTATTTTTTTAAATATTTAAATTTGAATTTATAAATAAACAATAATATGATCTCATAACTATGAGTTTCCATTTGCTAAGCTCTTTTAAAAAAATATTTATTGTTGAAAGTATTACATATGTCCCCCTTTTCACCCACTGACCCCTTCTAGCCCACCCCTGCCCCTCCACCCCCACCCCAGGCCATTTGTTAAACTCTAAAAGTTTAAACCTCCAAGTTAACTAATTTACATACATTTACCATGGTCCTAATTGATCCGTTCCTCCTTTACATCTCTTGAATTCATTGTCCCTAGTTTACTGTACTCCAGACAGTCTGGCCTTTCTGTTCCTTGTAATCTACCAAGCTTGTTCTGACTTGAAAGACCTTACTTCCTCAGCTCTCTGCCAGCAACATTCTTCCAAAGGGTCTTCAAAAGGCTGGTTCCTTCAACTTTATTCAGACTTTATTCTATTCATCTGTTAAAGCAAATATCACCTATTCAGAGAGGTCTTCCCTGACCACCCAATCTATTATGACACCTCCTCCTGATCCCCACCCCCAATGTTACAGAATTGATTGGTCAGCTAATCTGTTTAGGTAGCTATGGGTCACTCTCCGATACATATTTCTCTGGAAGCTTTGCAATGCATTACAAAAGGACAGTTTTTTTCCAAATAGAGTACAAAGTTTCTTTTGCCAAATGAACATGAGTTGCCATGCCCTCCTGTTTAAAAAACTGCATGATTAATTATTTTGGAACATGAAGAACTCTTCTGTAATTGAATTTATGCAATCCTCTAATTTACCAAGCATTTGCGGATTTTAATACTTCAGGTTTTCTAAAACGGTATACACCCTTTGAAAATTAATTTTCAAAGTGCCAAGCTTCACCAACCTTTTGGTGAAACTCTTGTAATTATTACATGCTAGAATTGCTTCCCGGCATACACCTGCACACGTATACCTTAAAAATGTCATGACCTCATTATTATATTTTATAATGAAACTAGTGGCCCAGTGCACAAATTCATGCACATTGAAAGGAAATTAATTACAAGAAATATTTTAATATCGCTATTCACCCTTTCTCTATAATAGAAGTGTCAACCAAATTCATGATCTACGATGACAGATATAAACACACACGTGCAATTGGCGCCAGCAAGAGCTTTATATGTATCGCGCATGTGCAAGTCAATGTTTATTTTTAAATTGCCAGTGCACATCATATATACCAGCCAGTCGGTCGGTTCAACAGTCAGACAGACATATGGTCAGTCACTTAGCCTTTTATATAGATAGATTGATCTGGAAAAATGAAATGTGATTAACCCTTGATTAGATCATGACAAATGTTTATTTCAACTAATGATTTAGGAATAGAGAATATTGCTAAATACCATAAAGGGAATATTTTAGGCCATTTATATATAATTCTCTTATTTTATTTAAGAATTTAGATGGACTTATCTCAGAAGCAAAGGCTCACGTTATACAAAATGATTGTGTTGTTATACTTTTTCTCATAATGCATTGAATATTTGTAATCAGTCCTAAGTTTTGAAATAAGTTTAAATAGCTAGGGAATGTACTTAGCCAAGTGAAGCACTGCTAAAGTACAGGCCTACTGGAAATCCAATCTCATGTCCTCTCTGAGTTTCACTGAAGTCAATGAATATAGCTTTCCTTTCTTCCTCACTTTTGCAGCAGGAAGAACGATCGGCCAGACTCGGATTTGAACCCTGACTCCATCTCTAGCTAGATGTATGCAGGCGGGCAAGTTCTTAACCTTTCTCAGAGGTTCTAAAAATCATTATTTAAAAATAAGACTCCTTTCTTCTTTTTCTTTTAAAAAAAATATTTTTAAATCCTCACCTGAGGATATGTGTTTATTCATTTTTTAGAGACAGAGGAAGGGAGAGGAAGAGAGTGAGAGAGAAACATTGATTCGGTTGCCTCCCTGACATTTCGGTGTACGGGATGATGCTCCAACCAACTGAGCTACACTGGCTGGGGCAAAAATATAACTCCTTTTTGAAAAAGGAAAAGGAAATAATACTGTCCCAAGTAGAAGTAAACTTCCTAACTTCTATGCTAACAAATCTCTAGACTTGCTCCTAACTGTTGAAATGATATGATCAGCTTCCTTAGACATCCTCTAAAACTGCTCTCTAAATGTTAAAGCTCTGAAATATTTACATGCAGAGAGGAATATGAATATTTTATTAATACAGTTAACAAATACATATGGAACTCACCTGGAACATGCTGGAAATCATATAGGGCACACACTTGAGGACAAGCCAGGCCTTATCCTCAAAGACATTATAATAATAGAAGAGATAACCCTCTACATGAATAGGTACAATACTACAACACAAGCCAGTACTGATGAAAATATTTAATAGCAATATATTGAAAAATACTTAATTTTTCATTTTTTTATGAATTATATTACATAATTGAAAAATCATTCACTCACATCCCACTCCATTGTTATAGTTCAATTGTCTTACTATGTGCCAGTCACTCTTCTGAGTTCTTTGCATGCATTAACTCATTCAATATTCATACAATCCTGTGAGGTAGTAGCCATTAGCATCCTCCTTTCACAGGTGAAAAAAACTGAGCAACTGGGCTTGAGAAACTTCCCCAAATTCACAAAGCTAATAAATAGCAGAGCTGGTCTTTGAACCGAGGCCAGACTCTGGGGTCCACACTTTTAATTACTCTGCTGTACCACTTCTTCACATACTTGATAATATATCTTGCAGGTTGTATCATATCAATATCTACAAAACTTATTTGTTCTTTTTTACAGTTGCATAACATTTTATTTTATGACTTACCCTCTAATGATGAACTTTTGACTTTTTTCTAATCTTTAGCTATCACAAATTGTGCTTTCATCATAATTTGATGGTAATATGTTTTGTAGTATATTGCTACCTATGATTCTCTGCAAGGCAATTCTATGACTATTTCAGGACCCTGATGTGGCATCACCCCCATTACTGCATCACTTCTCACAGACACAAGGGAGATTTACTAAGCGCAATGAGAGGAGAAAACAAATTGTGAGCAAAGTGATAAAATAAATCACAGAGAAAACAATAACATTTGAACTAGATCTTAAAATATGGAGAAGTTAATTTATGCAGGTAAATGAGGTAAAGAGAGACTTCATAGTAATGAAAGAATCAGAGGCATTTTCATAGACATTAGGATAATAGAGTAATTCTATATCTGAAGTGAATGTAAAAGTCTTAAAGGCTTAAAATTGAACAATATAGTTTTTGAGGTTAATAGTTAAAGGAAATCAAAAAGCAGGTCCTACAATGGGCAGAAATAAATCTTCGTGATACTATAAAAAATTTCCTAAATCACTGACGTAGCACACTAATGCATTCAAATGTGTCCATGCAGCTGGAGCAAATGGTGCCACAACATTTGGTATAATCACAGATGGAATGATTATAATGGAAGTAAAAAAGCAAAAGGGATAAAGCAAAACCGAATGGCCTTAAATTAGGTGGTAAATCACTCAATTTAAAATCTTGTAGTTCAGAATTCAAAGCAAGGGCCCATGTTTGAGGAAATTAATGGAAATTTTGCTAGAAGTCATTCAGAAGGCAATGAAAAAGAACACTGCATTTATAATGGAAAAATATTTCAAATCACTTTAAAATTCAATGTTAGAATAGTCAAAGAAATCATGGCACTACAACTTGAGGAAATATGAGCCATTGTATATTATTAACATGAGTACTATTTTCTTAATCAGGACTCTTTTTGTTGCAAGCAGAAGTATCCCTATTAAACAAACTTAGCAAAAAATAAATGGGAAAGAAGGGTGTGGGGGAAGAGATTTATTTTTTTCTATTTATTTTCTTTTTCTTTATTGATTAAGATATTACATATGTGTCCTTACCCCCTCCCATCATTCCCCGCACCCCCCAAGCTCGTGCCCTCACACAACCCTAGTGTGTGACTGGAGTAAAAGGAAAATTAATAAATAAAATAAGAATCACTACCAAAATAAGAAGCATTTGGCAATAGTTCTCAAGCAGGTACAGTTTTGCCTATCCACCTAGCCCTGTGGCAGGGGTGGGGGAGAGGGACATTTGGCAATATCTAGAGACATTTTGGCTTGCCACAAATGGAAGAGTGCTACTGGCATCAAATAGGTAAAATCCAGTGATGCTGCTAAATATCCTACAACGCACAGAATAGCACCCTTTACCCCCCAAAACAAAGAATTACCTAATCCAAAATGTCAATAATGCTACTATGGAGAAACCCTGGCAGAAGTGGAAAAAAAAAAACCAGAATTTTTTCTTTAAAAGATATGTTGTTGTTTGCTCAATAAAAGGAAAGAGAAATAGGAAGGAAAGAAAAAAAATGGAAAAGAAAGTAAATAAAAATGATGGATGCTGATCTCAGAGATGCTGAAAGAAGTAGGGTCACAAGTATATTGGAAATCAAGATACTTTATTTCTAGTCCCATCTCTACATTTAACTAGCAGCATGACTTTGGGACTCAAGCTGCATGCAGAGGCTTTTGCATATGAATGGCCTGTTCCTTTGAAATCTAAACTTACCTAACAAATTGCAGCTGAGTCAGAGAAACTCAGAACATCCAAAAGAAGACACAAGGCCCCACAGCAGCTTGCATTGCTTCACAGCTGGGCCTCATCTGGGCACCTCCAAAACCCAAACAAAGAAGAGGAATCTGCAGATCTCTCCTTAGCTCCTGCTGGGTGGCCTCAGGCAGAGGCTAAATTAGCACCTCCTTGGAGATCCAAGAGCCAGTGTACCCAGGGGTCAGTGTAGGACCATCCAGATTACAATTCCTGAGATCCATAAGGGACACACTCAGGGGGCAGACTCAGTGAGCACCAAAGCTCCACTGAAGCAAGTCTTGCCTCATAAGGGTGTCTCCAGCACAGAAGTTCTCCCATTGTAGACATAGCTGATCCTCACAGCCAATTGGCCTGGAGGTCAATTTCTCCCAGTGATACCAACAATAATCAAGGCTTACCTACAACAAGACTGTTCACACAGCCCACAAAGGGGTACACCAAGAGTGTCCACCTCAGGTAACGAGGGAGGCTGAGCTACTGGGCCCTATAGGACACATAGCACACAAAGCCACTCTATTAATACAGGGAAGCAGCCAAAATGCAGAGACAAAGAAACAGATCACAAATGAAAGAAATGGAGGATATAAAGTTCAAAACCATGATTATAAGGTTTTTCAAGAATTTTCTAGAAACCGCCGATAAATTTAGTGAGACCCTCAAGGATATGAAAAAGGACCAACTAGAAATTAAGCATACAATGACTGAAATAAAGAATAATATACAGAGATCCAAAAGCAGACTAGAGGATCGCAAGAATCAAGTCAAAGATTTGAAATACAAAGAAGCAAAAAACACCCAACCGGAAAAGCAAAAAGCAAAAAGAATACAAAAATATGAAGATAGCATAAGGAGTCTCTGGTATAACTTCAAGTGTACCAACATCCAAATTATGGGGGTGCCAGAAGAAGAGAGCAAGATATTGAAAACCTATTTGAAGAAATAATGACAGAAAACTTTCCCCACCTGGTGAAAGAAATAGGCTTACAAGTCCAGGAAGCACAGAGAACCCCAAACAAAAGGAATCCAAAGAGGACCACACTAAGACACATCATAATTAAAATGCCAAGGGCAAAAGATAAAGAGAGAATATTAAAAGCAGCAAGAGAAAAACAGTTAGTTACCTACAAGGGAGCACGCATATGATTGTCAGCTGATTTCTCAACAGAAACTATGCAGGCCAGAAGGAAGTGGCAAGAAATATTCAAAGTGATGAATAGCAAGAACCTACAACCAAGATTACTCTACCCAGCAAAGCTATCATTCAGAATTGAAGGGCAGATAAAGAGCTTCACAGATAAGAAAAAGCTAAAGAGGTTCATCACCACCAAACCAGTATTATATGAAATGCTGAAAGGTATTCTTTAAGAAGAGGAAGAAGAAAAAAGTGAAGATAAAAATTATGAACAACAAATACATATCTATCAACAAGTGAACCTAAAAATCAAGTGAATTAAAAATCTGAGGAACAGAATAAACTGGTGAATATAATAGAATCAGGGGCATAGAAAGGGAGTGGACTGACAATCCTCGGGGGGAAAGGGGTGTGGGGGGTGCGGGAAGAGACTGGACAAAAATCGTACACCTATGGATGAGGACAGTGTGGGGGGGGGGTGGTAAGGGCATGGGATGGGATGGGAACCGGGTGGAGGGGAGCTATGGGGGGGGGGGGGGAAGAGGAACAACTGTAATAATCTGAACAATAAAGACTTATTTAAAAAATAATAAAAAAAGAAAATAAAGGAAACTGATACATCTATTAATTCAGTGGAATTTTTGAAAGATAATAAAGTTCTTTACTGTATAGTTATTTGGTACTAGAGGCCTGGTGCATGAAATTCGTGCACAGGTGCAGCCCCTAGGCCTGGCCAGCTATCGAAGCACAACATCTGGCATGGAAGGGCAGGTCCCAGCTGACCTCTGGGCCCTGGGCAGCACTTGGGCCCCCGGGCCCCTGCATGCCCCCCTCTGCATGAGTCACGGCGCCCGAGTCCCCACACAGAGATGCGGTGAGCACGACCAGACGCCGCAGGCCAGGGTACAGCGTGGGCCTCTGTGCTGCCCAGTGGCACCACACGGAAGCAGGGTGGGCAGCGCGCTCTCTCCCAGCTGGCCTCGTGGACTGGCTCCTGCATGAACCCATGGGGAGCCAGAGCGGCCCCTGTGGTCCTGGTGGCTGCTGCCAGGCTTACCCAGAAGACACCCCACGGGTGCGGGGCAGGCTCCTTATGGGCACCTGGCACCTGAGCATGGGGGTGTCCCTGGTGTGCGAGCCCTGGAGTCCTGAGGGAGGGTAGCAGATGGAGTGAGAGTGAGCTTGGAGGACACCCCACATTCTCAGCGCACCTCCGTCCCCGTCACCCCCACCCCCAGGTAACTGGCGAGAGGTCACAGCGCATTGCCAACGCCCGCCATGTTTTGCACCAACCCCTGGTGGTCAGTGTACATCATAGCAAGTGGTCAAACTCCTCATCTCCCAGTCAAACTCCTCGTCCAATGACCACCCAAGGGGACAATTTGCATATTAGGCTTTTATTATATAAGATTGCCTGGGTAAGATTCTATTGTTTGAAGAGTTTAGCAAAGGTTATAAATTTTAATTAACTCAGAGAGAGTGACGCATACTTGAGAAGATTTTATTTTTCTTTCATAATTGCAATCGATAGGATAAAATTGTCCTCAAGCAGTCATTCCTGTCACATTAGCATGTACAGTTAGTTTGAAGTCCCAAATGATATGTTCTCCCATTGTTTCATGTTTCTTGACTGTTAAGGCTAATAGAAAGGGCCCGCATTCATTAGAATAAAAATGTACTAAAAATATCTGACCCAATTAGAAAAGAAGCTCTTTGTCTGGAAAAGTGGTAATTCCAGTTGTCAGCAGCAGAGGTAGTTGTTTTCACAGAAAACATGAGATACTAATTGCTTATATTTGAGTTTCCTAATTATAATTTTAAATGTTAAAAATCTTATAAATTATTGATTTTAAGTATTATAATTCCTTACCTTGTCTTTTTCCTTTTGTCCTCCCCCCGACCCTCCTTTTAGAAGGTTTATTTTACTATACAGATCATTACTATCAATAATTTTTGGTTTACTCAGTTTTTAACTCTCTAATTGGGTCCTCAATACTATGATAAGCATAAATATTCCGGGTTGGACACTAGCATAATTATACTACTATTATAAAATGACTGTTTCTTGTTGCTCCTGTAAGAAGATTTAAAATTAAATTTGACAAATATTTATTAAGTAATCATACAGCAACAGTACTGTGGAAGGTGGCATGGGAAAAATAAAGATGAACAAATGTCTAGTTCAGCACAAGAGGTTTAAAGCAAGAGTCTGGGGATAGTGAATATTAGACACTCACCTCTGAAAACGATTTCATTCCAAATCCTCTCATGTGACTATGAACCCATGGGGAACCAGACTATGTTAGGGTGGTAGTGTCCTGAGATGAGACTAGTGTCAACATTCAAAAGAACAAGAGAAAATCCGTGTTGACCTATTTGGTCCCTTCCTTCTTCCCCATTAATGTTGCTGCTGGAGCAATGACCTCTGCTTACTGAATAATCAGTGAGACTCTGAGTGAGTTACTTAACCACTCTCAAATTCAATATCTTCAACAGTAAAATGAAGATAATAATATGAATTTTAGAGGATGATAGTGGTGGCCAAATGAGATATGGAATTGTGACAGTATCTCTACAGTGCCTGTCACCTGTAGGTGCTCAATAAATATTAGGTTTTTTTTTTCTCTTTCTGTGTGTCTCCCAGTAGCACATCAACCCAATTGGAATATCTAGACATTTAGGACCACAAAGGAGAATGGCAAAGATAAATGATAATACTAGGCTGTTGCCAGTGATAATGCTGTTAAGATGCTGACTTCAAAGCTTCTATGCAGGATAATGTTCTTTTATTTAATTTGTGTTCATTTCCCCTGCTCCCCTCACTTCTCAACTCCTGAGAGTCCCAACACCCCAAGGCTCCTTTTGCACTGAGAACCCTACTTTCATAAAGTTCCGTGGTTAAAAAAAGTTGGAGAAAAAACACAGCAAAGCACACAAATGTTGATAAAGGAATAATAATTTATTAGATGGCACCATAAGAGTAAAGACAGGAATAATAATAATAGAAATTTAACATATTTTATTTTTCTGATATGTGGGAAATTGCGCAAGGTTCCTAAGAGAGAATGAGTAACTTCAATCACTTTTAAGTATGGTAAAAATCATTTTAAGATATTGCCAATGAGTCAACGAGATAATGCCTTATAAAACTAGGATGTATTTGTTTTTATCATATCCATGATGACCTGTAACAGTTTTACTGCATAGAAGTAGATATTAGTGTGTGCATCTGTGTGAAGCCCTAGGCAAGTCAGTAAGACTAGCACATTGTTTTTACCCTCTTTAAACAGAGGGCACAAATAAATAATTTAACCAGAAACTGGTGTCTTTTGCGCTGATCATGCATTTAATTTAAAATAAATATAGCCCTGGCCGGGTTGCTCAGTGGATAGTGTTGGCCTGCGGACTGAAGGGTCCTGGGTTGGGGGTTGGATTCCTGTCAAGGGCACGTGCCCAGGTTGCAGGATCGGTCCCCCGTAGGGGGCGTGCAGGAGGCAGCCGATCAATGATTCTCTCTCATCATTGATGTTTCTATCTCTCCCTCTCCCTTCTTCTCTGAAATCAATAAAAAATATATATATTAAAAATGAAATAAAATAAATATAGAAAAATCCCTGAAATATAGAACATGGAAGCTATATTGGGACTATATTGGAGAAAACCTTTGTTTTGTCCTGATTAAAGAAATTCTATAAAAATTGAAGTTGCAAGTGCTAACATAAAAACATTTTAGAATATGTTTACCAAAAACATACTTTCCTGAAGTATTTTTATTTAGTCAATTTTTTTGTCTAACAAGATAATATTTTTCAGTGAAAACATATGATCTGATTTTATTTTTTTCTGCTGAACTCAAGAGAATACAATTAAACCAGCAAATACCAGAGTTCAGCAATACTAAAATAGCTAAACAGCTGAAATGGTATTGATAAATTATTCATAAAATGTAATTTTGATGATAATTTAACATTATTTAGTAAAGAGTTTAATTTCCTATCTAAAAGTTATTATTTCCAACTAGGAAGTCTTACTCCAAATAATTTTATATTTTTGTTATATAGTAGCAAAAATTACTTGAAATGGCTAGAGGCAAAAACAGAATAACTCTCTGAGCCCAGCAATTCATAATATTTCAATATAATATAATGAGTAGAGTGAACCAGTAATACAGAATCATTGTCGACTATTTTTGCTCTTCTCCCTGGCACTAGAGTGAAGAACAGCATTTGTGGAATACTGAGCATTTCAAAAACAAGAGCCAAGGTAATTTAAATTTTTATTGCTACATTTAGTCCTTGGCTTTAAACAAACAGAAAAAAGAAGAAAGCTCAAAAAACATAATTTACTAAATCATAGTTCCAATCAAATCATGAACAATCCAAATGCAACATTTGGCTTTCTTTGGGTTCCTTTTGTGTTGCTAAGACATTGGACATGTCTGAATGACAAGCAATATTTTGCAGAAAAGGAGTTCAGAATGTTCTCTTGACAAGGCTGAGATAGGAATATGGAGCCTGAGGCTATCTTCTTATTCTGTAACTAAGATGCTTTTGCTGCACTTCCCTCCTACTATTAATTGCCCTTGGCATGATTAACATTGGTTCCAAATTCCCAGTTCACAGGCTAATCAATCTGATGAAGCTCCAGTAAATCTGCTAGGTAGCTTAGGTCAATTACATAAAAAATTATATTCTTCCTCATGGAACAGAGTGTGGAATCTCAGTGGGAAGGCGGAGGAGGGTGGGTAGGTGGAAGGTAATCAACCAAAGACCTTGTATGCATATATTCATAACCTATGGACAATAGGGTGCTGAAGGCCTGGGCAGGGGTGCGGGGGAGGAGAGCAGGCTGGAAGGAGTCAATAGGGGAAAGGGGGACATATGTAATTCTTTCAACAATAAAGAATTATTTTAAAAATTTCTATGCATTCTTAGAGGAGCAATCAGTGACCCAACATGTTAGTCATCAGGGTACACACACACACACACACACACACACAAACACACAGTGGTTTTAAATATAGCATAACCTTTTTTTGCAGTTAAAATCTTAAATATGAATCCTCTTCAATGAGCATCTAAAATATTAACAAAAATGATAAATATATTATTTTAAAAATCACTTAAAATGTATTGATTTTCTGCTACATAACAGTTACTGTGCTGGACACAGTGAATATTAACTACTATAGCATCAGATAAATATTTACTGAATGATTACCCTGTGCCAAGCACTATTCTACTTTCTTCTTTACATGAATCAGTCCAATTAATATTTACAACAACTCTATAAGCAGGAATAAATCATGAGTTCTTCTCTTAGATTTGGGCAAGAAAGGTCCCACTCTGGTCTTCATCTGGTTGTACCAGTTGCTGCAGGACAAGGCAATGTGCTTTCCTAGAACCTGCCACCTCCCTTCTTAACCACTTCAGTTACATGAGACGTTGGCAGTGCCTGACTAAATGGTCTAAGACCACTTCAGGGACTGTGTGACCCTTTCCCCTTTGTCCATTCTGCTTAGAAGTAGAGCATGCCACTTTTATTCCAGCTGTAAGTCCTTTGATCAACTTTGAGAGTTGCCGCTCCATTATCTTTGACACACTTTCTTCACATGGCTTTTGGCTCACCATTCTCTCTTGCTTTTTCACCAAACTTACCTGCTTCGTCTCCTTTGCTATTTCCTCCTTATACTCCCCAACATTTGAATGTTCAAGTGCCTCAGGGCTCAGTCTTCAGTCTTCTTTTGTCTTTGCAATCCATGTCTAAGAGGCCCTATAAATATGGGCAGAAGGCTCTAACAAATCTGTGTGTGCAGACAAACCAGAGTTCCCTTAGAAGAGCCACCAAAATGAAGGGCTCAAAAATAGAGCTTTGGAGAACAGTTAAAGGAACTGGTCTGGAGGAGAAATAGCATAGAGTGATGTAATGATCATTATGTCTTTAAATACTACTTTTAAAGGCTTCCAGGTAGGAAAGGGATTAAGCTTTTTCTGCATGTCTACAGTAGGAAGAATCAGGACAAGTGAGTGGGAGCTTGAGAGTGGAAGAGATCAAATAAATATGGAGCTTTCTAGTCATCATAGCAGGAATGGCTTGTCTTGACAAAGAAAAATATGCTCTGGCACTCCAAGTATGTGGTCATGGATCAGGAATGCGGGGTTGGGGAGAGGGGAGGGAGTAATCATATAAAATCGATCTCAAGCATTGGAAGGACTGTAGAGTTAGATTATATAATGTTTGAGTCTACTCTAGTTTGGGGAACCTAAGGTTAATTCTTATCTTAATAAACATAACCATGCTAGTCATCACAATTCCAGAAGAGAAAATGAAATCTGGCCTATTAGAAGTTAAATCCAATGAAAATACAAAAATTTTGTCATTGATTTAACATTCACATTTTATTCTGTCCTCTTTCATTTTCAGAAAGGAATCCATATGAAGCAAATCTATAAAGGAGAGCAGTAGAGGTGAAAATATCACAGAAAAGGCAAGTAGTTTGACGAGTAAACTCATCGAGTTGAAACAAGTATGAAAACTCATTACAACTAGAATTTCTCACACATCCCAGTTTCTCCTCCTCTTTAAACTTCCTAATAGAAAAAGTTGAATTCACATTATTGCCAACTCCATTATTGCTCACTTCAATAAAAATAAATAAATAAATTAGAAATACCTCCCTTTCCACATTTATTTTAATCTGGAGTGTTATGATCTCTCAGGATTTATTTTCTGGTTTCTCAAAAGACAAAATCTTGAAAATCTCACTTTTAAACCCATAGGGAATATGTCTATTTCTACATTATTAGAGCAGGTAAATTGAGAGGGAATAGGGTTTGATTTAACACCTGTTAAATTCTATATATCAAAGAAAAAGTAAATACAACAATAAAGTTCTATTTTATTTTATATTTGAAGATAATCTTGCTGACCATTGTATTACTTATATATTAGTGAAATTGGAAAAGAATAAATTTATAATCTCATCAGCTTTATCCGTGTATATGTTTCTTTTTTCAATTCAACAGTCTTGTTAACTCATTAAAGGCAGAAAAAAATCTTTTTTAAAGTCATCAAGTCTCAAATAAATCACAGATAAAATAACAGTGATTCATTGAACACCTTTTGTGTGCCTGGTGCTTTACATATATTATTTTCTGTCATTAGCAAACTGCTTTGTATTTACAGATGAGAAATCTGATACTTTAAGAGTTTTAGTTACTGCTTTCCCAAGGTCACATAACTAATAATTTGCAGGGTCTAGATTCAAAGTCTGGCTTCTATTACCCCATCCAACAGTCTTATCTGCTATGTTACATTCCCTATAAAGCATGATGTGGCAGGGGCTGTTTTTGCCTACCAAATATCCATTCTCTCCCTCTTTCTTATTGTAGCAGAACACTGAATTTTAACTGAGCACATTGCTCAGCCTCCCCTGCAGCTAAGAATGAACAGGTGACTATACAATATATGAAATATGTAATCTGTAAACAGAATGTTTTCTGGAACTTCTTTCTCCCTCCCTACCCGACCCTTGCTTTGTGAGATGTCCATGTGATGCCTAGAGCTTTAGCAACTATTTTGACCCATCAGAGGACTGAAGTTGTTCCCCTCAATGTCAGGCTAAACTCAGATGTTTTGAAAAGGATAAACTTGTGAAGGATAATTCCTTCATAGATAAAACTCAGAAGATAATGTAACTAATATGAAGTATGGTAGGAATTAACTATTAATTTTTAAAAATCTTTCTGTGTACTGTATTAGGCCAAAAGTGTTTAGAGTTTTACATGTGAAAAAATAACATAAAGATGTCTCTAAAATGCAGAATCCTGGGCTCAAGATCTAGAGAGTCTGACTAAGTTGGTCTGAGGGGATCTTTGTTTTTAACTAGCACTACCAGACAGTCTAATGTTGATACTCTGTATCCAAAAACTTTGTTAGAAACTGCTATTAACTCTTTTGTGACACGTATTTTTGTTATCAATTTAGCCATTGTTAAATAAATTTGAATTTGATTATGTATAAACTAGGCTCTTAAAAATAAAATATTATTTAATTGCTTCCTTAAAATATACCCTCTTAATGTGGGACACTGTGGGATACTCCCAGATCAGCCATGGCTTGGAGCCACCCAAATAAATGGTAACTCTCATTACCGCATGTTCTACAAAATTTTTAAAATTTTTGAATAGATATTCCATTTACCTGGGTTAAAAAATCCAAGTGTCCTGTACACCAGAAGATGGTGGGTTTCATTCCTGGCCAGGGTACTTTAGTGGCTGGAGGTGGAAGGAGTGAGAAGTGGCTGCTAATGAGTACAGGGTTATTTTAGGGGTAATAAGGATGTTTTGGAACTAGATAGTGCTTGATAGTTGCATAACTTATGAATATACTAGAAATCAATAAGTTGTATACTTTAAAATGGTGACTTTTACAGCATGTGAATTGTATTTCAATTTAAAAATAACTTTGTACATATCATTTCATTTGAGTATAGGTATTTTTATAGAATAAAATCCCAGAAGTGGAATTGGTGTGTCAGAAGTCATGCACACTTTTACTTTGCAATTTTCATAGATTTTGCTGAATTTTTCTCTAGGTTTGTGTGCCAGTTTATACTCTCATCAACATGTATGAGGGGGTTTGTTTCATCATAACCTTGCCAACACAGTTGTAGTCAAACTTTTAGAGTTTTATCAATCTGCTAGATTTTTTAAGTGATATCTTGGTATAGTTTTAATTTGCTGCTTCCCTATTATGAATAAAGTGGAGTTGTTGGTTTTGGGGTGTGTGTGTGTGTGTGTGGTTTATTTATTTTTGCCTATTTCCTATCAAATAACTTTAATTCATCGGAAATGTTTGCTTGTACTGCCATGTTTTGTTACATAAGAATCTGTAATTCTTATGGCAAGAAGGCGCTTGCTCTGTTTCCAACCCTTTCAATCAACCCCAATTTTAGTTTTACCCTACAGCTCAGTATATAATTACTCAAATTGCAATGATCCTCTCTAGCTACAAATTGAACCTTTACAGAAAATGAACCAACTGACATAACGAGAAAATAATCGCTGAATTTTTAGCCTTTGGATCTGAGCTTTGAAAACCAAACAAAAGGCTGCAACCTCTCCAAACTACTGATTATACAATAACCCCTCCCACTGATTATACAATAACTAGGGGCCCAGTGCACAAAATTCGTGCACTGGGGAGGGGTCCCTCAGCCCAGCCTGACCCCTCTCACATATTGGGAGCCCTTAGGGGATGTCCTACTGATGGCTTAGGTCCGCTCCCCGTTGGGAGCGGACCTAAGCCACAGTCTGGCCTCCCTTTGTGGGAGGCGACCGGGCTGATCAGGGGAAGGCGCCAGCACCATCACCCCGCTGCTGCAGCCACTGCCAGTCACCGCAGCTGCCAAGGTATTTTCATCAACACGGACTCCAGTCCCTTTACCATGAAAAAATGACAACTTTCTTTAGGCATTTTCAAGATGTGTCTTTCATAGGATATGACATTTCTTTCTTTATTTTTCTTTTTATCCTCACCTGAGGATATGTTTCCATTGATTTTTTTCCCTTCCCTCTGATTGCAGGCTTGGCCCCTTCCCAAGCCTAAAGCCTCTGCACCAGGCTGGCTCTTGCACTGACCAGCTGCTCCTACCCCAGGTCTATCCTGGGACTAACCCTAAAGAAAAATTTCCCAAAACTCACTCCAAACAAACAAACAGAACTCTGAATTCAAAATCAGTGAACAAGTTTTCATGTAGGAATAATTCTCACATGAGCACAAATGTCATTTGAATCCAGTCTTCCCATTGCCTGAATACTTCCAGATAAAGTGCCAAGGTGAGAGGCAAGCCCATATCTAAATTCATAGTTGCCCCATAAACTGCAACAACCAAAACATGCTGACTTATCTGAACTGCAATACCAAACCTTACATTGTCATCTTCCCATGCCACAAAGTTTTCACAATTATGATAGGTGGAAATGTTCTGTATGTTCCCGTTTCCCATGCAAATCCTATGCCTGTTTTTTTCACTGAGTAGCATACTAAATAAACTTACCCCATTATGGTGATAATAGCTTTTAGAAAAGCATGGAGTAACAGAGAGAGCGTAGCAGCCAGTAAAGACCTTTCTGAGGTGTTTTCCTTGAAGTTTAGGAGTTAGGGAGCTATCATTTGTCAAAGAGAACATAGGGATTTTCAGATGTATAGCATTGGTGAATTTATCTCAAGGGATTTTGGGAAATGAATAATGGAACGAGCACAAGCTATGTGCCTGGGAGGAAAACTTCAGGACAATAATTACCAAGATTATAATGAAAACCAAGTGGTAATTAGCTCTATTGGTTAAGCTAATTAAGTGAGCAAAAAAATACTTTGAGAAAATAAAATTTCAGATGTTTAATATTATAGCATTTTTACTACAACTTCAGAATAGCTTTGAGAACATGTAAGTGCAATTTAGAAGATAGTTCTCTATATAATGGAGTGGTAGAAGTGGCAATAAATGGTGTTAAAAGCACATTAAAAGCTGTATGTAATTCACAAGTCCATACTTTAGATTAAGCATGCCAGAGAGTGCTTGTGTTTAATGTCATATTTGAGCCTTCATTAGATTGTTGCGCCTTTTGAGTTTCTGCAGCTGAATATTATAGAGTTAGCCATAATATTTTCCCCACCCAAATTGTTGAAATCTGTGCTTTTATCATTACACAACACAAAGAAAAAGAGAAATGTCTTATATTAGAATTATTTTGTACTTTCACAACCAAAGTTATCTGAATGAAGACCCTTTACCCATCCATCTATCCATTCATTCATTTGCTCATTCATCAAACACCAAGATTCCCCCATTATTCTTTGCCAGGCGCTGACCTAGGACATAGGGTCACAAAAGCAAGTGGGGTAAGGATACTGTCTTCAAATAGCTTGCAGTCTGGTTGGAGTAGAAATATTTGTTTGGTGTCTGACATTAATTTGGAGAAATTCTTAGTCATTATTGTTTCTGATATGTCTTCTGTTCCTTTCTCTGTTCTCTTTCTAGTATTCCCATTATGCACATGGTACATCTTTTGTACTGTCCTACAGTCCTTGGATATTCTGTTCTATTTTTTCAATCCTTTTTCTGTTTGTCTTTCATTTTGGGAGGTTTCTATTGATATATCCTCAAGCTCAGAGATTCTTTCCTAAGCCCTATCCAATCTACTAATAAACTCATCAAAGGCAGTTGTCATTTCTGTTACAGCGCTTTTGACCTCCAGCATTTCTGTTCATTTCTTTCTCAGGATTTTCATATTTCTGCTTTCATTGTCCATCTGCTCTTGCATGCTATCTACTTTATCCATTAGAACCCTTAGAATGTTAATCAAATTTGTTCTAAATCCCTGATCTGATAATCTCTTCCATGTCTAGTTCTGATGCTTGCTCTATCTCTTCAAATTGTGTTTTGTCCTTTTGTATTGCCCTGAATTTTTTTTCTTGATAGATGGACATGACGGACTGGGTAAGAGGATCTGCTGCATACAGGTATTCAGTAATGTGGTGGTGAAGTTTCCGGGGAGGGAAGCATTCTGTAGTCCTAGGATTAGGTCTCAGTTTTTTACTGAAAATATGCCTCTGGCCTGTGAACTACACAAGTGTTTCTCAGTCCTCCCCCCCCCCTTTTAGGTGGGACAGGATGGCTAGAGTGGGCTGGAATTGGCTATTTCCCATCTCCCAGATTAGTTAGGCTCTGGTAATATATATCCCAGCAGGTTAGGCTCTGGTTCACTAGTTTCTCCTGAGGGCAGGCCTTGTGAAGAAGAGTGCTCTGGCATTTCAAACTTGTTCCTTTCCCCCTCCTGCCCAAAGCATGAGGGGATTTCTCTCCAGTATTCACCATGAGAATCTGATCAAGCTTTTGAAGGTAAAAGCCACAAAAGTGTGGGGCTCCCCTAAGAGTGGGTGCCTCTGGAGTTTTTAACTCTCGGACTTGTGTACATTGAATCCCCAGCAATTTGTCAATTACAATCCAGGTTTTCCTACCTTGGCACTGTTTCCCCTGGTGGTTTCTGCTTGTGAGTCTTTGCTCCGGTGAGCCATGACTCCTTGTATTCTCCAGTTTGTCTCTCTAATCTTGGGGGCAGTGGTTTTCCCTGTGTCCTCTTCTCTCATGGATCCAAGAAGAATAGTTGATTTTTCAGTCTTTTTACGTGTTGTTAGGATGGAGTGGTGACTTCCAAGCTCCTTAGGTACAAAACCAGAAACCAGAAGTAGAATATTTTAGTATTTGTATTGTCAGATAAGGGTAAAACATTTTAATTTCCACTTCCCTGACTTCTGGTGACATTAGCATCTTTCATGTATTCCTTTGAATCTAATCATAAAAGATGAATCAGTGTTCAGCAGAGAGAAAAACATGAGCAAAAGCATAGATGTATGAATTGCCCACAGTTCCCAGGGTGTTTGATGGGCACTGAAATTGCTTAGTATAGAGGATGAGAGAGTGACTTCAAGAAAAATGAGGCTTAGAGTAGAGAGGGCCCACAGTGCCAGTTGTTTGGACTTAATCCTGCCCCATAGTGCAGAGCTATTGAAGGGTTTTAAACAGGGCTGCAAAAGGTCAGATTTGTTTTTTTGGGGGGAAAAAGTAATCTCTCAGCTGTAAGCAGAGTGAAATGGGATGAAAGCACAGAGACTGAAAAGAGATCAAATTTGAGGGAACTGCAGTGGGAGGGCAGGGGTACAGGGTCTGGAGGTGGAGGAGTAGAGGGGCAGCTGGGAGAGGGGTTAGGAAGACAGAGCATGGCACCACCTGCCAATTGTCTGTGAGGGTGGGAAAGTGGGAAGCCAGTTAGAGAGTCAGTTTTCCATCTGAGTGTTGCTGTGAATGGCTTTATATAAAAAAAGACAGTTACAGAGTGGTTCCATTTAAGTTTCAGTAAGGTTTCTACAGAGATGATTTTTTTAAATTAGAAAAAAGTGCACATTTACTTAAGAGACAGACAATATTGGCTGACAAGAGCCAGTAATAAATAAACTGCAAGGGAAAACTAATAGAAAAATATTTTAAAAAATGGATGAAGGGGAAAAAATGTAAAATACAGGTGAATGAGGATAGGAAAGAAAACCAGAGAGGTTTTAATATTTGTTTGTTTACATTTTCTTTTACATACAGCAGGATATGCTCTGAAAATATAGAATATTAATTTATGGACGACAATAGATTCTGAAACATAAATCTGATGAAAATCTCAAAGTGACCACTTACTCCAAACCGCCGTTGTTGAGTTCTCTTAAGAACCTGAGCATCACCATGCAGCACTCCCTTAACCTCCTAATGCTGTTTAATATAAAGAGAAATTATTACCTCTGTTTTACAGACTGGAGTCCTGAGGTATGAAATAAGTTATCTGTTAGTTACTTATTATTAGGCACTTATTTCATTGCTGGGGTAATTTTCATCTGAGTTCTGAAATCCCCTAACATTCCTGGACTGCTTCCCTTCCTCAGAGTGTCTTAGGCACAGCAATTACTGATGCTATTTCTTTAACTCTGTATATGCCAACCTTTAGATAAATACTGATTTATCTTGGAATCGGTGATACTTTTTTAATGCATGTCTGTAAAAATCATCTTTGGTTGAAGGGTACTGTGGAAAACAATGCTTTGTATTATCATCTTCCTAAAACTTCCATTGAAATAAAACGTATTAACTTAGAAGGAATGTATAACAGCAACATTGGGTATTTCCATCATTTTAATTTTATAATTTAATTTTTGGGTAGTTAGTAAATATAGAGAAGCACAGCTATGCTGTGAACGTTTGTGCCCGCCCACCCTGCCCCCACCTAACCCACAATGTAATGGTAGGAGGTGGCCTCTAGGAGATGATTGCATCCTGATGCTGGAGCCCTCCTGAAGGATTAGCGTTCTTGTAGGAGAGACGCCCCGCTTCTCCCACCAGGTGAGGACACAGCCAGAAGGCGCCAGCTGTGAACCAGGAAGAGGTCCTCACCAGAAGTGCAGGTGCCTTGATCTTGGACTTTCAGCTTCCAGACGGTGAGAAATAAGTTTTTGTTGTTTATAAGCTACCCAGTCTGTGGTATTTTGTAGTAGCAGCCCAAATGGACTAAGACAAGCACAAAGAAAAAATAATAATTATCCGTATTCCTACCATCCTTAACTAATCACCATTATCATATTGTTATTTCCCACCCCCCCATTTTAAAAAGAAAAATTAGTCTAGTCTCATATTTGTTTCAGGGAAACAAGAAAAAAGAAAAATTAGTCTAGTCTCATACTTGTTTCAAATAATAGAATTTCACAAAGATAAAAGTTCAAGTATCACTTCAAGTCTACCACCCAGAAATAACCATTATTAGTTTTAGAATATTATTATACACATCCTTCTAAGCATATACATAAATAGAAGGAATACTTTTCTAAACATGGGATCACATTACTTATATCAAACATATTACAAACTTAATCTTTTTAAAAATATATTTTTATTGGTTTCAGAGAGGAAGGGAGAGGGAGAGATAGAAACATCAATGATGAGAGAGAATCATTGATCAGCTGCCTTCTGCACACGCCCTACTGGGGGGTTGAGCCCACAACCTAGGCATGTACCCTTGATGGGAATTGAACCTGGGACCCTTCAGTCCACAGGCTGACACTCTAGCCACTGAACCAAACGGGCTAGGGCACAAACTTAATCTTACTTAAATTTAATAAAAGAAAGAAAAATTAAAAGTAACTGTTGAACTGGAAATAATTTTGTTGTTGTTATTGTTAATCCTCACCCTAGGATATTTTTTCCATTGATTTTTAGAGTGGAAGGAAGGAGAAAGAGAGAGAAAAAAATACATCAATGTGAGAGAGACACATCAATTGGTTGCCTCCCTCACACACCCCAGGTCTCAACTGGGGTGGGGATCGAGCCTGCAACCCAGGTACATGCCCTTGACTGTAATTGAACCCAAGAACCTTTAGTCTGTGAGCTGATGCTTTAACCACTGATCAAAACCAGCTAGGGCTGGAAATAAATATTTCTTTGCCATAAAATATATTATTTCCTGCAGGACTCTAAATACTCTAACATGTTAAAAGGCTGTATTCACTGTCCTTTTTAAAACACACATACACACACATTTTAATTTGATATATCATCAATGACTAATGACTTTCTGCTAAAAAATGAGAACAGTAGCATCTTTACACTCCTTCCCATCTCTTTTTTTTTACAGAGAGGAAGGGAGAGGGATAGAGAAGTAGAAACATCGATGAGAGAGAAACACCAATCAACTGCCTCCTGCACACCCCCTACTGGGGATGTGCCCGCAACCAAGGTACATGCCCTTGACCGGGATCAAACCTGGGACCCTTCAGTCCGAAGACCAACGCTCCATCCACTGAGCCAAACCGGTTAGGGCTCCTTCCCATCTCTTTATCCTCCACCAGTTCAAAACATTACCTTCTATTTTATAATCATAATTCTCAAATAAATTTTAGCAGGCATGGCTAATGCACTGAAAAACCCTCTGTCTACACCTCTGCCATTCTCAATATTTTTAATGGAAGCAGCTGCTCCTGAAAACTCTCTCCCCAACTGTTAACTCCCAACCAAGGCTTTTCAGCACAATCAACAAGTCTGACTTCCTCCTGCCCCCACCTCTCTAATAAGGTCCAAGAGAAAGGTAAGTGGAAAAATGCCTAGAGATTAATAACTACAGAGTTTTACTTTGCTTGTGGGAGAGGGAAAGAAGCTATGAACACTCATGCATTAATAATTTTGACTCTCTATGACTTTTTGTAACACTGCAATTATCTAGAATGAGGAATGTAAACAGTAGAACTCAGGTGATACAACTGGCTCCCGAGAACTTAACAAGGAAGTGGTGACAGGAAGTCCAGGGAGAATAGGGTCAAAAGGCAAAGAATGATGGGAAGGGTATTTCCAGTGTTTTCCGTACCAGAGAGCCTGACATAGGGGCTGCACCTCATCTCAGGGGAGTACAGCCAGTCTCTACTCATCTCCAGGCTTCCTACTCATTTAAACAGAAAGCTCAGTATTTAGAGCTAAACATCTGGCTTGACAGCAGGGAACATGTGTTAATGGTAGTTCAAAGGAATTGCTGTGTTTTGCAGCTGTTTCTTCTTGATAAAATAATTGTTGTTTCAAATGGGAAATTATTATGTAGAATCAGAGTCAAATGAAAAAGTGGTGTCTTACCACAGCTTTATTTAGCGGTATATAAATAGGTTTTGGGAAAGGAAGGTATAACATTATAAAGCAAGATCAGCATAAATAGTGGATAAGCACTTTCCTAAAGAGCAAAAGGGAACAATACCAGAGAAATGTGACATGTGACAAGAGGCTTGGGTCACATGTCAAATCAATGACTACATGCATTTTCTAACCCTATTTCATAGAAAACACACACACTTGTTTAATCTGCTTCGTCCAGGTTACAAACTTAGTTGTTTACTGAAAGGCACAGAAAACCTGTTTGGAGCAGCTATTTGTATGATCTTAAAATATTTGCAAAGTCTTGAGCCAAGGGTCAAACTGTAATTTACTTGCAAAACTATCAGTTGAAGAAAGAAATTAATAAAAAAAATTTTTTGTAGTTGTTGTTGCCTGTATCTGCGAAGAACAATTGAGAGAGTGCAGATGACTTAGGTCCGAGGGTGAGACGGTAGCCTGGGGGTCTAAAAAGAAACAGAAGCTGAGAAAGAGATTGCAGAACATGCTGCATGCCCTGATTTTCTCTTCCTATGATACTTGGCCATGGTAAAGACCCTAAACAGGCTAAACATTGAAAATGTGAAGGTCTTATGTCACAAGGACAGAATAGATGGGATTTGGTAAGTATAGGGTAGAGTAGCAAGAATTTCAGAACTTGGAAAACACAGAAAAAGAATCTGGGTGCATGGGAGAACATATTTGCAAATGCTAGCACTGATAAAGGTTTAATCTCCAACATCTACAGGCAGCTTATGCAACTTAATAAAAGGAAGATAAATGATCCAATAAAAAAATGGGCAACGGACCTAAACAGAATATTTTCAAAAGAAGACAGAAGGAAGGCCAAGAGACACATGAAAACATGCTCAAAGTCACTTATTATCCGAGAGATGCAAATCAAAACAACAATGAGGTACCATCTCACACCTGTCAGAATGGCTATCATCAACAAATCAACAAACGACAAGTGTTGGCGAGGATGCGGAGAAAAAGGAACCCTCGTGCACTGCTGGTGGGAATGCAGACTGGTACAGCCACTGTGGAGAACAGTATGGAGTTTCCTCAAAAAACTGAAAATGGAACTCCCATTTGACCCAGTAATCCCACTCCTGGGAATATATCCGAAGAAACTAGAAACACCAATCAGAAAGGATATATGCACCCCCATGTTCATAGCAGCACAATTTACAATAGCTAAGATTTGGAAACAGCCTAGGTGCCCGTCAGCAGATGACTGGATCAGAAAACTGTGGTACATCTACACAATGGAATACTATGCTGCCATAAAAAAGAAGGAATTCTCATCATTTGCAGCAACCTGGATGGAATTGGAGAATATTATACTAAGTGAAATAAGCCAGTCAATGAAAGAAAAATACCACATGATCTCACTCATTTATGGATAATAAAGAACATTATAAACTGATGAACAAAAAGATAGTTACAGAGACATTAAAGCAACAAACAGACTTTCAAATTACAGGGGGAAAGTTAGGGAGAGGGGGGGTAGATAAGAAATCAAACGAAGGACTTGTATGCATGCATATAAGCATAAACAATGGACGGAAAACTCTGGGGGGTGAGGGCATGTGTGGGTGTGGGGTGGGGGGGTAATGGTAAGATATGTACACATATAATACCTCAATAAAAAAAAAAAAAGAATCTGGGTGTAAACTGCTCCTCAGACTGGAAGATCACAATTGACTGATTCATTTTTCTTAACTCACTGATTCGTTCTTCTGCCAGCTCAATCTTCTATTGAACCCCTTTTGCATGATTAATAAATTTTATTTTATTAAAAACATTAATATACATGTACCATATAAGCACTTACTTTTTTAATATTACCATGAAATATATACAAAAAATTGGTCATATTTTAGGCTGAAAAGGAAATAGTGCAAAGGGTATAATTTGGATTGGCTGCATACTCAGATCACAAAATGCAGTAAAAAAACTAACCACTTTGAAACTTAAAAACACCCTCCTAAATAACTATTGAGTCCAAAAAATAAAATTAAAATGGAAATAACCGATAATTTGGACATTAATAATAATGATAATACCACACTTAAAATACATGGGAGTGGTTCTTATGTTTAGAGGACAATTCATAGATGTAAATAATTTTATCATTGCCAAAAATTTTAAGTTAATAACTAAGCATTTACCTAAAAATCTAGGAGCATAATTGCAAAATAAACTTAAAGAAATATAATTCATAAAAATTGGACACATTAGTGAATTAGAAAAAGAAAAACAATGTATAAATCCCAAAATATAGTTTTTTTAAAGTTATATTTTATGTTGTTGGTCTTTAAGATGGCTATAGATAGGTAGATAGATATTTGTATTGATTTCAGAGAATAAGGGAGAGGGAGAGAGAGAGAAACATCAATGATGAGAGACAATTATTGATCTGCTGCCTCCTGCACGCCCCGCATTGGGAATCAAGCCCGCAACCTGGGTATGTGCCCCAACCAGGAATCGAACCATAGACCTCCTAGTTCATAAGTCGATGCTCAACCACTGAGCCATGCCGGCTGGGCTAAGATTTCTTTTTTTATGAAGATTATGAAATAGACATATTTTGGTCAAAGCAGGTCATTCATAGACAAACTAGGCCACATCTAGGGCCTTACATAGGCTACATACTACTATAATTTCTCTCTTAATATTCAATAGTTTCTACTTGGTAATATTTCTTATTTTATTCACACATATGTTGTTTGAATATCCACACAATATCAATGTGCCTGCATTTTCACCTATATCTCTAGGTGGAGGTATATTTATAAACATTTCTGCAGCAGAATAAAGTAAATATTGTCAGGAAAGAAGTACTGTTTGAAATAGAAAAACATAAACATGTTTCTCACTGGACTTTGGACTCTGTAAGAACTAACTGACCTTTTGGATAACTAAATCAACAGAGATTTCAACCAGCTGGACTATAATCACACACCAGTGTAATTAGTGCCTCAGGGAAATCGGTGAAACTGGAAAACCAGTTAGGACATTGGTGAGCTGTTTCTTGGATCCTGGAATTTGTCCTTAAGCCTGGGTCCTCCTTTCTCTTTGTTCTGGGTGTGGCTCCTTTGATGAACTTCTAAAATCATTTTGTTACAAACAAGTACCTGGCCATTGTTCTTATGGACACACCAAACAAAATGCAGATGTATCTAATTGAGATATTAAATTTTGTTTAGAAATCTAAATTCTATGTCTCTCTAGAATGAGGCTACTACAGAGTTAGGAGGAAAAATCTTTGTACTAATTCAAAATGAATTGTTCTTGAGAGACGAGAGTGCCTTTTTATATTTAGTTACTAGAGGCCTGGTGCATGAAAATTTATGCACTGGAGGAGGAGTCCCTCAGCCCGGCCTGCCTCCTCTCATAGTCTGGGAGCCCTCAGGGGTGGGAGGCAACCCGCTATCAGGGGAAGGTGACGTCCCCATCACACCTCTGCTGCTGCCACTGCCGGCAGCACAAGCCTTGCCAGCCCTGGTTACCTGAGCCTTGGGTGGCCCTACACCTCGGGCCGCCCCGGGGAAGCTGGGCAGCTGCCATCCAAGGCTTGCCTGAGCCTTGGGCCAGCCCTGTGTGGCTGGAGGGCTGAGGGGACTGGGTGCCGCCATCTTGTGGCTGTGAGCACCGCCATCTTTGAGGGTGTGGCAGTCAATTAGCATATTCCCTCCTTATTGGCTGTGGGTGCCTCCATCTTTGTGAGGGTGTGATGGTCAATTAGCATATTCCCTCTTTATTAGATAGGATTGCCTCACAGGAAATCATGAGACTACGACCATGCCCAAGGGGACACACAGGTCTAATTTCTTCCTTACTGCATGAAAGAAAGATGGTGAAATGAAACTGCACTGGATTGTTACAGACCACCACGTGGTGGATCATCACTGCCTCACATGTGATGCCACTTGTAAATGGATAAGCCAGATGTTGGGAACTGTACTGTCAGCTACGTATACTTGTCACTTTTCGTAGGTTAGGGGGACCAAAGGATCCCTGAGGGTGTGGATTGGGAAATCTCTTCTGAAGAAAATGGTAGCCACACTGTCAATTTTCTGGAGAAAGAATAAAGGTGGTCCCCACCCACAGCCATGGCCGCCATCGTCGCTGCCCCTGGTCCAGGGGCTCCCCTGCCCCCAGAAGAATTGCTTCCGAAAGGCGATGTGGAGAAGACTGAGGAGGAGCTGGGAGAGGATGACGATGACGAGCCAGATGAGACCCTCTAGGGGAGACTCTGGGGTCTGACGGAGAAGCTTCCGGAGAGGATCCAGTCCGAAGCCGGAGCCACTTTTGATCTCTCCCTCTTTGTGGCTCAAAAAAATGTACTGGTTTTCCAGGGCAGCCTGGTGGATTGGGACAGCTTCCTTCATGCTCCTGGTTCTTCCTGTTGTCTTTGAGACTGAGAAGCTGCAAATGGAGCAACAGCAGCCACTGCAGCAGCGGCAGATACTCCTAGGGCCTAACACAGGGCTGTCAGGAGGAATGCCAGGGGCTCTACCTTCACTTCCTGGAAAGATCTAGACTGTTACTGCTCTACTTGACCTGTCTTGGTGGGAGAAGTTTGAAAATTCAATACTGTTGGAACTGATTTTTTTTTCTTTTTTTCTTTTCGGCACCAAAAAAAACCTGGTTGGGAAAATTTCCCCTTCATTGTCTCATGGAGAGACTCCCAACTTGCAACTGTGCCCTGCAAGCTTTCCTGACAAACTTCTCTCCTCACTCTGACACCAGTGCATCCATGCAGATGGTCACTCCAACTCAGGCCATCCCGCCTCTCGCTAAGTTACTCCTAACCAGAAGGTCTCCTCAGTGTCTGCTTGTGGAGTAGGAACTGATGCCAGTGGGAAGGATGTACCCCTGACAGTTAACGACGGTTTTGTTTTGTCATGCACAGTATATGAAATACAAAATGCATTACAGCTGTGGTGTAAAAGCAGCCACTGTGGATGTCTATGTATGTTGGAAAAGAGGGAGGGCTGGCAGCAGTGTTAACCACAGGATGGGTACGGTGGAGGGCAGAGCGGAGCTCACTTCCTCTGCACATTTTGGCCATGAGACCTGTGTGTGTGTCTAAGACAGAAAAAAAAAAAAAGTCAGTGCTCACTTTTGTAATTAAATATTTAAAATGATTAAAAAAAATAAAGGTGGCCTTAGGTTAGAGGAAGAAAGAGCTTCATCTTCTCTCTTGGTTGGTGACAATAGGACCAGACTCTGGTTAAGGAGGACATGATAGAGACACATAACAGTAGACGACAAGATGACATTGGCTACTTGTGACTGAGGACTAAAGAGGGAAATGGCTGCAGGCAATGGCTGACTGACTCTAGAACCAATACTTAAATTTCCATTTTATGTTTTTTTCTTTTGTATGTTCTAATTCTCTTTTTATATTTTTAAGCCTTCAGTAAATTTTTAAGTGCTACAGTCCAATGTTCTTCATGTGGGGAATTAGGAATGGGGCTGTGTTTACAGCTGAAACAGTAGTTTAGGAATGTGAATTTTGCCTCCTTCTGTACTCTTCCCTGAAGTCAGCTTGGTGGTAGTTATCAGAAAATTAAATTGACATTCTGGCTGAGTAGAGAGTCACATGCAAGGCAATAAGCTGAGTGCAAGTGGACACTATTGCCAATGTGAAACAGCTTCCCCACCTCCAAAGGGAGGAAATTGATTAGGGGATAGGCCATATTTTGATGTTATATAGATGGGACTATCTAGTCAGTAGATATTTTAGTTGTAGATGTCAGTCACATAGAAAGAGTCATTCATGCCAGCTAGGCTAACTTGGCAATTAAATTGTAACAGCTTGTGGTACTTTATAACTACTATAGAAAATGCAATTGAAGAAATAAATTACCCATGGTTAATAGTTAATTATAAAATAGTGAGATTATTACCATCTCCAAAATGCCTAATATTGAGCAGAATATGATAAACACAGAAAATTGAGTTTATACCAAATGAAAACCAGATTTAAAACGAATGCAGCCTGCTTCCCATATGAGTTTCTCTCTACAATCTCTTTGAAAAGATTGAAGGGACAAGTTGACCATCAAGACATGGAAACAAATGTTTACATGTTAAAACAGGTGTTGTTTGGCATCAGTTTGTTTATGGGCCAAAGGTACAAATTTCTCCTGTTTCTTGGGAAAATTCTGTGGTTTTTGTTGCTGTCATGTCATAATTCCTATAATGCTGCATAGGAGTCTTAAACACATGCTGAAGGGATCATTTGCTTTCTCCTATAGCAGTGATGGTGAACCTATGACACGCGTGTCAGCACGGACACACGTAGCCATTTTTGATGACACGTGGCCGCATGCCGAGGATGAAACATTTGCTGCTCCTGAGGATGAAACATTTGCGACTAGAGTCTTGGAGTTAGTTTTTGCCTCAAAGTGACACACTACCCGAGTTATGCTCAGTTTTTTGTCGAAGTTTGACACACCAAGCTCAAAAGGTTGCCCATCACTGTCCTATAGCATGGTGGGAAACTTAGGATGATTTGCAAAGTACTGTAGTTCTTCAAAGGCACAAACATTTATTTGTTTATTTATTTTATTATTATTTTCAATTCTCACCCAAAGATATTTTGCCATTGCTTTTTAGAGAGAGTGGGAAGGGGAGAGACACACACAGAGAGAAACATTGGTGTGAGAGAGACACATAGATTAGTTGCCTATTGTATGCTCTCCCCACCACCACGAGGGCCCTGGCTGGGGAGGAGCCTGCAGCCAAGGTATGTGCCCTTGACTAGAATTGAGCCCAGGACCCTATAATCCACAGGCCAACCCTCTATCCACTGAGCCAAACCGGGTAAGGCAAGGCACAAACATTTTTAAAAATGTAATTTAATATGGGCAGCTAAGAGGAAAGTGCACATAAAAAGTAAGTACCTTTTTATTTTCAGCATCAATTTTGTCACAAATATGTTGCAGTTATTCTGTGTAAATATAAAATTTCTGCAAATTTTGACAATTAAAGAGTCTATTTTGATTGGTAAGATAATACAGCTTGTTTGAACACAATTGTGAATTTTACATTCATCACAACAAACACTTACACTGTACAGATATTTTAATGAGCTAGAACAGGGGTTGGCAAAACATGGCGTGAGGACCAAATTATCACACCCATATTATCTACATGACTGGAGTTGGTCCAACTGCAAAGTTTGAGGGCACACTCTCCAAGACTGCTATCACTCTGACACTACCAGGAAGTTTGGAAGATTCCAAAAACCACCCAAACCTAATGAATTTAGTAGTTCACTAGAAGGGTTCATAGAACTCACTGAAAGTTATTATACTTACAATTATGATTTATGACAGGGAAATGATACACATTAAATTCAGCCAAAGGAAGAGAAACATTAGACACAGCTTAGGAGGGTTCCTAAGGCAAAGCTTCCATTGTCCTCTCCCATGGAGTAATGACCCATTACCGTCCCAGCATCAGTATTTGACAATATCCATGAATTGGTGTCAGAGTTTTGTTGGAGCTTCATTTCACAGGAATAATGGATTAATTGATTACCCACATGATTGAACTCAGTCTCCACGTCAACTGATACCACATGACTCAAAGTGTCCACCCTAAATCACATGATTGTTCTTTCTGGTATGGCCAGCTAGCACCCTAAACAAAGACACTCCTATTAATGATGACATAGATTGCCTTCCAGAAGCATTTTTATACCTGTTGATCAAAAGTAAATTAATTATACATTTAACATATAATTAATGCCAGTATCAATGTTTAGTCCTAAGACATTAATGGGCAAATGTTACTGATAAGCAAAAGGATGGTATGTAGGGAGTCTCCTTGCGAAGGTTGGATTTAAACCTCTGAACATTGTTTTGTGCTTTTGTGCATTGAGTAGGTTGATTAAATTTTGGGAAAGATCCAGCAGTAAAGGCCTTGTTGTTCCATCAGTAAACTTTTACCAAGGGCCTCTTTTCAGCAAGATAACCACCAGGCACACAGTTCTCCAATCTTTCACTTATCTGCTCCAGATCATGTGGGAGAAAAAATGGTGAGAAAAAAGTGGTGATTTACATGCTAAGGCACAGGTTATTGGATTCAAAGCAGTTTTTTTCTAGATCTGTAAAGTCAAAAAATTTTCCCCCCAATTCTAAGCCCTGTGAAGATTTGGCCTTTTTTACGCATATTCCATATAATAAAGAGGTAATATGCAAATTAACCCTCACACCCTCACAAGGTGGCTGCCTACGACCAAGCCGGCAGGGGGGTTAGTGAGGGACGAACAAACGACTGAACAGCAGGCTGCATGGGGCAACCAGGCCAGCGGGGAAGCTGTGAGGGGCAACCAGGCCGGCAGAGGGAGCAGTTGGGGGCAACCAGGCTGGCGGGGGGGGGGGGTGGTGCAGTTAGGGGTGACCAGGTCGGCAGGGGGGGGCAGTTGGCGGTGACCAGGCTGGCAGGGGGGGGGGGACAGTTGGGGGTGACCTGGCCAGCAGCGAGGGGCAGTTAGGGGTGATCAGGCTGGCACACAGAGGCAATGAGGGGTGATCAGGCTGGTGGGGGCAGTTAGGGGCGACCAGGCAGGCAGGCAGGTGAGCGATTAGGAGCCAGCAGTCCAGGATTGTGAGAGGGATGTCCGACTACTGGACATCTGGCAGCTGGACATCCCCCGAGAGGTCCTGGATTGGAGAGAGTGCAGGCTGGGTTGAGGGGAACCCCCCCCCCCATCCACGAATTTTGTGCACCGGGCCTCTAGTTATTAAAATAGAAACTAAGCTACATTCTTTCTCCTGAACTTATTTGTAGGTTGTTACAGTAATGGATGATCATTAAAGAAATTGAAAGTAAAGTAGAAAAAGAAAACAAATAGTCTATTATTTTATCTATCTTCTTTTCTAATTTTAGATATTAAAAATGAAGTTGTACCTTTCCTCTTCATACTCTATATAACTTACCTTTTCCCATTTATTATTATACTTGTTCTTACAAATTATTACACATTTAAAAAAAACATTTTAATTGTTATATAATAATCCTTGCATGGATATAGCATTGTTAATTTAACAATTTGACTTTCGTTTTCTACATTTTTCTCAAGTGGTGTTTTTGTTTTTTTGTTTGGTGGAGTAATATACCAGAATATCATTCCAAAATCCTTTTTACAAATTTATGCAAGCTGATAGGATAATCCAGAATCTTTCCTCTAATGGATATCAATTGCTTATATAATAAAAAAACACATGTATTTACATGAGTTAAATTTCATAATCAAGTCAAATAAGTTTATTTATAATTTTATTTATTTTAGCAAATACTAAGATGTATTTAATACTATATCTCATTTGCATGTTTAATTAATTGAGTTTTCAGAAATGTTGAATATGAGGAAGAACAAAAATTAGTGTTATCTAGGAAATATCAGTGAAACTTATCTTGTTCAATGTGGTTTGGCTTGAAATGGGCGTCCCTGGGTAAGAGGATTAGAGGATGCCCTTTACAATTGTGCCACCCAGTGTGGTTTTAATCTCAGCTCTGTCTCCTAGCTGTTGTCCTGGATGCCTCCACCCTGTCCCCTTTTCTCTGCAGGTCATTCTATCATGACCTCCATCTTCCACCTAGAAGTGCATGACACTGCCCCCTGTTGCCCAGCCTGACCCCTCAATCCACTCTCAATATTGGCAAGGTTCTAGGTTCTGAAGTGAGGTTTTTTTTTTTCCTCATGCAAGGCAGAACTGTCTGTTGTCAGTTCCTTGCTGTGCTTCTAGTGATAATAGCTCTTTATTTATCTTCCTTTCTGTTACAGCGTTTTTCTCCCTAGAAATTTGGCATGAGTTTCTGAGGGCTTGATCGGAAGGCAATTGAGGGATGCATCTCACACTGCATCCAGAATTGTCCTCCCTCTCAGACCTCAGCCGATGTCCACAGAATAAGCTTGGACTCTTCTACTCCCTCCTCTTTCCCTGAACTCTTTCCCCACCAACCACATTGCCTATGAGAGGATAAAGAAAGAGTTTCTGTTCCCCAGTGGCTTCAGGGCCCCAGGCTTAGAGGCTGGCTGTCGGCATCTCCCACTGCTCCTCCCAGGATGATCCTTGATCCTCTTGAAGTTGTTCTCTGGCAAGCCTGTCTACAGGCCACCCTGACATGGTTAGACCTCTCTGAGTTCTCAACTTCTTAACTTGAGCTAATGCTCTGGAATCCTGATTCCATTGATTTAGAAATTATTAGACTTGATTTTTTTGTATTAACATGTTTAAATTCTCACATTGCTAAATCTCCATTGATTTTTAAAAAATTCATTTGTGTACCAGACAACAATTTAATCAGGAAACTGGTCTAATACCCTTGTGAAAATGTGATTTATTTCTTCAGAACTTTGCCTGACAAAGTAGCTGTTTTCTGTTCTTATTTTATGATCATTGATGTTTCCTTGCCCTTTATGGTGAAAAGTGGGTGACAAAGCAGGCAAAGGGAAGGCAAATGTTTTTTTAATTTTATTTGTTTTACAGAAATTTTATTGTTTCTAAAAAATCTTTTTAGGCCTGGCTGGCATGGCTCAATGGTTGAGCATCAACCTATGAACCAGGAGGTCATGGTTCAATTCCCAGTCAGAGCACATGCCTGGGTTGTGGGGCTTGATGCCCAGTGGGGGGCATTCAGGAGGCAGCCGATCAATGATTCTCTCTCATCATTGATGTTTCTATCTCGCTTCCCATCTCCCTTACTCTCTGAAATCAATAAAAAAATATTTAAAAAGAATTTTAGAACTCTTTACTACAGCTATTATGCACTATAATAAAATATAGAATTTTATGGCAAAAATTCAGAATGTATGGTGAAAACTACTATTAACAAAGCAAGTAACAAAAAGAGATTAGAAAAGCCATTAGGTGAGTGCAAATTTGATGTGAAAGAAATTTCTTTGGCTTTATCCCCATCCATCTATCCCTCCATCTGTAAATCCATTTATTTGTCCATCCATCCATGCAATCATTCACCTTCCACCTATGTCAGATGTTCTGACCATCAAGGATGTGAAAATGATCAAGGTGTGGTGTATGCCCCACAGGAATATATAATCTAGAGGGGGACAGAGATGTGTCAAGAGGTATGACATTCCTTTGGCCATGTCAAAGGACAATTATAAGGAATGTTTTACATGGTTCCTCAGAGAATCTCCACTGGGATTTGAGCCCCAATTACCCACAGTTGTGAACTGCTTAATACTTGCTCCTTTATTGGCTTTCCTTTACTTACTTCATTCTTCCTTCTTCCTCACTCTGGCTTCCTTGGAACACCATCCACATACACTACTTGTATCCAATTTCCTTGTCACTTTTACTCAAGGTCCTGCTTTTGACAGAACCCAATTTTTGTATTTAATACAAAATAATAATTTCTATAGATGATAAAGATATAAGCAGAATTCTCCTGTTCTATAGAGGATGAAACAACTAATTTCTTGAGTAGGAGTTTCCAGGGAAGTTTATAAGTCAATTGCAGGAGCCAAAGAAAGGAAGAAATTTGAAATTTATAGTTGAAAGATAAGGTTCTCCAATTTCTTTAACTAGAATTCATCATGGGATATGTAGTCCTTGGATGATATAATGAAGGCTAATTTGCATATTTCCTGTTATTTGAGTGAGTTACATATGCCTGAGTTTTTATGGGCTTTTGGGATGAGTCAAGGATGAAATAATTTGGAGCTAATGCCCAATCCTTGAACTAAGCAGTTTGAAGAACAAATAATAGGAACAGGTCTATATTTTGACCATTGAAACCATTCCTTGGAACAGAGAGGATGGTTGGAGGTAGGAGAATATCAGAAAACCCAGGCTTGGTCCAAGGATAATGGTTGTGGTCAGGGATGAAAGGACAGTTTGCTTGCAGCACTATATGGTGGCTTTCTACTGTCTTGTAACCAAGCTTCCAGAGCAATGTGTGCCAGATTCCAAGATAGAGGGGCTGTGAAAATTTAAAGAGTGCTAAAAGGAAAAGTTGTGATTCATCAAAGCATTGTAAAACACTAAAATCATGAGAACCTCACTGGGGAAACCCATTCACCAGAACCTAGATCTTTGGCTAAGATCTCTGGAGAGTATGTTTGAGAAGGTCCATACTAGTGTTAATGGGAGGAACAATGTCCTCCCTCAGCTCCAGAGCCTTAAACTATACCAAGACACAGGCACAACTATCAAAGTTCCAGAGGTCACAAATGGAGGAAATCAACTGTGGCAGCTGTCCCACAGACTCGTCAGATGGAGGAGGTCATGCAATACAGATGGGCAAGAGCTCCAGCTCTCAGACCCAGCGACTATGGATATAGTTATCCACATCCTTCTGGCTGTTTCTCCCCAGTCAGCTGGTAGTCGACATTGGGTTATAATGGCATACTTAACCACCAAGATTATGGCACTTCTCTTATTGTTGTTGAACAACAACATGAAATTCTCTCCTGGGGCAATATAATAAAACCTAATATAGAATGTGATGACAAACAGTACAAAACTCCAGATATAAGGTGTCTATTGATCATAATAATTCTTAAAATAACTTTCAGATTCACTTCACCTCTGAGTTCCCATTTTCTCATTTGTAAAAGAGAGATAATAATACTTATCTTCAAAGGTATGTCATATATAAGAAAATGGGTGCTGAGCCTCCAGCATCTCAGTACCTGACAATGCCAGACATTTAAGGTAGTTCAGCTGTCTCTACCTCTCCTCCTGCAAGGTAAGCAAGAGAATAGCTGTTCTAAATAAATCTGATTTCTTTTTTAAAAATCCTCAGCATTAAAGTAAAGAGGGAGCATCTGAAAGTAACCTTTCTTTTTTAAAAGACATGATAATCAGGTTTGGGGTACTTCTTTGGGAAGATCAGAAATGGGTTAGATTGCTGTGATTATTTCCTCTCTTACAAGAGTTCCCTAAAGATTTATACATAATTTGCAATTTAAAAATTATAAACTGTTTTTCTTTTGAAGACTTTTGTGAAATTGCATAGACATTAGGTAATATCAAGTATGATTACATAATTTATGGCTCATGAAACAAACAAAATCAGTTTTCTGGAATTGTACCTAGATAAAAATAATAGTAGTCTGCCTTCTGTCTCTTTACACAAATGATCCAATGTAGTCACAAGCCTGTAATACTTATTTTACTACATTTATATATTGCTATATATTATATATTACTATATTTATATTTTACTATTAATGTATATTTGTATATAGTATATATGTACAGATAATATAGTATGTTATATACTACATAATGTATTTTACTATAATACTATTTTACTTTTTCTTATTTTTTATAGCATTTAAAATATGATCACTGATAAATGCCTCCTTAATATATAGGCATATATATATCTGTATGTTCATAATGTACATATATACACTGAGTGGCCAGATTATTATGATCTCTGAATGCATAATAATCTGGCCACTCAGTGTATATCCTATATAATAAAATGCTAATATGCAAATTGTCCTCTCAACCAGGAGTTCAACCATCAGGCAGGCTGGCCAACCACCCATGTCCCCTCCCCCTGGCTAGGCTGGCCGGACCCACCCATGCACGAATTCATGCACTGGGCCTCTAATACACACACACACACACACACACACACACACACACACACACACACACTGAGTGGCCAGATTATTATGCGTTCAGAGATCATAATAATCTGGCCACTCAGTGTATATACACAATAATATATTTCTGTCTTGCAAAATAAGGATAACTTCACCATAACATCATTCTTTTTTTTTGTATGTGCAAAGTTGTTTATTGCCATGTTCGATGTTACATTTAAAGGTAACACATTAGCCCTAACTAGTTTGGCTCAGTGGATAGAGTGTCAGCCTGCAGACTGAAGGGTCCCAGGTTCGATTCTGGTCAAGGACATGTACCTTGGTTGCGGGCACATCCCCAGTAGGGGTGTGCAGGAGGCAGCTCATCGATGTTTCTCTCTCATCAATGTTTCTAACTCTCTATCCCTCTCCCTTCCTCTCTGTAAAAATCAATAAAATACATATTAAAAAAATAAAGATAACACATTAAATGAAAGCATAATGGTTAAGAAATTACGGCACATTTACATGATGAACTATTTCATAGCTAAAATATGAAATAACTACTATATAATGGGGAAATATTAATAAGGTAACATTAGTGAACAATATAGAATATATAATTGAATAGATAAAAGGATTTAATCCATGCAAATAATACATGAACCATAACATTCTTATACAGACTCTCCTAGGAAATAAAATGAGCTCTGCAGTTAGTTCTTGCATCACACTGGCCCATGCCATTTGAAATTCGTCCATGGTCTTTCTATGAAGTTAACGTTTAGAATTCAGAATTTCAGTCCAGAAAATTTTATCATAGCAGCTGCACAATTCTGTTCGTATCGACTAATAAATTGCTTGCTCTTAATCTTATATTTGGGCTCACTCTAGCCAAAGATGTTATGTGGCAATCCCTTTTAAATATATTTTTATTGATTTCAGAGGGGAAGGGATTAGAAAAGATATATAGAAACATCAATGATGAGAGAAAATCATTGATCAGCTGCCTCCTGCAAGCCCCACACTGGAGATTGAGCCTGCAGCCTTGGCATGTGCCCTGACTGGGAGCCTGCAGCCTGGACATGTGCCCTGACTGGGAATCATCAACGTGACCTCCTGGTTCATAGGTCGATGCTCAACCACTGAGCCATGTCAGCTGGGCGGCAATCCCTTTTATAGGCAAAGTAACACTAAACACAATTATTTCTTGAGAACCTTCTTTGAGCAGAATGCTGTTTTTAAGCTCTGTGAATAATATAAAGAAAAATTTCTCCCTGTCTTCAGAAGAGAGATAGATACATTCATTCACTCCAAATATTGTGAGATACCATATATGCTGGGCATGTACTAATAATTTATACCCCTAGGATATGGTATATCATGAGTTCTATAACAAAGATTCAAACTGTTTTAGATACTATGGGAAAGGAGAGATAAATTTGGATTAGGGATAGCGAGTATCGCTCTATTCAGGACATATTATTTGAAATTGGCCACGAAAGATTGATTGAACTTTGACAAGTGGAAAATGAGAGGGAGAAGGACATTCTTGGTAGAAGGGACTCTATGTGCATGTACAGTCTTAGTTACACTGAGACTCAAAATATACATTTATTTTTGTTATGCTTATTGTGTCCTGAACTACAGAATACTTTTATCCTATGAATCATAAAAGAACAACACTGTGATGTAATTATCTGAAGGATACCCAGACCATTCAGCCTTTTGAATAGCATATAATCATAGGAAAGGATGATTACTTTAGATACAATTGTTTGGGCTGGAGTTAGCTTAGGTGGTGAGCTTGGAAGGCAGTTAGCTGGATAATGGGTGGTAGTGTAACTACCTTACAGTTCTGTAGGTCAGAAGTCCAGCATGGATCTCATTAGGTTAAAATAAAGATGTTGCTCTGACTGGTTTGGCTCAGTGGATAGAGCGTTGGCCTGCGGACTCAAGGGTCCCAGGTTCGATTCCGTTCAAGGGCATGTACCTTGGTTGTGGGCACATCCCCAGTGGTGGGTGTTCGGGAGGCAGCTGATTGATGTTTCTCTCTCATCAATGTTTCTAACTCTCTCTCTCTCTCTCTCTCTCTCTCTCTCTCTCTCTGTAATAAATCAATAAAATATATTTAAAAATAAATAAATAAAATAAAATAAAGATATCAGCAGGGCCAGGTTCCTTTTTGGAGAATCATTTCCTTGTTCATTTAGGTTGTTTAGCAGAATTCAGTTCCTCATGGTATCTCCATTTCCTTGCTGGCTGTCAGCTAAGGGCTGTTCCCAGCTTTTAGAAACCACTCAAATGCCTTGGCTCATGAACCCCTTCCACCATCTTAGAAGCCAGCAATGCTTCTGCCTTCCACTATTAAGGATTCATCTGAACCCACCTGGATAGTCCAGGATACTATCCTCCTCTCAAAATCCTCAACCTTAGTCACATCTGCAAAACCCCCTTTGTCAAGTAAAGTAACTTCTTTGAAGGTTCCAGGATTAGGGTGTGAACATTTTGGGGGGTACCATTATTTGGCCTACCACACAGTGCCTTCTCTCCTCTGCCACCCCCTAGAAGTGTAGCCAGTGGCAGAATAGAGAGCCACATATGCTCCTGTTAGGGTGTCTGTGGGTATCAGTAACAGCAGTTACAGCAGCAAATCTGGAAACTGGGTCCACTGAGAGACATGATAGATTTCAGTTCTAAGTCATTAATGTATCTAGAATCCAATGAACCTTTTGAGGTAAGAATTGTACACTTCTAACTAGATGTTTTCTCAACATTTACTAGCTATATGCTAGCCAGTATAGAAAACATGAAATTCAGACTACAGGCCCCTGACCATCAGATTCACAAATCGAATTTGTCAGAGAGAAGCATCATGATAACAGTGTGAGGCATGCCCTGAGGGGCCGGGGCAGTGTTAGGGAGGGTTGAGCCATTGCCACAGATAAATAGAATGGTAGAGTTGTCCAAAGGACCCGAGATATCATTTAGTCATGTCCTAGACCTTTCAGGAAACTTCTTGGGAATGGACCCTACTCTTATATCTAGTACCCTAAATTATATCCAACATATAAAATATTGTTTACTGCCTAGTGGGTGTTCAGTGAATACTTCTTGACTCACTATGTGGAAACTCAGGTCAGAAGGGTGAATTGGTATGATTAAGGTCACACAGCTTGTTTATGGTAGAGCTGGATCTAGAAACTAGTTTTGATTTTTCATTCATTGTTCTATCAAATTTAGAAGGCAGCTCCTGGAAAATGAACTACTTCAACAAATGAAGCCTCCTGTATGCTTTCTTTCTACCTTGCATATAGCATCTCTCCCCCCTTTATAAAATATTGCTAACCAAATCTATAAATTTCATGTCTGCGTCATGAGTCAAGAGATCTGAGTTCTGTTCCCAGTTCATCTGTTGACTTTCTTTATGGCTGAAGCAAATTACTTCACCTGTCCAAACTCAGTTCATCTATCATGAGAAATGCTAAGGCTCCTTTCAGCTGTTATGCCCTATAATTCTACATTTCATGAAAGCTAATGAAATAATAAGCTTACCCGTGGACCGAGCATACCCCTGAATATCTTTATATCAGTGTTCTTTCTTAAAGTGTCATCAGAACAGCACCTCTATCAGAATCACCTGGGGTGATTCTGCAATTGTTAAAAAGAATGAATTTGATTAATAATTGTTGATTTGGAAATATTTCCATTAGGCCATACTTCCCAACCCTTTTTACCTCTATAGTCATAGTACCCATAAAAAATAATTATATTTATGTGGTTTACTGGGGTAAGAAACCTTAGACTGTCTTTTTGCCAATGCACATCTCACAGAAAACTCTGCCCTAAGTATCATTAAATGAAAAAAATAAGTTGCAGAAAAATATACAGGGTGTCCCAAAAAATGTATACACACTTTAATAGCTGATAGTTCAATTTTGGAAATGAAGTGTATTTTTAATAAACATTGCCTTTATAATTATTCAAAGTGTGTGTATACATTTTTTGGAACACCCATATATCTGTTACCATTTTTTTCAAGACAATGCCAAAACTCTGTATAAGTATATGTCTGCATGATTATGTATTATATATTGTATATGATTATGTGAGTGTTATGTTATGTAAATTATATGTACAATATTATAAGAATCTTAAAAGGAACATACCAGGTTGTTAATGTAAGGAAGAGAAAACAGAAGAAAAAGGATAAAAAACTTAAAAAAGGTGAAAACACCGTATGTATGCTATGAACCTATTTATGCATTTATGTAAAATAATGTATTTGTATATAAAGACATTTAAAAAATAAAAAATTTTTCAGATTCAGGGCCTCTATCTTAGATCCCTTAAAGCAGAATCTTAGGGATAGGAGATGTGGAGAGGTGGGGACCTGCACATTAACAAGTATCTCAAGTGATTCTGGAACAATGAAGTCTGTAAATTTTTGCATTAGGTGTTAATGTCACCAGCGGTAAACAGAGCATATTTGGAAATTTCCACCCTGCAATTTCCACCAGGCAGGCTCAGCTTATCCTCATTGTCTTGGAACATATTAGATGCATAATAAATAGCTGCTGATTATTTGGGTCATTTGGAGGACAGATGGAGGGAGAGAGGGCGGAAGTGGTGAGAGAAGCAGATCAGCTGGGCTAGATTAAGCCTAGGAGAGAAGAGGAAAAGCACCTGGGAACAATGGGCCCGGCCCCTTGGCCATTTGCAGACATTCAACAATGCTATTTGTTAGGCACTAAATTCATGAGGGAATTTTTCCGTGTCTTATTTCATTTACTTCTTCAATAATCCTTTACAGACCCAAAGAGGTGAAGTGAGTAGCCCACGTAATATCATAATTAGGATTTTAACATATAATTGGGTTTTGAGCACTGAAGAATCAACCAGATACGATGCTGCTGCTAATAGGAGGGTGAGCACAACAGATTGTTTGCTCTTTTTCATATCCAGAATCTTGCAGCTCTGCCAGGATCATCCCTGTCAGTTGTTAGTTATTAGTCGACACTCCTAGTCGGCTGCCCAGAAGCAGCTTGTCATATACCCTAACCTGCATCCGCCAAAGACAGATCACAGCAAAATGTGATTTTTGTTTTCACAGCAGGGAGAAAGTGTTTCCCAGCTGACTTTGCATAGCACACACAAGCCTTCAAGAGGCCAAGGCAACTTCCAAATCTTCCGCACCTACCAAGTGAAGATAATTCTGGCTCTTTGTAGCTTCATCTGCTAAGTGCTTTTCTGTTAGTGCAGAAGGAAGATGAAAGTAGTGGAAATAGATACCCTTAGTTCAGGGGTATGGTAACAAATCGTTCAAATAAATTCCTTACGCAAGCCCATTTTTCAGTAATCTCATCCCTGGTGTTGGGGAGGGAATAGGGAAAAACCAGAGGTGTATGTTTTGTGCCCAAATACTTGAAAGTCAACAAAACGGCATCTTTTTGTTGTGCACTAATATTAACTTGATCTCTCGACTTGTGCGCCTCCCCCTCCCCACCTTCCCCCCATTTCCGAAGTAGCCATTTTGCAGATTCCAGAGGATGGGAGCTGGGGCTGGACCCAAACCTCTGCGGAGCCAATCCGGATCAGTAGCTCCGCGGCTGATCTCCGATTTGGCAGCAACCTAGAGGGGCCGGAAGACGGGAGGCTGGGTGTGCCAAACTTCATTAGCCGGGCCTCCAGGACAGTGGGTTTGGAGACCGCTGCAGAGCTTCTCCCTTCCGCACGCCTCTCCGTCAGCAGCTGTGAATCAGTGTGGTTCAATAGCCACTAGCTCCCAGGTGTGTAGCCCGCGTCTCAGGCTACCTTCCCAACCTGGGGCCGAGGTGTCCGCGGACATATTCCCACCTCTTCTCCAAATCCCATGTGGCCCGTTTTAAATCGATGACAACACCATCAAGTCCACCTAAACCGGTTGCTGCTCAAAATGAGAAGCGGTCGGGTAGCACCTGCAGGGGTTGCGGGCTGGACCCCCCCAGTTGGGGGCGTGCAGGAGGCAGCCAGTCAGTGATTCTCTTTCATCATGGCTGTTTCAATCTCTCCCTTCCTCTCTGAAATCAATAAACATATTTTAAAAAATATAAATAAATAAAATATCCATGTTATAAAAAAAAAAAAAAAGACGAGCTGCAGAATCTCAGTCGGGCCCAAGGACTGCAGGGCGGATTTAGCAGCTCTCGAGTCCCAGCTCCAGGCTTCCTCCGCCCCTATTCAGTTGTAGCCAAAGCCCGGAGCGCGGGATTTCCCCGAGGAACGGGACGGCGAACGGGAGCGGCGGCGCGGCCGGGAGCCGGCGCACGGGGCATGCTCAGTGGCGCGGCCGGCTGGGTGGCCCAGCAGCTGTACCCGGATCTGCTCGGCGCGGCGGCGACGTGAGCGCGCAGGGGGGCGGCGTCCTCGCCTCGTCTCTTTCTCTGCGCCTGGGTCGGGTGGGTGACGCGGAGCGCGCGAGAGAGATGTCGGATTTCGACAGTAACCCGTTTGCCGACCCGGACCTCAATAACCCCTTCAAGGTGAGCGTCGTCCCCAGCCTCCCCCGCCGCCGCCAGGAGTCATTGTTTGTGCAAACAGACAAGTTCCTTCGCGCCCACCGCGCCCGCCCCTCTGCTCCCCTCGGCCGCCTAGACTGGGGCTCCGGGCCGCCGCACTCCTCTTGGGGTTCGCGCCCGGGCCCCCGCGGCACTGGTTTGCGGGGGGTGGGGGGGTCGGAGCGGAACCTCTTCAGCTCCGCGTCGGGACCCCCTTCCTTCCCCACGTCCCCGACTGAGGAGCGTCATGCCCTCCCCCCGGGAGTGGGCCCGAGCGCCCGAGGGCTCCCGGCCCTCCTCTCGGGAGCGGGCCGAGTGGGAGCGCTGGGCAGGTGGAGTTGTCACCTGCCAGGCAAGCTTGGCTGGCCCGGCCCGGCCCGGGCGGCGGCGGAGCGGGAGGGAGGCTGGCCCTCCGGCGGGGTTGTCATGGGGACCCGGGGTGGCGGCGCAGAGCTCTGCCTGGAGTGATGGCTGAGGTGTGTAGCAGAGGTGAGGGCACCGAGGACGCTGCGATTTAAAAAAAAAAAAAAAAAAAAAAAAGATGGTATTTTTATTTCTTAAACTTGTGTTGCGCTCAGATACACTTGTGTTGCGCGGCCACCCCTCTCTCGACATTTAGGCTGAGGGGGAGGGTGTGGTATCCAAGTTAAAAACGAACACACCTGTAAAAGAAGAGGGCACGTGGACGATCGCCTTCCTAACCCAGCTCCTCTTAGGGAGGGAAACGACGGGATATTTTCCAGGCTCCTGGTGCGTCACCGGTTCTCCGGGCTGTTATCAGGATACCATTTTCCACGTGAGCTGCTTTCCTTCTTGGAGACTAGACCTTATTTACCAACCACAGCCTGGGAAGGGTTTGGCTCCGAAGCGGGCCGAGGAAGGAGACGAAGGAGCTCATTATCTGCGCTTGAATGGATGCAGTATCTAAACAAGTAGCTCTTGAAAAGTACACCGGGTTTGATAAGGAGCCCCGCTAGCTTAGTACGTGGAAGTTGTTGCCAAATGTTGGTTGAAGTGGTTTCTTCATTTCCCCTGGATAGATGCAGTATAGTAACCTTAATTCGTAGCCTTCACAAAATGAAATAGTAACTTTAATTTGTGGTCACGTAAGTGCCACTTTTGGTGTGTGGAGCTTACCATTTCTTCTTTTTACTCCTGGTTTTCTCTCTTATTAAGAATCTGGAAGAGAAAAAAATTCCCCAATTTTGATTTTTTAGCCCGATAAGTTGATGGAGGATTGTGTTAATTGGATGATCCTGGTTATAATTGACAATTGGACGCACTCTGTATAAACAGAATAGACCCAGTCACTATGCTTTGCCTCTGATTTCACTTGAGAAAATTCGGTACAACTGGCATGGAACTTTTCAGGTTTTTACAGATGCTATGGTTGCATTTTAAGGAGATTTTTCTCACTCAGAAGTGTAGTATTTAGTGTTCTATCATTCCATGTTGTGGAAAATCTCATTATTTAGTCATAGAAATTCTAAAGAGATTTTTCGTAACTTGCCAAATGGGTGTTATTTTAAGGTATGTTAACCTGTTAGATTTTCCTAATTCACTTAATTCATTAATGCTGTTTTTCAGTGTCTGACAGTGTGGCTATCGGTTTTCTATTTGGTCATTCCATTTCATAGCTTATTTTATATATCTGGTTCTCTTTTATTAAAACTTTTTCTTTTATTGAATTTATTGGGGTGACAGAGGTTAACAAAATTATACAGGTTTCAGGTGCACAATTCTGCAACACGTCATCTGTACACTGTATTGTGTGTTCACCACTCCAAGGCAAGTCGTCTTCCATCACCATTTATCCCCCCTATACCTTACTCCCCCTCCCCCTACCTCCTATAGCTGGTGTTCTTGCTATTGCACGACATTGTCTTCTTCTTAGCCCAGAATGCTCTTTTGTGACATCTGGTGTTGCCATGACCCTTTCCTCTTCTGCCACACATAAGGTTTCTGTACTAATTCTAACCTCCAAAATAGTTTTAAATACTCATTGATTGTGGCATAAAATCATAAACTTTTTGTTCTTTATAAGTGGATGCACCCAGAGGATAATTTTTATTCAGGTTCATAAAATATTTCGAGGGATGGATAATTTAGGCCTAAAGAAGACCTGATTGCACACATGTTCCTGTTTATGGTCTTTCCCTGTTTTTATTGACAGTCACAGCACAGTGCATCTGACCCTTTATCTTTAAATTTGTTTCCAGCTGCCCTTCCTCTTTCAAAGTCAAACTTGACATCTATAGCATATTCCTTCTTCCTTCATTTTTACCTTCCTTCTATGTAAATGAGATTTTTGAAATAGCATTTCTGGTCCTCTCTACCTAAATATAAAAAGTTTCTAGATCCATCTTTGTATTACTTTATAATCATCTTTCTTTTCAAATATGTTAATATTTTCAATATTGTAAAATAAAGTTCATATTTTCAAAATATATGATGTATTTTATATTTGGCAACTACCTAATTTCTTCTTGATTAAAAGCTACTTGATTTCCGTTGGTTTTTCAGAGTTTTTAAATATTTCTTTTGCTTCACTTTTATGTTAGGAACACATTTTGTCACATCTTCATTTGAGCCATGTCATGAAAATAATTTCTGAGGATAATGTCTTTAGATAATGTGACAGTGGTTTACTTGATTTTATTAGCTGTTGTAAAGTTATTTGCTGGATTCAGTTCATTTTTTGATTGACTGCTTTATTTTAGCAGTTGTGATAGGTTCCGTTAATGAGTTTATGGCCTTTGATTAATTTTCATTGTGCATCAAGAAACTTGGAATAACTGGAAATGTGTAGTAATCTGAAAAAAAAAAGATTATTATATGGTTGTTTTTGATAATCCAATCTTGAATAAAATGCGGTTTTAAAGCTAGAGAGGAAAAATATTTTCTGTATAGTCCATGTATTTATTGAATAATTGCTGAATGTTCTTTATTCTTTTCAGTTATTCATTCTTTCAACAACTATTAAAGAAACATTTCTGTTTTAAAGGATATGAGCCTAACATGGCAGCAAACATGCTTGGAAGGTGAAATAAAATGAGAGAGTTTAATAACCAGAGGAGAGATCAGTAATATAGAATCTTATAAGTAAGTGCAAGAGTGTATGAGTACAAGTCAGAATGGGTGTAACTTGTTCAAAGGAGGGAACAGTAAGTGGCCAGAAAATTTTCATGTCTCCTAATATGATTTAGTATACGGTATTAATGTGCTAATTGATTGTGTTAGAAAATTCATTTTAGAAATAACAGTTTCTTAAAATAGAATAAAAATTTCAAAGTTGGGAAAGGAAAATCTTAAAATGTATTTAGTTAGAGCTTATTCTATGTATGATAAAAAGCCCAGATACATGCTATTTTACATTTGACAACGATCCTAATTTCTTTTTGATTAAGAACCTTTTGATTTCTATTGCTAACTTGCAACTTGCTCATTGTTGTTTTTTTTAAATCCTCACCCGAGGATATTTTTCCCATTGAGGGAAAAGGTGAGGGAGAAGGGGAGGGAGAAAGAGAAAGAAACATCGATGTGAGAGAGACACATTGATTGGTTTCGGCCAGCATTGGCCCCTACTGGTTCCGGGATGCAACCCAGGTAGGTGCCCTTGACTGGAATCGAAATCGAGACCCTTTAGTGCACAGATCAATGCTCCAACCAGGTTTTGCTCATTGTGTTATATCCAGGTGTAGGTAGTGCAGAATTGGCATTAGAACTTAGATCTCCTGATTCCAAGTCCACTGCCGATGGCACTCTATTTGGTTGCATTTTCCACACCAGAATTCTTGTTTTGTATTTGGTGCATTTGATCTTGGCTTTGTCACTAACCAACCATGAGACCTTGGAAAGTTAGCCACTCTACATCTCAGTTTACTATTCTGTAAAATAGGATAATGGTACCATTCCTTCTCCATAGGATTGTTAATAGGATTAGATGAACATATATTTAGCATGTAATAAGTACTCAATGCATGATGGCTTTAATTTGATAATAAAAACTAGTATTAATAGTAATTCAAGGAATTGTATTTAATTATGTATAACTATATTATTCTTAGCTTATTAATTTGGTGAAGTTCATGTTCCTTTTGACTCTTCTAGAGTGCTAGTAGTAGTTTTTTGGCAGGTCATAGTAGAGAAATTAAGGCCAAAAATAATGAAGTGATTTGCCCTGAGTCACCCTGCTAGACTAATTCCAGGTTGTCTGAATTCTAATGCTTTGTCACTGCATATGCTTCCTCTCTAATTAAGTAACTCTATTAAAATGGAGCACAATGTCCATTTTGTTTTGGCCTCAAAAATTAATTGTACTTTATCTCTTAAACATGTCTTACAACTCAGCATTCTTATTTATGTTATCTTTTAAGTTACAGTAATTTTGAAAGTATTCTAAGAATTTAGTTGAAGTTGAAAATTGAAAACCTTGTCATTAAAAAGTGACCCATAATTCAAAGATGTTATCCATTTTGTTTTCATTTACATTAAGTTGATGTCACTCCTCCCTTACCCATTTAAATTTTAAGATTGGAGATAGTTTAGCATTAGGAAAGGATTTTGAGGATTTCTTCTGTGATAGTCTTAACATTGCAAACTTTTATTTTTCTACATTAACATGGACCTTGTGATAGTAGTAGTTATGGTCTATGGTATTTTACATTCAGATCAACTGTGTAAGTTCCCACTCTTTTTTCTTAGGTTGATATTTTTAAAAAGCATGTATTGTGCTGCTGATTATATTTCATCAAATTAGGATGCATTATTATTTACCACTGTCTCAGTTATCTGTCACTGTATAACAAATAATCCCAAAATGCAGTGGCTTAAAACAATTATTTGCTCACTATTCTTTTGCTTAGCTGGTCAGTTTGTTTACTTTTGAATGTTAGTGGCTGAAGTCATTCAGGTGGCTTCAATCATCTAGCCCAGCAATTTTCAACCAGTGTGCCATAAGAGTTTTTAAAATATGCAATACCTGACTATTTAGTCAGAGGCACTGACCCCTTTTCCCTTAGATTGTCACATAAAAAAATGACAACAGCCAACACAACAATAGCCCTCTAGCATGAATGCCCTGTCTTGAACCATAAATGTATAGGTCATATAATAGAATTGCATCTTATTGGTCATGTCCCATAGTAAGGTTGCATCTGATTGGTTAATTCTTGGTACCAGAAATCCTTATATACAAGTATAGGCACCTCATTTTTTAAAAAGTCACTTTGGAGCAAAAAGGGAAGGTAATTACTATTATTATTATTATTTTTTGTAAATCAGAATTATACCTGTTTTTGTCAGATTGGCAAAAAATGTAATTTTTTGTGTGTGTGTGCTGTAGAATTTTAGTAATTAGTTTATGTGTGCCATGAGATGATGAAGGTTGAAAATTGCTGATCTAGCCCCTTCACTGAGGCTAGATTGTTTAAGAAAGTGGTTGGCAAACTGCGGCTCACGAGCCACCTGCGGCTCTTTGGCCCCTTGAGTGTGGCTCTTCCACAAAATACCACGTGCGGGCACACACATACAGTGCGATTGAAACTTTGTGGCCCTTGCGCAGAAGTCGGTTTTCGGCTCTCAAAAGAAATTTCAATCGTTGTACAGTTGATATTTGGCTCTGTTGACTAATGAGTTTGCCGACCACTGGTTTAAGATGTCCTCATTAAAGTATCTCGCATTTACCTGGGGCTGTCAGTGGGGGCAGCAGTTGGTTCTCTTTCATGTGGCCTCTCTACTAGGAATAGTTTAGGTGGTTTACATAGTGGCCACATTGTTCCATGAGGGTAAGAGCTGACTTGAGTCATTTCACTTCAGCTACATTCTGTTAGTCAAAACAAACCACAAAGCTAGCCCAGATTAAAAAAAGGAGTGGGGAGGATTAGATTCCACTTCTTGATCAGAGCAGCTGTGTCCCTCTTGATACAGACCTAGGAACTGGAAAGACATACCCAGAATCAAATGGTGAGACAGTTGCAGGATAACCTCAATACACACTTCTATTCAAATAGGGGAGGAGCGGGAGGCACGATTGCTGGTCCATAGCAAGTCTGAAATCCAGCCAGGTTCCTGTATTTATTGCCCCCTACTTCAGGGGCAATGAGTCTTTTTGATTAGGTACCAGTTCTACTACCTGGAAGTCTTTCCTTAATCTGTTACTTTCTTCTGCTTTTGGCTCCACCTTCTGAGAAGTCATTTTTCTCTGTCATAAATGACCCCTGTTTGCAGCTGAGCATTTTCAGTCAGCTTCCTACTTGTTGAAAGTTGGGAGCCCAAAACCTCCCTTCATTTTGAAATGTCTCAGTTCCTTTTAGTTCAGATTGGCACAACTCTCTTAATAATTTCTTGTTAATCTTAACAGGGTTCAAACTGTACCTTAAAACACATCCATTATTCTTTTTGAGACAGTTGTTTTTATGTAGGATAGATTGTCAGGGTGCTTTGGATCAACACTCTTAAGTTATTTAGAAAACCTTTTATCTAGGTTGAGCATCTTCTATGGCCAGTGAAAGCTCTCAGGCAGATATAAGGGGAGGGCTGCTAATGGGAGTGGGGTATTTTTTACCAAACTAGTATTTGAACACAGTTTTATTTTGGTCCCATGAGTCTAACAATAATCATAATGGAGATGATGGTGACTGTGAAAAATTTTGAAAGTAAACTCTTACTGAAATTACCAAAACAAAGTTTTTGTGTGGCTTTTTTTGGGAGTACAATTAATATTTAGTAGTGCTGAATGCAGATTCAAGAAATTTATTGGACATTTTCTTAGTATGATTCACCAGTGTGATATAGTTTCTGACAAATATATATTGGATTAATGAAATTAGTGATCATTTTTAAAAAATGAAAGTACAATATTCTGTTCTGATCTATCCCACAGGTATGCCAAGTACATATTTAAAGAGTTGTTTGAACAAAGTAGAATGTGCCCAGAGAAGACAGAATAGTCATGAGTGTGGAATCAAGTCCTAGGAAGAATAATTGAAGTTTAAATTACTTTATTTCCTTGATGGCTATATGATGTTGAAGCATATTTTTATGTGCTTATTTGCTATTTGTATATCTTTGGGAAAATATCTATTGAGATCCTTTGCCTATTTTAAAATTGGGTTGACTTTTTTGTTATTAAGTTGTAAGAGATTTTTATATATTCTGGGTACAAGACCTTTATCCAGTTATATGACTTACAAATATTTTCTTCCATTTATTGATATTGTTTTTTTACTTTCTTGTTAATGTGTGTTGAAGCACAAAAGTTTTAACTTTAAGTCCAAATTATCTGTATTTTGTGGCTTGAATTTTGATATTGTATCTATGAATCCTGTGCTAAATCTGAGGTAATGAAAATTTAATTCTACGTTTACTTCTAAGAGTTAATAGTTTTAGCTCTTTGAGGTAATTTTTGTTGATGGTGTGAAGTAAGGTTGAACTTCATTCTTTTGTATGTGGATATCCAGTTGTTCTAACACCATTTGTTGAACAGACTGTTTTCCCCCCCATTGAATGATCTTGGCACCTTTGTATTTTTTCTTAATCTTGCTAAACAAATGGAATATTTTATCTAAAAAGCTCTTTATATTTCATGCAGAATGGCTCCCAAATACCTGATGATTGTCCCTAGAGTATATATATGTTAGCTTGCCCAGCTTTCAAAATTGCCAGAGCTAGTGTTGCAACTGCTTCTAAATCTCTGCTTGCTTTAAGATGTTCTTTTTTTTTTTTTAAGAAACAGTGTGATAATGGGTTTTATACTTGTTTTTAGAATATAATTTTGAACACACTATCAATATTACCAACTTGATTTTTTCTTTTTCCATAAAAAAAAACACTTCCATTTATTTTACAAAATACAGATGAATTACTGAATACATTTTTGCATATAAACAAAAATGTTGGAACCTCTTAAACTAATAAAGCAAAGGAATAAGTGTATTATTGTAAGGTGTTTTGCATGAGTGTTGTGAGATCAAACATTGAGTATTGGTGGGATAAAACTAGGAAGAAAGGATTTGTAATAGTTATACACTGATAACTTTAACTTGATTGTTAAGTTAAACAAGGAAAGATAAATACAACACTTGAATGCAAGAGACTTAGTAGGTGTAGCTATTAAAGGTTTTTGCATATCAGTCAAAACAATGGATAGTGTAGAAACATCATTACACAGTAAATACAGTGGCCTAGTTGTATACATGCTGTTGGCAGCCATTGTACCTGTGGGAATCCTCTAATGGTCGTTAGAATCCTCATATGGTGATTTGGAATATATACCATATATATAGAAAATGGTGAGAAATGAAAGTGGAAAGTGGTGGGAAAAGAGTAGGAATATTGGCTAGTCATGGCAAGGAGCTGGTATACTAGTGTAATTTTACTACCATTTAGCAATTTCCCTAGAGCTGTTAATAGTTTTAGGTTGATTTAGTCAAGCTTGTCATTTATGTCCTAGCCCTAATTTTTTTGGCATCTGAGTCATAAATTTTAGTGAATTTGCTTGCAAGTAAATGGCATATTGTAAAAATGCAAATTAATGTATCCCCCAAAATAAAAAGAAGTATATTACATGCTTTTTCTATTTGGTTAAAACAACTTTTTATGGAAATGTTTACATTTGAATATCAGGGGAACTTAACCACCATGTAGAGTTGAGTTTTCAGGAAAATATTCTATGAACTATATGTATTGCAGACAAACATTTCTGCGTCCTTAACCTGGTGTTAGGGGGATTAGAGGAAGGAGTAAATGAAGTTTGCAGAGCTTTGTCTTCCACTAGCAGAGGGGAGTAGGTAAAAGGGTGGCTCTAGAACCAGGCCGCCTAAGTTTGCTTCTCTTACTTCCTAGCTAGGTGACATTAGGCAAATTACTTAATTTATCTGCCTTCCGTATATAGTTGTTTTTTGTTTGTTTGTTTGTTTGTCTTTTACATTTCTTAGAGTTCCAGGAGTTGTTTTTCCCCCCGCTGAATCAAAGATGGGAAGCTCTTAAAATAACAGATAAAGGAAATAAAATAATGGTTCAATATTATCTTTGGTTGCAACATGTGATTATTTATATTCCCTTTTTTTGCCTATATTTTTTAAGGCAGACTCTAATTTTTATTAACTTTTGGGTATTAACAGAAATAGTAACAAAGACAAAGCATACAAATTATTGGTTGTCTTACAAAGTTTAGGGCTTTTTATATATCACAAGAACTGAGGGTAATAATGAGAGCTGTTTATTTTTATGACAAATCACCTGGTGATGTTAAGTTTTCTTTTTTTCCTTTGGAAAGTTGTGCACAATTGTTTAATGTCGGTGATTTTTGAAGAGGACTTTTCCAAAGTGGCTACACCATTTTATATTCTTGCCAGAGGTTCTTTTTATGATATTTGAGTTTGTTCTTAATGTTATGATTACTTTTTGAAGTCATGGGAAGCTAGCAGGAGGTGAATTCTGGTCTCACAACTGGAATTCTGAACATTCCCGCCCCACAGATAAAGAGAATGCTTAGATTTGGTGGTACTATGATTTTAAGTACTGGCCTAGGGAGCTTACATACCAAGTTATCAAGAGTAAGTTTTGTTTAGCCAGAATTTGTTTCATAAGAAAATCTTCTATGAACTATACATTTACTCTTAGGTGGAAAAACTACATTTAAAAGTTAAATACCTATAATATGACCAAATTACTAAGTCCTTTTAAAATTTGTTCACATAACTTTGCTTGGCACATTTAGTGATAATTGTTCTGGTATTTTGGTATTTAATATATTAAAGGAGCAGATGACATGATACTATATAAAGAGAACCCTAAAGATAAGTGAATTCAGTAAAGTAGCAGGATACAAAATAAATATCCAAAAATCAGTTGCATTTTTATACACCAATAATGAGCTCTCAGAAAGGGAAACTAAGGAAACAATCCCATTTACAATTGCATAAAAAAAACCCACCTAGGAATAAATTTAACCAAGGATGTAAATAGCCTATAGTTGGAAAATTATAAGACACTGAAGAAAGAAATTGAAGAAGATACAAATAAGTGGAAGCATGTACCATGTTCATGTATAGAAAGAATTACCATCATTAAAATGTTTATACTACCCAAAGCAATCTATGAATTCAACACAGTTCCTATCAAGATACCAACGGTGTATTTCATGAAACTAGAACAAATATTCCAAAAATTTATATGGAGCCACAAAAGACCCTGTATAGCCACAGCAATTTTGAGGAAGACGAATAAAGTTGGAGGAATTATTCTCTCTGATATCAAACTACTATAAGGCTATAATAATCAAAACAGCATTATGCATGGTACTGGCATAAAAACAGACATATAGATCAATGGAACAGAAGAGAACCCAGAAATAAACCCACGTCTCTATAGTCAACTAATATTTGACAAAAAGGCAAAAACATACAATTGGGTAAAGATAGTCTATTCAATAAATGGTTTGGGGAAAATTGGACAGATACATGCAAAAAAAGAGAGAGAAACTAGACCACCTTCTTATACCATTCACAAGAATAAACTCAAAGTGAATTAAAGACTTAAATATTAGACTAGAAATCATAAAAATCCTGTAATCTCTGGGTGATAAAAAAAGTCAATAGGTACTGCTGGTTTTAAGTTTGCCGCCTTTTTTAAAAAATATATTTTTATTGATTTCAGAGAGGAAGGGGGGGAGAGAGAGAGAGAGAGAGAGAGAGAGAGAGAGAGAGAGACATTAATAATGAGAATCATTGATCGGCTGCCTCCTGCATGCTCTGCACTGGGGATTGAGCCCAAAACCTGAGCATGTGCCCTGACCAGGAACTGAACCCTGACCTCCTGGTTCATAGGTCGATGCTCAACTACTGAGCCATGCTGGTCGGACTCCCCTTCTTTAGCAGTCATTTATCTAGATGGTGAGAATTTATCCATCTTTGCAATTCCTGTCCCATAAATCATTTCACCAGTCATTCATTGTCCATTCCCAAATTGTTTTTTAATTTTCAAAGACCTAAAATATGCTCTTTGATTACTTAGAGCATAAATCAAACTTAAATACATTTGTTTTTTCATTAATCAAATCTGACATGAGCAGGTTTGTATTTTGAAAAACTCCCTATTGTGGTTTATCATGAAGAATAGATTGGGGAGCTGGTCAGAAGATGGGAAGAAGACCAGTAAAAAGGCTATTGCAATTTACATGTGAGAAATATTAGCAGCTTGATCTAGGGTAGAGGGTGGGGGGCAGGTGGAGAAGTGGATAGAAAGAAAGGAGGAAAAAAAAAAGAGCTGGGGCTGATAGAAGCTTGAGGGTGTTATATGGTTGAATGAATGTTTTTGTTTTTATTTGCTTGTGTGCATTTTAAAGATGACTGGGACTTGAAATGTAGGGGTGAGCCATCCTATTGAGAGGAAGCAGTTGAACGTAGAGAAAAGGATAACTGAAAATATTGGAAGAGATGAAATTTAGATATGGAGAGAGGTCTCCCCCGAGCACAACCCCTCAGCTAAGTTTTGCCAAGTTGGCTTAAATGTTTGAACTGTAGGGAGTATCTAATATGAAGAAAAATAAAGGATAAATTAAAGACTAGAGTTATATTTGTGTTATTCTCCCTCATTTTTTTGAAGGGGAAGAGAAAGAAGGGTGAACTGAGTTAAATTAAACAGTAATTTAACAGCAGTTTTTGATCAGTGAGTGTCTTGTGGATCAGTATGTATGCTAGGGAGCAGTCAGTGTTCATACCTACTAAAATCGTTCTCTCACAATAGATTTTATTTAAATATAGTTAATGGCACATACTTTTTATGTAGAGTTTTAATGGAATACAAAATGGCAGAGAATATTGATTTCACCTGTTTCGGTTTTAAGGTATGAAGATGGGCGCAGGTTACCTTAGGTCAGTGGTCGGTAAACTCATTGGTCAACAGAGCCAAATATCAACAGTACAACGATTGAAATTTCTTTTGAGAGCCAAATTTTTTAAACTTAAACTTCTAACGCCACTTTTTCAAAATAGACTCGCCCAGGCCGTGGTATTTGTGGAAGAGCCACACTCAAGGGGCCAAAGAGCCGCATATGGCTCTTGAGCCACAGTTTGCCGACCATGGTCATAGGTGATGGAAATTTATTGTTAGGATTCTTGTGGGAAGGAAGGTAGCCCAACAGTCACTGCAGTTGTACTGAATTCAGTCTCTGGAAGCTAACAAGTTGTCTCCTCAATCCACACCTTCCTGCCCTCAACTTGCTTCCACCAAGTGGTGGAAGTATTTTCACGTGAAATCAATATGTATAAAACAGGTAAAAATTGAGCTGCACCGATTCAAGTGAAGATTAGAGGGTTGATCTCTGTTACCCTCTTCTCCCTCTTGTGCCCTCACACTTCCTCCTCTTTTTCTCTTCACCTTAAGGCCCTTTTAAGGATCTGTAGTACCGTATGAAAGAAAACTGTAACAAGTCATTACTCACTAACTAGAATAGCTAGTAACTATGTGGGCCCTGTTTTTGCTTTGGTGATTATTGGCAACTCTAGTTATTGCCATTCCCTTCAGATCTGTACCTACTGCTCTTTTTTCTGGCCACCATCTGGACCTACTATGTCTCCACTTGCTGACCATAAAACTCAGTTCTAAATTAACTGCAGCAATGCCAATTCTAAAAATTGGATTAAAATATTCATATTTCTATTTTCTTAATTTTCCCTGGAGCACACATCCCCTCTTGATAATCTTCCTGCTCTACATTTTTACAAAGCTTGGGAAGGGAATCCTGGGAAGTAGAGTGATTTCATTTCCTCCTTCCCATGTTGTACAGCAAGCCTAGGACCTTTATTTTTTTTGTCTGTGCTGTACTTTTAATTTATCCTTACTATTTGCATTTTTCTTGTTGCCAAGTTTGAGGTTCCTTATTCAGTAGCTGGTTTCATTTGGTTAAGGCAGAAGGATTTGGCAAGGTGAGGGTGGTTATGAGAAAGTGATGAGATTGGAAAGGTAGGCAGGTGCTGAGTTAGATGGTCAGAGCCTTGTATCTCATTTCAAGGAATTTGTATGTTATCTTATAGTTAGTGGAGAGCCTCTACAAAAATTGAAATAGATGAGGGATATAGGAGAGGGATTGGAAGAGAGGAATGACAAGGTTAGCTATTAATTTTTTAAAGGTAACTTTGATATCTGTGTTGAGGAAGATAAATAGGAGAAGGTACCTTATAGAAAAGAGAGCAGTGGTATTCCGACTAACAGCAGCACAACACCTGGGAAATACAGATTCTCAGGCCTTCCCTCAGACCTATTGAATCAGAAATTCTGGGGGTGGGGTGCAACAGTCTGTGTTTAATTTGATTCTGATGCATGCCAAATTTTGAAAGTAGGGATATGGAGGCCAATGAGGTTACATTTCAGTTTGCAAATGTTTTTCACATTAATTATGTAGTTGATTTAGTTGAGATGTTCATTATGTTTGTGTTTTATATTCATAATTATATTCACAATCAAGAGAAATCCTATATAATAAAAGCCTAATATGCTAAGTGTCCAGTCCGGTTGGCCATTCAACCAATCAAAGCACAATATGCTAATGATATGCTAAGGCCACTCAACCACTCGCTATGACGTGCACTGACCACCAGGGGGCAGATAGACAACTGGTTGACCAGTCGCTATGAAGTGCACTGACTACCAGGGGGCAGATGCTCCGACTGGTAGGTTAGCTTGCTGCTGGGGTCTGGCTGATCAGGACTGAGCGAGACAGGCCGGACATGCCCTGGAGCCCTCCTGCGGTTTCTCCCCGGCTGGCCAACCTCTCCTGTCCCTCTCTGGCCCCAGTCGTGCATCTGCGCCCTCTCACAATCCGCAGTCCGGGCTGAGGGACAACCCTCCCTCTCCGAGTGCATGAATTTGTGCACTGGGCCTCTAGTAGAGTAAATATTTAGGTTATTTTGATTGAGTTATTTGCACGAAGACCTAGTATTAAAAGATTTGAAAAGCTGGGATAGTGTGGTAGGTAATCCTATCTAATAAAAGGGTAATATGCAAATTGACCATCACTCCAACACACAAGATGGCCACCCCCATGTGGTCAAAGATGGCCACCCCCATGTGGTCAAAGATGGCTGCCCCCATGTGGACACAAGATGGCCGCCACAAGATGGCCCTCAGGGGATGGCAGTTGTGGGCGATTAGGCATGCAGAGGAGGGCAGTTGGGGGTGACCAGGCCTGCAGGGGAGGGCAATTGTGTGTGATCAGGCCTGCAGGGGAGGGCAATTAGGGGTGACCAGGCCAGCAGAGGAGTGCAGTTGGGGGGGACAAGGCCTACAGGGGAGGGCAGTTTGGGGGGACCAGGCCTGCAAGGGAGGGCAGTTGGGGGGGACCAGGTTTGTAGGGGAGGGCAGTTGGGGGGGACCAGACCTGCAGGGGTAGGCACTTGGGAGCAACCAGGCCTGCAGGAAAAGGCAGTTGGGTGGGACCGGGCCTGCAGGAAAGGGCAGTTAGGAGTGACCAGGCTAGCAAGGGAGAACAGTTAGGGGTTACCAGGCCAGCAGGGGAGGGCAGTTGGGGATGATGAGGCCTGCAGGGGAGGGCAGTTAGGGGCAACCAGGCCAGCAGGGGAGGGCAGTTAGGGGTGACCAGGCCTGCAGGGGAGGGTAGTTAGGGGCAATCGGGTTGGCAGGGGAGCAGTTAGGCATCGATCAGGCTGGCATGGGAGTGGTTAGGGGGTGATCAGGCTGGCAGGCAGAAGCGCTTAGGGGCAATCAGGCAGGCAGGCAGGTGAGCGGTTGGGAGCCAGCAGTCCTGGATTGTGAGAGGGAGGTCAGACTGCCCGTTTAGGCCCGATCCCACTGGGATCGGGCCTAAACGGGCAGTCTGACATCCCTTGAGGGGTCCCAGATTGGAGACAGTGCAGACTGGGCTGAGGGACACCCCCAGCCCCCTGTGCACGAATTTTGTATATTATTCTAGTCTATTATACTTGGGAAAGGGGAGACGGTCCAGGGTCATGTGGGAAAATGAACTATGGTCAGTGGAAGTATTGGAGTAGAATAAACAAGTAAGAGGTACTTAATTTTGAATGTTCTAGATGTTACCTGTACAAGACATTGATTTGTAAAGTGGTACTTGGAATCTGTATTAGGGAAAACTGATGGAAGGTATAAAAAGGGGGGAACCTGAACTCTGTGTGGAGTCTGAAGGAAAGGATGGTGGGTTTTCCAAGATGTGTTAAGATGCTCTTGTACAATCAGTTACACAGCTATTAAGATGTGGTCTATTTTCAGTCTGTATATAATTGCAAGCATCTGATTTGCATCTAACTCAGTCTTCATTTGTTTTTCTTTGAGGATGCAAAGGCTGTGTGTTTATTTATTTATTTATTTATTTATTTTTTAATTTCTGTATTGATTAAGGTGTCACATATTTGTCCTCATCCCCCCCATTCCCATCCCACACCCCTCCCCACGGATGCCCCAACCCCCTGTTGAACTTAACCATTGGTTAGGCTCATATGCATGCACACAAGTCCTTTGGTTGATCTCTCCCCCCTCCCCCCACCCTCCCCTATCCTCCCTCTGAGACCCGATAGTCCGATCAATGCCTCCTTGTTTCTGGTTCTGTTCTTGTTCATCAGTCTATGTTGTTCATCATTTCCCCTAGATGAGCGAGATCATGTGTCACTAGAGATATACTTATATGAACTGAATGTGAGATGAGCAATAATAGTTATGCTGACAGGCAAATGAATCAGTCTGTAGTGAGTTTCTTTCTGGACCAACAGTTCTTTTGAGACCCAATATCAATGTCCACCAGTTCCTTATGTGTACATGTCGGCACTGACCCCTCAGCTCTGGATGGTGGACAAATGGTGGTAATGCAGGTTCGATTCCCTCTGGTTGGGTCTCGGCCGGACCCAGGGGCACGGCTTCATCCGGACCCAGGGGCACGTGGCCTCACCCGGACCCAGGTGCGCGCGGCTTCCCCCGGACCCGGGACCCAGCCTCACCCGGGTCCAGGGGCACATGGCCTCACCCAGACCCGGGATCCAGCCTCACCCGGATCCAGGGGCACATGGCCTCACCTGGACCCGGGATCCAGCTTCACCCGGACCCAGGCGCGTGTGGCCTCTCCCAGACCCAGGGGCGCGTGGCCTCACCCGGGCCTGGGACCCAGCCTCACCCGGATCCAGGGGCACATGGCCTCACCTGGACCCGGGATCCAGCTTCACCCGGATCCAGGGGCACATGGCCTCACCCGGACCCGGGATCTAGCTTCACCCAGACCCAGGGCTGCGTGGCCTCACCCGGACCCAGGGGCGCGTGGCCTCTCCCAGACCCAGGGGCGCGTGGCCTCACCCGGACCTAGGTGTGTGCGGCCTCATCCGGACCCGGGACCCAGCCTCACCCGGATCCAGGGGCATACGGCCTCACCCGGACCTGGGATCCAGCTTCACCTGGACCCAGGGGCGTGTGGCCTTACCCGGACCCAGGGGCGCGTGGCCTCACCCGGGCCCAGGACCCAGCCTCACCCGGATCCAGGGGCACACGGCCTCACCCGGACCCGGGACCCAGCCTCACCCGGATCCAGGGGCACACGGCCTCGACCAGACCCAGGATTCAGCTTCACCCGGACCCAGGGGCGTGCGAAGGCTGTGTGTTTAAATTTCAACTTTGTTGAAATGGAACTAAAGTAAATCTGATAATCTTCTTTATTTTCCTCTGTTAGCTTTGCTGGGTGACCAAAAGTACAGATAAAGCAGATGCTTTGTAAATTGTGTCTTAAATGATAAGTAAAAAATTTTCCCCCTTCACATTTTATTCCAGGACCCATCAGTTACACAGGTGACAAGAAATGTTCCACCAGGACTTGATGAATACAATCCATTCTCGGATTCTAGAACAGTAAGACTATTCTTAATTGGACTACTTTTAAATGTTAAAAGTGAAGTTAAATAGCAATTATATATCAATTATGGTTTTTTTAGTTGAATGTTTAAATTTATTTAAAACAAGCTGTTAGTATTTTATTTAGAATTAAGCAATTTAATTTTTATTTTTTTAAGCAGGAAGTAATATCAGTAGTAATTGAAACTTACTTTAATGGTCCTAGTGAAATACTGCAAATTTTCTTTTATGTTCTACAAATTAAGTTGCTAACAATCCCTCTAATATGTAAATCTTACTGCAGTATTTTAAATAGGAGAGGGAGTTTTTTTTTGTTGTTGTTTTGTTTTTTTGGTATATGTGTTGTGGTAATGTGGGGTGATGTTTTCTTACAATGAAAGAGACCTAAGTATGTAACTGTACCATGAATATTTGTATGATTGTCATTTGAATTACGTTATTCTGAATAGTTTTAGCCGCTGGTAGCCTAGAACCTCTGGAACTTTACCTGGCCTAGGAACATTATTCTCTTCAAAATTCATTGATCTATAAAATGCAGGAGTACGAGAAAAAATCCTTGTAGAACAGGGGTTCTGTACCCTAGATGCATATTAGAAACACCAGGGGAACTTTATTATACTATCCATTAGTACCCTAATCTCTTATAGTTAGGGCAGTTTTGTTGTTTGTTTTTGTTTTAGCCCTTTCATTGTGAACCAATTTTGAGAACTACTGAGGTAGATTCTGTTGAGAATTCTCCCTCAAAATTTCTCTGGCAAATAATTTTGTCTTCTGTGTTTGAGTATTTACTTAAATATCATACTCATGAGGTCTCTAATTTTAGAAAATTATTGGCTCTTAAAATATTAGTCATCCTCTTAACAATACTAGAGTTTTGTGCTTGGTTGTACATATCAGTATAATGATCCTTATTTGATCACCTTTTTCAGATATATGTTTTCATAGTATAGAAAATTATTTTAAAAGATTATGTAGGAGCTCCGGTCAGGTGGTTCAGTTGGTTGGAGTGTCGTCCCATACACCAAAAAGGTTGTGGGTTCGATTCCTGGTCAGGGCACATACCTAGGTGTGGGTTCAATTCCTGGTTGGGGCACATAAGGAAGGCAACCAGTTGATGTTCTCTCTCACATTGATGTCTCTCTCTCCCTCTTCCTCCCTTCTTTCTCACTTCCTCTCTCTAAAATCAATAAAAAATATCCTTAGGTGAGGATTAAAAAAATATATTATGTAGGATTTCACTTGGAAATTTTTTTCAAGATTATTATATTAACTTTTTATTTTTTGGAAGAGCTTTGTATAAAGTAAAAGCATTATGATAGGAATGAAAATTTAAATTTAAAGCCCTCATTTAGCATCCTTTGCTTGTGTGTAGTACCTGCAACCCAGGCTGGGATCACTACAGTGTTAATTGAGCAAGTAAATTTCAGATTGAACCATGTTAAATGGCAAATAAGTGGACCAGTTTTGACCTGTAAAAATGCCAGTTTCATTTGGGGGAGGTGGAGATGGGAAAAAGACTTGAAGTCTACTGATAAAGAGGTTTTCATATACTTTTTTGGAAGCTTTTACTAGCAAGAAATAGGTTTAACCTTGACAGGGGCAACTTTACTTTTTTTTTTTTTTTAATCAGTGATAGTATTCTTTATTAAGTTGTCTACTTTGTGCCATGTGCTTTATCTATATTATCTTATTGGATTTTTAGAACATTCAAAATGGCTATTTTTTAATAAAAAATCTGAGACAAAGGCCATTCAGCTTTTAAGTGCAGAACTGGTTTACTAACTCATTTGTTTTCTATAAAACCTTTACCTTTTCCATCTTGCTAGTAGTGTCTTTAGATTTCCTTTTATATCTGGTTTACTGTTTGAATGGACATGTTAGGGCAAGGGTGGGGAATGTCCAGTCTGCGCCTGTATAATGGCCCGTGAAATCATTTGGCGCTGCCAAGGCATTAGGGATGAATTAATCAAATGTTTGACCAAATACACTAGTAGCAGGCTAATTTTTAAGTTGATAATTTTGTATGCCTTTGAATGATGTTATAAATATCTAAATGGCCCTTGGCAGATAAAAGGTTCCCTACTCTTTAAGGAAAGCAACAATTAAATATTCAAATAATTTAAATAATTTATATATTCACTCTATATTCTAAACTCAGAGAAGGGAGTTGTCACAGTATAAACTAAGTCTGTTGGCAGTATAATGGAAGGCTATTGAGCACTTGAATGTGGCTAGTGTGAATTGAGATGTGCTATAAAAAAATGGATACTCTTGAGTTATGAAATCACTTTTTTGTTCGACCTAAAATGCATTTTCCTAATGAACTTATATTGAGCATGATGGGTGAGTTCCCTGGCCTATCCTCTAAAATTTAATATATAAATTACTAGAAGAATTAGTTCATCTTTGAGAATTGGTATGTATTTATGGAGAATGTTTCACTTTTAAATTAGGTAACAGTTGAAAATGCCTACTGCAGTTTGGTTTTCACTAGTTTCAGCTACTGGTGATGGTATTCATGGCTTCAGACAGGATATCTTCTGGTGGGACACGTATGTGTATGGGGGAAGTGTGGAGCTGCTGATACAAATCATTAGTGATATTTCTCAGTGCTTTAGTTTACTGTCATATTGATTTTCTTCAAGGATAGGCTACCTGGACCTTTTCTGTTCTGCTAGTTGTTGCCATATATAATTTCTGTCTTTTACTGGTATACAGAAGAATCCTTTCTGTCATATATATAGTAAGGTCTGTACCTTTTGGCAGAAAGAAGAGCCAGGAGAAGAAAATGCCACGTATTGGTATGCCCACATTGTTATTTCTAATCTTAAAGGTACACAGGTAATTGATTTATGAAAGTAAGAGCTGCCTCTAACTAAGATAATTCAGGACATAAAGTAGACCGAGAGTCATAAGACCTGGATTCTATGCTAGACACTGGTGCTAATTAGTTGGTAACTTTAGGCAAACCATCTAACCTCTTTGAGCATCTTTTTTTTAATGTGTAAAAATAGAGGCAGGGTGGAAAGTGTTGAGTTGAATTATTTCTAATATAAGTTTTTCTTTTGAAAATGGATAAAAATTTTAGCTTCAGGGACTGAGGAGATAATTGTATTTAGCAGTTTACCTATCTCTAGTACTGAAAAAACATTTTCTGTACTATAATGCCTGTCTTTATTTTTTTTGTTGTGCATTTCTTTTTTTAATCTTTTCCTTTTTTTTTTTTTTTTTAGAGCTTATTATCTGTCCTTTCTGGAACCAATCTTCTTTGTTTCTAATCCCAATTAATGGTAATATTGCCTTCTATATCCTCTTAGTGTCATTGGTTAGAAATACCTGTGTCCTCTTTAGCTCAAAAGCTTCTTCTTCTTCTTTTTTAACACCTAATCAGTTGCCACATCCTGTCACTTATACCTCCAGGAGATATTACCAGTCTGTCCTTTTCATTCCTACTAAACTGTCCTAATTCAGGTACTCCTGTGAAATAATACAGTGGCCTATCCACTTACCTTTTTTCTTCTTTTTTGCACTGTGACTGGAATTAGAATGATTTTCCTAAAGCAGAGGTCTCATGGATTAAGCATTGGCTGTTTAGTAGTGTGGCAATGTGGGGGCCCTACATGATTTGACCTCAGATTGCCTTAAAAATTGTTTTTTCTAGACTCTTTTTTAGAGCAGTTTTAGGTTTACAGAAAAATTGAACCAGAATGTAGAGTCTTCATGTACTTACCCGCTAAACTGTCTTTTTAGTGCTATCCTCTAATGTGTTATTTGCTCCAGCTGAAGTCATCTACTGACTAACATCCAACTCTGTTGAGACCACCACCCCTTAGCCTTTTTATCAGTCATTGAATTGAGTCAAGAGAGACTGTGTGGTCATAATGCCTGGCTTCCCTACATTATCTTTCCCTCCTTCACTGGGTCAAGATGAACCTCTCATACTAGATACATTACTTTTCTATTGCTGTGTAACAAATCACTACAAACTTAGCAGCTTGAAAAACTGCACGTTTATTATTTCACAGTTTCTTCTTTAAAAAAATATATTTTATTGATTTTTTTACAGAGAGGAAGGGAGAGGGATAGAGAGTTTGAAACATCGATGAGAGAGAAACATCAATCAGCTGCCTCCTGCACACCCCCTACTGGGGATGTGCCCGAAACTAAGGTACATGCCCTTGACTGGAATCGAACCTGGGACCCCCCAGTCCAAAGGCCAACGCTTTATCCACTGGTTAGGGCTATTATTTCACAGTTTCTGTGAATCAGTGACTGAGTCACTTGCTTAGGGTTTCACAAGGCTGTGATCAAGGTGTTATCTGGGCAATATTCTCATCTAGAGGCTTGATTGTGGAAGAATCTGCTTCCAAGCTTATTCAAGTTGTTGACATTGCTGGCTGTCAGCTGGAGATAGCCCTCAGTTCATAGATGCCATCCACAGTTCCTTGCATGTAGCCTTCTCCAACATGCTCACTTAACTTCATCAGGTCTTCAGAGTATCTGTCCCTCTAGTCTGATAAGATGAAGTCTTATATAATGTAACATAACCAAGAGAATGACATCCCATCACTTACACCATATTTTGTTGGCTAGAAACAAGTCATGGACCTGCATGTACTCAAGGATGTGACACTAGGAGGGGAGAATCATTAAGGTTCACTTTAGGGTCTGTACACTACACTGAAATAAGAATATGTTACTCATCATCTCTTCACATCCATTTAAAAGGGTCAAAGTGGAGCCCCCAGAGCATCTATCACCTTCTACCCACACATTTGTCTAAATTCATCAGGACTAATCTCATTACGCCCCCCCCCCCGCTTTTTTAATATACACATTTAGTTTTATTGTATGTAACAAAGCAACTTGTACACTTTTAATGTTTAAAACAGCATCATCTTTCCAGTGAAACAAAAAAAAATTTTTTTTTAAATAAACAGGAACAAAATTACAATAGAGAAATGTCAATTCCGAATAAGATCCTACAGTTGTCCCATTGAGTGGTAGGGTTCAAGTCATCATTAGGAGATAATTTTATTTAAAAAGTGTTATCTTAGACTGCAAAGATGTCCGGTAAACATCACAAACATGCCAAAGAAGAAGCTATGTTGTCAAAATGCCTACTTAACCCACCCAAACATCTCAAACCCACCCTTTGCTGACCTTCTATAATCTCCCCTCTTTTTAAGTTTTTTCTTTTTTCTTTTTTTAAACAAGAGAAAGTAGACAGATACATGTTGGTAAATGCTAACTGTCCATATTCACATAGAGACAGAGTGTAATCTTTCAGCCCAATATACAGAGAAAGGAAGAAAGCTAGAATTCTATGCACTACTACACAGGGGCCTAGCAACCTCCAGCTCCCAGCAGAGCTAAGGCAGCAGAAGGTTTTTCTTTTTTCCCACAGAGCACGGTGGTGTTGATTCCATAAAGGTTTTCTTGAGATAGGAAGGGGTAAAAATGAATTTGGACCAGAAAGGGGCAGAGATTCTTTTCCCACTGTATTCTGCTTAAGGTACATCCCCCTCTCCCCCGCCAAATAAGGTGAGAACTATTGTGTAAAGGAGAGAAAAGACACCTCAAAAACAGGGCAGCTGAGCACAAGAGGGGGAAAAAAAAAGATTGCAACTTGCTCCAGGGACTGGAGAAAATTAAAACAGGTTGGAATCCATCAGTGTTCATTAGTCATCTTCTCCTTCATCTTCCTCTCCTTCCCCCTCATCATCATCTTCATCTTCTTCATCTTCATTCTCATCCCTTCCTTATCCATATATTTCAACCCTTCCTCTTCTTCATAATCATCATCTTCTCCTTCCCTTCTTCATCATCCATGTCAGGAAATAGTACTGTAATAGATTTGACCAAATGTAATCTTTGATGACTTCTCCTAACTCATCTGCACCTACATCAGAATGGTCAGTAAACCAGGTAAAGAAGCTCTCAGGTTCCTCATGCTGTCTTCCTGCTGGCTTTATTCTGTGTTTGACTTGAATGTTTCGTCAAATCCTTTCCAGATTTCCATATGATTTCAGTGGACTTTGAAGATGAATCACCAGATGAAACTCTTTGGAGAGAACTTTATTTTTGAAGTAAGGATTTTCATTAAAAAAAAAAAAATCTATTCTGTAACCTGATTTAATATCTTCAAATTCTGTCACTTCAATTCTTGTCAAATAATGCAACACCTCTTCATCCTCTTCCCCAAGCAGTGCAGTCACTTGTGGATGGTTGACAAATGTTGTTACCCCAAATTTGGGATTTTGGTGATCAAGTCTAACCTCTTCTGAAAAATTGGTTGGCGGAATTTGTTATATTTCTGTTCTACTTTCAAAATCTTCTCATTGGCTTGTTCATTAAGTCTCTTTCATTTTGTACTTCATCAATATGTTTAATCCCTTCTTGCTGTTCTTTTTCTCCCTTTGGCAAGTCCTGAGGGGTTGGCTTCTTCTCCAGCTTGGGGGCTGGAGGCTCTTTTGGTTTCTTCATTTGGGGTGGGAGCGAAAACTGGCGTTTGGGGGCCATGCTGTGAGGAAAGTCCGAGGATCTGAACACTGGGAAGTCACCGGGGTCGAAGGTGCTCTGAGCACTCTCATTATGCCCTTTATTCCTATTTAGGTCAGTCTCTATAAGAAGCCCCATGCTCCCAGGGAGCTTTTAATCTCCTGGATTTTTTAAAAAAAACTAACAAATCTTTATTCAGTTTATTACAGTTGTTCCTCTTTTTTCCCCCCATAGCTCCCCTCCACCAGGTTCCCACCCCACCCTCTTCACTTACCTCCCCCCCACTGTCCTCATCCATAGGTTTACGCTTTTTGTCCAGTCTCTTCCCGCACCCCCCACACCCTTTTACCCCCGAGAATTGTCAGTCCACTCCCTTTCTATGCCCCTGATCCTATTATATTCACCAGTTTATTCTGTTCATCAGATTTTTTATTCACTTGATTTTTAGGTTCACTTGTTGCTAGACATGTATTTGTTGTTCATAATTTTTATCTTTATCTTTTTCTTCTTCCTCCTCTTCTTAAAGAATACCTTTCAGCATTTCATATAATACTGGTTTGGTGGTGATGAACTCCTTTAGCTTTTTCTTATCTGTGAAGCTCTTTATCTGACCTTCAATTCTGAATGATAGCTTTGCTGGGTAGAGTAATCTTGGTTGTAGGTTCTTGCTATTCATCACTTTGAATATTTCTTGCCACTCCCATCTCACCTGCATAGTTTCTGTTGAGAAATCAGCTGACAATCATATGGGTGCTCCCTTGTAGGTAATTAACTGTTTTTCTCTTGCTGCTTTTAATATTCTCTCTTTGTCTTTTGCTCTTGGCATTTTAATTATGATGTGTCTTGGTGTGGTCCTCTTTGGATTCCTTTTGTTTGGGGTTCTCTGTGCTTCCTGGACTTGTAAGCCTATTTCTTTCACCAGGTGGGGGAAGTTTTCTGTCATTATTTCTTCAAATAGGTTTTCAATATCTTGCTCTCTTCTTCTGGCACCCCTATAATTCGGATGTTGGTACACTTGAGGTTGTCCCAGAGGCTCCTTACACTATCTTCAAATTTTTGGATGCTTTTTTCTTTTTTCTTTTCCAGTTGAGTGTTTTTTGCTTCTTTGTATTTCAAATCTTTGACTTGATTCTTGTGATCCTCTAGTCTGCTGTTAGGTCTCTGTATAATATTTTTTATTTCAGTCAGTGTATGTTTAATTTCTAGTTGGTCCTTTTTCATATCCTCGAGGGTCTCACTAAATTTATCGGCCTTTTCTAGGAAATTCTTGAAAAACCTTATAACCGTGGTTTTGAACTTTATATCCAGTTGTTTTCCTCCATTTCTTTCATATGTGATCTGTTTCTTTGTCTCCACATTTTCGCTGCTTCCCTGAGTTGGTAGAGTAGTTTTGTGTGCTAGGTGTCCTCTAGGGCCCAGTGGCTCAGCCTCCCCAGTTACCTGAGGTGGACACTCTTGGTGCACCCCTTTGTGGACTGTGTGGTCAGACTTGTTGTAGTTAATTCTTGATTGTTGTTGGTATCACTGGGAGGAATTGACCTCCAGGCCAATTGGCTGTGAGGATCAGCTGTGTCTACGCTGGGAGAACTTCTGTGCTGGAGACACTCTTATGAGACAAGATGTGCAAAATTGCAAAAGCCTCTGTGTTCAGCTTGGATGGGGCGGGGTTTCAGGGCAGAGCAGACAGTTTTGGTTTCCCGTCAGCCCTGCCCTATGAGGCCCCTGGGTCTCAGTGTCCCTCGGTAATCTCTGCAAGCACCTCTGGGAGAAAGCCGCCCTCGAGTTTCGCCCGCTGCCAGACAGTCCAGTTTCTCCCCGAATGAGTCGGGGTTCCCACAAACTTGCCCGGAACTGGAGTTCAGCAGTCGGGAGTTTCCTTCATCCTCCCGCTTTAGAAAACCAGCCGCCCGTGCACACAGCCGCCCGTCCTCTCCATGTGCGAGTCTCCGTACCTCTGCCTCCTGCAGTTCCTCTGAGTCTCAGTGTGCTTTCCTCTTTTCTTCTAGTTGTAGAATTCCCACTCGGCCAGCTTTCCTGTGGTTCTGGATGGTGTCCGTTTTGTCTTTTAGTTGTAGTTTGATATTGTTGTGCGAGGCAGCAGTTTAGGTGTTTACCTATGCTGCCATCTTGGTTTCTCCCAATCTCCTGGATTTTAATACTCATGGTGCTCTGCACATTCCTTATTCTGTATCCTTCTATTTCCTTAATTTCTGAACCTTTCTATTGTACTCTCTAAATGTCACAGTCCATTTTCATCAAAATCCCATGTATCCTTATCCTTTTCTATGAATGTTTTCTCTGTGGAAACTGGCCTATTTATGAGGACACTCTTCCCTTGCAACCATCTTAAAAACTAGCTGTTTTTCTCTCACAGCTCTCAGACAATTGGGCATAAAGGTGGGGTAGACATATTATTTCTCATTTCTGCTTCCAGACATTCTTCCTTTTTCTTTTATAAAAATACCCACTTTTGAATCTCATGTCATCAGATTACATTTGGGTCTCACTACTCTGCGGCTATCATCTACTGAGCCCTGAATTTTATTACCCCTCATTTCTCTTTCTAAACATGTCTTAATTTTAGTTCTTGATTCACCATTACTCTTTCTAACATTATTATTTTAAAAGAATTAAAAAAATATTTTTATTGATTTCAGAGAGGATGGTAATTATCCTATCTAATAAAAGGGAATATGCTAATTGACCCTCATGCCGTTGCAAAGATGGCAGCGCCCATAGCTAATAAGGAGGGAATATGCTAATTGACTGCACCGCCCTAAAAGATGGTGGCACCCACAGCCAATAAGGAGGGGGATATGGTAATTGACTGCCATGCCCTCAAAGATGGCAGAGCCCACAGCCAATAAGGAGGGAATATGCTAATTGAACGCCACACCCTCAAAGATGGCAGCGCCTACAGCCACAAGATGGCGGCGCCCAGTCCCCTCAGCCCTGCTTGGGCGGCAGGCACGCGGCAAGTCTGGGCCAGGCCCAGGCAAGCCTCAGATGGCAGCTGCCCAGCCACCCAGGGCTGCCCGAGGCTCAGGTAACCAGGGCTGGCCGAGTCTTGTGCTGCTGACAGTGGCAGCAGCAGAGGTGTGATGGGGGCTTCGCCTTCCCCTGATCACCGGGTTGTCTCCCTCCCCTGAGGGCTCCCGGACTGTGAGAGGGGGCAGGCCGGGCTGAGGGACCCCCCTTCAGTGCATGAATTTTCATGCACCGGGCCTCTAGTATATATATATTTACCATCCTCTCTGAAATCAATGGTGAGAGAGAATCATTGATTAGCCTCCTCCTGCATACCTCCACTGGGGATCGAGCCCCACAACCCAGGCATGTGCCCCAACCGGGAATTGAACCATGATCTCCTGGTTCATAGGTTGACCTTCAACCACTGTACCACACCAGCCAGGCTCTAACTCTATGCTTATTTTGAATTCTTAGTGGTTGTATACCCAATATTCTGCCTCTCAGTGCCTTGACCTCATTTTTTCCATTGATTTTTGCCTTCCATGTTATCTCAAGTCATTCATTCCTCTGGTCATATCCTAGACTCATTATAGTTACTTACTCTTCCATAATTTTTAATTCAGGTATCTTTTTCGTCATTCCCCTAGTTCCTCAATATCAACACATCTTTAAACTCCACCAGGACCTCTAGTTTATTTATCCTACAGTGCCACTGCCCTTTATTCACCTCTTGTCTTCTCTCAGTTTAAATTCCACATTCAGTCATTATAATCACTCCCTTGCATGCATCTTCAACTCCTTGCCTGCCCCTTTCCCCCTTATCCTATCTAATAATAGAGTAACATGTAAATTACCATCACTCTGCTACGCCCATGATTGGGCGGCGGGAGGCTGGGGGGCGGGACTCGGGGTGGCCTATCTGGCCATTGAGAGGCACGGATCCGCTGCCACTGAGGGGGGCTACCCTGCTGTTGAGAGGCACAGGGGACGGGACTCCCGCCCCCTGCGCTTCTCAACAGCAGGGTAGCCCCCCTCAGCGGCCGCGGACCATCAAAAGTGGCGGAGCTGGGTGCCTGTCTGCTCTGGCACCAGGCCTTTCAGAAGCCTCCGCCGAGCCGGAGGCTTCTGAAAGGCCTGGTGCACCAGCGGACAGGCACCCAGCTCCACTGCGAAAAGCGAAAGCGTGTAGGGGACCCTCCACGTGCATGATTCAGTCATGCACTGGGCCTCTAGTTTTGACATAATCCCTTAGCTAAAACCCAAGCACTGGTTAAATACAACTCCATTATCTGCCCATACCCAAGCAGCTAAATATGGTTGAAGAAACCATGCTGAAGGGTCTCACTTTCAGTTCATGACAAGCTCTGAATTGTGCTGAATATTCTAGTCATTTAACTGTCCACACTCTTCTTCCTCTTTCCTTATCTTTAAAATCTCTTCCCCATCTTCATTCTTGGCTGATAACCTTGGCTTATTGTACTGAGAACATCCAAGGATTTCCACCATCACATCTACCTACCAGCATTTACACTTATATATGCTGCTTTCATACTTATTTACAGATGAACCAGCTGTTCATCATTCAGATGAACCAGAATGTCTAAAGCCATTCTTTCTATTTGTGCACTAGATTCTATACCTCCTCCCCTTAAGAACTTTGCTAAATCGCCCCCTCCTGCATCATTTGTTTTTGTGTGTTTTTTTCTACTTTCTGCTGGATTATTCCTATAAAAAGTATGTTGTGTTTTCTTCCATCTGAGGGGAAAAAAACGCCACAAAAATCTATTCATGTTTTAACTGCTTTTTAAAAAAACATAATTAATATAACATGCACTCATTTAAAGTGTACAACTCAGTATTTTTAGTGTAGTCATAGAGTTGCACCAGCATTACCAAATTCTAATTTTAGAATATTTTTGTAACTCCCACTTCCAAAGAAATTCTGTACCATTTAGCTGTCACTTCACATTCCCCCTCCCTTTACAGCTCTAGACAACTACTAATTTATTTTCTGACTCTATAGTTTGCCTATTCTGGACATTTCATATAAATGGAATTCTACAATATATGGTCTTTGGTGTTTCCTTTTTTTTCCACTTAGCACAATGTTTTAAAGGTTCTATATTGTGGCATGTATCAGTAAGAACTTAATTTCTTTTTATTGATTAAAAAAATTTTTAATACTCAACTGAGGATATTTTTTCTTTGGTTGTTTATATATTTGGTGTTATGTGTAAGAAACCATTGCCCAGCTGAAGGCCATAAAAACTTACCACTGTGCTTTCTTCCAAGAGGTGTATAGTTTTAGTGTTTACATTTAAGTTTATGATCCATTTTGAGTTAATTTTTATGTATGGTAAGAGATAAGTTTAAAAATTCATTCTTTTTCATGTGGATATCTACTTGTTCCAGCACCAGTTGTTGAAAAGACTTTTTTTCTCATTGGATTATCTTGGTGAAAATCAATTAATGATAAATGTAAGGGTTTATTTTTGGACTCTCAGTTTTATTGTGTTGATATATGTCTATCCTTAAGCCAATATCATACTGTCTTGATTACTGTAACTCTATATCAAGACTTTATCTTGACCTAATTTTCTTTCTATCCATTTCTGGTATCCATTCCCTTCCCTGAAATATTTCCTTTGTTCCCCATTGCTGCAGAACTCCTCTGAAGAGTTATCTACTTGTTTTTTTTCCCCTCAGTCCCTTCTCCTAAAAGATACTTCAATAAGGGTTTTGTTCCCAAGAGTGTACCAAAATGCAGTTGTCAAGGTAGCCATTGACTTCCACATTATCTTATCCAATGGTAAATTTTCAGTCTTAGTCTTACTCAATCTATAATCAGTACTGACATTCAATTAGTATCACATTCTTGAGACACTTTCATTTGGCTTTCAGAGCACTTGAGTTTTTCCTTTGCTGGTATCTCTTGTACTCCTTCCCCCAATCCCAAATATTGGAGTGTATCAGGAGTTAGGCTTTGCTTCTTATATCTATCTGTGCTCACTCAAATGGTGATTTCATCCAATCTTACAGCTTTAAATACCATCTATATGCTGGTGACTCCCAAATTTACATCTCCAGCACAGACCACTCACTACTCTGAACACCAGACTCATATATTCAACTGCCTACTAGATATGTCTATCTGGATGTCTTAGAAATTGCAAATTCAACATGTCAAAACTGAACTGAATCCCCTGCTTATAAATCTGCTCATTTTCTTTTTAATATATTTTATTGATTTTTTACAGAGAGGAAGGGAGAAGGATAGAGAGTTAGAAACATCATCGATGAGAGAGAAACATCAATCAGCTGCCTCCTGCACACCCCCCACTGGGGATGTGCCCGCAACCAAGGTACATGCCCTTGACCAGAATCGAACCTGGGACCCTTCAGTCTGCAGGCCGATGCTCTATCCACTGAGCCAAATCTGCTCATTTTCATTCTTTCTTATTTCTGTCCTACTGGTTGGTTAGTCCAAAACCTTGGTGCTATTTCACTATTTCCATTTCCTTCTCTCTCACACTGTTTTGTCAGGAAATCCTGTTGGCTCTTCCTTAAAAATACATCCAGAACTGACCCCTTATCTCCATAGTCATGACTTGCTTAAGCTGTGGTCATCCCTTGCCTGGATTACTGCAGTGGTGGTTTCCTAACGTACCTCTATCTACCTTTGCCCACTCTCATTTATTTTCAACTCAGCAGCCAGAGTGATTCCTTAAAGTCCATCATTTCAGTCCCCTGATTAGAACTCTTTATGGTAAAAACCGAGAGTCCTTAAAATAACCTATAGTTTGGTCTCTAATATCTCTATTGTTTATCTCCTTACACTCTATTCCCTCATGTATTCCTGTCCAGCACACTAGTCTTTCTCATATATGTCGGGCATTCTCCTGACTGCCCTGACTCTTCCCTCTGCCTAAAATGATCTTTCCCCCAGATATCGGGAAGGCTGACTTCTTCACTTCCTAACCACATTTGTAAAATTATCCCCACTCCATCTTTACTCATAACCCATTTATCCTGTTCCTGTTGTTGTTCCATAAAATTTTTTGCTTTCTTAAGATACTCTACAATGTGTGTGTTCAATATAAGTATTGTTTAACTTCCATTGCTAGAATGTAAGCTCTGTGAAGGTGGTAGGGATCTTTACCTGTTTTGTTCATTAATATATTCCAAGTGTCTATAACTGGTTTTGGTACATTATAGTTTTTCAGTAACTGTTTGATGAATTTATGAATGAGTATGTATGGTGCATGCTTCTGTTTCTTTTTTTCTTTTTTTAATATATTTTATTGATTTTTCACAGAGAGGAAGAGAGAGGGACAGAGAGCTAGAAACATCGATGAGAGAGAAACATCGATCAGCTGCCTTCTGCACACCCCCCACTGGGGATGTGCCCGCAACCAAGGCACATGCCCCTGACCGGAATCGAACCCGGGACCCTTGAGTCCGCAGGCCGACGCTCTATCCACTGAGCCAAACCGGTTTCGGCTGCTTCTGTTTCTTTATGTGCCTTTCTCTATTTGGAAACTCCCATCCTTGTGTGTGTGTGTGTGTATACACATATATACTATCTTCTTTCCATTATGCATCTCCTCCCCCAATTATTCTCATCTTTAAAAGCCTTGTTTTAAAATGGTTATCTATTCTGATAAAATTATTTGTCCCAATTCTAACATTAGTATGTATCATTTTAATACTAATAACAAGAGAATCAGTGTTAAGCACAGCCACAGTCAGTTCTTGTCTGCTCAATCAGAGGCTGATAAAGTCAGTGAAAGCTGCAGAAAGTTTTAGGTTTCTTTTGGCAGTCTCTCCACTAGGTAGAAAGGATAGGACAGTGGTTTATAGAAGCTGTAATCTAGAGGGGAGTTCTCAAATTTCAAGGTGTTTAAGAATCACCCTGGGCAGTTTACTAAAAAATGGGAGCTTGTTAAAAATGCAGTTCCCTTCTTCTCAACCCCTGAGTTTTTGAATCAGTATGTCCACCATGGGGCCCAGAGTCTGCATTTTCAATAAGCACCAGGGATTCCTTATTCAGGAGAACTATGAACACAATAAGAAACATTGCTTTAGACTCTGAGTATACTTAGGAACTTTATTGATTCACAGGTGGAAGAGAAAGGGCAGGACAAAGCAAGGAAAAATTTTCTTGAATAGGTGTTTAAAATATGGAAGAAAACTAGGAAGGAGAACATACTTGTTTATATATGAGAAAGACAGCTGTGGACACTCCATGACCTAAAAGAATCTTGAATATTAAGTAATTTATTTAATAATGAAATACCTTTGGAATTTCCAGTGCAAAGATTTCACTGTATTATAAACAGTCCATCTATTATTGTATTACCATGATTGTCCAAAATATGTATCTTACTATAACTTTTATTTATTGGCCCTGGTTGAATTTTCCAAAGCCACACAGAGCAGGCAACTGTAGTATGGTAATTTGTGTTAAAATGTAAAAATTAGAAACAACCTAAGTATCCATCAATGAATGACTGGATAAGTAAAATTGTGTGTGTGTCTGTGTGCGTATGCACACACATATATACATACTCGTAGATCCACACAATGAAATATTAGCCATAAAAAAGAAGGAAATCTTGCCGTTTGTGATGACATGGATGGATCTGGAGGGCATTATGCTAAGTGACATAAGATAAGAGACAAATACCTTTTGATCTCATTTATATGTGGAATCTTAAAAAACCATCAAACAATTGAGCTCAGAGATATAGAGAACAGATTGCTAGTTGCCAGAGACAAGGTGGGGATGGGCAAAATAGGTGAAGGGGGGGGGGGAGGGGGTCAAAAGATACAAACTTCCATTATAAGTCATGGGGTTATAATGTATAGCATGGTGACTATAGTTAATAATACTGTATAGTATATTTGAAAGTTACTAAAAGAGTAGATTTAAAAAGTTCTCATCATAGAAAAAAATTGTAACTACATGGGGATAGATTTACTAGACTTATTGTGGTGATCATTTAGCAATATCTACAAATATCGAATCATTATGTTATATACCTGAAACTAACAATGTTTTATGTCAATTATACTTCAATTAAAAAAAAATAAAAGAAATTATAACCCTTAACTTTCACAGAGATATTTTAAAATTTAGTCTACTTCTAACTGGTGAAATTTCATCCACCAAGGGAGAAGGATATACAGCTTTGCTCTGCCAGACATTGTTTTTTATTCTGCCCCAAAGTAGCTTTCTTCCTATTCTCCTGAGTTGTCTGATTGTTTCCCTCCATCTCAGCCTTTCTGTTTTTCTCAATACCTAAGGTTTTCTCCAGGGTCTGCCAGAGCAGACACAGTTTCAGGGTTGTCAAGAGAAGACCTCATCTTACTCTGGTACATTCAGTTGTACTAGAGTGGCCACTTTTCTCCTATAGATAGGTTCACTTTCCTTCCAATCTGGAGTTTTAATGAGTGTAAAAATAAGATGATATACTCAGAAGTGGCTATTGAGGCAGAAAGATATTTCTTCTTGCATCTCAGATTTTCCTTCTGGTATCATTGTTCTTATTCCTAAATTGTAAGCTTTTTTTTTTTTTTTTTTTTTGTGAGGGTCTGTTGGTAGTAACTTTTTCAATATTTATCACCTTGGTTCTCAAATGTAATTTATGGAATTTAGGAATCTACGTTGACACTTATCTCTCATCAGCTTGGCACATTCTGTGTGGGCTTCCATTGTTGCTGTTGAGAAATTAGCTCTCAGTCGTAGTGACATTTTTTTATGTAGGTTTGTGTCTTTTTTCTCTTGCTATTTTTAGGATCTCTTGTTCTTAGGATTTGCTCTTTCACAATGAACTATCTAGTGTTATTTTTTCGTAATTTGGCTGGGTGTTGGAGTTTTGACTTTAAGAATCAGTTTCACAATGAGGTGTCTAGTGTTATTATTTTTTCTTAATTTGGTTGGGTTCTGGAGTTTTAAATTTGAGAATCAGTGTCCTGACATTCTGTTTGAATATTGACTCTCATTCTCTGTTCTCTGAAACTCTTTAGTTTTTTAGACTTTCTCACTGTTATCATCTCTCTTAACCTCTCGTGTCCCCCCTCCCCCCGCTGTGTTCTGTGCAGTTTCTTTAGACCTACTTCTATTTTGCTAATTATCTCTTTATCTTTATCGTTGTGTAGTCTGCTGTTTAACTTCTGTATTGTAATTTGAATTATTACAGTTTTCATTTTTAGAGGTTCCATTTGTATCTTTTTAAGATGATGTTTATAGTGTCTCCTCTGTTGACTATCAAGTTTCTGTATTTGTGTAGGTTTGTTTCTGTGTCCTTTTTGTTTATTGGCATTTCTATGTCTTTGGCATCTGTACCACACCCTTAATTAATTACTATATCCTTAAAATAAGTCTTGATTAACTTCCCTATTTTTCTTCAAAATTGTTTTACCTATTCTTCGCCCTTGGTTTTTAAGAATCAGCTGTACTACATTTTATCTTTGTTGTGCCTGGCTTCCTTTTCCGAGCTGCTATTTGCTGTGTCAGGATAAAGTCCTGCTATATTGGTGTCTTTCAGCTTTAATAGTTTTTGATCTTTGAACTTCCCTTTGCAACTTCTTCTTTATGTTTTCTTTGCCTTCCTCTGTCTTCTTGTAATTTTTTTTCTTATGGTCATTACAAAAGTATTTTAAAGCCCTGGCCGGGTAGCTCAGTTGGTTAGAGCATCGTCCCGATATGTCAAGGTCAGGGCATATATAAGAAGCAACCAATGAATGCATAAATAAGTGGAACAACAAATTGACGTTTCTCTCTCTCTCTCTCATTTTCTTTCTCCCTCCCCCCTCCATCCCTCCCTCCCTCTCTCCATCTCTCCCTGTCCCTCTCTTTCCTCCCTCTCGCCCCCTTTCCTCCCTCTCCCTTCTCTCTCTCTCTCTCTCTAAAATCAATAAATAAAAAATAAAAAAGTACTTTAAAATTAAGGTAGTATATTGGGGAAAACAAATAATAGAAAAGAATATAAAGCAAAAGGTGCAAATCCCTCTGATATCAGTTTGCTGAGCTCTTTCAGATTTTTTTCTGAACATGTACAAATGTGTGTTTATAAAAGTAAAAATTGTCATATACATACTATTTTTTAGTTTACTTTATTTCATTTAGTATTTAAAAAGGCATTCTTCTATAGCTGTAACACATTCCTTTTAATGACTGAATCATATGTATACACAGTAATTTAACCAGTTCCCTTTTTATGGGTTTGTAGATATCCACCTACTTTTTGATCTTGCAGCTTTCAAATACTGCTGATCCTAATCAGCAAAGTGGAGGTTGTGCATTTTATTTCACATCTACCTGAGGTCTCCCCTCTTAACTCTTTTCAAGGGTATTAGTGGGGTTCTGTCAAGAGCTATCCTCTTAGGGCATTGGCATATACCTTTCTTAAGAGGGGAGAGTTGATAGTTAAGCTTGGTGTAAATCTTTAGTGTGGTCATATGTGTATTTTACTAAAAAGAAATACTCAAAGGTGTTTGTTTGTTTGTTACATGCGGTATCCTAGAGGAGATTGTTTGTGATGTAGTGTTAGAGGTAGCACCCAGATTGAAGAGTACAGAAATGAATGAGAAAATGGAGATGGAGAGCTTAAGCAGGTCTTTGTCCCAACTTGACTATGAGATGGTAGGGGAAGAAGAGAGGCAGTTCTTGGCATTTTGCTTTTTGTTAGTATTTTGCCTTTTGAAAGAAGTTAAAGTTGGATCGCTGCGTTATATAATTTGCCATTTTCTTAATTTTCCTAGCCTCCACCAGGCAATGTGAAAATGCCGAATGTACCCAGTACACAACCAGCAATAATGAAACCAACAGAGGAACCTCCACCTTATACACAGATTGCAAAGGTTAGTTCATGTTACATGTGCAAATTCATATGGAAATTACAATATCAGTATCATTTACTTCCAGAGCTAAATAACTTTTTATTTGTTGCATTCCATATTGTTTAATTTTTAACTTACTTTTGAGTCTAGGTTAGCCACCTTGTAGACTCTGTAATACTCACATGTCTCTTTCAACTTATAACATTTGCTTTATTCCATGACTAGAGGCCCATTGCACGAAGATTTGTGCAAGAATAGGCCTTCCTTTCCCTGGCTTTGCTCCTGGCCGCCCGGGAGCCTTTGCAAGTCTTTGCTCCCGGTGGGAGCGCTGCTCTTGTAGCTCCCTCTGTCCCCACCCTCCCCCTCATAGCAGGTGTCCCGCCCCGCCTGGCCACTCTGCACCTGCGTATACAAATTAACCCGCCATCTTTGTTGGGTTAATTTGCATACTCCTGATTGGCTGATGGGCGTCTCAGAGGTATGGTCAATTTTCATATTTCTCTTTTATTAGTGTAGGTTAGCAATTATCGAATTCATCTATTACCTTGGTGTATAATTTTTATAGTGAAAATTTTATTGCCTTTGGTATCACTTTTTAAAAAATATATATTTTATTGATTTTTTACAGAGAGGAAGGGAGAGGGAGAGAGAGTTAGAAACATCGATGAGAGAGAAACATCAATCAGCTGCCCTCCTGCACACCCCCCACTGGGGATGTGCCCGCAACCAAGGTACATGCCCTTGACCGGAATCGAACCTGAGACCCTTCAGTCCACAGGCTGATGCTCTATCCACTGAGCCAAACCGGTTAGGGCTTGGTATCACTTTTTATTACACAATGCCATTACAGTAACAATGACAGAATAATAAATATTACTGGAAGAGTGTTATAATGGCTAAGCAAGAGACATTGGTAGGAGTTTGAGAAAAATACAAGATAAAAGTAGATGACTAGGATTCCTGTTATCACATAAAGGCAGGTGGAGTTATAGATCAGAATTTTTGAACCATGTCCTTCTTTCATGCCATTATTTTATAAAATATAAGATGTTATTAAAAAAAATGTTTTGAGTTCTTGCATTGGGAACCTTATATGCCATTTAACCCAATTCATAAGAGTCAATTCAGTTGCTCTTTTCTCCATTTGTCTGTTTTCCTCACCACTTCCCTTTTTCTTTGTTATTCACTCATTTAGGCACAGAGGTGACATCACCTTATTTTCATTTTCCTGATTACCTTAGGACTCTGACCACTCTTAGGATTTTTTCTGTCCTAATGTGCCCAATATTCCCATGAAGGTTTTCACAACCAAAAGACCAAATGGATTAAATATCTGTAAAATATTTTCTGAAACTGAAATCTTCAGTAAATTCCTATACTTTGGAAGAACATTTGAATTAGGTTTCTAGCATAATGAGGGAGAAGAAAGAGATAGCATATCAATGTTTCAATATTTTATACTTATGACAACCTATTCACTTACTATTTTTTATGTAGGAACATGCCTTGGCCCAAGCTGAACTTCTTAAGCGCCAGGAAGAACTAGAAAGAAAAGCTGCAGAATTAGACCGTCGAGAACGAGAAATGCAAAACCTCAGTCAACATGGTAGTATCCAAAATGTTTGAAATAAAAATAACTTTAAACACTTTAAATAATGTCTGCACTGCCTCTAGGTCATTTGGTTTGTGAATAAAATTCTTCCCTGTTTTCCTATTCTAACAAGGAGATCAGACACAGCAGATATTCTACTTGATACTGTGTAGCTCTTTGAAATTGGCTGATTTGCATAGTCTTTTGATAGATTAGAACAGTGTTAGCCTTATCACACAGAAAGTGAATTCAAATATGATAATTTTGGTTTATTCTAATGCCAGGAACCTTTGATTATGCATTTGAGCTGTCTTTGCTTCTAATGAAATTTTATGAGTACATGGGACTACATTTGACTCTCCTAGTTTAGTTAGCCTACCAGTATTTTCAAAGTATTTGTCCCTGTTCTCACAAGTATTTTGTATCAGTTGAATCATGTGAAAGAAATAAGTCTGTGGTGACTCTAGGAAGCTTCGGGTATTTTGATGATGCCAAAGAAATAAATAAATGCTGAATTGATTATTAGCTATGAAATCTACTCAGACTGTTATTACCAAAGGCCACTTCAAGAGAGTATTTTAGGGAAAGCTAGCAGTCTCTGGATATGAAGAGATAAGAGAGCTAGACAAGTCATTGTTAGTATGTCTGGGATAGTGATGGGATGACAAGACTAGGACAGCAATAATAAATTATCTGTTTCTTATCTTAGAATGTGTAAACCCAGGGGCTCCTGAGGGTACATTTATCCTGGGCCATTTTCTTATTTGCAACATCAGAGACATCCCTAAAAGGAAAACTAAAGGTGTAATTGAACGTTTCTGAAATACCTATAACTAAAAGCTATCCTGTTTCCTTAGCATTGAATAATACAAGTTATTTCTACAAGAGATGTTTTAGTAAGGGTTGTAATGAAGAGTGGGAAATTAAGAGATAGATTTGTAGTATGTTATACGTTTAATCCTCAGTACAGTTCTCTGAAGGGTGGTATAGTTGTTGTTCTCATTTTTCAGATGTAGAAACACAGTCTTTAGAAGCTTAAGTAAGTTGCCCAAGGCCTCCTAGACAGTAAGTGGCCAGGCCAGGCATGTCTGGTTTCAAGTCTTGTTCTTTACAGTCGTGCTCTGTTACTTCTCAAATAGTGTGAGACTTGTATGAGAAATGCATGAACTACATGAAATTAGAAAAGAATGATAAACAGTGGAGACATGTGGGGGAGAATCAGAAATAGGTCATGCTTTTTCTGCTATGAAATTTTTTCTGGTCTGTAAAATTAATTTTAAAAGGTTGTGAGATTATCATATCTAAAATGACAAAATGGCCTTTAGATGTTATTTTTACTCTCTATTTTTAATGTTTGACTTCTTGCTTTAATTTTATATTTTCCCTACTTTCAGTCTAATTTCTTTATATAGACCCTTTACCTTCCCCCTTCACAGTTTGAATTTGTTTTTTTCTCTAGGTTTTTGAAGGTGCTATAATTCCTTAGCATCTTCTTCACGACTGTTTCATGTTTTCTTATAGTTTTATAATTATATGTCTTTTGGATGTTATTTTTCTGAGACTTCGGGATTTCTGAATTTGATACTTTTGGTATTGGTTAATCTTGTGTGTTTTTCATGAAGTTAACAGTAGAAAATTCCAAAGATTCAAAAGCTCAGTCTTTCTTCTCCACACAGGTTAGAAATTATATTTAAAGATGTAAGACACTGAGAAAGAAATTATAGAGATTTTAAAAACTGCATGACCTGCATGTGAGAGCCAGACTCTTGGGACTTTGAAAGTAATTTTTTAGGGCAGAGTCACAGGGTATGTGCCTCTATGCTCTTTTTCATTTCCTCATTTCAACTGTACATAAATGGTTTCTGCTAAATATTATATGACACTGGAAAATGACTTTACCATCCAATGTTTTAAAAGATATAAAGATTGGCTTTTAGAGTTCTCCAAGAATGTAGAGAATACAGTGTTGTATTTGTAAAACACCTATAAAACTATAGATATTGTTCTTTATTCTGAAACCAAAAATAAGAATAGCACATATTTGTCCTAATATAAATAACTTTTAAAAAAAAATTTTGCAGGCAGAAAAAATAATTGGCCACCTCTTCCTGGCAATTTTCCTGTGGGACCTTGCTTCTATCAGGATTTTTCTGTAGACATTCCTGTGGAATTCCAGAAGACAGTAAAGATTATGTACTACTTGTGGATGTGTGAGTACAGAATAAATTATATATTCAACAAATTTTCTATTTTATTGTCAAAACACCTTTTTTTGGAACTCATATTAAGGATGGTATCATTAATTGGTCTTTTTCTATAGATCTTCTAATTTTCAGAGTGAAATGTATATTTGGGTACTTCAAAATTTTACTATATGTGACGATCTAAGTTCTTAGCTGAAGAAAACCTATATATTAAGAACTGGCATTCTCTTGAGGAAAGATCTTTTCTGTCACATAGGTAGAATTTTGCAGTTATTCCTTTTCCTTGAAAAATCTTCTCTGGGCAATATTTGCTTTGAAAAAATAGGCATATATTTTTATGTAAATGAAGGCCATTAAACATTCTGTTAAAGCATTATGACTATTTTTAAAAGGGGCATAAAATATTATAATATTATAAACTGATTTTTCTTATAGCTTTGAGCACAATTTACACTTCATTTTCAAGTGGGGATGAATACTATTATTATTTAAAGTACCTAATTAATATAGGAGGTTTTATTGAATAGGATATTAGGACATACATTTTAGGTTATGATGCTCACATTGCTTTGAGTAAAATTACAACTCATGGTATACCAAAATAAAATGTCAACCTGTTAATAGTTTGCTGTATGTACACAGAATTTCCACTTACTCTGTTTCATTTTCATTCCAGTCATCTCAGTCCCATTTAATATCATCATGTCAGTAGGAGAGGTAGCTATCACAACTTCTCACCTGCACAACCTCTGGGTTAATGGATAATTTGTAGGGCGCATTCTTGATGGAGGAAATTTGTTTGTGTTTACTGTATGATCAGGGAGCCTTTCCCCCCTTCAAATATGAGGTAATTTTCCCCAAAATCTTTTAGGAGCATTCTTTATACACTGAGTGGCCAGATTATTATGATCTCTGAACGCATAATAATCTGGCCACTCAGTGTATATCCTATATAATAAAAGACTAATATGCAAATTTTCCCCTCGACCAGGAGTTCGACCAGCAGGCAGGCCGGCCAACCACCCATGTCCCTTCCCCCTGGCCAGGCTGGCCGGACCCCACCCATGCACAAATTCATGCACCGGGCCTCTTAATATATATATATTAAGAGGCCCGGTGCATGAATTTGTATATATGTATATATGTATGTATATATATATATGTATATGTATATGTGTGTGTGTGTGTATGTGTATATATATATATATATATATATATATATATATATCCTATCTAATAAAGAGGGAATATGCTCATTGACCATCACTCCATCACAAAGATGGCTGCACCCACAGCTGAGGCCAAGTTCCCATAAGGAGCCTTAATGAGCAATCAGCAGGGACCTGAGGCTACACCCTCCCCCACCCCCGCAGGGCTTGGCAGGGGACCTCAGGCTGTGTCCCCCACCTGGCGGGGCTTGTCAGAGGACCTCAAGGCATGCCCCCTGCCCCGGTATGGGCTGGGGGACCTCAGGTCACGCCTCCTGTCCTGGTGCCAGGCTAGGGGACCTGAGGCTACGCCCCCTGCCCGGCAGGGCTTGACAAGGGTGGGACTGGCTGGGTATGGATCTAGCCCATTTGGGGGAGGGGGGGCGCCGGGTCTGGGTCTCACACGATTTTGAGGTGCATGTGGGTGGGCAGGGACTTGACTCTGGGTCCTGTGGTGAGCCCTAGACTCTGACAGGAGGAATGTTTTCATATACATTTTACTAATTTTCTTTCATCTCTGACACTTCTATTATAGAGAAAGCGCAAGTAGCAATATTAAATTATTTCCCCTAATTAATCCCCTTTTAATGTGCACGAATTTCATGCACTGGGTCACTAGTGTGTGTGTTTACTGAGTGGCCAGATTATTATGCGTTCAGAGATCATAATAATCTGGCCACTCAGTGTATAAGGTGAACTTGCTCTGGAATGTGAGAAGTGATTTCTTATGGATAGTACATTTTTAACCCTCATTTTGGGTTGGATTTTGTTGTTGATGTAATATATTTTGCTGAATCCCTAGCATCAGCATATATTATACTAGTATATTGTTAACATTAAAGGTTATGATTCTGTGTATGTACATGCTGACCAACTGATATTTTATTTAATCAACATACTCATATATATGAAAATATAAATTATTTTTAATGGGCAGAAATTGGCTTAGCATTTTAGGTATATGTTCTTTGGCTTAGTGAAAAACATTCCGATGGTGGAGATGGTGGTTGGAAAAAAATTCATTATGGAATTTAGTAAATAGAAATTGAATGGGGAGGATGATTAATTTTAACTGAATGATTAACTGGTTTCCCAATGCCACTTTGTTTAAAATAGGCCTTTTTTGTCTTAGAAATATATAACTTTCTGAGGTTCTTAGAAATGATATAGTTGGCTATAGTTTTTCCTAATTCTGTTCAGTTGGCAGATCTGTTAACTGTATTCAGAGAGGGCCCAAGATTCCAGTTAAGGTTCTGATTTGAAGAAGCGTTACCTGTGACAAAATAGATCTAGTACCAGCTCAATAATGCCTCTAAGTTTCATAGAATAGAAGTATTTAAATAACTTCTTTTTAAGAAGTGTCAACTTGTTACTGATTTTAGGGTTGACTAATGCTTTTACACTGTAATCCTATGTAAGAAAGAAGTAATATGCAAATTGACCGTCATGCCCTCACAAGATGGCTGCCTACGACCAGGCTGGCAGGGGGGTTAGTGAGGGACGACCAAATGACTGAACAAACAGGCTGCGTGGGGCAACCAGGCTGGCAGGGGGGTTAGTGAGGGATGACCAAACGACTAAACAAGCAGGCTGCGTGGGGCGACCAGGCTGGCAGGGGTGTTAGTGAGGGATGACCAAATGACTGAACAGCAGGCTTCGTGGGGTGACTAGGCCAGCAGGGGGGCTGTGAAGGGCAACCAGGACAGCGGGGGGGGGGGGGCAGTTGGGGGCAACCAGGCTGGCAGGGGGGGCAGTAAGAGGCGACCAGGCCGGCTGGGGGGGAAGCATTTAGGGGTGACCAGGCCAGGGGGGGTGCATTTGGGGGTGACCAGGCTAGCAGGGGGGGGGCAGTTGGGGGTGATTAGGCTGGTGGGGGGGCAGTGAGGGGTGACTAGGCCAGCAGTGGGGGCAGTTAGGGGTGACCAGGCCAGTGGGGGGGTGCAGTTGGGGGCAACCAGGCCGGCAGGGGGAGGCAGTTAGGAGCGACCAGGCTGGCAGGCGGGGCAGTTAAGGGGGATCAGGCCGGCATGTAGAGGCAGTGAGGGGTGATCAAGCCGGCAGGGTGGGGGGGCAGTTAGGGGTGACCAGGCAGGCAGTCAGGTGAGCGATTAGTAGCCAGCGGTCCAGGATTGTGAGAGGGATGTTGGACTGCCTGTTTAGGATCGGGCATCCCCCATGGGGTCCTGGATTGGAGAGGGTGCAGGCTGGACTGAGGGCCCCTCCCCCACACGAATTTTGTGCACCGGGCCTCTAGTGATAATTATAATGAGCTAACATTTATTGAGGATTTACTTTGTGCAAGGCACAATGCTAATCACTTTTATGTATATTACATTTTTAAATTGTAACCACACTATGAAGCAGGTATTATATTACTTAGTTTTGTAGATAGGGAAACTAAAGGATAGAGAATATGAGTTACTTGTCCAAGAGTACACAGACAGGAAGGTTGGAGTTGAATCGCTTGAGTCCAGAGCCCAGAGTCTGGAGTTACATGTTATACCACCTACAGAGTACCAAAATGAAGAAGTAATTGACATTTTAAACCCAAATATGACAGATATGCTTTCAAAGATACCTTACTTAAAGTGCTTAGTAAAGCAAATTGAAATTTTATATGAAGAAGAGTCATTCAGCTTGCAGATCAGGTCAACAAAATGGACTAAATATTTCATTAGTATTCTACCTACATTTGGAATCCAACAAGTGGTTTGGAATTGGATAGAAATTAGCAACAGAGTCATTCATTTCACATTACCTTGTCTTTCTGTGTGTTTTTTGATCTCTATAAAGTGGACCGATTGTTTAATAAGTAGGCCTAAACATTTTACTCTTCACTGGAGTGCAAATAAATGACTTTTTGATTATAGTTGTTTGTTACTATAAAAACACTTTGAAAAAGATTTTAATAGATTACACAAACTTAAATTGAAATCTTTTATCTAAACCTGGAAGAATTTCTGTGAACTTTAAAATACTCATACCCATATATTGTCTTTTTAAAACAGATTAGTAGATAAACCTTTAAAAATTATTTCTCTAAAGGTTGATATTTGACTTAGAATGTTCTGAACATTTAATACTTTTTTAGGCAGTTAGATGCCATTTAATGTTAACAGAGTAATAATTTTCTATCTCACAATCTTTTCAATTCTGTTTTTAAGCCCTCAACAGAACTACTTTTATTTTGAGGCAAAAGATTTTGAGTAAATTTGTTAATCAAGCTTTCATGAGAGTTAGAAATCCTAATTGGAATAAAGTAATTATTAGTAAGAGTCATTCTTGTATAATAGAATGGAATGGAATTTTAAGGCTGGAAGAGTTCCTGCATTTTTATAGATGAAAAATGGAAATACACAGATTGATTAGCTCAATATTATTATATCACTATTATCTAGATCTTTTCCTTTGGAACTTTTTCTCCTATTCTAGAGATTGTGTATTTATCTAGTTGTTAGATGAGAGCAAATTAGATGAGGCATCCTAGAATGTGTGTTTTTGCCCTGTTTCATTAATTATTACTCTTATTTGATTAATGATTTAAAGGGATTTTAAAGTTTGTTTTTAATGTGAGTTTTTTATTTAGATTCACTAGGTTTTTATTTATTTTTATTCAACTAGTAGTTTGTCAGTATACTTTTGTATTGATAATTTGCATTAAAATTATTTTAACTTCTGAAAGAATTTATTTTCTATAATAAATTCAGCCAGTAATAAATTTTTGCAAGTGCTTAAAATTATTATAATGGGTAAATGTGGTTTTTAGGATTATAGTGTATAGTTATATGTTATCCAGATTTTTTGTTTTTGGTCTGTCAGGGAAAATAATTATTAACAACATATGAAGAGTTTGCCAAGATCTATTTATGTTAACTAAAGAAAGGTCTGCCACTGGAGCTGAAATGCATCAGTGTACTTTTTTTTCTTGAATAAGTGTAATCCTCTACCAAAACACAGTTTGAATCCCAGGACTTTAAAAAAAATGGACAACTCAATGAAGACGAATTAATAATCCTTACAGATTGACTTTGTAGTCACTGGAAATTTCTACTGTATTGATTATTTTTAGTCCAATGATTCCAATTTTATTGTTTAAACATGTCATGATGAGATTGCACAGGGCACTTCTCTTTTGTGTATAATCTGCTCGGAGAGACGTCTGCAGACCCACTCTGTAAAAATAGAGTTCTGAGTGTAGGATCTTTCCCCTCCCAAGTCCTGGTTCTTTTCCTGGCAGGCACTACTTTCTTCCTGAGCCTTCAATCAGGAGACATATCACATGTTTCCTTCTCAGGGGAGAGGCCCTTTAGGTAGTACTTCTCTGGTTTACCTGTGTAATTGCACTTTAAAAAAGGGCCAGAAGAATTTTTGCCAAACAGTGCATGTATTAGGACTCCTTTTCCTGTGATTACTCTATTTTCAAATCAAATGCATAAGAAACAGCAATGTTTTGAAAAATACTAAATGAAAACATGGTGTAAAATACATTCGCTCTTGGGAAGTATTTTTTTCATTTATAATTTTTGTTGAATGAACCTCATAAATTAATTGTAAACATTTCTTTTCTATTTTGTTTTTTGATTCCACAGTCCATACAGTAACACTGTTTCTAAATATCTTCGGATGCTTGGCTTGGTTTTGTGTTGATGCTACAAGAGGGGTTGATTTTGGATTGAGTATCCTGTGGTTCTTGCTTTTTACTCCTTGTTCATTTGTCTGTTGGTACAGACCACTTTACGGAGCTTTCAGGTAAAATGTGTGTACTTTAAAATATGCTCTTTAAAACCTGTGAAGTAAATACTCATGGTACACTTTAACGGGAAAATTGGCATTTTCATTAAAAAATTTTTTTTATTGTATAACACCTTCAGAAAAGTCTATATATTATATTCATGTGTATTCAATCACAAGTGGTCATTATAGCCTAAATCTTAAATGAAACTAGGTAACGTAAATGCATGTAATGTTTAAAGTGAATCACTTTCACCTAGCAACTTTGTAAGTATGTTCTGTGTAAATTCACTTTTGGTTTTTCAAAAGACAGCAACATTTAAAAAATATTTAGACTATAAGATGAAGTATAATACTTTGCATGGTATATTTAATTGTTGGTTAGGAGTAACATTTCCTAAATGCATATTCTGTGGGCAATTAGTAGGTGTTGTGGAAAAAAAACGGTTCATTAGCTTACGTTTGGGAATAGCTGGATAATAAAGTTCAGCAAGTTACTTCATTTTAGGATTTCTTAGACTCTTTAAGAGCCTAGTGTGCTTTATGATTTGATCATGAAACCATTATTATTATACTTATTATTATTTTGTCAAGCACCTTTTTGGACTATTGTTTTAAGAAATAAACATTGGGAAATGCTGATTTAGATGCTAGCACTGTTTGAGTCCATATATTCAGTTGTTTATCAACTCATTTTTATTTGAATAAATTAATTTATGAATAATGAATCTCTTTCAACTCTCATGAATGAGAGGTAGCATTACTGAGAAATAGGCATGTACCAGTATTGTGCAGATGATATATTAGGGAAATTAAAGGTCACATTCAATTTTATAACTTTTTTTCCATTTCAACATAAAATTTCTTTGATTAACTAGAATGTTTACCATCCCCACCTCACACACACAAAATATGGAATTAGAAACCCAGATATGTAAACAGATGGGGTTGGGGGGACAGAAAGAAAAGAGAGAAGATTGAGAATTTGGAGATAAAAGGTGTCACTCAACAGAAAACTAAATTGGTTAGAAATAAAATGCAGGGGAAAATAGATGGGAGGAGAGAAAATGAGGAAAGAACCTTTGGGTATTTATTGAAATATGGAGTTTGGTTGTCAAGGAATGCGGCAAGGGACCCCCGTAGATGTGGGTTGGAGAGAAATTAAAAGGAACTATTTACTTTTTGCACGATGTAGGAAGAGAGTTCTTTTCCTTGTTATCTAAGCCTGGCTCACAAGGTTTACCAATTTTTAATTTTTTGACATCTGGCCTCTGCCTGCCTACTTTTGTCATGTTACCAGTATAACCGTAATAATACTGGTGGGTGGCAATAGGCTGTATCAATTTGAAATTTTAAAAGTGACCTGAGACTAGAGACTTTGGATTTTAAACCTCTATGTAATATAGCTAAACAGACTATTAAAAACCAGTTTTTGCCCTGTCCGGTGTTGTTAAGTGGTTAGAGTGGCCCTCAGACCACAGGGTCACAGGTTTGATTCCCAGTCAGGGGCATGTATCTGGGTTGTGGGTTTGATCCCTGGCCCCTGTCAGTGCATGAGTGGGAGGCAACCAATTGATGTGTCTCTCTTACATCTAGGTTTTTCTCTCTCCCTCCCATTTACCCCTTCCACTCTCTAAAAAATCAATGGAAAAATGTCCTCAAGTGACAAAACAAACAAAAAGCCAGTCTTTTGCCATTTATTACTTGAAGTCACTCACTTCCTTTTGTTCTCTTTCTTTGCCATTTGTAGGCTAGATTTTTAGCTGAATTCCAAGCCTTTAGAGTATATCAAAAATATGCTAATTATCTGGGTTTCACTATTTGGAGCAGAACTGAGAGGAAAAATTTTTATGGTGAAAGTTGAAATTAGAATATTTGAAATCATTAATATACACCTTCTCAGTGTGTAACTTTGGGATTTTCTTCACCCAGATTGCCAAGTGTTTGTGAGTCAAAGTCTCTTTGGAAGTACTTAGTAAAGTTTGTTAAACATTTATTCATCACAGATTTCTTCCTTAAATATGAAACTCAAACCAGATACATTGGATATGATTATTTATATTAAATATAGGATTTTTAAAGAGATTTTACTTATTCATGTAGGTGCTTTACTAGTATTTGAGATTGGTTTTGATAGAGATTTCTGCCTTTGAGAAAGGGCAGTCGGGATATTCAAGGGTTTTTTGTTGTATTTTAAGAATGATGATTAAGAAATGAAACAAACATCTGAACATACTATGTAAGTCCGTAGATAATGGGTAAGTAAACTTTTTAGGCCAGGCATATATATATTTTTTAGTCCTCACCTGAGGATATTTTTCTTTCTTTTTTTAAAAATATATTTTTATTGATTTCAGAGAGAGAAAGGGAGAGGGAGAGAGAGATTGAAATATCAATGATGAGAGAAAATCATTGATTGGCTGCCTCCTGCACACCCCCTCCTGGGGATCTAGCCCGTTCATGCCCTTGACCGGAATCGAACCCGGAACCCTTTAGTCCGCAGGCCGATGCTCTATCCATTGAGCCAAACCGGATAGGGCAATATTTTTCCATTGATTTTTAGAGAGAGTGGAAGGGAGAGGGAAAGACCGAGAGAAACATCACGTGAGAGAAACACAGTAATTGGTTGCCTCCTGCACACACCCCGACCAGGGCCCAGGCTGGGGAGGAGTCTGCAACCGAAGTATGTGCCCTTGACTGGATTCAAACCTGGGACCCTTCAGTCCGCAGGCCAATGCTCTATTCACTGAGCCAAACCAGCTAGGGCTATATGTGATTTTAAAAGGTAAGTTTATTAGGTATCAGAATTAAACTTGGAGTTGCCATTTTGTCATTTATATGTGTCTTTTTAAAAAATATATATATTTTTATTGATTTTAGAAAAGAAAGGAGGAGAGAGAGATAGAAACATTAATGATGAGAGAGAATCATTGATCGGCTGCCTCCTGAACACTCCTTACTGGGGATCAAGCCCGAAACCCGGGCATGTGCCCTGATCAGGAATCAAACTGTGACCTCCTGGTTCATAGGTGGATGCTCAACCAGTGAGCCACACTGTCTGGGCTCATTTATATGTTTTTAAAAGATTATAACTATTTTTAATTTTATGCTTCCCCAAATCACTAAGCATTATGTAAATACTTTAAAATATTTATTAGGTTATTATTAATGAGGCAGTGTGTTGTTGAAGAAGTATAACTATTGGAAACATACTGAGAAAAGGTTAGAATTCTGGCTTCTCCACTTAAAAATTGTGTGCTCCTAGGAAATTGCAATAAAAACTCTCAGTGCCTCAGTTTGTAGAGTGTAAATTTGTGATAGTATTTGCTGAGTTGATAAGAGATTAGAGATAATGTATTCACCATTTTTGGCTTTGTGGGTGGTCAACAGTTCACCAAAGACATATGGATGACTAAAAGCACATGAAATAGTGCTCAGCAACATTAGGTATTAGGAAAATGCAAATTGAAATCAGATGAGATATCACTATATACCTGTTAGCATGGCTAAAATGTAAGGACTGCATACCAAGTGTATATGTGGAGGAACTGGAACACTTATATACTGCTGTTGGGAATATAAAATGAAATAAATGCTTCATTAAACAGTTCGGCAGTTTCTTAAAATGTTAAACATAAACTCCCCAGGTGTTCCAGAAACAACCTAAATGACTATCAGTGAGTGAATGAATAAAATTGGTCTATCTATACAATGCACTGCTACATAACATTGAAAAGGAAGGGACTTTTAACGCATGCAACATGAGTGAATCTCCAAATAATTGTGCTGAGTGAAAGAGGCAGACAAGAAAAAATACATAGTGTATGATCCCATTTATATAAAACTCTAAAATATGAAAGCTATACTGACAGAAAACAGTGGGTGGGGTAGAGAGGGAGGGATTACATGCACAAGGAAACTTGGGATAAGTTTATGATTTTTATTGGAGAAGGTTCGTGGGTATATACATATGTCAAACCATTGAACTCTACATTAAAATAGTTGCAGTTTATTGTATGTTAATTATAATTCAGTGAAACTAGTAAAAAAAGGAAAACTACATTTTTTTGTTAAGATGTTTTGTGGTACAGTTGGAAATTGACAAAGTGAGGTTGCAGTAATAAAAACAATATCATCTAGTATTTGGATAAAGGTTTCACATAAATTATGTTATTGTAATTTCAAGCCTCAGGTAGTTGCCGCTGGTATATTTAAAAATATTTTATTTTTTAACATTGAGTGTCAGTCTGCATGTGAATGTAAAGGTATTAAGAAAAATGACATTTTCTCCTTCTTTCTCTCCCTCCCCCTCCTCACCTTTTTTAAAAAGGAGTGACAGTTCATTCAGATTCTTTGTATTCTTCTTCGTCTATATTTGTCAGTTTGCCGTACATGTACTACAGGCTGCAGGATTTCACAACTGGGGCAACTGGTAAGTCATTTTATTACTCTAGTTAATCTGTTCATCATGTATCTTTATGTAATTTTTGGCTTCCTAAAAATAGTTAACAGAGCAAAGCCACATTAGCAAAAGGAAATAAAAGTAAAAATTGCATTTTTTTAGTATTTAATTTTCTAAGGCATAGCCTTTTGAAAAACCATTCTATTTGAAAATTATGTTCCCATTTTTAAAAATGACACATTATATCTAGTTTAAATAAAATGTGTATATCATGGGCACTAAGAGGAAATTTTGTAAAAAGGAGACTGAGGAGTGATCAGATAGGAAGGCCAAGGATAGTGGAAGGGAGAGAAAAGAAATTCAAGGGTTTTAAGGAAAAGGGACCTATTATGTGTAAAGCACTATTTTAGGTATACAAACATGTTTTCATATACATACACATGCGCATGTACACACATCTTTGAAGAGTGGAATCACTGCATACACATACATAATATTACATATATATTTTTTCTTTTTTATTGAATTTATTAGGGTGACATTGGTTAGTAAAATTATATAGGTTTCAGGTGTATAATTCTATAATACATCATCTGTATATTGTATTGTGTGTTCACCACCCCAAGTCAAGTCTCTTTCCATCACCATTTATCTCCCTTATACTGACTCTTCTACCTCCCCCACCCCCCTTCCCTCTGGTAATCCCCATACTGTTGTCTTTATGTCTATGAGTTTTCTTCTTGTTGTTGTTTTGTTCTTAATCTTTTTACCTTTTTCCACCCAGCCCCACAACCCTCCTCCCCTCTTACAGCTGTCAGTCTGTTTTCTTATCTGTAAGTCTGTTTTGATTTTGTTTTTTAGTTTATTTTGCTGATTAGATTCTACATATGAGTGAAATCATATGGTACTTGTCTTTCTCTGACTGGCTTATTTCACTTAGCATAACACTCTTCAGGTCTATTCATGCTGTCACACAAGGTAAGATTTCCTTCTTTTTTTTAATAGCCAAGTAGTATTCCAGTGTATAAATGGGCCACAGCTTTTTTATCCACTCATCTACTGATGGACACTTCATCTGCTTCCAAATCTGTACATATATTTTTAAATAATATAATCATTCTCCATATGACAAAAGGTCACTCATTAGGAGATCCTCAGAAATGGACACTATTTGGACCCAGGCTAGGAGGTAATAGCAGATTTATATCTCTCTTCATACACTCTGGAGCAAACACTCCTTGAATGAAACAACAGGTGAAAAAGAGCACATCTCTAAAATTATCCTTCCCTCTCTTCTTTCTTTTATAACTTGAGTTACATGCAGTTGAATTCTTTAAAAAAAATAAAAATATATATATATTATATATACATTTTATATATATATTGATTTCAGAGAGGGAGAAGGAGAGATAGAAACATCAATAAGAGAGAATCATTGATAGGCTGCGTCCTGCACACCCCCTACTGGGGATTGAGCCCACAACCCGGGCATGTGCCCTGACTGAGATTCCAACTGAGACCCCTAGATTCATAGGTTGACATTCAACCACTGAGCCATACTGGCCTGGCACAATTGAATTTTTATAAGCTAAGAGCATATACTTGGCAAATTTACTGCAGTGTACATAAACTAAAATGATCATGTAACTAGAGTGTATTGAGGACTTACATTTAGTATGCTATTACTGAATCAGAGTAGTGACTGGCAATCAGATAGCTTTCGGTAGCTTTGCAGATCTAATGCAGATAATATATTGGTATTTTAAGTAGGTTCTAGGAAAAAGTAGCATTCATTATCTTTTATTTTTTTTTAAGATTTAAAAAAATGTTTTTATTGATTTCAGAGAGGAAGGGAGGGGGAGAGAGAGATAGAAACATCAATGATGAGAGAGAATCATCACCCAGCTGCCTCCTGCATGCCCCTTATTGGTGATCAAGCCCACACCCTAGGCATATATATGCCCTGACTGGCCCACAACCTAGGCATATGCCCTGAATGGGAATTGAACAGTGACCTCCTGGTTCATGGGTCGATGCTCAACCACTGAGCCACATAGGCCAGTGCATTCATTATCATTTTAAATAGTGCTTAGTCTTTGGCATTTGAGGAAATGGAAATGTTTTAAATATTTAATTAAAAAATACTGCTCATGTTAAAAGCACACGTTTTTTTTTTATTATGAAATTGAAATAATATCTTACTCTTTTTCACAAACTTCAAAAAAGTGTTAAAATTGAGCACAACAGCATGTGTAGTAATGAAATAGCACAGGAGTCTGCAAGTGAGTATGCATATAGGATGACCTGTTTTATGATGGATCTCATGTAATTCATTAGATTTAAACTATTTGAGTTAATTGTAGATTCACATACAGTTATAAAAAAAAAAAATTCAGAGAGATCCCAAGTACTCTTTCCCTAGTTTCTCCAGTGGTAATATCTTGGTCAAACTATGGTATAATATCAAAACCAGGATCTTGACATTGATTAAAGCAGGATAGAGAACACTTCCATCCCCAAAGGATCCCTCATGCTGCCCTTTTATAGCCAAATTCACTTTCCTCCTGCTCCGATTTCCTCCTTAACGCCAGCAATCACTAATTTGTCATTTCTGTTATTTTGTCATTTCAAGAATTATATAAATTATATAATTACTAGTAAATAAATGGAATTATACAGTGTGTAACTTTTGGCTTTTTTCTCCTCAGCATCATTCTTGGGTGGTTCATTCAGGTTGTGTGTATTTATTCCTGAGCAATATTTCATGGTATGCATGTACCACAGTTTGTTTAACTAGAGTTGAAGGACTCTAGAGTTCTAGTATTTGGACTATTATGAATAAAGTCACTATAAACATTTGTGAACATAAATTTTTATTTCTCTGTGATAAATACCCAAGATTGTAATTGTTGGTTCATATGGAAGTTGCATATTTAGTGTTTTTTAAGAAACTGACAGTTTTCCAGAATGGCTGTACCAGTTTACATTCCCAAAAACTATGTGTGAGTGATTCAGCCTCCACTTCTTCACCAGCATTTGGTATTGTCACTGATTTTATTTTACTCATCCTGATAGGTGTGTAGTGATATCTAATTGAGGTTTTAATTTGATTTCTCTCTCTCTCTCCCCCCTCCCTTCCTCTCTGAAATCAATAAAAACATTTTTTTAAATCTTAATAAAAATAAAAGATAATGAATGCTACTTTTTCCTAGGACCTAATAACTCATGATGTTGAACATCATTTCATGTGCATATTTGTGATCTTTGTATCCTATTTGTGAAATATTTCTTCATGTCTTTTGCCCATTTTCCTATCAATTTTTTTTTTTTTTTTTTTTTTACTGTTGAGGTTTGAAAGTTTTTTATATATTCTGGATGCTAACCCTTTGTTGGATATATGGTTTGCAAATATTTTCTTCCATAATTAAGCAGAATTTAAAATGAACTTTAAAAGAAAGTAATAATGAACTCCCAGGCTTAAAAAATATAAAATCTGGTGGTATACACTTAAGGCTGGAGTTTGATGCCTGGGTTTGAATTCATACTATGCCATTTAGCGGTATGACCTTGGGCAGGTACTGAATAGCTCAGTGACTCAGTTCCTCACCTGTAAAATAGAGATTAAAAACAGCATTATCTTATAGGATTGTTGTGAGAATTAAATGAGTTAACATGTATAAAGAACAAGGACATTGCTTGGCTCATAAGAGCTGAATATATGTTAGTTGTTAATGTTACTTTTTAAATGTGCATTGATTTATTTGCCTGATTATACTTTCTTTTTGTTATTTGATAGTGGTTGGATTTCATCGCTTACTGGTCTCAACAAAAGTATTCCTGTTGGAATCATGATGATAATCATAGCAGCACTTTTCACAGCATCAGCAGTCATCTCACTAGTTATGTTCAAAAAGGTAAATGAAATTTTATGTCTGCAAATTTTTATAGTGAAACTCATTTTCCTATTTTGCTCTTATTGTAACCAGAAGCCATTTTTTTTGTTCTTTTTGTGCAAGTTTTATCTCTGAGGATTACTTTTTACAATTAATAGTTATGCATAGATATATTTTTGAAAATTGCATCACATTTTTAACTTCCTGTAAAAAGGAAATATTTTAAAATCCTTTTAACTGAAGGCTTTTTGCATTAACTGAAGAGTCAACCTTATTTTTAAAATTTGGATTATTTAAAAATATTCTGATTTCTTTTTTGAATATTAAATATATTAGCCTGATTAATGAAGTGTGATGTTTGCATTTTATTTGTATTTAAAATGTAAAGACACTAAATTATTTATCTAAGGTGTAAAGTGAGCTGGTAACAGGTTCAGGCTGGGTTATGACTAGTGACTGCCCAGTTATCTACACTTCTTCCTATTGAATTCCCATGGCTGTTTTCACAGCCTTAAAAAAAAAAAATCATTACATAGTGTAGGAGAGAAATCTGTGTTTTTATTTGTTTATATAAGGTTTAACCCTTTGCACTCGCTTGCTTTTTTCTCGATTCCTTTATTCTAATGCTAACCGAGTCAAGTCACACTCGACATCCGAGTGCAAAAGGTTGATGGTGTTTTATGATGCATTACAGAAATGTTTTCTATTCTACATGTGTTCAAACTTGATATAGAAACCCTTGGAATAACACCTGTGTTTTAAAATGGTAGACTTTTGATAGGTCTCACTCTGAAGAAATAAGTCTATACAACATTTTACTTTATTTATTTATTTATTTTTATTATTATTTTTTTAAATAACTTTTTATTTTTTTTATTTTTGAGAGGAAAGGAGAGGAAGTGAGAAACATCAATGATGAGAGAATCATTGATTGGCTGCCTCCTGTACACCCCCTACTGGGGATTGAGCCCGCAACCCGGGCACGTGCCCCTGACTGGAATCGAACTGGGACCCTTCAGTCTGCAAGCCAATGTTCTATCCACTGAGCCACACCAGCCAGGGCTACTTTATTTTTTAATGACCAGTTAATTGAGATTTGTATAAGGAGTGTTTAGAAATAATTGTACCTTATATTTAAGAATACTCTGCACTTTTGAAATATTTTACTTGTACATTTGCCTTTTGTCCTTCTCAAAACTGGCTGAAGGCTAGACTATTTTTTTCTGTCCAAATTTTGCTATTCATTTTCTCTTATTAAAGCGTTTATTTTCTGAACTACACACACATAGTATTGAAACTCAGCTTTCTAAAGCTACTGAATCCTGAAGACTTTTTGCATTCTTCCTCCTCCTTGAAGCCTTCTGTGCTATAGGTGGCTCCTCTTCCTCAGTCTTCATAATTGTGTTCTGATTCTTCTGTCTCTGAGCCTATTCTTTCTCTTTCATTTATTTCTTTGTCCAGTTCATTGGTAAAAGTCTTCTTAAATGCAGTCACCTCACTGCTTTTTGTGCTGTAAAATCTTTTTTCATGGGAATTTCAACCTTTCTACATTGTTTCACTTTCTTCTCTGCCTGGATGACCTAGAATGTTGGAGTTGGAAGGCATAATGCTTTGTATAAACATTTAATTGCATACTCAGGTGACTGTTTACATCACCAGTTGATTGGCATCATCGTCTCACTGTAATGCATCATAAACTCATAATTTTCTTTTCAGAACTAGCTCTTCTTCCGGAAGTTCTGATTAATATTCAAGAAACATTTATTAAGACTATATATTGTGTCCTGTCCAGTGTGGCTCAGTTGGTTGGAGCGTCATCTGTTCTATTCCCAGTCAGAGCACATACCTAGGTTGTGGGTTTGACTCCCATTGGGGTGCATATGGGAGGCAACCGATGGATGTCTCTCTCTCTCTCTCTCTCTCTCTCTCTCTCTCTCTCTCTCTCTCTCTCTCTCTCTCTATCGAATCAATGGACATGTCCTTGGGTGAGGATTACAAAAACAAACAAGCAAAACAAAAGACTACATATTGTATGATTCCCTTTATATGAAATATACAAAATAGGCAAACCTATAGAAACAGAAAGTAAATTCATTAGTGGTTGTCTATGGCTGAGGGTAGGGTGAAGAATGACTGTTAATGGCTATGGAATTTCTTTTGTGTGTGATGAAAATGTTCTGAAATTAAGTTATAAAGAGGATATATTCACAACACTATTAATATACTAAAAACCACTTTAAAAAGCTAAATTCTATACAAATTTTATCTCAATGAAGCTTTTTTTTTAAAAAAAAGGAATATTTATTAACTACCTGCTATAAATAAGGTGATACTAAGTACTTTCTCAGATGGTTCTGTTTAACATTTGTGTCAGCACTTTGAATACTTCTGTCAGTGCTTCCATTACTTTATAATCACTTTCCTAGATATTTTTTTTTACTATCTTTCTGTCCTTTTCTTCCTTTCCATTTCCAACCTCAGCTAATCCAGAATTTTTTTACCAGTCACACCCTGCTCCCACTTTCTTCAGTCCATTTGGTATATAGTTACTATGTTAATCTAAAAAAAGACCTCCAAACAAACCTAGCACTCTGAAGATTTTTGAAGTGGACATGGGGTGGGAAATGGAATTGTGGTGAATGTGGGAGGTAGGACTAGTCCTTTTCACAGCTCCTGGATCCAGACTTTCTACTACAGTCAAGCTGTACTATGTATTCAGTTTCTTAAAAATACATCCTGCACCTTCCTTTGCCCCCGTTCTTGTTCATGCTATGCTTCTTAACTTTCAGGTTGCTTCATCTCTACTAGTGTTCTTTCAAGCACTTGCTCAAATCTTCCTGCCTCTTCCACAGAATCTTTCTTAGGGATTATGTCATCCTCTGTTTTATTGGGGAACTTGCTGTCTATATTACACATTGGAATCTGGGCATAAGCCACTTTATGTACCTTATAGTGTACATTTTCTGGGTACACAGCTTGTTAAATTCCTCCATGGTGAATATATCTTGTTGCATTGGAATTAAATGAGAAGAGCTTTGGAACCACACAACTCAGGTCAAAATTCTGGCATCTTCACATACAGTTGTATGAACTGAGGCATGCTTCTGTAACCGCTCAGGTTCATTGTCTTCACCCATACTCTAAGCTCCATGGCAGCGGGACCTAGTCTGTGTGCTTTCAGGCTGTATTCCTCACATTTAGAACAGTGACTGGCAGTGATTGGCGTGTGATAGGCATATATATATATATATGCCTATCACACGCCAATCACTGCCAGTTATTCCCATTCCTTTATTCATTCAATATATATATATATATTGAATGAATAAAGGAATGGGAATAACTGTTATTTTTATAGGGTTGGTGTGAGGATTAAATGAAATAATGTAAATTGCATAGCAAAGGGCCTCAAAATTAATATTCTTTTCTGGTCTTTTGACCTCTTTATCATGTTATATTCAGGGTCTGGTCTGATGTGTAGTTTTGTTGAGTAGGTGCCTGTATCAGTCAGTGTTCCATCAGAAAAACAGAACAGAATAAAGCTATTTATTGAGATGAATTGGTTTATGTGGTTGTGGGGGTTGGTCAGATCAGTCTGAAACCCACAGATGGGCAGTCAGGAAGGGTTGTAAGCTCAAGCAGAAACTGAAGCTCTAGTCCACAGGTGGGGTTTTTTTCTTTTTCAGAAAAACCTCAGTTCTGTTCATAAGGCCTTTTAACTAATTAGATCAGGCCCACCCAGATCATTCAAGATATTCTCTTTTTTTCAGAGTGAACTGATTATAGATGATAATCATATATGCAAAACACCTTCACAGTAACATCTAGATTAGTGTTTGTTTGGTAACTGGAGAGTATAGTCTGACCATTATAATATCTCTTTGGACAGTTCCTTTATTATTCCAATTATCATAGGAGATGCTTTCCAAAACTAGAAATATAATAAATTTAGAGTACAGTAGAAGGTTTTGTGGTATGTTGCAGGTTCCATTCATTTGTTAAACAACCATTGAAGAGTATGTGTTAATGTGCCATAATCTCAAGCTCACATTTTGGTGTGGAAGAGAAACGAATGAATGGGTATCACGATCCAGTGATTTAGTGGCCATTATGTGGCCAAGTATAGGGAGCACACAGGAGGGACATCTAACTAAGTTTTGGAGATCTCTTTTAGTAGTGAAGTCTTTTTGTATTGCCTTGGGTGAGAGAGATCATGATGAACAGGAGTTACCTAAGTAAAGGATTAAGGGGGAAGGAGAGGATAAGTAGGTACCAGGTAGCAGGGATACCATTTTCATATCTAGTTGCAGGGAAGAGCATGGCATATTCAGGGAATTCAAAGTAGCTGAGAATGGATGGGAAATAAGCTTGGTGCTTGAGTCCTGCAAGGAGAAAGTGAGCTGTTGGTGGTAGAAGAGAGGTAAAGATGAGGCTAAACACATCATAAGTGTACTTATATTCTGTAGGTCTTGTAAATTAGGAAACCTTGTTAAGAAATTTGGATCTTGCCCTAGCCCATTTGGCTTGGTGGATAGAGCGTTGGCCTGCAGACTGAAGGGTCCCAGGTTCGATTCCGGTCAAGGGCACATGCCTGGGTTGTGGGCTCGATCCCCAGTGGGGGGTGTGCAGGAGGAAGCCAATCAATGATTCTCTCTCATCATTGATGTTTCTATCTCTCTCTCCTCCCTTCCTCTCTGAAATCAATAAAAAAATAAAAAAGTAATAAAAAAGAAAAAGAAAAGAAATTTGGATCTTCTCCAAAGAGTAGTGGTGAGCTATAGAAGAGGTTCAAAGAGGAGAATAGTTGAATTGATCTGATTTGAGCTTTAGAAAAACTATTCAGAAATAGATTTGGGATTTGTGGGGCACCGATGTGGTACTTAGAGAAATTAAGACTTGGAGACAAGCTAGGAAGCTGGTTACTACTAGGAAGTAATGATGGTAGCCTAAACTAAGACAGTGGCAGTAAAGTAACCATAGCACGGGGAAAATGAACAGGTAGTGATTGATTTGACTTGGGCCTGGAAGTGGGGGATGAGGGAAGACTCAAGGATGACACCCAGTCTTTTAGATGGTGGGTCATTCAGGAAGAGAGCATCAAGATGTTTTCAACTTTATACACGGAGAGTTTAAAATTCTAGAGGGGCCTTAAAGTATAATTACTTACTTGGTATGCTTTTGGATAATAAGTTGGGAGCAAAGGAAAGAGCTTTAGGCTGGATTTCTAGACTTGGGAAGTATTGACTTCTTATGTAAATGGAACATAGAAGGTGAATATGAAGTGAGAAGGTCTAGGATAGAATACTACCAGCAATTAAGAATTTACTGAGGGAAGAATGTGGAAGGAATTTTAACCAGCAGTGGTGGTGTTGGGGAATGTGTGGCATAGATGCTTAATAGAGTCAGAGTGTAGAGGAAGTGTTTATTTTGCAGCTGCTGTGTAACTGACTGCTGTGTGCAGCACTCTTGTCTTTGACCTGCATTGTTCTTCCCCAGGTAACAATTCTTCAGGATCCAGTTGCATGAAAAGAAAGGTTTTAGAGCTGTGCTTGTTGTATTCCAGGCATTCAAAAGAAGTATGACTACTTCTCAAATCAGTGTATTGATATGGAAATTGTACAGCATACTTTATTTTGGTTGGCTTCTTTTCTGTTACTATATAATTAAAGAAGTTCCCAGTTATCTATTTTTTACATGTGTTCACTGTCTTTAAGTCTGTACAAGCTCTTTTTTAAAAAATATATATTTTATTGATTTTTTACAGAGAGGAAGGGAGGGGGATAGAGAGTTAGAAACATCGATGAGAGAGAAACATCGATCAGCTGCCTCCTGCACCCCCCCCCCCCCCCCCCACTGGGGACGTGCCGCAACCAAGGTACATGCCCCCGACTGGAATCGAACATGGGATCCTTCAGTCTGCAGGCCGATGCTCCATCCACTGAGCCAAACCGGTTACGGCCTGTACAAGCTCTTAAACTTCTCTGAATCTCATATTCTTTATCTGTGTACGAAGGAATTTAGATGAGATGATTTTATGAAGTACAGTCAGTGGGGATAATATAAGCTAAAATGTAATTTGAGCCAGCTTTCATATTTGTAGTGGCATAGATTTCTCTTACTTTGATAGAAATTGAGATCCCATAAAAGCACCTAATTTTTTTTCTTTTCCACTTGCTCAAAACTGGCTGTTTTAAAAAAAATAAAAATAAATCTTTGGCGTTATGTAGCCATAGTTTATAACCACTAGGGGTCAGGCTCTTCAGAAACCCTCTAAAAGTTATCTGTACACACAATATTTTGACTCTAGAATTGTTACGTTTTATTCGGCTATTTTGTGTTTCCATCCCTAGCTAAACACATTCTGTGGTATATATTTATTTCTCTTACAGTGAATACAATTTTGAGAATTTTGTTGGCATTCTGATGTCTTGTATAGTTGGAGTAGGTAATCATTGGTATGTAGAATTCCCAGTATGAGCATTATGGTAACTTAACATTGTTTCCCTCGTAGCATCATCTTAGAATCCAAATTTTAAAAAAATTAAAATGCAAGAATACCGATCTCTTGTACCTCTTCATAAATAAGGGAATAGTTCAGCCCATACCTTTCACAGATAGATTTCCTAAAATTTTCATTAGATTTTCTTAAAATTTTTATTAGATTATTTCTAAATGTTTTTTAAAGATCTCTTTCTATAGTAAGATTAGAATTGAATAATAGTTTGGGGTTAAGGCAGAGGTATTATAAGTGGGTCAAATAATAAATGAATGGATCACAAGAGAATATGTATGAGGGGTATCCAAAATTTCCCCCTTTTTTTAAATTGGTGTGAGAGCCAGAATAACTTAGTATGGAAGAGATAAATAGATAATACATAATTCATATTCCTTTTGGGACCTAGTTTTGAATGATTATTTTTTTTCATGAAACTTTAAAAATCGTCTATAGACTTTTGTGTCCACATTCATAAGATAATTATTAGTAGTAATTTTTGGCATTTTAAAAGAATTTTAGGAAAAATTTATTTCATTTCGTTTAAAAACAAGTTTCCCTAACTGCTTAAAAATTTTTTTGTATACCAAAATATCTATTCTGCAAATAGATATTTTATTTTGTTTGAGGGTATAGAATTTGGCTTTATCATCCAGAATAATGATGTCTCATTTATTAAATTGGTGTTTTACAGTAAGTGTTTTGTGACAGTAATCTATTATATGTAAGAGATAATAATCTTAGACTAAAAGTGACTTCCCCTTTCTTTGGAAGTATTGTTATTGTTCATCCCCCTTTTGGGGAGCTTTATTTTGGATCTAGGACAGAATGCTGATAATTTTACTGTACTGGGGTCTTATGATCACAAATAGGCTCCCTCTCTCCACCCCTCCCTTCCTCCTTTCAATCATCCAACACTATAGTCTTTCCTAATTAGGAATCAATTTCAGATAATTTACATTGCCTATTAAAATGTTGATCTACATGCTTGTTATCTTCATGCAGGGGACACAGAGTAGGCACAGTAACACTTTTATATCTCCAGAAAAATCGGCACTCTGATCAGGTTGTTTATATTCTTTCCTCAGTTGGTATTTTTAGTATGTTCAGTTTTTTGGATTGCCCCCAATTTTTACTTTTTTATCCTTTACTATAAGTACTAGGCTAATTACTTAATACATACTAAATATACATAGCTAAATTATTGTGAATTATATTTACTCAGGCATCTTCAAATTTAGTAAATCAAGTATTTATAATGCTATACATAACATTTTTATCCAAATCCTTATATGTATATTTTAACAGCTTCATTGAGGTATTTAAATATACAGTTTACTCATTTAAAATGTACAGTTAGTTGTTTTGAGTATATTATATTATTAATTCTTAAAAATTGTGGGAAAAATATATATAACATAAAATTTGCCATTTTAATGCAAATCAGTTTTAATGCACATCAGTTTTAAGTGTACAATTCAATGACATTAATTATATTCATAACATTGTGTAACCATTACCATTGTCTATTTCCAAAATTTTTTCATCACACAAAACAGAAATTCTGTAGCCATTTAGCAACTCCATTTCCCTAATCCTGGTAACCACTAATATACTTTCTGTATCAATAAATTTATCTATTCTAGATATTTCATATAAATGGAATCATACAGTATTTTCCTTTTGTGTTTGACTCATTTCACTTAGCATAAAGTTTTCAAGGTTCAGCCATGTTGTAGTATGAATCAGAATTTCTTAGTTATGGCCGAATAATATTCCACTGTATATACATGCTACATTGTGTTATTAATCTGTTGATCACTTTGGTTGCTTCCTCCTTTTGGCTATTGTGAATAATGCTACGTGTGAATATTAGTGTACACATATCTGTCTGAGTTTCTGCTTTCAGTTTTTTTTTTTGTATATACCTAGGAATGGAGTTGCTTGGTGATCAACTTTTAGCTTTTTGAGGAACCACCAAATTATAGTCCATAGTGGCTGCATTGTTTTGTATTACCACCAGCAAGGGTTCCAATTTCTCCACATCTTTGCCAACACTTGTTATATTCCATTTTTCTAATTATAGCCATCTTAGTAGGTATGAAGTAGTATGTTCACTTTTTAAAAAATTAACCTCTGTGGTAATTACAAACTAAGCATTTTACTTTGTAACACAGGTACATATAGTCTACTAGAGCAGTGTTGCATTTATTTGCTAACTTTTTAATAACGAAGATAATTTTAGGCCATTTGTTTAATTCCTAGCAGATAAAGAAACAAATACTTATTCAGGGTGGGGGGCTTCTGCCACAAATTATGTCTTTTAAAGGGTGTAACAATAAATGGAAATGAGTTCTTCCCCAAAGAAACTAAAAGCATGTGGGGGAGTATCAGACATGTAGATAAGCCCTCCAAAAGAAGCAGCATAATTTGCATCTCTAAAAGATGTACTAAGTGTAGGAGGTACTCACAATAGGGAAAACCACAGCTAGTTCACGCAGAAAGAGGACAGCAGTATCAAAGGATGAGTGGGATTTCAATTGCATGAAACTAAAGTTGGTAATTCAAGAAGTTGCAGAAGGGGGATATCTGACCTTGATCTATGGGCGAGAGGCTTTATAAAGGATTTCATGGAAAGGGTTGATAGAAAAAAATTGAGCTTATGGATCCATAAGTTTATTAAAAACTCAAAATAAGAATAAAAATATTTCAAAAACTCGTTTATTTGTATTTTCCCAGCTTTTATAAAAGTAAAATAATTTTGGTACCACGGGGGTCTTACATTAGTAAAAGCATGAATTATTGAAATGGTGTTTTATAAGCTTTAATGAAAACATGTTTGGAAAATTTTGATTAAGTAAAGTACCATGGTTCTTTACCTTCCATATAATTTTTTTGTCATACACCACCCCAGTGTACACTAAGATATTTTTGAAGATATATTAAGGAAGCAGTGTTCCCTTCTGGAATTGCATCTTGTTAGTGACCCATATGCAGATATTTAAAAATTAATTTTAAGTTTTATTAGTGCAACATATTTACATAATTATTTTATCCTGAGGAAAACTCCCAGAGACAGGGTAACAAATATTCTTATTTTTGGAGGTTTTGAGTGGTGATGGTATGTGAGCATTATGCACTGAATACTTATGTAGTCTTTTCCCTCTAGGTGGCTCTCTGGGCCTATATAGATAGACTATTGAGAAAGTGTGCTAATCCTACCTTTATTTTGCCTCTGTGCTCTGTGGGGCTATGAATTTCATTTTAAATGTTTAAACTATGAAGCCTGTAAATATATCACATCAGCTACTCAATACAAATTTGAAAAAGGAAATAACAAAGCAAATTAGAACAAATGTTTATTACATGTTTATAAACTTGGGAGGACCTAGTGAACCTGTAATTACATTGCACTGTGACTGGTCTAGTAAGTAAAGAAGGTTTATTAGATTTCTATAATGTACTTAATTTTCTAGAATCTAATCATATGTACTCACTGTGAGATAATTTCTTGAACATAAGAGTTGTATCTGTATTTTTAATGTTCCATAAAAAATGTGATTTTGAAAGAGGAGTAGAAATAATCTAACTTATAATGGTGCTATGGTTACTAGAAGAAAGGACTTTTAGGGTTTACCAATATGTGTACTTGTCAGTCCTCTCTTTTTCTCCCTAACATTTTCACACTTTGATCCACGATGATACTGCATGGCTTTGCACCACTATATCAGAAGAATTTAGGAGTGCCTGGGTATTTTTATCTTTCACCCTGACATTTCTTCATTCCTTATTATGCTTTCTTCCCTTGACATCTGTAAAGGGGTCCTTGGTTTTTTTCCCTTCCTCTCCTAATCATTCCTTGTTGCTGTGGGTACCTCTTAAATACTAGTTTCTTAAATAGACTTTGGTACTTTTGACTTTCCTCCTACTTTGCATGTGTAGTGTTTTAAAAATTGCACAATAGTCTTTATTTTTCTCAAAAAGTTGAAAAAGAAAGAAATGTAAGACATTTCAGTGTGTTGACTACATTATAAAGTGTTTTATATAAATCAAAAGATTTTTTAAAAAGATGGTGTGGCTGTAGAGAAAACAATGTTAAAGAAAATGCAAAGGAAGGAAAATTTTCATAAATCACAGAAAGTACCAGCCTGATAGCTTGCTTCCCAGTGTTTCTCAGAAGATAGAATGCAAACCAGAAGAACTGTTTTGTTTAGATTGGTTATACAATCAGACAAAAGAAATCCGACACTTCAGAATCTATCACACAAAACCAACAATCGAAGAAATAAAAACTTTAAAATTAAATTTAAGAATCTGGATATATAGAAAGTACAAGTGTTTTGATAAGTATAATAGGTTTTATGTTAAAGTTGGTTAGTTTTTCTAAGCTGCTTGTTTATGATGTAGACAAATCTAATCATTCCAGTTGTTCTCTTAAGGGAAGAAGTTAGGAGCTACAATTGCAACAGTTGTAAATAATACTCTACTAGGTCCTAATGTTATTATCTAGTAACTCACATCTTTTGAATTAAAGTTTTGGTAGGTTTAGATGCTCAGTTTAAAACTATTTTTAAAAGATGGGCAGTGGGATGTGGCCTGACCTATAAAAATATCAGTAAGCAAAGAAGTGACTGAATATATACACTTTAGGTATAATTAACTCAAGTGTCTTAGACTTAAGAATAAAGCCCTCATTCACCTAGAATATTCACTCCAGAAATATGGAGGCTATATCTAGTGAGCTGAGATTAAAGTCTTGGGTGTATTACTGCTCAATTACCTCTATATATGGCAACTCTTAGAAGTGAGTATTTATATTAGAAATCTTAAAATTATCTTCTTACCTAATAATAGAGAAACATGTAAATTGACCATACCTCCGCTACGCCCACAGCCAATCAGAGTGAGTATGCAAATTAACCCAACAAAGATGGCGGTTAATTTGCATACATACCTGGGTCCCGGGAACCTCCTTGGCACCCAGGTCACGCCCAGCTGGCCATCGGGCAGAGGCTTTAGACTTGGGAAGGGGCTGAGCCTGCGATTGGAGGGGCGGGTGGGGGAACCCCTTCCCAAGCCTAAAGCCTGGGGTGGAGGCTTTAGGCTTGGAAGGGGCTGAGCCTGCAATCGGAGGTGCCGGGGGGTGGGGTGGGGAGGGGAGATGGGTGGGAACCCCTTCCCAAGCCTAAAGCCTGGGGCGGAGGCTTTAGGCTTGGGCAGGGGCCGAGCCTGGGATCAGAGGGAAGTAGAAAAAATCAATGGAAACATATCCTCAGGTGAGGATAAAAAGAAAAATAAAGAAATGTCATATCCTATGAAAGATTCATCTTGAAAATGCTTAAAGAAAGTTGTCATTTTTTCATGGTGAAGGGACTGGCATCTGTGTTGATGAAAATACCTTGGCAGCTGCGGTGACTGGCAGTGGCTGCAGCAGCGGGGTGATGGGGCTGGCGCCTTCCCCTGATCAGCCTGGTCGCCTACCGCAAAGGGAGGCCAGACTGGGGCTTAGGTCCGCTCCCAGCGGGGAGTGGGCCTAAGTCATCAATCAGTAGGACATCCCCTGAGGGCTTCCAGTATGTGAGAGGGGGCAGGCTGGGCTGAGGGACCCCTCCCCAGTGCACAAATTTCGTGCACCGGGCCCCTAGTCTTTGTATAATACTAAATTTTACAAATTTATCTGCAATCCACTTATTCCTCCCAATATTGCTCCTTCCAGGAACCTGTACATTCTTCTTTGGTAGTCTTAGGAATCTTTTTAACATAGTTATTTTTCAAGAAAAGGAAATTTTGCTTTGGGCATTAAAATACATACCTGGTTCTGCCATATTTATTAAATATCTCTTGAAGTATTTGATTCGTGGTTGAAGGTAGGAGTTATCCACATTGGAGGGGATTTGTTATTTTTGGAAGTCTTTTATCTTCTTGAGTTCTTTTTGGGATTTATCCAGGTTTTCAAGAAACCGTTCAAATACTTTTACGTGAGTACCTAGACTGGTCTAATAATCTATGGTTCTGTGTTTGATATTGGATTCAGCTTTGTTCTCTTTTTCCTCTTCATTAGTGGAAATGGCATCTAATTCATGGCAGATGGAGCTTACAGTTGGAACAGTAAATGGATCAAACTGATCCACTTTCTGTAAATCAGTAGACACTGAAATTTGACCTGTTTTAGGATGAAGGGCTTCTTAGCAACTGGTAGAAGTGAATATTTATATCAGAAATTACTTTGCTAACATTGATATCCAGCCATGGAAAACAGTACTGGAGCATGATCTTCCCACTCAAGCCAGGCTCCACATATGTCATATTTTATGTCATTCGGATATCTGGCTACTTTCTTCAAATGGTCCTTCAAAAGCTCCCATTACTGAAGTGGACTGTGATCCTTTTAGAAGCTTTGTTGAAGGTCATCATGAATTTTGTTTCAGGAACACGAGCTTAAAATATAACTTGACCAACCAAGGCATATTCTTCGAAGTATTTATTTATTATGTTTATAGATTTTCTGACAAAAGCGTGAATTTTTTAATTTAGTGCAATTCCTTTTTAATATCTGACCACCCTTTACAATACTCAAATACTTAACTATTCCTGACTGTACTATGGAGGACAGTTTTCTAACTGATTCATCATAGACCCAACAGTGAACACCTCTTCTTCTAGAACATACCTAGAGGCAATGCTTAAATTCATAGTCCTCTTTCAGTTCTCGGTTGATGATGTGTATGGCCATTGTCATGAGGGTCCAGCACTTAGAATATATGTCTGCAGAACTATAACATCTCCTCACATCATCATAATTTATGTCAATGTCAAACACCAGTTTGTTTGTTTTTATGATCCTGGAAAGCTCTCAGCTTCACTGTATTATGTTGATTGGGTTTGTGGGAATATACTGTACCTATATCAATCTTGTATGGATTCAAGGTTGTTGAAGGATTGGTAGCAAAATGTAAATATCATCTTTTAGTTTGAATGAAAATTAACAGTGTTGAGAGTAATTCTCTTTATCACTCTGCCATAGTTGAGCCAACGATAATATTAGGTGAAGAGAAAGAGCTCCTAAAGCTTAAGCAGCTTGGGAAGCTCAGCGGGGTCAGATGCCTCCATGGAACTCAGTACTCAGCCCCAGCAGGATAACCGCAAGAATTGGAACCGCACTGGAGCCTCTACTTCGTTCTTCACGGACAGTTTCATTTGTCAGAGTTGTAGCTACCATGTATATGCCAGTGGTTTCCAAGTCCATGTCTCTAGCCCATTCCTCTCTTGAGCTCCAAACCAAATCATCACCTGCCTGTGGCAGGCCTAGAGTAGGTATTCAGTAAACATTTGTAAGAATGTATGACTGTTTGGAACCTAACCAAGCATCTCTCCCCTTCCCCCAAATCAGCCTATCCTCTCTATTCTTTTTGAAATGACTTCCTAGTATGCATACTTAACTTGAATGTCTTTGACTCATTCTACTTATTTTCACTTGACATTTACTCTATAATTACCAGTTCCTATCCAGGTTGGGGGAAAGGACTAACTTTGATGCACTGGCCCCATCCTCCACACCTGCTTTGATTGCATTTCATTCAGGCTTCTAATTTAGATATAATCACAGTGCAGTATAATTACAAATTTAATTTTCGGTCTCTTCCTCTCTCCCCCCAAGTTTGTAGGCATATCCTATCTAATAGTAGAGTAACATGTAAATTACCATCACTCCGCTACACCCACGATTGGGCGGCGGGAGGCTGGGGGATGGGACTCGGGGTGGCCTATCTGGCCATTGAGAGGCAGGGATCCGCTGCCACTGAGGGGGGCTACCCTGCTGTTGAGAGGCACAGTCCCGCCCCCTGTGCCTCTCAACGGCCAGATCTGCGGCCGCTGAGGGGGCCTGCCGCAGACACCCAGCTGCGCCTCTCAACGGCAGGGTAGCCAGGTGTCCGAGGCAGCCCCCCTCAGCGGCCGTTGAGAGGCGCAGGGGGCGGGAGTCCTGCCCCCTGCGCCTCTCAACAGCAGGGTAGCCCCCCTCAGTGGCCGCAGACCATCAAAAGTGGGGGAGCTGGGTGCCTGTCTGCTCCGGCACCAGGCCTTTCAGAAGCCTCCGGCTCGGCGGAGGCTTCTGAAAGGCCTGGTGCACCAGCGGACAGGCACCCAGTTCCACCGCGAAAAGCGAAAGTGTGTAGGGGACCCTACACGTGCATGATTCAATCATGCACTGGGCCTCTAGTAATAAATATTTGTTCTAATTTGCTTTATTATTTCCTTTCTCAAATTTGTATTAAATTGAGTGGCTGATGTTATATGTATTGATCTGCTTCATCGTTTAGGCATCTTAAAACACATGCTAATAGAGTATTTTTGAACCTTACTCATGAAAAGAAATCCCAAGATTTGAGTGATAAATCAGTATGGACAGACAGTTTACAGAATTGTTTCTTTGTAAATCCTTTAAAATTTGACCATTCACAAAAGGTTAAATGTATGCAGAGTAGACAGCAGAAGTATCTTTGAGGACATAAATAAATAGTGCTTGGTACATTAAATGATAAAATTATATCATAGGACTATAATATTGTCAGTGGTGTAGATATAGCCAATACAGAAATAGATAAGGCATTATTTTCTTTGATTTGTTTAGGGTAGTAAATTAATGTATTAAAGTCAGAATGTATCTTGTTATGTCAAACTATTTAATTAGGTACAGCAGAAAACAAAGCTTTTTTCATTTGATTAAGTTTAAATTATTTTTGGTTTGGTGTAGGCATAATTATTTTTTTTGCATTGGGGATTAAAAGGAAAATCTATGTTAAGAAAATCTTTAAATACAATATTTTGTGTCAATGTGATGGCTGATGTTTTTGATCTTAGGAATCATGCCTAGAATCTACTCCTATTTTTTTGAGTCATGTGTAATTAAAGAGCTATTGAGCCCTAGCTGGCTTGGCTCAATGGATAGAGCGTCAGCCTGCGGACTGAAGGGTTCCAGGTTCGATTCCGGCCAAGGGCACATGCCTGGGTTGCAGGCTCGATCCCCAGTGGGGGGCATGCAGGAAGCAGCCGATCAATATTCTCTCTTATCATTGATGTTTCTATCTCTCTATCCTTCTCCCTTCCTCTCTGAAATCAATAAAGAAATATATGTGTGTGTGTGTGTGTGTGTGTGTGTGTGTGTATGTGTATATATATATATATATGTATGTATAAAAGAGCTATTGAAAGTGAATGTAGAGATGACCACTTATCTTCTGCTTTTTTGTGCCTCTGTAGGTACATGGACTATATCGCACAACAGGTGCTAGTTTTGAGAAAGCCCAACAAGAATTCGCATCAGGTGTGATGTCCAACAAAACTGTCCAGACCGCAGCTGCAAACGCAGCTTCCACTGCAGCAACTAGTGCAGCTCAGAATGCTTTCAAGGGTAACCAAATTTAGAGAATCTTCAAACAATACACTGTTACCTTTTGACTGTACTTTTTTCTCCACTTACTGTATTCTATAAATATTTTTATGTTCAGTACACACGGCATGTATATCTCCTATTTACTTGTGCATGGGCAAAAACCAGAAAAACTTCCTTGTCTTATTATTTACCTAACAGTTTCTTAAGATTTTAGTGCCCCTTGCAGAAAAAAATATTACATGCTAAATAAATGTTCTCCATATTTGGGGGGCAATGAATGTTCAGCAAATTATTTCAGTGACAAGACACTAAAATTAATATGTTACTTATGATTAAAAATGCACTTAGTAATAGCTGCAGTCATTCTTTCAAGAATCTTAGACTTAAGGATTACACATTGGAGCAGTAAATAGATGCTTCATTTCTTTTTTCTTATTTATATTGCAAGAAATAGACCATCAGAGACTTGTGGATTTTTAGATTGGCTTGCTTTTTTAGTAGTTTCAGTCACAAGTGAAGAGCCTATGTGCATTTCGTAGTAGACAATGTAAATTTTATCTTTTTATTTTCTTTCTTTAGAGTAGCTGGTATTTTGATATCATTCTATGATCTTGCATGGGCACTACGTTTTTTAAATTAAAATAATTAGTATTTTGGGTTCTGCACTGCTTATGGTTGTACAATTGGGGAGTCATTTGTAAAATTTTAGAAATGATTTTCTGTAATAGTTTCTTTTAAATAAAAGTTTATTGGGGTGCAATATGAGAATATAATATGTAGTGCATTATCCAAAAGAAAAGGTGGAAAATTGATGGAGTAGAATGTACTGATGAGAATACCTTTTTTTTTTTTAATTTTCAGTATTCATATCATAGTAAAATATTACCGTATGAAACTTTGGTATATTCTGTGGCTACTCTTTTTCATTGAACTGAGATTACGTTTGGCAGCTCTTTTTGTGGGGGGTGTGTGTATGTGTGTAATTTTTAACAGCGGTATTAAAGTCTAGTCTTAACTCCTTGTCCATAAAGAACGTACAGTATTTAAGGGATTTTTTTAGTCTCTCATCTCTAGTGGCATTAAATTTTAAAAGACCCTGGCATTTTACATATAATTGAATCTCTACTACATATCAGTCTTTCAAATTTTGAGACAGACTGAATATATTAAAATTTTTCAGTAATAGAAAAAAGAAAACATTTAATTTGCACCAAGCAAGAAAATATACAGTTGAATGCATTAATTATGAATATAATCACTTTAAAATTATTACTATTCAGCATAGGAATTAATTCTTATATTTGAGTTGAAAGTTTGAATCATCTTTAATACTGATTAAGAGACTCAGTACATTTGTAATGTCCTGATACTGTGTTTTACAAGTAATTAGCTAATTTAAGATTACAGAATAATAGTGATTTATTCAACTTGATTTTAAATAAGGATCATTTATTGGATTATATTATTTGATAATGCACATCCCTTAAAAAAAATCAGATGGACACAAATGGTTAAATCACTTTCATTCTTCTCCACAAATCTGAAGTTAAAATGAAGTCCATGCTGGGACTGGATGGTGAGTTCTTACTATTTATGAAAGAAGCTTGGCATGATAGTGCTACTAGGTGACATAGATCCATCCCAGTGGTATTTACATTTGATTTATTTGGGACTTTATTGAAGTAATATACTTGGAATCTATTTCTTTTATTTTGATGAAAATAGGGTTCAGAGTATGAATTTAAAGCTGTTTGTGTATATTTCTGATCAGCGATAATCTCCACCTACTTTCTCAACCAAATAAGCCAGTAAAGTTTTTCAGAATCTATAGTCTTATTGAAAATTTGTTTCATGTGTGTGCTCTATTGAGTGTGGATTTTACATATATTGGAAAATGTTCACCACAAAATACAACAAGAACACTATGTCCATTACTAATTTATATCTCAAGTTCATTTTTCTTTTTCTTTAAAGTGCAAATGAAAGCTACATCATAGAGATTTTTGAAAAATGCTGAGATACTTTCCTTCAAGAACAGGAATACCTTTATCTATCCTATAGAACTCCCCATTGTTAAATAGCAAAGAATAATTACAACCAACAGTATCTTTTTGTGTAGGTGGGGAAAAGATTGTTATAAATTCAGTTATCTGGGTTAATACAAGCTTACGAGAGAATTGTTTTTTAAGAACATAAATGTGCATTAAAATGAGGGCAATGCTTACAGATTGATAAGGTTTGGGATTTTAAATTCTTATATTTTCTATTAACAAAATTGGTAAATAGTCACATTTTCACCCAGCAAAAGATTGGCATTTGTTAGTGTTTTATGCTTCATATTAACATTACCCATTATCAGAATCATGAAATGGTTTTTTACAGTGTAAGCACCCATGTCATTTTTCAGTCTGCAATATTAAGTGGTGGCTGTTTTTATTTAAAACTGAAGTTGGAACACTGGAAAATCCTTCCTCAGTGACTTGTAATTTGGGACTTGGATTATTTATGTAGGGATGTTTGTATATTTTGTCAGTGAGTATAGTAATACTGCGCTGCCATCATGGTGACTGTCATGGTTCTAAATAAATGCCCTCCATCTGTCCCTCTAATGTTGCATGTCTCCGGTGGTTTGGAAGTTTTGTATATTTATTGTATTAACACAGAGTGTTCTAAAATAAAATGCTGTTTAATGGATGTTTGTTTGTATAATTTTTAAATACTTCATTAGCACATCAGAAGCAGAAATCATGCTGAGGGTTTAATGTATATAGAAATTCCACATTTGAATTTAAAAAATAATCTGTATAATTCTGTCATTTGCTAAACAAAACAAACATATAAGATTAGTTAAAAACTCTCATCAACATAAAATGACAACTTTTCTTTGCATTAGACCTTTATAGGTAGTGGAATATGAGCTTCACTCATATTAAGTGACCACTTTAAGGTCAGTATACACAGACTGCCTAAAGATTTAAAATGGAAAAATGTGTTTTGTGGTTCACATTTTTCCTAGTGGGTTAGAATAAGTGCCTGTGTATTAGTAGGTCATTGATGTGAGTGAACTTGGTTTCCTAACCTCGCTATCGCTGTTTTATGTATCAATGAAAATACCGGTTTGATTTTTCTTTTTTCTTTTTTTTTAAATATATTTTATTGATTTTTTACAGAGAGGAAGAGAGAGGGATAGAGAGTTAGAAACATCGATGAGAGAGAAACATCTATCAGCTGCCTCTTGCACACCCCCTACTGGGGATGTGCCTGCAACCAAGGTACATGCCCTTGACCGGAATCGAACCTGGGACCCTTGAGTCCGCAGGCTGACGCTCTATCCACAGATCCAAAACGGTTTCGGCCTGTTTGATTTTTCACTGGTTATTTAAAGAGGATGTTAAATCATGTTCATGATTAATCTTATTTTGAGAAATATGTGTTCAATTAAAATAGGAACAGCATTTTCAATATTCTGGGTTCACCTAAAAAAATTAGTTTGAATTGTTATTGTATATATCTCCTGTAAATCATGTTGTGATAATGTATAGTTTGCATTTTTGAGGGAATTTGTTAAATTTATTAGTTGTTTCTGTAAATTATTTGTAGTAGCATAATGCTTTTAGCTTTTTCTGAAAACACTGACATTAGCATTTAATTTTATCTTTCTTGGTAAAAATGTATGTTGAGAATGTTACTATATAGAACTTATTTTATCCATATTTCCCCATTAGAATTACCATGGCTGTCACACACCATTTCACTGTATCTCCTTACATTTTTTTCTTAAGGAATATGTTTAGAGGAATCTGTTGATTCCCTGTGATTAAGACCTTTAGGAGTGAAATAAAAGTGGTTAATGTAATAATAATTAATGATGGTTAAAAATAAAAAAATCTTATTTGATAGATTTTGAAGTACCATAGTATAAATTTATTTAGCGTAGAATAATACATTTTAGAACATTAGAGTTGTTTTAAGTGCTTGTTTATGAAACTAAAAAGTTGTATCTCAATTGTTAAATATTATGGAAAGAAGTATTTCCATTAGAGATTAGGTTATTGATTGGTATTTTCAAACCTATTTTATGGCTTTATCACAGTATATAGAGAGCAAGAAAGAAATCTATCAAAACTTACTAAGCCAGGCATTGCCACTGTTCCGTCCTAGATACTAGTAGATACAGTATCTTTCATTGAAAGATTCTAGGAAAATAGGAAAAGACTCTTCTCTTGTGTTCTTACCATTTCTGAGGGTGCCATGTTTATAATTTAATGTTGTGATTTTGGTAGGACAAAACTTACAAACTGTAGAATTTTCATTGGCACTGGTAATGTTTTCAAATGGCAAGGGACATGGAAGCCACCATGTAGCAATGCAGTGAGTATTAAATTTTATGTTTATCCAAATCTTGATTTGTTGTTCGGCTCATGGGTTGGCATGGCTGATGGTGTAACTAAAACCATCTTGCCACTAAAACCCATTTTATCTTTTCTCTAATGGGGACAGAAAATAGTTAAGTCTCTTCTACCTAGTAATGTTTCCTGTTATTTGTCCAGAGAATACGTTATGTATTATCTTCTTTACATTTAAACAGTTCTAATTTATAAAGTAATAGTATGCAAATTTTATTTTTAAACACTTATATATAATCCCACAATTCTCCATAACTTTAATAATATTTTGTGGGTCAGTGATTCTTAAGATAAATCATGGTTGTGGTAATTGTTACTATTGGCAATTTGTACGATTCTTCAGGTGTTTTGGGACTAGGAAAAAAAATTGCCCCAAATCACTGTGTTTTATCTGGTGATGAGGGTGATTCCTACAATGTTATAGTCACCTCCATGAAAACTGAGCATACTGGGCATACACATTTCTCAAACGCATTTTTTTTCCTAGTATTAAAGTAATATATGTTGAACAATTGAGAAATATGGAAAATGATAAATGAGAAAATAAAAATAATTTGTCATTTAGGAATATCACTGCCAATGTTTTATTGGATATTTCCCATTCTTTTTCTATGCATACATAGTTTATGGAATTAAGGGATATAGCAATGTTTAACTTTTTGAATTCATAAAATTAATACACTTCAGTCTAAATTATAGGAAATATTTATAAGCTAAAGAAGGTAAAGCTGCTCATAATTTTATACCCATAAGTAACTACTATTAATATTTGGTTTATAGCTTTCTATTAATTTTCTCAGAAGACAACTTTTTTCCTAAAATTAAAAAATAAGGTTTCCCTCTATATTGTAATAGATCCTTTTAGGGATGTTTATCGAGCTCTAACAAGCCCATTTCTTTGGGGCCCCTGAACTGGATGTCATCTAGACATGGTGGACCCATGTTTTGCTCATTACATTTTTTTCCCTGGGTAGATTTGTCCAAAACTATACTGTTTTAGTGGCAAGATGGTTTTAGCTGTACCATATTCTTCTGTGAGGAAGGAGTCACCATCAAGCTGAAGCAGACATCAAAGACAAGTGGGATAGAAAGACAGAGAAAAGACCTTGATAGCTTTGCATTTCCTGTATGGGGCCTGACTGCTCACCCATATTTCATCCCATTAATCCCAGTAATATTTTTATTCTGTTTTCTCCCTGAGCTACCTTGAGTTGGTTTCCTGTTACTTTCAACTGGAGAATTTTGACAAACACAAAGGTTTGTAATTTTTTTTCAATTATGATATAAATAATATGTTGAACTTTATTTCACACTAGAGGCCTAGTGCACGGGATTTGTGCACTGGTGGGGGGCGTGGCCTGTGGGGGATCAGCTGCTGTGGGAGCGCCCCTCGTCTCTGTCAGCCGAGCAACTGTGGACCCGCCCTCTGAGTGGCTGCTCCCTGGTCCGGCATCTTCTATGGAGCTGGAGCACTCGCCTCTCCAGAGGACCCGGTCGGGGCCGGGCCCAGGGACAATAGCACTGAGAGGCCACAGGGTAGGCCTCAGTCCTGCAGCGGCCACAAACCCACCTCCCGGCCTCTGGAGTCAGCTCTGCGAGCCCAGTGGTGGCTCTGTGCGGCCTGCAGGTGTCCAGAGCCTGGGGTGAGGAGGTGATGAATACAGCCTGGGTTCCTGCCTGTTGGCAGTGATATTCCTAAATGACAAATTATTTTTATTTTCTCATTTATCATTTTCCATATTTCTCAATTGTTCAACATATATTACTTTAATACTAGGAAAAAAATGCGTTTGAGAAATGTGTATGCCCAGTATGCTCAGTTTTCATGGAGGTGACTATAACATTGCCCCAAATCACTGTGTTTTATCTGGTGATGAGGGTGATTCCTACAATTTGGCCTGGGGTTTGCAGTGGGAGCAGCTGCTCATTCCAGTCAGCCGAGTGGTGCTCCCACTGTGTTTGTGCACTCACTACCAGGGAGCAGCTCCTATATTGAGTGTCTGCCCCCTGGTGGTCAGTGCGTGTCATAGCAACTGGTCAACCGGTCGTTCTGGTCATTCCGCCGCTCAGTCGCTGGGCTTTTATTATAGAGGATGAGATTGCTGAATGTATTTCTATAACATTTAATAGCTGTACAGCTAGCTACCTTTATATACATGTATCATAAACTATTTTTGAAGTCCTGTTATTCCTTCAGGTTCTGATTTTTAATTTTTTTATTATAAACTAGAGGCCCATTGCAGGAAGATTCCTGCAAGAATAGGGCTTCCTTGGGCCTATTCTTGCAAGAATAGGGCTTCCTGCGGCCTGAGCGAAGCCCAGACTCTCCAGAGGCTGCGGAGTGGCGAGGCTGGATCCAGCCTCACCACTCGCCCCCCCCTCCCCCACTGCCCCCTGCCTGGCCGACAGGCCTGGACACTCCAGCGGCGGGGCTGAGGGGACTGGGCACCACCATCTTGTGGCTATGGGCGCTGCCATCTTTGTAATGGAGTGACAGTTAATTTGCACATTACTCTTTTATTAGATAGGATAATTTATCAAGGAATATATTGTTGCTAAATTTGGGGACCCAGGCTTTTTTTCTTTTCTTAGGACAGATTGCTGGGTCAAAGCATAGGCTCACTTTTTGAGACCTTTGATGTGCATTGCCAAATTGCTCTCCAGAAAATTGTATCAATTTATATCTCCATCAGCAGTGTACGAAAGGACCTCTTTATCCATACTCTACCAACATTGGATGTCCCTTTTCTAAAATGTCTTTCCTATGGTAGGTTTTGATAGATAATCAGGCGGTTTATTTTCTGAGCATTCTGGTTTCCCATAGATGGACTTGTCCAACACTACCTGTTTTTTGTGGGTGTTTTTGGTTTTGATAACTAGGAGTGACCAGTTATCCTGCATCCACAGTGAAATCTTCTACTTCCTGAAAGCTCGAAGCTAAAGATGATTAGTACAGGATGGAAAAAGAAAAGGCAGCCTTAGGTAGCCAGCCATTGAGCCTCTCTAGGTAAAATTAGATTGGTTTTAACACCAGGTGATGTTATTCATAATTTTTTAGAACAACTCTTAATTTTTGAGATCAACTCTAAATTATATTCTGTCTGGACAGACAGAAGATTTTCTTAATTTACTTCTAATAACTTTTACTCATTGAGGGCATACTTATATCAGAGACTATATTAAATGCTTTACTTACGGTACTTTACTCCTCACACCAAACCTGTGATGTGATTTCTATTATTGACCCCATTTTTACAGAGTAGGAAATTATCCTGATTACTCAGTGACAGAACAGAATGCCTGTTTCTTCAGGGAGAGGCAGCTAGACCCATGTCCCCTGACTCCTGCCAAGTGTGAGGCTGCTTCTGCCATGTGGTGCCACCTCTCTCCAAGTCCCTGTTTCTTTTCCATCCTTCCACATTTCCAGTAATTCATATCCATCTTTTAGGGACAGTGGATCCTAGGGGAAAAAATCAACCAAGAAAAAGTTACAGCATATATTTCTGATGTCTCCAGACCAAGGCCTACCTCCATAACGTACGTGAGTACCTGCTGCCTGCTCTTCAGCAGTATTAACTTACTAAACGGTCTTTTGCTTTTGTGTGTGTGTTTGAAGAAACTTTAATTGAAGACAAATCCTTACTTAATTATTAGTTTAACTCTGAAGAAAATATCCCTTTTATGTAATTATAACAGCTGCTTATCCTGGATAAGAGATTATAAGAAAATAACAAAAACTGTCAAACTGTCATTTGTTTTACTACTGTCATATACTCAATGGATTTTTAGTGACTGTTTTTAGGATTGAGTAAATTGAGATACATGGTCCATCTTCAGAAGTATGAAAAATTACTAGGTTTTTCTCTGCAAAGGGAAGAAAGAGCAGTGTTTTCATCAGTTGTCATCCTTTGGTGTGGCCTTTTTGGAATTATAAGTGGAAGTTATTTTAACAGTTTACTACACAGAGATGTTGGCATCCTCAGGGTTTTGTCTGGGCCTGCTTTTCACCCTAAATATTTCAGGTAGAAGGAAATGATAGCTGTTTGAGAATGTAGACTTTGGTGTCAAACATGTATTTGAGCCTTGGCTTTGCCACTTAGTTAGCTTTATTACCTGGAACAAATTACTTAATTTCAGTTACTTAGTGACAGTTAATCCTATCTAATAAAGAGGGAATATTCAAATTGACCATCACACCATCACAAAGGTGGTGGTGCCCATAGCCACAAGATGGCAGCGCCCAGTCCCCTCAGCCCCGCCAGAGTCCCTCAGTCCTTTCAGCCCTGTGGGAGGGTGGCAGGCACGCGGTGTGGCCAGACCCACCCTCAGCCCCCCAGCTGCCCAGGGCCGGCCCGAGGCACAGGCAAGCCTCAGATGGTGGCTGCCCAGCCACCCAGGGCCACCTGAGGCTCAGGTAACCAGGGCCGGCCAAGGCTTGCGCTGCCGGCAGTGGCAGCAGCAGAGGTGTGATGGGGGCGTCACCTTCCCCTGATCACCGGGTTGCCTCCCGCCCCTGAGGGCTCCCGGACTGTGAGAGGAGGCAGGCTGGGCTGAGGGACTCCCCCCCACCCTCCAGTGCATGAATTTTCATGCACCGGGCCTCTAGTTTATCTATAAAATGAGGATAATAGTTTCTATTCATAGGGTTTTGATGAATAAATGAATTATATAAAGTGCTTAGCACAGTACTTGCACATAGATCGTGCACAATAATCAAAAACTCTTGCTGTCTGCCCAGGTGTATTGATGGCTCCCAAATCTCTTATTTCCAACCTGGTCTTCTCTCCACAGTCTATTCCTAGCTGCACACAGGACTTCTCCATTGGCAGCCTAAGCTGGACCTTCCCACCTTCCCTGTCTCTGTTTCTCTTGGATTCCTGATCTTGGTGGTGGCATCACTTTCCATCCTGTGCCCAAATGAAATACCTTGGAGACATGCTGGACTCTTTCCTTTTCTCCCCTCACCCCTTCCAATCAGTCACCTGACTATCCATTCTTTCCCCCTAACATTTGTCTTAATTAATGTCATTATCTTTGCTGTCACTTGCCTTAACTCAGGCTTTCTTCTCTGGAGAATACATTATAGTGGTTTTCCCCAAACACAGGGCAGTCTGTGGACTACTTGCCTTCAGATGTTAGACTTTTGAGGGGATTTGACTACAAAAAGCCAAAGAGCTGTTAATATCTAATTTTTTGATCGATTTTTCTTTTCCTATGTGGTTTTGCTACTTCCTCTTATTTATCTATATCCTGTGTCCCTAAGCAAAGTGAACAGTTCATGTCTTAAAGACTTATCTTGCAGAACTCTTCAGGGTGAGGAGGAAGCTGCAAGGAAGAAGATAGTGGTAGGGACAGCAGTAGGATGGCCCCAAACACATGACTAAGCAGCTGATAGGGGTTATGAAATAAAGACAATTATTGGTTCTTGCTGATTTAAAGAGTAGACAAAAGTTTGCTTTGATGATCTTATTTTTTTAGTGTTTGAGTTGAAAAAGGTACTGAATTATTGGAAACTACAGAAATAACCCACTTAAAGGAAATGTCAAGCATAGTCAAGACTGTGCTTAAGTGGCTTTATGTAAAGCAAAGACGTTAAGGAGAACTAGGAGTAAGTCGAATGCGTTCCGGAAGGGCAGTCATGGCAAGTTCATCCAGCAGCAAAATTGCTAAGTAAAAACTAAGGATGAGTGGGAAGCACACTCGAGGGTTCCCAGCCTCTGCTGAAATTTAAAGCCAGAGTCCTTTCTTTTGTGGATTAACTCTTCAGAATGATGTAATAACAGCTGAAAAAGTAACTTGAAATTTCCAATTTTGCAGATAATTTAGATCATAATTTGTTTGAAAATTTTTTTCTTTAGTGATTTGGATAATTTTAATTTTGGTTTCTATTAGAAACCTGGAAGTTGTCAGGTATGTTTAGAAACCAAAGCATAAATGTAGTTTCAGGTGTCATAGGTCCTAGATCAGGAGAAGAAATAACCATTTTCATATATCAAGTGAGTGCTTCATGAGATATAGAGTTGAGTAAGAGTTGATGAAAAGGGTTGTTGGTGTTATCTTTGAGGATTCGGCTTCTGGATGAGGCTCTTTATGGGCAGGTTACCTTCAGGAAATGTGGAACTGCTCCATGTTTGGCTTTTAATTTTGGTGTTTTTGTTGGAATAGGAGAGTGTGATCTTCAGCAGACCTTTTTCTTTGTCATTATTGTACATATTTTTTTTGTAAAGCCTTGAGTGCTTTGGAGCATTTTCATATTTCTTAGTTTTACTTTAAAATTAAGACATTTGTATAGTATTTAAGAAGGTTTTTCCCCCCTCTTTATAATGACATTGATGCTTCTCTGAGGAATAAATATATACAGTACCTATTTTGAAGTTAAAGCTAACCTAAGGTAGGGATATATATCTGTTACTAATGAATGGAATAGTTGAAATACCTGAATATCTTTTTTCCTGATCAAATTATATATATCATAATTGAAAGAAATATACTTAGACCTAAAAGAATCAAAATGAGTTTGCAAAATCTGGTTTAATTCAGATCTGGGGAAAGGAAGGGAGCAACATGTTGTGAAAATACATATGCACAGGGACCTAATCAATGCTAGACAAACAATGTATTAGTTTACAATATAATAGAATAACCACAAATTTGAAGGCTCAAATCGAGTCCATCAGCGGTAAATACAATTTCATATTTGGCTCAAGTGGCTGTTGAATTATCAAGTGGTGCTGAGTTCCTCCAAAGCACCTAATGACTCCCCCCAGACTTGGAAGGAGTTTCACCACAGTCTCAGAAGAAATCCCAGTCGTGCCTGTAATGCTTTTGGCCCTTGGGAGTCATTGCTGCCCAAATACAAATGCAGGCCAGGGATTTCCAGTGGCCACGTGTTATTGCACAGAGAGGTCTGTTCTAAGCCAGACTCTTATGGCTAAGAAGGTGTGAGATCAGCCCTTAAATAGTGGTCTAGCATTAACATGGTCTATCAAAGCATGTTAAGAAATAGCTCCTTAGTGATTATGTACCAGCTACTAGTTATCACACTAACAGAAAAGGCAAAAGGGCAGCTTCACATTTCACATGAAAGACTAGCATTAACTGGGCCTGCTTGACAGCTTAACGTTCACATAAATCTAGTGATTATTTTAATTTAGACCCAGAAGAAATGATTTCATACCAGTCTTTTCTTCACATAGGTTTGTGTAGCATTAAAATCATTATGGGTTAAATACTAGGCCATAAAGGCAAAACTGTTTAACTCTCCTTTGCCAAAACAGAAACAATTCCTGTTCTGACGCCTGTCCAGTTTCCAAAAAACAAAACATACATACACCTTTGTTATTGCACATCTTTCACACAGACTTGTGTATGTATAATACATATATATTTTAAATACGCTACACATACAAAAAGACTATGGCACTTTACAGAATACATGTTTTAACAAAGATCATTTCACCACAGATGTTTGAAAATTATACAAAAACCCTTACACAATTAATATAACATTGTTGAATTAGCACACAGGTTTAAAGAATCCACAGAATCCAAAGCAAGTATTTCTGCCTTTTTGGAGTCCATTGAGAAGCCCAGCCATCACAAAACTTTAAGCACAAATGCAGGCAAAAATAAATAAGACTTTTCTGGTAGTTGTAATGGTGCAGGTACCGTATTTTCCGGCGTATAAGACGACTTTTTAACCCAGGAAAATCTTCTATACGCCGGAAAATACGGTATATTAGATTTTTAGACTGAGGCAATTAGGTGATAGAAATTAGAAAAATAGGTGTGGGTCAACAATCAGTCTAATTATTTTGTACACATTTATTTCAACATATTCCTCATATTCAGTGTTTTTTAATCAGCTATGCAGTTTTGGTCTATATTTGCATTATTTTGGATGTTCCATTCATCCCAACCAAAGCTTGGCTAATGAACTGAAGGTTTAAAAGGCTCAACATTACCGCTTACTAGGTCAGTGTTTGAGTAGTTTGTGGTTTGGGGTTTTGTGTGTGCATGTGCTTTTTGTCTTCTGTAGCATTGAGACTAATGAAGTAGACACTGTCAAGTGACTTTTATTGTCAAGGTGATCTAGGGATACACTGCCACCTTAACCAAGGAGCAGTCGGGATGAGGGATCCTCTGGCCTATGACAACTTGTCTGTAAAGAGAGTGAGAATGTAAAATTCGGGTTAGAAAATGGGTTCTCTATCTTATACAGAAAAAAAAAAAGAGTGTATCTTCTGATGATACATTTAAGAAAAAATGGTGTTTTTATCAAGAGTATTTGCCTGATGAAGCGAATTGCTTTTTTAAAATGAAAATTATTGCCAGGGTTTGCTGGCATCATTGCTGGCATCATGGCTTGGTTAGAGCATATAAACACTCCATCAGGTACAGGAGCCAAATCCAGTGGCTGCCGTAACCTATTTCTGTGTGTTGTCAGAGATAGGTTAATGTTTCCTGAACCCTTCCCTAGGCTGTTATGAAGCTATGGATTTACCCCTTCTCTTGTTAAGGAAAGTCATAGGATTTACATTTTGCTTATTCTGAACCTTGGACTAAGAGTGGTAAACTCATTAAGGCCTGGTTCCATACCCTTCCTTCTCCAGCCCTTAACTCTTAATCTATAAGAAAAGATGGTTTCTAGTATAGGCCAAAGACCAGAATAGAATAAGACTTTAGTTGTTCCATTCCATCGCCACATAAAGGAATTAGTTTTTCTGCGCTAGGCATGGTTGTAAAATCTGAATCAGGGTTCTATGTCTGGTGGCACTTAGTACATAATACCTTGCCCAAACAAGGCATGTAATTATTTGTTAAATTTTCAAAATGAAGCAAGCCCTCAAGTGAGCAGATTCATAAACCCAAAGAGACCTAATCCTTCCAGAAATCTGGCAGGTCCATCCCACTTGCTTAAGTTGCTATAGAGTGTTTCTGTATCATTCTTCAATTCTGATCTTAGGATAATATCAGACCAGGCTCTTTCTGGCCACTTTGATCATTCCAAAGTAAGTATGAGGTGATGGCTAATACCATTTTCCTGAATCAATGATATTGGTAATTTATAGAAACTAGATTAAAAGCACCCAAAACTTTTTTAATAGTGGTAATTGATTCTTTTTTGTAAACAGGTATAGGCAGGTTCTATAAGTTTGGTCTAACTCTTATTTTGCATTAACTTTCTACTCTGTTGTCCTGGGAATGAAGCCTTTGATGCAGCTCAGCGTTTCCAACAATTTAATGTTATTTTAGTCTGCTTTCAGGATCAACTAGTAACTAAAAAACCTTAAATCCCATGATTAGCTCTTTTTTTAATGCACAGAATGGCATTTTGCTGCTGTTGGGGTTGGAAATATAGCTGACTACAGCATGGTTACCAAACAGTGGGAAAAGGTCTCCCCATAAGTGCTGAGGTTCTGGCAGTTTCTCCCAGTGAACATCTGAATGAGCCACATCTGGTTTGGAGACCTCTGTCCTGGAATGAGGAAACAGTGAGGTTTCCTTTGGCAATCAGTGCAATCCCAAGCCTAGGAGAAAAACATGTGATCTCTGATGGAAGAGGAGGCTGGGCCAGTACTGGCATTAGCTTGGCTGCTGGGAAGCGGAATGAATTTGTCTCCACTAGCAGGATTTTGTATTTTTATTCTCATGATCTTATAGGCCCTTATTCTTTCTTTAATCTTGGAGTGACAGTTCAATTGATTCACCTGACCCTGGAATTCAGCTTCCAATACATTCCACAACAGAATTCCACAGTCCCTGCTTGGCCCCTTTGGTGGGCTAAGAAAGAGATCGTGTCTTGCTAAGATGCCTTTTAGCATACATCCCACTCCCAGTAAGTGTGTAGTCTTTAACTGAGACACTTGAAAGAACCAGGAGGAAACAAAAACCCCACACCTCTGAATAGTCAGCAAATCTGGCTAACAGTCTCTTCGGTTACCAGAGAAATGCTGCTTTCACAGTTGAGATCATTCTCCTTCACTGGGCCTTGGGGGCGATGCTGTCTGACACGTGTCAGGGTTTATGTACTGTTTTCATGTTGCATCTCTTACAATTTGCACTGCGGCCCTCGTGTGCAGTCACTTTGCTTGGCTGGATGTTGCCTCTCATTGGTCCTGTAAAGGCTCAGGGCTGTGGAATGTGGCTTTGGTAGGTAAAGGCTAGTTCTTCACTTGATTCGGTTGATGAAACCAGAGGTGAACTGTTTCACAAGGTTAAACAAGGAAGAAAATGGTATAAATGTCTCTTCCAAATTAAAGGAGGCAGATGAGGTTTTTCCCCTCTTCAATCTCTTCCTGTACTTTGTCACTGGAGGTTGCAATTTCTGCTTGTGCGGAGAAGATGGCACAGATGAAGGTGAGGACCATCCCACCGATGGCAGTATAAAAGGCCCAGCCCAAGGAGCAGTCTCCAGGTTTGTAGGCCGATGCATAGTGTCCACAGTAGGCAACGGCCTTCTGGCAGCCCCAGCCAGCAGGGTAGAGTATCAAGCCGAGGATAAGGAACAGGCCTGCAGGGCAGAAGAGAAAAGAGGTGACAACTCCGGAGCTCCACAGATTTGTTGTCATTGTTACTTGATTTACCTGCTTTGGGCTATGGCATCCTTTCTGCAATAGCAAGTGTTAGGGGCTGTTTTATACAACTAATCTGGCCTGATCAAGAACCATTATCACTATCAGAAATATTTTTAGCCTCTTCTGTACTTGGTGGAATGTACACTAATCATTTCCCTTCTGGGAAGGGAAATGACCTTGTTTCTTCTCACAGGGCTTTTACTGAGGTGAGCATTTCCCTTGGTCTAAGGCAGAAATCGGCAAACTAAGGCCAAGTAACTGTGGCCTTGTTTTTGTAAACAAAGTTTTATTGGAACACAGCTCTGCCCATTCATTTATGGATTGCCTAGGGCTGCTTTTGTGCTGGAACAGCAGAGTGAGCCGTTGCTACAGACCCTATGGCCTGCCAAATTGAAAATATTTAATAAGGTTACAAAGACCTGATTTTTAAATACCAAGGAGTTCTATCCTCGTAAACTAATCTTGGCTCAATTTTCTTTTCCTACCTTTACTGAAATTCTCTGGGTTTACCATATCAAAGCTTCCAAGTTACTTAAAGCAACTTCCCCACAGAAAGATCATGACTGAAGCTGTGGTAGTATTAGGTGTGAAGGAAGATGAGGGACAGTGTTTAAAACCACAGGTCACAACTTTCATAGAGCTGTCTTCATCCTGTGATAGTATCTTCTCACCAACCATGGCAGTTCACTACTTCCCAAATTAATCCCAATGTTCTAGCCTGAAGGCCCCAGGGAACTTTCCAGCAGGGGTGCAATAGAGGGAATCCGCTCCCATGCTCATTTTCTGTAGAAGGGTGCTTCACAAAAGCTTTGTAACCCTGCAACCTCCTATTTCTCTCTAGGTCAGAGTGCTGGGAGGCAGCGATATGTAGCTAAGGAAATGCGATCCAGTGTTGGGAAGCATAAATGAAAGGTGCAGATTGAGGCACCTAGAAAAGATGCTATTAGAAGCGACTAAGAGCATAGAGGATAAGGCAGTCAGGGGAGAGTGTGTTGATACCCTAAAATATGCAAGGTCTTGAATCAGCAGTCTTGGTCTGAGTGTCTGGAGTCAATTCCAAGGCTAGAAATAGAAATCACATAGCAAAAAAGCCTTTATGGTCTAGTGTGAGCTAGAACACAAATCAGCAAGATAATGACCACAGCAAAGACTCACTAAATTGAGAGATGATCAATTAGTAGTTAAGAGCTCAAAATTGGGATTAAGAGAGGTTTGAATTCAGCTCTGACACTTATAAACTGGGTGACCTTAGAAAATCTTAACCTAAGTATGATTCCTCACCTGTAAAATGGGCTAATGTTTAATTCATAAGGTGGTTGTGAGTATTGAAGTATGTACAGAGTACTTTCTACATCCATAACAATAACAGCAATAACAACAGAACTGGAACATAGACTAGTACCTGACAACAGGGTATAGTTTTTGCAGACCTCTCCCATACACAGCACAGTTTAAAGTGTACCAGTTCTGAGTAAGTGGGTCAGCTTATTTTTGAGGGTATATTTTGAAAGGTGTAATGATTTGGGGAGAGGGGAGAACCCAGGCTACAATTCAGTTCCCTTGAAAGACAAAACCATCCTCATCTGAACAGATCTTACTTAGCTGGGAGATTAAAAAATTACTGAGCTAATTTTTTTATGTTCCCAAAGCCCGTGATAAGTCCTAATTAATCCCCACCTTGTTCCCTAGGAAACATCACGAAGCAAGGTACCTGGAATCTTGTACTTTCTCCCTCAGGTCCTAAGTTACCACCCTGGGACTTAGATTCAGAGGTGCTGTCTGGCATTCAGGCCCCGGGCAAGGAAGCGTGAACTGCTCTGCCTTATAAAGACCAGAGTGTTCGTATTTTAATTGTGGCTCCAATTAAATATTAGTTACACATTTTGTTTGTATTACATGGCTTAAACAAGCCCAGTAAGCAAAATAAATGCATTTTAATATGATAGGGACAGAAAGCACGGAGTTTGTTGTCACATAGCAGCTCTGCTACCCTGTGCCAGGCTCACAGAATACCTTAATTTGGTTGTCTCAGACCCTTCGGGGAAGGAGGCAGGCTTAAAACAACGAGTACAGCCAGGGACATTCACTCTAGTTCTCCCTAGCTCTCTTAGGTGCTTCCTTTTATGATAGCTCAGCTACACTTCCCCAAATTCTTCAGGCCAAATGTGAATGACAATAGGGAGACATCATATAAGGGTGCCAAGCTTATGAGTTAGGCAAAAGCCTCAGCTTGAATATTTATAAGCCCACAGGGCATTCCACATGGGAGGGTAATAAATAGTGGACTGTGGTATGTCTCCAAGTCTTAGTGGCTATGATGTGTGCCGAAAGCTCACGCTCTCAACCTGGGCATCCAGCCTAGACAAACACGGTGCCTTATCCAAATTCTCCACGGAGCAGAGAAGTTGCCGCTGTCTACCCTACCCTGGTTGCTGACCTCTGCTCCCAGCATTCATCAGAGTTGTCATTAGCATGGTTGATGCCATGAAAATGCAAGCCCCATGTCTGGTAAGGGAAAGAAAAGAGGGCCTATAGGTAAGCAAAAAAATGAAAGTCACCTTTATCATCGGTCTGGGTATTTAGAAAAAGGCCCTTCTAGTAAAGGAATTCCAGACAGTTTAGTGACTCAGGTGGACCTTTCAGGTGACTGCCACACTTAGGCCTCACCTCACAAGGTCCTGACTCTCCACTGCTCTTGGAGCCCAGCACAGCTTCTGAGCAGCTGTTATGGTCCTAATAAGCATCCCTTAGTGAAGCACAAACATCATCTGAACGTAATTTTGCAAACTAGTACAATTACAGAGAAAAAGCCCATTAAGGTTTCCCATCTCTCAGAGTAAAATCCAGCTCCCTCTCTCTGGCCTTCAGGCCCCATGTGATCCAACTCCTTACCACCTGTCTAAACTCACCTCTGCCTTTTACACCCTTGTTCTCTGCTCTGGCCACCTGGCTCTTCCTTGGACACATCAGGCATACTCAGGCCTTTGCACTTGCTATTCCTCTCGCCAGTTGTGCCCTCCTACCAGGTAGCTTTCAAGTTGTCTTCAAATGCCACTTCCTCAGTGTGGCCTTCTGTTCCAATCTATTTAAAATTTCAGCCACCTACCTCTCCCCTGCATGCTGTTCTCCTTCCTTGCTTTGTTATTTCTTAGCACTTATTACAGACACAGACTATATTACTTTGAGTCATATGAAACTGTCAATATTTGACCTTATTTTTAACCTGAATAAATGGTCAGTTTATATGGCTCAACCTACTATTTTACTTTATTATTTTGATTGTTAACCTAGACTTTTAAGCTCCATGAGGGCAGGGATTTTTGTGTATTTGTTATAAAGCTAGTGCTCAGGATTGAGTTTCACATAAGAGCTGAGCCAGAAAATGATCTGATTGTCCTTTGCAGCTTTAAAAGGGCAGTTCCTGCCTGGCTGCCATAGCTCAGTGGTTGAGCATCGACCTATGAACCAGAAGGTCACAGTTCGATTCCCAGTCAGGGCGCATGCCCAGGTTGTGGGCTCAATCCCCAGTGTGGGGCATGCAGGAGGCAGCAGATCAGTGATTCTCTCTTATCACTGATGTTTCTATCTCTTTCCCTCTCTCTTCCTCTCTGAAATCAATAAAAATATATTTTTAAAAAAGGCAGTTCCTAAAGTTAGGCCAGCCCATAGTGGTGTTTGGGGCCTTTCTTCTGCCTTAATGCATCGTTTCAGGGTGTGTTTGTTTTGTGGAAAGCGATAAGAGAAAGTAGGACTAAGATAGTGGGCATTTGATTTTCTTTTGACTGGCACCTCTCCCAGGGAGAGGGCCCAGCTGGGAGGGGAAGGAAAAGCAGACACAATGATACTGGCCAGTAACCAAAGAAAATGGCTACTCCTGAAAGTAACTCAGAGGGCTGGTCATCTCTGCCATGGCTCGACTTGATAGGATGCATCCAGGGTCATACCACTTTCCACAACCTTAAAAACTATCCTAATCCTTGGGTCCTCTATCTTCTCTCTTGCTAGCCACCTCCCAGTTCACTATACCAAGAAGATGCCAGCATCTGTTCATTGTGGGGGTCATCTGGGGAATGACTCAACCTTATCTGAGGAAGAAAAAATAAAAAGGAACTGATGGTTAGTCACTTGGACTCCCCTAAAGATGCCACCACACGCTGGAGATAGAACCCTGACAACTTCAGAGGCCCACCTTATGGTAGCCTTCTCATGATCAGCTGGGCACCAGCTATTACAATGCAATGTTTATCTTGCCCCTCTGCCATTTTAGTAATATTTCCCCCTACCTGGAATGAGCTTTTGGACTCAATCCTGGATTCCCATCTTGCTGCACAGGAATTTTCAGAGCCTCTATGGGCAACTTAAACATGTGGTTTGGGTTTAACTCAAATAATTAGATTCCATGAGCTGTGTCTCATCACTGCATTTCCAGTGCCAAAAAACATAGAAGGTGCTGAAAAAAAAAATGAATGAAACCCACCAGGAAAAGTAAAGTCATGGTCTTTCTGCTTTCTGATCAACATTTGGCACTATGATTAGACCAGCCACAAAATTATAGGTCTTAGGTAATTTTTTTGCTACTGCCCTGGATTTAAACAATGTGATATCAAATCCCTTAGGTGGGAAAAAAAAATCTCCCTAATTTACCCAAGCCCCCAATTTTGGAAAGATGAAGCACTGCTAAATGCATTAAGTAATATTTTGCTTGGTCTGAAGATGCCCACCTCAAGCTTTAAGAACATGGGATGCTAGGAATGGGGGACCCAAGTCTGAACCACAGTTCCTAAGTTTGTGAAAAAGTGGGCAAAGGCTCCATGGCTATTTCTCATCTTTCACTCCTGATCACAGTTTTACAACCTGTTGGCCAAGGGAAGGGACTCAAAGTTTGCTTGTTTTTTTATGGGTACAGAAGAAGGCCATTGTTCCTGTTCTGCAAAATGTAAAAACTAAAGAAAGGCTGGCTCCTTTCTACAGAATAACAAGCAGGTCTTTGGACATCACACTTCTACTTCCTCTTCAGACAGACTTCTAGACTAAATAGTAAAGAGTGACTAGCCTTGGTTTGCAAAGGAAATTTACTAAGGACAGGAAGAAAGCGCCATCTGTTAGTGCAACTGGCAATATGTGGAGGCCCACAGTGAGAGACACGACAGCCTCCACAGGGTTGTAATCAGGAAGCTCATACTAAAGCTATGAAATTTCCTACTGTCTGGTGCATTCACAGCAGACAGCTAGTAGCAAGCTTAGTATCTTTTGATAAATCTGGGTTCCAACTAGGTAATTCCTGAGGAGTGTCCACTGAGTGCACGCAGGTGCCTGTCCTGATGCCAGGCACAGCAATGAGTGGCCGTGATGAGAAGAGGAGTAGGATAGCACTGGGTTCCATAGGCTAAACACTTTCAGCCAGTGCTACTCAAGGAATCTGGTCACACAATACACATCACCATTCCCTGAACCAGGGCCCTCATCCACCTGGAAATACCCACCTCATCCTAGTTCACATGTCACCACTTCCTGCCTGAATATTATTCTCTGTGTGCTCTCACCACCCTGTGCTGCACATCTCTTTTCAGCTCTTTATCACATTGTTATTTTTGTATATTTATTCAGCAGATTTTTACTAAGTTACCTACTAAGTGCCAGGCATTATTTTTAGCCCTGAGGGATATAGCAGTAACCTATTCCTTTGAGGGCAAAAAAGTTTTATTCCTCTTGGTATATATCACAGTTTTGTCTTAGCATTTACCATAATAAGCCTCATGGGTGTGTCACAGGTTAAAAAGGTCAAGAATTCAACTTATTTCTGGCTTTGAAACAGCCATTGATTCATATAGGAACACAGCAAGAGACTCCATTCCCCTTTCAACATATCCCTGAGAAAATGAAAAACAAAAAAGTCACCCAGTGTTGATTATCCCTACCAGGTCTACTCTGTGACTCAGGGGTCTGGAATATGGGCCCAGCTAAGCCTTCACTTCAGTTTTGTTGACCCAGCTCAGTTCACTATAGCACTATCCCAGGAGGCTGTCCCTGCCACCCCAACCCCCTTCCCCTTCCCCACTTGACCCAGGCAGTCATCTCTGTAGCAGGAAGCAAAGGCAAATAAAGCAAGAGAGTGACTAGCTTCCTGTATCTCATCCCCATTCTGGGACAGAGCTCCAAGAGCATTCCAGGCTTACGGGGTGATAGCTTGAAAAAGTAGAAAAAGTTTTGCTAGTACTGGATTAATGTAAAACTACGACAGGGAAGTCCTTGCATGAGTTTCAGATCATCTGCCAGTGTTCTAGCTCCAGGTGGGAAGGGGGCCTCATTGGCTTTTCCATTTCAGTATCCTTTGCTGTTTGTTCTTCCTTACCTTCCCAACAACTACACACCGGGGAGTCCAGGCTCAATCCTCTGTCCACTTCTCTACATTCTCCTTATCGATCACACTTGGTCCTACAGCTTTAAATACTACGTCTAAGCTGAGGTCTCCTGAATTTTCTCCATCTTCGAACTCTAGATTTGCATATCCAACTGTTTACTCTTGACCTCCAACCTCCACATGGATATCTAACAAGGTGCTTAAAAATTGTGTCCAAACCTAACTTTTGATTCCCACTCCTCACTTTAAAACCTGGTCTTTACCCTGTGGGCCTCATCTTAGCACATGGGAGTTTCGTTATACCCAGCAAGGTCAAAAACCTTGGAATCATCTTTGACTCCTTTCTCTCTCAGAGCCTACATTACTCCATCAGCAAAGCACTGGCCTTCATTCTCGCTGTTCCCTTTGCCTAGAAAGCTCTTTCTTCTTATTACCCACATGGCCAACTTCTTGATCTCTTTCAGGTCTTTGATTAAATCTTTTTTCACTGAACCCTACCCTGACTTCCTATTTAATATGACACTTCCCCCCTTATCACCTCAGCATATGCAACCTCTCTTACCCTGGCTACACCTTTTTTCTTTCCTTCCACAGCACCCATCACCTTTAACACACTATATAATTTACTTTTTTGATTTGTCTGTCTCCATAGTCTAAACGTATACTCCATGAGGATAGAGAACCTTATGGCTTATTCTTTATGTATCCCAATTGCTTAGGACAATATCTGACATGTAATAAGGTGTTCAGTAAATATTTATTGGATGAATGAAAAGAGAGGAGCTGTGATACAGATTATGTTCTATTTTTAAATGAAGCCAATGTGGAAAGTTCTTGCCAAGTGTTGTAAGTGGTTAGAGGAAAGGCTTCATCTGATAACGTGAATCCCAGGGGTTGACAATTTTGGCTAACAGAACAAACACCAGCCACACTTACTGACGAAACACACACAGGCTCCAAACCATGGGGCTGGCCTTTTATTTGACTGCAAGCACTGCAAACTTCCTTTCTGGCTACAGAAAATAGCTGTTTGTGGAGATCTCACAGAAAAAAAGTAGTAATTCAATTAAATGTAATCAATTTTAAGTTATCTAGAGATCAGCCTTAGTTGAGCCTCAAAACTCTGAACGTTTCCAACTATGCTTGGCTGCGGTGAGGACAGCTGAAAAGACAGGCTGTGGCTAACTCGTGGGAACTGCCTAAGACACCAACTGGGCGGGAGTAGCAGGACAGGGGTGACCTGGAGAAGTTCAGGAAAATGACCGAGGCAGAGGGGTGTACAGGGGGAAATGAAGGAGATGGGCCATGGCAGTTTGCAAGGAGATAAGGGTGGTGTCTAGAAGCAGCATGAGCCTGGAGAATGGAAAAATTAACTGAAGGAGTTAACACTGAAGGCAAGAATGTAGAACTTCTCTCCAGCCCAGGAAAAGATCCACTCCTGTCAGCAGCGCAGGGGGCAATGTCTCAATCCCGGGGGGTGGGGGATGTTTCTGTGCTTCCAGTAGAGGAATAACGTGTTATTGATGGTCCCATGTTAACTCTAAGCCTGGGACCATCAATTGAGACAGCTGATGTACAGTTATGCAACAACCTTATACAAGTTAGTTGACATTTATCTGTATACTGACCCCTTTTTTCTGTTTAAATTCCCCCCCTCGCCCCCGTTATCTCCTATGCTAACATTGGAAATCATTTTGGCAGTCTGTAATAGCTATTTGTGGGTCATTAACTGTTGTTGGGTGGGAACATTTTCTCTTTCACAATACCTTAAGGCAGTGGTTGGCAAACTCCTTAGTCAACAGAGCCAAATATCAACAATACAACGATTGAAATTTCTTTTGAGAGCCACATTTTTTAAACTTAAACTTCTTCTAACGCCACTTTTTCAAAATAGACTCGTCCAGGCCGTGGTATTTTGTGGAAGAGCCACACTCAAGGGGCCAAAGAGCCGCATGTGGCTCGCGAGCCGCGGTTTGCTGACCACTGCCTTAAGGCAAAATCAGATATTATTGAGGCTGTGCTTGTAGGAAGGCGCATCACATCCACTTCCCTATCCATTGAATCTGCTATGGAGCTACTTTCCACCCAGAGATCATGGTATGCACCTGTCAGTTCTCATGTGCAGGGACTTGGGAAACACTCAAGTGATCACTATCAGTCGCTAAGACAAGGCTAAATTCCTTGCACTATTTTAAGAAAGAAAAGATTCAACTTAAAGAATTTCATGGGTGAAATAGAAATAAAAATTACAAGTAAATGGTTCATCAACTACCTGGAAAACTAACTAGAACAATGATAGTAAAAAATAGAAGTCTTACTATGACATAATATATATGTGTCCCATATAAAATAGCATTGGTTCCAAGGCTGCCTGGATGCCTCAAAGTATGTATTTTACACTCATACGAATTCCTATTCAATGGTAAACTTACTGACAGAGGTGAGGAGTGTGTTCCCTATTCCTTGGCTTCTGTGTCTCCATCCCAAACCCACACTCAGTTCTCTACACACGGTATTATTGATCAACTTCATGTGTCATTTCTGGTTCCCATTCCTTTCCAGTCTTCACATCTTTGGAAGAATCTTTTGAAAGGTTTCTATGATAAAAAATGGTAGATTCCAAGTAAAGATGACATGGAGTTAGTAGTAGTGAACTTTATACATTCACTACTAATACACTAAAGCTGGAAGTTTATACAGGTGATTAGAGCCTTTTAATAATCATACTGATAATTGTTATAACAATGGCAGCAATTCATGCTATGAGAACTACAGTGTGCCAGGCACTGACTAAACACTAAATATAACTCATTTAGTTCTTGTAACAGTCTTATTTGAGAAATGAAGAAACTGAGGCACAGAGGGATTAAGTAAGATTACACAGCTAATCAGTGGTGGAGCTGGGACTTAAACCAGGCAATATGTCTGCAGAGCCCCCTCCTGAGCCATCACACTAGACTGCTGCTTTACTGCAAACCAGTGACTAACTTCTAAGACAAAAGCATTTGTCCAGCTGAAGACGGGAAACTGATATATACTCAAACCACTGAGAGGTTAGAGAGCAAATGATGAAGAGTTATCAAGTGAAAAACCCTGAGTGCTGTGGGGAGGGGAAGGCTGCACCCAAATACAGGGTCACCTGTTGTCAGTCAGGTTCATTTACTAACCTGACAGTAAGACAACAAGATAAAGAAGTTCCATTCACACCTTCTCTTCCATTACAAGCTAAGTGTCACCAGCCTACTTACTGCAACATAGATGCCACTTTGGCATGGCTGCCTTTGGCCAAAGTAACTTCTAGAAAGAAAACCTAGTGAACAGGACAGAACAATGCAGGTTTGCTATGATGTCCTCTTCTGTAGGATGTGGAGAAAACTGCAATAAAGCACAAAACACTCAGGTACCAAAGTGGCAAAGATAGGCAGTATAATCTGCTTACATTTTAGTCTTTGCTCTGAGGTTCTGTATGGTTGGGAACCCTCTTAAACTCACACATCCACCTAGAACATGACTGCCACCCACAGAGAAAATGCCCTCTGTCCTCTCCAGGACAGATGGATGTCGCCAATCAGACCAAACCCAGTCCTGATGACCCTTTGTCTTTCCTGACCTCCTCCTATCCCTGAATCTTTGAGCATTATTCATACATGATAGGTTTGAGTTCCTCCTGTGTTAACAGAGATCTGCTCATCTCAGTGTCCACGTGCAGGAGATGTTGCTCTCAATCTTAGGCATCTGGCACTCATGAAATCTTGCTTATAACAACTGCAGACACCTGGTGGTCCCCAGGCCTCTTCCTTCCACCCTACGAGAGTACTCGTCCTCTGCCTCCCAAGCCCCAAAGCTGATTAGTGTTGGTATTCACCTGCTCGACCTCTCCAGATGCCACTAACCTCAGGACCAAACTTCCAGGTAGCCATTCAGAGTCAAGAATATTTGAATGATATTTATAAAAAAGAGGAATATAAAGTATTATAACACAAATCAAGAATTTCTGCCCAAGAATTGTTTGTTAATCTATACCTTTGAAATTACTTTGCCTATTAAGTTTTTTCAATTTCTTAATGAAAATTTATTCTATAAAGCCCAAACAGAATTTGGTTTTAGTGACTATTGGTTCTGAAATGATTCTTATTGGATCTTCATAAGATGGCTCCATTAATTTTGCTTAGAATTGAGACTTATCAGCCTTTGCTAAATCCTTTACACTTTTCAAATACCTGCAAAGTTACAGTTGTGCTAGCACAGTGAACATAGATTTACTGAGCACCTATTATATACGTAGCAGGCCCCATTCTGAACACTGGAGATAAAACCTTGAAAAAGACACAATCTATTCCCCTGCTTATATTCTAGAATAGTGGTTCCCCCACACTTCTGGATTTTACACACTAACACAACAGCCAGAAAAGCTGGGAGGTTAATATATTTATTTTGCTAATCTAAGGACACTGAAAATAACTATTACCTCCTCTCATCATCACATATTTTGAAGACCAAAAGGCTAAAGGATGTAATCTAAGAACAATGGGCAGTTCTTTACATTGAATACATTGAGCTCTATAAAATCTTACCCTGCTGTCCTTCTCTTTCTCATTTTTGCTGTGGACCTGCCCTTGTTCAAGGGAGTAACTACTGAGAGGCCCTTTGGGATGGGGCCCCATCTAAGAATCCTCTTTGTTTACTGTGCAAACAACAGGGTAAAGAGTAAGGAGCCTCTTTCTGAGTAGTCTTAAAATCTAAACTTGTTTTCACTGTACCTCATTTTAAAGTTTCAAGAGTTTATGGACAGGCTAGCCTGGGCCCAAGGTTGATATTTAATAAACGCTTTGACAGCCTGGTCAGGAACTGGAGGTCAGAGGGTTCATGGTAATGAAAGGGGTTTTCAGCGGATGACCACAGTATCCTTGTAGAGCAGATTACAGCTCATGCCACCTTAGTGCATGATCAATAATATTAAAGGTTTTGAACCAGCAAGATTTTTTCTGAGGGGAAAGAGAGGAAAAGTGAAGGATCAGGTGTCAATTTTAAAAAAATGCTTGTATGAATGCTCATACTATCTCCCTAGAAAAATCTAGTAGGGTACTTGTTTTCTACTAAAAACACTCCCATGGAATTATAATTGCAAGAAAAATACTCTTCCAGGGTGGGGGTTGGAGAGCAGATGACAGAGCAACATAAAGAGAATTCTTTGGAAGACAATCAGAGCATAGTTGTCAACCACAGCCCCAAGAGGAAGTTTCTGTTAGAATTACTCAGAATTAATGACCACCAGTTAAGAATTGTCAGAGTATGTGGCAAAACCATCTATAAGAAAGATGCATTTCTCCCTTGCTGAAATCTTCCTCAGCATTGATTCATGTTTATATGCACACTAGAGGCCTGGTGCACGATCGTGCCGGGGAGAGGCCGCGGGAGGGCTCCAGGGTGTGTCTGGCCTAGTCCCGATCAGCCAGACCCCAGCAGCAAGCTAACTTACTGGTCAATTCACGTCATAGCGACTGGTCAGTCAGACACTTAGCATATTAGGCTTTTATTATGTAGGATAGGATTACTTTACTGGCAGTTTCTACAGCCTTAACTCCTAACTGTTAAAATGCATCCCAACAAACTAATTTAGCCAGATTATTCTTTCCAATGAGTGAGTAATAAAGTTGTACTTCACATTCCAAGTGAGCATCTGTTTTCTCAACTATTTACATGCAACTGGGAGAAATTTATGAAATACTGTCTTGATAAATTATTCATCTGACATGTGGGATCAAGAAAGTGCTCCTGTTTGACTAGAACCAAAATACATATTTCAAAATAAGCTGCCTAAATAAGATACAGTATATTATAGAGTAAGAGACACAAAAAGTTTAGTTACTGAGCTATGAAATACTCAGGATAATAAGTAAATTTCTTGCCTGCTAAGGTTTTGGGGTCCAGATAATGTTAACTAATGAAGCAGGTACCATCTTTTCAGCACGAGGTCCCTGCGGTCAGTCTTGAAACACTGAACACAGCCACTGCGTTGTACTTTGACATTTTTAATATTGGCTATATGTATTTTAGATTTCATCTGTACTGATCCTATCATTAAAAAGAGAAAAAGACTGTTGGCCATTCAATAAAGCTACTGGAAGATTGTATACAGGAACTGAACTCATTTACAGATATGGCTGCCTGTGCGACAGGCCAGTTCTTCATTGGAGATGCAGATCACGTTTGAAGTAGCATCACACCTGAGAATACCACCATTGCATTAAGAGTGCCTGGACTGCTGGTGTGAATATTCAGAGCCACACTTAAGGGATTATTTGTTAGTGCAACCTGAACATAGACCATCCATGTCTCTGTGATAATTTATGGCTGCAATTAAGTGGTTACTATGGCAAACCACTTTCCACATTTTATTTGCATATCAATTGCTATATCTGAATTTTAAGAGAGTTGCAATTTTCTTCTAGATCTTCCAACTGATTCTTTAAAAATAGACCCCAAACCCTAGATTTACTTAAATTAATGCCTGCTTGGTCCACTTGCTTTCAAACAGTAGCTTTTTTATCTAATGGCACAGTTGAGTTCTTTGTTATATATATTTGCTTCTCTAGGGTACAATTTATGAAACAATGACTCTAATACAGGCCTGGGAGTGGAAGCTCAAAAAATTGTAGACCTGAGTCTACAGGTCTTTGCACTTAGTAGGCATCCCATAGAAACTCCTTGAGTTAAAATTTAATTCTGGCTGCCTTATAGCAGTTCTGCATTCTTTAGTTTTTACCAAGGGATTACTAAAGGTTGATGAATTAGTAAATGTGCCATAATCAGTGCATTCTTACACTGATTTAGACATGGAACTATTAGAACTGATTTCTGGTGTAGGTGTTAACTGTCTGGAGAGCCAGAAATCCAGAGCCTCGTTTTGATGGTCAGAAGCTTCCAGTGCCTCTTTCTCAGAAGGAAAACAAGGGGATGCTCCCTATACTTTCCTCACGCATTTTCTTTGAGGATATTTTGAAGTTGGGCAACCAAGGTCTCACTACCTTCTCAGAGAAAGCCAGGTGGACTTTTCAGGTGTAAATTTATGGGGCAAGGTCCCTGTGGAAGTCAGGAATCTCTTCCCCTTTCTGGCTGCTTTTTAAGCCCCTCTTCTTACCTCTCTCCCTTCCCTAGTGCCTGCCTGATCTCATCTTTTTGGCCTGGGAGTGAATGGGTAGGGCATGGGATAAATCAGAATGGTTGCTGGGACCCGGCTGAGCTGTGGTTTACCCTGTGAAAAATGACAATTAGAATATCAAGTCCTGGATAATGATCAGATATATTTTATATGCTTATATCCATACTTCCACATACACTCCCATTTATGTCAAAGCAGTTCCACAAGCAGCAAAGGCAAAACTCTCTACTCTTCTCTCCGATTCCTACCCTTTTATTCCTTTCCCTTTCCCCTTTTCATAATGTCCTCCTTCATCCTCAATTATTGCTCACTTGCATTAAGCCGAGTCTGCACACACCCAGTCCTGAGCCGACACAGCCGGGAGCAGTTCCCATGAGCACACCCTCTACCCCAGCCCAGTAGAGGCAGAGTTCAGCCCCCCAGCAATCTATCTGGTCAGACTGGTGGAGCAGCTTGTGAAGCAATCCTGCTGGACTGAGACGGTTGTAGACAGATAGAGGGCTACAGGGAGTAGAGAGCGTGAGAGCCAACCAGACACAAAGAAGCAAATAGGCCTAAGAGGGGAGACAGAAGACAGCAGGCAGCCAGGCCCAGCATCTCATGAGCTAGTTCAACCCTCATGGCAACCCCAGTGGAATAGGCCAAGCCAGCACAAGTGAGCCAAATCCTGAGCTCATTTTAATGGCTTCTGTCCCAAACCTGAGTCACTGGGGATTCCACGGATTTCAAGACAGCCCTTCATGCATTTCCAAAAACAAACGGCTTGATGCTGTCATGGAAAACCTGGATCTTTGCATTCTATGGTTTCACTATGGATTACATCCAGGTCACAACCTAAAGAAGACAGCTGGCAAATCACCCTGCTGGGCGATTACCCAGCTTTTGTAATGAATCCCAGAGGGCTATGAGCCGATGTGTGTTTCTGGCTCTGCCAAGTCCTGGACAAGTCCTCACCAATGAAGACCAATCAGTCTGTGATTTATTCTGCGAGGGAAGCCTGAGAAGCCACCTGCAATCAAGACTCAGCTGCTAGATGCTGCTCCAGAAAGGAAAGGAATGGAGAATGTATATGTCAAGGGGAAGAGGAGTGAAAGAGGTTCTTTGCTTCCTTCTCAATTCAACTGCTATCTTCTGCTTAAAAAAAAATGCTCTGAGGACACCCTTAGTCACACGACTGCTCTGTACCCTTCAGCCCTAAGGCAGGCAGGTTTTTAAGGGGCCAGAGAATAGCACTATACAGTGGGTGATTTCAACAGAGCAAGGTCAATTATAAAGGCTTATTATAAAAGACACCCCTATTCCTTACAATGCAGCAATTCTAGGAAACATAAAAAATATACTAAAACCTGCCAAGAAAACAGAAATACTTTAAATTTAATAATCATATATATCTACCACTTATTATTATGTGCCAAGCCCTGTAGTTAAGCCTTTCTCATATATTATCTAATTTAATTCTCAAAACATTATACCCATTTTACAGGTGAGAAAACCGAGGCTCTAAGAAGTGAGGTCAGTTGGGCAACATGTCACAGCCACTTTAAGGTGAGATCAGGACTGATCCAGGACCATATGAGGCTTAGATTTTTAATTGCTACTAAGGGTGAGTATGGAACACCAAGGGCATTTATGCACAAGTCCTTAGGAAGTGTCAGCTGGGTGCCCACATAATGGGCCTTGAAGGTAAATCCCGCTATCTGCGTTAACTTAACAGTGAAGAGTGGTATTTTATTATTATTTTATAAGTAACCCAGATCTTGAGATTTCCACTGAAGTAGCAGGTTCTTTCACACCAGCTTCTAAAGTCAAAATATCAAGATTATTTATGTTATGTTTTTTATAGACAATGAAGGCTATAACACCTGTGGCCTATTCTTTAAAATTAGGTATAATAAAGGAATATTCTTACATATCTTATAATTACTCATCCAATTGCATTTTACAAAATTGCCATTGTTGCCAAAATGAAAGGTGCAAGAATAAATAGTCTGAATGTATTTCCAAAGAGTTATGCTGGCAACAGCCTCCTTCCTCACCATTTGTTTCAGTGTCAAATAGATCCAGGCAGGGCTGAGAGAAAGCAGGCAAGAGGAGAGAAAAGACTGATGCTCACAGCTGCTACAAGTGCTTGGCTGAGGCTGGGGCTGACCACATGCTGTTACAGATTGGCCAAGAGGAGAGAAAGCAAGTCAGCTGCTTCCGACACACTTTCTCAGCCATAGATCCAAAGACCATGGCTGTCATTTATGTTGGCTTAACTGCCTGGTGTAGACCTCCCTGAGGGGAGAAAGCCCACCGAGCATCCCTTACAGATGCCTCTCACCCAACCCCAACACGAGGGAGCTGGCGGACTAGTCCTTCTTTCCTGTGATGTCTTCTCAGAGGGATGCTGCTCAACTGGAAGGAGAAAAGCAACAGCTTTCCCTGTATTTCAGTGCTTAGTCTTAGATCAGTGGGCCCTAGAGAGATAGTCTGACTATACAGGAATCTCTGCCTCCTGCCAATTAAAATTTTTAGTAATTTCAGACTTAAGATCCTGTGTGTATGCAGGGGGAACATAAGTGATAGGGGTTGGGAGAAAGTTAAGATTTCTTTTAGGAAATTAAACTTTGGAGACCTGTGACCAACAGACTTGCATGGGGGATATGCTGCTACTTTCTTCTCTTCAATCCTTCTTCCCAGAGGCCTGATACACACAGTCAGAGAGAGAGAAAGAGATAGATAGAGATAGAGATAGAGAGAGAGAGAGAGAGAGAGAGAGAGAGAGAGAGAGAGAGGTCAGAAATAGCTCATTGGAGTATGTGAATAATACCAAAGATATGTACTAATCTTTGTGCCAAAACGAATGTTCTTGCCATTTATGTGAAATAGCCAACAAGAGCACCAAAAAATTTGTTGGACTAGTCCACTTTCTTAGAGACTGAATTCAATGGACTAAACACTGTATTAAAAACTGCATGCAAATAGTCTTTAAAACTGAAGGGTATCTGAAGTTGTTTCTGCATGACTGTAAAAACAGGTATGGTGGTATAGCCCAAGAAGTCCCAACCCTTACTGTAAATGGCCACTCATTTGCCTGAAGATACTGTTTCTCAGGATTAAAAGCATTCCTAGGGATGACAAACCCATTTCACCTGCATACCAGCATATTGATAAAGCTCATGGAAATGCATGGAAAATTGCCTCTCTGGTCAACCAGAGCTCTTCAACAGGACTAGTAAATTGTGAGCTGGCTTCCCTTCATCTGCATGTTCACACTGACTTCCTAAAAGCTTTTGGTAATAACTTCTCAACAAAAGCTTGAAGATATACACATGAATATAAACACAAATCCTTGAGGCCCTGTGTGTCTGAAGGGAATAAAGATAAACTTCAAATTTCATAAGTGAATAAAAAAAGAGGACAGTTTCTTCTCCTAACCAAAGCTGAAATCAAAAGTCTAAGAAAAAAAAAAATCCAAGGTAATGTCATATTTTCCAAACTCCCTACTTTTCAGAAGAGGAACACAGAGAGGTGGTACATTTATCTCTGGGCCCATTACCCCCTACACACACACACACACACACACACACACACACACACACATACACACAGCCCCCTAAGATTTGAAGAAGGAAAACATTTTCTTATCAGCTGTTTTTTGGGGAAAAAACCCGTGTTTGATCTGTCTACTTGGAAGCCAGCCTGCTGAGCTCAAGAGTTTGCTATAAGGCAGACTAGAGGGAATTCATTTAGGCGGTTTCTTTCCAGGCCTGGACACCAGGTCCAGCGCTTATCCTCACTGTCAAGGAGTTCTGTGCACACACTTTAGAATTTGCTGAGGGATGAGTCATTGTGCCCTTCAGTTAGGGTTGCAGGTGGATTGCTGCTTCTCCTGTTAGAGAGTTCAGGTTAATAAACAGCTTGGTTATGATAGTTGAAATGTTCATTTCTTTTCTGAAAATCAAAGCAAGAGTCTATCCCTCTGCTTCCTTGAGGACGTCTTCACTCTGTCCCGCATGCACGCATGTTTCTGCCATCTAGAACAAGTCCCTTGAGCCCAGACAAACCGATTCCCTCCCCTCTTGGTTCAGGATCCACCTTTCAAAGCCACGTGGCCAAGTCCATGAAAGAGCTGATGGCCTTGGAAGTTTCTTGCAGCTCACAGCCTCCCCTCTCAATCACTGTAAGGAGCTCATACTTTTCTCTCCACCGAATTCTAACCAGCTCGTCAGTGAGAAAGCCCCAGAAAGTGGGAGTTAGTTTATATTTTCTGATCTGCACAGAACATTCGCCAGGCTCCAGGAGACAGACAATTCACACCAGCACATGAAACTCAGAGCAGCTGATACTAATTCCTTCCCAGCTTGCTGCTTCCCCTACCAAAGCTGACATCATCGGGCTGGGCTGACAGTGGTGGCAACCAGCTCCCAGCTCCCAGCTCTCCTCCCTGAACGGACACCCCACACTCACATTCCTTCTCAGCACAGAGTGCTTGCTGCAGGTGGGACCTAACTCCTCAGTGGGTGCGCTATGTAGAAAATATGCCTTTAATTTAAAGGGAATAGCAGAGTCGTCGTTTCTTCAACAAAATCCAACAACTTAGAACCCGAGGAAACAGCAATGAACAGGAACACGAGAGCAGAGGAACAGACACTTCCCCCAAAGAGGGGAGTAAAACGGGGGAAGGGGTGACCAGGGCAGCGCGCCCATGGTGCTGAGAACAGACTTTTGCAAAGTCAACCTGCCCAGACAGAAGAGGGTCTTCGAGACCCGCAGTGAGTGAGAAAGCAAGTGTGCGCAGAGCCCCTCCCGCTCCCAGGCCCCTTCCCTCCTCGCACACGTACCTGCAATTCCTTGCAGCAGCCCGCACACGTTGAAAATACTCTTCTTCATGATGCTCTGCACACACATGGTGAAGACCGACACCAGGGCCACCATGCAGAGGATGAAGATGCCCACGGCTAGGAAGATGGCAGTGGCCTGCCAGAAGCCGCTGGCGATCTCCCCGAAGTTCTCAGCGTAGGGCCCGCACAGCGTCTCTCGCGGGACGTGCTGCACCCCGGGGTTGCGGATGCAGCGGGCGTAGATGCCCAGGGTCGGGTGGTGGGGCTCCGCGGGGCCGCCCCGCTCCTCGGGGTCGGTGCCGCCGCGGGTCTTGGCTTTCCCAATCAGCCAGTCTGCGCTCATGAAGGCGATGAGCTCTGCAAACGCCACCACAATACTCAGGAGGGTCCAGAGCATCGAGCGACAGGTGACAATGACATGACACATATTGCTGTTCAAGGCGGAAAGAGGCAGGAGTCCACGGAGTTAATAACAAGCCGGTAGAGGCGGCGGCTCGGGCGGCCTCAGCAGGAAGTCGCTGCTGGGGGGACTCACTCCCACAGCCCAGGGCTCCTTTCTCCGGGATCCTGGCGCCGGTCCTGGGCTGTCATGCTGCCATGTCGGGCTCCGAGCTCAGCAGCCTCACCTAAGGGAGAAGAGGAGGCGGCGGTCAGCAGCGCCAGGCCCCGCCCCTGCAGCGGCAAACTTGCCGGTCCCCAAACCCAAGTGTGAGCGCCGGCCGGGCTGCACCGCCCCGACTCCCTGCGCTGCTGCCCTTCCCGCAGCCTTGCGCTCCCGCCCCAGACCCTCCCGCCCCGGCCCCCACCAGGCCCCACAGAACCTGGTGGAGCGGTCCGGTCCCCAGCCAGCACGCGGCCCTTCTCCTGAGCTTGTGGTCTTTGTTTCCTCCCCAAACTCTCCGAACTGACGGCGGTTACCCTTATCTCCAGGCAGCGCGACAAAGGCAAGCGGCCCTGCCAGCCCTCCACCCGCCCCAGGGCGCCCGCTCCATCATCTTTTTAGAAAAAGTCAAACAGCACAGGGATCCAGACAGATCTGGACATACTGGCAGTGAACCGTCAACAGACGGGCTGCGCTTGTTAAAGTGCACGGGTCTCTTTGCCTGCTGTTTTGATAGGAGAGCAGCTAAGTTTGAAAAACTTGCACCAAAAGTTTTTGCTTAACAGTAGAGAGCAGCAACACCTAATTTTATTGCCTGGGAATCAAATTACCAACAGAGACATACGAGTATTTGCTTCATGGGTAAAAGGGAATAAAAGGAAATAAAGCCATAAAAAAAATAACACATTGCTACACAAACCGTCTTTTCACCCATTTTCTCAGAGGGTCATTTTTAGATAAAATAAACTATACTAATTAAAATGCAAGAAGAAAAGAAACGCAGGAGTTCATGACTTAGTCACTTGGAGAAATGGTTTAAAAATGACTACTGACTGTCTTTCCCACTGAGTGGATTTGTTGACAACAGAAACTTGCCTGTAAAGAATGAACTGTCCCGATTCATCACATGCGCCTCTGCCCCAGCGTCCACTCAGCCAGGTCTGGAACTCAGCATGCCCATTGTTTCTGATCTCACAAGGACTCATTCTCTTCCCAAGGACAAATGGCTTCATTACCAGAGGGCTTTGCTCTCACAGCTCAGCCCTCCTTCAGAGGAGCCTGAACCCTGACAGGGGCCACAGTGCTCATGGGCAGCCCCGTTTTCTGCCCCTTCTCCAAGGTCAGGAAGCACTGCACAGCTCACATCTGACATCTGGGCGCATGGCTCTGTTCTGAACAATTAGATCTTACTAACCCAGGTCATGTCAACTGCATAAGAACTACAAAGCCCCATGGCGTGTTGGCAGCTGGTAGGGCAGGGAGTTCGGGAAGATGGAGGGAAGTGGGGAACTAGGAAAGCCCAGTGCGGAAGTTTCTGCATCATGCCGGCTGACGTCTGGTGAGGGGTGACTACTTATCTCACAAAGCACAACGCATTTGAAAGTCCTCACGCCATTGTAGTTATGCAACGTACTATTTTAGGAAATTAGCGCAATACTAGAAACATAGGCACTTAATAATTGTCAGCGTGTGTGTGTGTGTGTGTGTGTGTGTGTGCGCGCGCGTGTGTATGTGTAATGAGACTGTTCTGGGTCGTGTGTTTAACTAACTGCCTGAGTTTCAGAATCCACCAGGTCTGGGTTCCCAAGCCAGTTGCACCCCTGACTGACCATGCTCAGCTTCCTCCTCTACCAGATGGGGCAGTGAGAATACCCTGCCTCATGACACTGAGGAGTAAACAAGAACCTGTTAAAGCACCTTGCTCAGTGGATAGCATAGTAAGTGCTCAATAAACACCAACTCCTTTCCCCAACGGGGATGACACTGGTCAGACAACAGTGTAAGTGAAGGAGTTGCTCAGCAGATAACCGTGCCTGGCCACTGCACACATAGAAAGGTGACGCACAGGCTATTTAGAGATGAATGAGGTCACTCGTGTCTAAGCTTCCCTGGTGGGCTTTCAGGGTGGGGCACTGGCCTGATTTTCTGTTTCCCCACTGCCTACCCCAGCTGCAAAATTCCACGGTGGAAAATCAATTAGCATCAGGCCAGAAGTATAACCTACTCCTACTCACTCATTCTCGAGTCCCCATCCCCAAATATCACCAAATAGAAACGCCTTTGAAGAAAACTTAATACAACAGAGCCTTGGAGACTGTTTATAATGAACTGGCCATTCTGGATGAGAACAAGAAAACAAGCCCACGACTCCCCAGAGTCCCCTCCACCCACCCACCACACTCATGAACACTTGGAGCCAACAGATGGAGCCCAGCCTGTTAGGAGAAAATGAGGCTTCTCCAAGTCTTCTAAACCCCAATTTACCGTTATGCCAGCCGATCTCCATCCCGGCCCCTCTTCTGTTTAATGGCAATTGCTCAGTGAATATAAACCTCTACATATTTGTCCTCTGGCAGAACCTCGGGACTCTGCTACTACCTCTTAGGTGACGTGGATGCTAATTAATATGCCAAGTGTCCACTGTCTTGGCCAGCGAGCTCTGCTTAAAGTCAGGAATGCAATTAGGTTGCGACTTCTGACGAGAAAGGATGTGAAACTTCAGAAGGGAAGATGGCACTCACGGGCTTAGCAAAATGGCCCATGCCAAACTTAAGGCAGGATTATTTAGGGACCTCCGTGCTTAAGTTCAGACTAGATAGTTTCCTGTCCTTTTGTGCTAAAACAATCCACCGCACCAAATTCTTACATCCACGCCTGAGTGGCTGGAGTGAGGCCTTTATTCTTGTTTGTTCTCCCCAGCTAGTTTGCTAATTACTGCTATAACAGAAATAGCCAGGATAGCAGGGCTGACAAAAACGGAGCATCCAAGAAAAGTCCTCAGGTTGGAGGAACAAGGGAAAACCTGGAAACAGCACAGCAAGGGCTCCAGAGTGGCCTGTGTTGTGGAAAGTGTCGCACTCTGGCTGTGTCCCACGTGCAGGGGTGCCTGCTGACACAGCACCCGTATCAAAGGGGAAGTAGACCCTTGTTAACCACAGGGATTCGGGCACAGAAAGTCTTAGCATGGAATCCGCTGCTACTCAATGCACTTCCTGCTTCTTCAAAACGCACTTAATAAAACCAGGCCCTCACCGGCATTCCCTATACAAGCCTTCTATCCCCGGGCTACCCAACCATTCCCCTCCAGGACACCTGACTTTACTCTCACATCACTGATGGTTAAGGGTAAATGGACGGCCCTTTGACGTTCAGAAAACGATGCTATGATTGTCATAACGATCCGCTGAGTAAAGCTCTTAGCAAGTAATAAAGAAAAACACCAAACAAATGAGAATTCTGCAGAAACCTACAGTAGTACTGCAGTCAGAAAACAGAGAATGGAAGAGTTGATAAATGGTTGGTCCGTGCGGCCGATTATACCTTGTTCTCCACAGAGCCCTGACTGTTACAGAGGGTGAAGGTGCTGCGCAGAGCCACACCCAGTCTGCAATGTGCATCATGGGATCCTATCTCAGGCAGCTTCGCCGTCGGTGAGAAGGGAAGAAAGTGCGTGTGAGGAGAGCCACCAGTGCCACCTGGCTAGGAGGCTCCCTAAAGACACCGGGAGCCAAGCTCCCACCCACCTAGAAAGGCAGAGGCAGCCTGGATGCACTGCAAGCAAAGCTGCACCAGAAACCGCGCTGTCCACCGGCAGCAGCAGCCGGGCCCGCCAGCGAGGCCACGGCAGACACAGTGCTGAAGGACACGACCTTGCTTGCTCACCTGGGTCTGGTTTTCAAGTTTATTATGAAAAGTTGCAACACAGACATAAGCTAAAAAGAACCATGAGCACCCAGACTGGTGTTAGCATGTTGCCACGCTTGCTCTGTCACTGTGGTATACACACTCACCAGCACTCACACACAGACATTTCTGTCACTGTGGTATACACACTCACCAGCACTCACACACAGACATGTCTGTCACTGTGGTATACACACTCACCAGCACTCACACACAGACATTTCTGTCACTGTGGTATACACACTCACCAGCACTCGCACACAGACATTTCTGTCACTGTGGTATACACACCAGCACTCACACACAGACATTTCTGTCACTGTGGTATACACACTCACCAGCACTCGCACACAGACATTTCTGTCACTGTGGTATACACACTCACACCAGCACTCACACACACACACTTCTGTCACTGTGGTATACACACTCACCAGCACTCACACACAGACATTTCTGTCACTGTGGTATACACACTCACCAGCACTCACACACAGACATTTCTGTCACTGTGGTATACACACTCACACCAGCACTCACACACACACATTTCTGTCACTGTGGTATACACACTCACCAGCACTCACACACACACATTTCTGTCACTGTGGTATACACACTCACCAGCACTCGCACACAGACATTTCTGTCACTGTGGTATACACACTCACACCAGCACTCACACACAGACATTTCTGTCACTGTGGTATACACACTCACCAGCACTCACACACAGACATTTCTATCACTGTGGTATACACACTCGCCAGCACTCACACACAGACATTTCTGTCACTGTGGTATACACACTCACACCAGCACTCACACACAGACATTTCTGTCACTGTGGTATACACACTCACCAGCACTCACACACAGACATTTCTGTCACTGTGGTATACACACTCACACCAGCACTCACACACAGACATTTCTGTCACTGTGGTATACACACTCACACCAGCACTCACACACAGACATTTCTATCACTGTGGTATACACACTCACACCAGCACTCACACACAGACATTTCTGTCACTGTGGTATACACACTCACCAGCACTCACACACAGACATTTCTGTCACTGTGGTATACACACTCACCAGCACTCACACACAGACATTTCTGTCACTGTGGTATACACACTCACACCAGCACTCACACACAGACATTTCTGTCACTGTGGTATACACACTCACCAGCACTCACACACAGACATTTCTATCACTGTGGTATACACACTCACACCAGCACTCACACACAGACATTTCTGTCACTGTGGTATACACACTCACACCAGCACTCGCACACAGACATTTCTGTCACTGTGGTATACACACTCACACCAGCACTCACACACAGACATTTCTGTCACTGTGGTATACACACTCACCAGCACTCACACACAGACATTTCTGTCACTGTGGTATACACACTCACACCAGCACTCACACACAGACATTTCTGTCACTGTGGTATACACACTCACCAGCACTCACACACAGACATTTCTGTCACTGTGGTATACACACTCACACCAGCACTCACACACAGACATTTCTGTCACTGTGGTATACACACTCACACCAGCACTCGCACACAGACATTTCTTTTCTGGACTGTTTGAAAATGAGTTGCAGATGTCTTGACACTTCACCTCTAAGTACTTTAGCATACACCTCCTAAAAATAAGGACCTTCTCCTACGTAACCACAATAAAATTAACACGCCCAAGAAAACTAACAATAACCCCTTATATTCAAAGCATAGTCCACATTCAAATTTCTCTACTCTGCCCCATTTTAATAGCTGTTTTCTTAAAACCATGACTCAAAGCTCATGCACTGCATTTAGTTGTGTCTTTAGTTTCTTTTAGTCAAGAATAGTCTTTCCAACACTAATATTTCCCTCCCTGCCCATGTTCCCCCGATACTGACTTTTTTGAAGCTACCAGGCCAGCTGTCTTACAGAATACCCAACAGTCTAGATTTGTCTATTTCCTCACGAGGCCATTTAAGATTTCTCTCTATCCTGTTTTATAGAAACTGGAGGTTAAATCTAAAGGCTAGTTTAGATTCAGCTTCAATATTTTGGGGAGAATCCTTGGCAGGTGATGCTGTATAATTCCTATTGTGTCATATCTGGGAGGAAAATGACCGGGGCTACACTTCCGAATCAGAATAATTTCACAAATGCATACATACACATGGGCGTGTATCTCTCTCTCTGTCTATAGAGAACATGCAAAGGTCCTCTCTGGTCCTAAAGAATCCGAATTATTGTGAGGAAGTGGCAGAAGGCAGACCTGGGCAGATTCTGTGTTTTGAAGGCTCCTTGGGTGGATTCTGATGCCTCGGTTGAGAAGCCCTGTCCTGAGAGATGCCATCCCAGAAGCTAAAGAAGTCTTTTTCCACAGGACTTTCATTTCTAAGAAACGTTTGCTGTGCTTCTTTGAAATGGAACCACATTTTCTATGCAACTTATAAAAACACAGAAAGATCTGCAGATCGAGGAGGTGGGGGTGGGGGAAGCTACAACTTCCAAGCGGCCGCCCTTCCCAGGAGAGCGCAGCTTATCTCGATGAGGAGAGATCTGTGTGCCAGAAGGAAGGGCCATCGTTCTCTAACTGCAGAGCCTTCCTTTAAAAAAGGAACAACCTGGGCCCGGCTGGTGTGGCTCAGTGTTGAGTGTCGACCTTTGAACCAAGAGGTTATGGATGGATTCCTGGTCAGGGCACACGTCCGGGTTGTGGGCTCAATCCCCAGTGTAGGGTGTGCAGGAGGCAGCCGATCAATGATTCTCATCATTGATGTTTCTCAATCTCTCTCTCCCTTCTTCTCTGAAATCAAGAAAAACGTCTTTAAAAATAAATAAATAAAAATAAAAAGGACCAACCTGGGCTGCCAACGCTTCTCTCCTGCCTCGCTCTCTGCCCACCGCTCAGCCATGTGGAGGGGGCATTCGGCAGGGGACCAAGGCATGTTGGGAAAGGGCACTGAGCAGTGTGAGGTGGGGTGGCAGTGTTTTAAGAACTTTGTAAACAGGCCTGGGATAAAATCTCCACTTTGCCACTAAACAGCTGTGTGTCTTTTATATTTAACCTCTGCCAGCCTCAGTTTCCTCATCTGCAAAATAAGGCTAACAGCATGTTCTTTATGAGACTACCATGGGGATGAAGAGAAAGTGTATGTAAAATAATCAGCAAGGCTTCCAATTCATTGTGCTCGACATAGCTTAGCTATGATCAATCATTATCACATGATTAGCTTCAAGTATTTGTGGTTCAGTGAGTACTCAAAAATGTTAACTCCTATTATTATTTTTTTATGGAGAATTGTTTTCTTTATTGAGAAACTGAAGACTTGGGTACATCAAAGAAAACCAATTTCGGGGAGCGGGGAGGAATCAAAACCATAATGGGGAGGGGGGAGTTAACACTGTCTGGACCATAGCAGAACCCAGAGACTATATCCTTTAAATTGAAAAATCCTAGGTGCTTCATAATTGACCTTTGATACAAAATGACCTATTCAATTTTCAGTTTGTGGTTCTTGGTGTTGAGGTCCATAGGACAAGCTAGGAAGTCTTCAAACCTTGAGCTGAATTCCATGAGGGGTAATTTGGCCTAAGAGGAAGCAGCAGCAACAGCGCCCACCTTCCGGGCAGCTTCCTGCTTGGCATGATGAGCCTGTAGACCCGCCACAGCTTCATCCACCCGGAGCGGAGAGACTCGGGGACTCGGGCACGTGCAGCACTCAGAGTTGTCGATCTCTAGACGCGTTCCCGCAGTCTCTCCGCCAGGTTCGCATGCCTGGTTTGGATGAGTGGGAACAAACGGTCTCCCAGCATCTGCTTCTGTTCCTGGCGGGGGTGCTGTGGCCAGCATGGGGGCGGTCAGGGCTCCTGCCCTGCACCTGGACCACAGGCCGGGGTGCCTGCAGAGGGGTATGGCCTTGTCTGCAGCCTCTCAGGTCTTGAAGTGAACAAAGGCATAACCCTTAGAGCCGTGCTCATCACACCCCCCCTTGCAGGGCAGAACGTTTCCCAAAACAGAAAAAGTATCATCACGTGCCTCGTTATCGATAGATTTATCCAGGTTCTTGATGAAGACGGTTCCCACACCAGACTTTCTCAAACAGGGACCCCTCTGAGACCACATGATGCGGATTGGCTTTCCCTTAATGACATCCAAGTTCAGTCTCTAAGGCCCACTCAGCCTCAGCCGGCTGCTGGAAGCTGACCTAGGCCCAGGGCAGGGAGCGGGTGATCCTATCGCGGCAGACCCGCATGGACAGTGCGGGCCGCAGGGCTGAGCCCTTCACCCGGCCTGGCCTCCGTGACGTCCGCGCAGGTGACAGCCTCCCTCGGTGACGTCCGCGCAGGTCACCCACGCACAGGGAGGCCGTGGGGTAGCTGCTGGTAGCAGCGTCCATCTCCCTGCCCCGCCACCCCAAGCCCTGCCGGACTTTTTATGGGGACCACACAGGACACCGGGGCCCTTCCCGGGGCAGGGCCGCGTGGCTGGCTCACAGGTGGCAGAAGCAGGAGGCACCAGGAGACCGCAGGGCCGCAGGCAGGAGGCTCCCAAAACAGCATGGCCCTCCCCGGCAGTTTGCAACTTTCAGCTGTCCTGGTCTGAAGCTCCCAATTTCCAAAATAAATTTATTAAAACAGGGCCTTCCCTCCAAATTACAAAAATTCCTAAAGAGCCAACGAAATGGTGCCCACACAGCCTCTGGGATACAGGTTTCTCTTTAAATATAGGCCTCGGGCCCCTGGCGGTTAAGGGTTTAAGGTTACAGCCGCCAGGAAGAGGGATGCAAAATATGTGTTGGTGTTGCGGGGGGGGGGGGGGGGGGGGGGGAGGGGAGGCGGAGGGGGGCGCATGGACAGGGCAGCTCACCACCCACAGGACCCACGGGACCCCCAGGTGCGGTGGGCAGGCCTGAAGCTGCAAAGGTGACTTCCGGGAGGAGGATTCGCTCTTTCTTTTCTTTTCTTTTCTTTTCTTTTCTTTTTTAAGATTTTAAAGTGTTTTCAGTTTTGTTTGGTTTTTAATCTTTTTCTCCCTTTTTCTTCAGGCTACTGAGCCCCAAAAGTGGCAGAGGCTGCGGCGGCCCAGGGCGGGGAGAGACAACGCCTATTATTAATGATAACTTTGCTGCACGGCCCCATGTGGTCCGAACAAGCAGTGTGCTGCTCCTCCCTCACAGGCAGTTTCGTGGCTGATACCTGTTTTCATGATCTCCGTCTCCTTGGACATCCGTGTCATCTGGGGGCCTGGAGGGGAGAGGTGTGTGCTCTCACCTCCCCGCGATGCAGAGCGGCTATTGTGCTGCTGCTCCCAGTGTGGTCCCCGCCCGGACCACCCGCCTCCTCCGGGGGGCCTAGGCCACCTGCTCAAAAAACCATACATTCTTGGTCCCCCTCCCCCCCTCACTGAATCAAACTTCCTGGAGGTGTTGCCAGAAACTGCATTCTTCACAAGCCCCCAGGGCAGCAATGTCTCAGCATCAGGAGGAAGGAAGCCTGGGCGCCCTGAGGTTGGCCTGCGCTTGTGCGGGGGAGGGAGAGACTGAAGAGAAGAGGCAGGGAAGTGTGGCCAGCCCGTCAGGACAGAGCCAACCACCTGTCCCCAGCACAGCTCTCCAGCCACACAAGTCCAGGGACCCGCGATTATGCCGGGAAACCAGCTGTCCCCCTGGCGCATGTGTTGCCCAATAATCCTCGCAGGCCACGGAGGGGCTGCCCGCACAGTCAGGACCTTCTCTTTTCGACACAAAAGCGGCTTTGGAAGTGTAGGGACAGGGCCGAGACACAAGGCTTAGCACATTGCATGACTTTAGAGAAAAAAAAATACAGCTACCAAAGGAGGTTTTAAAAACTCTCAGCTGCCCTGGCCACCCCCTACAATACACGCTATGGAAATGCACACATGTTGACTTTATTCAAGAAGAGGGTCCTAATGCACTGATAATTACATTGTTCTCTGAGTTACCGCTCAACATGCTCAACACTTCTTGTTTATTGCCAACCTCCACCCCATGGTCTCGATAAATCCCTTTCCTCTAGACGCTCCTGGGAAAACTCACGCTGTGGTTCTCAACCAGGGGCAGTTTTGCCTCCGCTCCCCTCGCAGGGGGCATCTGGCAAAGTCTGAAGACATCTTTGGTTGCCACACCTTGGGGGCAGGAGGGGGTGGGGCTCCTGGTATCTAGTGGGAGAGGCAGAGGTTGCTACCTACCCCCCCGCAGGGCACAGCCGGCCCCCAGGACAAAGCAGTGTCCGAGGTCCAGTGAGAACCCTGTTCTGGCAGCTTCCAGCCGAGAGCAGTTTTTACATTTGTAGGTGCAACTTAAAACAGATTTCTAAAACCTTTACGTTTAAAAAAGGGATATTCTAAAGAGGCAAGTCATATAGTCTCATCTGGACGGACATTCACAGTATTTACTAAATGAAGCAAACCTGTTGTTTTTCTGAAAAATTTTAAGGTCTGTGCTAATCCTTGTGTCCAGGCTGGCAGGCTGGCGGGATGCGGGATGCGGGATCTGACTTGTCAGAGGGGACAGACCTTGACCGGCTTCTGGGTCCCAGCCTCTTCTCCCAATCACAGACCAAAGTCAGCTTTTGTTTCCTGTAATCTCTATTCTGCAAAATGGCAAAATCCCCACGCCTACCCCAGTTGTTAAGACTGGGAGTACATTTGCTGTTAACATTCTTTTTTTTTTTTTAATATATTTTATTGATTTTTTACAGAGAGGAAGGGAGAGGGATAGAGAGCTAGAAACATCGATGAGAGAGAAACATCGACCAGCTGCCTCCTGCACACCCCCTACCGGGGATGTGCCCGCAACCAATGTACATGCCTTTGACCGGAATCGAACCCGGGACCTTTCAGTCCGCAGACCGACGCTCTATCCACTGAGCCAAACTGGTTTCGGCTGCTGTTAACATTCTTTATCTCCATTCCACCTGAAGGTCTTGGACTTTGCCTCAGAAAACACCAAGTTTGGCCACATGGCCTTGACTTCTCTTGAACTCCCACCTCCTAGAGTTGGGCTGGCCACTCAGTACATGGCCAGGTCAGGAGCTTCCACGGAGGCTGCTTCATTTCAGGCATTCTGGGGATTGCCTCACCCCAGCGTGGCTCCCCTCCATGCTTCTCTCTCCCTTGCACCCCTGGGTGGTTTCTGCTGCTGCGCGGCTTCTCCGGGCAGCAAGGTCCTAATTCTTCAAACCACCTCAACTAGCCGCTTTTTTTTTTTTTTTTTTTTTCTCAGCCTGGAGCTCCCAGTGAGCTCCTGCTCACTGTCAAGTTTGTTAAATCACTGTCCCAGGCCAGTCATATTTCCTTCCAGGTGCCCATCCGACTCCTCCTTATCCAGTCATCATGCTCTGAGCACCTTTTCTTTTCGAGAGGGCTCACTTCCATCCTGAGGCATCGGCAGCCAGAGAGCAGGTCCGTCCGCCTGTCTGGTCCTAATTTCTAAAAACTAACCTTTTCCCTTCTACAAATGTCACCTAAAAGTCATTCGGAGGCTAGTCTCTCTTTATGTGCCCTCCTGCTTCATTAGACTGGAGAGACCGAAAACCCAACTCTCCAGATCCTATAAGCCAGGGGCGATATGCCGATGCCCTGTCCATACTGTGGGGCCAAAAGGTTTTATCGTTTATTTAGATGGAATAAGAAGAACTTGAAGAGTTGCCTTTTAATGTCACTGCTTTATATACTTTCAAACAAAATGTATATTTCACATTCATAAGGAATTCTGTGATATCAGGCAAAATATACATCTTAAAGTGAGCCTCATTAGTCTTTTCAGGATTAGTAAGAAAGTACAGAGTTTTAATAGAGAAAAGTATCCAAGAATAGAAAACCAAGAACTTATACATAAAAATCAAGATACACAAGTAATGCCCTCTGCTTAAGCGACTCCACTCGGAGCATAAACAGCCCATAAACAGCCCGCGGAGGACGGGCTCCCAGCGCACCTGGGAGGACAGCTGGGCAGCCTCTCCCGGGCTGGGCGCACCACGGCCTTTCTCACAGCAACTGCAGGCCTCCCAGGCCCTCTGCGCAGAGCAGGAAGAATAACTGCTTGTTCACAAGATCAGTGCCACCAGGTCCCCTTCCAACAGCTTAAGAGCCCAAACATGATAAATGGAGAGGATTATGCCACCTGTTAGTTGAGTCTCTCTCACAAAATCCACAGAACACCCAAAAACCCAAGAATCAACTAGAACCAGAGGCCCTTCCGTACTGGAAGCTTCTGGAAAAGCCCCTGTGGAAGACTGGGTTATTATTTCAAATACTCTCCGAGCCTCCTTGGAGGAGGTTACATTTTCCCTGCCCGTTGACGTCAGGCCTGACCACAGGCCCTGCTTCAGCCAATCGGCCGCTTCTGAGCAGAAGAGTCCGGAGCTGGGGCTTTGCTGTCCAGCTCTCTTCCCTCTCCCAGGAGATCAGAAAAGTCCCCGACAGAGCCCTCTCCATCGGCCGGGGGCCGACAGCACGAAGCAGAGGCACTGCGGACCCTGGCGCACAGACACGCAGTGTGGGCGAGAAACCAACGCTCCGGGGCCAGTGCTGAGATTTCAGGGTCACAGGACGACCCACCTCTTCCGCGGGCTGCGGCTCCCGGCAGAGTCCGAGTGCCTGCCACCCATCCTGCCTCTCTTGGTGTCAGGTTAGATTCAACTTCACCGTCCCCTACCATGTACATGGCACAGAGCTCTTTGAAATCAAACAGTAACAAACATCATCTCGTGACACACATTAAAGCCTGGCAACTATCTCAGGAGCATGCGCCCCGTATAGGTCACTGCTGCAATAAAGGTTTTGCTCTCCTAATATATTCACTCTGGGGTTAATGGATGGAAGCGCTGGGAAGTAAGGAAATCCCCGTTGAGTCAACGAGATCACCAGCTTTTTTTTCCCTGCCCCTCCTCTGGCCCTGAACACCTGAACCATGAATGCTACCGACAGAAGGAAGCCGGAGTGGTTCATGTGGAAACTGCCCCTCGGAGCCAAGGTTCCGAGCAACCGTTCAGGAGGTGCTGTGCACACAACAGAAACCTCATCCCAGAGTGGCCCAGGGGCAGGCCAGTGAAACTCCAGCCCAAGAACTTCCTGGAGGGCACAGGGCAGGAGCAGCCCGCAGAGCGGCCTTCGCCCCGGACCCCATTGAAACAAGCACTCCGAGCACAACACAAAGCTACCCGCAGCCACAGGTTTGCTTGCAAAGCTTTCAGGGGAGTGAAGCATTTCTAATGACTCACTATAGGATGTTACCCATGCGCTGGGCCTAATAACATAAGGCAACCCATACCCTTAAGAACCAAGAGCCTAACTTGGTATTTGCCCAGGGATCAAGGCAATGCTAGTCATTGCTCACTACCTTAGAAAACACCTACATTCTCACTGAGGTCAATACTGCTAAGCAGTAGTGGAATGAAGGGTTTTCAAATGATTTAAAGTAAAAGGCCAAAGTCTCGTGTAGACTATGTTCATATTTATAAAACATCACTGAAAAGTTCAGTCTCACTGGGTTTCTTGTTTTTTTGTGTGTGTGTTTGTTTCTTTGTTTTGATGCTGGCTTTTACAACCTGCAGGCCTATGGCTGAACTGGCCTGGGCTGTGTCCACAGTACACACTGCCTGACAGCAAGCTTAGAGAAGGATCTGAAAACAGCCTGAGTATTTACGCATCAAACACACATGCAATAAAGAACAAAATGTACAACGTACATGTGTGCTAACATGGCTCTTTATAGTTTAATTTATGTATCGGAGATTTCCCCTCTCTAGTGCCTTATTTCTCTCATATATTTAAAACCATGAAATACAGTGTGATCAGGACTGCATGCAGACACATACACACACACACATAACTGTCAACTTTTAAACATCTAAAAAATCAGCAAGACAGACTTGTCCACTGAAACTACACTCAGTTCATTAAACATTGTCCATCTCAGTGATTTCAAGGCCAGAGATCAAGTTACCCAGTGGTTTTCAACCCTCCCTAACGAGAATGCCAAACGAAAAATGGCAGGCAGGTTTAAACTTTCCTCATCTGTTAACTAGAGGAATTCCCCAGATATTTAGGATTCAAACTGTGTTTTGCAAACAGATGCTTACGTGTCATTCCCAAAACAACACGTTCTTCGAGGAAAAGCAAGTTCATTGTACAGTTGCCAGTAGCTTCAGGTACTTGCAGATACGGGACAATCTGTAAATGCAGACAACAGTCTTGGCCTGCGTTGCTGAACTGGCCTAATGACTCAGGAATGTTCCAGGCAGCAGGAGGAGGTCCAATGAGCGTTCCTCACTGCACCCTAGATGAATCAGTGCAGACTCAGAGTTCAAGGCAGTCAGAGAAAACCCTGTTCTGGAAATCTGAGCCCCGATTACTTGTTCATAAGATCCACTATTCTCTTTCTGGAAACAGGGACTCACTGTTAACAGCTTTTAACAATAGTGAGGCATAGTAAATAGAGATACAGTTCAACTGGATGTCTCCCAAGAAGAGAGTATGTATCACAAGACCAAGCCACTAAAAGACAAAAGAGAAAGGAAGGCTGAGAGAGAAATGGCTTTAGGTTCACTTCCGTAAGAAGAGACAGCCCTAACTCTCTCTTCCCCAGCTGCTCAACGGCCAGGGCTGCTAACCAAGGCGGGTGAGGAGGAAGCCTCCCAGTGCCATGCACTCCAGGTGCCACAGTGGGCTCCTGCCACCATCCTCCCCGGCATGCGCCAGGCCAGAGCGGATGACTCACTAGAACCCGCATGGCTCAGGAACCGACAGGTGCGAGGCCGAAGAGCCTGGGGGGAGGCATGAAGGGGAAAACACAGACCGTGTTTTGGTTAGGTGATAAAAAGGAACATGCCCAGAGTGCTGACACAGTTCTCTGAACTACCAGATTCATTACAGCGCATGACTTCCCACAGTCCTGACCCCACGGGCCTGGGGAGAAAACGCCCACAGGGGGCAGAGCAAGTCCCTGCCTCCCAAGTGCCAAGCTCTCCCACGACAATTCTGGGTCCCAGCATGAAATATGGGCCAGGCAATGTTTGGGGGAAGGTCTCACCCCCAGGTTACAGGTGAGCTCAACAGCCACCCTTCTCAAGGCGGCTACCAACCCCGCTGCTCCACCCTTGCAGACCAATGAGCTCATCCAGAAAGGCAGCACCGGGAGTGGTTCAGCCTGGAGCCAGGCTGTCTGGATTTGAATCCTGGCTTGAGTCCTCAGGCACCTCTGCACCTCAGTTCCCGTTTGTCAAGTGGGGTACTAATGGTGCCGACCACATAGGCTTGTTGTGAAGATCAATTAGGTAAAATAAATAACAAGTTTAGAACAGTGTTTGGCACATGACAAGTACTCCATTCAGGTAGCCTACTCTTCCTGGAACAGGGTCCAGCCTCTCACCCCCCAACCCCACATCAGCATGGCCACTGGAGGTCACCCTCCGGCACTGCCATTTAGGACTTCCTGTTCAGGGGCCCACCTGGCATGTGGGCAATTAGCCTCACCCTCACATACCAATTTCTCCATGGAAAAGGAGTCCTGTGGCAGAAAGCATGCAAAATGGAGCCAGACCTGCTTCAGTGCTACCACCCTGCTGGGCCATTAACCAGCTCAAGTCTTTGGACAATGAACTTCCCTGAAGTGGGAGTGATCAAAGTATCCACTTCACAGGGTGCAACAGGATTACAAAACCCATGCATGTAAAGCAAGGTATACATGTAGGTACTGGATAGGTGGTGGGAATCAATACTATCATTATCATAGTGGTTACCATTTATATTTCTGTTCTTGAAGGTCTGTTTGTCTCCACACGGCCACACATACACCCAATCACCTTCTAATATCATTAACTCACTATAATCTGAAGTTTGTCAAATGGCAAAGTCATATGTCAGGGGGGAAACACCAGTAGGAAGCAGGGGAAATGTGGTTTCTGCTCTCGGCTATCGACCAACTGGGGTGTGAGCATGCACAGCCCCCTAACTACTCTGGCTTCAATGTCTCAAGTACAGAGTGAGAGGGGAGGCTCTGCAGATGACCACCGTCACTTTGGGCTCCCAAAGTCAGTCATTTTGAGCACATGCCCACCTTCATCACTTCCTCCCAGAACAGGGAGAGGTGGCTCTCCAGGACCCACGCCTCTGGTTGGAGGGGAGACAGGGACCCCCTTAGATTATGACGAATGCTAAGTGCAGAGGCAGAAGAGGCCTTACCTGATCACAGAGCAAGTAAACCACGGGCTGGGGCATGCCCTTGGGCACCGCACAGGGCCATGACCGAAGGGCCTGGGCTAGCCCGGCTCCACGCGCCTTTTTCCTGGGGTGGAGAGCCCGCCTCTAGCCCCTCACTCCCGGTTCCCGAGTGTCTCTCAGTCTTGGGAGCACAGCAGAGCAGTTCCACTCCAGTCTTTTAACAGCTGGAAATGAGGCCTCCCCTGTCCTCAGCATCGGAGATGGAGCCTGCTCAGAACCCTTCCTTCTCAGTTCTGAAAATCCACACTCCCAAACGGGTCTTTCCTTTCTTAGGGACTTTTGCCCCCATGAAGAATTTCATAGCCACATGCCAGAGGACATGGTAGGATACAGGGTTTTAATCACTTTTTCATAAAGGGTGCCAACTGATGAACAAAAGCATCTCAGTGTGCGTTTCTCCAGCGGGAGAAGCTGAACACAGAGAACCCATTTTCAGTGCTTTGGTTTCAGGCAGGAGTCAAAAGTCATATCCCATTTATTTCAAAACATAAACCGTATGAAACTGTCCCATAAAATTAATGTTTGCTGCTGTTTATTCTTTGCTTCTTGGTGAATTATTAAGGTGCAATTCTCTCATCAGTTATAAATGGCCCCAGAAGGCTGAGTTGCATCTATCCAGGGGCACTTATTTCTGATGATTATTCTTATTAATGATCTAATAAAATGTCTCATTTTGTTATGATCAACCAAATGACTCAAACGATGTTTAAAAATTCAACACTCCAACCCAATAGCCTGGTGATGAAGCTGCTGAGCTGACATTAATTTAAAGTGATTTTCAATTTTACGTGGCATTAACAGTGATATCATGGATAGATTTTTTTTCTAAAACCTTTTTTTTTTTTCAAATTTGGTCCTGCCCAGCCGGCGTGGCTCAGTGGTTGAGCATGGACCTATGAACCAGGAGGTCATGGTTTAATCCCAGTCAGGGCACATGCCTGGGTTGTGGGCTTGATCCCCAGTAGAGAGTGTGCAGGAGACAGCCAATCAATGTTTCTCATCATTGATGTTTCTCTCTGTCTCCCTTCCTCTTTGAAATCAATAAAAATATATTTTAAAAAAATGTTGGTCCCAATGCTGTCAAAGGCAATGTTTACCAAGGTTCAGTAAAATTGATTTGATTATAATGATAAGCACAATTAGCAGAGGCCAGCGATGAGAGGTTCTGGCAAGAGAAATTATTTGGCGGTCAACCACACACATCCCAAATTGGTAGGCAGGTTGCAGGCACGGACTGTGAGAACAAACCTATGTCAACAGCAAGAATACTCCCAAGTAAGTCCAGTTTCACTCCTAACTTCCTGGCCTTTGTCCCAAACTGCCCTTTGGTGGAGGTGGCTATTCATAAAAGCAAGGGCTAAACCCCATTGAGCCTTTGTCATGTGGGCAGGAACCAAAATGCAGTCTTGGAAGGCTGGCTATGTGTAGGTGGGAAACAAGTTGTGTGTGTGTGTGTGTGTGTGTGTGTGTGTGTGTGTGTGTGCGCGTGCGCGCGCATGTGTGCGTGCGCGCAGCACGCACACGTAGAAACACCTCTCTCCCTGCAAAAGAAACCAAGTGCCCAGAGGCTTAAAAGGACAGAAGCAATGGATTTCTGAGGTAATGGGTGAAACTGCACCAATTCTCCAAAAATAGCTCTTATTTTTCCCAGGACCCAGAATATGTGATTTCTTGATTTTTCCTTTGTTTTTGTCTTGTTAAATCGCACCCTTCTTTGAAAGTAATGCTTATTAAATAGCTGCTACAACTAAAGCACTTAAAAAGGAGTCTGACATTGCCAGCTTCCCTACCTGGAGAATTCCTATGGATAGGCATTTGTTGAGCCTTATTTACCATAGTGAGTAGCAACAGCCAACTTCAGCTGGACTAAGCACTGAGGTTTAAAGAGGAGAGGCCAGGCAGGTGCCTCTAGGCGCCAACACCATGTTCAAGAAATGACTGTCCAGGGTGTGTAGAGCAATATGCTGGGGGATGGGGTGGCGAGGGCAGGCACAGACACAAAGATACTCTTACTTCCTCAAGAAACTGTCACTGAAGTTGGAATCAGGAAGCTCAGATATGAGGCCGCCGAGGAGCATGACTAGCCACAGAAATGGGCATGCTGGGTGGAGGGGGGCAGCATGGGAGGGGGAGAATCTTGAGAAAACTACAAAGTTTTATCAGGAATATAACAACTGTGAAGTGAATCAACAGTTAGTTCACTCATATGAGAGAGCCGCAGTTGGGATGGCGGGGGAAGATGGGAGTTTTTCTGCTTCTGTTGGACAGCCCCAGGATGGTCGCACAAAACCCTTCTTACAAGAAGGCTAACGGGCTGGGTCATGCTGGCATTGCTTGTTTTCTGAGCCAAAGTGAAGTGGCAGATAACACTCAGGGTTGTGTGTGTGTGTGTATGTGTGTGTGTGAGTGTGTGTGTGTGAGTGTGTGTGTGTGTGTGTGTGTGTGTGTGTAAGTAGAAATGATGTCTGAAAGGGTGAAGGATATTTAATCCAGGCATATCTGCTAGCTAGTTATTATGACGAATTTAAATAGAAGAATGAAAATTAACCTTATGTTCTAACTTCTGTACCTATTCAAATTTATCTTTTAAATTACAGGATTATCGAGAAATTTTAAAAACGATTTCAAGGAACTTGGGTGACGTTTAAGTGACTCTCTGGGTTTCTGGTCCAAATTTCTATGAAGAAAATTCCTAGGCGACATCGCATTTAAGGGACAAACGTGCTCCGTTTGCCATCAAGTGCGCGCGGTGCGGAGGCTTGGGGCCCTGGCAGGGCTGCTGCGCCCTCTGTGACTTCCTGTGACTTCCGTCCTGGAGCGCAGTCTCCTCCGGGCCTGAGACCGCGGTGAGTGCAGGTTGTTGTCATTTGAAGAGGCGATCTGCATTTGACAGAATAAATATGTACTAATCGGGCTCGGGACAAAGCGAAGGACCACACTCAGGGAAGAGCCTGTGAATATCAAGTCCGATCCCCAAAAGAAATTTGCAACTCTTTTTGCAACCTGTCCCTTCCCACTAAATTCCCTCTCAGGTCCTGACCACGTGGGACCTTCTCAGAGAGGAAGGTGCTCCAATGGCCGCGGCTGGGAAAACAACAAGCATCTCATCTCATCGGGTAAGGTATTCGATGCCTAGGAGAACCCTAAGTTCCTCAACGGAAAGAAAGCAAAGCTGACGCGGCCTGGCGGGCAGTGGCCATTCCTCAGAAACCATCCAGCCAAATCCAGAAACCAAGCGGTGGACTGATCTTATTTCTGCCTCTAGTCAGAGTGAAAGACAGGCCACATTCGCATACCACCAACAGGAACTTCTGACGTCCATTCACGAGCCTGGTTCTGAGTTGGCGCTGGGACAGCAAAATGACCATCCTCCTCAAAAGGGTCACGGGCTCGTGGGGTGACGGACAGGGCAGTAGGTGGGCACAGCACAGAGCGGCCATGGCCATGGAAACCGTTCTGTCTGGAGAGAGAGAAGGCCGCCAGGAACAAGTCCTGAGTGCCCGCCCAGCTCGGATCAGTGTCACCCCTGGACACACTGAGGAACACACCCTCAGAGGGGCCGATACATGTGTCCAATACATTATGATGAGGGGCCCCTACAATATTTTCTGCATAAAAGGGACGAAGTCAGACTTGCATTTTAGAAATAGTCGCCTGTGGGATACCTGCAAGGGTTAGGCCAGTACCAGGCGGGAGCAGACCTTGCCTGAATGAGTGTGTCTGCTGCACAAGCACCTTGCACACACGCTCGCAGAGGCGTGCACAGGCTCTGCGGGGAGCCGAGCCCCCGATCCAGGGACTGCTGCGGGGGATGTGGAAGGGGCAGGAAGGGGGGCGCACCTGGAGGGTGAGGAAGGCCAGTCAGGACGACCTTGCAGTGACGGAGGCGAGAAAGGGAAAGGCCCGGACGTACCGCGCGGAGGGGCCGTGGTGAAGAACTGTGCAGGGGAGACAGCAGGACCTGGCGCTACAGGCTCCACAGGTCAAGAACAACACAGATTCGAACAAACACTTGAATAGTTCTATTCCCTGGAGTAAGAACAGGGGAGATGGGATTGCTTGGCAAGATCACGAGTCAAGTCTGGATCAGGCAGCCCTGGAGGGCTCTGTGGCTGTGCCTCGGGCACTCGGAGGTTTGGAATCTCCCAGGGTAAGGAACGCCAGGGGTCTGAACGTGATCTCCTAGGCCAGTGGTCGGCAAACTCATTGGTCAACAGAGCCAAATATCGACAGTACAACGACTGAAATTTCTTTTGAGAGCCAAATTTTTTAAACTTAAACTTCTTCTAACGCCACTTCTTCAAAACAGACTCGCCCAGGCCGTGGTATTTTGTGGAAGAGCCACACTCAGGGGGCCAAAGAGCCGCATGTGGCTCGAGAGCCGCAGTTTGCCGACCACTGTCCTAGGGTGAGGTGGAATGAGAAGATAGGAGGCCCCACCCTGGGGAACGGAGAAAACACCAAAGGGACCGAAGAGCAGGCCAAGGGGGAAGAACGAGGCGGAGTGTTCTGGAAGGCAAGGCAGAGAGAGAACAGAGGGGTGCCCTTGGAGCCCGGTGGCCAACAGTGCCGTTCACATCCTGCCATACAAACGTTTTATCCTAAAATGCAGTAAGGGGATCGCTGAGCAGGAACTAAAGTGTCTCACTGTGGTCGGAGATACACTTCAAAATGTTGTGCCTTGCATTCTGGCTGGGTCCATGGATTCAACCCCCCCCCCCCCCCGCCCCCGCCCCGCAATTTCATTAAAAGAAAAAAGTCCCAAGGATACTTTATCTGAAGAGTCATTACAATCAACAGGCAGTTAGCACAAGGTCAAGCTGAGGAAGAATGTGAACAATACGGCGCTGGAGATGCTGCTGGGGCGTGAGGAGGGGGCTGGAGGGGAGGAAATGGCTGGACAATGCACAGATGTCTACGTTTTCGCTGCCAGGAGTTCAGACAAACAGGAAGACCTTAAACTTCTCCAACTGGGGCGCTCGGTTTGTCTGTCGAGCAGAGGGCGGAGCACGTGACTGGACACAAAACAGAAGGTTGTGATTAAGGCTTTGAGAACTCCTCCCCACAGAACCTACATCAGCCTCGTGGGCAAAGAAACTGGAGCAGGCTTACCCTGTGCCCAGACCAGGCTCCCTCAGCCCACGGGCCTCCCCCCCGCTGGCCCATGGGGTCTGAGCTCATGCTCCGTGGGGTCATGTGAGCTGCACCCACTCATGGGACCCAAGCAGGGCCAAGACACTAAAGTTTCACAATGTAAACATTTCCTGCTGACATCTGGCAGAACTTATGTGCACTGAAGCCTCTGAGTGAGAACCAAAGAAAAAAATGCCTGGCGTAATTATCCAAACACCACGCCTATTCCAATAACCGCATCACCAGGGCAGTATAAGAATGACTAGACAGCCTCTGCACTTCAAAAGCAAGGAAGAGCATTAAATGCCTTCTCTTTGTAATCAGGTATATGTTTTCCCTATTCAGTAATGTAAAAAAAAAAAAAATTCTAAAACTATGCAAACAAGGAATAGTTCTTAAAGTAACTAAGGTTCTGGAACATCACCTGAGTGGCACCCTTAACTATTAAACACAAATACTCTGCTACGTCTCTAACAGGGTTTCTCAACCTTGGCACTTTCAACATTCAGGGCCAGATAATTCTTTCTTATGGGTGCTTGTCCTGTACATTGTGTGATATTTAGCAGGACCCGGAGCCTCTTCCCTTTATATGCCAGTAGCATCTCCTACTTATGACAATAAAAAATACTTTTAGGTACTAAACAATGCCCCTGGGGGACAATTCTGCTCTAGAAGGTACCCACTTTTGGTTAAGTTACAGGATCTAGACTGAGATGAGGTTCAAGCTCTGGCTATGGCACATACTAGCAGAATAAAGTTGGACAAGTAACTCATCTCCTGATGCCTCAATTTGCCTCGCTGTAAGTAGGGATGATACTACCTACTTCCCTGGTTGATATGAACATTAAATGAGAAAATTCATGTAAAATGCTTTACACAGAGCCTGGCACATAGTAAGCATTTAGTAAATGGTAGTAATGATAATGGCTAAGAGGGCTGTTGACCCATGACCTTGGAAGACAAAATCAGGTAGGTCATTCATATGGCCATCTGGTAAAAACAAACGGCTCACAGAGCTCATGTCTGAACAGCCCATAGGAGGGCACTTACGTCAGTATGCTAGAAACACAACGACAGGTCAATGCTAACCTTGACGGAAACCAAGCTGCATTAATCCCTTTTGGAATGAAGGGTAGGAATAAAGGAGAAGTAAGTGCAATGGAAAAATAGCTACAGACCAAATAGAAATATCCCGCCACAAAGAGGTAAAGGTAAAAATTTAGCCCGGTCAGCAGGGCTCAATGGTTGAGTGTAGACCTATGAACCAGGAGAGGTCACAGATCGATTCCCAGTCAGGGCACATGCACAGGTTGCAGGCTCGATCCCCAATAGGGGGCGTGCAGGAGGCAACCGATCTATGATTCCCTCTCGTCATTGCTGTTTCTCTCTCTCTCCCTTCCTCTCTGAAATCAATGAAAACAGATTTAAAAAAAAAAAAAATTACACCTTTTAAAAACTCCCTGGGCCACAAACTAAAATAAATATGCTAAATTTGGGGAGAGGGTACCCTGGTAGGAGTTGGTGAATACCTACACAGTTAAAGATGGTCACCGGAGGCGGGGCGGACAGCCCTCAGTTGATGCAGCAAGAGGCAAGTAATAGAGGCACAAACTTCAAAGGAGCACGAAGCTGCGAGCTCTGCCGCTCTCTGGAGGAGCTGTCTCACAGCTTCTCCTGTCAGCTCAGAGGAGCCGGGGAAGCGGGTGGCAGAGGCACCCAAGGGCCTCCGCAGAGTCCTCTGCCCTTGAGGAGAGCACCGGGAGCCTCAGGCCAGATCTCTCCCACTAGCTGTTTCCTGGCCCCTCAGTGGGGCTGGCGGGATTTAAAACCGCTCCGTGGGAAACTGTGCCACAGTCAGAAAAGCCCCCTCTCAGCCTCTGCAGCCCTGAGCCCACCCCCACCCCCTCCTCACACGGGGAACAGAACAGCCGTCTCTCCCACTCAGGCCCACATTCGAGGCTCACGCACAGGCTGGGTTGGATGGAACAATCAGAACGCAAACACTGTGAGTCAATCAGCATCCAAACCTTTTCGTTTGGAAAAAAGTGGCTTTACCCGGGAGCCGAGGTCTAAATTAAGCTGTTTAAAACAGTCATCTGACTCACAGAGAACACCACACTAAATTGGGTATCTCTTCTAACCAGTCATCCAAAAACACAACCAAGTCTTTGTGGGACAAAGCCTGGAAACAGTGAAATGTTCTCTTCATTGTCTTTTTTTCTGACCCACACTTTACTTTAATCTCCATAACATGCAGTTGTCTCTTAATGTCATTCAAGTGCACCGTGTTTTTCTTTTCTCACTAAAGTAAAATAAATAACCCAGAAGAGTAGTAGGTTTGTGCCCAGCATTTAAGGCCGCACACATTAACATTCAACAACGCGCCCACACATCTGTAATCTCTGAGCACAAGTCTTGTCCACACAGAGCCCGGTGGAGGCGAGTGATGTTTTTACCCTGATAGGCTATTACACTACTGCCCGCTGAATGCACTCTAAGAACCAAATGAGGAAAACAAGACAACCTTCCATTCTTTCCTGGGGGAAGGCCCACACTGCCCTCCATTTGACCCCAACGTCAAATCAAAGGCATCACATGGTATTTACATTCTAGGGGAACTTTTACAAGACAAAAACTTCCACAGCACAGCTTAGAAAGTAGAATGTTTGACATACATGAAGTACTCAACAGGTAGTAGAGGTTAGACATTTGAGAAACAGGCAACAAATATATAGTTGGCTTGAAATATCCTAAACCATTTTTGAGAAACTCCAGAAAGTTGAATGCTAACCTCACTTTGTCAGAACTGATTTGGGAAACATTCAGTCCTGCCTGAAGGAGAACTGGACTTCCCCAGCCAACATTGTGTCAAGTCACCATTCCCAGGGTTAGTTCCTGTCAGTGTTCTGTCTGAGTAACGAAGTGTTTCTCTCCCACCTTGGCCAGGAGGATGAACATGGGGCCAAACACCTTGGAGACAGAAAAACAAACAGACTCACTTATGTGTTTAACTCAGCTCTGTCTGGAAATCAGGAAGCAAGACTGAAGATTAACCTTCGGGGAAGCTCTTAATGCTGAGATTTCCCCCCACAAAAGTTCAAATGAGAAGTCACCGCGAGTTCAGGAGTGAAGAAGACTAACAAATGGCAACGTGACTTTCGGATTGCCCCCTGGGAGACACAGTCCACCCCCATCGCTGGGGTCATTTTTAATTCAAAAGGATCGGAAATTTGGATTAGCTTCCTGTCCCATTATGTCACCTGGCCCTGTGTTTGCAGGTTTTATATACAAAGTCCCCTGCCTAAAAATGGAGGGACAAGGCCAGTTTCCCTGTACAGCGGGTCCTTGAATAATGCCACTTCATTCCACACCATTTCGTTATCACGTTGGCGAGAAAGGACAATTGATTTCCAGCAGGGGCCACGGTCTGTGTGTGGGTTTTCTCCCGGGACTCTGGTTTCCTCTCGCACCCCAAAGACGCGCATGCGGTAACCTGGTGTACCTCCACGCGCCCGGTCTGAGTGAGTGTGGGTGTGAGTGGCCCTGGGATGGAAGGGCGTCCCGTCCGGGCTGGGTACTCGCCTTGAGCCCTGGGCTGTTGGGAGGGGCCCTGGCCGCCCAAAGCCCTGAACTGGAATTAGTGGTTTGGGAAAGAATGATCTTACTTGTTCTTAATCACCTTTCTTAAAGGTATGTACAGCTCACCGTTATTTCCGTGTTTAATAGTGGAAGTGTTTTGGGTCTCTATTTAGAAGTTTGGTGAAGGCTTTGTGACCAGAAATATGCTATAGGAACTTAACTCTTATTTATAGCAATTAGCCTCCGGTAAAATTGGTTTTGTTAAATGCCATTTCACTTAAAATCACAGTTTCCAAGAACCTACCGACAGCACTGAGGACGTACTGTACTTCTAATGAAGTCAAGGAATGAAGGATTTCAGATTTTACTTTATTTACATGCAAAGGAAGGAAAAAAAGATTGTGGAATTTTCAAATTTCATTATTACAACAGTTTTTAGTCCCATCAAGAGTAACTGAACAATGTCATGCAACGGGAAAAATCGGCTAACTCCCCTCCACCTGCCCCCAGCGTTATCTGTCCAGACTCCCGCTGTTTATTGAGCTGCCTGGGGAAGACTGAAGGCAGGACGCTTCCTGCCCTGAGTGCCGAAGAGAGATGAACAGTAACATCCAATACTCATCAATCTCCGCCTTTCATATCTCGTTTCTCAGTCTGACAACCCTTTTTACTTTCTGAACCTGACAGCTGCTAGGACTTCTTATTGATTACAATCGATCTCTGAACCACCACCATCTGTCTACAATTGGATCTTTCTTTAGGGTAATTGTGCTCCCAGAAAAAAAAAAAAAATCCTGCTGTTTAAACTGATGCATTTCCAGCCAGCATTTAGCCACAGAACCATATCTGCTGTGCCCTTCTGAGTTAAAATACACCGGTGAGATAAGTACCGTTGTCCTAAAAAAATCAGTGGTCGGCAAACTCATTAGTCAACAGAGCCAAATATCAACAGTACAATGATTGAAATTTCTTTTGAGAGCCAAATTTTTTAAACTTAAACTTCTTCTAACGCCACTTCTTCAAAACAGACTCGCCCAGGCCATGGTATTTTGTGGAAGAGCCACACTCAAGGGGCCAAAGAGCCGCATGTGGCTCGCGAGCCGAAGTTTGCCGACCACGGTCCTAACTCAATGCTGTTCCCACACACCCATCTTAATCTCTTTGACGGTCTACTGTGTCCTTCCCAACTCATCGCCATATTTGTGCATCTGGTGCAGACTGTGGGTATGCAGCAGTAACTAACAATGATGGTGAAATTTACAGTCTTACCAAAGCGACAGGCATGTGCTAAGCGTCTACCATGAATGCCTGACTGTTGAACATCCTCACCGCTTTGAGGGAAGTGCTATCATCTTGTTTCACAGATGGGGGAACTGAGGGATGGGCCATTTAAGTAAATCAATAAATATAGAGAAGTCCCTCCAACATCCAAGATACAGCACCCACATTCAAAAGATGCTAAAAAATACTGAGACCCAAACTTCCATTTTAACAAGCCTAATGCTAACAAATTTTGAAAAATTGCTTTTTAAAAACACATTCTTTGCCGAAACCGGTTTGGCTCAGTGGATAGAGCGTCGGCCTGCAGACTGAAGGGTCCCGGGTTCGATTCCGGTCAAGGGCATGTACCTTGGTTGCGGGCACACCCCCAGTAGGGGGTGTGCAAGAGGCAGCTGATCGATGTTTCTCTCTCATCGATGTTTCTAACTCTCTATCCCTTTCTCTTCCTCTCTGTAAAAAAATCAATAAAATATATTTAAAAAAAAAAACAAAAAAACCCCCACATTCTTCTACTGAATGCCAATAGCCAAATGTTCATTGTCAGAGCTTTGTCAAAAGCAAGCACCTTCATACCTTAAAATTAAAAATTTACCCATACCATCCTGACCAGGTAGCTCAATTGGTTACAGCAGTGGTCGGCAAACTGCGGCTCGCGAGCCGCGGTTTGCTGCTCTGTTGACTAATGTTTGCCAAACACTGCTAGACTAAATGTTACCGTGTAGTTGGAAGCTGTGAGGATTAGGTAATTGTGGCATATTGTGTGCAAAGAGGTAAAGGGTAGTATATGTCATAACCGTTAGAGCGTTGTCCCTATACACCAAGGCTGTGGGTTTGATCCCCGGTCAGGGCACACATACAAGAATCAACCAATAAATGCATAAATAAGTGGAACAACAAATTGATATCTCTCTCTCTCTCTCTCTCTCTCTCTCTCTCTCTCTCTCTCTCTCTCCCCTCCCTCCCTCCCTCCCTCCCTCTCCCACACCCCTTCCTCTACCTCTCTAAAATCAATTAAATTAAAAAAACACCTGCCCTGGCTAAGTGGTTAGAGTGTCTCCCCATGCAGCAAAGGGTTGTGAGTTCCTTCCCCACCCCCGTTCAGGGCGTGTGCAAACCTGTTGATGTGCCTCTCTCACACTGATGTTTCTCTCTCTCTCTCTCTCTCTCTCTCTCTCTCTCTCTCTCTCTCTCTCTCTCCCTCTCTCTCTCCCCCTCCCTCCCTCCCTCCCTCCCTCCCTCCCTCTCTCACTTTCTCCCACTCGCTCCCTTCCTCCTTTCTTCTACTCTCTCTGAAAAGCAATGGAAAAAATATCCTCAGGTGAGGATTAACAACAACAACAAAATACTTTAAAAAATGAAAAACAAACAAAAAACGCCTGTCTTTTAACAAGTTTGCCCATACCAACACCTGGAACCCTGCAGCAGGTGTCTTCGTAAGAACTGAGTACTTTCGCTGGTGACCTCATTCTACCGCCACAGCATTCCTGTGAAAGGCTGCAAGGGGCTGGCCAAGTACATCGTCTTCCCCTGAAGCATGAAGCCACAGACGGCTCGGAAGAGAGTGCTGCAGTCTGCAGGCACCAGGGCTTGAGCGTAGGATGGAGCCCGGCCACGCGGCCAGGCTCGCGTGGAGCTGGGTAAGACGCTCACAGCTTTAAAAACAGACAGCATTACACGGGGAGACAGATGAAAGGGTTCATGAAACAAATCACTGAATTTCTGCATTACTATAGAGTCTCACGAAGGGAAATCATCTGACAGACTGAATCATGAATTTGTGCAATGCAAGAATTTATCAAAGCATCGGGGTATGAATCATAGCCGCAAAATGTTTTCTAACATCCTTGTAAAAACCAGCCTATGAATGTAGCAACTCTTTAAAAGCACTTGCCTTTTTGCTTTAGGTATTGACTCCTCTAGCAATCTGTACACAATTAACGAAATCTACGTGAAGATGATATTTCTGGAAACCAGAAGAAGAAAGGGGGGGGAATAAACAGTACTGTTTCCACCCAAGTGATTCTAGTGTCCTCTTACTATTAGGAAGTCCATCTCACTCCCTGTCCTTCCGAGTAAGCCCGGAGACCCAAATCGGGGTAAGGCATGGAGGAGATGACGCCATCCGATGGTGAGCAGGGTTCCGGTGCCAGGCCGCAGCACCCTCCCCTGCTGCCTGCTGACAGGTGGGCACACCGCGCCAAGCCAGCGTCCCAAACCAGGCAGTGCGTCAGGGGACATGAGAGACACAGCTCCTGTTCTCTCTGTCACCACAGCCACTGACGTCCTTCCCGGCGGGACCAGCAGACTGAAATCCTCTGCTTCTTAGGGACACCAGGGATTCGCCGCTCAGCTGCAGGAAAAATTAACTTAGGTCTAACCCAGTGCCATTATCTTTCCAAAAATCAGAAGACGTCGCTCACATTCCTGGTACTGCCGCTTTACACAGACACGTTGCCAGTACTAAACATTAAGCCTTCACTATAGCATATTTTTAAACAAATGAAGCTTTGTTCTATTAGGTGTGACAGTAATTCAAACCATATGAACCAAGTATTGCCTGGTGACATTCCTTAGAGGATGTGTGACAGAGATATATGGGAGTAAATCGGACAAACCATAGTCAGTATTAGTTGGTCAATGTACCGTACACATGGTGGGTAGCGGGTGGGAGGTGCGGGACACTGTGGGAAAGGTAAGGAAAAGCACTTGTCAATCTCTTTGAACAAAGGAAATGGGGGGGGTGGGAGAAGCCCACTGGGGCTGGGAAGATGTCAGCGCTGGGACTAAAGGCTCCTATTCCCAGGTCAGAGCCCCCTTCTCAGCAGAAAAGTAAAGGAAGCGCCGTTGAGGTTCTCCCTGCTGGCGTGGGTTGTTAAGCAATAACCCATGTGCCAAAACCCTGATCTGCAGGATCAGCTCTGAAAAGAGAAGAAGAACTCTGCCAAGCATTTATCAACACCTAAAATTGTTTCTTTTCATTCTCAGCACTAAAGCTGTTTTATTAAATATTTTAGACCTGGAGTCCGCCGCTCCCCTCCAAACGGCGCAGGTACTACCTCGGGTTTTAAGCCATTGCTCAAAGGAAGGAAGGAAAACAAACGCCAGCGAGGCAATTAGAACAAAAGAGTGGAGGCCCGGAGCCCTCCCCAGCCCTGCAGGGGTGCAGACACCACGCCCCAGCTCCTCCGAGCCTCGGCAGAGCCTCGGCAGGGCTGCTCCTCGCTCAGCCTTTCGGCACAGCCCAGGGAGCAGCACCCCGATGGCACCCTAAGAAGGAGAAGCTGGGCAGCTGGGGCCGAGCCGGCATGGGACACCTGCTGGATGCTGACGGAGGGAGAGGAGGACAATGGCTCTGGATGCCATGCCCCTGCGGAGGGAAGGTGGGGGCCAGACACCCGGCCTCAGGAAACCCTGAAGGGAAAGCAGAGGGGGCTCTCAGGGGCCTGAGGCTGAGACCACAGGAAGGGCAGCTTCCCAGGCCCGGGCCAGCCCTGTGCTCGGGCCCAGAGAGGAGCAGGAAGTCAGTGGGACCTTGGAATCAGCCTGGTGCACAGGAGGAGCCCTGGACAAGGAGCCCAGGAGTGTGCTCCTCTTCCAGCCCCCCCTGAGCCGGCTGTGTCCCCGGGCAGGGTGCTCCGGCCTCCGCTGGCTCCTCCAGACCGGAGGCAATTAGAAAGTGAGGTGTCAGGGGCCACTCACAGCTCCGACGGCTGTGACTCAGTGAGGAACTGTCCTCGCGCCTCACCCACCCACGCTGACTCACTCGGCCGCGTGGCCACTGCTGGGTTTTCTCTTTCTGACCATCATTTGGATTCAAAACAAAACAAGAACCCAAAAGCAGAACTCCAGATGTGGGCTCACTGTCCCTACTTTCCAAGTTACTTCTGAAGCGCCTGCAGGTCCTTGGGCGAGCAATGGCCTAAGCTTCGGCCCCCAGGACCTCATCAAGTCCAGGGCCTCCTCTGCCCAGGCAGGCCCTCACCACCCCCCCACCCCCGGCTCTGACAAAGCTGTCCATTCCTGCCAACCCGGCAGCAGGGGGGAGGGGGGCAGAGCCCGGGACGCGGCCCAGGGATTTCACGCAGAGGAACACGGCCAAAGTCACACAGCCGCCTCCACATGAGCGTCTCACATCTTAGAATATGACGTTTTGCCCTCTACTGTAAGTCCACGGAAAAAATGTAAAAGCTTTAATGGCATTTTGTTTCAAGTTGAGCAAGTTTGCTAGAACGTGGGAAGAAAAGCCTTCAATGTCATAGGATGAAAGGGAAGAAAACCCATTTTCTGGTGTGGGCCACTCCCATGGCGCTTTAGTTCTCTGTATCCCACAACAGGAAACTGGCTTCGCCTGAGCCCCGGAGACACCGCAGGGGAGGACACAGAGGAATGGCCGAGCCGAGGAGTCAGAGAGGCAGCTCTGCATCTAAGTGCGTGTGGACCCTGGCCTTCCATCCAGGTCGCCCTGCAAGTCACTGTGGGGAACAGAGAGAAAAGCAAACCTCAGCAAGCCCCCTGGTGCAGAGACCTCCTTCACATCAGTCCTACTCCTGCCTGTCTCACCTCCTCAGTGCTCCCCACGGGAGAGCGGCTGTCCACGGCGCCCGCGTGAGGGCGGAACAAAGAAGAGCCCCTTCCCCAGCAGAGCTGCCCAGAACGGGCACAGCCAGGGGAGAGGGAGGGGCAGAGAGAGACCCCAGCGCCGCCTGCTAACGCCCTTCCAGGCCCTGAGCCCCCTGCACAGGAGGTGGGGAGGCTGAGTCCTCCTCCCTTGCCAAGCCTGCTGGGTGCCCCGAACTCCGTACCCTGACCACAGACACATCCCGACTGCTGCCCGCTGGTCTCTGTTACTGCAGCTTATCCCGAGCTCCCCCGCAGACCTGACCACACCATTTCCACGCGACACGGGTGGATAGCGATTTCTGGAATTCAATCAAAAGCACAAGCTGGGGCCTCCGGTCTCAGAATTTCAGTGACCAGACAACTGGTCATCCCCTTGGGAGGACCCGGGCCTTCTCCCTCAGGGGCACGAGGGTCCATCAAAGACCCAAGAAGGAGCTCACTGGGTTTTCATCTGTGACGATCGCTCAGTCATGGCTTCCACTGCCAGACTTCACCGCAGGTTCTGAGGAGCCGATGCCAAGAACACACCAATTCCACCGGCTGAAAACAGCTCTGGAGAGCACACGGGATTATGGGAGAGTGGGGGTATCCACAACACCCCAGGGGGTGAACTCACATGGGGGTGGGGAAGGATGCTGTTATTCAAGCAGAACTTGGCCAGTAGGAGGTTGGTACCTCTTCAACACAGTCAGCCAGATGTCCCCCAAAAAGATTCCCCCAAAGAGACAGGAGTGCCGTTTTCCCGCCTTGAGAAGAAACCTCTACAGCTGATAGAGCCGGTACCAGCTCTGCCCTCAGTCAGGTCTGTCCTGCTGCTCTCCAAAAGGCCGGGTGAGAAGCCTCCTCTCACGGAATAGTTTTATTCCTCCCATTGCACTACCTATCTTCAGCCTCAGGAAAGTTTTAAAATTATCATAAAGATTTATTCACAGCTTTTATGACTGGGCTATTTTTTTGCCCTGACAATTTTGGTCAAGTCTGCTCAGTTATTCACCAAACTGGAGGCCCAGTGCATGCTTCCTCTCGCAATCCGGGACCCCTCGGGGGATGTCGGGCCTAAACCAACAGTCGGACATCCCTATCGCAATCTGGGACCTGCATGCACCAGTGACCTTTTTTTTTTGCCCTGATTATAAAAAGTAGTACATAACATGATCCTTCTGAGGCAGTAGTACCATTTCCCCCATCTTATGGGTGGAAAAACTGAAGCAGAGAGAAGTAATTGGCTTTGTCACACAGTTGTAAGTGTCAGAATCAGGGCTGACCACAAAATGTGCAAGCCAGAGTCCCTGCATGTCATCGCTGCATCATCCTGTTTTTTCAGTGTTAGAGTAGCCTTGCCAGGTTTTAATTTTTAAATCTAAGAGACTGTTCCCAATATATAGAGTATGGTCCCTAGGCCTGGCCAGCAATCAGGGCCATCTGTGGGGTGACTGGCGGGTGGGGCGATCAGGGCCCCCCCTCCCCCGCTGGCACCCACCTTGGCCACTGCTGGTCGCCTCCCTCTTGGGGGACAAGGAATCGAGCGTCTGCCCGCCCCCCCGCCCCCCACCCCGGTGTTCAGTGCGCATCATAGAGACCAGTTGTTCTGCTGGTTGTCCCGCTGTTCGGTCAATTTGCATGTTAGGGTTTTATTATGTAGGATAGCACATACTACGTCTACAGTGTTCAGGGTCTCCCAAACATTTGACCAGCAAAAATCATAACACACAATACTAGGAATATTGAAGTGTCACCACCACACCGTGCAAGGAAAATGTCGTTGGGATGACGAGAAATACCTGCTAAAGCCGTTGCCTGTTCTCAGCTTAGGCCAAATACAAGATGGTAAAAATGGAGTGGGTAACTACCCAGTCTGTGCGCCTGCACCCTTCCTCAGAGTCCTGAAGGTCATGGTGAACTGCGTCACTCAAAGCCTGACGCTCCCTGGACCAGCGGGATGGGCATCACCGGGGAACTCGTCAGAACTGCAGAGCCTCCCAGGCAGAGCTCCTGAATCAGCACCTGCACTCGGCACTCTCGGGCACGCACAGCGTAAGCACTGCGCCAAGACCCTCTCCTCCCACCCAGCACCCCCACCTCACTAGCCCATGTACACTGGCCTCAGACCTGAGATCAGCCTCTGCCCCCGGGAGCCCACTGACGTTTTCTCCGAGGGGCCCAGTCCCCATGGCTGGCATTCCACCCACCTGGCTGCACCCGGGGCCCCGCTGGCCTCCTCTGTGGAACTGTCCGAGATGGCTAGAAACGCGCGAGGCATTTTGTCCCCCAAAACGTTCATTTATTCACGGGGAAAAAGATCTATTTTTAGGTGTCAACGGCCAGGGTATCCTGGCTCACCCAGCGCCTCTCCTCCCACGTGCCCAATTAGAAAGATCATATTGTTTCCTGGCATACAATTCCAAGGGCACTGAACACCGGCAGGGGACCCAGAGAGGGCTCCAAGAACAGCTCTCAGTGAATGGAAACAAGAGGATTTCTGCTCAACGTAATTTCCTCAGCACCCACCCTTTCCTCCCATCACGGACCCCATGCTGAAGGGACGCCAAGGCCACGTGGAAGTAACGGAACACCAGCGTATTCAAGACATATTTTTGTATCCTCAGAACACAGCAGAAAGACGGGCGAGCCAATCAGTTAACTCTTTCTTTATCCCACCCAAGTTGAAAACTTAACAGTCTAACCCCAATTTCTCAGATGACAGATGAATCCAAGTTTTTCTTACATGCAGGAGTGTGCCTAAGAAGGGAGGGTGTAAAATTCAGAAGCTTCTGGCCTAGCTGTGTTCTCAAATGCTGACTTTTTAGGGGAACACTGGAAATGACCATAAACACAGAATTTACCTGATGATCTTGGGGTGCTACTGGGAGGGCAAATATGTCCGGCCATTTTCCCTTTCTTCACTTCCAGTAGACGGCACTAATTTATCACAGTGCTTTTCCCAGCCAAAGCTAGATGCTGCCTTAGGTTCCTTCTCCACAGAGCCCAATCCTACAGCATCTCAAAGCCCACCCCAGGGCTCCTGAATCAGCACGGACATTTGAACAGGACCCCCCCTCACTGAAGTTTGCACACCGAAGTCTGAGAAGTGCTGGTGCGAGCTGCAGCAAAGTGAAATGGACTGTTTACCCCTGGTCTATTTTATTGGTTTCTCAACTCTACATCCCCATTTCTGTTCCAACGTCTCCTGAGGTTTCAATCTGGAAGCTTATAGACAAAAGATGATCCAATTTATGGCTTTTCTTGGAGGGAGGGGGGAGGGAATCAGTATTCCTGTAAATAATGGGCCTACATTTCCAAATGATAACAGGTGATTAGAGCTAAGTAGCAGCTGCTCTCTAGAGCAGGGGTCCTCAAACTTTTTAAACAGGGGGCCAGTTCACTGTCCCTCAGACCGTTGGAGGGCCGGACTACAGTTTAAAAAAAACTATGAACAAATTCCTATGCACACTGCACATATCTTATTTTGAAGTAAAAAAACAAAACGGCAAAAACACCCGCATGTGGCCCGTGGGCCGTAGTCTGAGGACGCCTGCTCTAGAGTCTCCAATTTACCCCAGTCTCCACTCCTCCTTATTGCTTTACAGCAGCCCATTTTCACTCATTCTGGCTGTGTACCTGAATGTGTGACTATACTACAGTAGACTCAAGTTATTTCCAAAATCAACAAGAACCATCACCCACGACACCATCCCCGTCACATTCAACTCTTTTCTCTACTTCTGAAGGGAAGCCCCACCTGCACTGGCACAGTTTCTCTTCCCCACGTGATGCCGGTGCTGAGGAGAGGAGCACTTGCAGTGTGAGTAGTTCCTGTTCTGTTTAAGATCCACAAGTTGTCTGAGGTCTGCACATACCCCCCATAGATTTTTTTCTATTGTCTAGTTCCCAGCGCCAAGCACACACCAGGGAGCACAATCCTTAAGGGCACGAACCGTAGGTCTGCAACAGAGTTCAAATTCCTAGCCCTGCCACCCAATAGCCATGTGATGACCCTAGGCAAGCCACTCACTCCCCCGAGCCTGTTTCCCTGTCTGTAAATTGTGGGAAGCACTAAACTCAGTACTCCAGACCTACTGTGGGAAATAAAGGACTGTTTGTGAAGTGCTGAGCACAAGACCGAGATACTATGTATGCACTCAATAAAGGTGGTTATTGCTATTATTACACACAGTTGGTGCTCAAAAAATTCCTTAATGATCGACTTTCCCATCACCTCTGACTACCCCACTTCCCAGAGAAACTGAGAGCTTCCAGGCCCCCGGCACTGTCCCCTGGGCTAGGGAGTCATGCATGGCAGTCCCTGCAGACTGGTCTCTGGACAGGCTGCCCACATCAGTGTCCAAGGATGTGGCGTGGTGGGAGCAGACCTAAGACCACATGCTCGGCATTTTCCGTAAACCACCTTCCCCTCACCCCCACTTCGACACAAACCAGCCAAATGTTTTGCTTAAAATATAAGTGATTAGCATTTCCATAGGCCTCCCTGTGAAGTTGATAAGATAGATTTTTAAATTCCATTCTAAGCCACACAAATCTCTCTCTTCTCTGTCTCACACTGCACTTGGTTAGGACCACACAGGTCAGCACTAATGTTCTCACAATATGTCACAGAGGCCCACAGCTCTCCAGGACACTCGCAGTGGCCTCTGAAGGTGATTAGCACAGTGCGCGGCCAACACAAAGTGCTTTAAAAAGTACACGCGTGCACACACATGCACGCACACACACACTCACACCAGTTTCCTTATCTCAGACAAAAGTCCTTTTTTTTGCATTTATTTTGTACCAGCAAAGTGTTAAGCAACGTAACAAACATAATACCCGCCATACCCATCCATATGCATTCCCTTGTGTGCTAAGAGACGTGTTTCATGCTAACCAAACTATGAAATGGAACTGTTCCAGTTCTCTTTGGCAATGTTTGAACCATAGCCGGGACAGTAAATGAAAGGGGACGGAACTGGGTCGCGGTCCTGTTTGTTTCCTTAAAGAGGGATTGGTGGCGGTCTCTGTGCTGCAGCCTTTTATCTGCCAACGCTGCCGAACGGACGGAAGAGACACGATGCGTCTTTCCAAACAGAATGGTTCCCATTCGAGTTCCTCCTTTCAGTTCTGAAGGATCAGCCACTGATTTGACCAGGCCAGAGCCCTTGGCCTCAGCTGTCCTCGGTGGGAACCATGCTGGCCGCACAGTCTCAGTCTCTGGAAAGGGGAAGGGCCTGGTGGTCACGGGCGGGGGCAGGTGGGGAGGAGGGAACTGGCGGGAGGAGGACCACGCCCACCATGTTTAGTCTCCCTGAGAGGGGGAGGCAGTGGAGGTGTTTGGGATCATTCCTGGCACCTGTGGTCTGTGGCGTGGATTCAAGCATCCCGTCGCTGCTGCCCCTCCATAACCAGCTTCGACTTCTAAGGGGCACATTAAAGCAGCTACGAACTTCACTGTTTTAACAGCAGCGCTGGGCAACAGGTCCTCCTGCCTCCGAGACAGACAGTGCTCGCCTCGAAGTGCTCTCTGGGGCTGATCTGGAACCACCTGCTTCTCTGACTAAACCACCCGGCCCTGCCCGCAGCACTGCCTGGTTATGGGGACACAGAGCTAGCTGTCCTCCCACAACCTTGGCCTTAAGCAACAAGGAAACCCCAAGGTCTGTGATCGCCGGTGTCTTTGGTGAGGGAACAATGCTGACCTCTGGCATTGCCAGAGGGAATCATGGAAGGCTTAGAGCAGAGCCTGAGGTCTCCGAGAGGGAAACTGGGATGAATACTAGCAGTACGAACAAAGAACAGAAAATCCCTTACCTCCCACTGAGAGGAAGCGGGTCTCCTGATTAACTGCTTGATATATCACCAGCGAGTGGCTGCCCCACCTCCCCACCACCACCTCCCCACCATCCATCACCCCACCCGCCCCAGACCTGCACGGTGTGCTCTCAGCCAGACTCTAAATCAGCCGCCTGGAAAGAAGGAGTCTAGCAGGACCTCTCAGCCGGCGAGTAGTGAAGGTGGGAGAGATGAAACATCTGGGGAACAGAGGAGGGGGAGAACGTGGGGGCAGCATCCTCCAAGCACTTATTGATGGAATCTGAACTGACCGGAGGCCCAAGGGCCTTAGGAGCACTTTCGTGAAGTCTCTCGCCCACTCCTGAGGTCTCCTGCCCACTCCCCCGAGGTAGCCAGCGCGCGGCAGCCGGGAGACCCGGGGCCGCCGGCGGAGGTTACAGCGCTCGTATTTCACTTGTGCTGTGGCTTGTAGGAGCCACTTCACATTTACGGCCGCGTGGAAAACAGAAAGGCAGCCACGGCCTGTCACACTCGGCGGCGGGCTGGTGGCCGAGCCAGTCACCAAGTCCTCAGGGAGGGAGGCGGGGGTCCCTTTCATAAACTCCTGCAGTGAAGTGTGTGACCGGCCCGGCACCTGATAAATCAGTTACTGAAACAGATCCCGGCCTTCCGGTGACTGGGGATCCAGTAACACTCAAAAGGGGGGAACGTAAAAAATAAACCCATAAAGTCATACTGTGCTGCAAACCCACACAAAAGAGAACTTTCAGTTCAGACTTGCACGGCAGGAAAATGGTGATCGTTACGGCAGCGCGCGTGCCTGCCTACCTGCTTAGTGAGGGCAGCTGTCAGCTGCGCCCACCTCGCCTACAGGCGGCAGAGACCAGAACCCCTGAGGCTGTTAAACTAAAGAAAATAAAAAGCATCTCCATTTAAAAAAAATACATTTCTGTAGTTGAAATAACATTAGAATGCTTTGAGTTTGAGTTATGACGAGGGTCCACTTTAAGAGGAAAGCCATTTGTAATTCCAGAACCCTTAAATTGCAGAAATTTAATAGCTCTGTGACCTTTGTAGCTGTCTTTTAGAAAAAAAAACACACACACACACAAACCACCATTGAAGTCGAGGTTTTTGTCCAGCTACCTTCACATCCTCGGGAAACACTCTCCGGCGTGGTGTGAGGGCTCCGGTTCGCCATCAGGCAGAGAGAAGCTAACCGTCCCCAGGGGCCGCGTGTTACCCAGGGCTGGCTCTCCAGCAGGGCCCCCGGGGAGGCGCGGTGTTGGGATGGGAAACGTGCTGTGGAAGGAGGATGACCCAACACCCATTTTCACGGAGCTGCCAGCCCCTGTCCTGGTCCCACCGGAATCTACTGGCAAAGGGCGCTGGCGAACTGTTTCCTGGGACTTCCAGGAATCGCCTGCTGGCCCCTCCCGGCTGCGGCCAGGGTTTGGGAGGCGGCGACTCGCTGAGCCTGTCCCGCTGCTCTCGGAGCTCCAGCCAAGTGGACCTCCTGCACGCGCTCCCCTCGGTGCCGTTACCGCCTCACTCCTTCCCACCTCCACCCGTCCTCCCGGGTCCAGTGTGGACACCACCTCGTCCTTGGAAGCCTTTCCCTTTAGGCCAGTCCCCACTGAGGACCCCGCCTTCACCTGTGCCCGTCAGTGCGCAGCACAGGACTGAAGAGCACCTCATTCTCCCTTACCAGACGGTCCCCACACTCCCCGGGCCCCGCCTCGCCCGTCACACGGTCACACCCCCACAGGGACACAGGGGTGCGCACTCGGTATCTGCTCCGAAAGTGCCGATGGGCACCTCCCGGAGCTCTGCCCTGCCCACGGGAGGGAGTCTGTGTCCCGGGCAGCACTGGATGGCCGTCTCCCCTCCTTCCTGCTGAGCTCTCTGGGTTTCCCACTTCCTCTGCTGCCCTTCTGAGCGGGAGCGCATGGCAGGACGGCCATGCCCTCAGCCCTGTCCCTGAGATACAATCCTAGACGGAGGGCCTGGCCTCCTGGGTGCAGTGGGATATGGCGAGGAGCCCGGGTTCCTGTGCGGCCCCCAGAAGCACAGGAAGCCCAGGGAGGCCACGGTGGGGCCGAAGAGAGTCTTTCCTCAGCCAGTCACGTTGCCTGCAGGTACACACAGCCAGGGACTGCAGGAGACGGGGAGATCTGTGCACAGTGAGAACTAGGACGAAGTATCAGGGACCAAGGCAAGACGTAAAGCCACTGTTACATGCCAACAGGAGGCGGAGAAGGTGACTTGGGAGGGGTGGCAGGAGCCTGCCTTAGAGGACCAGCTGCTTCATCTTCTGCTTCCATTTCCAATTTCCTTATATCCAGGGAAAATGTACAAAATGATTTTATGCCAATATCACATGCCCACATGCTCTCGCGAATATAAGGAAATTAGAAATGGAAGCAGCAGATGAAGCCAAATGCTGGATGCAGACCCACTTCCAGTGGCCGGGCGGGGGGGAGGGGCAGGCTGCAAGCGCTCCCTTCTGGGCCGTTGTGAGGGGCTGGGACCTAAGCATGGCTGACCTTCCTAGGACCAGGATGGGGAGCCGAGGGTGGCTGACCAAAGTCACTGACCAGCCCGCGGTGCCAGGGTAGCCGTGAGAAAGAGATGCTTGACTTGCCCATGGAGAGCCTCCCAGTTCTCTGAGCACCCAGGCTGCTGCAGAGTCAACTCCAGGAGAGCAGGAACCGTGTGTCTCCCCTACTCGATACCATGACCTTGCACATAGCACGTGTCCAATACCTCCCTGCTATGCGACACCTCAGAAGGTAAAACAGAGCTCAGCTCTTTGGTTGGGAACCATCAGAGGGAGCACATTTTAAACACAATGTGCGAAGGGCAAATTGGCCTGGTCCATTCCTGATACAGGAGGGGATGAGGTGGGCATATACTAGTATAGTCTCTAATTCCAAATCGAGCATTGCTTTCTTATAAGCCCACCATTTTTACAAGAAAAAATTAGCCAGGAAAACCTCAGCTGTGATTTTAGTCAATAGGATTGATATGTATCATTGGTTTGAATCCTCAAGTCGCCAATGTGCAGATATGGTGAGGATCCACAGCCTTGCTGACTGCGGCCGTTTTAAAGCTGCTTGTTCTGGCAAGGTCAGGCCACCTTGGTGTGAAAGCCAGGCCAAGGGCAGAAAAGCGTGCCAGTGAGTCTTGGGCCATTTTCTTGTGCGCACGGATGTTCATACACGCATGCACACACACAACACGCACATGCACATGCACACACACACACACAACAAAACACAAAAACAAAAATACAACCGACTGAAGAAACTGTTTTGGCAGGCATTTAACTGCATCTTAGTCTGCTTTTCAATAACTGGGTCAGACTCTAAACTTTTCTTTCTTTTCTTTTCTAAAAGAAAACATTCCCTAACCAAAATATGGAATTCATCTGCATTGTAATCCCAAGTGGAGAGCAGACTCATTTCCTCTTGATCTGTTTCACTTACTCCCACTCGATCTTGTTTCTCATGGACAATGAATGGAAACACTCCCCTGTAGGAATTTCAACCGCCCTCTTTGAGACAGATGTTTTGGAAACCACTGACAAGCTGCCTGTCACTCTGAGGCCAATCACACACGCTTCCAGCCAGTCGGGTCCAAACCATGAGGTGTTTCCGCACAACCGTCTCCAATATGTACAGTCTTAGCTGTCTGCCACCTCAGATCGGGTAAGTATCTGCAATTGAGCAACTTTTTCTCCATGTCCCCTTTCACCAACACAGGCCTCACTAGGAGGCCACATCCAAGGCTCTGTCTCAGCAACAGCATCATCATCTGCTAAAGAATCAAGAATGGGATTTTTCAGGCGTGTCTCTGTAAAGACCTAGCACAGTCAAATCCTTCAATGAAATTGTTACTTTCAGGAAGCGAGCTAGGCACTTGGGAAAGAAAATGAACTTTTATAAGCCACTAGGGCAGTGTTCATAAATTTCCGCTGGGCAAATGGGGCCCTCCTGGCTTGGAAGAATTATTACTCAGTGCTTCCTAAGCACCCACATAAGTTCATGTTTCTCCCCGAGGGCCTCACTGGCTCCAGAAGAGAAACGTACGACCAGCTTTAGTCTTGTTTCAAATGGGTGTGATGCATGGAGGCAGATCATTCGAGCCACCTGGATGTGCTGTGAAATAGTTTCTCGAACAGTTCCAGCTTTTCTAAATGCACCTATGAAAACAAAACTTAACGCCTGCTCAATTCGCTCTTTAGCGGATCTACTTGGCTCCAAAAGAGTCAACAACATACCAGAGAGAAGTTCCAGCAGAAACTTCCAGTGATTGGCAAGAACAGGACTAGGTTCCTGTACATTTGGAGGGGCACGGACCAAGTCAAGAGCAGACCCTCAAGAGAGACCCCTCCTTACCCAGCCTTTGCTAACTAAGGCCATTATACAGAGGATGAGTTGGAGACGCTAAGGCAGAATCTGAGAAGAACACTCAACATTTAAAAACTTCAAGCCCGTGCAAAGGTTATTCTCATGTGCCCTAGCAACAGACTTCAAGACGTCTATTTTCCACCGCACCAATACGACTCTGGAGGGACTGCCTGTGAGCCACTAAATCCAGGCACAGACATACTCCCAGAGCTGCACATGCCTGCTTAGCGTTAGTACACACTGCTGAGGTTAGACTATCGCCTCCTTTTCTCTACATTCTTTTTTCTATCAATGAGAATCATTTACATGTAATACTAAATTTCAACTTTATGTGGAGCAATCTTTGAGTGGATTGACCATTAAGTTGTAACTATAATAAGACATTTTCTCAAACTAGGTATCTTTAGGTAGTCCATTTACCAAAACCATTGGGGGCGGGGGGCGGGGAGGAGAATACCCACACAGAGACAAAATTAAAAGGGATTAACAGAGAGGGCCAATACAGAACATTTAAGGACATAACCTCTAGGGACCTATCACCAGCTCCATCACTGTATTATTAGCTGTGTGTCTTTGGGCAAATTATTCAATCTCTGAGCCTCAGTTTCCTAATGTGTGAGATGAGAATAATAACAGAATCTGCATTTCCTAGCATGGACCATGCACCTGAGGCATAGTGCACAGCAAAGGAAAAGCTCTCGATAAATGGTCGCCTTGATCACATGGTTCTTAGTAACCTCAACTCCAGCTGGTGCTGACTCAAACAACACAAGCTGGCCGAGTCACCTGCATCGATGACCAGAATTGGCCTCTTGTTCACCTTGCCACTTAGAGGTCACTGTCTGCATGTTCCGTTTATACTAAGAGTTTCCTGATGACATAGTAGTCACACCGAAACATCTATTTGTTTAGCTCTTTGCTTTTCGCTGCTTCCAAATGCCTGTGGATTGATCTATGTGGATCCCAGAAATGTAATCGTTAGTTGCTTGGCTAAAGAGGCTTCTTTCTGTGTTTGTTTTTACTAGAAGTCAGTCCTCTGAACCTGCGGTTTGCAAACTTTCTTTCTGAGCATGGAACACTATTTATCAAACAGGATCTGACAAGCAACTCCCGTTCTGCATATGAAACAGATAAAAGCGGAGCTGTGCTGACTATAAAGCAAAGGGTAGACAAGGGCCACCTTGATCCCACCCTGCCAGGTAGCCCCTGAAATGCCCCTAGGAGCTGTAGCATTCTGCGGAACATGCTCAAAAAAAACACTGATCTAAATGGCTCTCCCAATTTGGATCTGGCCACATGGCCTGAACTTGAGTCTCATTGGTGAGCTCCTGCTTTTCATCTCCTAGCTTCATCAGGAACAACAGTCAGACGCCCACAAACCACGATTCCTTGCTCACTAACGTTCCTAGCGTGGCTGTGGTCGGTGCAGATACCCAGACCCTGATTTTCTTTGTTTACTGACCGAACACTGAGTTACAGCAACTCCCCCCGCAAAATGCCCGGGGACCACAGTGTTTACATGGCTGTGCCCACCAGTGTGTAGGATGCATGATATCATTATTACTGGCTTCTGGAGGAGCCATGTTCCACTGACAGTTTTCTGCACCCATTAGGCCGTGCCATACAAACCAAGGTCAAGGCAAAGACTCAAAAGAATTTTTCAAATAATTATCCATGAAAATGCCGTTCCTACTGTGAAATATACACTCCTCACCGTGCTTAGGAAGTACCAGCAGTTTCCACACATATGAAATGTTCCAGGGACCAGAAATTAGAGAGCAATCCGGACCGGGGGATCAGAGCACTGGAGCAGCTGGGCAAAGTCATCTCTGCAGAAAGCCCCAGACAGGAAGCAGGCCCCTCCTCCCCTGTTTAATTGCTGCTCAGCGGAAGCATGACATCGACTTAACTGTGGGAAGGCGAGAGGCAGAGGGGGGCTTGTTCAGGGTGGTCTGAGGGAGACCAGCCAGGAGTGATGGGGCTGGAGCCAACCAACCAGAGATCCCAACCAATCGTGAGGAACATAGTTCCTCCCCAGAAAGAGCCGTTTCGCCTCCCGAGGGACTGGCTGGAAGGCTCCCAGCCTGAGTCATTTGGAAACGGACTTGACGAAGCGCTCCAGGGTTCCCCAGGGGAGCGATTGGCCATGATGAAGGGGAGGCTTCACGACCAAGTGGGTCTTTTCCAGCTCCAACTCCCATGGTTTCTGGAGCCTCCTGCGTCTTCCCAGCTCACGGGGGCCAGTGCGGCCGAAGCATGACTGTGAGGATCTTCCGGTCCGAGCATTTTAAGGCCTGAGTGTGGCTCTGAGGCCTCCCAGCTGCGGCACAGGAGCCCGAAGTCCCAGCATGTGAACAGCCCCACCTGGACTTGGGGTGCTGAGAAGACGGAGGGTGGAGTGTCCCCGGACGTGGTGCTGCCAGGCCCAGGCACTCAGCAATCAGGCCTCCGCAAGGGCCACGGCCTGAAGCCCCTAACCAGGGGGCTGCTGAGAACGTGGCCCTTTCAACATCTGCTCCTCAGATTTGCTCTTGGGAAGCAGTAATGACTGGGAACACGGGCACGGCCTCACATCCCACCGCTGGCCGGCGAGTGGAGAGGCGGGCCGCATCCGAAGCTGTGTCTGCTTCCATCTGGTCACTAAGCTGACAGAATGAAGCCTCAGTGACACTGCTCACCTTCAGGTGGCTGTCGCCAGCCCTCGGCAAGAGGTCGCTGAGCGCAGGTGGGAGGGACAGCTTCTCCCGGGCTCCTCGCCCCTTCGGAGGCAGCACCAGCACCACCCTCCCCCGGCCCCTCAGGCTGCAATGAGGGGCCATTTTCTGGAGCTGTTCATCACGTGCCAAACACATTATGTTCTTGTTAACTATTCACTTGCCTCTGGTTTCTGGAAAATTCCTGCCCAGAAATTTAGTTGTAAGCCAGAAGAGCTCATAGAAAAGCATCTGATTAAACACCCCATTTTTTTTTCTTATTTCAGAGTGGTTGTTGGGTGCTACTGCTTAAGTTAGTATATCCGTTAACGATTGTTGTGTAACCAAGCTCCTCAAAATTCAGTCGGCTGGCGAAGGTTTCATTCACACGCCTGGCGATTGACACTGCCTGGCGAGGGGCCACCACAGCGCTCCCCCTCTGGCGGATGAGAGCCTCAGGGAGTTCCATCGGGCAAGCAGACGCTGACAGGCCTCTTGAGGTCAAGGCTCTGGCACCCACACGATACTTGTGCTGCGTCTATCACTCCAAGCCAGCCAGAAGGCCTGCCCAGATTCCGAGGGCAGGGCAGGGCAGCACAGCTCCAGCTCTGGGTGGGAAGAGCCAAGTGGATGTGTGGCCTTCGTAAATCTACCACATGTCAGCATCTCCCCAGAGTGACATACAGAATACATGTTAAGATTCACTCTGACTAAACTTCCCAAGCTTAAAATTCAGTGGAAATAACATAACCGATAGCAGAACAGGAGGCCAGGAGCTATTCTTCCACAAGGGGCTGACAAACCACTAAAGAACCACTATTTCTTAACCTGCCTATCTGGCCACCAACCTGTACCCTCCCACACAAGTTTCTGCTGAATCAGAAAGAAAAAGCTCACCCATCCTCAAAACCAGGTTCTCCATCGAAAGCTCTCAATACCTATGATATTGGGGGCGGGGGGTGGCGGGGGGAGGAAGGGGAGATGATCTAATGCTCTGGTGGGAGCATAATGGTCCCAGTGGAGAGTGAAGATTCATGTGGGCTGGGCAGTCAAATCAGCGTTTAGAGCTATTATGACAAGACAGGAACAGCAAAAGCCGTCTCCCCAAATTCAAGGATGAGACCCCCATCTCAGCCCCTGCACGTGGAGAAGAGCAGTGCACAGTGAAGGCATGCTGCAACACTGGATGCTACACACAAAACGAAAAAACATCCCATGCACGTTTTCTATTTGCTCTTGTGTTGGGGAGAGTGGCCGACAAGGGGTAGACAGAAGGATCTATGGATCTGGTTGCTGGAACTGGTTCTCACAACTGATTGTTCTTACATCCATTTTATTCAAGGACAGAGATTCTCCCAAAGATACACAGCAATCAGGGGCCAGTTTACTACATCAGAATCAAGATATCCCAGCCTTTCTTTATTTGGTGTCAAATACTTTTAAGTCTTTATTTTATGCCATGAAGTCATCAGGGAAACATCTCCTTGGAAGCCTGAATGCAGTTTCAAAGGATGGGATAAAAGTGTATCTACAGAGGAATGGGGAATTCCATGACAGAAAAACAGTCCCTGGGTGATAAAAGAGGAAGTGGAAATTCCTAAGGCAGAAAGACTCATGCGTGTACCACACAGGTTCTACAGCTCCATTTATCATCCGGCACCTACGTTGTTTCTACAATGGCAGGATGTTTGGTGGGAACTTGAACATGAGCCAATAGAAATGGTATCCACCTTTTTTTTTTCTTTTTTCTTTTTTCTGGACAAGGAACAGTTTATTCTCACAGCTGAGCAAAGGATGAGGCCCAGCCCTGATAGCAGAGGCAGCCCCCTCCCAGCCCCAGCCCTGCAGGTGGGCTGGCTGGGCCAGGAGCCAGGGCGACAGCCCGCCTGCCATGGGAGCGGGGCTGGTCATGGAGCAGCAGTGGGCAGCAGCAGCAGCAGGTCATAAAGGGAGACAGGAAGTGTTCGTTGGGCTGGCTGATTCCCACCCGCCATGGATGGTGCTTGCTGAGGGCCTGGGTGGGTGGGTGGGGGAGAAGACTGCAAGGTAGGGGCACCTGGCGTGGCTCAGTCGGCCATGAGATGAGGCGGGAAAGGTCATCCAGGAGCCAGTCGATGCTGGGCAGCAGGTTATCCCTGGTGCCGGTGCTGCAGCCCCGGATGCGCCAGTGGTGGCTGCAGACAGAGTCCAGCTCCAGGGCCTCGCGAGTGGCGCTAGAAGACAGTGCTCCAGGCAGGTCCTGCCTGTTAGCCAAGATGAGGGTGCCTCCAGCCCGGGGCTCCTGCTGGCAGTCCTGCATGCACCGGCAGTCGGTGCTGCCCAGCACCCAGACAAGAACTACTGTTCTCAGAGTGCTTCTTCCAGTAGGACCGCAGGGACTCCTGCTCAACATCCCAGATGTTCAGCTTGAATCCCTGGTGCTCCAGGGTATTGATGCTGAAGCCAAGTGTCTGGGAGGTGGTGTCGATGTCTTTCCAGCTGAACTTCTTTTTTTTAAAAAAAAAATATATTTTATTGATTTTTTACAGAGAGGAAGGGAGAGAGATAGAGAGTCAGAAACATCGATGAGAGAGAAACATCGACCAGCTGCCTCCTGCACACCCCCTACTGGGGATGTGCCCGCAACCAAGGTACATGCCCTTGACTGGAATTGAACCCGGGACCCTTCAGTCCGCAGGCCGACGCTCTATCCACTGAGCCAAACCGGTCAGGGCTGAACTTCTTGGAGATAGTTGTTTTGCCAGCGTTGTCCAGGCCGAGCATGAACAATCGAAGCTCCCACTCTTTCTGCTTCATATTCTTCAAGATGGTCAGGTTCGTGGTCCCCAGAGCCCCCTCCCAGCTGCCATTTCTTCCACCTTTTGACATTAAAGTGGGAGAGACGGTAAAAGCAGGGGCAAGGCCCTCACAACTTCCACAAGCCGACTTCTCCCACCGGCCTTACAACCTCACTACACTGGTACTGCGGTCACACCAAACTACTCATGGCCTCCTGACCTGGCTCTGCACTTTCAGGCCCCTTACCTTTGCCAACTCTCCTCTCTGCCTGGACTTCCTTTCTCCTCCTTCATCCCTTAGTGAAACCTAGTCATTCTTAAAGCCTAAGTCAAACGTCTCAGCTCTGGGATGCCTTCCCCAAACGGCAGAATTAATTGTTCCTTTCTTTGTTCCCATAAAATCAGCTCATTCCGGTGGCAGTGGCTTCTCTGCCAGGCATTCGTGGCTGCGTGGGAGCTCTGAAGGGCAGGGACCCTCTCCTATTCTTCGTTGCCAGCATCACACAATAGGTCTCAATGATTATGTATCTGATAGCTTTGAGATCTTAACCCTCATCCCTTAAAGGACACTAACAGCACAGTCAACAGGATGGTAGGACACCTTTTCCATGTTAAGATATGTCATCAAGACTGTTGTGTGAGTATAACAAAAAGGAACATCAAAATGCATGTAACAGAGAAGATCCACGAACAGCACTGGATTCTACCTTCTTTTCTTCCCCAGGAATTTCTCAAACTAATGAAGGTGGCTCTGTTCAGACTTGGCTGGCCACAGATTTCCCTCAGATTTTTGTTTTCTTCCAGATCTGAGTGTATGGAAAAAATCTTGTAATTTCCTTATAGGCCGAGTTATAATTCTGTAGGCTGGTTAGCAGTGAGGAAACCTCAGCCTATAAAGAGCCTAACAATCCAGTTGTTCCATTTGTTACTCTAATGGCCTATCGGTGTTTGTTACCAAGGCACGATGCCATTTTAGGAACATCATCAAGACGCCTCTCAGAGACTCTCCCTATATCTCCCCTCCCAGAATCAGGATCAGGATCAGTAGTATCAAATTCTCAATAGCTTTTAAAGTCACCCTGACTTCTCGCAGGTACTGATGTAATTTAAGTACACACGACTAACAAACTGCATGTGCTTTGTATCTGACCCTCTGAGCTGCCTCTAAAGTGAACCTGTTAACAGTGTAGAGCAGTGCACTCAGCAGGCACTGCCTGTGCCTCCCAGTGTCCCCTCGGCTCCCACTCCAGGACATGCAGCAAGCACCCAGGCCCTCCACCTGCAGACCCTCCACCTGCAGGAGCACACCTTAAGGGCTGGCCTCAAGAGCAGACGTCAGTCAATGGCAGATGGGAGTCGGAGGAGACATACCCCAGCTTGTCAGCTCCTCAGAGGGGATGATTCTGAAGGCTGTTTCCTGGAATTCACCAGGGACCGAGCAACCCGTTCAAACACATCCCTTCACTGGCTCTCTTCTCTCCATATCCCATACCCCTATTCCCTCAATGCTTGCCAGGATTACCTCCCTAATAACTACTTGTGCTTAGATCCTTTATCATAGAATCCATCTGGGGGGAAACCCAGTCTAGGAAAAGTACCAACAGTAAAACCACTTGACACTGATAAGGGAAGGCAGACCCATGGGGACACCTATATTCAGGTGTAGTAAATATCCACAGTAAATAAAACACGGTCACAGCATATTCATGCGGACGAACCTTTCCGTGTCATAGTCATAACGAGCCTGAAAGGCTCAGGAAGCAAACTGAGCTGTCTTAAATCTCTGCGAGTTAGTGTGTTATATGTGTTCTAAAAACGGATTGAATTTCATTGGCTGTTTCCAACTTCCATGGTCTTAAATTTCCCTTTATTCTTCCCAGCACCGTATTTCCCATAACCCCTGAAAAAAACGTACCCCTGGGGAAGGGTATTTCACAATCTTAATAAAGTCTTTCAATCCTTAGGAGACAATTCACCATATTTTCATCCTCAAAAATATTAATTCTACTCCCTGAAAGAATCTTATGAAAATATTTGTATTCCTTGCCTGAGTTCCCTGGGAGGTGAAGTTGAAAAGCTAGCTAATACAGAATGATTCTAGCCGGGAGGAGGAACGGGTTCATTTTGGGGCACACTGCATTAGAAGTGCCAGTGGGACACCAGGGGAAGACCCCCACGGGCGGTTGGCTATGTGGGCCTGCAGCCTGGGGGCGAGCTTGGTCTGGGGAGGTCTGTCCTGTGGGTGGCAGCTGGCGTCCCGGGGTGGACTAGATAACCTGGAGAAGGCAAGGAGCTGAAGGAGAAGAGGGTCAAGGAAACAATGACTAAGAGGCAGGCAAGAAAAGTCAGCCAAGCAGTCTGACAAGAAACATTAGAAGAGAAACAGGTAAGAATCACTCCATGGGGTCAATGAACACTTTATCATGAGCCAGCATGTTGTGTTTAGTATTAGTATTCTGTCAACAGGAGTTATATCATGTCTGCCCTGGACAGGCAAAGGGGAAATAGAAGTACTAGGGCAGGATGCAGGGTGAGATCATAAATCAGTTGTCATAAATGACAATCTCACCTGAAAAGGAGGACATAAACAATCACAAAAGACAAAATATAAATGGCTATTCTACTTATGAAAAGCATTCAATTTCATTAGTAACAAAAACGGTAAGAATTAAAATGAGATCCATTCTCACTTCCCAAATTGTCAAAGATTTAAGGATCCGATGATCCTTAGGGTGGGATAAAACCAAACTCTCTTAGACTGCCAATCAATGGGAGCCCAACTTGCCTAGATATACAGTATTTTAAAAACTGAACAGATGTCTGTAAAAGGATATTCAAAGTTTATATTTAATGGCTTAAAATAAATCAGGAAACAACTTAATTGTCAAAAATAGAAGGTTAAAATGACTTAAATATGTACCATAAGATAGAATATCCAACCACCAAAATGCTTTTTTATTTAACAAGAAACTTTTTAAAGATATGGAGAAATTTCATAATACCATATTAAACAAAACAAAGAAATAACTGAACATAAAATTTTATACAGACTAAGCGCTCAACTATGTGAAGAAAAGAATGCACACCTGGGGGCAAGTGAAAAACCATCTTTGCTTTGAGATGTGCAGATGTACATACTGCAAGCGTGAAAGGGAATATACAGCAGCTACAGAAAGTGTAACTCCTAGGGGTTTGCCCCAGTGGCTTTCTCTGAAACTGCCCTCTTAGCAAAATGCCCGACAATTTCTGGAAGAGACTTAAATGAACCTGATGTGGTTGTAAATGGCCAACAAACTAGTTACCCTGGCCTTGAGTAATGAGACAGAGTCCAAGAAAGCAGCTGACCACCAGGCTGACTTATCTTTCCAATCCATAGCCACTCCATGAACATAAGGGAGATAGAGGGAATGAACTGAACCGCAATGAGTCAGGGCTACAGTTTGAAAATGAAGCAAGGAGGGAGCAATGTGGTGGTGAGGGAACAAGAAAGAAACCAGCTCTTTCAGATTAGTCACACTAGATGTCGAAAGTGGATTTTCAGTCCTATTTGCCTTCATTACTTGAAAGAGATGACCTAAGCTGTGAGTTAATGACAGGAAGTGTCCATTTCCTAACACAACTTGGCTGTGTGCATAGAATAATTTGGATCAAAATCAGGTACATTTCCAAGTCCATCTGAGCTTGCCAAGTAGCTCTAAGAGTTTCTCATAGGCTGTTCTGGGCTGGTAATGTAAGGTACAGATACGGGGGACCAACCCTATCTTTACAGGTCGCATGGGACCCTCGCCCTGTAACTAGTGGTTGCCCCCAGCGTGAGAGTACAAGATAGGGAAAAGATTACACAAACTTTATTTTGGTTATTGAATTAATCCAAAAGGGAATGCAGATAAAATCAATATTTAGTTCAGAAGAAGTCAGTTTATGCTAGGAAATCATGACGAAATTTCAAAGAGCAGAGAGGGTGTTTATGGGAGAAGGATCTTGGAACTTTTGAGCTTTGTTTGGTGGTAAGCAGGACTGCCATGATTTGGCAGGGGAAGTAAAGGGGATACAAAATAAAACTGTACACAGGTACTATTTACCTATATGAACAAGCATCATATAAAAGCACTAGAGGCCCGATGCACAAAATTTGTGCACTCAGGGGGGAGGGCGGGGGGAGGGGAGGAGTCCCTCAGCCCGGCCTGCACCCTCTCGCAGTCTGGGAGCCCTCGGGGGACGTCCGACTGACGACTTAGGCCTAAGCCTGCAGTTGAACATCCCTAGCACTGCCATGGAGACAGGATAGGCTCCCGCCACCCCTGCTGCAGTGGCCAGCCGTGAGCCCGGCTTCTGGCCTAGTGGCACTCCCCCTGTGGGAGTGTACGGACCACAGGGGGCAGCTCCTGCATTGAGCGTCTTCCCCCTGGTGGTCAGTGCACGTCATAGCAACTGGTCATTCTGCCATTTGGTCGATTTGCATATTAGCCTTTATTATATAGGATAAGTACACTTTACAGTGACAATGAGGGAAACACCTCCATTCCATCCCAGTGCATATTCAGTCAGCCGAGGTCAGTTCATCTCCTCCCTTTCAAACAGCAATTTAAAAGGGGATCATTAAAGTAACAAGCTGTCTACGGAAGGATCAAGGGCATTTCTTCATGTAGACAGAATGACAAGAGGAGTGTCAATTGGTATTCCAAATCCACCTGCTGCAGGATTTGTGTAAAGCCTTTTTCATAGACTTTGGCATTTGATCAAAACAAAACTGTGGTTACTGATGTGAAATCCAGAATGTCCTATGGACCAATCCCATTGAACGGAGGACTGGAATCCCCTGTGGAGTAATCCCTCAGAGCACCAGAATTCACAGGAAGATGGACTCTGGCCACATCAGCATGGAGAAGAGTTCCTTTCCAAGTAGGGGAGTGTTCGTTCTTCTTAACACCCCCCCTCTCCCCGAGACAAAGGATTTCTCGCACTTCTCAAAAGAACAAAAGCCAGTACAGGAGAATTCTCTTAACATCCATTCCTTGTACTGTAAGCTCGTCTATGGCAATCCCATCCTTCCTCTGCCGAGCTGCCCCAGCGCCTGTCCAAAGCTAACCCATGGGCACTGCCCCCAGGACTGAGCTTCATCAGTTAGCTGCAGCCCAACCCACATGCCCCCCCTCCAAGCCCCCATTGTAAGGTCTCCTGGTCAATATGCCACTTGTGGTGCCTTCTTTTTAAAAAAATATATTTTATTGATTTTTTACAGAGAGGAAGGGAGAGGGATAGAGAGTTAGAAACACTGATGAGAGAGAAACATCGATGAGCTGCCTCCTGCACACCTCCTACTGGGGATGTGCCTGCAACCAAGGTACACGCCCTTGACCGGAATCGAACCTGGGACCTTTCAGTCCACAGGCCGACGCTCTATCCACTGAGCCAAACCGGTTAGGGCTTGTGGTGCCTTCTTATTGTTCAACTTTACTTCTTTGCTTAAAAGAATTTTCATGGCTTCCCACATTATAAACAGGTCATACTTCCAAAACTCCTTAACTAATTGGGAGTTATACTTAAGTTCATACTCACTCCTCCATATGCCCATTTACTGGGCACATGATATGTGTCAGACACTATGCTGGGCAACCTACAATGTGCCTGAAGTAGAGGTCTCTTCAAAGACTGTTACAGAAATGGCCCTAGCCAGTTTGACTCAGTGGATGGAGTATCGGCCTGCAGACCAAAAGGTCCTGGGTTCAATTCTGGTCAAGGGCACGTACCTTGGTTGCAGGCTCCTACCCAGCCCAGGCCCTGGTCGGGGCTCATGCAGGAGGCAACCAATTGATGTGTTCCTCTCACATTGATGTTTCTCACTGTCTTTCCTTCTCTTTCTACTCTCCCTAAAAAACCAGTGGAAAAAATATCCTCGGGTGAGGAGTAACAGAAATGTTATAGAACCAGCTCTACAGCCTAACCATCACTTATCCTTTATCCATTCACCCGATACTCACTGAGCACCACACATTGTACTGGGCACCAAGGATGTAACAAAAGACTCAGAACAGCCCTCAGGAAGTTTAGGGTCTCCCAAGGGGAGCAACTTTCCATAGAAAGAGAGCACTCCTGCTGGGAGCATCTTCCATACTCTTCTGTCAGGTAAGCCCAGGTCTAGCCAGAACTTCTTTTCAGAAAAAAGACAAGCTGTCAACATGGGAGTAACAACAGTGGGAACAGAACTGCATTCCCTTAAGCTTTTAGTATATGCGATTACTTTGATTTGCTTTTTTAAAATCTTGAAAAACCACTGTCTTATTTCTATTCTATCTTTACCAGTTTCCTATCCAGAGACCACATATTTGACTCAATTTCCCCTCAGTAAAGGGGGAAGGCTGTTACACCATCTCTTATTAAGTGCTTCCCCTCTCCAATTACCTTCTTCCAAGATGCTAATGGAAATGAATTCTATACCCTAAAACTGGCATTTAAAAACCTCGATGTTATTAACAGTCAAACTATATGCAAGGAAAAGCCGTATTTATTGAGATTCACTAAGTACTAGTTCTGTATGCCTCATTCTACACACTGTATATCATTTAATCTCACAGCAAACCTGTGAGACAGGTGAGAGCCAGAGAGGGTGTTAGTAACTTGTTCAAGGTCATACACCTAAACTATAAGGTAAAGATCTGGGACTCAAGCCCAGGAAGTTCTGATTACATTTTTTTAAAGTCTTCCCATTAGAAGCTCCCTAATATCATTACACACCCTAACTTCATGATTTTCAAAGGCCACGCCCAATTTTCACAGAGTAGGCAGGCAGAACAGAGTAGGTGTTGCCTTGTCACTTTGCCACTTTACCAGCGAGGGCACAGGTGCCTGGCAGGGCAGTTCCTCCAACCCGTCCAGGTCCAGTGTTCCTTCCAAGATCCCCAGGATCAGGGAGCCAGACAGGGAGTACTTTGTTGTCTACTGTGTACCACACACATTGCCCTCGTTGCCTCGTTCAATCTGCCAAACCACTTTGGGAGGAAGTGGCATCCACATGGAAAGAGACGGGAGTTCCATCAGGTAGAGAAACCTGCTGTAGGTCACACAGCCAACGCGCACCACAGCTGGGATCCCAGCCCAGGTCTGAGGCCAGCAGAGGCGGGGCCACAGCCTGGGACCGCCTGACAGTGAGGCTCTCCCCCAACCGCAATAGGAGAAACCTTCCACCAGTTGATAGCATGCGAGTGACTGTGTGTAACAGAAGGTCAGGTCAGATTTCTCTGTAATTCAGACGCTGTAAATTCAGAATGGCCGTGCTGTGAATGTCTGACTTGGTCACGTTTTATTGTACTTGTCTGGGATGAATTCACAGTCAAAACTAAAAAAGACCCCGAGAAGGCTGGTTTTATCTGGTTAAATCCTCAGAGATGGGGATGTCAAGGGTGACTATGATGCAGCTCCTGAAGGCACTGCAGCAAGGAATTGGCTGTTCCCCAGAGCTGGATAAACAGGCCAGCCTGGCAGCAATCCAGGGCAACAACCACAATGGGGGACTAAATCATCATTGGGAAAAATCGGAAGTATGGAGCCACTAACTCAGGGGTGAGCATGCCACTCCTTACATAAGGGGCGAGATGGCAGACAGTGCCTCCAAGTAGAAATAAACACACCCCTCACCAGGACACCCCTCACCAGGACAGACCTGTTTCTGTTTAAGACTGTTTTCGCTCGTAGAACTGACTGAGTAAAAAACAGTCCTCACTACCAACCCCAAAGTCACCTGGCTGACGGGCACCTGAAATTCTGGATCTGAACCATGCATGACAGAGTGTTATTAGCTGAATTTTAGACAGGTTTATGAGCACCTGGTTCAGTAAAACATGCAATATATCCTTATTTTCAACATATAGGAAAAGGTATATGTATTTTTAATTAATAGTTTTATTAATGGAAAATCAGTTTCTTCCACCGCCAGTAAATAAATACGGAGCAGATTAAAGATTATCAGTAACGGCGCCAACGATTAGCCTTCTCAGGATACCCACCTGACTCAGACCAGCCCTGGGTTTCCCATGATAAAGAACTTTGCTCAAATAATTTCATAACTCACAAGTGTTTGCAGTTCCCATAAAACAAAAGAAAATATAAAGAACCAAGTTTCCTAATCTAATCTAAGCAGTTGTTAGAACAATTTAGTAACATTTGAGAAGTCAATAGTTCAATTTATGACAAAACACCAATTTCCCCTCCTCCAGAATCTGTAAGCTTAAACAGTCACCTTCCCACAAATGACATGGTGTCTGTGAAGATGCTCTACAGATCCCCTGCCCATGGCAGACTCTCCTTCGTAGGAGGGTATCCATTGGTCCCAAATCCATACCTCAAGCTGGCTCCCTTGGCCTGAGCTATAGCCTCAAGTTCATAATGAGACCACTACAGGTTGAACAAGACTTGCTTTTCTTGAATGCATGCTCAGCCCCCATTATGGTTACTAATATTTCCCAGAAGTGGCCTTTATAAATTAAAATCCATAGAGTTAATCATAAATCACCTGTTAGTCAACTGTTTTCAACTTTTATTTAGGCCACTCCTGTACCTGAGTGGACACTCAGTAATAAAAGGGGTAATCTGAACTGGCCATCTCTACTTCCCCTTTCAGAGAGAAATGATAAACAGTGAAATGGTCCACAGAGACGCTCAAAAGGAAAGACAACTTAGTCAGCTAGGCCCATTATAAAGAGCCCTGAAACTGGTTTTTATGAATGGTAACAGAACAGATCATGTCAGAACTGCAGCATGGAAATTATAGCATTAAACTTAATACCACTTTGAAACTCTACAGGGTCCTTTGCAACATTCGTGTATGATCATCAAGTGGTGTTTCAATCCAACCTCCCTCACCACCACCCCCCCCCCCCAAAAAAAAAAACACCTAGTGTTTACCATTCATGGCCCCAAAGTTTGAAACACTGCACCTCTTTCAAGTAAGTTGCTACCAACCTGGAACGCATTTCCAAAGAATCACTGACACGAAGGGCATCTGATTTCATTTACTTACCTAGTGTATCTGCAGGAATGCCAGGAACTCGCAATGAACAATTTCAGAAAAACGCCACCTGGGGAAACAAATTGAACAACATGTTGGATTATAAAACAGCACAAAGAAGACATTGTGCAATTTTATGGCTCATTAAAATACGTGATGTTTCGAATACTGGTTCCCAAGCAGCATATCCTTCAACTGGCATTAGAACACAGCCACCGGAGCACTGACCACCAACACAGGGTCCAAACCACTGATGAGCCAGAAAAACTAAGAGGCGGTGGGGGAGGAGCAGCCCAAGAGCGTGCACTGAGGAAGCCCTTCCTTTCCCCTCACCAAGGCACCAGCTTGGAAATGCAACGTGTGTCCTTGAGGGCACTTTATAACAGCCGTAAGGCTCAAATTCTCCAGAAGCAAATTAAGGAATGAAATATGATATTGTGAATGAGGAGTATGCTGGCAGTACTTTATATCCTTTTCAGTTACTCTGTTAACTTTAAAAAAAAATTATTTATTGATTTCAGAGAGGGAGGGAAAGAGAGGGAAGGAGAGGGGGGCGGGAGAGAGAGAGATTGATTGATTTGTGATTTCACTTATGCATTCTTTGGTTGATTCTTGTCTGTGTCCTGACCAGGGATGGAACTGCAAACTTGGCATATCAGGACGATGCTCTAACCAACTGAACTACCTGGCCAGAGCGCTTTAACTTTTTTTAAAGCTAAATTCATAAAGATATCGAAGCTGGAGAAATGAAAAAAAAAAAAAGGGTCATTAAAATTCTTAACACAGTAAACAGAGGAACCAAGAAGTAAGAATTTATTGAATGATTAGTCTATTCAAAAATCAAGTATTCCTTTCGGTGTTCTCAGAGTCTTCAGGTAACCTCTAAAAGTAAACCTCTACATTCACAAACAGAGAATCCCAAAATGTCTGTTCAGAATTGCTTGGAAATATTCAACAGAAATGGAACAAGTTCCTAACACAAAATATCACAGTTAACCATTTGTTGGAACTCTGTAGTGCACCCAGACTGTAACCTTCCAGACAGGCAGTGCCACTGACAGAGGAGGAAGCTGATGTTGAAAGAAGCAGAGAACCTTGCCCCACATCACACAGATCCAGGATCTCCAAATACCACTCCTTTCCCTGCCAGGTGGCCCTTTGAAAGCACCCCTTCACAATACAGCCTCTTCATTGACCAGCAGATAAAAATTAACTTGTGCTTTTTACATGTTTCAAAGTAATTTCTTCATTTCAAAATGATTAGCCTAATCATGTTACTTAGGACTACAATGGAATATAGCATATGAGTAAAACTTTAGAAATAAAGGGTTTAGGGTTCAAGAAATATATTAAAAAGACAATTAAGAATGAAGAGATATTTTTAGCTCCATCCAAGATGGATCAAACAGAAAACATTCAACAGTCTCAATTCTATTCATAAACAGAAAAATAGGAAAAGGCCATGTGCCCATCTTCTATAATCAAACTATCAAAAATACCCATCATCAAACTTTGATGATGAAAGTCTGCACTTCTAACCAGATAACTAGTTTAGCAGCAGCAGCAGCAGTGTTCATCCAAACTGGACCTGAGGTTGAAAAGCCAGCACTGGGCTCAAAGTCTCCTCTATCTACAGAAACTATTTTAGTTCAGTAATGGACTTGAAGATACTGGACAATCATCACTGGGTTTCACTTTATAAAAAAATAAGTATAAAAAGAACTCTGAACTCATTACTGTAGTTCCTTTTTTATAATAGCTTAGGGGAGATGTGATTTTTTTAAAACATGGTTCTTAATAAGTTAATTACTAGTTAAGTTCTCAGCATTTCCCACAATTTAACTTTACCCCTTTAGGGAAAGTTATGGGACATCATGATCAGTATTTTTATCTAGAAGTGGCTTCTGGGAAATAAGTCACTAGGATTATTATGAATGGGTCTGCTATAAATGGAGTTCTTGATCAACATTTCAGTACCACTAAACGTTACATGGCTCAAAAAATACTCCAACTCATACAGCTCAAAAGCAAAGAGAACATTTTTAAACTCCCTGTTGTTACATACACCACAAGCCAAGCTCTAGACAGTTAAAGCAGATCTCTAGACTCTAACAGTAACAGAGAAGGCGGGGTCGAATGCTTGTCCCCACCTACCGCTGTCCAAACTCACACTGCTGGTTAAAAGCACTTGGGAATAGGTTTCGGTATCATGATTAAGCTTTTCAGACAACAAAGTCATATCTTGGGAAACCACCAAACTGATAAAAAAGAAAAGAAAAGATAAAACCTGCCAATTCTGTGATTGGGTTTGGTTATTAAATAGGTTGTTATAACAATTTTTATTTTTAAAAAGATAATATTTCAAAAAAAATATAGACTAAACATATACTAAGTCACAGAGCCCTCAAAATTTCACAGAACAATAGCAATTGCATTAGGCATGAACTCTCAGGCACTGTTGTTCTATGTACTTGATGGGAATGAACCCACTTACTTCCCAAAAAAACTAGCTAGTATTATCCCCAAATTAAAGATAAAGTAGCAGGCACAAAGACATTTAAAGAACTTTCCAGAAGTGAGATGGCTGCAAGTAAGTGAAGATTTGAATCCATATACATTGTCACATTTAATCCTAATAACTATATAATACAGGCAGGGCAGAAAAATGTTCCCCAGTTTAACTTGAGGGAAACTAATTCTGAGGAGTAAAGACTGATTTCCCCAAAGTCACACTGCTAGACAGCAAGAGGGTCAAGAACAGAACCCGGGGCATCTAACAACAGGCCAGTGCTGCTTTTTGTTTGCTTGTGTTTATTTTAAATTCTTTCATCAATATGGAACCAATGGAGAGAGTGGGTCCTGCCTTTCATCTCTGATGAGACACCTCAGGGTCCTCCCGTGGCCTGTGGCAACTATAAGAGCCTCATTGTCACGCACACAAAGGCACTGTCATGCTGCCCTATCACCATTTTTCCATTTCTCTATGTGCAATTAATGTTCTTCCCTTACTGGTTGTTAAACACATGGGAGCTTATAAAAATTAGAACTATTTTTATCAATATTTTGTCTTCATTTTTATAGCTCAGTAGTCTACTTGGCCACTTAAATTATTCATAGCCCAATAAATGGAGGCATTGTTTACTCTTGCAAGTACTGTATTTTAAATAAAATTAAAATCACCGTTATTTTTGAGTTAAAAATGTTTCCTTCCCATTCATCTCCATTTGAGCCTCATGCCCTTCTGGTCCACTTCCGGAGATCAGGAGGAGAAACAATAGCTGCCTTTAATGCCTAAACACCCACGTGATAGGCACCAGCTCCTATTGAATAGAATTGCCAAAAACAGGAAGCAGACTTAGTTATAAGACCCCTTTCTCAATGATAACTTTTTATGACTTGAAATACACTGATTTGAATTGTTTCATATTACTCCATAAAACTAGAACCAAGAAGTGTAAATTATCTTGGAAGTTAGTTATAAGGATAAATTTCAACTTAACTAAAGAAAGAATGTCCTATTAAACAGAGTCACCCCTCCCCCCCCCCCCACAGTGGTCCAGGTTGCCACTAGGGAAGGTTAAGAGGCAGCTGTCCATGATCACAGAAGCTGTAGAAGAGGAAAGTCTTGATAACTGTCCTCCAACACAGAGTCCTTTCAGGCCCCCTGCAATAGTTAGTTCACTGCGCCATCTTTGGCAAGCATGGGAAAGCCCATGGCAGAGCCATACATGACATTTTCCAGTTCACATTCTCACTTGACCCACACTGTGAGTAGATGGGTAGCTGGAGTGGGGGTGAGGGCAGACACATCGTTTATTATTTCCATTTTACAGACTAGGAACGTGAACAACTTAAGTGGAATCACACAATTAGTAAACGTTATGATCTGGGCTCCAACCTAGGACTTCTGATTCCTAAGTCCAGGCTATTGCCAGCGAAATGATGTTACAACAACCAAGACATGGTGGTTTTCAACCATCAAACTTATTCATCAAGGACAGGGGCATGAATGAGCCCCCAACACTTGAAGCCTGGAAATGAATACCAAAGGAGATAAGCTAAAAGCAAGATACTATAAGAGGCCTACTCCTCTCACAAACCACCCCTTCCACCTCACTAAGAAGCACTCTGTATGTTCAGTAGACACTCTCTCTAATGCTCTGCTTACGTGTGTCAGCTAAACGAATAGCTGTCCAAATCCTGCTTTACGGTGTATGGTCTGTGGATACAATAAATGCTTGAGGAAATTGGTTCCCGCTTTAAGGGGAATTGGTGACAGCATAATACGCACAAAGAGCAGTGTCCCATTTCCGCAGCTAAAGTAGAAATTTCTCGAAGACCAGGATGGTAGGGTTTTTATTTTTTTTATTTTTTTGAAAGTCAATGAAATGCATTGACTCTATTCTGACAACAGGTCCAGGATAACCTCACATTTGAGTCTGACAAGAGGAGTTAACAGAAATGGGTCAGCCACTGAAGGGACTGCTGAACCCTGCAAGATTTTCAAGGAAAGACACGAGAGTGTCAAATTTCCCGAAACTGTCTACCACGCAGAGAGAGTGGCAGGCTGCCAACGCCTGGGCTGTGTTAACTAACCCCTGTGAAATGCTGGGAACCTGAACCTCCACAATGCCTGCCCTGCCACTCAGCCGGAGAGCAGGACTGACGTTCCAGTTGCCAGAGGCCTCACAGACCCTGAGCCAAGCGCTGTTCATCACAGAAACTTCCTTTTCCTCTTAAGGAAGGAGAAACTACTTGATTCAAAAATCGCATCGACATGAAGCAGTTAAAGGGTCAATTTTAAGTATCTGGGCACAACAGAATAGCCTACCAATGTGGCAGCAACAAGTTAGGCTCATTAAACTGCATTTTTCAACTCATCCGGTTCGTGCATCAAAACACTGCTGTTGTTACACACATGTAGCCAGGACCACATTTATTCACATAACTGTTAACCTTTCCCTGTAAATCTACGGGACCCGAAGCTCCTTGAGAATATAACCAACTCTAGCTTCCTTCTCTCTGTATCTGCTGCACTTAGCACAGTGCCCGGCGTGGAGTGGACATCGCATAATTGTTTACTAAATCAACAACCGGATGCCTGCATCAGGACAGTCAAAGGCAGACTATGAGGAAGGCAGGAATGCTGCATTATTACTAGTAAGATGGAGAAAATCATCAAGCAAAGGTGACAGCAAGGATTCCAGAATGAGGAGAAAGCGTGAGAGACAAATGACGGCTCGGCAGGCACGGGAGAAGCCGGGTGATGTCCACCCAGGGGACTCCTCAGTGGGTGTTTTCAAAATGCCAGTGTCTGAACCACCCTCCGTGAACTCCTTCCATCCTGAAATATCCTTACAACATGGACAGTGGAGGAGGGTGATGGGGCAAGTGTGCATAATCAAAGGAGCACTCGAGGTAATTCTGAGAAACGTTCCTCCAGGTGAAAACTGTTCTTCATTCCCTGGCTTTTTAAGAAACCTTGGCTACAGATATGTGATCATTTTGCAAGCCAGGAGCTGCTGGGAATGTGGTTGTGCACCAGCAACGTGCAAGTCTCACAATACCCCGCCCCTTGTTTGAGAGCAGGCCACTGAAGGCGGCACGCGCAGGTCGGTGCTGGCGGACAGGTGAGAGCGCGAGGCAAACAGGCGGCCGAGAGTACCTTGGACGGGAAGCCCTGACAAGCCTTTCCGCTGTTTGACATTTCTTAGCAGTCGGCATTCAAATTCTGGGCAGAAACTTTAAGCAGTAACAGACAATGTTTCTGGAAAACAGACGCCAAGATTACAACCAGAAGGAAAGAAAGTACCATTAAGATTTCCAAACAGGGTAATAGGCAGGCTGAAGCACACAGGGTGGGGGCACAAGTAGGTTTACAGTTGTGAGCATGCAAACCACAGTTTATTCTTGCGTTATCATGTATTAGTTATTGTATTATTTTCCCTGGGAACAACTGTAAACCTACTTGTGCCCCACCCTGTGTACAGAGCAGTAGAGGTCCTGCTTCCAGACTGGCGTCAATGATAAACCCCCCGCAGCCCAGGAGGGAGCCTGCTTGACCTTTAGAGCGTCACCTTCACACAGCTGAAGCTTGTTAAAGGCGCAGCGCTGTCACACCATCAAGACAGGCCAACTCAGGATTTTGGAAACACTTTTCCTTCAAAGGATTTAAGGAAAGAAACCAGAGAAAGGGAGTCTGCCTCTAAGCCAGGCCAGCTCTAGCGGAGAAATGGAGTGTTTGCTTTCGGAGGTCTGGCTCCCCTATCTAAAATATTTACTGTTTTTGTGCCCTGGTCAGTTTGGCTCAGTGGATAGAGCACCAGCCTGCGAACTGAAGAGTCCTGTTCAAGGGCATGTACCTCGGTTGCAGGCTCAATCCCCAGCCCTGGTCGGGGCGTGTACAGAAGGCAACCAATCTATGTGTCTCTCTTGCATCGATGTGTCTCTCTCTATCTCTCCCCCTCCCTTCCACTCTCTCTAGAAATCAACAGAAAAACATCCTCAAGTGAGGTTCAACAAAATAAAAAATAAAAAATGTACCGTTTTCACTTATCTGTCCATTATTTGATCCACCCCAGTCAAAAAATACCCATTGGGCACCTGAGTCCCTGCCAGGCACCAGAGACCCAAACACACAAGGTCTGATTTGTTGCTGCCGAGGAAGTGTCCTCTCTAGCCAAGCAGGCTGCTCCCCGTCCTGCCCGGGCCCTGGCGCCTCTCCCTCCCCCACCTCTACCGAGGAAGGGCCTGGTAGCCATCACTCAGGCCACAGCACGCAGGGCCACCGCTATCTCCTCGGGGCGATTGGTATCTTAAGTGTCAGTCTACATCATCAAGGCTTTGAGCTTTCCTAAAACTTCAACGCTCCTGACGCAGCGTTACATTTTGGTGACGCAGGGCTGGAGGGCAGCTTCAATTACCACACAAAGCCCAGAGGCCTGGGTGGTGTCAGCCTGAGTGAGGGCAGCCTCTGAATGAATTTCAGAGCAAAACCCCTGCAAACACGAACGAGAGCAGCGTGGTTAGGCATTTACTACTTTCAGGGGAAAACATTTCAAGAAATTTGTAAAAAATCTGTATTGTAACAAAACAAAGGTACATGAACCTTCAATAAAATCCTCTCTAATAAAATGGTAATATGCAAATTAACCATCACTCCGCTACATAAGCCACACCCACCAGCCAAGCCATGCCCACCAGCCAATCAGGGCGAGCATGCAAATTAACCCCAATCCAAGATGGCTACAGCCACAGTGAGCAAGGTTTCCCAGGTAACAGAGCAAGCCAAGCTTTCCATAGCCGTTGCAGGCCTAAGCCTCCACTCAAGCTACAAAGTTTCAATTATAGAAGGTAAACGAATTCAAACAAATGGCGGCAGAATGGAGCTTGAGAGAGCAGGCCAGGGTTGCTGGCGGCAACAGGGGAAGCAAAGCTTTCCGCACACCCTGGCCGGGCTCACCCGCTTAAGTCTACAAAGTTTCAATTGTAGAAGGAAAATAAATTCCAGATACCAGGGCCTCCCCTTGGATTGCCAAGGGGCGTGGCCGGCCTGCAAACCACCACAGGCCCCTTGCTCAGGCCACTCCATGCCCCAAGGGAACCCCACCCTGATCCGGGACACCCTTCAGGGCAAACCAGCTGGCCCCCACCCGTGCACCAGGCCTCTATCCTATCTAAGAAAAGAGTAATATGCAGATTGATCATCGCTGCAACACACAATATAGCTGCCCCCATGTGGTTAAAGATCCTGCCCCCATGTGGACACAAGGTGGCCACCACAAGATGGCCAGCAGGAGAGGGCAGTTGGGAGGCACCCGGCCTGCAAGGGAGGGCAGTTGAGAGGGACCAGGCTTGCAAGGGAGGGCAGTTGGAGGTGATCAACCCTGCAGGAGAGGGCAGTTAGGGGTGACCAGGCCGGCAGAGGAGGGAAGTTGGGGGCAAACAGGCTGGCAGGGGAGCAGTTAAGCATCAACCAGGCTGGCAGCGGAGTGGTTAGGGGGTGATCAGGCTGGCAGGCAGAAGCGGTTAGGGGCAATCAGGAAGGCAGGCAGGCAAGCAGTTGGGAGCCAGCAGTCCTGGATTGTGAGAGGGATGTCCGACTGCCCGTTTAGGCCCGATCCCAGGGATCGGGCCTAAACGGGCAGTCGGACATCCCTCCAGGAGTCCCAGATTGGAGAGGGTACAGGCTGGGCTGAGGGACAATCCCCCGCCGTGCACGAATTTCGTGCACCGGGCTTCTAGTATCTTCATAAAGCTTATGGTAGTGTAAGTGTTGCTCAGTAACGTGCAATATATTTATCAATAAACATAAGTCCTAAAAACGCCTTGGCGGTGGAGCCCTGTAGTGACCATACTCAGTACAACTGCTACCCCACAAGGAGAACAAAAGCACAGCGTTACCCTCTACGCGGGGAGATGAACAGGGGGTACTTACTTCTGAAATGTCCTAGAACCACTCTGCTTACCTTAGCAGAGGAATATACTCACCACAAATAAACAGAATGAATTAGGATTAAAGAATAAACACTATTATACATAACGGAAATCTTATCACCGAATCACTGTATTTGTAAAGTCTTCCAAATAAACACTAAAACTGAAATAATGCCAGCCCTGCATGTGGAGAGAGCCAGAGCTTTCTGGGGATGAGGGCCCCCGCCGCACATTCAGCCCGTTCCTACTGAGCGCCCAGACCATGGCTGACCCCCCGAGCCCAAGCTTCTCCCTTTAGGAGAGCCACAGCATGCCCTTCCTCGGTCTAGGTCAAGGTCAAGGTACCCCCTACCCCGCCCCATCCTCACTCTGGGTCAGAAGCCAAGACTGAGGCCTGCCTTCCCTCCCTCAGCTTTCAGACATCACAGTCAGGGCCCTGCTCAGTGGCACCACACGGCAACATTCTTTTTCAATCCATAAACGACTGATCTTCCAGCCAGGATGGCAGAGGCTCCTGTAACAGCTCTCAGCAGCAGAACCTTGCTGTGACTGTCATTATAAACAGAAAAGACAGACAGGATAAGGAGGGTCTGGAGAAGGAATGCCCTCGGGGAGGCACCTGGGAAGGAGAGGAAGAGGGGAAACCTGAGGTTCTTTCTCTAATCTTTCCTTCCCCGAGGAAATCAGGTTAATAGAAGTTGTCCTGTTAGAACACACCTGTCCCCAGCTCACTTGTCCTGGGTTTTGTTGACCACTCCCCATCACAGGCCGTGGTTGTGTGCTCCCCCCTCGTGTGGCTTTCTCCCCAAATCTAAAGCTCAGTGTTGAGGCCCCAGAGCTTCTGCCCGTCCCGTCCCCGTTTGCCTCTATAGCCTCCCCACTCCACACATGAAACTGCTCAAGACCCAACTCAAGTGCCATCTTCCAGGAAGCCTTCTGGAAACTTACTCTTGCCTTTGCCCTCCTCCCATCCCTCCCTTCTCTGAGCTCGGGCAGAGCTCTGGGCATGGCCTCTGTCACACCCAGCTCCATCCATCTGCTGGCTAGTGTTTACAAAGGGCAGCTCGAGCATCATTACAGAAATGGCCATGACTCAGTCCTTGACTAAGAAGGGCTAGGCAGGCCCTCCTCAAATCACAGATATTCATATGGCTTTTCCTCTCACTTCATTCGAGTCTCTGTTCAAATGCCAACTCCTTCCTAACCGCCTTAGGTAAAACAAAAACAAAAAATACACACAAAAAAACAAAAAACCACAGTGCACATCCTCCAGGTCTCCAGCTCCATCCGCTATCCTTACCCTGGTGTATTTTCTCCATAGCTCTCACTACTGCCTGATAGCCATCCACAAAGACAGATGGACAGGGAGCTGTAGACATATCTAGATACAGATTTTTAAGTTAGTTGTTTGTCCACTAAAATGTAAGCGCCATTAAGGCAAGGCCTTTAACATGTTTTAGTCTGTGCGGCACTGCCCCCTAATATCTGGAATAGTGCCTGGGACAGAGTGAGTTCTCAGTAAGTATCAGTTGATGAATACATGTGTGGGCAGATGATAATGTCCCAACCAAGACAGGAAACTGGGTGCGGGGGAGGAGTAGGTGAGGGAGATCAGGTGAGGGTAGAAAGACAAATTTTCTCATTGAGACATTTTAAGTTTGAAGTACCTTGTTGGGCAACCAGGTCGGGGGGATTCCAGTGGCAACTGGTCAGGAACCAAGGAGAGGAGTTTAGAGCAGGTGATATAATTGGGGAAATGATCAGCATGTAGGAGGTGACTAAAGTCACAGGTAAGGGTGAGATTACCCTGAAAAGCATGTTATATAAATAAGGGAAGAGCTGGCTATTGTCTAATAAAGAAGTAACAGTACCTTGTAGGGATGTATTTTAAAGGAGCCAGTGCATTGAAATATCTGATCTCTTTATCTCTTCAAGGCTTAGCCAAACTACACTAGACAGCAAGAGCTTGATAAGTACTTACTGTATATATGAACATCTTTTGATACTAAGAAAGATCATTTTTAGTGCCATCCTATCCTCACAGCATTTGGGCACAGCATGGATTCAAGAATGGCACGTTCACCAAGGCTTTTTCCTTTTGCAGGACTCTGCGTTACTCTAGTCCAGTGGTTGGCAAACTCATTAGTCAACAGAGCCAAATATCAACAGTACAACGATTGATATTTCTTTTGAGAGCCAAATTTTTTAAACTTAAACTTCTTCTAACGCCACTTCTTCAAAATAGACTCGCCCAGGCCATGGTGTTTTGTGGAAGAGCCACACCCAAGGGGCCAAAGAGCCGCATGTGGTTCGCGAGCCGCAGTTTGCCGACCACGGCTCTAGTCTGACCAAAGATTACGGGACACTCCGGCATTATCTACAGCATGAAATAATTCTGTCTTACATTTCATTATGTAGTGGGGGGAAGAAAACAAGCAGGAACACAAGGACTCTTTCCTACAATGTCCATGAACATGCGTGTTTACCATGGCGCAAGCACTGTAGTTACAGCTTTAAAACTTAAATCCACAAGGAGAAAATCTTCCTGGCACAGACTAAAAAGTAGTGACAAATATGGCAATTGAGCTCAACTCAAAGGCTGAGTTAAATGTAATGGTCCAATTTCAAGACAGAAAAAAAAAAAAAGTCACTGGTTGACTTAGGCGGTTTGCTTTTAAGTCTGTGACTAACTGCAGCTTAACTAAAAATAACCACCCAAGTCAATGATGGAGAAACTGACGTCACTCCGAGTGCCCCGCTAGGAGCTGGTCCAGGCGGTGAAGGTTCAGCACTACCCGCCCCCTGAAGCAACGGGGCTGGGCGCCGCCGTAGGTGCTGCGGCAGAGGGTCTGCAGTGAGGGCCCCGGAGGAAGTGAGCAGTCTTCCCCAACTGCGACTACACACCCCTGCTTTTATCTTTCATTTTTCTGTATGAGAATTCCACTTAAAGTTTGCTTGAAGAAAACACTCACGGTTAAAACCCTTTGGTAGCTACTGACCTAGAGCAAATTAATTCTGGGGATAAAGACAAAAGTTTTAAAATTAAAATGTTTATACCCATCTTCACAACTGAATCAGAAGTATCTTGACGGGGATTACCACGAGGGATGGTTGGTGCTGAGATTAAGAGGGACGCAAATTTTATAATTCTGTCATGTTTGAATTTTGTATTAACAAAAACTAGTAATACTTTTCTCATCAAACAAGTGTCAGAGATACTTTACTTCAGACTACTTGTCTTTCCTATTTTTCATAGAAAACAGATTTTAATTACATCTAGTTGTTTCCCGAACAACAATGAAATTCTAATGAGGCTCCAGACATGACTGCATTTATGCTAAGAAACAAGAGAAAACGTTCCATATTTAGTCAATGGTAAAAACCTATTCATAGAGAACAATTATTTAGGGGAATTGTGTACATTGGAAACATTTTTTTCCCCCAAACAACTTTCCTAAGATGCCTGTATGCTATTCCATTTCAGATGAAAATCAAGTGTTTCATGTTTTAATCACACAATTGTTTCAATGAAGAAGCAAGAACACCTGCAGAGAACAATGGACTTGAAGGAGTTAAAACAGAAGTGGATTTCTCATGCCAGCCCTCCTCCCAATCCCCAATGAGGAGGGTACATTCACGTCAAGCTCTATGCAGCGCTAGTTCAATCATCTCTGCTCTAACTCAGCCTGGCGAGTTTTGTCTTCAGACTGAGAGACCCACAAACAGCAGACACTGAGGCTCTAGCTCACAGGGAGTTTTTCAGGTTTTCCTTGTAAAGATGGAGGCTGGGTACCTTCCATCCACCGGGCGGAGAGGCCAAGCCCTGCACTGCTGGGTCCCAGGAGGAAAAGCCGGGCTCCCAGATCCTCCCACGCTCTACCCCTCCTGGGACCCACAGCACACATGGGAGAGGCAGTTGTCGGGGTTAAAAGTACAGTCTGGCCACAGAGCCCCACCCGGCTAACTGACCCGCAGAGGACTGAACCCTGCCCTGGGCCTCACCACCCCCATTCTCCAAGCAAATGTGCTAACGGACTCCAGATTCCTGAACTATGCCTCAGATGCATTTCCAAACTCACACACACAGACAAAGTGATGGGACATGATTTGTCTAGTGAGAGAACACTTTTCTTCTTTAATAGCTAACCACTTACCAACAAATGTTACTACAATCAATGATGAACAACAGCTCACAACTGGTTTAAATCCCTTCCTCCACGAGGTTCTTCTGTAAAGAGGATGACAGAGCCCTCACTGAAATCTCCGGAAGACACTTTCCTCAGAGACCATTCTGCCGAGGAATCGGTGTTGGCTCCCGAGCTTTCCCTGGCGTGAGCTGAAGAGCCTTCATGCTAGAACAGGCCAATTCCTCCTGGTGCCAGGCCTTCTGCTCTCGCTGCCCCAGCGCTCCCTCAGTGTAACCCAGAGCTGCCGACTGCCGCGCAGGGAGGACCTCGGAGATGGTCTGTGCAAAGCCATCATTTCATCAAAGAGGGAACTCGAGTCCAGAAAAGAGAAGTGACAAAAAAGTCTTGGTGGCGAAGCCCTGGATGGCAAACGAGGCGCTCCCTCCTGATCCTGTGTTCAGGCCAGGGGATTGGAATCAGGTTCCCTCAGGCCCGCCTCCAGCCCCCACCAATCAGATGTGCCTCAGGCACCCGGGAACCATGGGCAGAAAGGGCTGAGGGCCTGGGTCAGCTCGTTTACCTCCTTCACATATTAGGGTTAAACACAAGATTTCATTGGAAAGAAAGGGTTTCACAGTAAATAAACATCTTGAAAACCACCACATGGCAGAACTAACTTCAAATAAAAGGCAAGTTAAAAAAAAGAGAAAGAACTAAAAACATAGGGTCTTATTTTAATGAATGTGTCCTTTCATAACTGGAACAAGGAAAGAAAACAGCACTAAAACCAAATGTTATAGCTTAAGAGGCCTCCCCTTTATTTTTTGCCGGCCCAGGGAAAGCACGCAAACAAACAAAGACTAAGAGGAGAAAAACAAATGGAAGATAATATATTTTAGCTTCTAGGTCCCTGGCAAAGTCTTAAATCCATATTGCATTGACTGAACAATGTCAAGAAACAGAGTGCAGAGGACATTCGCCTCCTATTTTAAATTCCTAAGATAAATCTTTACTAAATAAAAAGAAAGAAGAGTTTTCATAAATTACCTGTGGGAAAAAAAAAAGCAAGGCTCCCACTTTTACCTTCTGCTTTCCCATCTGCTGAACATCTTTAATGGCTTTCAATTTCTCCCATTCCTAAAAATCAAAAGTCCTTACAGGTGCTCACAAGCCCCTGAACGGTGTCTCTTTAAGGTCAGTGAAAGGGAGGGAACTGTCTGTCACTGTGTGGTAGGCGAGAGCTGGATGCCATTTGCAGAAGTAGTAGACAGCCCTGGGGACACTGGGAATTCAACAAGTCACCAAGAACTATGTTCACTGTGGTCTGACATTCCACAAAGAACCTTTTCTTTGACTTTTTAACGTCTGTCATTCTAGACTCATACTGGAGCCAGATGATTTAAAAATCTTGCTTCAGACAATCTTCTTAACTTATTTAAGGTAACAGCTTCCAATACCATTGAACCAAACAACCTCTTTGCATTTTATAGACCATTTAAATCCAGCAAACCTGACCAGTCAGTAACGCAGTCATTCTTTACAGGAAGTGCCCTCCCACTAAGTACCGTTCTTTGGGGAGTTTGTTAATAGGCTCCATCAAGTCAGCTGGGTCTAAGCCAAGTGTCCTCTCAGTACGATCCTCTGAGAAGATCGAATGTCATCTTCTAAACCAAAAACCCTTCTTACTTCCTTTCCCTCCCATTCCCTCCCACTCACTCCTAACTTTCCACAAGCAACATTAGCATACAATGCAAATGAGAGACACAGCCATTTCTAAGGAAAGAAGTACACAGCACGTTTTTAAGAAGTCAAAAGATAATGTCACAAAGTACTAATTTCCCTTATGCTCTAAGGTCTCATGAATATTAATATGGGTTGTTTTATAAACTTGGAATGCTACGAGAGGCCATCCTGGTTAGCCTCCAAGCCGTCTTACTTAAGTGACCTAATTCTTATGTTCCACTTTTGAAGATCTCCAGGACAGAAATTCCACAATTGCCACCAGGAGCCTGACTTGTGGTTTCATTTCCTTCAGAGTCAAAGGGGACTGCTTCTCTCAACTTTTTTAAAGAAGTTAAACAAGAGCTTACCTCTTTTTAAGGATGTCATTTGAACCCTGAAACTGATAACTAAACAACACAAAAGGGAACAACCAAGAACAAGGCTACAGGCTGACCCACAGACTGGGAAACGGGCCTGGCTTACTGAGGCTGGTCATGCTGCTCTCTCCGCCCAGATGCGTCTGCACACACCCTGGGTGTCCGCATTAATGACCAAAGTCCACAAGGTTAAGAAACAACTCTCCAGCTCCTGGAAAGAAAGCAGCTCATGAGCAATGAAGAAGTATTTCCTGGTCACTGGGGAAACTCTTTCCCAGGCCTTCCACACTTTCTAAATGAAAAGAAAATGTGGGGGTTTGGTATCCTTTTCCATTTCTGTTTTTCTAAGGGTCCCCTAAGCAATATCATGCTCAGATTTCCTACACTGGTCTAAAAGAACGTTCCACTGAACTATGCCCTTGAAACCAGTCTTCCGGAGATTCTGCCCGTGGCCTCCTGGAATTTTTCAATGAAATTCAAAGGAGATATTTACCTGACCCCAAATGTTATCCTAATGAAAACCCTGTTTTTGATTCCTTGAACTCTTCCCTTTCTCTTTTCTTGTTATGCCCTCTGGGAAAGAAAGACAAGTACAGATGTTGGCTTGACCTCAACTGGCAAACACCAAGACAATCCAGTTCTAATAGCTTCTCAAGAACTTGGACAGCAGCACAAAGATATTCATTATGCTCCCTTCTCGGGCATGGTCCTTTGCACTTCACCTCTTTGGAGGATCAATGTAAAGACAGGAAATGCCAGCACATTATCTTGGTGACAAAAAAACAAAATGTCAATCACAGGAAGAATAGGGAATATTATGGATTTTGCAAAAGCAAAGAAGAGAGCAGAAACAACAATCACCTAAGGAGCAGAGAGGGGGAGGAGGGAGACCACTTTTTTATAATTAAAGAATCCGAATGAGGCCGAGTCCAGGCTCTGTCCGGCAGGGGGCACACGGGGAGTTTTGGAATTGGGCACCGACAATCAGGGCTTAGTTGATAATTCCCCCCCTCCTTTTTTTTTCCAAGAAGGAAGGTTCCTGGTATGGAGTTCCATTTCAAGTAGTCACATGTACCTGTTTGGCTTGGGCTATTACACGTACACACACAGCTGGGTTGAATGTATTTCAGGGTTTTCTTCCTCCATCTGGGAACATCCCAGAGACATGCCAGCCATGCACAGGTCCAGGGAGACGGAATCTTCAGAAACTAAAATCCCAGTTAGCAATGATTGTCCTCCTCCTCGTCATCATCATGAATTGACTGAGCCCTTCCAAGGTGCCAGGCACTGCGCTGTTAACTCTGTTTTACAGATGGGGACCCTGGGGGATGGGGTGGGATGGAGAAATACCTTGCCCAAGGTCAGACAGCTAACTGTAGCACAGATCCTGTGTATACCACCTTCCAGTGGTCTAAAGGCTGTAGGATCTCCGAGGAGCTCAAAGCGGAGGGAATTATAAGCCATTTTTACACAGCACTTTCATCCCCGTAAAGGGCTTGAGGAGGAGGAACAGCACCAATTCTGGAGAACAGATTCCCAGCTTTAAGTACCAGATTCACCATTTGTGATTTGGGGGTAGAGTGACTCTAGGATAGCCAATTGCTGTCCACTTACTCTCCTCTCGAAGAGGCCAGTTACTCAAGCCTCTAAGAGCTTTATTCCTCATCTCTAACCGGGATCATCATCATGCTACCCCACGGGCAGCTGTGCGGATTAAGTGGGATGATTCTCTAATGATAAAGCAGGACGCAAACACTGACTGTTCTTTCATCTCATCCCATTTGATTTCCACGTTGTCTCACTGGCACTGGAGCGCCATCCCAGCTGGCTTTCCGGGAGCTCTGGGGGATACAGGAACAGTAGTGTCCTCGTGTCACAGATGCCGGAAGGGAAGCCCAGCACCCGGAGCCATCACCCCAGTGCTCTGCTCCCTCCTCCACCCTCTGTCCCAGGCACCACAAAACCACGGCACGCTCTGAACACGGAGCCTGGGAAGAGGACTCCCACTCATGTTGGTGTCCCAGTGGCGATCCCACGCAAGGCTGGTGCTCAGCCCGCTGCTGTCCCCCATGTTAGGGGTATGTATGCACATTAAAACACAGCAGCAAGAACTTTCAGACTTTATAGAAAAGTTAAGTTCATTCTAAAAGTCTGTCCCATGACCCAATTTGGGGTCCTCTGCTTATTAATATAGGATAAGCTGTGTTTTCTAGCAATTATTATTTGAAAAGCAGCAGAAAAGGGCATTTCAGTATAACAAGAACTAGAATATTCTATATATAGTGGTATGTTCTTTTAAGTTGTTTTTGTTGCCTAATGAGTGCTTACTGGATTTTCAAACTCAGTAAGTTTATTTCTTGATTGGAGGTAGGGAGAAACCTTAGAGCTGTTGCTTCAAAAGAACTATCCGATTATTATAATTACTCTTTCCTTTCAATCTTGACCTTCAGTATTAGTAATCAAATAAGGTAATGCTTATCGTCACTAAAGTCCTTACCATGTGAATTGTGAAAAACAGATATTAAGCAAGGCAATCCCGAATACCTTGAATTTCTCTAACAATATTAAAATGTCTGCTGCACAGCCAATTAAAGTTAGCTATAGAGACTCACATTTTCCACAATCTGCTGCAATGGTTGATGCTCGTTGGCCAAGAAGCCAATTGGTGCCTTCTTAGTAACTAGGACAAATGATGACAATGTTAGACACTGCAAGCTAACCATTATGAAAGAATTTCACCACTTCTAAGGGCTTGTGAGCCAAGAGTAAATGATACAACAGGAGAAGACCACCAGAACATGCTGACATCTTCACCCTCTGCTTTTGTCTCTACGTCCCACACCTCCTAGACACAGGGACTCGGGCCTGAATCCTAAATACTCCATGTCCACATGTTAGCTATTATGAGTAACTGTGCTTGAAATTTAATTACACATCTGCTCTTCTGCAGCCTCTGGACATCTTATGAATTTCTCTGACAACTGTTTGCAAAGGCCACAATCACAGGCATCTGTAACTGGATCCCAGCTACAGGGCAAAACACCACATAATTCCAAGAGGCTTTGGGTCCAACCTTATTTGGTTTCTTGTCTCTCTCGCTTTCTTTGAAACACTGCTGAGCCTTCAGATTGCAGAGAGAGCTGACTAGCCCCGGAAGACGATGGCTGGGTCCTCTGTATCCTCCTCCCCACCACAGGCCGGGTGAATCCTTATCATCGCCCTTCTGGCTGTGGCCTCCCTGGTTTCTTCAGCAAAAGGCCTCCTGGCTGTGGCTGGGGGCAGGTGGGGCTCATGGCCAGTGAGGGCCTCTGTGCCAGTGACGTTCCCCTGGTGGTTTCTGAATCCCGGAAGGAGAAATGGGGATGCACCCTGGCTCCAAGTGCGCCAGAAAGGAGATGTGCCAGGACTTCTCCAACTCTTACACCCGGGTCGCTCAGAAGCCGGGGCTCCGGGGCTGCAGCTGCCCTTTCTAATTATGGTTGGCCACTGGCATGACACGTGACCTTGAACACAACTAACCTCCCTGTGTCTGTTTCATATTTTAAAAAATTGACAGCACCCACTTCTTAAAAGGATTTCTGTACTGTTCTATCTCTCATTCTATGAACACTCACAAGGATCAAGGGGGGAAAGTTCTTGCACCTTCAGCCACACACTGATCCAGTAACCCTGGGCACATTAGCCTCCCTCTGGGAATTTCAGTTTTCTCATCCAATATCTAGCTATCTCCTATTTTCCTTATGAGGAACAAAAGCAACAAGGAGCACAGAAGTCCTCAAAGATGAAGCATTGGCAAAATCTAGGTATTATTATTACTGCCATCCTCATTATCCTCTTCAAAAGCTCCATGCTGAGGGTTAAAAGCTCTGGAGCCAGACAGGCGGTTAACTCCAGTTATTTAACTGCTCTGGCCTCAATTTACTCATCTGTAAAGTGGGGATGAAATAACAGCACCTAACTCAGAATTATTGTGAGAAAACACTTAGAGCATTAATCACACTCATTATCCAATAATTAACCTTGCTTTTTCTTATTTCATTGGAGACCTTTTAAAATAAATCACCTTTTCCAAGGCACTCAACTTTAATGTGCTAAAGAGGGGACTAATCATTATTGTTTATCCTATCTCATTTAATGCTGCCAACCAACATGTGTGTGTGGCCTAATTTATTGTCCCCTCTTTATGTGAAGTTCAGAAAGGTCAAGTGGCTGTTAGGTGGCAGCCAGAATTCAGAGTCAGGCCTGAATGACCCAGACTATGCTTTCCATTGCATTGTTTCCATTTAGATATGAATCAGCAGAAAAATAAAGGTTTCCCTTAAAAAATTAGAAAGTTATCTAATTTACATACACAGTGTGGTTCAAAGTCTACTGCAAAAAAAAACAGCTTTAGATTTGGACTTAATCAGTCAAGACTCAGCTTGAATGGCACCTACTCTTGACTTCTCTTTCCCACCTCTTCTTAACCTGAACCCCTATGAGCAAGTTAAAGGGGGCGCAGAATTAAACCTGCCCCTGCAAGGTTTCACTGCAGAATAGGATCTGTGTAGTATGCAAGACTACACCTTACAAAGGACATTTTATAAGTCTAAGTAATTAGAAAGACATCTAAATAAAACATTTCTATCATCATGAAACTTGACTTATGTAGTATGTCTGTTATGAAATGCTCTTCATCATTATACAAATGCACCCACTTTCACACACACAGCTGTATGATAGCTAGTGCCTCATTATAGCTTACTTTTGGGGGAGTGGGATGTAGTCTAGGAAGAACCAGTCAGTAATAGCACACACAAAAAAAGTGGGGGGGAGATCGCTTTAAAGGCATGTTGTATTGAAAGGTTACCTTCGGATTATTATATTTTCTTTTGACAAGTACCTGGCAAGAGAGCAGATACAAACTTAGATAAAGGCATTAACTCAATTCATTATGTAAATAAAACTGAATCCAAATTCTTCGTAGTGTACCTTGAGCCTCAAAGTCAATTTACCTGGCCTTTTGATTTTCTTTTACTATTTATTATTCATTTTTTTCCTTCTCACTTCATATATTTTTACAACTAATGAACACTGCAAGAAAAGTTTCTATCAAAGAAAGTTTGCAGAGTGTTATTTAATTTTTCCCTCTTAGTATTCAATTCAGTCTTCCCTCCTAGGAAAGTTGAAAATCACTGAGGCATACAATGGCCTCTTGAAATTTAAGTGAAAAAATTGCTGGACAATTGTGCTTAAAACATCTCTGAGGTTTATTCCTGGATTTAATAAAGATCAATATACTTTTATTACAAAGGGTATTTTACATGGAATAAGTTTATACTTCATTAAACAAAATAGTTACGTCCATGCTGGAACAGTTAGTCTTACCAAAATGATGCAGAGCGTAAGGTTGATACCCCCAGAAGAAGGTTATGCAAATGGTAACACAGACTATGCCTTACGTAACCACAAGGAAGTTCCTGATTCTCTCAAGCTTTTGGTTCTATTTAGAGATCTCTGACCCTTTATATCTGGGGATTTGTGACATTTCTGTTGACTAGGAAACATTAACCAAGTGTTTCTTGATGCTAACCTAGTGAATCATTTAATGCACTAGTTTGTGGCAAAAGAGGGCAATCTCATTTACTATTTTTCACAAAATCCCCTCATACACAGTCCCTGTCCATATGGATAGACACTCTACAGAAATAAAACCCCGTTGACTTGGTCTAAGTACAAGCTGACAGAAGAGAATTAAGATGAGGATATAACCCCTAAAACCAGTTTGTCTGTTCCCAGGAACAAGCAACAAATGAAATGCAAAGAACAGGGGGGAGTCGTTGACCTGCAGAGCCCTAACATTTTTCCCTCTGCAGCTTTGAAACTGGTTTACAGTTCCTTTATCTTTATTAGGACATTTTCCTCATCACATTAATGAGTCACTAAACAGAAGGCTTACTCAAATGTTTACATTTGGGAAGAAACTATCCGTTAAAGGTCTAGCAGAAGAGACAAGCCATAATTTGCCATTGCTTTTCAATGAAATCATCTGGGAAAAGCCAGGCAGAAGAGCTGGGACAGAAACACAGGATGACATGTAAAATCCAAAGTAAATCCTGAGACCAATGCAAAAAAAGTGTCAGCAATCCTTTAGGCCCTGTAATCCTTACCATCACCATCCCTACCCTCCTAGCTTTAGGGAGCTCTTTCTTTCTGAAAACCATCAAGGCATTCTTTGGGAAAAGTTAGCATTGTTAAAACCACACATTGTGAAAGGTAAGTGAGGAGAGAAGTCAGTGGGAACCTTGTGCTGTGAGCACTTCAGGGAACAAAGAGGCATCTTGTTAATTGAAGCAACATTGAAAGCTTGGACAGAAAAAAACAAGGGGCAACATGCACATTCATCCCATTTTCCTAGGGTTCTTGCTGGGCTTTTGTGACTAGCTTATTTCACACAGCACGTGTGAACACGGGTCCGAGAGACTGGTTCTAACTGGATTCCGGACTGAGCGCCACACAGGAGAGCCGAGAAGGATGTGCTGTGTACAACATCTGGAAAGTTTCTAAAAAGAAATGGTTCCCTTGGAATCATTTCCACTTGGTGGTCTTTTCACAGTGGTCAAGAGCACATAATAACAGAATCAGCAATTTAACACTATAGTACAATAGTGTTTTTAACAAGCAACACAGACCTATAGTTAGAAGTCAAAGGGAAGTGACACATGTGTTAGTGGAATTTCAGCCAAGGAACTCCGAGAGGCCAGAAGTACCCCGAGATGGGAAAGCATTCTGTCCCCACAGGACAGAGCGCACCCACCCTCACTGGTGCCCAGAGGAGGGGCAGAGAGGCCTCTATAAACCCACAGCAAACTCTGCTGAGGGAGTTCCTGTCTCCAAAAGGCACACCAGTGGTTCTTTAATGCCATAGCTCACCTGGGCTTGTCCCTGTGCGGTTTCTACTCTCACGGTGAGCTGTGTCAATTCTCCACTGGGTGGGGAGAGTGGGGAGAGTGGAGTTCTTTTCCCTTTCTCTCTACAAAAGCTTCACTATTATGTACCAAACTGACCCTTTTTGAACATCTTTCACTTTCTTCACTTCGAATTTCACCTACAGTAATTTCTGCCTGACCACTCCACCCTGGTAAAAATCCAGGTACATGTGAACACACACTCAACTGAACTACTCGTGGTGATTCAGGGGGTTGTTCTTTTTGAATTTCAGATAAGATTCCAAACTGTACAAACAGAGGTTCCTACATACAACCAGTCCGAACAGAATCTACTCCCAGGTTCCCCATGTCCATCAGAGCAAAAACCCAAGGGCAGTACACCATAGTCACAGCAGCATCCATCGCAGTAGCCAAAGGTGGAAGCAACAGATGAGTAGATATACAAAGCGTGGTTCACACCTACAATGGAGTATCATTCAACCCTAAAAAGGAAGGAAATTCTGACACATGCTACAACATGGACGAACCCTGGAACACGTGCTAAGTGAAATAAGATAGTCACAAAAGCACAAATACTGTATGACTCCTCCTCTACCAAGTTCTTAGAGTAATCATATTCATAGAAACAGAAAGTAGAAGGGTGGTTGCCAGGGGCTGGGGGAGTGGGAATGGGGAGTTACTGCTTGGGTATAGAATTCCATTTTGCAAGATGAAAGAGTTCTGGAGATGGATGGTGAAGATGGTTGCACAAAAACATCAATGTTCTTAATGCCACTGGACTGTACACTTTAAAGTGTAAAGATGGTTAATTTTATGTTATGTGTATTTTACCACAATTAAAAACAAAAACAAAAACCAACAGGCAGTTTCCACACGTGGTTTCGGGAATTTGCACATAATCTGCATCACCGGTTGGGAGCACACAGCACGGCTGGGTCACTACCATTCTGACAATCGCAGGGGCTAACGGAGATGCCCAAGGGGCTGCCCACAGGGAGTCCTTTCCCTGGGAGCACAGGGCCTGCACCAGGAAGGCCTGACTCACTTCCCTGCCTGTGGGAATCAGAAGAGAAGCAGCTCACTGCCCTGAAGTGGGCTGGGTAAAAAGACCCCTGGTTCCCTGAATTAAGGAAGGGGACGCATTCAAGTCGAGAGCCCAAGGCCCTGAGATCCCTGGGAAGCATTTCCACCTTGTAGTTTTATACCAGAGGAAGATGGGGGCTGGGACCTTAAAGGCACCAGTTGCCTCCCCAATGTACCTCCGGCTTCCCCACTCATGCTCCCGTAACGGTATCATTTCCATGATAAAAAGCCTTTTTTAAAAACTGCTCTACAAGGTCCTCACAGACTTGGTCCTTGCCTCCAGGAGGTCATAATTTATGATACACCACTGTGGCCACTCCAGCTGAAACATATGGACAACAGGCTGGGATGCTAAATCGGTGTTTGGGTGGGCAATGATATACTTACAGCACATGTGGCAGAGGTTGAGGGCACACCCATTTTGGGGAGAAGAGGCAACCGGACCAGAGAATGAATAGAACAAGTATGTGAAGAACCTGGGAGCGACAAGCATAGTCTAGACTGGAGGGGAAAGACCGGGTCAGGTTTCGGAGAAGGCCTCTCTCACGCGCCAGCAGTCATGGCCTGCCTGACTCAGTCTAAAGCATCCCTGCAAGCTGAGCCAGGGCATCTTGCTTGATGAGGCAAGAAAGGCAGGAGGTGGAGAGAGACCTCATTCCTATCGGTCTTCAAGCGAATGCACAACAGCAAACACTTTCATAGTGCCTATTATGAGCCATTCTTCTAACACTTTATAGATATTAGCGTAAGCCTCATAACCATAGGCACTGTCTTATCCACTGATGGAGAAAGCAAGCCATAAAAAGGTTAAGGAGCTTGTCCAAGGGTAACGATTGTGCTCTCCTGCTTCTCTGAGAGAACAGCTATGTATGTATCACACCAGTCAAGTAGAGAGGCTGAGGTACGTTCAGCGCTATGTAGCATGGGAGCTCTGCCCCCCTTGTTTTTAGGGGGAGAGGCGCAGTAGAGGTTTGTGTAGAGACAGCCTCCAAGTCAGGCTGACATGGGAAGATGTCAGCTCTTACCAGCTGAGTGGCCTTGGGCATGTGAATTAACCTGAGTATTAGCTATTCACTGCATCTGTAGTAAGTATATGCTCTCTACTGCATCTGTGAGGGTTAAGTAGGGCTCCTGGCATATACTCAATAGATAGAAGCTAGTATTCACCCAGCTGAAAGCTCTCAAAACAAGCATCAGACACACAGTCACCACCTAATATGTTAATCTAAATTATATAATAAAATAATAATGGCTATAAGTCTAAACTGGCACGCAACAGTAGATTCATAGCCACACCACTACAAATCTTGAACAGTTTCTTTGCCATACTGTTTGGGGAAGATTCCAATAATTTTTCCTAAGTGTTCCCTGGGATAGTTAAGAACCAAGATGAAAGAAAGAAGAAAAGAAAGAAAGAAAGAAAGAAAGAAAGAAAGAAAGAAAGAAGGAAGGAAGGAAGGAAGGAAGGAAGGAAGGAAGGAAGGAAGGAAGGAAGGAAGGAAGGAAAACCAATGGGTAGTACACCCATGTGTTAGTTAGCAGAATGTTTTACTTAAAACCATAGTTTAGTCCTGCCTGGATAGCTCAGTTGGTTTGAGCGTCTTCCCTATATATACATCAAGGTTGTGGGTTTGAAACTTGGTCAGGGCACATATAAGAATCAACCAATGAATGCATAAATAAGTGGAACAACAACTTGATATCAATCTCTCTATCTCTCAAAATCAATAAAACAAATTTTAAACATAGTTTAAAAGTTAATTTAAAAATGACATTTTACAAGCCTTTGATTCTAGAAAGCCAAACATTTCAAAATTAGTAAATCACATATAGAAACTGGGCAGTCTCCAAAGACCAAAGCAAGAACATGTATTATACATCACATGTCAAACTTCAGAGGGAACCATCAGATGAGGTTAACCTTCTGAATGGGTGCGAGCACTGCGTTCTCTCCTCCCCCAGCGGGGAGCCTGCTGACCAGCCCCGGGCTGGGCTATCCCCCAGGGAACAGCTATCCCTCAGTGACCAGACAGCAAACTTCATGTGTACCCAGCATGTCCTGCACTCACATGCAAGAATATAAAAATATTGGGCAACACCACCTACATGGGCACAGATGGACATGTTCCAGGGCTGCTTCAAACCAGGATCTAAGGTAAAACAAGCTGGACAAGCCATGTGCAGATGCCCCTCCCCCGGTCAGGATGCAGGATTCTCCTTCCTGGAGACAGGCTCTATTTTTACAACAGGCTTTTCTATTTTCCTTACAGACTGCTTCAACTATAACAGCACAAACCAAACATCTGAAATAATGAGTCACCTATTGGCTTGAATCCGAAAAACCGGGTCAAATCCAGTTTAAGCCACATCAGTGCTTAATAGCAATGTGAGTACAGTGAGTGGACGGATTTCTGCACGCGCCCCCCCCCCCGCCCCGACCCCCGCAGTTTACACAGACTATCTATCAGGGGGGACGGTGTCTTGGGAACAAGAGGCACGAAGAGCTGTCCTGGTGTTCAGGATGGCATGAGGACAGTCCATGGCACTCCTGGTCTCTGAAGTGCCCCTCCTCAGAGGGGATTCCAGACAAAGAAAGCCAGAAAAGAAACTCAAACTGACTGCATTTTTTCCTTATAAGCATTTCTGGCAAAGGGTACTCTGAGAGAAAGGGGGGTTTTCATGAACAATGATGGTATTAAGGAATATCACCCTTATTTGTGGATTTAAGTTACATTTGTTGTTCTTGATTACAGTAGGTAATAAAATTGAAATGTTCTTTCATCAGTTTTAGGGGGGAAAGTGTCACAATTCTCTAGCTGTTCCACACTGAAATGAAGAAATGGGTTACAAGAGTTATAATAAATTATAATCAATATCATAGGATATCCAAATTATACATTTTTCCTCCTTCATAACAGAATGTCTACAATTAAAGCCAAATAAATATTAGTGGAAACTGTCTTGAGAAGACACACAGCTACAAGATTATTTCTCAGGGAAGATGCAATAAGAATGGGTTCTCATTCCAAAAGACTGGACTTCCAGCACACACCGGCCTGTCTGAGATAAGCTAGCTGGGCCTGGGTTATCTCACAGGAGATAAGACGCACCTGGAGGAAGACCCCGGGGAGGTACTTTACCTCTGCTGAGTGATGAGTGAAGCATGCAGACATGAATGAGCGATTGAACATCTGAATGAAGTAGCCCTGGGATGGAGAAGTTCCAAGAGTATTTTTCCTGAGTCTCACAGTGCCCAGTTTTCCTTTACTGTAAATCAGTTTCACCTCTTCTAAATCACACCAGAAAAGTGAGGAAGAGACGCACAGTGAAAATTACTGATCTTCCCTGGGCAATCCTTGTGATTTTTATCTCATCACTCCAATGCTGGGTGAAGGAGTCATGTGCCTGTCTGCGACTGTCCCCTACAGCCTGTCCCAACTGTCCAGACACCAGGTCCCCCGGAGTCCAAGCACTCAAAACCCAACTAGGAACCCAGAAGGCGGAAGAGGCTCTGAGCAGGGAATTGTTGTCCAAGACTAGCAAACCACATTCTGACGCTGGTAGAACACAATTTATAAATAAACATCCACAAAAGGCAATTCCTCCTTTTATGACAATGTTGATAGTCTCTTCTGTTCTCAAGTTTTTGCCCTCTTCCCTTTAAAACACAAAAAGTGACTTTGCCCTGGTCAAGTGGCTCAGTTGATTGGAGCATCATTCCGTACACGAAAAGTTTGCTGGTTCGATTCTAAGTCAGGACACATACCTAGGTTTTAGGTTCGATCCCCTGTCAGGGCACATACAGGAGGCAACAGGTTGCTGTTTCACTTTTTCTCTCTTCCCCGCTTCTTCCTCTCTCTCTAAAAAAAATCAATAAAAACATATCCTCAGGTGAGGATTTTTTTAAAAAGTGTTTTAAGTTGTTTATGTTCCAGAGTCTGTAAATTCATATAAAACCAAAAACCAAACATTTAAAAGGAAATTCAATTTGTAAGTACTGACTTAATAAATCACAAAGTAGTATTTAACATACCAAACATGATCATTTTGTAAGCAATGCAAATGCCAAGCAAAATCCCAGCCCTTGTTCCGTAAGAGTCACCTCTGGGACCGGGAAACTCACAGAAGATCCACCCCCAATAAATCAGATGGCCGGGAACGGGGGAACTGCCCCGGGCATGGAGCCAGGAGATGAACTTTCTAAGCCTGGCTTTCCACTTCCTGTGTGATCTCAGGTACATGACATCTCTTCCCTGTTTCCTCAATTCTAAACTGGAAGCACTGTATCAAAAATAATTTAAGTCCCTTCCATCCTAACACATACATTTTTTCCATTTTCTCCCAATCCTAGAGTTTTTCTCACTTAGGAACCTTACATCTCTTAGTTTGGGACAGAAGCAAGGACAAGGGAAGAGAGATGTGCCAAGTGCATCTCAGGGGACATGAACAGACTGATCCAATAGGATAAAAGGATGTGGGAGAGAGAGGAATTGGCAGGGCAGATTAGAGAAGACAGTGCATAAGAAGCTTGGAAACTCACAAACTCTAATCCTTCATTCTCTCCCCTCTGCCCCCTCCCCCCACCCCACCCCCCACCTTTTAAGGCACAGAAGAAAAGAAAAGTTGGGAAGGAGAGAGAAGTGAAGTAAAAGACAGTAAGTCAATGAACATCTGTCAAATGAACGTTATGCTATATTATAGAGTAGAAAGGGGTTTCAGTAAAGAGCCACATGGTCCCTAAACTCTAAAGGTGGAATTCAGTAGTTCTCAAACTTCATAGGCATTAGTAATGCCAGGCAAGCTTGTTTAAAAAATACAGATGCCTGGGTTCCACCCACCCATCCCAAACAAAGAATCAGAATTTCTAGGAGGCAGAATCGAAATGTTTTTGTTACTCAGGACAACTTGACAACAACAACTAAATAACAATGGAAGACAAGTGCTGGATGATGCAGTTAAATACACAGGCTTTTAAAGGCAACTCTGACTTAGTTACAAGGAACAAATACAGGTTAAGACCAACTTTCCCAACACTATATGCCAAGGTGCCCAGAAGAGCCACAGTGAACTCACAGGAGAGTGAAGCGGTATTTACATTTTTTCAAAGAAAAAATAAGTGAATTGTTGCCCAGCCGGTGTTGCTCAGCGGTTGACTGTTGATCCATGAACCAGGTGGTCACAATTTGATTCCCAGTCAGGGCACATGCCTGGGGTTGTAGGCTCAATCCCCAGTAGGGGGCGTGCAGGAGGCAGCCGATCAATGATTCTCTTTCATCATTGATGTTTCTCTCCCTCTCCCTTCCTCTCTCCAAAATCAATAAAATCATTTAAAACAAATAAACAAAAAATAAGTGTAATGCTAGCCACTTACAACTAGATCAAGTTAATTCACAGATTGCATTACATTCCTTTTGATGACAGCATCTTTGTGAAATTGTTTTTTGGGTTTTTTTTGCAATTGTTTTATGATAAAAAGTCAAGTATATGTGAAAATCAATGTGGAGCAGGAAATGAGAATGGAAGTGTCCAAGCTAATTCCAAGGTTTGAATGCTGAATGGGTGGACTCACTAGTAAATAACAGTGGTTATTTAAGAATGAAATAAATTTTAAAATTTTATAACGTGAAAAACATTCTTCTTAATTTATATGTATTACATTTTCCAATGGCAACTAAGTTGCTGGGACAAAGACTTAATAGGTTGTTTGTACTTAACCACTTAAAAAATAGAACTGTTCGGTATTTCTTCAGAAAAAATTGTGGAGATACTTAGAACACCATGAACAGAGATGCTCTGGGCACTTGTGGGTCAAGGCAACCTTGCAATGAGATTCTTTCCCTAGACAACCCAATTCACTTGCTCAAAACAGATCTGCTTATGTCGCATTCCGGAGAAAAAGCATTCTAGCTGCGTTCCAGAGAGTGCTTCTCCATACACACATGTGAGCAATGGACAATCATGAATGTCTCTCCACTAATTGGCCAATAACCTCATGAATTCTCTTCTTCCATGTTATATTTCAAATCACATTCCAAAGTAAAAAAAAAAAAAAAAAGTATCTTGGTTTCATGATAAGCAGGATTCTATTTGTGGAGTCTTCAAACACGAGCGAGTCTCATTTCACAAAATTTGAACATACAGTAGTTTCAGTCAAGCAACAAGCCACAGGAAATGTGGGGCTCTCTAACAGCTGGAATACCCGACTCCCTAGCCCCCCCACCCCATCTGATCTCCAGCCTTTTCCTGGCAGTGGTATTTGTTTGTTTATAATACATCGGTTGGTCCTCTGTGCCCGCAGGTGTAATTAATGGTATGAGTTTTATTTTCTCAATTTATGTGAGTTGGATTTTGAGTCTTACATGATTCCTAGAGATAAAATTAAGAAGCCGAGGGTAAACCCTCCTAGAGATAAAATTTGGGGAGGGTAAACCTTCCCCAAATTAAGAAGCCGAGGGTAAACCCTCCTCTTAGCAGGCAGAACTTGAATAAGAGGAGACCGTATGTCTAACACGGGCTCTGCCTGCCAGTTCAAGGATTAAACAAGTAACATCCATCAGGATTGACTGCCTACCCTGGGCATCTGTCTACTGGACGTGGCTCAGGTGATGGCACAGTGGCCAGAGCGAGGGAGACATCCTCTGCAGTGTCACTGCCTCGGCCATTCTGAACGCTGAGCCCTTCAATCTGGGGATTTTTTAATTGACAGCTTCCGGAATTCTCTTGAGAAAACGCTTGGAAAAAACCCCACAATTTTTGAAGTGATTATTCAGAGTCAAGTCTCTGACTAGAAGAAAATTTTTAAGTAACCAAGCAAATCTTAACTGAGCCTTGCAGCAATTTATCTCTCACTTAGATTAGTACTGAGCACACAATATACTGTCAGGAAGAGCCGCTTCTTCAGGCAACAGAGGAGCTCAAATAAAGGAAGCTTTCCCACACGTGAGGTTGTTTTGAAAGTTGAGAGCAGTGCACCTACTGAACTCCTATAGTTTTGACATTTTAAAGGGGAGGTTTTTCACTTCGAAATGAGCCTTTCAAGTAAAAAATAAAATTTAGATATATTCTTGTCAAGTGAGCAAACTAGATACCAATTCTAACAAAAGCCTTGTTATTTCGTATTAACCTAGTCTGTGGCCATACCAGAGTTTCAGAGCAAAAGTTAATCAGTGAACAGCTTCAGTTTGGGGTTGGGGTTAATGAAAAGAGAAGCTAAAATTACTGCCCGAGTTAAAAGGTACTTTCTCTGCTTTCTGAGTTTCAAAAACCAAATCATAAATCTTTTGGAGAAAAAAAAAAATGACTAACGAATGCAAGCAGACCCTCTCAGTGGGGTATCACTAACAAAACGCTATGAAGTTGGTAACTCAAGTACATGCTCCGGCTGAGAAAATACTCCCCACGAGGGAACATAAATAGCAAATGGCCAGGACAACGCTCTGTGATGGCCTGTGTCTGAACTCAAACTAGCTGCTTCAAGGAAAAACTAACTGAAACACCAAAAACACTAAAGAGTAAAAGGAACCACATTTAAATTTGCTCCACACTTGACCAGCACGTTTGCCATTTGCCAGACCCCGCAGGCCAACAGGGCACCCACGTCAGAAAGATCAAGTAGCTCCAGGCAGGGAAGCCGCCGGGGAAAACCTGTGAAAATCCAATGACATCCAGCAACTCCCGCCATTTGGTCTGGTGATGAAAGGAGAAGTGAGATGTCGCCGAGGATGATAGATATCTGCACCCTTGACTTCTCTGTGAGGATAAGGTAACAGAGCAAATGCCTTTCCGTGAAGGGCTGATTTGCTTTGCCTTCAGATGGAAGCTGAGATGATTCCACCATGTTCACAAAACCCCCTCGGACAAAGCAGGCCCCAGAGCGGAAGGTGGCGGGAGTGCAGTCGTGATCACTCGGGAAGCCTCTGCCCAGGACCATGGTCTGCAAACTGCGGCTCGCGAGCCACATGCGGCTCTTTGGCCCCTTGCGTGTGGCTCTTCCACAAAATACCACGGCCTGGGCGAGTCTTATTTTGAAGAAGTGGCGTTAGAAGAAGTTTAAGTTTAAAAAATTTGGCTCTCAAAAGAAATTTCAATCGTTGTACTGTTGATATTTGGCTCTGCTGATTAATGAGTTTGCCGACCACTGGCCCAGGACAAGTGCCCACCAACAACGCTAATTATTCTCAGGTTTGTGTATGAATTAAGATTCAGAGTGAGGAGCAGAGTCTTTAACACGGAGATGTTTGTACTTAAAAAAACAAACAGGTAAAGACTAAATCTAATTAGAGTGTCAACATCTCCATGTAGCAAACTTATACCATCAATGAATTCAGCAGCATTAGAAGGAAAAAAAACAAAAAACAACCAACACCTTCCCCCCTCACACTCCTCAGGGCGGGCAGGAGAAAAAAAGCCAGAGGACTGAGGGGGAAGAGGGGGAAGAGGGGGGAGAGGGGGGAGAGGGGGAAGAGGGGGAAGAGGGGGGAGTGAGGAGAGTGGGGGAAGAGGGGGGAGAGGGGGGAGAGGGGGGAGAGGGGGGAGAGGGGGGAGAGGGGGGCTACTTCTCCAGCCTTTGAAGTCATCCAGTTCATCCAGCAGGTGAACCAAAACATGGGGGGCAGAACAGTTGTTGTAAAGGTTGCAGCTGGACCTCAACACATGCATTTAATGCGAGTAGTAAGCTCCTTACAAAAAGTTAAAAACTTTTAAAAATATATTTATGTGGAACACACAAAGTTTATTAGACTGTTCCCCTAAAAATACTAATGAAATATGGCACCACATTTAAAAAGTGTTTCCACTGAAATTTCCAGAAAAGGAGAACATATTTGATACATACCCTGGAGAAGGGCAAGTCATTGATCCAGAAATACACACACAGTGAAAGGGGATGATGACAGCAATGAAGATGGGAAATAGAAAAAAAAAAAAATTAAGGCCCGAACGAGACTGACATTTCTGTGACTCGTTATAACTAGGTGGCTGATTATGTCACAAAAACAGTGAAAAGTACATTTCCTTACAAAACCAAACAACCTGAAATTCGTACCTGCCAGCTTCTCTAAAGGTGTTGTATTCAAGTTAAGGAAACACAGCCTAGAAAGGAACACATCCGTCTCAAATTCTTCCCTTTTTTACTCAAACAAAAAAATATGGCACCAGAAGAGAATGGCATAAATTTTGCTACATAGGGATGGTTGATACTTTTATTAGATTTAGTCCTATGGTCTTAGAGAGCGAACCGCTGTCTGTGGGGGAGCCAACGAGGCCGAGTTTGACACGCTTGCTTTAGACCCTTCACCACCAACAGGCACCACATAGAAACCTGAGGATGCGCCCAGTGTGAGCACTTACCTCGGGCCGAGGACGCAGGCCTGGGTTCAGTGAACACACCCAAGACGACTCCTGGAGCCCAATGACGTTGGGGAACAACCTGCCAGTGCTGCGTAACACCCAAGCCAGAGATCTGCTGCCACAGGCCCCCCAGCCAGAGCAAATCCCAGCAGCTCTCGCGCACTGAGCACTGAATACGAGGCAGGCCTGTGCCAATTAGTCACTTTACAGCACGTTATTTCACTTACACCTCACCACCCACCATGAGGCAGGTGCACTTCATGAAGCTAGAAACAGGCTCAGAGGAGTGAAGTAACAGGTTGGAACCCATGCCCGGCCCACACCATAGCCTGTGCTCTTAACCACCACACTGAACTAACTTATTGATTAGCTGACAGCAAGCAAAGTCTCCAGTTAGAGATCTGAAAACTACTGTCCTCTTACCAGCAAAAGGTTTCAAACCTCAGAGGCAATCCCTTTTCCTTCCAGTCATTTCTCTCTTCCTCATTACAGCCCCTCAGGAGGCCCCAGCAGCAAGGGAAGCAGCAATACGGGACAGGTGTTAGTTACAAGGGTTTATACTCTTCACCAGCATTTCTCTTCAGGGAAATATCTCCCCAAGAAGGGACCCTGACGGAGGAAAAGCAGTCTGCTTAGAGATGTTTGCAGCAGGCTTATTCATGCCAGCCTCAAACTGGAGAAAATTCAAATGTCCTAATATGGGGTTAGCTGCACAACACACTATCATATACAAAATGATGAAATACTAAATGAGCTATGCAAAATGAGCAGCATGTGGGTAATGCAGCTATATGGAATGAAAAATCCTAACAGTGTTAAATATTTCGAATGCAATAGTATTAACCCACCACTGAAAACCACAAAACGTCCCACACAGATACAAGTTCAGAACCAAAATAAGAAGATATGCATGACAATTCAATCTGCGATAATTTGTTGCTATGGTGGTTATAAAGCTGCTGAAAAGAAAAATACAAACTGCAACAAGTCAAAAAGAGACCAATAATAAGATTGCTATGTGATCAAAGACGCGTGTGTATTCAAGCTAACATCAGAGGCACGCCCTGATCATTGAAATTAATTTCTGGATTTGTGTCCTTAAATACCTGTCTGCTCTGTAGCTTCTTGACGGCTGGCTTTAAAATAAAGTCAATAGTATCCCAGGGAGAGGACTGAGGTCTGAGTTTCTACCTCAGTGCTGCTCAGGAAACATTCCTTTAATCCTTTTTGTTTATTCTAGTCCCTGCATTTATGAATTCTCTAAATCCCTTCTACTTAAACCATACTCCTAAACCGCTAGGATTAAAGACATGCTGAGTTTTCTACCAGAACGTACTTAACCTTATGCCTAAGCAATGTATTTACACAATTTCATAGTTTAGTAATTGCGGAATGAGCTTTGACAAAACAATGTGACCAAAAACTCGTTTTTAAAAATGTGTTTTGCCAGAAAATGTGGCAGGAGGTTTCCATTCCTTCCGGTAGGAGAGGTGCCCCAGCCCCGCTGCAGACTTCGCCCGTGTCGCTAGGCTTCTGAAGGCAGGTGGCAGAAGCCATGGCTCGCCTGGGGCTTAAATTATGTTCTGCACATTATTAGGAGGAGACGTTCGATGAAAGTCTTTCCATTAACTGGTCATTAGCTGACAAAATCAGTTATTCTACAGGACAGCCAGGCAATCGATGCAACTTTTAAAGCTGGCGGGGGCCCTAACCGGTGTGGCTCAGTGGTTAGAGCGTCGGCCTGTGGACTGAAGGGTCCCAGGTTCGATTCCGGTCGGGGGCATGTACCTTGGTTGTGGGCACATCCCCAGTGGGGAGTGTGCAGGAGGCAGCTCATCGATGTTTCTCTCTCATTGATGTTTCTAACTCTCTATCCCTCCCCCTTCCTCTCTGTAAAAAATCAATAAAATATATTTAAAAAATAAAATAAATAAAGCTGGCGGGGATCAGGAGCAAGCCACGCCCTGAGGCAGCGCCAGCCTCTGGACAGGGCGACATGAGGGGAAAGAGCTGGCATTGATGGGAGCATCAGCCATTCCAGGAGCCGGCTTCATGGCCCCTCCTCTGCACCATGGGCTGTCACTCATTGCTGCCACCATCCTTCAGAATCTCACCAGGTGTTTCAGGACCTTGTACGTCAGCATGACTACCACCAAGATCACAATACCACTTGAACTAAATAGAATTCGGACAGGCCACCTTATATACCTGTCTTCTGCGACAGGCAAGTTCACAGAAAGGCAGTGTCTTTACGCTTCTGCTTTAAAGGATCACTTTTAACTAAATCATTCTTACTGACATACTTTCTCCTTTGATCTTTCATAAACTTAACTTAGGAATCAAGACACGACAACCTGTAGATTGGTTATCTTTCGATTAATTAGCTCTACATGTTAGAATTCCTCACAATGTCATATAATCCAAGGATTAATCATTTCTGTGTAGAATTGTCAGCAGACAATACTGCTTACCTTTTGCTTACAATCTAGTTTGAGTTCCTTCCAAAGCTTTCAGAGTTGCTATTTAACCCTCACAGGCCCCATGTAAAGTGAAATTTCTTTACTCGGCCACCTTCACGAACACACTTAGCAAAATTAACATGTCCAATATGGGCTCTGATGAAGCAATAAGATTAAACAGGTGTCACCAGCAACAATTCTGTCCTAAAATGTGTAACTTGATTCAACTCACTTGGTATTTACCAAGAGCCCACTTTCTAGGTAGTGTCCTCGAGACAGGCCTCTTTAAGAAAACAGAAATAGACAAAATTAAAAATGTAACAACCTTCTGTATCTCCTCAAACATTTAAGAAAATTGGCCCATGAAACCCAAAGGCCTGGGGACACTGACTCGGAAGCTCTGACGCCTCTCTCCTTTCCCTGAGCCTAAGTGGCCATCTGGTTTCAGATGAGCGTCTCGAGAAGCGGCATTAACTTTTTATACCACCGGGGACTAGGTCGTGAATTACTGCTCAGGGCTCTTTAATGTACAAGACAGAAATTTATTAAATAGCAATGAAGTAGTAATTACGAAATGGTTCCCCGGTGGCTCAAAGAATCAGTAATTAACCACCACTTACTGCAATAAGATTGTGAGTTATTAAATGGCACTGAAGGAACAGTTCATTAAATGGTACCTTAGTGTCCTGAAAGAGTCATTTCCATACGACTCACCATGAGCCTACTTAGACTCTGGGGGGCTCCAGCTGTTCACTGGGAACAACGTAAATGGTCACACAGCAGCCAGCTCCAGCCTGTAACCCTGAGGCACTGTATGCAATGTGCCCCTCGGACGTGCCCGCATTCTGATCCCCCTGTGACCTGAATACTGACAAGACAGCAGCGCCCTGAGTCTATCACAGTCCTGTCTCTGTTCACCAATCCACACCCAAAGCCGTGGTGTATCTTCTCCCATAGGTTTATATTTTGCCATTCTGTTGTGAACAAAGGGCATTTAAAAATAAACTATGGCCGAAACCGGTTTGGCTCAGTGGATAGAGCGTCGGCCTGTGGACGGAAAGGTCCCAGGTTCAATTCTGGTCAGGGGCATGTACCTTGGTTGCAGGCACATCCCCAGTAGGGGGTGTGCAAGAGGCAGCTGGTCGCTGTTTCTCTCTCATCAATGTTTCTAACTCTCCATCCCTCTCTCTTCCTCACTGTAATAAATCAATAAAATATATATTTAAAAAATTAAAAATAAACTATGGTCTAATCACAAATAAAATGTGCAGCGTTTATTCCAACCTCCTCCAAAACGTCTCTTCTATGCATCCTCATTACTCCCCTCCTCTCGGTTCCCACTTCTCATGCCCATTTTACTCTAGACCAGCCTCGTCATAGCTGTCCCTTCCCTCCAGTCAGTGAGCCCAGGCCTTTAAATCAAAATTCAACAGGAAAAAAGTCATCTACTCTAGAAGGCTTGATCTGATGGGGAGAAAAGACATTGAAAAACTCTCCAAAACTACCTTAAAAGTTATCCTTCAAATTCCAGATAAGTTTCAAAAAAAAAAATCCTAAATTGGTGGTGTGTTTTTCTCCTAAGCTAAAGGTGCCTACACCTTGTTATTGCAATAATCACACCAGGAAAAGTCCACATTTCGTAGATCTATGCAATGCCCATGGGGTGCACATAATGAACTTGAAATGTTGACTCACTCTGGACAGTAAAAAACACACACTAAAAAAAGGTTTTTAAAGAAGATACCTGATATCCTTATTATTAGATGAACTCAAGAAAGTGTAAAAGAAAGATAAGCAATTAACCAATGAACTGGTAAAAAGTTTCAGGTGACACCAGGGGATGAACAAATGAGATCAAGGAGATAAAGTTCAAAGAGGTGGAACAACAGGTCATTAATCACAGGGATCTGGGAAAATGCTCCCAGACTGAAGCAAAGGGAGAAAACATTCTGGAAGAAACCAGAGACGGTCATGAAAGCAGGTGCTTTGTAGTAGAAATGCTAGGCTACTCCCCTGAAGATTGCACCTCCAAATAAGAACTCAAGAGTTAATTTTTAAAATCCCTATCAAATTACAAAATAGTATTTGCTACTTTTACTGTCAAAAAGTTCTCTTTAGCAAAGTTTTAGGAGTAATATGAAAACGTGGAACACGACAGATTGATTGTCCAAAATAAAGACTGAAAGGGGCCACTATTTTAATTGCATAACCTCTGATGTGATGATTATTTTTTTTAAGTAAAAAAAAAAAAAAAGACATAACCATACTAGAATAATGTAAGGGAACATTCATATTGGATATACATTGTTGTTTTTCAACCACAGAAGCTACAAAATTAATCATTAAACCTGTCCTTAATTACTTATCCAAAGTCTATTTGCCAAGAGGAAAAAAAAAGTAGCTAAAACATTTGGGAAATGTTATTTAAAATCAACACAAGGCCTTCTTTCATTATGGGGTAATAAAAAATGATTCAACCTTTCTGCAGGTAGTCAACCTGTATGAAAATCCAAAATAGTTATACCCTGACTCAGTAGTTTTAATCCATTTACCGTATGAGATAATTAGACAGGTATAGTACAAGGATGTTTAATGGAGCATTATTCATAACAGGGAAATATTTCACCTATAAAAGATCAGTTAAATAAATCATACACATTCATACAATTTATTGACATGGAAAGACTACCACAATCTATAGAAATAAAATAAAACAATGCTTTATAATATGATCTCATGTACCTAAGGTTGTGTGTACATATGCATGATGACCATAAAAAATATGAGCAATAATTATCTTCAGTGCAGCTCAGATTCAGTTAAGGTTTTATTGCTTAATTATTGCAAAAAAAAAGTTTATGAATTGCTACAAGCCATCAAATAAATGGGAGGATGTATAAATTCTTCCAAGGTACCAGTAGTTCTTAAAACCAAACGAAACATGCAGCGTTCATCAAGCAAGGGATACCAGTTCCTGCCCCAGAGCGGGCAGTCGATTGGGCCACAGCACCGGTAACTGTACACTGTGTGGTCTGGCTCCAAGGACAGTGAAGAGCAGGGCAAGGTCAACGTGGGCTGAGGCACTAACAAAGTCTTTCAAAGTGGAACTCGGCCTGGCCTTTGAACTCCGTCCCTTGTTAGCTTCTACACCATGACAGAATCACCACCTGACCTTGGCCCATGAGGCTTCTGGTCTCTGTTCTCAATAACTGATACACCAGAGCCTGAGGAGGAGGTGCTGAGCTGAGCCCCAGCCCCAGGAACCACACCAGAGACTGCAGTCAAGAGCATTTCAGGGGAAACAGCCCCAGGTGAAGGCCCTGAGTGGGGCAGGAGCTTGGTGGCCGAGGATCAGAAAGGTCTCAGGGCTGGGGCAGAATGAGCTGGGGCTGCCGAGGCAACGGGACCACATCACACCGGTCCTGGTGTGTCTAGACAAGAAATTTAGATTTTACCTTATGTGCAACAGGCCAGGATTAGGAGATTTTAAGCAGGGAGTAGATGTAGTCTAATTTGCAGCCTAATTTATATTTTTAAGAATCCTGATAGCTGCTGTATATGGATGGTGTGGAAGCTCAAACTTAAAGTTGTACTAAAAATCTACTGTTAAAACTCAGAATGCACATGTGGTTCAGACAAGCTCTGAGAAAACACACACACACACACACACACACACACACACACACACACGGTAGGTGCTTTACTCTTTAAAAGACCATGGACATTGTAAGATGCTCCTTTCTAGAGAGTGAATTTCTCTCACAAACAAGAAAAATAACAATTTTTTTTTGTGTGTGGGGGGGTTTCCTCCAAAAGGCAAAACAGAATAATAAGAAAAACTATGTTCTTTTATAGTAAAGAACAGTGCTTTCACTAGACATTTGGTTATAAATTAATGCAAAGTTAGCTGCCCATTGACAATGAAGCATTTCCCACTCTCTAATTACTATTCAAACTCTGATACTATAAAAACATCTCCTCTCAGATTAAAGAGAGTCTTTTTTAACTAGTTGAATAATGTTATGGAAATATAAAAGCCACCCTAGTCTTTTGCACAGCTTTCTTTTTAGAAATCCACAATAGGAAAGTAGCCAGTAAAGCAAATAGTTAATAGTGGAGTATGATTTGCATCTTTTAGAAACGGAATGCACTGTCTAATCATCCCTCCAAAACTCTGAAAATATGAGTACTATTTATCTAGTGCCTTCTGTCAAACAGTTAGAGTCTTTACAAAAGCATCCTCATAATAACCCATAAAGAGAGGAGAGTCTGCTATAAAAGTTCATTGGGCATGAAAACTTGGCTCAGCTATTCACAGCTTGGTCCAAAAGCAATTATTAAAATTAATTTTTAACAGCAACAAAAATAATTTGGCTGAAAGAGTAAACTAATAAGCGGTCAAATGCTTACCCACGGCACATTTCCTCCACACAAAGGCTGCCATTCCCTGCCCCAATACCCAGAATTACTTCTATGAAACCAGCCCCTGTAAGTCACAATGGCTCCGAGGCCTGGTGCCAGGGCCCGAATCGAAGGCACTGGACTCCACTTTCGAGCAGCATTTGGTCCTACATTTAAAGTGCCCTTAAAGCTGGCACCAAAGGGGCTGGGGAGATAGTGATTTCCTAATGAATTAAGGCTGAGCAAAGGGCCATCCTTCATAATGCATGTGGGATGGTCCACTAATTGCTCGAGGACAGACACACTCACCCCAGCCTCTCTCCTCTGAGCTCCACCACATGCATACCTGAGGATGGATGGGGTGGCTCCGTTTTAGGTTCTGAGTTTAAAAGCATTTGTGGGGAAAATATGCCTGGGCAGTCCTGGCCCTGAATCAGGTCTGGCCTCCCTCAATGCCCCTGGGCAGACTGGCCTGGCTTGCCTGGGCCCTTGCCAAAGAATCAGGACCACATCTAGCTGGCCCCTAGGAAAAAGGGTGTAATAGAAAAATGCTGCAAGACCAACTCTACCTACCTTCTACTCGCCAGCGACTCTCCTTTCACCTCCAGTGGGTCTCAGGAGGGTGGGCAAAGTCAGAAAGCTTGTTCTTACCAAACTCTTACCAGAGTGTCTGAGCCTCTGGGTAAAACCCACTCATTTTAAGGAGAAATACTCTACTTTCTAGCTCCCCCTCTAGAATTAGAAAAGCAGTCCTAAATCAGACGATTACAATTGTTTCTCACACGATTGGGCACCCAAACATAGTTCCTATTGCAAGATTCGATCCATTTCATTGTAAGTCTCTAAGAAAAACTCTAAAATCTTTTCATTATATTTGAACTTAAAATTGTAGTAAAACCCATATTGGCTCTGTAAATATAAAAATACAAGCATCCATATAACTCCTGTTTAGGAAAAGAAAAAAATAAGTCTAAAAGGTTTAGAAACAGGGAGAAGGCCTTAAGATCCCTTTAGATATTTTATAAGAAGTAGCTATTGAATACTCAAAACATGCCAAGTATTGCTCTAATCCACTTGATCATCACAAAAACCTATGAGGTATTATTAACCCCAATTTATAGATGAGGGACTGAAGCAAAGAGACTTCAAGTAGCTTCCCAAAGTTCACCCAGCCAGTAAATGTTAAGAGCTGGTTTCAAAAGCAGGCAGCCTGGCCTTTTAACTACCAGCTGACTGTAGAGCTGGTTTTATCTTAGCAAGTTCGTTTATAAATCAAGGTTCAAGACTCTTTCTCCACCATAAATTGCATAAGAGCCTCTGACTTGTATCTCCAATGCGGGTAGTAGTACATTTCAGGAGTGATGCCTACGCAGGCATTGAGGATTCCTGGTCCCTATTCCCTAAAAGCCTTTGGGCAGACTAATCTCCCTCCCAGATCCAACCCCCTTCTCCCTCTAAGTGGGGGAGGAGGGAGGGGCAGAGGGGAGGGGCAGCCCAGCTCCAGTTGAGTAAACAGAAAAGGACATCAAGAACATTTAAACAAGAAGTAGCTGTTAAAAAGCAAAGGCAGATGAAATTAAAAAAAAGAAAGAAAAGAAAAGAAAGGAGAGACAAAGGGAAGACACATCCCAGAATTCCTACCTTTTTCTGCATTGCTAAACTGGTAAAGACTGGTAATAAAACTCCAGCAGCTAATAGAAAACTGTTTTCTAAAAACAAATCCATATATGGTAGGCATTCTTAATCTGTTCTTTCATAAACTCTAAACCCCAGATTTCAAATTAATTTAGGACCTGCCAGACAATCTTCAATGCACATCAGTTCTCTTGATGGGAGTGTGGTGAGAAGCCCTTCCCTCTATCCAGCCTAATCTAAAAGAACAGATTGTCCCCAAATTAAAAAATTTAAAAAATCAAATTCGGATTCAATACCTGGTGCTACAATGAATAAGAACCTATATTCTGACACAAGGGGATCGCTCATTTGGTTCTAAAAATATAAACCACCAAGGTCAAGCTGATGGACATGTAAGAGATACAACACCCACACTCCTCCCTCAGTCCACCCCTTCTTCCCCACCATCCGAAGGGGTGCCAGTCTGGAAAGACCATCCAAAGGCTACTCCCCTCGATGACTTTGCAAAGCTGCTGCCAGGACGTGGGATTTGAAGTGCCCAATGGTGCTCATGCTCTCAAGACCAGGAAACCTTACAAAACAGTCACACTGTCTCCTCACCACCCACTACCTACTCCCCACTCCCGCTCCTCCGCTATCTAGTCTTCCCTTCCTCTTTCTCCCATCCCCTTGGCAAATCCAAACCACTCGTCCTAGATGAACTCTGTAACCACCCTGACTGAATCGCTACTGAGCACACTTTACACAAAAATCACAAAGCCAAGAAAAGGACTTGGGCAAGATTCCCAGGGCAGCCACACCCCAATTTCAGAGCCACGCCAACAGCTGCTCAGCCTCCTTCATCCCTGGCCTGTGTCCGGGCCTGCCCCAGGGAGAAAGGACAGCGTGCTAAAAGGGACACATGCGGGTGACCCTCACCGCTAACCCTAAGAAGCCTCATTTTCACTGGCTGTTCCTCACAGCCTCTCCTTGCAACATTACAGCTGATAGTTCCTGATATTAGTCCGACTATTCTCCCTGACATCAGCATTCACAGTGATACCCTGCGGGCCCATACTCCTGGCAACCGGGACTTGTTTGTATGTCTGCACCCATCTGCAAAAAGTTGGCTTCCCCAGCTCACCTGCCCTAATTTAGGAGAAATGACCCTGCCTGGGGGCGGTTAGTTCTGACTTTCCTGAAGCAAACCCTGGCGTCTTCATGCAGACCTCAAAGTCCGAAATGTCACGACTCTCTTTTGATGATGCATACTATATTACTTCCAGGCTTTCTTAAAAGGGCCAGTGATTTCACATTTACAAAGTTGCTCTTGGCTCTCATGTTTAAAAGAGATACCTTCAAAGAATTGTATATTTTTCCTCCCTAATCAGCTCAGCTTAAGGATCAGTCATTCTGTGTTCATAAGCATCCCTACACCCGAAGTTTCAGGGATTACAACCTACACTTTAATGCCGTTCACTTCCAGGAGACGCACTTTTTTAGAGTGCCCACAACCCCAGCACTGTGTTTAGGACAAGCTGACGTAATCTTTGAAGAATAACCACAAATCTCTGTCAAACTGTTGACTTCAGGGAGGGTCCAAAGCACTGCCCGGGGACATGAGAGCAATAATCTGGGAGAAGGTACCACAGGAAGGCAAGGACTCTGACCCTTATCCCCACAGGCAACCAGAGTGACTTCACTTTTATGTGTTTAATAGTTGTTACTAAGCACTGTTTATTAAAATTAAAATATTTGCTCATAGTTTAATAGACGACGTGGGAGAGGCATTAAAGTCAGCGGGTGAGGCACAACATGTGCAAGGTCATGACTACCCTTCATGAGTTCTTTAGGAAGACCAACAAACCATCTCTCGAGAAGCTTCTGGGACAGATTCCTGAGGTGGAGCGCTAGACAAAGTGGTTGGTTTATTTTTCAGGGGTCACTTAAACCAACACCTTTCTATAGGGCCTCCCATTTTGTGGGTCAGGAATTTGGGCAAGAAGCAGCGGGCGAGGCTCTGTCCCCACTGGCAGTGGCAGAGTTCACTAGGGGGCGTCAGTGGCGGGGGGGGGGGGGGGGGGGCTGGTCTGGAGGACCCGAGATGGTTCACTCACATGCCAGTGGGGAGGCTGGAGGCTGGGTTGGGCTGATGGCCGCAGGGTGGACATCGTACATGGTGGCCCTGGGCGTGAAGGGCAGAGCTCCCAGGAGCTAGGTGGAAACTGCATGGTCTCGTAAGGCCTTGCCTTGGAAGTCACATGCTGACACTTTTTCTCATTCTCCACCGGTCAGAGTGGGCACAGGCCCACCCAGATTTCAGGGGAGGAACCTTGTTTTAAAATCCAGAACCTCCCCAGCCATACTGGATGAAAAATAACACAGACACTCTGATAAATATACTTCGCACGGAGCCGGGAACATAGACATTCAGAATTGCCTGTTTCAAGACACCAAGCCTGAGAGAAAGGAACCCGAGTGACTGCTCTTCAGAACACTGGTCAGAACAGTGAGGAAACAGCCCCATGGTATCAGCCAGGCTCAGCAAACAGACTTGGAGCTTAGAAATTGGTCATGCGCCCCACCATTCCCAAGAAGTTCTGAACTGACGAGGCAAGGATTTGTGTACAAGGACCAGTCACTTTTATAGCTCTGGCCTTTAGAAAGAAACCTCTTGGAGAGATTTCACAGAGGCAGCCTCCCCCCACTCCCCCCCCCCCGCCCCCCGCCGCTCCCCCTCCTACTCCCAGGAATAAAACCCTAAAGCCCGTTGTCTCTGAGCTATCCTTTGCAATTTACACTCTCTGTGCCTCCGAGTGTTTATTTTCTTTTATTCACTCAATCATACTCAGTAAGGCAAGATGATGTATGAGAGGACCTGGAACCAATGTCACCTGAGGGAACAGAGACTGAAAAGTGCCTCATCTTGTTAGACATGAGCAGAGCGAGGACAGGACGATGGGCCAGGTATAGAAACTCACCAGGGCAGAAAGCCCCGGATGCCTAGCGGGGGTAAAACTAGGAACACAAGAACCTCACCCCCAGGGGAACCTATCCTCCCCTAGCATATCACTGGTCATGCGGTTTGGACCCTTGATCTTTCATATCGCTGGTCAGGTGGTTTAGACCCCCTGACCTATTCCTCCCTAAAGATAACATTTAGGTCTCAGTTGTATTTCAGCTCCAGGCCCAGAAAAGCAGCAAAACCAGACAAGCGACACTGTAGCTGCCTCAGGACCAGCTACATGGACTAATGACCCCCTGTCCTGACACTGACCAATCAGTGGAGAACAAGACCCTGAAAGAACACACCTGGAAAGCTGACGAATATTCTATTAAGATCCTCCCAAGACCTCCCCTAACATGTCCACCTGCAAGAGAGAGAGAAATACACTCAGGCAAAGGACCGAAGGTTTGCTCTCCCTCCAAGGAGCACACCCATGCCATCCCCCACAGGCACGTATCCCCCAACCTCTAAGGGACCCCATGAGACTTACAACCAGGGGAGCACTGGGCGGCAGCAGCTCGTCCCTGGCTAACTCCATGAACCTGTCTCCAAGGCCCCTTTTCTCTGACCTCCCAGTGAGCTAACGCGTCCCAGCCATTGCCTCTCTCAACTGGCCCACTCCTCATTCGGAGTGTATCTTTAATAAACCTCACTTTGCTTTACTTTCATTTTTCATTGACCTTAAAATCTTTTTTGCTTCGAGGAGAAGAAATGAGGTCCCAGCTGGTAACCCCCAATTGGTAACAATCTCACTCTCTAAGGTAGTGGTTCAAGGCCAAGATGATTTTGCCCTTCCCATCACCCTTCCCTCAGTCGCCAGAGTACATGTGGCAAGGTCTGGAGCCATTCTGGATGGTCACACCTGGGGGAGGGGAGTTCTACTGGCATCTCATCAGTAGAGACCAAGGATTCGGCTAAACAGCCTATGACGCACAGGACAGGCCCCAACAAAGAATTACTCGGCACAAAATGTCAGTAACACCAAGGCTGAGAAATGCTGCTGTAACTGAGCAGACACTATGTTCATCTCCCTATTTTTGAACAACACATGTAAAGTTGAATCTCTATATTTAAATGCACATAACGCTACGGCTCCACTGGAATATCTCACTTTAAAAGAGGAGTTCTCCTACAAGTCTGAAAAAAATCATCATTCTCATCACGAAACCATCCTTTACCTTAATTTTAAGAGTCACTTTTAATTTAGATGGCCCAGTCACATCAGTAATACTAAACACAAACAAAACACACAAAACAGATAGAGGATTCAGTCCTCAGTGGCTCCTAGCCATGTGCTCTGGTCTTTTGTTTCTCAAAATAATGAGCTGAAATGCTTATGCACGGATGCAAGCAAAGCCAGGTTACAGAGGGACAGGGACTCTCACTGCAGGCTTTTCCATCTGTCATCTCCCAGCAGGAGAACAATCGCAGCAATGACACACAGTGGCCTACTCTGACCAGACACCCTGTCCTCGGCCACCTGCCCCCAAGACAGCCCAGATGCCTGCCCACATGTCCATGGAGTTACATCCTTCCCTGCAGGAGCATTCTCACGTGCCCTGCTGGTGGTGGTGGTCACACGTTGGTTTATCCTTACAAACCAAAAGCTGACCACTCACCAGACAGAAAACACCATTTATAAACTCTCCTGGAGTTCACCTTTGGGGACCTCCGAATGATCATTTTTATTGGGTCTCTTCCACCACAAATTTGTAAAGCTGTTTCCTAGATCTAACATTAATTGCTATTTTCCTCTTAAAACAAGGTCTCAACGACACCAGTACATGGCACATAAAACCACAATTCCCTCAGTGAAATAAATTACATTGCTGGGTTGGTGCAAAGGACTGGTAGCAGGCAGGGCCTGTTAATGGTGTGTGATGTGTTGCCATTCTCCCAGGACAAACATAAACACTTTCCATACAATTTTTTTGGCTTTGCACCCCCTTTGCAATGAAGATTTTACCCCAGGAGGTATCGTAGCTGTCCTACAGAGCAGATCACCACTGAGAATGGCCTTCATTTGTTAGGCTTTCTTCCCAAGAAACACCTCCTTATAAATCTGAGCACAGGACTAATTTAATCTTAAGTGTGTCAAAACACACACTCTAGAACTCCTCTGATCTTAAAGGCACAGGAAGCCCTGAGAAATACCAGTTTGCAGACGCTGTCTGCTACAGAGGAAGGGTAAACACAGGAGGCTCAGTCTGCAGCAGCTTTGATACGGAGAGATGCCCAAAAACAGCTACAAAAATGTATTGAGCCCCTCAGCCCCCCAGCAATAATTCAGGAGACTTCCAGAAGTTACTGGATTACTTACAGCGACTTGCTCCTTTGGTAATAGTGGTGATTAACGACCACTTACTGTGCCCCAGGTACGCCTTACATAGGTTTTGTCATTTCATAGAACAATTCTAGAAAGTGGGTATGATCATCCCCATTTTACAGATGAGAAAACTAAGGCCTGGAGACTAGTAATTTGACTAAGATCATAGATCCTGAGTGTGGGGAGCAGGGCTGGAACCAGGCCTGCCTGACTCCAGGCTGGGTCTTCCCCACCATAGCTCCTGCCTGAACACGGAGTCCCTTCCACCTGCAGCAAAATGGGGCTGAAAAGGGCCGTCTCTCAAACACTCCCTTCTCCAAAGAGCCCGACCTCTAGCTCTCTAATGCTAACTGGTTCAAATATGTCAACAGGCAGCCCAGTCACCAAACGAAATCCAATCCTGTGTATTTAATCATTAACATGTTTAGGCCACAGACAATGCATGCTCTTTAGACTCAGGGTGAGCTGGGTTAGCCTGTTAGGTACAACTGGGCTCCAGAAAGGGCCAGAAGGCACGGCTGAGACACCCTTGGAGCCTGGCCACCCACTGGAAGAAGAGCTTGGTCCTCTCATGAAGACCCTATGGTTCTGGCCCTGCAAGTGGAGTGATTAAACTGGGGTGATCATCAGAGATTCAATCCCGGTTCTGGGGGAAGAGCACAGCAGGGGAGGACATCATCGAGAGAAAACACAGAAGGTATAGATGGAAGGAAAGACCGACAGGGCACATCAAACACCTCTCTGGTTCTGGTTTGTGTTGTAAAATCAGGAGCAAGAGGCTTCCAAAATAACCACAAACTTTGAGTTTGATACTCCTACTCCCCATAAAACTATACTTACATGATTTATACCTTATTTGAGGAATAACTAATGAATGCACATATACTATTTCATTTTGCAATAAGAAAATCACAAATATGAACCAATCTTCTAACATATTGTATAGCAAGCTGGAACCCTCTGAATACAGAATTCTGTTACATTTCAGCTTTTAATTTTGTAAACATGAACACTATTATATAAATCTCCATGAACATTCTATAGTCCCCCATAGATGGCTTAAGAAACACAAAACTACTGAATTGAAACTCTGTCACATGCAACACAGTAAGTAAATAAATAAACAAAAAGTGTACCTTCCTCAAGAGACGATGCGAAATGCTTTTCCACTAAAAGGTTTGCTTCCTAAATTACCCTGCACAAAAGCTCCAGGCTCGTAGCTGGGAAGTCAGACACGTCCACCTCCCTTTTGTTTGTACTTTCAAGAAACCTGAAGAAAATAATCAGATTCTCCCCACATGTAAATGAATTCAAGAAACCAGATTTTCCAAATATGCTTCTTATCAACACACATGTTTCCTTAAAAATTAAACTTGTTTCTCATTTGCATGGTTTTGCACACAGAATATTTGGGGTTCAAGTAAAATATTTACTCACTTCCAAAGAGCTATGCTAGAACCTTACAACAGGACAGGCTCACTAATAATGACACCAGGGCCAAGGAGCAGTGCCCATGAGCAGCTCAAACTCAACCATGAGGGCACTAGCACAAATCACTTCCCAAGGCCCGATTTTCACTGAAAACAAGGTGTGATCAATGCCACTGTGCAAGACTAAGTTGACTCTTTTTATTCGAGCTCTAATCTGAAGCAATGGCAATCTTTCCTCTTGCTGCTCCAGAGACCTGGACACCCACCTCTGGCCCACAGAATGCCTGCCAGCTTTCGATCAATAAGCCCTGTGATCTTTAAAGCAGAGCAGAAGCCAATAACCCAGCCGATTCTTTCTGTAGTCATCAATCAGAGTTAGCCTGCAGCTGTCTTAAGCCCCAGCAGGAGATTGGATGTCCGCTGTGCATTTCCTGGAGAGAAGCAAGGAGACGTCGTACGAAGTCAGTATCTGCAGAGGTCAGGTGAACCGGCGAGAGGCATTGTTGGGAGGAATGGATTTCCAGAAGGAAATGGGTTTTCTCCCGGAGGTGGCACAGAAATTCCAACTGAAAGAGCCCGTTGCCACGGGTTCCAGAGGAAGCACCCTCATCCCTAGACCTCAAGACCAGGTGGTGAAGTCGAAAGGTCAATTTAAAGAGATACACACCCCCAGACAGGGCCAGAGTGGGCGGATGAAACCCCAAGCCGCAAGTTATCACACCTCTTACTGTTTGTGAATCTAAACAAAATTTCTTGACCTTACAAATTCTCTTAGCAACTTTTCATCTTGAATTAAATTCCTGTAAAATTCTAATTTTTAAAACTCCTTTGTAATGACAAATCTTTTTTGGGAAGTAACTGGGAAGTTAAATTGGGAGATAATTTAATTCTTCTCTCCTCACCAGCCTAGAAGCAGCAGTGTGGCTGACCATTGGGGTTCCTTAGCACAGCACACGGCACGACCCGGTTTCCTTGGCTGAGGCTGCTGACAGCCAGGCTGCAATTTTCCAAATGAGACTGGGCAGTGGTGGAGATCCTGATTCACTGGCTAATGGCATCTCTCTATCAGTGTGGAGAACTGGGTCCTCCTCACCTTCCAGTTACATCCACAGCATCTTCCACACACAGACTGCCAGGCTGATGAGCTGCAGGTGGCACGTCCCTCTGGGCCACGGTAGGAGAGTTGGGGCCCCAGCCGTTGGGAAAGGGGCAACGTCAAGCCTGTTTGCTCCACAGTTGTCTTGATTCATCCAAGGCTGAGTGATTGGGGCCATCAGCTCTCCACAGCCCGGGCTCTGCCCACCTGCAGGGGCACCACTGACCCAGACCCTCGTATGGCAGCCCTGCCTCCCACCCATTCCCCACGCCTGAGAAAGCCTGTCTTCCCCAACCATTTTAAAGAATCATGTAATCTTCCTGCATCTCAGTTTTCTAATCTACGTAATCACAAGAAAGCCTCAAGTACACAAAAGCCACTTGGCACCACTTCTTCCAGACTTTTCAGCCATAAAAACATCTCAAAGAGCACTGGACGAGGAGTCAGAAGTTACATCTTCATGCGTATCCCCCATGCACATAACAAGTGCATAGTAAGCTAATACAGGCCAGGGGCCAAAGGCATGAAGGTGAATAAACAAGACAGACCAGGGTCCCTGCCCTCGTGGGGTTTAATCCAGTCATTTAGTGTCATTAACTGAAAGTAAGGGCTTGGACAGGAAGCTCTTTCACGTGCCTCCCAGCTCACCTATTCTCCGCTCCGCGTTTGGTGCCAAGAGGGGACTGAAGCATTCTGGAATGTTCTACTTCCCTGAACAGATGCTATTTTTACTCCACATACATATAGCTCGGGCTGCACATGTGTGACTTATATCCATTCTGCCAAGCATAAACAACTCATTTTCATCCCCGTGTTTATTAGACTAAGTGGAGCCCTCATCTAGAAGGCCCACGGGCAGGCCCAGCTCAGGCTGCTTGGCACAGGGACCCTCCCAGCCTTATTCCTTCCACGTGGAGGAAATCTGGTTCCTTCAGATCAAAACTACAGAGAAACAGAAGCAGGGCTGCCAAGGCTTCCTCACATGTTGCCTGGGTTTGTTTATTTCTTCTTCATCAACTCACATCTTTTCTGACACTGCATTTCAACTTCCAGGACACAGCTAGAGAGAAAAGCTTTTAAGAGGCACTGAAGTACGGCCAACTCCTGATTAGCCACAGTAATGAAGGAAAGGAAGAGCACATGGCCAAGGCGAGAGGGCTCTCGCCTCGGAGCATCGCCGGGCAGAGAAGCATTAGTGAGCACGTGAAATCGGCCCCTCCCAGCCCTCCTCCTCCCCACCACCAATTCCTCTCAGATAACACTTCAGGAAAGCACGTGGCTGGAGTTTTACCTTCTGGGATTTCCCAATGGCACCACATCAACAGAAAGGGAGACGGCTACGTCCCCACCATCCACTTGTACAGGGAAATACCAGCCCTTGAACCAATGAGGGGAATAGGTTTTTATAAGAATGACACAAACCGAAGTTATGATTAAATGCACTTATTGGTGGTTAAGGATTTTAGTAGCACATCTTAATAGTTTTCTTATATATTTTTTTTAAATCAGAGCTAAGTTCACAAATACTAGGCAGTACTTTATGCAGTCCAGAGGGAGATGCTGGAGACTGGAAAGCAATCAGACATGAGAGTCAGCGAGCATGATGATGGGTCTGGAACAGGCTGGGCCCAGGAATAAACCAGCAGGAGGCAGCGATGGGCACCGCTGATGCCTCTGACCTTTCTGATCACAGGCCCAGGCTCTCCAGAAGTTGCTCAACACTTTGCCTGTGGCTGATTCTGACATACAAAGAGCCTTCCATCCACCGTCTCGTCTCCCCCAACTCCCACCTCCCCTGCCCTGCCCACCTTGATCACTTTTCTCCCTTCATAAGGCAGACGGGCACGCTGCTCCGGGGAATGGTGCCCGCTGCTGGCTGGTCCAGGGAACTAACGATTCAACACACTTCCTCTCTCTTCTCTTGAGGATACTTTATCATTCACTTCCTCCTCCTTTTTGCTCTGTTTCTTCTAATTATGATCACTGAGGACTTAATTTGAAAAAAAGTCAGGAGACAGAATCCCAGAGCCCCCTTCTCTACTGGCAAGACCTAAGGCAAGTGTAACCTTTCCAGGCTGTCCTCTCTTCTCTGTAAACGTGGGCAGAAATACCTGCCTGCCCAGCAGGGCTCTGATGAGGCAGCAGAAATGAACATGCGCTGTGAACAGAACAGCGCCAAACAGAAGGCACAGCTCTCACCATTCTGTTAACTCCCCACCACGTGGTTTAACACTTCGCACACGGCTCAGCTCAAAGGAATTTGATGACCGTCACGCGCCAACTAAATCACGTCAACAACAGATGACAGCAAGCCTCCCTCAGACGTGAGACACCACCCCAACTTGCAGAGGGCCCTCTGGTCTGGCGGATTTCTTCATTTTTGGGGTGAATGCATGTTCTTGAGTAACTGGCAGAGTGGTGTGGCAGGACCGATAGCCGTCTCTGTAAGGCCCTCACTCTCCATTAGGGCAGGAGCAACTCCATGTTCCTGACCGCAGTGCCTAAGCGATCCGTGTGCCTCCCCACGCCTCCCGGGTGCTATGGAAATCTGTTCCAGGTTTACCAAGAAGGAAGTGGCCAGCCCAACCCCTCTGAGGCTCAAAGGCCATCTCGCTGTGATAAAGATCTCAAAGGAGCTAATGAAATTATCTCCTCTGCCTTTATTCCTCGGTAACAACCACAAAATTAGATGAAATGACCCCCTGATCCTCTCATTTAAGGCCGATTTTATTACCTACAACCCCAATTCTCTGTCTTTGAAACGGATATGAGACCCTGAGGACCCGCAGGCCAATGGGATCAGTAATTGCAGGCTTCTCCCTGCAGGCCGGTTCCAGGCGGTTCCCCAGAGGGCGCTTCTCCTTCCCCGGGTGGGGTCACAGTCGGTTCAATCTTCATGCTTCAGAGACGTCCCTTTGAACAAGATCAAATGTTTCCCCACCCAGCCTGGTGCTCCGCTCAAAGGAGCAGCAGCTCCTTCTCACTCCGAGCATTAACGTCAGCTCAGCCAGAGAGCAAGCGAGCGGAGGTCACTGACTAATTGTCCACCAGGCTGAGCCCAGGCCCTCCAACCAGCACCTTGGGAGGGCTGGTCACCCTCATAAAAAGTCACTGCACTTTGAACCCAGGAACGAGGAGAATGGGCGCTGTTTCCCCAGCCTGCTGGGAGCTCCGGCCGTTTGCTTTCTTTTGCAGGTTGTCACCAGCCAGGGTGGGAGGCTTCTTTCTCTGTGGCCACCCCAGGCAGGCAGAGAGAATGCAGGCGAGATGAGCACGGGGCTGCCCGCCAGGAGATAAAGGGGAGGAAGGATAAGCACGGGTGGGGTGGGTCTACAGGGAGCCGGCTTCCTTCGGCTTTCAAGAGGAACCCGAGAGAACAGAATTCTGGAAGCCTCAGAAACTCCTCCATGTCAGGAATGCTAGAGAGAAAAGGAATCATTTAAAACGAAGGGCATTTGCTCATTATCATTAAAAGAAGCGGAAGAGGAAGTTTTTTTCACTCTCTTCAGCCTATTTGGAGAAGTTACTTATTCGCTAGTCATCCAATGGCTTCCTTCCACCCCAGGCCATAACTGTAAAAAGATGCAAAGGGATAGAAAACAGTCCTTTCTTAACTGAATGAGGACGTGAGAGGGACCACAACACCTCCAAACCTCCCGTAAAGCAAAAGTCAAAGATGTTCCATTTAAAGCCAGCTTTTCCTGGAAACAGGAACCTGAAGGCTTTCTTTCAAATCAGTAAAACATAGTGTATGGGACACACCAGCCAGCCAATCACGTTATGCATTGACTATGCTCCGGAAACGGAAAAAGGCAAACTCCGCCCAGAGATGTCAACACCTGGGGGCAGCTTCAAAGCCTATTTGGGAGACTTTACTTCTGTCAGAAGAAGAAAAGAGAAAGGTTTCCCTGAAAACACCAAAGACACCTGTGTGGTATGTGCCATTTCTTTCTTTCTTTCTTTATTTAGAGAGAGAGAGAGAGAGAGAGAGAGAGAGAGAGAGAGAGAGACTGTCTGTCTGTCTGTCACCAACTGCAGTCTGCATTTCAGCAATAACGGAAATCACCAGTCAGAGATCAGTGTATTAAATGGCACTGGAGTCTGAGACCAGCAGACCAATTGCTGTGTCCACTAGCTGCCTTTGCTCTGATGGTTCTCAAATGTCTACCCTGGACACAAGGGGCCCAAGGGGGACAGTGTCTTTGGATCAAAGCCAGCCCTCCAAAGCAGCTAATGACACACCCATCCCCATACACAGTCCACTGCTGAGGCACTAGCAGCCCCATCTTTAGAACAGTGACCATTTCACTGCATGAAAGAAGAGCACCATCTTAGGAGTCCAAAACACAAACTCTAGAAGCTCTAAGGAAATTCAGGAACGATATCGCTTCTTGGCCCCTCTGACTAGGATGATGTGGGGCCGTCAGGACTCCACTGCAGAGCTGTGTGACGTGTGCTGAGTGCACATCTGCGAGCGAGAACCCCTGGGTGGAGGGGGACCAGCTGGATGAGTTGGCCTAACTCATTTCCCCAACCTGACTAGAACTGGATTCTACAATGGGAGGCACTGTGACAGCGCTCTCCCAGAGGCTCAGCGAGTTGCTAATTCGTGCTCCTTGCTAAGCACTCCCCTCGTGTTCGGCAGCGTGCAGACCAGACAGGCCACCGCCACCCTGCATTCAGTTTCTGCACAGACGGCGCAACACCAGACAGTTAGCAAAACCCACCAAAACCCACCAAAAAGCTCAAACACACTCATATTTTAACATCTGGGCTTTTAAATTGCAATTCATTTTCTTAGTTTATTTTTCAAGTGTGACCGGCGAGCTGACTCCATGGAGACTGGAAATTCCTGGGGAAAGCTAAAGTCCTCGCTCCATGTGAGCCCTAGGGAACTTGAAGAACATGAGCAGGGTCAGCTGAGAGTCAAATTTCTGCCTTGTCTCTCACTAAATGCTCCTCCCAGCAGCGGCACGACTGGGTCTGCACCAGGCAGAAGAACACATGGTTATGGGACGGCTTTCACCTGGGACCTGTTGGCCGGCGCCTCTGCTAGGCCGTGGAAAGCACATGCAGAAACCAAAAGATAACTTCTTTCTCTCTGCTCTCGTGCTGCACACACCTGAACCAAGCAACAGGAAAGGCTGAGTAACGAGCAGTGTTCATGGAAAAACAGGATAAGAAAGCAGGAGCAAAACCTCAAGACCACGTTCTCCTATGTGAAAGGGGTCTTTGGTTAGATTTAAGTGCCCTCCCCCACCCCGGCTTCCAGGAACTCCGGCACCCACCAGTTTCTGAAAGGGACCCAGGCCCCTTCTGGCTCCAACATTCAAGTGAAACACCACCCGGGAGGGGTAGCTAGACCCAAGCCACAGGATGAAGCAAAATGGTGTCAAGCCAATGAGCGCACCTCGCAAAGAACCCAACGTACTAAGACGTATGGGGAAAACGGAAATGTACTGATTTAAAAGGTTTTTGTTAAAATGACTTAAACCTAAACTGTGTTTTAAAACAAATGCTCAAGCCACTCAGAAATACTTTTATTTCCTCTGGGTGGCTAACTGGGAACGTCTATTGCTTGCTCCCTTACTGCCTATACCTTGAGATCCATGTTCAGTCCTAGGGCGGCCCAGCTCCCAGGGTCTGGCTGGCAGACGTCTCACCCGGGGCAGCCAAGAGGGCTGGGTGCTCAGGGCCGCAGGTTGTCACTCAACACATGACTGATCCCTCCCAGCATCACTTACTGCTCAAGAGGAAAACAATGGCACAGCAACCCCTGACATCCTTTCCAATGGGGGTAAGAATCCACACTCCTACTGACGGACTATATTATGATAAATTCTCAATTAGGCGTGGTAATGTGAGCAAACAGCCATGTAATTAATCCAGAAAGGCACTCTACAAATCATTTCACGGGTTTAGGAATACATTATGATTTTTTTTTTTTGTACCACAGTTTAGTTTACTGGGGCATTTTCTCCACACCCCCCCCCCTCAGACTAACGTTCATTCATTTATTGAAAGTCTGTTCCATGCCAGCCACCATGGTGGGTGGGAGCTGGCAGCAAAAGGAACTGCACGGACCAGAGGAAAGAGGCGTGCACAAACGGGCGCGGGAAGCTCACCACGGCCAGCGCAGCCTGTGGCGAGAGCAGAGAAGCAGACAGTCTGATGCATGACAAGTGAAACTGGGGCAAGGTCTTCACGAGGAAAAGGATTCTAACGCACCTATTCAGATGGCGGGCAGGGGGTGCCCAGCACCAAGGAAGAGCCGTGGGTGATAAGAAGGCCAGCCATGCCCAGGAGAAAGCCAGCCCGGTAAACCTCTTCAGCCGGTAACTGCCCACAGGGGCAGGGACCACCTGACCCATTCCTGAGAGGGGATGCTGCCCTAAAAATTTAAGCATTTTCTTTTAAATGAATGAGAACTTTGGGTGGTGATCAGAGTGTTCCCACAACCAACCCGAGCACGAGGAGGACCCAGAGCCAACCCTTACCTGTGGAGAAGGAGCTGCTTACCGAGAGGCACAGCGGGTGCCGGCCGTGAACTCAGGCGTCTGCTTCCCAGTTCACCTGAAAAACAACGGGAGAGGGCCGTATTCATTAACATGGAGCAGCCAGCCTTTTATCAGTCCCCGTGGAGACCCACAGGCCACGCCTCCATGCCTCGGGCTCTTTGGTCTCAGAGCAGAAAGCCTGGCCGGGTTAAGGGCTGGGGTCAAAGAGCCCCGGGCGAGGATGCTCCTGCTCTAACTCAGCAGCAGGGTGACTGAGCCAGGCCCTTACATTACACCTGCGCCCGGTTCCTCCCTGCAACAGCCTCTCCCAGAGTGCTTCCGAAGGCGTCCAGCTGACAGAAGCCACGCCACGCCCGCAGTCACATGAATGGGACAGGTTGCCTGCTCAGGGAGCTGACAGTCCGGGAGACAGAGGCGAAGAGGTGGTGAGCAGGCCTGGAGGCCGCTGCCAGGAGCTGAGGTGAGGAAAATGCAGGTGAGGAGCGAGGAGCCTTTGGAGAGGCCCGAGGCAGCTGGGAGCTCCTGGAAGCTGTAAGTGTGTGCGTGGCTGGAGAGAGAAGCATGCCCTGAGGCACACTTTCTAAGTGCCACGGGGTCTCGGAAGAGCACGCCCTCGTCCTCAAAACCGACTGGGAAAAGCCTCTCGGGGGAGGAAGGAAGGTTTCTGCCGCTGGCCAAGTCCCCTAGTAAGCAGGGAGAAACAGGGTCATTTCCCCAGCTTCTCTCGCAAAATGAAATAGATGAAAAGAAAGAGTAAAATAATTCCAAGTGCAATGATGGTGTTTAACCTTAATTTTCATATATAAATCACCTGGCTTTTCAATTCAACTGCGCAAGTGTATGTGACATGGCCACGTTAGATAGAAGTATGCCAGAGGCATCAAGGATACTAAAGTCCCTACTACACACACACACACACACACACACTCACACTCACTCACATACATACACACTCATACACACACACTCACACACACAGACACTCACTCATACACACACACACACTCACACACTCATACACAGTCACACACACTCACACACACACACTCACATACATACACACTCATACACACACTCACAGTCACACTCACACACACTCACACACACATACACTCACACACACTCATACACTCACACACACACCCACTCACTCACACTCTTACACACACACACTCACACCACACACTCATACACACACACTCACACACACACTCACTCACACACACACACACTCACACACTCATACACAGTCACACACACTCACACACACACTCACATACATACACACTCATACATTCACACACTCATACACTCACACACACACTCACACACACACTCACACACGCTCATACTCACACACACACTCACTCACACACACATTCACACACACACACTCACACCACACACTCATACACACACCACACACACACACACACTCATACACTCACACACACTCATACACTCACACACACTCACACACTCACTCACACACATACACTCACACCACACACACATTCACACACACTCACACACTCTCACACACAGTGAATGAGAGTCAGTTCTGCCTAGTGTCCTCCTGGTTTCCTGGGCTCTTCATGAGCTGCCCCAGCCCCTGGTGGCCCTCTGTGGCCCTGCACCCTGGCCTGCACTCCTTGCACAGTGCCCATCACCCCATCAAAGTCACACCCTTAGCAAGCTGATCTGGAAAGCACTTTATGAAATTACTAGTAGCCCTGCACATGAATCCGTGCGCCAGTAGCTCACTGCTGCCCTCCAGTAGCTCTCTGCCTGCTGCCTCGCCCTCCTGTAGCTTCCCCAGCCCCCCTCCCCCCCTCATAGCTTGCTGCCCTGCCCCCTGCTATAGCTCTCCGCTGCCCGCTTGTAGCTCGCTGCCCCACCCTCCTGCTGATCCGTGATCCGGTCGTTAGGGTCCGTCGTTACGCTTCACAGCGTAACAACCATTCGCATATTACATCTTTTTATACAGATTCCTGTTAAGGTATAAATAATTATTATATTACCTATGGATGCTTACATGTTGAATACAACGTTTAAAGAGAAACGTCTCACACAGGTTCCTCTAATGGTAGATTTTAGGCACAGCGGTCAGTGAATTCCACCTTTTGGGGCAGGAACCCTTTCTACAGCCCTCCAATCCCATCACACTGACCACTTCCCTCTTCCCCTGTTTTATAAGCTGACGCTGCCCCTACCAGCGGGTAGGGGAGGGAGGGTGTTGAGATGGATCCTGCATTTGTAGAAACATTGATACAATGATGTGGAAAGTCCGACTTCTCAATCTGTCAATTCACCTGGATCAGAACCAAACTGCCTGTGGAGGGTGAGGGGCCCTTCATCCGTCTCTGTCAGCATTTACGTAGGAAAGGGATGTGCGTTATCCCCAGTGTCTGAACCAAAGTAGGGGGGAGAGTGGGGAAAGTCAGCCTCAAGACATTCCTAAGACCTCTGCAGAGCCCCAAAGCTTATGGCCCAGTTTTTTTTTCTCAAGAAACCCTGAAAGCAGTTAGTAATCCGTGTCTGTAAAACCTTCCTAAAAATAATGGCCTCACAACTGACTTTTTACACTGCTGACAAAGGACTCTCTGATTTGGTCCCATCCAAGCAAGGTAAGAGCCTCTCCGTGAGAACAGAAGCACGTGTCAAGATGCAAATGGAAATGGGGCCAATGGGCGGAAGCCAGCCTCCCCCCTAGTATCCAAGGGGCCAAGAAGAACAGGGAAGGCGCCCCTCCCACCACCAGCACCACAGGCCCAGAGGGTGGGTTTCTAAAGCATGTTCCTCTAACCTGGTGTTTCTAACACCTGCTGATCAGAACCATCTAGATGCTTTGTTTAAAAAATACAGACTCCCGGGACCCACGCGAGGCCTAGAAAGTGAAAACTGCAGGGTGGGGTCTGGGAGTGTGTGTGTCCAGCCAGCACCCCAGCAGAGTGTCAGGCGAGTTTTAGAAAAAAATGCTCTAAATGAAACAATAGGTAACTTTTTAAAGACTTGGTAATCACGTAACTTCAAAGTGCTAGGGTGTATGAGAAAAATGCAGGCTTAATTGGAGGAAGTTAGAGCCTTTTTTATTTAGTTAAATATGGAATATCATCAACATGTAGTGAGGAAATCAATGTAACTAAAACTTAGCAAAACAAAACCTCTCCCTTCAACGACATCCTGCCTGGAATACCCTCCACCACCTCCCTCCCTGCAGAGCTGCTACTCCTGACAGCGGGCACAGCGGGCACAGCCCAAATGGAAGGGACGGGCGCCTGCAGGCTCCTCCCAATAGAGAGCAGCCCTAAGTAGCAGGCAACCAATTCTATGTCAGACCCCACAGGCGCCTTCCTGATCTCAGCCTTTTCAGCTTGCAGCCTCCAGGGGATGATTCCATAGTCTTGTCCACGCTGGGCTTGAGGTGAGGCCCTGCTCCTAGTGTTCCACAGAACCAGCAGCATCAGCATCGGGCAGCTGGTTAGAATGTCAGAGCCCCAGGCCCCACCCAGCCTGCTGAATCCGTCTGCACTTTAAAAAGATTCCAGCTAAATCTTTTGCACATCCAAGTTTGAGGAGCCTGCTTTAAAGCGTGGAGAGTGCCACGCTTTACCCCCACCTGTGGGACATCCAGGCCATCAGCCCCACCTGTGGGACATCCAGGCCATCAGCCCCACCTGTGGGACATCCAGGCCATCAGCCCCCTATTTATGCTCCAGACTCTAAGAGGCCGTATTCCCTCACGTCTTGTCAGTCTCGGTTTGTCTCGAGGCCAAGGCCAAATCACCATCAGCAGAGCCCAGGGACCAGCTGACAATCCAAACCCAACTCGTGGGCAGTGAAAAGGAGGCAGTGAGTATCGATCGTCTCTGACATTCTCCTCTGACTCTTACATCGGCCTCCCTGAGAAGGCAGGAGCAAGGACCCAGGACCATAAATCAGTAGAGACAATCCAAAGTCAAACAATACCGTGGAATGCTGGCCCTCTTGGTTCCAGCACATTGTTAATGAGGTTGAGGTCACGGGTACGATTAGCTTCCTCTGTATCTTGGCACAGACCCCAGCCCTCTGCCCTCCAGCTGCCTACAAAGGCTGATGCACCCTTGGTTACTAAGGACTCAGAGAATGACGAGGGGAGGCTGAACAGAGAAGCACCAGAGAGTGACTCAAAGCACTGGAATGACTGATGAGCAGAGAGTATGAGGCGCAGCACGCGGACGTGACAGATGACAGATGACGCGTCAGAAGTTAGCTAGACAGGCTGAAACAACGTAACCGAATGCGAAAGCTGAAATTTCACCAGGAGAAATGGGAAGTCTCGTGGCCGAGATTTTAAAAACTAAATACAAATATGTAATAAGCTAGAGGAAATCTAACCCGGTGGCAATTCTTGTTTAAAAATGTTTTAAAAATTTTTTAAAGACATGTAAATTATGTTGACTATGTAGTTGCTAAGGAAGCTAACATACTCTTAGTGTCCCCGAGTCTAGCTTCCAGATCACGAGAGCAGTGGTCCCCGTAGCATAACTGATCAGACCACACTAATGCGTTTGCCAGCCACCTCTCCACACCGGTGTATACACTACCTTGCCACACCTTTTCATCACCACCACCACTCGGGCTCATATCATTCAGGGTGGCCACTAATGGCTACAGCTCTTTTTGGCTTGGATTATAGTTTAAGCATTCCACACATCAGCTTAGCTCCCTCTGATGCTGCCCGCCCGTCCCCCCCCTCTTGTTTTTACTAACCAAGAAAAGAACTATATACCTAAGCACAAAGTGAAAAATACACGTAAACAGACAAGACAACTTAAGCATACTCATTTACCAAAAAGATTCAGATAAAAAATGACCTGCAGTCACCTGTTTAAGCCGGCACACCATGCTACATATTACAGCAGGAGTCCATGCAGAATCAGTAATCAGGCTGGTAAATTATAAGCTTCCACTCCAGAAGAACCCTGAAAAGACTACTCTAAGAATGAGCAAATGACAGAGTACGTATCTGTTGAGACATACTTCTCTATGTAGAACCATCTTCTAGGAATAGACAGCCATTTAAAAAAAAAATGGATGTGATTTTAGATTGTTTTTAAAGTTGGGAGCCATGTTTTTCTAAAGTGTATATTTCATATACAAATGGTCAGTCATTTACTTTAAAAAAGAAGACTGCTCACTGGCAAGTTTGTCATTCCCAGACTATCCAGGTTATTATTTTTAATTTCAGAAATTTTGATCCCTTCGAAAGATACATAAATGTCTAATCACTCTGCGGTATACCTGAAACTAATATAATATTGTATGTCAACTGTAATTAAAAAGTAAATTTAAAAAACAAATAAAATGCAAAAAAAAAAGAAAGGAAAATTTTGATCCCTATGGACAAAAGAAAAAAATTGTAAGAGGTTAATGTGTCCCAAATAAGTGTGTGCCATGTACCACTTATCTGAAGATGAAATGAGGCTACTGACTATGCCGTTACAGCCATCCTTAAATTACTGGCTAAATGCCTCAAAACTGGAAAACAACATGTGAAATTCGGCCCGACTGCAGCCTGCCCCGGGAGAAAGGAAGCTTGAACTCCAGGTGCCCCTGACAACACGGCTGGAAGTGGAAAGAAAGAAAATGCTGAACAATAGACTCAGCAGAGGAAAGAGAGCCCCTCTAACCTCCCGGGCATGCAGAGGAGTTGCAGCTAAAGGGCTATTTAAGACCTCGCTGCTAGTTCGAGTTCTGCTGAACACAAACCATTTTTAAAAAGAAAAAAACTCACGTGTCAGTATAGTGCATATTTAATTCAGTACTTCTTACCCATCAGATTTAATTCCGTACTTATCAACCAAACAGATGTTCACACATTTAGATATAGAAATGAAACACATCCCAGACCACACTGACGATGTTTATGCAAACGTACAGAGCACACCCACCGTAAGGAGTGGGATCTTCCCCACTGTCCGGAGGAAGCTGCCCCACGCTGGCTGCGGGGCACAGCACCCAGTCCTGGTTCCAGCCCCCCAGCCTTCCAGGATTAGTAACTGTAGTTATATAAACAGGAATTTCCATTTCTTTTTCAAGACCGAGAACTGTTGCATAATGCACGTACCACAGATGTTAGATGATGTACAGTGTTGTCACACACACACACACACACACACACACACACACACACAACCACCAATAACAGTTTTGTTCTGATTTTAAAAGTAGCATGCTACTTGTTTAAATTCTGAAAAAAGGAAAACAAGAAAACAGTCACCTGTGACCCCACCAGTCCAAGGTAACCAATTAAAATTTTAGTCTACATTCTTCCAGTCTGTCTGTGGCTACCAGTGTGCCCTTTAATGGCACCCTAGTTAGAAAGGCATGGGTGAGGTGAGGCATTATTGCTGGTTACACAGACTGACAATGATTGATACTCCCTACTGGCCTTCCCCTAAACCCACAGCAGTAAGAGGAATAATGGTCTGGTTGTGCACAAATCAAATACTACCGCCTGCAATTCAACAAGCGTTCATTGGGGTCTACTTTGCACTCTTTTATTTATCCCACAAATGAATGAAATTCAAATTAACAGCAATAGCCCCGGAGGGCCATATGGTAACTTCAAATAAAAAGGCGGATAAGCCTTGCCCCTTGTGGACATGAAAACAAAAGTCAGGCCGCCTAGTACAAGTTCTCAAGGTTCCCGGTGAGAGCCCTTTTTGTGGTTTGCAGACGGCTGCCTTCTTGCTGTCTTCATATAGAGACCAGGAGACACCGACCATCCTCTCTACGGTGGAAAATTAATGTTGGGGAGAAACGAGTGTTGAGCAGTTGCAGATAAAGACGTGAGAACCACAAATATGTGTACAGCTGCCCACCAGCAACCCAGGGGTCCCCAAGAGTCTGTGCACTTTTAGGATCAGAAAGATTCAATCCACAACCAAATGTTCTTAGTTTCACAAAGAGGGAGTGCTTTAAAAGGCCACATACTAACTGCTATAACACCCTAGCTCAGTGATGGGCAACCTTTTGAGCTTGGTGTGTCAAACTTCGCAAAAAAACTGAGCATAACTCAGGTAGTGTGTCACTTTGAGGAAAAAACTAACTCCAAGACTCTAGTCGCAAATGTTTCATCCTGGGGAGCAGCAAATGTTTCATCCTTGGCATGCGGCCGCGTGTCATCAGAAATGGCTACACGTGTCAGTGCTGACACGCGTGTCATAGGTTCGCCATCACTGCCCTAGCTTCATACATCAGCCTGCGTGGCAAATACTATATTACCTTATGCAACCAACACCTTATTGAACTATTCTGTGCATAAAGACACAAGAAGAGAACTGCTTTGTACTAATGTCACCTCACTCAGTGTTAAACATTGTGATGACCCTGCTGGAACCCTCAATGCTCTTCATTCAGATACTACTCTAGCTGGGTACAGAGTTTAGTACCTATTATTTTAAAAACCACGTGAAGAGTTTTAAAAGTTCGTTTGTTTGCACTGACCTAAATAGAACCTCAAATGTTCAGCCCCACTTAAACACTTTGGAAGCTTTATTTAATTTTGACTGGAAAAATTTTAAGTGTCAATAATGCCACTTTAATTGTGGTAGTAAGTCAAAATCAGAACAAACCCACATGAAGAAAAAGTCAAAATACACTGAGGTTCTCCTTCCTTGCCTGTCAAATCAGGGTCAAAGTTAGGTGTTTCTCTTGATCTAGCTGGTGGTAATACAGTTAAAGAAAGCATGCAGATAACATACCTGTTTGGCTATGTTCAGTATTTTATAAATGCACACAAAACTAGTTTACTTTCTCTGCAAGTGAAGGCCACCTTACAAGGGGGGGGGGGGGGGGGGGGGCGGGCAGTCATAGGTGACTGTTTTCTTAAATACAACATATACCTGCAGGTTAATCAGCTCAGGCTGCCATAACAAAATACCACAGACTGGGGACTTACACAACAGACATTTATTTTTCACTGTTCTGGAGGCTGGCAGTCCAAGATCAAGGTGTCAGATGCAGTTCCAGGTGAGGGGCCTCTTCCTGGCTGGTAGTGGGCCAGCCACTTCTCACGTGGCCAAGGGAGTGCCCTGGTCTCTCTTCCTCTTCTTGTGAGGACACTAATCCCATCGTGGGGACTTGACCTTCGTGACCTCATCTAAACCCAATTACCTCCCAAAGGCCCACCTCCAAATACCAAACACATTGGGGATTAGGGCTTCATCCAGCACATGACTTTTGGAAGAACACAAACATCTATATATATATAAGCCTAAGCGAACGGTCGACCAGTCACTATAATGCACACTGACCACCAGGGGGCAGATCTATATATATAAAAGCCTAAGCGACCAGTCGACCAGTCACTATGATGCGCACTGACCACCAGGGGGCAAATGCTCAACGCAGGAGCTGCCCCCTGGTGATCAATGTGCTCCCAAAGCCAACTTCCCATAGCCGGCCAACCTCCCGCTGTCCCTCCCCCTCCCCCCCACCAGCCCCAATCGGCCCCGATTGGGACTGGGCAAGACAGCCCCATCGGCCCTGATCACCAGCCAGGCCGAGGGACCCCACCTGTGCACAAATTCATGCACCGGGCCTCTAGTTCTATTCATAAAATATGTGTGTGTCCTGGGGTGTGGGTTGGAGAGTACCAATTTTATCAGTTTACATCCCAGCTGTTTAAATATGTTCAAAGCCATTCTATACACATTCCTTGTAACTATCTCAGTTCAAAAGAGCATAAACAGATCTTACAAAGTCTACAAAATAACACCAGTAAGAGCCTGGTCATTTAAGGTCAAGGTCAGGGGCCTGATTATCCCCAGTCAGGCCTGTTGAAAAGATGAAAGCAAAGAAATTCAGTTGCAAGGACACAGATGACTCTCACCCTGAGCACTATTTAGTAAATCTTGACAAAACCAGGCAACCACTTGCCACTACTGTGAAGATAATTCCATCTTTCATCTCTAGCTCCAGACCTCTCTTCCTGCCTGTGTGGCCAACTCTCTGCCAGGACTCTCTCTCTCTCTCTTTCTCTCTTTCTCTCTCTCTCTCTCTCTCTCTCTCTCTGGAAGTCTCTCAGTTCAGTTTTGGATTCAACTCAACTCACTACTCCTTGTCATCTCTCCAAACCGAGGTTCTCTACAGCTGCTTACCTCAGTGAATGGCACCGTGACCCATAGCAGTCACCCTGGACTCCCCCCTCTTCCTAGGTGCCCAGCCCTGGAGATGACCAAGGAAGTATGGGGAGTCTCTCCAGCTCTGCCCCACCCCTCACTCCCACACCAAGTGCCCTCGGGATTCCTGCCCCAGCCTCCAACCTCACCTTCTGTCCCCTGCCCTGGCCACCTAGCCCACCTCGTGGCCACTGAGTTCTTCCTAAAGCACAACATGATCACCTCATTCACCTGCTGCAAATTCTCCATCTTCCACACAGCTTTTGAGATAAAGTTCCTACTCCCCAGCTCAGCACCCAAGACCCTACAACCGATGGTACCTCCCTTACAACCATGCCTCCAGTCCAAGCCGCTACCAGGGCGTGCCCTCTCTACCTCAGACCTTTTCAAGCCTTCTAGACTCCAAATATATGCATTATTGCATCAGGCATCACTGTGATTTTAAAAGTAGTGAAAAACAGAAACAAAACCTTGAAGGTGCATGAAGAACCAAGTTTGCACTCTTTCCTTTACTCTTTCAGTCATGCCTTCTACCACACGAGAGCATCAAATATCTCAAATGCCAGACCAGACTCTTCCCTGGACAGGTTTTATAAGCTGATGATAAGATCTGACCTTTGAGTCCTTCTTTGCCTAGCTAAGTCTGAGAAGGCTCACCTCTGAGAAAAACTGCTGCTTGCTTTCATGGCACGTCGGCTGGTGGTTCTAGTCAGCCACTACTCACATATTGGACACATACTTTTTTAAAAATATATTTTTTATTGACTTCAGAGAGGAAGGGAGGAGAGAGAGATAGAAACATCAATGATGAGAGAGAACCATTGATCGGCTGTCTCCTGCACGCCCCTCACTGGGGATTGAGCCCACAACTCAGGCATGTGCCCTTGACCGGAATCGAACCGGGGACCCTTCAGTCCGCAGGCTGACACTCTATCCACTGAGCCAAACCAGCTAGGGCTGGACACATACTTTTATAAAGCACAAGAAGAAAGAGGCTCCCCTGTGTCCCTTATCCCCATGGAGGACACAGAGGACTGGCTGCCCCCTGCCATCTCCCCTCCCTCTCCCCCCGCCCCCCCAAGATTGCTCCCCTCTAATCAGGCTAGCTTGTGGGAGAGAAGTACACCCAGCAGCTGCTTCCCAGGGGCAGGCTCTCCTGAATCCAAAAGGGAGCTTCCAGGGTGTGCGGGGGTCCTTTGCTTCCGCAACTAAAATGTGTGCTCTGTGAGAGCCGAGGCTGGCTCTCGGTTCTGGCTGTGTTACCAGAAGCCAGAACAGAGCCTAGCCCAGGGGAGAGGCTCCAGGGGTATCTGCTGGAGGACAGGATAAAAGAATGGATGACTGAGCAAACAGGCATTCCTCCCAAATTAGAAAGACAATATACAGCATAGTTCCCCAGCTCAAGAAATACTGTTTTGCTAAGAATGTCTTTTGTTTACTCTGCTCTTAGGTACAACCTTGGTAAAAAACGGAACAATGTGTCATTAACCTCAAGAGATACTTTAAAGTTGCTCTCCGGAATAAATTCTGGAGATTAGATATTGACTTACTATTTGTATCTTCCTAAGAGAAATAAGCATTGAGTACAAACATTGCTTTTAAGATCCCCAAGAGAGGCACTCACAATGTCCACCACTAAAGTGGTTTTTGTTTTTTTGTGTGGGTTATTTTGTTTGTTTGTTTGTTTGCCTCAAATACAATTTGGATATTTACTTTGGTGGACCCTGGAACCTGAGAATTTGCCATTGCAAGAGGGCAGTGAAGCCTGGAATTGCAAACCACACCTGTGCTCTGGTCCTCAGATCCACACGGAGCCTGCACCACACATTCCCTGGAATCGGAGTTCCAGCAAACACTGACCAGAATGGGCCAAAGGATGCAGCCTGCAAGTTCCGGAAAGCCCCTGGTGTGGACTGCCAGGGGCATAGATACAGCCTCAGCTCAGGGTCTGCTGTAAGCAGCAGTTGCTCACTCTAAAATCAAGTGCCCTTACATTCCACCTCTTAGAAAGGCACTGCTTTTTCCAGGCTGTTTGAAATACTTGACAACCATCATTAACATTTCTGAGTACTTAGCCCAAGACACCACCCCAAGTCCTATACAAAAGTAATCACAGTTAACCTTCAAGGTGATTCTTTCACTTGAACTCTTATCACTACCATTTTACAAACACAGAAATCAAGGCTGCCATTAAATAACTTGCTTTCATGGCACTCTGGGGACTCAACAGCCTCAATTTCGGTCTCCTATTTTTGGTCTCCTACTTTGTCAATTCTTTGCAATAAAAAAGTTGAGAAGCTGTATATATATATACACACACACACACACACACACACACACATACACTTCTCATTAAAAAGAAATATGTACTTTTCTACATATTGTTTTTCTGCCTCTACATGGACTTCTCCTTCCTGCCTTGCCCAAACACTATATTCTGTAAAAACCTCTTTAATTCATCAATCCACACATCTCTGTAGGCAGATGCCATCAATTCTGGGCCCATCACATGGATGAACAGTCTACATTTTACCAGAAGGCATCAGATTGCTCTCATCCACAAATATCCTTGTTCCTTCCTATTGACAAATTACTGATTTATGTATCATGACTCAAATTATATTCAAGAATGTTTATTTGCAGTGTAATTATTTTTCCTAATTGGGCCGCTCTGAAGACAGATGATTCCCACTCCCCACCCCCATCATCTCTAGTAATATGCCCTGTCTTCTTCTTTAGTATAGACTGTTAGCTGCACCCTTTGCAAACCACAGCCAGCCACACACCTGCTCTCCGTGTGACCCCTTGGGGAAAATGTGATTGCAACATAGGGCTTTGTCTGGTATTCCTTCAAACCCCTCAAATAATATCTCATCAGCATCAGGTTTCTGACACAGATGAATAACGAGGCTATCACAGTATGACAGCAAAAAGAAATGAGAATCTTGCGTTTTCTTTCTTTTCCCTATCTTTAAAACATTTCGTCTCCCCACCAGCATGCGTTCCCTATCTCTTAAGTTTGAAAAGGAAACGTCTTTTAAAGAGGACCGGCAGAAAAGATGAGGCAAGGGCAATGCCAAAGAAATTAACATTCGATCGTGGCTTGGAGCGCTCAGGCCGCGGGTGGAGTAAAAGCAACCTGCAGGCGACCAAGGTCCCGTCCCACCGGGTGACTCAGGTTTAACTCCCGGGACTGGGCTCTAACTGCTCCCTCGCCCCTGGCCCCTCCCCCGCCCCTCCCCCTCCGGCCCACCCGTCTCCCTCCGGTTCCAACGCACGTTTGTCTAAAGAGGCCGCTTTGCGATTTCAAACAGTTCTACTTGTACATGTGGGTCACTGATAGCAACCTACAGGCACGCACACAATCAACGTAGAGAAAACGGGAAATACAGGAAATGCCCGGGATGGGAGCGAGGGTGGGGGTGGGGGATCCGACTTCGTCTTGACTCCCCTGCAAATAGCTCGTGGACGCCCCTGAAATTCACGACCCGCCTGAAATAAAAGTTGAACGGGATTGTGGAAAATCCTTTTGCTTTTTCGAGTTCAAAGAACACTAGACCGCTGAGTGGAAGGGGAAAGAAAAGAAAGGGGGGAAACTTTGTATCTAAAAACACCCAGAAACGCACACACAGAGTCTCCCCCCGTCCTTCGCCCCATCCCCTGGGCTCAACCCGCCCATTCCAGATGTGGTCTTCCCCACTCGCCGCCCTCCTCCTGCAGCCCGCACCCCAAATCACTGGCTGCCCACAAAAATGCAGCCCAGATCTGAGGAGCAGCTGATGTCTGTGGCCGGCGTGACCCACACGCCGCAGACCAGGCCCCCGGGCGCGGTCCCAGGCGCGCCGAGCTGCGCCCCAGACCCGCCGAGCTGCGCCCCAGACCCGCCGAGCTGCGCCCCAGACCCGCCGAGCTGCGCCCCAGACCCGCCGAGCTGCGCCCCAGACCCGCGCGCCGCCGGTCGCGCCTGCTGCCCGGGAACCGCAGTTCCAGGCACAACTTTTTCCCACTTCTGCCGCCGGCGGCCGCGGCGGTGAGAGCAGAAGCAGCCGTCCCCTCCCTTTCCCCGGGTCCAGCACCCGTCCCTGCAGCTCCCCGCCCGGTCCCCTTCCCTCCCTGCGGGCTCCGCGGGCGCCCGAGCGGAGTTCCCGCTCCAGTCGCCGCGCACCCCTCCAGGGCTCCGCCGGCACCCGCGCGGGGACCCCGCAGCCCCACGGCCCGGGGATGCAGCTCTCCCTCCGAAGGCGCGCGGGGTCCGGCTCCACTCACCGCCCGGCTCGGCGTCCCCGAGCGCGCAGCCTTCCCAGCGGGGCTTTCCGTTACGCCTCCTGCAGCCGCTCCCTCGGGCCCTGCCGGCGCTCGGGAAGGAGGAGGAGGGAGGAGAGAGAGGCGGCGGCGAGAGGAGGGGGCGAGGGGGGGTGGGGAGAGGGTCCGCGGGTGGGGGAGGAGGAGCGGGCGAGCGAGAGCGCCGACCTGGGCCGCCGCCGGCTCGCGCGGAGGGAGGAGAGAGAGGGGCGGGGGCAGGGAAAGAAAGAGGCCGCCGAGCCTCCCCGCCCAGGACCCGGCCCCGCGCCGCTGCCCAGTCACCATCGCCGCCTGGGTCCCGCTCTCGGGCGGGCGTCCGGGGGAGGGGTCGGCCCGGGACTCCCCCGGCGCGGGCGGGCGACGGCGGGCGGGCGGAGCAGGCCCGGCCTCCGGAGGGGAGTGTCCTGCGGGGCCCGGGAGGGTGTGGGCGAAAGGGGATCCCCGGGGGAGGGGCGGGGGCCTGGGAGCCGGTCACTGCGCCCCTCCGTCCGGCGGCGCCTCCGGAGTCCGGCTCAGGTCCCCGAGCGCGCGGGGAACCTCTAGGGACTGTGCGCAGAACCGGCTCCGGAGCGAGAGCGCAGCGCCCGGTCCGGTCCGTGTCGGGGTGAGAGGCGGACTCCGGGGAGAGCGGGCCCCGGAGGGCGCGGGGCCGTTCCCCGGGCGGGGGCCCGAGCGGGAAGTGTCCGTCGGGTGATCCCGGGAATCCAGAGCGGGAGGGGGGTTGCCTGGACCCCGCGCTAGCTTTCCTCTCCGGAGAGGACGCGCGGGGCTAAGTTTCCCTGACCTGTGAGTCTCTAGGTTAGGAACTCAGGGAGAACAGTCTGGAAGGATGTTTGTAAATAGACTGCTTGGGGTGACATCCTCCCCTGCCTCAAACTAAGGTTTCAGGGTGAATGTCCTAGGCCACAGCCTGAAAAGAATCCTTGCCCAGAGAGGGAACTCACTAACGCCCACCACCGCCCGGAGCAAAGAGCACCGAGTTCAAGGGCCCGAGTTCAGGTGACAATCGTCCTTGTGATTTACACGCAGGGACTCGGCCCTTAGCCAGGCAAACCCTTCTTCTCTTTTTCCCCTGCCTCCTGGCCCTGACTTCTCAGCCCATCGTCTGGGACACCTGCACCCAGTCGCCTGGACGCGGTCAGTCCACGCGTGGCCTCTCCCCCGCACTGGCCTCTCCCAATAGGCGATCCCATTGATTCTTCACTGTCAAGGTCGTTCCTGTAGCCCCGCCCTCTGCAAGGCCACTGCCACTTTCCTGGTTCTCCGTGCTCTCTAGAGGCGTCGTGTTTTCAGTGGCCTCCTCCTTGCTCCCCTCTTTGCCCTGGATCCATCTGTACAAGCCTACAGGTTAAAGGTTCGCTCCGGCAGGCCACTTCCTGTTCTAGAAGCACTCTGACGCAGAGAAATTCTGAACTACTGAGAAACTTTTCTATTCAAAGCCACCCACCTAGCCGCTCCCGGGAGCTGGGTGCTCTCACCAGCCGGGTATCCTCCCCTCCCCGGGAAGGTTCCATACTGTATCCACTTGGGAGTTTCTGATGCTCTTGCCAGAACTGGAATGCTCTCTTCCATCTCTCTCACAGCCAAGTCCCGCTTATCTTTATTGCAAATGAAGTTTGCAATACAACATTTCTTCTATAAAAGGATGTGTGCGTTCTTCCCATTTTTTAAATCATGCACTAGAAATAACAAGGCGTATGGGGGAACAAACTACTACTCAAAAGCTATGTAACCTTGCAACCAGAACACGAAGAAAACAGCAACCATTCCTGGAGTGGTGAACACAATACAATGTACAGATGATGCATTACAGAATTATACACCAGAAACCTATGTAATTTTATCAACCAAAGTCACCCAATAAATTCAATAAAAACTTAAAAGTCAACATTTCAAAAAGAGAGACACCAGGGATGCACTCATGCACAGAGGAGAAACCATGTGAAGACACAGTGAGAGGCCTGCAAGCTGAGGAGAGAGGCCTCATAAAAAAACAACCTGCCAACACCATGCTCTTGGGCGTCCAGTCTCCAGAACTGTGAGAAAATACCTTTCTGTTGTTTAAGCCACCTGCTCTGTGTATTTTGTTATGGCAGCCCTAGCAGACTAATGCAAATAAGTTCTCATTGCAGGCCTCATGCATAAAGCTTACAGTGACAGTCTTCACAACAGGCTGTAATTATTCGAAGGCAGGGCCTAAGTCTTATATTTCTTTGCATCCCCCCCAATACCCAGTGAAGTTCCCTTGGTAGAACAGGACCTCAGTGCACGCACACAAGCGCACACGCGCACATACACACACTCTACCCTAGTAACCATTCCAAAAAACCATTCCAGCAAGAATTTATGAGCCATGCTAAATTCATAAGAAGTATTATAGTAAACATAAATATAGGACCTGACCTTTATAAAAAGATGAGGTAATGGGTGAGGAGATTGAAAGGAAAGTTGTTTGAGGGTGCAGAGTTAGGAAGATAAGCACAAAATGTACAAATAAGAGGTACATTCCTCCTCCCAATAAGCTTTTCCAAGTTAGAGCTCCTGGCTAAATCAATCCCAGAGTGAATGGGAATCAGGCATAGCACTGGGTTCTCTCCACAACTCGCATTCAGCTGCTCTTAATGGTGCGAAATATGAGGTGCTGAGAACAATTGCATGCGACCAACTCAACCACCCCATTTTACTACTATCCTTTCCCTACATATCAATAATGAATGAGCTAATCTGTGTTACATATGCTCTCATTACAGAAATATGCCGGGTACAGAGCAGACTGTAGACTGTACTTCATTCCGCACATCTAGTGAGCACGCACCGTGTGCCAGGGACAGTCCAGGCACTGGGATGCATCGGTGAACAAAGAGAAACACAAAAATGTCTGCCCTCATGCATGTGGATACTTGAAGAGGGCATCACAGATGGTTTGTATTATTTGGTGGTATTACACATTTCATATGGATGCAACTTGAATTGATGCTGCATCTACATTTTATTCTCTTTTAAAAAATATATATTTTTATTGATTTCAGAGAGGAAGGGAGAGGGAGAGAGATATAGAAACATCAATGATGAGAGAGAATCACTGATTGCCTGCCTCCTGCACGCCCCACACTGAGGACCAAGCCCACAACCCAGGCATGTGCCCCTGGCCGGAATTGAACCCCGGACCCCTAAGTCTGCAGGCTGACGCTCTACCCACTGAGCCAAACCTGCTAGGGCTACATTTTACTCTCTTTGAGGGCTAGGGTTGAGCCTTATGTTTTTGTATCTTCACAATGTTTGACATAGCAAAGGCCTACTGGGATGTGTAAATTAGGGAATTTACACCCATGTATCCCTTGTGCTATTAAATTCACAGGAGAACCACTTGGGATCTACAACTAAAGTTTTCTCAGGCTCGTTCACCAGGCACCCACCAAGATGGGCTGAGTTCATACCAAGACAGTGAAGAAGACAGCCAGGGTCATCATGGAGCAGTACTGCACGTACCTGGGCAATGGCTTCCACACCAACAAGCGCGTGTGCCAGGAGATCGCCGTTCTCCCCAGCAGGAGCTCTGCAATAAGATAGCCGGCGCTGTCTGTCACACATCAGATGAAGCAGATTCAGAGAGGCTCTGAGAGATGTATTTCCATGAAGCTTGAGGAAGATAAGAGAGGAGAGATAATTATGTCCCTGAGGTCTCAGGCTTGATCAGATCATGAAGTTTATTCTGAAATTAAGGAAATGCTGAAACTCTTGGAGTTTGGCGGTCTGTCCAGCCTACAGGTCACTCAGCCTACCATTGGAATGATGTTTAAAACACCACCTGGAGCCATGTGAATCTTTCTGCTGTGCTCTAATACCAATAAACCATCTGATGAATGAGGATAGCTAAACGTCAGCAACCAAAAAAAAAAGTTTTCTCAGAACCATGTTTATTGCTATTTGGGCTAAAATCAAAGCAAGTATCCCCAGATAGGATCATTTGGACCTGAAGAATAGATAAAGTACACTTAGTAAAAATCAAGAAACTGGGGATTGGAAGGGAAGGAAGAATAGAGAAGGAGAGACAGGATAAAAGGTATAGTCCGAGAAGAAAGTACCTGCTACGTTCTCTGTACAGGCAGACCGGGGGAAAGAAGGGTAACAGCAGGAACTTTGGGAGATTGTAATGCTGCTTCTCTCATGTGCTTCAGCTACGTTTTCAAGAAACACTTACTATGAGGCATAAATGAAGAAGAAATTAAAGGGAACCTGCCAAGTTGGGTCAAATGACAAGGTCTTGGAAGATAATTATGAGCCATCGGATGGGCCATAAGGTAAAATTACCTTGGGCCTGGCGAAAATGTGATTCTGAATGTACTTGCCTGTGCAGATCACTCAGTCTCCTGAACATTATACCCCACCTGGTGTAACTTACAGCAACAGGGCTAGACATTTTTCATGTGTGAACGCTTTGTTTCCTATTCTGAGTATGAATCTGTTTGGGATTTAAATAAAAATCATTTATAGCAGACACATTTGATACATTTTCACTATTGTCCACATATTAAAGATTGATTAAATTTGCCCATTCACCTTCAAAACACCCCACCTCTCAAATCCACCACCACTCATTTTGAGAGACTGAGATTTCCTCATACTGTGATCACAGAATTTCAGTGCTAGACACAAACTTGTAAATCAATGTCCTTTAAAAATCACATATAAAATTAAATGATTTCAACTGCAAATATCTTCAGGGAAACTAGCAAAATTGCAGTTCATCAACTTGGGGTCCTATGAAAAATCAGTCTCTTAAAATTATCATTCTGCTTTTTTTAGTCTGTGGATCGAATTGTATAAAGAAGCCATCTAAAATTATAAGACTCCATTTTCCTTGACAAATATGGGTGGAGAAATGGCAATTTTGAGCACAAAAACTTGAAGGACTCTCCTGATTAAAAAGGACGCTGCCTATTAAAATCAGTGTTCTGGTCTACGTGCGACAGACGCCATCTTTTGGGTCACAGAAATGGCCTGGCTAAGGTCTCCAAAGGACAGTAATGTCATATTTCCGTTTCTGCTTCCAACTGGCAGTTTTTAAGTCAAGAGTGAAAATGAAGCCTGTACATACAACAACAACAACAAAAAAAGAATTCCTCCATTTTTATTGAAACTCCATTACCAAGGTGTTAGGCTATCTGATAAATGAGGATAGCTAAATGTCTCTAACTAGGAACAAGTATTACAAGTACCAATGGGCACATAATGGGGCAGCAGGGGGACCAAGTCATATATAAGGGGCCATGAGCTCCTGATAAAGAAAATCTCAATGATCTATAGAAAAAACGCCCATTTTCCACTCACATCTATTAAGGACAACCTCGACAACAGAGCCAAGGAGAAACACGGCCCTCAAAATACACCGCGACTAAGTCATGGAAGAAACAAACACTCAGAACTTTGGGCATTTGCTCTCTCCTGGTAAAATCTGAGGACTGTTGGCCACTTTTATCTTCAGGCCACAGTCTCTACCTCTTGGTCTTCCTATCTTCTAGAAATGAAGCAATAACTTTAATTTGCCACTAACTTCTAAAGCAGTAGTCTGCTTTCCTGCCTCTAGTTCCAAAACTAGACTGACTCCATGTGACTCTGGTTAAACTCAACCCAAGAAGGTGCTCCGTTCATTTCCTCCTATTATGTCACCACCACCATGAACAAATCCATCTGGCCCTCGTCCAAATGAACTTACCCCTGAAGTGAGGTGGAAATTTCCATATAGTGAGAATGTTTTACTGCAATATCACTTTATAGGTTGCATGCAATTTATGCAACATTCTTAGCTGCTCAATAACATGTAACTGGCAAACTCAATTCGCTGAATCTTTACTCACTTCCAGTCTTCACCTGCAGACATTTTTCTGGATTACAAAACTTTCTCTCGGAAGAGGTCCAAAATACAAAGAAGCTTGGGGGATTGGCTTCTTAACGGTATTCCTGACAGGCATAAAAGCACCCAGAAAAAGAGCGTTAGCCCTTTAAAGCAACAGTGCTGTGCCTCTGGCCCCTGACTTGTGTTTCCAGCTTCGTCTTTTCCTATTATGACCTATGTGTTGCTCTCAAAACTATTACCCTCATTAGTGCCTACAATAAAATTTGGAAAATGCTCACTCAGCATGATTTAATAGCAATGTGAAGATGAGAATTTGAGAAAATTACTGCCATTTATTTATTTATTTATGCACTGTGAAGAGGATGCTTGTCCCTAATCTGGCCCACACTAAAAAACATAGTCTTCAATCTGGAAACCTTGCCTGTAAGGAACTTTTTCCTCTTACTTTCTCTGCCAGTCCTCTTCCTTAAAACAAGAAGCACAAGCTTGCATATCTGTAAAACTACCAATTCTTGCTAGAATTAGAATATATATTATTTTATATTGATAATAAAAATATCGAGTATTATTAATTATTCTGACTACTTCCAAATGGCCTTGGGCTGGCTTGTTATTTAAAATAACAGGAAGTAAGGGATCTTCTTAGCAGGGTCCCGTTGACCATAGCTGAGCATTAACTTTAGCTCTGGGCTTTCCAGAGCCAAGGTAAGAATGACATACAATGAATAATATAGTTCCCATGATCTGGTGAAAGAATCATAGTCGTTCCTCAAGTTAGGCAAACTTTTTCCTGGCACTAACTTCTGAGAGGAGTTGAATCATGGAAATTCTTACATGAGAAACACTGGACAATCTACACTTCTAGGTGCAGCATCTTCACTGAGAGAAAGCAATACACTCTTGCCCTGTGGAGCAGAGAAGGTAAAAAGTTGACAAGAGATAACAGAAGTGTCTAGGCTGTGTTTCTATCGCGGCTGAAACTGCATTATCTGAACTTAACATCCGCCTAGACTCGGGGACCCCCAGGATGCTCTCTGTGACCTCAATTAAGAAAAGAAAAATAAAGGAATCTCAAACAAATTATACAAACAAAAACCAACAACAAGACAACATTTTTTTCACTGGCTTCACAAATCTTTCTCAATTCTAAATGTATTATGTCACATAGAACCCACTTGACAACTATGACCTGAGTTCATGTCAGAACAACCTTGGGAAGGGATTCAATGAAAACAAGAATTAAGAGCAAGGCCAATCTACACTATTTAGATTAGTTCTAGTTTTTCTTCCAACAGAATGGCATTGTGCTACGCTAATTATACAAAATAATGTTCAATAACTTTTAAAGTCATATAAATGAGAATAACATAAGCCATGCAATTAAAATGAACCATAAAACTAGTTTTTATTGTTGAAGAGTAAGTTCTTTAAATATCCTGTCAAATTTTGCTGGTAGACAATTGTCTTAAAAATAGTTTATATAAGCCCTGGCTGGTGTTTTCAGTGGTTAGAGCGTTGGCCCGTTCACTGAAGGGTCACAGGCTGGATTCCCAGTCAAGGGCACATACCTAGGTTGCAGGCTCAATCCCTGCCCCTGGGCAGGGCAGGTGTGGGAGGCAACCAATCCATGTATCTCTCTCACATCAATGTTTTTCTCCTTCCCTCCTTCCTTTTCTCCCTCTCTCTCCCTCCCATTCTCGCTAAAAATCAATGGAAAAAATATCCTCAGGTGAAAACTTATATAAGTGCCTCTTTAATTTCCTAGAGTGTCATGAAAACAAAAGTGTGATATTAATAAATTCAAATCCCTCCACTACCTTCAGGTGTAGTTTGTGTTCACTAGATATATGATAAGAAAAGATCATAGCTATGAAAAGACCATGGGTTCTCAACTCCTAGTGACTGTGTATAAATTCCACTTGCTCTGTGATTAGTTACTAAATAATTTTAGGCAAGTCATTTAACCTCTCCAAAATTTAGTTTCCATGACGATAACACTATCTATCACATGGGGATATTATGACTCTTATATGATTGTTATTATCAATGCAAGTGAAGGTCTCTACTATAATGCCAATATATAATAGTGCTCAATAAATATCTATTCCTTCCCCTTCACCTCTATATTCCTGCAAAAGAATTTTCTCCCAGTTCAAAAAGACCACTCTTCCCAATTTGCCAATTACATAGCTTTCCTATACTTTTTTTTTTAAATGATATGAGAATCAAAACACTGAGGCACTGGCATAAGGATAGACATCTAGATCAATGGAATAAAATTGAAAGTCCAGAAATAAACTCTCACATTTATGGTTAACTGATATTGAACAAGAGTGTAAGACATTTCAATGCAGAAATGTCTTTTCAATAAATGGGACAAGTGGACATGCACATGCAAAAGAATGAATAAAGCCCCCTCCTCACATCATACAAAAATATTAGCTCAAAATGGATCATTGACCTAAATGTAAAAGCTAAATTACACAACTCCTAGAAGAACATATCGAAGTAAATCTTCATGATCTTGGGTTAGGCAATAATTTCTTAGGTATGACATCAAAATCACAAGTAACAAAAAAACACAACCATAAATTGTACTTCATAAAAACTAAAAACTTTTGTGTGACAAGAGAATACCATTCATGTGGGGAAAGGGAAAACCATAGAATGGATTTAAATATTTGCAAAACATGTATCTGATAGGGAAGTCAATAATGAAAAGACAACCCAATTTTAAAAATGGGCAAAGAATCTGAAGAGATAATTTTTCCAAAGAATTATACAAATGGTCAATAAGTACCTGAAAAGATGCTCAACATCATATTTAACGGGGTAATGCAAATGAAAACCACACTATTTGTACCAGTATGAAAAAGATAAAGAAGACAGATAATAACATGTTGATAAGAATGTGGAGAAATTGAAACCTTCATACCTTGCTTATAGGATTGTAAGTGGCGCAGCAACTTTGAGAAACAGTTGATATTTCCTTAAAAAGTGAAACATAGAATTATCATGTGTTCCAGACATTCCTCTCTTGATATGTGCTGAAGAGAAATAAAAAGCTGTCTACAGAAAAACCTATACACAAATGTTCAAGCAGTATTCTTCATAATAGACAAAGTGAGAAGCCAGATACCCATCAACTGATAAAGGAACAAGCAAAAAATTGTCTATACATTTATTTTACTATTCATATACATTCATTTCATTTTCAGCCATAAAAATAAAGTCCTGGTTCATGCTACAATCCAGATGAACTTTGAAAACGTTATGCTAAGTGAAAGAAGCCAGTAGCAAAAGGCTGTATATTGTATGATTCCATTTATAAAAATGTCTAAAATATGCAAATCTATAGAGACAGAAAATAGATTACCAGTTGCCTAGGGCTAGAGAGGAGGTTGGGGGTAGAGGGAAGTGAGAAGTGTTTGAAAATGTGTTTGGCTTGGGGAGGGGACAAAAGTGTCCTAAAATTAGATTGTGGTGATGGTTGCTCAGCTCTTAATATACTAAAAACAACTGAACTATATATTTGAAATAAGTAGATTTTATGACATGTGAAGAATATCTTAATTTTAAAAACAAATTAAGATTAAAAAAATGCTAGGAGAAATGGTTGTGCTATCAGGAATAATTGCCGTAAACATTTGCTGTGTGTAAGAGGGATACAACAATGACTAAGCATGGACTCCATCCTCAAAGAATCTAAAATCCAGTGAATGGATGTAGTTCAATGAAGAGCAATGCATATTTTAATTGCCAGTGGGACCGGAATTAAATAAAATAGCTGTAATACATAGTATTCATCTAATACACTGAACTAAGCTTAGGGACATAAAGTGTGTCTGTCCCAGTCCTCTAGAGGCACCCAGGCTTTGGGAACGAGAGAGGTGGATCTGGGTGAAAGCACCTCGCTAAAGACAAGAGCAGGTGCCACTGGAGCCCACCAGCACTGAAAACCAGCAGTGGAAGGAGAGGATGTTAGAGAAGGTTCTCTGGGAGTTAGTTATGATATTGTTTCAAGGATAGGTAGAAATTCACAAGGTGCAGGTAGGGTACAGTCCACACAGACAAAGGAGACTGCACGCACAAAGGCCCCCAAAGCAACCGAGAGCTCGTGATGGAACACAGGGAGAGAAAAATTGAGAGGTGAGAAGAAATGACTTGGGGAGGAGGGGTGGGTATTAGTGGTACCCCCAAAAATCCTATGAAGTTCCATCTGAGGTCTCCAAGGTGCCATTGAAGGTTTTAAATCTCAGAAACGGCCAGATCTTGTTTTAGAAAGATTGCTCTGCTTGCTCCATAAGGAGATGGATTCAGTGAGAGCAAGAGCAGGAATGGAGAGATCTGTCTTCCAGGAGCGTGGGGATGAGGACCCAGGCCACTGGTGGTGGTGGGCTTGCGGCACCAACTGGCTGGTCAGTGAAGAAAAGAAGGTTAAGGGTGACCCCAGTTTCCTAGGCTGGGTAATGCTTGGCAGGATGTGCCAGCCACAGAGGCAGTGAACATGGGACAAGCGGCCAGATTCCTGTGGGGCATGGTGCGTGTGACAATCCCTCAAAGAGTAGAAAGGGCCCTAGCCCACAGATATGCAAAACTGGAGCACCCCTCCCCCCAAACTTCAAAGACCAGTGTCAAAACCTTCCTTCTGGCACCAGATTGTGGAGGTGGGCCCAGGTGTACCTTCTTTGGTACCCACGCCAAGGACAGGCCTGCAGGCACTAGAAGATGCCAACTTCTGTCTCAATCACTTGAATTACAGCAACATTAGATAGTGCTGATAAATATTGCTGTACTGAATGCTTTCCAGCCAAATGGAAAATGTCAGCTTGAACAGGCTGTGGGAAAGACTCTCGCAGCAGATTTCACGACCCAGGTTCTGATGGAGGCTGGGAGACTCTGTAGAAGTTTATCCGGGTTGGGTTGAATCAAATATCGTTGTCAGTTATTATGGGGACATGTGAAATGCGCCCATGATCTAAATCAGTATCCTTGGTGGGCATCACCTCATTAGCTCATTCAACAACTTAAAAACAAGTTAAAGGAAATGTTACGTCTCCTGAGTTACTCTTTTGCAGTTCTACAAAATACTACCTTGAAAACCTTTATAACTTTGGAAACCAGATAAGGCCTTCAAATTCTAATGGGATTATTGATTTTCAAGTCAAAATAAAGTTTCAGTGCAACTCTTAATGCATTTATTGATTGGGATAAAAATTAACATGGAGAAAATAATCGATAAACACATCCTAAAAACAAAGCTAACATCAGAAACCATCTCTCTGACTTCCAAAGTGGGATTTTATCTGTCAGTGCAGAGTTCCCCGAGAAACCTGAACTCTCTATGACCTGATAGAAAGCAGCCACTTCAGCATAGGATGAAAGACAATATGATGATATGCATGTTCAAAAATAAACAATTCTTTAAAGTGCATTTTAACCTCAGAGACCTCAAACGAAAAAAGCAACTACCACGTCTACTGATAACGCAAAAGGAATTCAGGAGAAACATTTGAAGCTTACAAAACAAATTGTTAAATCTTTCTTATTCTTTGTCTGAAACTGGCGGTGGTCCAGAAGCATAGCTTCTCTTTCTCTCAGCCCAGAACACTTCCCAAAGCTTCTAAGCTCGTGACATCGTAAGCAAAGGAAATTTGCCAATGCCTGAAGGTAGCAATGCCAACAACCTGCTGACATTTTAATGTAAGAGATTGTTTGTGCATTTACTATGTTTTTCAAGGAGCTAGCTTATGAAATCACAATGAGAAAATGTATTCATTTCTCAACATTGCAAAATAAAGCCGTGTAATAATGCTTGTTCATATGCATAAATTGAATTTTATGACTACACAGTTTTATTATACTTTTTAAACCCCAAATCTCATGAGTCTTCATGGAAATTATTAGCAATAGTTTATAGCATTTTGCAAAGTACACACTGCAGCTGTGATAGTTCAATTATTATCTCAGGCCATTTCAGGTAGTGATTCAGTGAGCGAGTCAAACGTTGGTTTCTTATCTCACAGTTTATTGTCCAAGCCTTAGGCAGGACCATGATGTAATTGTTGGCCATTTTTTTTCTAATAAAGTAATCTAAGCAAACATTCTGCATGGCAGTTGGATGGTAAGGAAATGCTTTTAAAAGGTTCGTTTCCAGGTTTCATTTTATTTATACCTTGAGAGAACTTACGTTAGCATAATATTCCCCATTGAGATAAATTCATGATGAAATAATTTGCAGAATGGGAGGTTCTCTGATACTCTTCAGTCAAAATCTCATGATCAATTTATAGAAAACTCTCAAGTGGAAGGGTAAGTTGGACCCTTACCTCACACCATATAGAATAATTAATTCAAAATGGGTTAAAGCTGTAATGGTAAGAGCTAAAACCATAAAACTCTTAGAAGAAAACATGGGAATAAGTCTTCATAAGCTTGGATTTGGAAATAGATTCTTAGATATGGGACCCGAAAGAAACAAAAGAAAAACAGATAAATTACACTTCATCAAAATTTAAAACTTTTGTGCATCAAAAGACACTATCAAGAAAGTAAAAAAGATAGCCCAGCAGGCACCAGAACAACAGATTTCTCAGGGCAAGGCTGAGGTCAAGGCTGAGGTACCTGTGTCATTGAGCCACTGGCACAGTAGGTGCTCAGAAATCCTTGTTGAACTATTCTGAATGAGGAAAAATGAACCTCAGTGGAATTTTTTTCTTGACTTAAAAAATTAAAAAATCCTTAAAAAAACCCTGTAAGTTCACTTATTTCATCATTCTATGCATCTTCCCATATCACTGAGATCATACTGTAGACAGCTTTTTAGCTTTCTTTTTTTCCCCACTCAACACCCTGAGCTGAGCATTCCCTCATGCCAGTAAAAATCCTGTCTGCTCCAATTTTACATCCTGCCCTCTGAGCAAGGCCTGTTTCTACACTTGCTAGTGACCAACCCAGAGTGCACACTCCCCTGGGAGTCCTCAGGGTTTCAGACATCTCTGTTAAGACCCCAAATACTTCAATAATAATTTTTCTAAAACACTTCAATTTCCTATCACACTGTGTATCCTGCATTGCCATTTAATGGTGCCATTTAACAAGACTGAGAGGCCAACGCAGGCCAAAAAGAATAAGGAAGATCCAGGATTCCCGTGGGGAAGCGCCTGGACCACTTCTCTATCTTCAAACCCAGCCATACCATGGAATACTGTGACGTAAGACAAGTTATTTAATCTATCTGTACTGCAGTCTATCAAAAGGAGGAAATGATAACAGTAATGCTACTTGTAGGAGTGTTGCAAGTGGGCACATGTGGAATGCTTATAACAATGCTTGGGGTTGGGGGACTTGGGGAGATGTTGAGGGTACAAACTTGCAACCAGTAAGTCCTGCAGATCTACTGCACAGCATAGTGATTATAGACAAAAAAGACTGCATTATAAATTTCTAAGTTGCTAAAAGACCAGATTTTAATTGTTCCCACCACAAAAAAGAAAAGATAATCACGTGAGGTGATAGGAGTGTTAGCTAAGGCTATGGTGGTAATCATATTGCAATATATACATGTATCAAATCAACAAGTATGCCTTAAAGATACACAATGTTATATGTCAATTATATCTCAATAAAAATAAAGAAAAGACACAATGCTTGACAGGTAATAAATGCTCAACACATGTTAGCTGGTATATCATTATTAATTACAATCAGACAGCTCTGGGTTGGAAGCCTCTATTTTCAACTTGCCTCCAATGTCAGCGGGCACCTTGCTTAACCTTTCAATGCTTTGGTTTCCTCCCCTCTAAAATCGGTATTATATGCGCTGGCCAGTGTGGCTCAGTTGGTTGAGCATCGTCCCATGCACCAAAAGGTCGCCAGTTCGATTCCAGGTCAGGGCACAGTCCAGCTTGTGGGCTCAATCCCCATTTGGTGTGTGTTGGGGGCGCAACCGATCAATATTTTTTTCACATCAGCGTTCTCTCTCTCTCCCCCTCTTCCTTTCTTTCTCTCTAAAGTCAATAAAAACATTTAAAAATAAAATCAGTATTACAAAACCTATCTCACATAGTTGTAAGACATTTAAAGGAGCTCCATGCAGAACAGCTAAGGCTTGCTCACCGTGGGACAGGAAATGGTTGTTATGCCTCAGGCTCATGGTATCAGCCCACCCCAACACCACAGAGCAGGTGCCCAGCAAACTAAGTGGAGAGCTTTGGGGACGGAGGGTTTTAAGGGCACGAAGGGAGGCACAGATGCTGGCTCTTGGGTGGTTTCCTCCTTAGAGTCCACAGATCCCTGAGGATAGAGGCCTGAGAGTCCCCACTACCCGGAGACCCACCCATCTAGAAGACAGGGACCCCCTAAGCCAGAAGACTGTTTGAGTTTTCTTAATTTGTTTCTAATCAAATGTTCTGGCTGGAGGACTTCTCCAGCTGTGGAAGGGTGGGACTGTTTCAGTGACTGTGTTATCAGGAAGATCTAGTTCCTCTGCTTAAAAAATATCTATCACTTGTGGAATCACAGAAATGGAAGGGTTTGTGATGAAACAGGCACCCCAGGCCTGTTCCCAAACAGAAGGCTCCTTTGTCGAGTTTTCTTTGGGTCCTTTTCAAAGGCTCCTGCCTGGCTGGCCTGGCCCAGGCAAGTCCTCCCGCCGGTGGGAGAACAGGCAGTTCTCAATAGACAGGGTCCCAGTCGGGCCCTCCCTGCCCTGCTTATGTGTGCTCAGCCATTTTAAAGGGCCTACTACTTTGGGAATTAGGTAAGGGAATAAAAGGGACAATTAATATGTAAGTCTGATACTCAAGTAAGTCATGCATGATTAAAACATGACTCAAGAAGTTTATCTGTCTCTCTGAGGCTCCCTCCCTCCCAAACTATGGATTCCTACTCCAACTCCATCTTGGAGCAGCCCCTTTTCTGCATTTCACCTTACTCCCAGCCCCCACCCAAGTCTAGGATCTCTTCTTTAGCACCTTTGCACCCGTGGGGACTCCAATTATTTGCCTGGGTCAGATGGCAGCCTTTCTCCAGTTGAAAGCTGTCTCCCCAAACCCTGAAATGCAGCTTGTAGCCCTCCCTGCATCATCACAGTCTCTCACTGCACCTCTCCCCACTTCTGAGGACCCCATTCTCCACTCACCTGGACCGGACCTGCTCCTTTGCAATCCTGCCCTGCCCTCATGCAGCTTGCCTTTGCTGGTGGGCCCACACCTGGCCTTGGATCCCAGTATTGGTTTTCTTCCCTCATTGCTCCATATCTATTTTTGGTCACACTTGTCCCTCCAGCCGGGGGCCAATAATCGGTAAATATTTACAAAGGTCACTGTGGGCGAGGCACTGTGCTAGTGGCCTGAGCGTAGAAGGTGGTAAGACTTGGTTTCGCAGTCTCAGAGCTTCTGAGCTACATGTAAGGTGCAAGTGTCAGGTGCCACTGAGTGCACTCCTAATGGCAAGCAGGAACGACTTCTTCCCTGGCCTGGTCAGGGAAGGCTTCCCCGAAGAGGTGGGATCTGAATTGAGCGTGAAAGGATTAGGCAGGCCAGTGCTTCTCAATGCGTTTTAAAGAAAGATACAAGCCCTACCTGGTCTGGCTCAGTGGATAGAGCATCAGCCTATGGACTGAAGGGTCCCAGGTTCGATTCCGGCCAAGGGCACATGCCCAGGGTTGCCAGCTCGATCCCCAGTAGGGGGCGTGCAGAAGGCAGCCAATCAATGATTCTCTTTCATCGTTGATGTTTCTATCTCTCTCTCCCCTCTCCCTTCCTCTCTGAAATCAATTAAAAAAAAAATTTTTTTTTTTTTTTTAAAAGAAAGATACGAGTTGGGCTCTCCACTCTGAGATTTGATACCTAGGTCTGCGGTGGGGTATAGTTGCCAAATTCTTCTTTTTTTTTCAAAGTGTTATGGGTAACTGAGTCAGGGGGTCAGGGTTGAGGACTGGCCAGACAAGAGGTCTTCATCACTGCTGAGAATAAGAAGAAACTGTCTTTAATCTAACAATGATGTCAAGAATGACCTGCAGGAGGATGTAATAAGATGGAAGCTCTGAATAATGCAATCCTCCTCTTTGAGGCTGGTGTCAAACTGGGCTGCACCTTAGCCCTGTTATTACCTCTCTCTCTCTGATACCTGTGCTAGGCTGTGAGCACCATGAGAGCAGGCACATTGTTGTTGCCACTTCTATGGTTGTTATCACCTCTCCCCCAGGATCAAGCACTGTGCCTGGCTCACAGTAGGCACTCACTGAGCATTTGATTAGAGAAAGGATGGATAGATTTGATTACCTACTGCCTGAGAGTATTGCATAGCTTATTTTTTATTTATGAAAGTAAAGAAGTAGCCAAAAAGAAAACCACCAGCCCCACCAATCTCCCCTCATAATCTACAGCTTGGCAAGTAAAGACGAACCTTGGATCACAGTGAAGAGCTCCAAGGAGGCAATCACTGGAAATGGTGTGGACTTGGAAAAGGACCAGAATGTTCAGGCAGATCCTGAGTTCAGCCTGTACAAGATTAGAGCAATAAATTGAGTGTATTTATCATTTAAATGAACAACAAATGGGAATCTGAGATAAGCTGACATTGAAATTCACTTAAACTTTGTACTTACAGAATGAACACTTTGCAAATGGCCTCAGGGTTATAGTTATTTCAAACTCTTCACATTGCTCTAAGATGTGGTGGGCCTGAAATACCACACTGGCGGGTGGACTGTGCCAAAAGGCAAAGCATGGGAAGGAGATGATTACCTTCTTTCTCTCTGGTTGCAGGTTTCAGAGAACCAACTATTTTTCAAAATGGAAAAAACAAATCTAAAAAGAAATTTTCTAAAAAGCAAAAGTGAAAAAATATGTATTTGAAAAAAGAAAAATGATTAAGGACAGGCAAAAGAAAAGAAAGCACAAATACAAATAAGGATTTGAGGATCTTATGGGCATAAGAGGAGGACTCTGAAGCTCTCTGCAAAAATAGTAAAAACATAACCATGGAGCAGAGTCTTTGGGAAGTCTTGAAATTTAAAAAGATATCATATTCAAGTCCTGTAGGCAGAGCGTGGTGTTTTATGTTTACAGTGTGACAGCGGTCCAGATTTCCCACGATTCCCACCTCTCAAAGACGAATACACACGCCAAGTAGGCACAACCCACTTTTAAATACAACTTAGAAAGCTGTACCTGGATTACATGGCCATGCCCAACTCTGTCACCCCCACCGCCGTCGAAGTCCTTCTTCTCACCAACTCCAGACAGTAGCCCAACTAAATGCCCAGAGGAGAAGCATGGATAATAAATATACTCTGTTCCTTCCTCACTCCTTCCTTCATCTCCTAGATTTTCATCTTGCACGAGTCCTTTCTGTTTTTAACCTCCATTTCCACCATTCGTAGGACATTGACTTTTACCTCAGGCCATTTATTTTTCATACAAACTTGACGAATATAGTAAGACAGCATCATCATCAGTCTCTAAAGAACTTGAACCAGCCTAGAAAATCCTTCCAGAATTTCTACAAAAATCTCTTTTATTTCTACCATAAGTAAACAACATTAATTTTTCTGTCTTGTTTAAATACAGGTGTGTTACTTTCTTTTTAAAAAATATATTTTTATTGATAGCAGAGAGGAAGGGAGAGGAAGAGAGAAATAGAAACATCAATGATGAGAGAGAGAACCATTGATCGGCTGCCTCCTCCTGGGGATCAAGCTCACAACCCCGGGCATGTGCCCTTGACTGGAATAGAACCCAGGACCCTTCAGTCCGCAGGCCAATGCTCTATCCACTGAGCCAAATGAGCTAGGGCCAGGTGTATTACTTTCTAATCCTCTTCATTCCCATTACATTTAGCTACCTTTTAAATGAAATATTCTTTCTGAGAATTGACCTTGACATAAAGACAGGGCCTGGTGAAATGTCGTGTCTGGGCCAAGGCACCTTATCCAGCTGTCTTTGTTTCAGTGGGCACCAGGCCTTCAGTCTAGTCCAACGTGGACTTACTGTTAATATTTCCAGGTAGACTCCTCAGTGTCTCTGTTCAAACTCTTGACAATCCTAATGGCATTGGCTTTGCTTCTCTAAGGTGAGAAGGCTTGAACTATGCCTCTCCATCCCTGTTCAAACAGCTGAGAAAGAAAGAGCTGGGAGGGGAGGCAAATTCTCTGAGGGGAGATGAGTGGGGAGGAAGCAATTGGCATTTTTTTTATAATTCACTACAGTTCCCTACTCTATCATGGTCACCCTAGGTAACAAGTAAATTCTTATTTCCTTTCACCTTAGGCTCTTAACCTTAATATTTAATGCAGTTATCTACCAAACTAGTTCTCAAACAGATTCTTAGTGTCTGATTTTCTAACTGCTGGTTATCCTATATAATAAAAGGCTAATATGCAAATCGACCAAACAGCTGAACGATCGGTCACTAAGATGCGTACTGACCACCAGGGATCAGACGCTCAATGCAGGAGCTGCTCCCTGGTGATCAGTGCGCTCCCACAGGGGGAGCCGCACTCAGCCAAAAGCCCTGAGCTGGGCTCATGGCTGGTGAGTGCAGCACTAACGATGTCTGACTGCCGACTTAGGCCCACTCCCGCAGCAGTCAGACATCCCCAGAAGGGTCCCAGACTGCAAGAGGGCACAGGCCGGGCTGACGGAGCCCCGCCCCCGCAGTGCACGAATCTCGTCCACCAGGCCTCTAGTTTATTCTATAAAAAGATGAACTCTGGGCACACCTCTGGGGTTAAGTTCTTTCAGGTTTGCACAGGGCAAAGAATCTTGGGATAAAGACAGAGCAAGTCCTGTATGTAGTGACTTCTGATGTAACCACTTAGAACTGGCCCCGGGAAAGAATTCCACATGCTGAGGTTTGTGATGAATGTCCTTCTTTGGGACCCCTCTCCCATCTCCTGACAAGTTATTATAAGGACCTCCATTTGCACAGTTCTTTACAGTCGACCAACATTTTGACACGGATGATCTCATCTCAGGCTCACAGACCCTCTGAGAAGGGCATCATCACCATTGTCGTCCCATTTTACAGTTCAAGATGCTGGGGCTCATTCAACTGATCTTATAGAGAAAATACTATGTGCCCGCCCAGTGGAGCTACAACTGTGAACAATACACAGTTCCTACCCTCAGGGAGTCCAATAGAGAACACTAACCAGAAACAGGAAGTAACAACACAGCCCTAAACTGTGAGGGCCCATGGAAGGCCAGTGTCCAAGAGTGGAGAAGCTTTCTGCAAGAAGTGTTACCTGATTTTTATAGGACCAGGTCAGAAAGGTAACAAGAGCTACAGGAAGAACATTCTAGGCCCCCAGCTCATTCTTATTTGACCTGTTAAAGAGATCTATAAACTCAAATGAATTTCTAATGGTGGGATTTCAGACCTATAACAAAGCCAAAAGAGGTCCCTGGGCAGGCAATGTGTGGAGTGGTTGGGCTCAGACATATGCTGTCGTCCCCAGGCTGGCTGTGCCTCCTTCTGGGGAGCCAAGACCAGCCTCCAGGGCACTTTTGAGTAGGCCTGTCTGAAAATAGTGGCCTCCTCTCTAGTGGCAGAGCCCAGAGTAACTCCCTGCCCAGAATCATTGATCGGCTGCCTCCTGCATGCCCCCTACTGGGGATCAAGCTCACAACCCTGGGCATGTGCCCTTGACTGGAATAGAACCCAGGATCCTTTAGTCCACAGGCCAATGCTGAGAAATAGTCTTCTCCTCCATAGGAAAGTATACACGTAGGTCACATGTCCCGGTAGAGGGCAGCCCTTCCTGGAGTGACAACCGGGAAGATAATGTGAGAGCTTTCAACCACAGTAACGTGGTCTCCTAAACTCAAGCACCCAGAAGTGCCACCATCCATTGTTTGTGGTCGGAGGTTTAATCCAGAACAACTTTTCCTACATCTTCAATCTCTCTGGAAAAGTAGAGTCTTAATCCTCCCCCAAACAGGGCGCAAAGGTGGCTAATCCCCCAAAGCAGCAAATCAATCTCCAGGATTTTGCCCCAAGACACTAGCCCAATATCTCCAGGGTTGTCAGGCATTATCACCACGGCACATCTTGGATTTTTCCCTCAGTTGGACACAACAGAAAAATTTAATTATTTTGAGGAAGAATAAAACATCACTTTCAGCCCTGCTGGCCCTCCTTTAAAAAACATTTGGGATAGCAAAATGGGTGAGATAAGTGTAAAATAACTTTAAAAGACGCCATTCCTAGAAATAGCCCAGAACTGCTTCCTTGTGTGGCCTGTGTGGTGGCCAGGGGTCTGCAGGCTGTCCTGGATCCAGGCCCAGGAAGTGACTCAGCCGCGACGAGGGAGCCACGTTGTTGAGGAACACCCTGGCGCTGGACTGGGCCATGGCACATATTCGATGATGATAATAAATTCTGGTCTTGTGCACATGTTGTTTTACAAACTCCAGGCATGAGCTCATTTGGCCTGAATGTTTTCTCTGAGGGTTTCTTACACACAGTTATCTGAATTGAGTTAGACCAGGGGAAAGGCATTTGGGGGATTATCTGATTGTACATGTGGACATGCAGGTCAAAAATCAAAGGTTTTCTAGAGGGTCCATCAAGGAGGAGTCACAGACCTCTAATCATATCTCCTTTTTCTACTACTTTATGGAGAAGAACTAAAATGCTTTCTCCAAATCATGGGCAGGCAGATACAGCAGCTACTGCTGTTCCTTCGGGCAGCATTTATTTGATTAGCTGGGTGAGTGTTTTTGTTTGTTTTGGGTTTTTTTGGTTGTTTTAGACTATTAAAAAAAAAAAAAGAAAAAAAAGAAGAGCCTCCACTACTACTGATCTTTATTTTTTTAGGTTTAAATTTAGTTTGTTTATGTTTTAGGTTTAAATCTAACTTATTTATTTATTGTTGCTCATTGTTGTTGTTGTTTTTTTGTTTGTTTGTTTTGATGGCTTACATGTATTTTATTGGCTTTCTTAGATTGCTCCTAGTTTTAAATAGGCTTTTCTATAACAAGTGAGGTGTCATGAGTAATGTTAGCTTGCAATCTGCAGCCCTGCATCTTCCCAGCAGAGAATGGTTAGGCTGACCACACCACCATTGCAGTGCTTCTCACCACTTGCCTCAGAATCACACTGGAAACCCAGTTAAATCGGAGTTTCCTGGGCTCCACCCCAGAGAGCCTCACTCATTAGGTCTGGGTCCTGCCCAGGAACCTGCAGGTGTTTCTGCGGTCCACAGAACTACTGGTTGCCAAATAAAGTGGTCATTTTCTCACTCTCCTACCTCCTTTGCTTAATTCTGCTCAGAATTTTTTTTTTTTTTTTGTAGAATAACTTTTTTTTTTTTTTGTAATACAGCTTTCTAAGATGATAGCATTCATCAGAAAGGTAGGATGTATTTTGGCCTATTAACAGTGTGATCTACTTACTGAAGGGCAAGAAAAACCTGAAGTCTACTTGCTTATCAGTTTCTTGAGTGAAGAGAGAGAGGAGCAAGTGTTCGAAAGGCAGACCTGCAGGGCAGCGGGAGACAGACAGTGTCCAACAGGAGGGAGGCCTGAGAGGAGGCCAGCAAGGGCAGGTTTTCGCTTTCCTTTCATCTGCAAAATGTTCCCCATCAACGTTGCAATTAAGAGTATTGCTTATGGAGAGAGACTCAGAAATTGATTATTCTCCATTTAGGAGGAAGATAAGAGCAAATTTAATGAAGTTCAGAAAGTATGGATAGAGAAAGAATGTGCACCCCAACATTCAGAACACTAAAAATGGGGAATACCCACTGAAGTTTGAAAAATGGTTTAGATGTATATAAAAGTAATACTAAATAACACAACTAGTAGTAAGCTTAAAGTACGTATTATCCTAAGAGATATACCATAAATAACTTTAAACAAATAAATTACAAATATTAGGAATTGCAGACCTATATCAGGTTATTAAGAAGATTACTGATACTTGAAATGCATCCCCCAATTTTGAGGTTGATTTCCTTGAAGAACAATTGAGGTATTCCAGCTATTTTCCTTGGGATCATAAACCAAAATAGGATGTTTCATGTACTTAATTCTCAGCAGCCATATAACTGGATCTGAATTTTAATTTTCTTCAGCTTACCAGTTGTGAAATGTTGGGTAATTTATTTTACCTCTCTGGGCCTCAGTTTTCTCATCTGTAAAATTATATATACAGGGTGTCTCAAAAAATGTATATAATTATTTAAATAATTATAATTATATACTATCCCCAAAAATGTATACACAATTGGAAGGAAGTGTTTATTAAAATACATTTTATTTTATTTTTTAAAAAATATGTTTTGATTGATTTTTAGAGAGAGAGAAACATAGATGGGAGAGAGTGACATACATCAGCTGCCTCCTACATGTCCCCTACTGGGGATCGAGCTCGCAAACAGGGCATGTGCCCTGACTGGGAATTGAACCTATGACCTCTTGGTGCATGGGATGATGCTTAACCAACTGAGCCACACCAGCCAGGGCAAAAATACATTTCATTTTCAAAATGTGTATACATTTTTGGGACACCCTGTATATGTAGTATTTATTACAGAATTATCATGAGAATGAAATATGACCATATTTGTGAGACTATCATAAGGTGGGTGTTTGTGAATCATGACATTTCATGAGTTGTAAGTAAACCATGTGTTCTGTATGTCTGCCCACACATAATAATTTCAGTCTACACAGTAATATCAGAATGTTCACACTAAAAATCCACAGAAAAAAATGATGAGTGAAAACATTTATCCACTAGCAAATTAACTACATCAGGCTGAGGGGCAGGTGTGGCAAAGCCTGCCTTCTCTACCTCCCCTTCCTGTTGGGTAGTGGAGGTGAAATTAGACTTCCTCCACCAGGGAGGACCAAACCCTGGAGCCGGAGGTCCTGAGGAAAAGAATGTGGCTTAGAAGCGCAGGCTCACTGCCGGCGCTGCTCATAAATTATGGAAGGCAAATTCACCCTCTCCCATGCTGAGCACTCATAATCTACTGTTCCCAAATGCAGTTGTGGACTTTGTGTTCTGCTCTCCCCACATGGTTCCAATGGAGACTTAAATAATTTCCATTTCTATTAAAACGTTCCTGGTGCCGTCAAAAATGCCATTGTGAAACAGCTCTTCTCATGCCATTAATAGGCTCCCCCAAAGGATCTCAAGTGGTGTGTTCAAACTCATGTGTCATCCAAGTAAGCAACTGAAAGCAGATGTTTAGATGCTTTTACAGACAAACCATTCTCCTGTAGCTACTACAGTACTGCGGTGCATCCAGCTGGTGAACCTGTGGCAGGGCATGATGGCGCCATGTGGTCCTTTTTACATTGGAGGTACCATGAGTGCTGGTTTGAGACATACGCGGTAGCTCGGTCTCTTTGGTACCAGTTTCTTACATCTTTTATGTTAATAGCATTTTCTTGCAATTTCTCCCAACTTTCAGTTTATTGTTTACTATGTAAAGTTAGGAAAAAGAAAAAAATTAAAGGATACTGTTATCTAATAATTTCTAACTAAATCTTCTCTTATGAAAGTTTTCTTCTAAAACTTTTATTGGTGGCAACTATTTCTGTAACACTGTACAATGTATAATGCTCAGTTTTTTCTTCAATCTTCATATCAAACCTGTGAGAGAGGCAGGACAAGGATTCTAACGCCTGTTTCACTGAGTAGAAAAGTGAGGTCAGAAAGTTTATAGAGACCAGCTGGTTGTTCATTCCAAATAGCTACAGATATCTTCTTTCAATGACAAAGCATCCTTTTCAGCTTCCTGTGGCTTTCTTGAATTGTAAATTATTGACCCAAAGAAACCCCAGAGACGTAAAATTTATTATACATATTTTCATATGGTTAAACCCTACTGCAACAAATACTATTCCAGAGAAAGTCATTAGAATGATAAGAGTAATTTATATTTATCATTTATGTTGTACCAGGTTATGCATTAAATGCTTCATGTGTTTTGTCTCATTTAATCCTCACCACATCCCCAAGCAGGGAGAAAGCGTTATCTTCACATGTCACATGAGTGAAATAGGCTTGGAGAGTTCTAGTGACTTTCCCAGAGTTCCAGAGGCAATATTGAACCTCGTTGCACCTAATAATGCACCCAGCTCAGCCTGACGCCAGGTTCAGCACTCTTACCAGTAAGCAGTGCTTTATACAAAGATAATTTTCTGCCCCTGCTGAGGGCACAAAATACATGCGTTTGTGTTTCGTTCTACAATGACTTGTCTTTGTCAAAAAACTTACATTGTACTGCATTGCTGGTGTGAAAGCAAAATGGTACAGTCACTTTGAGAAACAGTTGGTCAATTTCGTGTAAAGGTAAACATACACCTGGTCTATGAAGCAGTCTTCCCACTCTAGGTATTTATTCAAGAGAAGTGAAAACACGGCTCTGCACCAAAGACCTGAATGGGAATATTCATAGCAGCATTAGTCACAATAGCCCCAAACTGGAAACAACCCAGGTGCCTATGACTGGTGAATGGATAAGCTGTGGTACATCCAGAGGATGGAATACTAGTCAGCCACAGAAACAAAAACCCACTGAGGAATGCAACAGCGTTAGATAAATCTCAAGAGCATTAAGCTCAAAGAAGCCAGACACAGAAAGCTACACCCAGTGTGGTTCATTTAAACCGGATTCTAGAAAATGTAAAACTAGAATGACAAAGCAAGTCCATTGTTGCCGGGGGCTGGGAATGGCAGAGGGAAGTGACTGAAAAGGGTTCTGGGACGGTTGAGATAATGGAAGCACTCTGTTTTTATCGTGGCAGTATTTCGTGAGTTTACACATTTATCAAAACTCATCCATCATTCTACTAAAAGGTGAGTGTCACTGTATGTCAGTTACACCTCGGTTAGTCTGTGTTAAACATAGGCCTGGGCCCTGCCCTGCTGCTTTCCAAAAGCATCGGAGTGTGAGCTGTTGTCAGGCCAGGGTGACAGCGTGGTTCCCACAGCGCTTTTGTTCACTCAGAGAGCAGGAACTACCCCCTCATCTCCCCCCATTCCTTCAGAAAACACTACAACTCTCTTTATTTCTTCTCAAATATTCCACCCACTCAGGGAACAGCCAGGGTTGCTGTCGAAGGCCGTTTGCTGCAGGATTCCCTCTTGCCTTTTTGTTCCACTCAGGCCTAATGCAGATGAGCCCACCCACATCACGGAGGACAATCTGCCTTCCTCCAAGTCCCCTTCTCCAACACCACCCCCTCAGGAACAGCCAGAATAATATTGGACCACATATCTGGGCACCATGGCCCAGCCAAATGGATACATAAAATTAACCATCACTATCCTTATTCGGCTCTGTTTGTCCTATAGTTTGTAAAGAAAAGAAATAGAATTTCAAGCAGTGAACTCCTCAAAACTATCTTCCTGACTTAGGTGGTGATGAGAATCTCTTGGAGACACTTATTAAAATGGCGGGTCCCTGGCCAGCTTGGCTCAGTGATTGAGTGTCGACCTATGAACCAGGAGGTCACGGTTTGATTCCCAGTCGGGTTACCTGTCCCGGTTGCAGGCTCGATCCCTAGTGGGGGGTGTGCAGGAGGCAGTCAATCAATGATTCTCTTTCATCACTGATGTTTCTATCTGTGTTTCCCTCTCCCTTCCTCTCTGAATCAATTTAAAAATACGTTAAAAAACACAAAAAATACCTGGTAGGCCCCCTCCCCTGAAGATTCTGATTTAGGGGGTCTGGGGTGAGGTCCAGGGCCCTGTCGTTTAAATGAGCTCCCTATGGGATGATGATTAGGCACATTTGGGCAACAGCACAGTAAAATAGCCTACTTGCAGCCAAGGAACCAGACGAGCTGGTGGGATTTACATGGGTATTTGCTCAATGTGAATCCTATCATTTGAAGCTGCTTTAATGGCACACAACAAAGTCTATTTAAGAACCCTTTTATTAAGCAATTAATCCCGCCCGGGACTCAGCTGGTCTCCTTCTGAAGGCATTCCTGAGTGTGCTGTAGCTTCAGAGCCTGACCTACCAGATGTTCCCAGCTTATCCAGGGCCCGTCATGGCCCTTCACGAAGATGGATTTGGGGAGAGTTAGAGCTGTTCTCTGGGCACCGGCTTCGAACCACACACTGAAGAGATGCCGTGTCTAGCCCCCTCTGAGATGGGACCAGTGGCCCTGCAGTGCCACGAGCAGGAAAAGAACTTAGAGACTGAAGGCAGAAGTACACCTCATACCTCTAAAACATGCACTGATCTTTTTTTTAAAAGAAAGCTTTAGCCTGGAGTGGAAAGGGCATCAGATAAATATCTTGAAATAGCTGAAGAGTGCTCAAGTGGAAGAGAGGTTTGGCTCTCAAGAAACAGAAATAGCCCCAGTGGGTGGAGGCTATAGAGAGGGGCTCTGTGGGCTAGACAAAAGGAACGAACGAATAGAAAAAACAAGGAGTTACAGCTAGGTAGACCGCTGTTCACCTGAGGCCCTGCTACTCATAGCTGTGGGATCTTGGGCAAGCAGGTAATCTGAGTTTTCTGAATTGCAAAATGGGAATAATAACACTTCCAGGGCTGTGATGAGGATCCAATGAGATGTTTGTGAAGCTCTTAGCAGAGCTGGGCCCATTGTTGGTGCCAAATTAGCTGTAGATGAAGGGCAAAGAGATTGCCTAAGGAGGAGCAAACAGCAGAGGTGCTCAAGTACAGTCCCAACCCTCCTTTTGAGGGTAGAGGGGACAATGGGCTGAGGGGGGGGAGGGGGTGCTTTAAGAATGGCATGAGTGGTTGGATTGGATGACTTTTGAAGTCTTTTCCCCACTGAGCAATTTTATGGCTCTTAGGAGAGGTCGAGAACACGATTTTGTGTTTGCAAAACAATTGCTCCGTTGCTTTTAGTGAAAACATTCACTCTCTCTGGGCAGCCAACCCTTTGCCTTTGAGTATAAAAATCTGAGAGCTTATGATGTGGATTTCTACAGGGAAGTTGTGACATTACACAATGCTTACTCCTATCCCACCCTTAATACCAAAGCTGGGAATATGAATCACAAGACAAACTGACGGCAGAATACTTACATTCCCCAACAGCAAGGAAAATAACTGAACCAGAGTCTTGACAATCATGCACACGGTGGAAAGAACACTGTGCTCCATCCAGGACAATGAAAGAGGCAGCATTTTCAGGGAGTCATACGATGCTGGGACCCCTATTAAAAATAGAAACTGGAACTTCAATTCCCCATGGATGTGTCATAAGGGTGCCCAAATACTTGCAAGAATTAGAATGAAGGTAAAGGGAAATGACTGTGATCTTCCTGTAACCTTGCTGGAAATGCACATCAGGGATTTCAATTAAACATGGCACATTAAATATGCGTTTATATGCCTTCTGTCTGGAAGAGTGCTGTAAAGACATCATATATATCTTCCAAAGAATAGGAGACAACAGCCACTTGGAGGCATAAACCTATTGGAAGAAGTGGATGTGGGAGCAGTGACTGGTACAGCAGAGCTGAGAAAGCTGGACTCCAAGTACTGCAGGTAAGTGAGAAGCAAGCCAGTTCACAGGACAGGACCCTGGAAAGTCGCAGGAATTAAAGTACAGGTGGTATGGAGGATGTAGGTTAATTATGGAAATGAAAACTGATCTCTAGTCAAAGTTGTATAAAGAGAATTAAAAATCCCATGTCTTTCCCCTCCCCCACCTAGCAAGCATACCTCCTATGCTTCCCTTTCCCCAGTTTGGAAGTTATATGTTTATTCTCTGGAAAATTGGAATACAAGGAGCTCCCCATTCTAGGATATCAGAACACAGTAGATCTCAGGGGCGGATGGGAGGAAGATGCCCTATTGAAAATAGGGAAGCTGAGTAAAAATCTATATGCTAAATAGAGAGCCCCCCAGTCCCTTTCCCTCCTAGCTTTCAGAACAAAACAGCCAGGATTGCAGCACACAGAGAGAAGACTGGAGTTTTCTTCTTTGTAAGAAACTGAAAGATTCCAAAGAAAAGTTCTACAGATTCTGATCTTTTAAAAGGCCAGCTCACCTCTCGATCTCCCTAGAGCAGAGCCTACCATTTAAAAAGCCCCACCTGAACCCACTTCAACGATCTTTATGATATCTCACTCTTAAATCTGACCAGACAACTAAGAATCGCCAAAAACTTGAGGAAAATCTCCAACTTGTAAGAAAACAAAACAGACAAGAAAAAAAATTAAGATAATACAGAGAGCAGAATTGAAAAAAGCAAACAAAGCAACAAAAAAACAACAACTCTAACATGCTCAAAGAAATGGGAGAAGATATTTGGTCTATGAAACAAGAACTGGATACTATGAAGGAACAATTAGAGAATAGAAAAAATTACCTTGAATATTTAAGCCATGATGGATAAAATTAAAAATTCAATGGAAAGATTAGAAGACAAAATCTCTTCCAGAGAGTTGATGAAAAAAAGATTTTAAAATAGGCAATAGGAGAGAAAAATTTTTTTTTAAAAAAAAGAGTCAATCCAGAAAGTTCTATAGCTAACTAATAGAGGTTCAAGAAAGAGAGAACAGAAAAAATATTGACTGAAGAAAATGATCAAATAGGTAATATAAGACATTTCTTCATTTATAATGGCATTATTTTCTTGTTTGAACATGCCCATTGTGTGCCCAACATAATGAATAAAAAATGTCCATTAAGTCATATTATTTTAAATTACCATGGGAATTATATTGGGAATAAAGATCCTAAAAGTTTTCAGAGAGAGAAAAAGTGTAGGGAAAAATAGTGAGACTTTCAGGAATGGTAAGCAGAATGGCATCTGAGTTATCAGCAGCAACACCAGGATCTAGAAGACAGTAGAGCAGTACCATCAAAATTATGGATCAGAGAGATGTAGAATTCTATACCCAAGCAAACTGTCAAGTATGAGATAGAATAATGACATTTTAAGACATCTGAGGTCTCAAAAACTTTCTAGTCTAAGTGCTCTGTCTAAGGAACTACTCAGAACATGCTCCACCAAAATGAGGGAGTAAAACAAGAATGAGAAAGATAGCATTGACAAAACAAGATCCGTGCAGACCTGGGTCCGTGCAGACCTGGGTCCGTGCTCAGATCCCCTCTAGGAAATCACTTATTACTCACCTGAAAGCAATGTGGTCACAGCTGACAGCCTCTAGTTAGAAACTCCCTTGGGTTATGCCTCAGCTTTTGAGCCAAGGGCACATTTTTCTTGGGTGGCCCTTCGTCAACAACTGAGCAAGGTAGTGATAAAAGACTTAGCGTTTCTACCATGATGGGGTCTCTCAAAAGAACACCGTGTGCTGGTACTCCCCGTGGGGCTGAGAGTCCTTGTCAGGTTTGCAGCCCAGTCTGACAGCTCTCTGGTCTGACCCTGCTCTGCCCTTCCCTGGCCTAGGTATCCCTCCTCAACAAATCTTTGCACTCTCAACTTTTAGCGTCTCCTCCTCAAAGAATGCCACTGCACGGGGCCTAGCACAGGAGAGAAGTAGAAGCTCAGGAGGATGCTTGTTCAGCAAGCCCGGGGAGTAACCAGCCCAGATTAGGACAGAAAGCCTTCTAGGGTATAAGGTAACCTCCAGGTTAAAACAAACAACAACAAAAATTGAGTAGACAATCTGCTAGACTTAAAGACGTGGGAAATTGTCTTAAATGGAATGTTACAGTTCTGTGGGAGAGCCAACGATTTCAGTGACAAGGATAACGCCACTTAACAGGAACGATACATCCTGAGAAATGCATTGTTCGGTGACTTCATCCTAGTGCGAGCATCCTAGCGGGCACTTACACAAACCTAGAGGGCACAGCCTGCTACACACCTAGGTTATCGATACAGCCTACTGCTCCTGGGCTACAAGCCTGTGCAGCATGTCACTGCACGAAACAACACGAGATTAAAACACACGCAAGAGAAAGTGATGCACACAAGAGATGCAGTAAGCATGGAATGTATGAGGCTATTTACAGCAAACTTCTCTTTTTCATAAGGAGAAAAAGTAGACTCTAAAATACAATAAAAAGTACAGTATAGTAAATGCTTAAACTAGTTACAGTTATTTATCATCATTATCAAGCAGCAGGTACTGTACATAATCGTACGTGCTATACTTTTATATGATTGGCCAGTCTGTTTACACCAGCATCACCACAAACATGTGAGGAATGCATTGTGCCACAATGTGACGATGGCTACGACGCCAGTAGGCGATGGGAATTTTTCAGCTCTGTTCAAATCTTATGGGACCACCGACATACTAGCATATGCAGTTCATTATTGACCAAAACATCATTATGCGGCAAATGACTGCATGTTACAAGACTAAGAAAAAGAAAATTCAAATAACTACAGGTAAGACAGATAAGTTATAAAAGGCAAGAAATATAATCACTCTATACTACTTTGCTTGGCTGAGAACATAAAAATATAAAAACTAAATATCAATTTAACTTTTAAAAGTTACACTATGCTATCGGAGGAAGTAGGGATGGTAGTGAAAGTTAAATCCCCATTCTACCATTGGTTAGAAAGTCAACAGGTAATGCTGACGTGTCTAAAGCCTGTATTTCTGTCATTGCTGTATACATACGGCAAATAGCAGGAGAAACCCAGCAAAGAGTTGCAAAGTGTGTCTCTGGGGAATGGGATGGAGCGGGAGGTGCATGAGGCTTGTGATACAATTTAACTTTAACTTTGGCACATAGATAAAAAAAAATAAATGCAATTACAAAGAGAAAGAAAATTCATAGGCAAGCAGTGGAAGCCCCATCAAGAGGCAGAAAATACCAAGGGAAGAACAGTGGGAAGAGGTTCAGCCTGAAATTGCCCTGGCCCCAGGGCAGTCTCCAGCGCAGTGTGAGGCCTGCAAGGTCCCTCCACTAAGAGTGTGACTGTCATACCCTGAGCGCCCATGATTGGTAAATCCTTCTCCTGGTTTATCAAAGTAGGAATTTTCAGGCCTGTTCAGGGGATATTATTGATCCTGGCTGGAATTTACTTATCAGAAGAGAAGAACAAAGAATTATTATTGACCAGCTGGCTAGGGAAAACGCAAATACGATAATAAAACAGAGAGAAGATACATCAAACTCGGTGACGGCTATCATCAGAAAAAATGTATAGCCTGTGGCCCAGTTGTCTGTGTCTGTGATAAGGTCAGCCAGGCAGACCTGGACAGACATTTAACAGCAGGTTGCAGAGGAGGAAAGTTCCAGCAGATCCGGATAAGGCAGAAACCCTGCGTTTGCTCCTCAGACTGATGAACAGATTGTCATAGGAAGATCAGAGGGATGCCTGCTCCAGATGAGGCGTGGTGGAGGGAGCCAGACACAGGGTGCATACACAGCTGCCAGACAGGGAGAAACCAGTGAGAGGCATCTTACACGCGGGCTCTCAGAAGAAACAGACTTCACAGGGGCAGGGTGCTCGGTGGTAATGTGAACAGTTGTGGGGACTTTGATTTGGAACTTACCCTATTTTGAAGGGTGATTTGGGGAAAACCAAAGGAGATATTAGCACAAAAGTTAGGTTTTGTGTTGAGTTTGGGGTGGTGGGGAGAGTATAAAAGGCATCACAACTTTTCACTTATTTTTTCCTTTTGAAACTTTAACTTTCTTTTTAGTTTTGTGAATTTACTTATTGGTTCACAGAAAATTGCAAAGATAGAACAGAGAGGCCCCATGTACCTTTTACCCAGTTTTCCTCAATGGTTACATCTTAGGTAACTATAGTATACTATCAGAACCTTGAAAATTACATGGACACATATGTATATGTAATTCTGTTTTATTCCATTTTATCACATGCACAGATTCATGAAACCACTGCCAAGATCAAGACACCAAATATCCCATCACCACAAAGGTCTCCCTCTTGCTACTTGTTTATAGTCTCACTCACCACCCCTCTCCCCCACCCTCCCTCACCTCTTGCAATCGCTAATATGTTCTCCATCTCTATAATTTTGTTATTTTGAGAATATAATATAAAAGGACTCACACAATATGTGAACTTTTATGATTGGCTTTTTACACTCAGAATAAAGCTTTTGAATTTTATTTGAGTCTTCACATGTATCAATAATTAAATACAATAGTATGTGTAACCAGTAACCTATTGAAGAAAGGGCATTTTGGTGGTTTCCAATTTTTATCTATTGCAAATAAAACTGCTATGAACATTGTGCCTAGGTTTTGTGTGAACAGAAATTAGCATTTCTTTGGGATAAATTCCCAGGAGAGCTATTGCTGGGTTGTACCATAAGAGTATGTTAGTTTTGTAAAACATTGCCATATTTTTGTCCAGAATGGCTGTCCCATTTTACATTCCTACCAGCAATGTATGAAAGGTTTAATATCTTCACATTCTCACCAGCAGTTGGTATTATTTTATTTCTTTTTTTTGAAAGATCAGGAACTTCCTGCTGCCTTTCCTTTTATCTCTTCAAATAAAAAATTTCAATATTCTATATAGTGTGTGTGTGTATACACACACATATATATAAATCTATTTAAAGTCGTCATAATAGCCCTAACCAATTTGGCTCAGTGGATAGAGCGTCCGCCTGCAGACTGAAGGGTCCCAGGTTCGATTCCGGTCAAGGGCATGTACCTTGGTTTCGGGCACATCCCCAGTAGGGGGTGTGCAGGAGGCAGCTGATCGATGTTTCTCTCTCATCGATGTTTCTAATTCTCTATCCCTTTCCCTCTCCCTTCCTCTCTGTAAAAAAATCAATAAAATATATATAAAAAAGAAGAAAAACCACCTTTAAAAAAAATAAAGCCATCATAATAATTAAGACAACCATGCAAACTGTAATTGAAAAATAAAATTTAAAAATCTTGAAAAATAAAATGGAAAAATCTTAAAAAATAATAAGACAAACACCTTAAAGTACACAGTTTAAAAACTAGATTATTACCCAAACCAATTTCACCCTCTGCCTAAGAGAGTCACTCCTCTGAGAGAGTCACTGCACTCCTGGCGTTGTAAACCAGTTCTCTGGGGAGAAAGCTCTGATTTATAATGCTCGTCAATTTCTGTGGTGTAAATTTCCCCACAGGACTGACTTCAAGCTACCAACCGGAAGTAACTGGCGTGTGGAGCTGGGACGAGATGTGCAGAATCAACTCTTGCAAGACTGTACAAGCCGGTTCCAGGACCACTGATCCTGAATTTAGTATTTTTGCCCAGCCTAGAGGTAGGCTGAAAAATAGACCCCGAAAACATCCTGATCCCTGGAGCCTGTGAATGTTACTTTACATGGCAGAGTCTGCAGACCGGATTAAGGGAAGGATCTTGAGATGTGGAGCTTATCCTGGATCACCCCGGTGGGCCCTAAATGCAATCACAAGTGTCCTTTATGAAATGGAGGCGGAGAGAGGTTTGCCTCTAGCAGGGGAGAAAGCAATGTGGCCGGGGAGGCAGACGTTGGGGCGATGTGGCCGAGGAATGTTGGTAGCCACAGGAAGCTTGGAAGAAGCCAAGGATGAATCCTTCCCTAGGGCCTCCGGAGGTAGCACAGCCCTGCTGACACCTTGATTTTAGCCTCGTGAGACTGGTTTCTGACTTTTGGCCCCCGGAACTGTGAAAGAATGGTGCTCTGTTATTTTAAGACACCAAGTTTGTGGTTATCTGTTACAGCAGCCACAGGAAATGCATACACATACATGGTGTTTTCACACATATGTCCTACTAAAATATCTATTAGCTAGCTCATTTAGGTAGATTTTATCCTAATAAAATTGCTACGTTATTATATACAGTATATAGATAATTACTTTTTTTGATGTGGAATTCCTCACCAGGCTCAGGAGAGAAAGGTTGCTGAATAACTCATAAGCAGGAGATTGTAGCATCTGGACTGGGAATCATTTTATTCTTTTCACTCAACATCGTTTCTAATACATCCATTTTCTTTCATAGCAGTAATTCATTTATTTTCACTTCTGGGTAACATTCCATTGTGTACTTATCCATTCTCAGCAGGAATTTGGTAGGTATCCTTTATCAGATTAAAAGATGACTGTTTTTGTTTTTTCCCCACTGAAATGAGTTTACGCCCAGGATGACTCATTTCCTAGGTTCTTTTACTTCAAATATTGGGTGAAATAAAAATTGTGGAAGATAACAAATTGAAATGAATGTTATAAGATTACGGGATTCCAGATACTCCACAAAGAGTAAATGTGAGTCACCTCACCAACAGGGAGGAAGAGCTGGGTAAGATAAGTTGGGGTGTGGTGTGAGCAGGGTCTCTCCTCAGCTACCTGTACACGTGGTCAACCAGACAAGGCTTGCTCTGCCCGACCCCCACCCCTTCATCTTCACCCCCACCCACTGCTGTGATTAGTTGAGGGAGAGGCAGAGGTGCCTAGCAGGCTGGCCTGAGACACAGTGACTCGCCAATGTGAGAATGACCCATTAGATGAAAATCAAGAATAAAATGACCTCAAAAAGATTTTGGCATCTAGTTGGTCACAGGACCCCAGCTTCCCCTGAGTATTCAGGAAGATAAAAGGCATGAATGAATCTGAATGAACCCAGGGTGACTCCGCCTGGAATGAAATGGGTGAGTGGTCCTGAGATATTTCTTCGTTCCCTCTTTGAAGGTTCGCCCTAAACAGTCTTGCCTGACTGGCAGGTGAATTAGCTTATAAACCTTTGGGTTGTAATCTCAGCTGTCATTATTCAGTCACCTATTTCTTTCTTTTTTTAAAAAAAAAATATTTTTATTGATTTCAGAGAGGAAGGGAGAGGGAGAGAGAGAAACATCAATGATGAGAGAGAATCCTTGATCGGCTGCCTCCTGCACCCCCAGTACTGGGGATCAAGTCCACAACCCGGGCATGTGCCCTGACTAGAATCGAACTGTGACCTCTTGGTTCATGGGTCAACACTCAATCACTGAGCCACAACCGCCGGGCCCCCATAAGCACTTATAGAGAGGAATAGTTCCTTACTTCTGCAGAGGCAGAGCACTGACAGAGGTAGGGATGACCTTAGTGATGGGGACACTGGGCAGGTCAGCCTGGCAGCATCCAGATGAGTCAGAGCAAACACCTGAGACAGCTTCCTGGCAAAGCCTTCCTTCTGGCCATCCTCATGGCGCCATCTCTGGGGCTGGGGAGCTGGCTGAGCTCATCCCACTTCATCCTTCCTATATACTCATAGGTTTTCAACTGATTAGCATCTAGTTCTCCGGCCTGAAGATGATTTAAATTTTTTCCTTCGCTCTTTTCCACTGCTTAACCTTGGCCACTAATTTCTCATGAGTTGTATTCCAGAGACTGGGTAAGAATCTGGGGGATGATTTGTGAGAAGTAAAGATAAAAACATAAGGTAGCCTTCACTAAACACATGATCCTGTAGGGACATTCTGGAATAGTCTGTATGCTACAACCTTCTGTTTGTGCGTTACTCAGCAGCCTTTCTCTCCAGAGCCTGGCGAGGAACTCCACCTACATTCAGATCTCCTGGTTCTCCATCCAAACTTTTCTTTCTGTTAAGCCATATCCTTTCTTCTTCTTCTTTTTTTTCCCCCCTAGAGTTGAAATTGAAGACACATTTGCTATCAGTGGTTCAGTAGGACATTCAACAGGTCACTCCTGCCTCTCATTGTCATGACTACGCAGATAACTCTAAAGGTCTTTGCCAACAGCTAGCTGTCAGCAGTCTTTATTTCCATAATCACAGACTGAGACAATAAACTTACTTGCAAAACAATGTCTAATGCCTTCAGTAGCAACACTAAGATTGGCTATGTCGCCAAATGTCCCAGCATTTCTAGATCTATTCAAAATCAATGGCTCTCTTTGCAAAGCACAAAGGCAAACACCAAACCATCCAAAATCAATAGAAAAGAGTGATGGACAGGGAAATAGGACCGGGTAGCACAAAGGATAAAGAAATAACAAAGCCAAAGGTTATGGAGCGATTGCTTTCTAATTTGTCTTAATAAAAAGGAAAAGAACTGAATGAAAAATTGGCAAGTCAGAGTGAAATGTCAGAAACGTTTTATATTCTAAGCCTTTGCCACACACTGTCTTGCACAATGTTAGAGGAAGTGAGGTTGAAATGGAGAATATTTTCACAAGTCTGAGCCAGCCAGAAAGCCAGGGGAAAATACTCTTAAATTTAGGAAAATTACAGGCCTGCTATTTGACATTAGTTGGAGAAAAACATCAAACCTCAGAACTTATTCTGAGAACTTGAACAAGAGAAATACTTCAAGGCCTGCATTTTTGGTCCAGGGGAGGGTGTATGCCTCCAGGAAGCACTATTGGAGGAGGTCTTTAGGGAAGCCCCTGCCAAAGTGGGGTGGGTAAAGGGGGCTCACATTTCAATAAACCACCTTCTAAATGTGCACAGAGAATAAGAGCATAGAGAACCTGAGTCAGGACTGGGCCTGGGAGGAATATGTGAGCGAGGTTAGAGAGTTGGATCTCCCCTGAGGGTGGGCTCAGCATCATGATGGCAAATAGAGCCTGGTGTTTCTAGGAGCAAGATCCAGGGATGGCCTGCTAGGACTTGTCAAGAGTCACGAGGGGTCTGAGAGCTGTGCCCTAATTGCAAACTTACAGGTGAGCTTGCATAGTTTCATGGATGCTGGCAGAAAACACGAGACTCCTGTTGCTCATGAGAATTTTGTTGCTCACAGCACAGCAAGAAGCATGAGCTCCATATCTGCATTGCTCCCTCTTCCTCTTTCTCCTCTCCCCCTCTCTCCTCCCCACACTGCCCCCAGTCCCACAGGGGCAATGCTGAGGGACACAAGCAAATGTTACACACACTGTGGCTTTGTTCACAATTGATAAACCACGAGTTTGGAGGAACTTGAATATTTTATAATGAGCAGTAAGGAAGTCTGCCTGATTTCCCCTCCATAGGAAGACATTTGCCCTTTGCCCTCTGCTTCACAGGGAGCCACTCCCTCTCTCTCCAAGGCTATTGGCTATACAGACATACTTGAAAATATAATTAGGAACAAATGACAATTAGGGCCTCTGCTCACAAGACATGAAGAAACAGGAGAGACCCGTGGAGAATTATCTCCCAACACTTGCCTAAAACAAGCAAACAACAAAACGACTTCGTGCTAAACACTTTTTGCAATAAGCAACCTAACAAAGAGATCTTCCTAGATCGGTCACGGGGACAAAGATTTGACTTTGTTGGTGGTACCCTGTCTCTATATTGGGGCTGCTGTCATGGGAGTTCATCTTCCCTGTGGAGTGAGCTTAGCACCAGTTGGGGCCAGGATAAGGGTGGTATTTGCAATGCTCCCTGCATCCACCAACCTTTGCCATGTGACTATAGATCCTCTCACTAAAGAGATAGTCTGTTTCCCTACTCCTTGGATCTGGCCTGGGCCATGTGGCTTCCTTTGGCTACTAGGATGGCTAGTTAGCAACATCTCACAAACAGGGTCCAATAGGCTGCATGACTCCGCGCCCTCCTTTCTGTTCCTCCACCACGCCGAGAGAACATGCTTGGGCTAGACTGCCGAGGGATTTGCTGCTTCTGGCCAAATGGGTGAGCACCTCGCCTGGTTCTTCCGGACCCAGGAACTCGCCACTGTGGGGACAAGCCCTGTGGCAGGGGCCTGCTGGCTTTGTCCTGGCCCCTCTCGAGGACTCTGTTGAGATTTTACATCATAAAGCAGCTTCCGGTGATTAATTCTGCCTCAAACACCCCACCTCCTAAAGTGGGGAAGAGATCCCTGCTTGGAGACACAGGTTTGCTGGCATCCTGAGTAACAATTATTCCATAGGCACAGCTGTAGAGGGGGAGCATTTGAGACAGGGTGGTGGTTAGAAACTCAGGGAGCCCCTGCAGAACTGCGCCGATCTGTGACTAGCGTCCTACTCTAGCAGAGACAGATTATGACGCCCTCTAGGCCCTGGTGGCCACGGAAGGGATTTGGGGACGTCCAGAGCTCCTCTAAGTACTATTTGTATGGACAGGAGCTAAAGAGGACTGTCTGTCTGGTAGCCACGATTGTCGGAACTCAGTCCTTGGTTTCTATCCACTCAGCTGGGGGACCGAGAAGAGGGTGGCTTTTCCTCTTTTGGCACCAAGACCCCTTCAGCTCTGCCAGGACCCCGACATCGGTGCAGGCCGCCCCCTTGGCAGTACCGCCGCTGGCCCAGCTCTTGATGGGGGCAGAGCCACAGCAGCTAAGCAGACACTTGCTTTTAAATTCCCAGGCAGTTCTTCTTGGGTGCCACTCGGAGCCCCTGGCAAAGTTCAGAAGCTGCCAGACCATCAAGAGTTCAGGGCCCTGCCCCGTATAGAAACAGGAAATCTTAAGATTTTAGGAGGCGACTTTTTTAAGCAGCAAAGGCTCTTAACAAGCTCTGCCGTAAAAGACCCTGAACCGAAAAGTAAACTTTTACAGAGGGGAGATGACACGCATGGCGCTGCCCAGTCATTAATAGTAGCCTCCAGCTTTAATGATTTGCACAGACGACCTGGACAGGAAAAATAAAAGGCCTTCCAAATTGGTGCAGCGCATCAGAATTCGGGGAAGTGAAGCCCACAAGCAGGAAACGCCACGTAACTACTGAAGGGAATGAACAAGAAAAAGAATCTCACTAGAACTTCAGGAGGAGCTAAAGGAAACTAAAATTTGGAAGGAAAAGTGCACGAAAAACCCCCACGCAAAACCAATGGAAAATAAGTTCATGTCATAAGGGAGAATGATCTTCACGCAGACCAGGAAGGCCAAATGGTCTTGTTAGTAGGTGGTTTCCCAGTGCCAACACCCAGCAAACAGCTGCAGGGAAGAAGGTAAACAGGATGCTGGAGGGAACTGGGGGTGATATAATATTATAGGAAGCGCTGTTATTCCTATGTAAGGTTTAGATTAAAACCTCATTTAGGTTCACGGCTTTACTAGCTTGAAAAAAAGCTGACACATTTTCAGCCTTTTTCCCATGTAGAGAATTTATGAAATGTCCCTTTAAAGGAGTCACATCTGTCACATTTGAAAATGTACACACACACACACACACACACACACACACACACACACACACACCTATAAAGAAACAAGTATAGCTATGATTTTAGAATATGGAGTTGCATTCTCTCCCATGCCAGATTTTCTGTTTGATAACAAATTAGAAACTTTAAGGAGAATAATATTCATTCTTTTACATCACAGGAACAGCCACAATAACAACAGTGGTTATTCTTATTTTCTCAGACATTGTAGAAAGGGAGAGCTAGGTACTCTCCCCTCTGGTCCTCCCCCCAAAAAAGAGAGAGAAGTTTTTATGTGGCATTTGCTGTATACTACACACTATTCTCTATGGTTTATGTATATTAACTCTTTTAATCCTAACACCAATTGTATGAGGTAACTACTGTCATTGTTTCTTTACAAATGTGGAAAACCAAAGCACAGAGGTTGACTTGTTTAAGGTCACACAACTACTGAGTAGTGAAGCTGGGATTTGAACCTAGGTTGTCTGGTCCCAGAGTCTGAGCTTTGGAACAGTGAACTCTGCCTCTAGCAAGAATGCCCTGAAACACACAGAGGAACTCGTGCTAACAGTAGAGGTTTGACTTTAAATGCATGTTTGGGTGAACTATCAGATTACAAGCTAGGCTGCAACGTAGGGTTCATTTAAAGTTAATTTTAGAGGATCCCAAATACTTCATCAAAAAACCTCCAAGGTCAACTTTTCCATGTTTTGTTTTCTCTAAAGTTACCTTTCTTCTGAGATGAGAGCAATCCCCAGTGTAGGTATACTTCCTTCTAGGAACCAGAGAGTCACACTTAAGTCAGATATTTCTGTAGCAACTGTGAAGGAGCCAACATTATATAAGACTAAGAGTTGGGGAAGAAAAGAAAACTGGACCATAAAAATCACAAGTCTTGGGCAATTATTTTAATGCTTTCAATCCTCCCCTCTCCTCTTTGGTTTTGAAATATTTATTTCAGTTACATTAAAGGCCACTTTCCAGATCAAAGCCTGCCAATGAGCTGCCAATGAGTCAAGTTCACTTCTAACCCCTCAGTAACTCTGGTCTCCACGGAGACTCCATCCCATCCCGGTGCCCATCTGGAAACACGCATCTCAAGTGAGCCAGTCTTAAAACCAGGTTAGTGTGAACATTTTCACCCTGTAACCTTCAACCCAGTATTGAAATAGAAAGCAGCGTGTTTGTGTGATTTCCATCATGTTAGAAAGAAACAAAATCTGATAACCACCCAACCAACGGGGGTAAGGAAAATGGGATTCATCGTTTTAAAAACATTAGGTGCTTACTGGAAATCTTACCCCATGCACTAAATAATCACTGGTCACCAAATATAATGCCAAGTTACTATTTCCCTGAGTCCTATAACTATAAGCTACGTTGTCTAGATAGTAATTTTGATGTGTATGAATGTCTTTGATCCGTTTTATAAATCTCTTAGACATCCAAAAAACAATTTTATTGAATGTGATTGTGTGTTAAGAAGCAGTGCTTAACTGCTCTAGAAATTCTGCCCTGATGCCCATCTCTAGCCTTTTCTGAGAGATCCTTTGCAATCCTTTAGGGAAAATGAGTTTCTATTGGTGGCTACTTTTATTTTTTCAAACTATACAGATGCTAATGAACACTGGCTGGTTGTTTGTTTAAAGAAAGTCATGAAGGCATTTGGAAGTGTCTTTACGGGCCTGGCTCCAGGTACTTTTCTTTTCACACTGTTGGTGAGAGAGAGGGCTAATACCACCAGATAGCACAGATAACACAGGAGCCATTCTGTAATGCATCATTACTCACCCCCACAGCGTTTTCTATAATGCATGTTTGCTAATATTAACAGAATGCTGTTTTTTTTAGAAACTAAAGGGCCTTCGTCCTACAGTGAAAAAGAGCATTCATTCAATTACTGTAGAAAATCAGTTTCTAAATGATCCTCTCTAATAAAAGAGTAATATGCAAATTAACCATCACTTCACCACAAAGATGGTGGTGCCCATAGCCACAAGATGGCGGTGCCCAGTCCCCTTAGCCCTGCCGCTGGAGTGTCCAGGCCTGTAGGCCAGGCAGGGGATGGGGGGAGGGGGGGCGAGTGGCGAGGCTGCCTGTCAGCCAGGCCAGGGGCCTTGGGGGCTGAGCGGCGAGGCTGGATCTGCCCACTCTGGTGGCGGATCCAGCCTCGCCGCTCCGCAGCCTCTAGAGTGCCCGGGCTTCGCTCAGGCCTCAGAAAGTCCTATTCTTGCAGGAATCTTCCTGCAATGGGCCTCTAGTTTTTAAAATAAAATTCTAATCTATGAATAGGTTTTATACATTTACTATAGAAAATATTAAGAAGTATAAAGAAAATATTGAAATCACTCATAATCCCACCTCCCAGAAAGAAAAAAAAAATCGACATTTTGTCTTACACCTTTCCTGTAGTAGGTATACATACAAAAAAATCTGTTTTGGGACCCAGAGCTCTGACCAGGTTTGCCCCTTTCTGAATGATCCAGGCTTGGTGACTGGGTGGAGCTGGTCACCTCAGTCTTATTCCTCTCTCTGGATGAATTAATTCCTAATAGGATCTTCACAGTCTCATTCAAACAGACTTCTGGTGGACACACGCACCAGCAATTTCTGGAGAAGCCCAGGCATTTCTGCACTTCAGTTTGGACTCGGTCTAGGCCACCCTCCCACATCCTTGTCCCTACATTGAATTACAGAAACATGGCAGCTGCCTTCTAACTTTGGCAGGGTGATCGTGCAGGAGAAGGGACACGGTGGTTCTGGTGATTCTAGAGAATAAAGCTGGGATGGATGGGAAGAGCAGTCTTATTGAGAAGTGAATTTTCTGCCATTGGCTATATTCACTTGTCAGGATGGTTGTGGGATAGAGGGTGGAGGTCAGAGACAGTTGATGACAGTGCCCTTGTCATAAGATTCTAAGACTCTCTCTCTCTCTCTCCAGGGTTGGCTTTTTGTCTATATGGTATGATTTATGGGTGTCCTGAATCTTTTATCTCCATATCAACATCTCGATCACAGCTATAGACACACAGCTCAGAACAGTATCTGGCTCATGGTAGGTGCTCAGTAAGTGTTTGTTGGAATGAATGAATGAATGAATGAGTCAATGAACCTGGCAGCTGTGGTTGTTCCTTCGCCCACTACTTCTGGAGACTATCAACAAGCAAACGTGCTGGAATTCAAAAAGCTTTGGTGGGAAGTAAAGGAGGATGTTGGCTTCTTAGCTCACAGGATTATCCATTTTCTGTTGTTTCTTGGGAGGACCCTTGGTCTTGGCTTTCACACAGTGTTATATAGAATGGCCTGGGAGACAGCCAATTTGGGCTTTTTCATCTACCAAACAAAACAAACCCAAACATTTGACTTGATGGCTAGAATCCCCAAGTGGATGATCTCACTCAGTCCTTTCAACAATGGAATGAGACCCCTGGTCTCCAGCAGCTTTCTCTTGGGGGGGGGGGGCAGGGCGGGGAAGGGTGCGGGAGGAGTGGGGGGCTGGAATGGAGGGATAACAAGTATTAAAGGATGAAAAAGAAAATTATTTTAAGCTAGCAAATACCCTATTCAGGAATCAAATGCCACATGCAACCCTAACTTACAATATAGAGTTCTATAATCAAGTGTTGCTGTATTTTTGTAGTATAAGGAAACAATGCTTTAAAAAACACACACCTTCTTTACTAAGTGACATTTTAGGAGTTCATAATATTAATATTTTCTGGCCTACTTGAATGAATACAAATATCAGTTCCATAAGCAGAGACCAAGGCACATACAGTAGATCTGAAGTGATACCTTTAGAAGATTACACACCTGAGTTAATTCTATGCCTGAGAACTGGAGGAGAAACCACAGGCTAGGAGTGAGTGTCTGGTTTTTGCTTTGTCCTGTGCAAGTGTGCTGTGCCTGGGAATCTCCCCATAGTGGAGGTCAGCTAAGGGTTCAGATTGAAAGAGTGGAAAGAAACGGTGGTATTTCTCAGAGAGGGGGCCTCTGGAAGCACCTTTCCCCAGCCTACACGAGAATGCCAAGCACAACCATGCTCCCCCCTTCATCCACACCTGTGTAGTTTATGGAAATTGAACAACACCAGTGGGAACATTCTCAGGGTTTCTCGGGGATGTATTGTATCTTGAGGCATCTCATCGGCAGAGCCTATTTAGGTGGGACATTGTTGGACACTTACTTCGGACAAATAAAAACTTCTTTGCGTGCAACTGGAAAGAGAAACTATGCTGTGTTCCTTTCCAGAACCGTTTCCACGGCATGCACTTTGGCGTCAGACCAACTTAACCACAGGTGAGTTCCACCAGACATACTTACATCCCTCCAACTACAGATCTCTGGAGATTGCACTTTCGAGACTAAAATGCCATTCACTAGTGTTTGTTGACTAGAAAAATAATACAGTTATACTCATCAGCAAAATATCCAGGAGCCAGAGGGGATATAACATGACAGTGATTTTGAATATGGTTAGGGTTAAAGCCCATGGCGATCCAGGCATGGATTGCATGACTTTAGCCAGGGGACCAGCAGGGCCTTATCTGCTATCAGCCAGGAAGGAGCCTGGGCTTCCATACTCTGGCCCCAGCGCTAAACCACCTTCAGTCTTGCATACCCTCCCCTCCTCAGTAATTAGACCCACCCCAGCCGGACTCTGCCTACCAACCTTTTTGGTTTCTTCTTCATGATTTTTCATAGCTAAGTGTCTCTTCCCCCCGCCCCCAAGTCTTTCCCTTTGGACCCTTCCCGCATTGGTCCCCTCAGCATCAGCATCCCAACCTTCTCCCTCACCCCAAACTCCCCAACCCTTTTTCCCCTTTGCTTATGCAAAGTCATTTAGGTCCTGGGCCTGCAGAGGTCCAAAAATAAGAGCTTCCCTGGCCACCAGGACCCCTCCTGGTGGAGGAATTTAAATATCTCATCCCTTCTCTGTTTTGTGTTTTTTCCCTACACAAACTCATCTGAACCTCCCTTGAGGTTCCCTTGCCCGCCCACATTTTTGATGGAGGCAGCTTCTCTTTGTGTTGCACGGCCTTCTGGGATGAACTCGATTCTACAAACAGACACTCATGGACCCACATTAGCAGAGCCCCTCAGTTCTGAGTCAAAGCTTTTGATGACCCACCCCCCCTCATGGGTGTGCAGCCTACGTGGTGGCACAGAGCCCAGCGCTTTGAAGGGCCCTGGCATAGTTTGGTGTTCTGCTGTCACCATCCGGAAATTCTTATTAAGTCTGAACAAGGAGCCCCCATGCTCATTTGCACCAGGCCCTGAAAATTACTTTGCCAGTTCTGTCTTCACATGGCCCTCGTGGCCAACCTCCCTTCCTTCCAAGCAGTTTCTCCACACTCCCCATAAGCCTTCCTCTCCAGGGCAATCTGCGGTGGCCAACCTGGCCCCTGCTCACCGCGGGGGCTGGGCCCGGACAGGCCGCTGTGCAGATGGAGATGGTGGGCCCTTCCTTTGTTCTAATGACACCACAGAAACCAGGGTCTTGGGGAAGGCAGGGGTGGGTGGGGGAGCGGCAGGGAGGTGTGGGGAGGGGAGAAGAGCCCCTGCACAACCACCCACCCCACCCACATGCCAATTCCAGAGATTCCATCAGTACAGAGAAGCCCTTTGTGGGAAAGCCCTTTCCAACTGTTTTAAAAATAAGACTATTCCTGAGGGGGTCAACACCCCATATTATTGGCCTCTACCATGCTGTGAGCAAGTGTGCAAGTTGTTGTGAGCTGATCACTGGTGGGGGGGGTCCTAGCACAGGGGGCTATTTGAAGAGGGAGAGAGGGGGGAGGATGCTTTTAGAACTCGGAGGAGGGAAAATCACAAAGGAGAAGTCTGAGGGGTGCTGCAGAATGGGCATGGGGCATGGGACTCGGGATAGAATGGGACTGTGGGAAGGGAGGAAGCGGCTGAAGGAGTATTTCTTCTAGTTCACAATTTTGCTGGACTTGAACAAAAGCTGTTCAGCACAGTCTCTCTTGTTTTCTTAAGGTTTTTTGTTAATCGTCACCAAAGGATATTTTTTCCATTTTTTTTTTTCCAGAGAGAGTGGAAGGGAGGGAGGGAGGGACAGAGAGAGAGAGAGAGAGAGAAACATTGATGCGAGAGAGACACATCCACTGGTTGCCTCCACATGTGCCCTGACCAGAGGACAAGGAGTGAACCGAAACCCAGGCACATGTCCTGGGCCAGGAATCAAATCTATGGCCCTTCCATCCACAGGCCACCACTCTAACCACTTAGCACCACTGGCCAGGGCAGCTCAGCCTCTCTTGACATGCAAAAGGGTTTGTATTAGTTTCCTGAGGCTGATAGATATATACAATTTTCCCAGTAACAAATGACTACGACCTGGGTGGCTTAAGACAACAGAAACTGATTCTTACACAGTCTGTGGACGAGAAGTCTGACATCGGGTGTAGCGGGGTTGGTCCTTCTGGAGGCTCAGCAGAGAATCCACTCCATGCCTGTTTCCGAGCTTCTGGGCTCTGCCTGGCATCAGCATTCCTGGGGTTGTAAACACATCATCCCGGTCTCTGCCTCCATCCTCCCTTCGTCTCCCCGGTGTCTCTGTGTGTCCAGGCTCCCTCACCCTTTTCCTGGAAGCACACCAGTCATTGGATGTGGGACCCACTCTAAATGCAGAATGACCTCATCTCGAGAACCTTATTTACAGCTGCAGTGACCCTATTTTCCAGTCAACAAACTGACTTAGATACTTTGAAATTGCTAAGAGACGAGATCTTAAGTGTTCTCACCACAAAAAAGAAAGGGTAATTATATGATGTGATAGAGATGTATAAGCTAAAGTTACAGTAGTAATCAGATTGCAATAAATAAATGTATCAAATCAACACGCTGTACAAATTAAACTCATATAATGTTATATGTAAACTAGCGTTCCCGTTGCAGGAAAAATCCTGCAATAGGGTTTCCTGCTGCACTCTACCCTGCCTCCGCTCCTCCCTTCTCCCCCGCCCCGCCTTCTCCGCCAGCCCACCCACTCTCCTTCCTTCGCCCCTGGCCCCGCCTCCGCTCCTCCCTTCTCCCGCGCCCCCACCTTCTCCGCCAGCCCGCCTGCTCTCCTTCCTTCTCCCCCAGCCCCACCTCCGCTCCTCACTTCTCCCCCAGACCCGCCTGCTCTCCTTCCTTCTCCCCCCAGCCCCGCCTCCGCTCCTTCCTTTCTCCTCCCCCCGGCTTGCTTGCTTCTCCGCAGCTTTGCTCCCTTCTACAGCTCTTGGCTGATTTCTATGCTGTCTTGATATGCAAATTAGCTGCCATCTTTGTTGGGGTAATTTGCATACTCGTCCTGATTGGTTGGTGGGCGTGGTTTGGGCGTAGCGAGGGTGCGGTCAATTTGCATATTTGTCTATTATTAGGTAGGATTATATCTCACTTAAAAAATAACTTTTTAAAGATTCTATTTCTAAATAAGGTCACATTTGCAAGTATACGGTTTAGGACTTGGATATGTCTCTTTGGTGCCACAATTCAATATATAGGGTTTTCACATCTTCAGTTCTGTTGGCTCTTTATTCAGGCTTTACTTGAACTTTGGAGCTGTGCCTTTTCCCTTGATAGAACTCCTGAGGTCCGTTATTAGATAATAATAGCAACAGCTCTGCAAATCCAAGGCATTTTACAAGTGTGCACCTCAGGAGGCTGCAGGGTCTCCCAGTGTCCCAGGAGAATGGGAAAGAAACAACAGCAAACCCCCTTTGATCCCTTCAGTAGAAGAGTTTCCATAAGAGCCAAACCCTGTGCTTTTAAAACTGTTGTACATTAGTCAGAGCATAGAAATGTGAGTGTTTACGATCCTGAAACTGAAATGGAAAAGTTACAAAAATGCGGTTCTAGGAGATTTTCATTAGATTCATGGGTTTGTTGAAAAACATCGAAAAGCCTAACATAGTACTTGTGAATAAAACCTCTAATGACTAAATTCTATCCACCACTCCTGTACCATGCTTTTAGGAAAAATTTGCTTTTTGGAAAATTATACCCAAATGATACCATAGAAGAACAATCAGAAATTATGCATGATTCCTAATCACTAAGGAAAGATTTTATTACTCTGAGAGATTTGGCATAATAAAATTATTAACACAGGGAAATGATTTTATAAAAAGTTAGCCCCCCCCCCCCCCCCCCCCCCATTAATCTTCACCACTTTGGGTCATTTCTGTTCAAGTATCATCATGGCTTGGATCAGGGCTACAGAATAGTCTGTAGATTTGAGATGGAAATTAGCTCCTCTGAGTGCCAGTCTACTTTCTCAGAGGCCAGGTTACCTCCCATTTCCTTCTTTTATGTGCAGAAAATCCCCAAAACCCCAGTGTGTCCCATGCATCCTAGTCACATTTTGTGACTGGTAATATCACCATGCAATTAACTTTAGAAATGTTTTCATGGAAAAATAAACTAAAAACAATATCCCAGAAAATTATGAGAACAATAAGAAGGAGCTCTGTTATAGTAGGTAGCTAGATATTAACCCTTTGCACTCACTTGCTTTTTTCTCGATTCCTTTATTCTACTCGGGATTTAATTTTTTAAATACCCCAGATTTTACAAAGTGCAGCAGTAGAATAAAAAACTGGAGTTTCTTTTCATACAAACTTATTTATTTGGATTTTTTTTATATTTCAAATTATTGATACATTCAAAGAGTATAAAAAGAGTTGCTACCGATGCGAACCGTGTCGAGTCACACTAGACATCCGAGTGCAAAAGGTTAATAAAGGAAAGGAGTAAAGGGAATCAGATATTGAGAAGCCTAAACAACTTGAGCCTGCTTTTCTAGGAAACTATAGCTTCTCAAACTGCCCAGGGAACCACCAGTGGATTCTCTCTGAAGATTACCAGGGGAGGAATCTCCCTCTATCTACACTAATAAAAGAGTAAAATGCAAATTGACCATACCTTCATGACACCCACCAGCCAATCAGGAGTGAGTATGAAAATTAACCCAACCAAGATGGTGGGTTAATTTGCATATGCAGGCGCCGAGTGGCTGGGGGTGTTCCGCCCAGCCCCAGCCGCTGCAGGCCTCTGGGCAAGGTGGGAAGGCAGAAAGGTGGCTCCTGGCTGGAGCAAAAAGACGGCACTGATCGGAGCGAAGGCAGTGCTGGCAGCCAGGGGAAGGAAGGCCCATTCTTGCATGAATCTTTGTGCATCAGGCCTCTAGTATATATATAGAAAGCCAGTGTCCATGATGACTGTGATGACCAAATGACTGGTCACCCTGGCCCACAAGCGGGGTGGGGCAGGGCGGGACTAGGGACGGGCGAGTGGGCTGAACAGCTGACCTCTTGGTCCCTGCCCCTGGCCTGCAGGGTCCAATGAGTCAGCAATGGTGAATGGGGGAATTGGGGTGGGTGGTGGGAGGACCAGCCTCCCACCACCAGGCTGTCAGGCCGTTGGGATCACGAGCTCATCCTTGGCTGCTCAGGGGCTCAGGCCTGCAGGAAAGCAGGCACCAGCGACTTCACCTCCAGGCGCATGTGCTGGGCCGGCCGCTGATGGAACGCGCTGTCCACTCGGGGCTGCTCACACGGGTGCTGCCGCTGCCGCTGCCACTGCTGCTGGGGCTTGAAGTACTGACAGAAGCTGCGGGGTGCGCCCGCGACCTACCCACCCCAGCGTGAGCGGCCCGAGTGGGCAGCGCGTTCCATCAGCGGCCAGCCCGGTGCACACGCATGGAGGTGAAGTTGCTGGCGCCTGCTTTCCTGCAGACCTGAGCCCCTGAGCAGCTGGGGATGAGCTCGTGATCCCAACAGCCTGACAGCCCGGTAGTGGAGGTGGCGTTCGACCTGGGAACTGGCGAGCAGGCAGAAGATGGCCCTGATCGCAGGAGGCTAGGTCCTAGGGACCCTACCCGCACGATTTCATGTGCTGGGCCTCTAGTCTATACATATAAAGCCTGAGCGACCATTCGACCTGTAGCTATGACATGCACTGATCACCAGGGGGCAGGTGCTCAATGCACAGGCATGGGAACATGGAACAGACTGATGAATCTCAGAGGGAATTGGGGAGGTGGGAGGGCGGGAAGAGATTAACCAGAGATCTTATATGCATACTAGAGGCCGGTGCATGGATTCGTGCACTGGTGGGGACCCTTGGCCTGGCCTGTGGGGATCAGGCCGAAACCAGTAATCCGACATCCCCCGAAGGGTCTCAGATTGCGAGAGGGCGCAGGCCAGGTCAAGGGACCCCACTGGTGCACAAATCTGTGCACTGGGCCTCTAGTAAAAACAATAAAAGGGCCAGGCTTGTGTGGCTTAGTGGTTGAGCATCAACCCATGAACTAAGAGGTCACTGGTTCAATTCCTGGACAAGGCACATGCCCAAGTTGCAGGCTTGATCCCCAGTAGGGGGTATGCAGGAGGCAGCCAATCAGTGTTCTCTCAATGATGTTTCTGTCTCTCTATCCCTCTCCCTTCCTCTCTCTCTAAAAGATCAATAAAAATATATATTTAAGAAAACAATAAAGAGGAAATTCCTCTGCTGGACACATACCCAGTGGAAGCTAAGATGGTGACAATAGAGGCCTGTCGGTCTACCCTGGGAAAAGGATTGGATTGGATAAGGGGTACAAAGCCCCAGAAGATCTAGAAAATAGATTGGTTAGGGGATGGACGCCTCGGAAAGGCTAGGTAGTTGATTGGTTAGTTCGAAGAAGTGCCTGGTCCTTCCCAAACCCGAGATAATGTAACCCAAGCTTAACAAAGGTCGCTCTCTCTCTTTCTCTCTCTCACTTGGTAACATGCCATCGCCCCATTTGCTTGCATGTTTTCCCTCCATAGCAGCCATGTGGGGCTAGCAGCCACACAGCCAGGAGCCACATGGATTCCAAGTGTGAGTCTGGGCACAGTCAGCTGAAGTGCAGCTGGGAACACAGACTAAGCCAGTCAGATGGTGACAAAGACCAGACTGGACTGAACCATGGTGCAAGATGTCTGGACACTGGCCCTATTCTGGGCCTGATGAAGACTAGATTGGACTTTTTCTATGGTGGCTGGGACAGAGATGGGACACTGGGAATCCCAGGGCAGTCCTTTGATTTTGCTTCTACAATGAATCCGCAAAACCTCAACTTCCCATAGGTGAGTCTCCTGAAATGCTTTTCTCGTGACTCCGTGAAAGGACATCATTTCCACTGGCAAAAGCCCTACCAGGCACTGAACTACATTACACAGCCACAGTACTTAAAACAGTGTGCAGCCATCACATGAAGTTCCACATGAATGGTGGGTCAGAAGACGCCATATAGACCTGATAAATTTGATAGGATATAGGTGACGTTTCAAGTCAACTGGATAGTCATCGAAAAATAGGACATTTGAACCTGTATCTCATACTTCAAGTAAAAATACTAAATGCATTGAAAGTAAAAATGCAAAAAACAAAACAAATCAAACACACACACACACAGTGAAAGAAAATGGCAAAACTTTTACAATTTTAGGGTGAGAAAGGCTTTTTCAAGTCTGACCAAAAATCCTATATAATAAAAGGGTAATGTGCAAATTGACCCTAATGGCAGAACACCCGGGAATGACCGGTTGCTATGACGCCCACTGACCACCAGGGGGCAGACGCTCAATGCAGGAGCTGCCCCCTAGTGGTCAGTGCACTCCCACAGGGGGAGCTCTGCTCAGTCACAAGCCTGGCTGACAGCTGCAAGCGCAATGGCAGTGGTGGGAGCCTCTCCACCTCCTCTGCAGCACTAAGGATGTCTGACTGCGGCTTAGGCCCGCTCCTAGCCATCAGTTGGTCATCCCTCAAGGGATCCCAGGCTGCCAGAGGGATGTCTGACTGCCAGCTTAGGCCCGATCCCCCAGGGAGCCGGCCTAAGCTGGCAGGTGGACATCCCCCGAGGGGTCCTGGACTGCAAGAGTGTGCAGGCCGGGCTGAGGGACCCCCCTCCCCAGTGCATGAATTTTTGTGCACCGGGCCTCTAGTAGTAATAATAATAATAATAATAATAATAATAATAATATAATCCAGATGACTAAAAGGAAAGAGAAATTTATACGAAAATAATTATTTTTTCCATGGAAAAGCCACGATAAGCAATCAAAAGGTGAACAATAAACTGGGGGAAATGTTTATAACATATCATAGACAAAAGACCAATTTGCTTTCCTTTCTCCCTCATCTCCACACATATTGATTTAACCAATAGAAAAATTGGCAAAGGCTATAAAGGTATCCAAGGAAGAAGTAAACACTCAAAAGATATTTGCCTCATTCATAATAAGAGAAATGCAAATTTAAAAGTACAGTTCAATTATGTACAGAAAGAAGTTTATTTCAAAAAACAAGTAAAAAGCCATGTTTCACTCATCAGATTGGAAAGATGCAAAGCTCTTTGTATAGCATGACCACCACTATTTCCACCAAGATGGTGTGCCCTCCTCTAGGTTCCCTCCTCTTGCCTCTGGGTGGGCTCGTAGCTGTTCTGAAGAATGAAGAGTAGAGGGGATGCTGTGTGACATGTAAGCAGGGCTGGGACCAAGGTGGGGCAAGAGAGGTGCCAGGGCACAAACTATAAGAAAGGGTCATGCAAGGGCAGGGTCAGCCTTAAAAAAGTGCCTCCTTAAATTGTGTGCCCTGGGCACCTCCCTTGCTTCTTACTTCCAAGGAAGTCTGGTTACCTTGATGTCATGAGGCCAGAGTAGACCACAAAAGGATAGAAAGACACTGAGCGGTCCCAGTAATTCCATCCCCTGGTGATTCTGCTCTTCCCAGTCCTGCAACAGACACATAACTGAGCAAGTATTTTTTTAAATATATTTTTATTGATTTCAGAGAGGAAGGGAGAGGGAGATAGAAACATCAATGATGAGAGAGAATCATCTATAGGCTGCCTCCTGCATGCCCCCTGCTGGGGATTGAGCCCAAAACCTGGGCATGTGCCCTGGCCGCAATCAAACTGTGACCTCCTGGTTCATAGGTCGATGCTCAACAACTGAGCCACGTCAGCCGGGCGAGAAAGTCTTTAAAATGACTCCAGCCCTAGTCACTATGTGAATGCAACGTCCTGAGAGATCCCACAGCAGAACAACCCAGCCAAGTCACCCACAGAAACAACAAAAGATTAAAATATAGTTATTGTTGTTTGAAGTCACTCAGTTTCGGGTGATTTGTTAGGCAGTAATAGGTATAGACTTTAGAGATAGCTAATATAGGCACTCTCAAACCTTGCTAGTGGCAGATTAAATTGGTACATCCTCCTTGGAGATGGGCAGTTTACTAATGTCTAATCAAAATAATGCAAACTCATGCCCTTTATCCACTTTTAGGAGTTTCCCAACAAATACAGTCACACATATGCAAAATGATATGTATACAAAACACTTATCACAGTGTTGTTTAAATAGAAACAATTAGAAACAACCTAAAAGGCCATCAATATGGGCCTGTTGAAGGAAAGTATAACATTCAATGGAATACTGTTCAGTCCAACAAAGAATGAGGGTATCCTTTATATGATGATATGAAAAAAATCTCTAATGTAATTTCTAAGCAAAACAATAACAAGGAAAGTAAGATGCAAAGCAATGTGTAGAGTACACTGACAATTATGAAAGAGGAGGGAGAAAAGAAAATCTGTCCCTAATGGCATGAACATGCATAGATTATCTTGGCAAATTATACAAGAAACCTTCAGATCATTGCCTGGAGTAGAGAACTGATGGCTGATAGGAGTGGGAGGGTGGAGGCTCCCTGTATACCCTTCAATGCTTCTCAATTTTATACCAGGGGAACGTATTACCTAATAAAAAATAAATAAATAAAAATTAACTTTAAAAAAAGTTTTCAAGTGTTCGCTTAAAACTAACACTACCCGCACTTTTTGATGGTAGAGCTGGATCTTCCAACTGAGGTCCTGAGGATGGGAAGAGGATCTTGCAGGGTGTGTGCACACAGGGAGGAGGTTGGAAGAATCAGTTTCTACATATAGAATGTGCACACGTGCTCCCGCCTGGAGTTCATTTGGCTGGGAAAACACCTTGCCAGGCTGGTTCTGTTTCCTGGCTGCTTCTCTCTCAGCCTTCCTTCTCTCATTGGACCCAAGGCGGGCATACCTCTCACCTGCCCTGCATTTTATTCTGGGTGTTACCACAGAGTGGAAAGACCCCTGAGAGGCCAAACAAAGGGACAATTCAAAATATTGGCATTGGTTTTGAGAAAGAACAACTTGAAAGATTGGGAAATAAGTCCTTTTGCAAGTCTAATTCTTGCAAAGGATCGTTTCCAAGATTTTGCTTTAAAAAAAATTGAAAGAGGACCTTGAGTTGTCAATGAACAGCACATTAAAAGTTATTTTTGATAATGGATCACAAGGCCATTTTTTTAAAATTTATCTTTATTGTTGAAAATATTACAGATGTTCCCAGATTTTTTCCCCATTGACCCCTATCCACCCGCACCCCCCCTCCCAGGCCTTTATTGTCTGTGTCCATGGGCTATGCATGTATGCATATAAGTTCCCTGGTTAATCTCTCCACAACCACTCCTCCAACCCTGCCTTCCCTCTGAAATTCGTCAGTCTGTTCATTTTTTATATGTAACTCAGGACTTCAAAGAAACGAGTAACTTTGCCATATGTTTATTTATATAAACAATATTCCTCAGCACTGACATTTGTAAAACCAAAAAGAAGGGAAATAAAATTGATATGATAAATTATACTCTGTCATAAATAACTGAAATTGCTTAAAAACCAAAGCAGCCCTATCCATCTTACTAAGAGATACATTTCCAATAAAATTACTTTAGAGTTTAATGAGTATAGCTGGTCAAAACAATTGTAGTGATAATGTCATCTAAAAGCCCCTCCTCCCCACTTAGAACATTAGGATCATGGGACATTTCTTAAGTTTCAATCTGTTTACATACTTTTATTCCATTAAAGCACAATTGAGTGATTTAAGAAAAGACTTTTAAGCATACAGACATAACAGGGGTCAATTGAATGAAGTAAGTTCAACATGACAAGGGAACAATGTAAAATTTCCATGTGTTAAAGGATTAACTTATTGGTATATTTTAAAAATGATGATGGTGCGTATAAAATGGCTATGGTATCTGGATACATTTTTAAAGAATGATATAACTCAGTTTTTAAAATGTTATATCTTTTGTTGAAAAAGCATTTTAAATAACATAAAGCTGTATGAGAGAGAAAGTTCTTCAGATCCTTTAAGCAATACACAAATAAATAATTTGAACTATTGCCTTAGAGACCATCTGGTTCAGCTCTCTTTACCTCGCAGATGAAAAACTTGTCCGCCAAAGTGAAAGTAACTTTCTCAAGGTCACTGAGTGACAAATGGGGCCAGACCCTGGTCTCCTGCCTCCTGGTCCAGGCAGCTAGAACTAACCCAGGCAACTGGCCTGGTAGGAGTGAGTTCCCTATGGTCCTTGGCAGGAACACCTGAGTGGTGAGGAGCAAAGGGAATCAGCCCAGATGCCAACACTGTGCACTCTACCTGCCCTGGGGAATGGAGATAAAACCCAAGCAGCAAAATGCTGTCTTCCCACATCCTCATGGGGCACATGCAACCTTTCGCTGCCCCCTTAAGATAAACTTTCCTTTCCCATACTCTCACCTCTAATTTCTGTGAATCTCTTGCTTTCACTTTGCCCATCAGATGCCTTTCCTGAGAATCAGCCTCATCTCCAATACCTACGATTCCAGCAAGTGCTGGCCTGGGCCCAATGAGCTGGAGAATGGAGCTGCAAGGGAGACCATATTGGCAACTTTTTAATATCGCCTTAATAGTTCTGCTTTTTCTCTGCTCTCACCCTAGATCTGACATCCAGCTTCACTCATTCAGCTACAGGTAGGTTTTTAATGTAGTTCATTTTCTGTATTCGCACACATTTGAAAGAGAGGTGAACATAATAATTATGCCAGAAAAAAACAGATAAAGACCAGGACCATCCTGGGATATATTGTCACCTTAGCTATAAGCTCCTGGTGAGGCAGGAAGGAAGGAGAAAATGCTCAAAATGTTGGGTTAGGCATGGGAAGTGTTAAAGCAGCGAATAAATCAGGAAGATCTGGCCTGGAATTGGATGATAAGACCCAAGTGAAGGGAACTGTGTAGTAATAATGTCTGTTGTGCTGTTTTTTTGTCCAACCTTCTGGGGAGAGCCATTACTACCGATGGGCAGAATCAGTAGCTATAATTTGGGGAGTCCAAAAAAATCCAGAATTACATATATATGGCTTTCTGATGACTTCCGTAGTAAGATGACTTCTGATATCTCCCCAACTAAAATTACTGCTTAGGCCTTCTGAAAACTAGTTCATTTTATCTGGGTGGTATAACTTGGTGGGAATATCATAAGAGTATCCTTCTTTACCTTACAGAGAAGAATCATGAAAGCATGGTCATAGGACAGGTGTATTTTGAAGTGGGAGTTAGAGATGACATAGTCAAAGATCCAGAGCTAAGCTACTGAACCAAGCTTGTTGGGAGGAGGCAGCTATGGCTGGGGTGTAGGGGTGGGGCATTCTGTATGGCCTGTTCACACTTGCAACCTCATGTAACCCTTCCTATAACCACATAGGTTGGGCACATTCTCCCCTGCTTTACCCAGGATGTAATATCCAGATGGCTTGTTACCCTCTGAAATTTTTTTTTTGAAAGATCGTTACAGGAGACAGATTGTGCCAGAAATCACAAGAATAACACTTGTATTTGTGCAGTTCTCTGTATTAATAAATATTTTTACATGCATTATTTTATCCAGACTTGATAAGAGCCCCATGGAATGAACTGGCCAGGTATCGTTATAATCGCTTTATAATCAACACAGCTGAGGTTCATACTCCTGACTTTGGGTTTAGTGATTTGGTACATTTCTCAGATACTACAGTTTCTGAGAGATCAACCCCGACAAATTCCCTTGGCTTTATAGGGAGGTTAGTTGAGTCACCCCAGTTATGAATATTCAGAAAATATTTATTTATAATTAGATTCACATACAACTTTTACCAAGGTCTCTAACTCCCTAAAAATCTGATTCCTGTCTACCTTTCCCACTGTCATTTCTTCCTTTTCTCTCTCTATTCTAGTGTGGTCCCCTCTCTGATCCTTGACTATGCCAAACCCTTTGCCATTGGTTGTTCCCTCTGCCTGGACTCCTCTCCCACAGATCTTTGGGTGGCCGCCTTATTCTCAGGCCTTAGGCCAAGGTTCATTTATTCAGACTCTCCCTCTCCCTCTTATCTAAATTGGCCTCTCTGGTTACTCTCTCATATCATCCTGCTTATTTCCTTGATTACACAGCACAACTTGCAATTCTCTTGCTTATCTGTTATGTACTTTTATCATGTTTTCTCCACTAGAACTTAAGTCCCATAAGGCAAAGACCAAGTATGCCTTTTTTATTGCTCTATTCCCAGTGCTGGTACATAGGAGGTACTCATAAATGTTGTTTTATAGATAAAACAAATAAGCAACTTTAACTGAGAATTCTGGACTGGATCAGTGGCCAGCTAGCATTTGCACTATGGATAGTTATGCTATAACCCAACAAGAGTTCCTTCAGGAAGATAGAGTTAGTCACTCATTCTTCTAATGTGAGGTCCCACAGTGATGGAAGGACTCGAGTGATGTCATCTCCTTGGAAGGATCTTCTAATATGTATGTTTTAGGAAAGGGAGTATCAAGATTGCATGGGGCAAACTTGTCAAGTCCAAATCCTCTTATCTATGCACAAACTGGTTAACTTTTTTTTAAAAAAAGCAAATCTCATATGCTCTAATCCAAATTTAATGGTGCAGTTATAAGCATAATATATGGGGTTATTTAACTGGAAAATAGAGCTAGCCAAAAACATCTTTAATCTGCTTTGACAAGATCCTGAGCTCAGAAAGTATTCAATCCCAAGAGATTCCAGAGGCTCCAACACAGCAAATATCAGAAAGACTTAATTGATCTTTAGTCATCTTAGACCTACGATACCATTGTCTGATTTATTTTTAGTCCACGTTTACTGCTATCTTCTGATCATGATGCTGGTTCCTTTAAAATGAGAATTCCCTGAGATTCTGGTACAAGATAGCAATCAGAGTGAAAGGAGCTAAAAACTGTATGGGAAGGTAAAGGAGAAAGTTTAGAAATATAGAAAAGAAAAAATTTGAAGACTGAATTTTTCAAGGGCAAAAACATTTTCATACTTCCCGTAAAGAATAGAGGCCAGCCCAAAATGCATGAAGTTCTACATTAATACATACATATTTTTTTGCCCTGTGATAATATATCCAAAAGAGGTAAAAAAAAAAAATTGTGGTTGAAGATTGTAAATGGAGAGAGATCTCATATTGATTTACTTGATACTATAAGAAAAAAACTAGAAATTTCAAAATTGTTACTGAAGCCCTAGCCGGTTTGTCTCAGTGGATAGAGCGTCAGCCTGTGGACTGAAGGGTCCCAGGTTCGATTCTGGTCAAGGGTACAAGCCTGGGTTGCGGGCTCCATCCCCAGTAGAGGGCGTGCAGGAGGCAGCCAGTCAATGATTCTCATCATTGATGTTTCTATCTCTCTCTTCCTCTCCCTTTCTCTCTGAAATCAATAAAAAAATATATATTTAAAAATAGTTACTGAAATTTCAGCATTTTTCTTCATAGATTCTAATAAAGAAAAATATTTTTATACTCTAATATTTGTACAGAAGCTGAATAAATCACCTTGGAACTGAGATACATTTTTAATCTGTGATGTAATTATGTAGATTCCATACTTTTAAAAATAACTGAGATCCTAGTAATGATACTCTGATCAATTTAAACCAGTCTACTCACTGAGGAATATTAGAAGAGTGGGACAAAATATTAAAAACACCTGCTGGCAGGCATCTGCGAGCTATCAAAATGGTAAAGAATGCCTGGGCTGAAAAACAGAGGCCTAGGGAGGTGGCCCAGCATGTGGAGATCTTTTTCCCCTGTGGACACATTAGCCAATTCTGAAGGAAATGTCTTAGAGAGAATGGAAGATGGAAGGGAGGGATGAGGGTAGGAGTAGGAGAGAGAGAGAGAGAGAGAGAGAGAGAGAGAGAGAGAGAGAGAGAGAGAGAGAGAGAGAGAAACATCAATGTGAGAGAGACACATCAATTGGTTGCCAATGAGGGCCTGAGATCGAGCCTGCAACCTGAGTCTGCAATGGAGGTATGTGCCCTTGACTGGGAATCAAACCTGAGACCCTTCGGTGTACAGGCTGATGCTCTATCCACTGACCTACACCAGCCAGGGCTTACCCTATTTACTTTCCTATCCCCTTGCCATCCCTGAACCTCCTGTTCCAGCTGCCAACATTAGCTCACAGTTAAGTAACTAAAAATTTCCACAATCCAGTCTGCCAGGGCAAAAGCTTTCCTGAGCTAGTGGCAACTCAAGACAGAAAGAGATGTGTTTGCATAATGCAAGATGGCAAGAGCAAAGCTGAGGAATGCACAAAGGAAACAGTGCTAAAATATAAAGAAGTAGATGCTCTCAAAGCAGGTGGGAATGGCTGATTCTTTTTTGGCTAATTGTAAGAGTGCAGAGTGAGAATAGGCTAAGAGCTGAGCGTTCTTAGTGCTTTTATTACTGGGGAAAATATTAAAAATTGTCTTTTAATTTTTCTTCTTTTTAATACCTGAAAATGAGAGAGAGAGAGAGAGAGAGAGAGAGAGAGAGAGAGAGAGAGAGAGAGAGAGAGAAAACAGAAGGGAAGAAAAAAGAGGCAGCTCCCAGGATACAAACCCATTGCTGAAGGAATGTTCCCCAGGATACAAGCATGTGCTTATGCATGTGAATAGGTGGCTTTCTTTCTGCTGTGACCACCAGAAGACACACTCTTTATGCACCAAGTGCAGGGGGCGGAAGGAACCCCGGCTCACAGCCGGAGCAGGTGGGGAGGCAGAAAGCAACTGCCTTCAGTAAGGGCACGGAAGCAGGACGAACAGGGTTGTAGTGTCCTGAGCCCCTGGTTCGAAGTCAAGACGCACTTTCCAGCAAAGCTCTGAGTATCCACAGAACTATTAGGCATGGTCAGATGTAGGGTTTACTCTTTGTCGGAATGGGAGAAGGAAACAACGTAAATCATCTATGAAAAGTAAGAGTTAGGGCTTTATTTTTCTCCTGTTGAAATATACTGTATAGATTTCTATGGAAGAGCTGGAAACTTAGCCACCATTCATTTTTTTTCATTCGTTCAATATTTATGGAACATTTTTTGAGTGCCCAGCACGGAACTCAATAAAGCAGGAGAGTTTTCTCAAAACGAGCGTACAGTCTAGCAGGGGAGATAGCTATAAAAAGGCAATCGCACCACAACCGGTTTGGCTCAGTGGATAGAGCGTCTGCCTGCGGACTCGAGGGTCCCAGGTTCGATTCCGGTCAAGGGCATGTACCTTGGTTGCGGGCACATCCCCAGTAGGGGGTGTGCAAGAGGCAGCTGATCGATGTTTCTCTCTCATCGATGTTTCTAGCTCTCTATCCCTCTCTCTTCCTCTCTGTAAAAACTCAATGAAATATATTAAAAAAAAAAAAAAAAAGGCAATCGCAACGGTGTAATAAGGTGAAATCGGGTGGATTTAGGTGCTGCCAGGGCCCCAGGAGAGGTAGTCCTCAGTGCAGGCCGGCGGGCCTGGAGCTTCCAGAAGCTGCCACCTAAGGTGAACCACAGACAAGGACCGGTGGCACTGGAACCCAGGGGAAATGCTGCACATCCAAACGTGAACCTTAAGCATCCGTAAGGCCTCATGGGCATGGAAACTTAAGATTGCCTGTATGCTATTTCCCCCTAACCCAGAGACAGAAGTCATCCGTACTCATTGTTGCGAAGACTTCTGTTTTTTAACCAACTGTCTTAAGCCAGAAACCCTTTTCTCTTGCTCTCCTTTCCACATCACCACCTGAAAAGCTCCCAACCCACTCATCTCCTTTGCTCCACTTTATTCTCTAACCCAGTAAGCAGCGTTGCCTCCCAATATTACTTGGGGGGAATTCAAGGGAGAGTTCATCGTGGGGCAGGCTGGGAACTGCTTTTTAGAACCGGCTCTCAGAAAAATGCCATCGAAAGGTAACTAGCCACTTCCAGCTTCTGATCAAATTTTAATGATCACACCGACACAAACCACTTTCTGTTCCTGATCTATTTCCCAGGATCTTTCCTGCAATTAATCACCAGCTGGGTGACTCTGGGGCTCCACGCCGAAGTGAAACTGCATGCAAGAGCCGTAAGTCTGTGCAGGGACATTGCAGAGCACTTTTTATGGGCTCTGACTCACTCGGGGCTGGCTCCACAGCCTGAGGTAAGGCTGCCTGCTGCCTCTGTTTGCTCCAGTTTCCATGGATACCGCTCAAGAGGTTTTGAAAGCTTCTAATTCAGGCTTCCTCTCTCTGTTAGTTCATCTCTTGGAAATCCAGGGTGGGTTCTATCTGGCTCTTAGTTTACAGAAGGCAAGGCATTCTCCTGATCACCTGCCCCCAATAGGGCACCAGTTCCCTTCAGCCATCAGACAGGGGCTGCTGTGGTGACCAAAACACACGGCTGCCTCTAGAAGCAGCCTCCTGGATGTGGGGTTTGAACCTTGTCAGGAACAAGGCGATGGACTGAATTCCCTGTAAAATTACTAGAACTGAGGAAGAAAACGGAGCTCATGCTCTATGACAGTCGGGCTAGAAATAAGTAAATAAATAAAAGCAACCTAGCTTCAGTTTTCTGGGTCTTTCGGTAAAAGAATTTTAACCCAAATGATCAGAATCGCCCGCCCTTCCTTCACAATGTATGCGTAGACTAGGCCTTAGGCTCTTCATCCTTTATCCCCCAAGTCCTCCCCCTGCCCCCAACCAAACATCTCTAACCTGCACCCACTTTTGTAAGAGTGCAGAAGTACTTCTTGGTTTCCTCATGTTTCTTTATATCCCAAGTAGGGGAGAGAATCATGCCTACTCCTTTTTCTTTTCTAAGCAATGCCTGCACTTGGTCACAGCTGGAAACTGTAATAAGCAGGATGGAGGGAAGCACATCCCATCCCCAGATCATAGGTGCGCCTGCAAATTAATTGCTCCTGCAGACACTCAAAACACGTTGCTGAGGAGCCAGGTAAAGCTTGTGGATGAGCTAAGGGCAGGGAGCTGTCCTTAGCTGAGTCCCCATTCCTCCCTGAGGCTGGGCGGGCCAGAGGGTGGGGCTGGGGCAGGGAAAGGGCAGTGGGGAATTCTGTTTCCTTGGTAGCCCATCTGCTGAAGTCATGAACAAGCCACACTCGGCCTGTGGGTGGTCTCTCATACTCACACTCGACCAATTGCACAACACAGCCCACCCCAGCTCATGGCCTCTGCCAGAGTATGTATTAGGAACCTTGCCTCCTCGGAAGACTAAATAGCTAGGACTTCATAATTAGAGACTTCATTAGTTTCCTACTGCAAATTTCCGTAAGTAATGGGACTGAGGCCTGCATTGTTTATGACATCGGAAGGGGTACCATGCATTAATAATTGTAGCTATCCTCTTACGACCCAGTGCCCACCCCTCTCCCCCCGTGAGCCTGCCAGCGGAATAGGAGGTAGTCGGTCCCAGAGTTAGCAAGAAATAGATTCTCAGGGTCTCCACGCTGGTCTGCATGAATTTGTAGTATGGCCCAAACAAGGCTGGGAAATGTAGCAAGTCTCACACTCATTTGTCATCTTTTCATTGTCTTTTATTCTCCGCTCATCCTATAAGTAAACGGGGCATTCAGGCAGTTGCAGCTGGACTTTCTCCCTGGCTTGTCTTTCAAGATTCTCACTAGGGAGCATTTTAGAAGCTCTTTGGGGCAGAGGAATGAAGGCCCTTGGAGAAGAGGGGCTGAGAGTTGTGCTCCAAGCTGCCAAAGGAAGCTGGCAGACGATGAACATGAGATCAGTACATTTTTCCTAGAAAGAGTCATTTGGTGGCCTAGTTTGAGGAAAAGCTTTCTTTTCTACATCCTATTGCATGAGAGAATAATGCTGAAACAGCTATTATGTGTGTACTACCTGTGTCGGAGAATACTTAAGCACTTTATATACATTATTTCATCTACTCCTTGTGCAGCAGCTCTCCACCACAATCGGTTCCCTCTTCCCTGGCAAGAGTTGTAGCTGGAACATGGCTGTCCAGCTTGGGACTACATTTCCCAGTCTCCCTTAAGCCAGGTGAGGTCATGTGTCTACAACTTTCACCAATGGAAGGTGAGCAACAGCATGCTACACTCAAGCTGGAGCCTTTAGGGGGAGCCACCCTCCTCATGCTCTTTTCCCCTTTCCCTTTGGTTGAGTTGTAGTGGTCTTCAAATCCATGAGTTGGTGTCCTAAGCCAGTTACCAACCCAGAGTACCTGTTCTGATGGCTTCATGACAAAAATAAACCACTTGTTCTAAGCACATTTTAAGGATCTTCATTAGAAAGCTTATGTTACCCTAGCATGCTTTGCAACAACCCTCCAAGGCAAGTTGTTGTTGTTTTTTAATTAACTCCATTTTACTAATGCTAAAACTGCAACTCAGAGTAGTTAGGTAACTTATCTAAAGCCATACTGTTAAAAATTAGCAGTGTTGGGATTCAGATCCAGGTTTGCTGACAATATGATGATAGAAGTCTGAACAGTGGTTGCCTTGGGTAGAGTGGGTTGAGTGGGAGGACTCACAAGGGAGTCTCAGACCTCTCTCTGCCCGCCACACACCTATTTTTTTTTTTTTTTGGTTAATCCTCACTTGAGGATATTTTTTCCTTTCAATATTTTTTATTGATTAAGGTATTACATATGTCCATATCTCCCCATTGCCCCCTCACCCCACTCCCATTCATGCCCTCACCCTTCAGTGTCTTGCGTCCATTGGTTATGCTTATATGCATGCATACAAGTCCTTCGGTTGATCTCTTACCTCCCGCCCTCCCCAGCCTTCCCGCTGTAATTTGACAGTCTGTTCAATGCTTCTCTGCCTCTGTATCTATCTTTTTGTTCATCAGGTTATAATGTTCTTTATTATCCATAAATGAGTGAGATCATGTGGTATTTTTCTTTCACTGACTGGCTTATTTCACTTAGCATAATGCTCTCCAGTTCCATCCATGCTGCTGCAAATGGTAAGAGTTCCTTTCTTTTTTACAGCAGCATAGTATTCCATTGTGTAGATGTACCATAGTTTTCTAATCCAGTCATCTGCTGATGGGCACTTAGGCTATTTCCAAATTTTAGCTATGGTGAATTGTGCCATCCTTTGGTTTTTAGAGGGTGGAAGGGAGGGGAAAAGACACACAGAGAGAAACATTGATGTGAGAGAAACACATTAATTAGCTGCCTACAGCACGGTGTTCCAACCAGGGCCAGAATGTAGCTTGCAACCAAGGTGTGCCAGTGACTGGAATAGAACCTGGATCCTTCATTCTGCAGGCTGGTGCTCTACCCACTGAGCCAAACCAGCGAGGGCCCACACAAACCTTTTTAGGAGAAGGATGCTTGGATTAGTAACATTTAGACAACATTGTATTATTATCCAAAGCACTTTCACACAATTACTCACTTAACCCACACAAACACCTTGTTCATTATATAGATGAAGAAATTGAAGTTTAGATACATTAGATATCTTAAACACAGTTAATAAGAACTGGCTTTGGGCTTCGAACACAAGTCCTCCCTCTAAATCCTGTATCCAATCCATTATATGCATGCTGAAGCAACAACCTCAGGTGTAAATTAAAAAAAAACCAACTCACACCAGTTTAAGCAACAACCAACAGCCCCCCTACCCCCCGCCCTGCCATGCACACACCCTATTTGTTTAGTCACATAAGTGGGGTGGGGGGAGACAAATAGAAATAGAACCGGCTTCCAAGCTTAGCAACCCCATAGGGAAAACTGAGTTCTTGCCTGCTGCTTTAATATTTATATGTCTAGGGAAAAGACCCTGATTGGCCCAACTTAGGTCTGTTGCCTTTTCCATGAACCAATCACTGAAGCCAGGGGGATGAAGCAAGACACTGTGATTGGCAGTCCTACTAGAACCACATGGAATAGGTAGCAGGACAGGAACTATTATCCATAGGAAGCAGAGGAAGTTGGATGCTAAAGTCAGAATCAGGAAGGGAGAGACGAAAACAGGTCTATATATAGCCTGCATTATAGAACTGGCAGCAGTATTCCTTAGTTTTGAAAACATTGTGATATATATAGTGAAATATCACCTCAAACCTGTCAGAATGTCTATTATCAAAAAGTCAACAAATAAGTATTGGTGAGGATGAGGAGAAAAGGAGCCCTTGAACACCATCGGTAGGATTGCAAACTGGTGCAATCACTATGAAAAACAGTATAGAGGCTCCTCAAAAGATTAAACATAGAACTACCATATGATGTAGCAATTTGACTTCTTTATCCAAAGAAAATGAAAACACTAATTCAAAAAGATATATATTCATTGCAGCATTATTTATAACAGTTAAGATATGAAAATAATCTAAGTGTCCATTAACAGACAAATGGATAAAGAAGATATAGTACATATATACAATGGAATATTTATTACTCAGCCACAAAAAAAAAAAAAAGAATGGAATCTTGCCATTTTGACATGAATGGACCTAGAGGGTATTATGCTAAGTGAAATAGGTCAGAGAAAGACAAATACCATATGATTTCACTTACATATAGAATCTAAAAAAAGCAAAACAAACATTCATAGAATACATTCATAGATACAAAGAACAAAGTGATGGTTGCCAAAGAGAAGAAGATTGGGGGATGGGTGAAATAGATTAGGAATTACAAACTTTCAGTTACAAAAGAAATAAGTCATGGGGATGTAATGTACACCATAGAGACTATAGCAATAATACTATAATAACTTTGGTGACAGATGGTTATTAGACATAGCATGTTGGTCATTTCATAAGGTAATTAAGTGTCAAATCCCTATATTGTACATATAAAACTAATATAATATTGCATGTTAACTATACTTCATGTTAACTATACATAAAAAAAATCTATGGAGCATTTAGAAAAAAAATAGCAATAGGTGTATGGGCAACAGTCATTAAAAAACTGAGGCAATTTCTTAGTCCAAAAAAAAGCAGAAAGTTATATAAGAAGGAAACATAATCAGGGTACATTATTTAACTAGTTAGTAAATAATATTTATATCACCATGATGTAAACATTGAATATTAATTTAACTTCAAAAATTATATAATTGTTGCAAGATGGAGTGGAGAGAAAAAGAAGAGATAAGAGGCATATAAAAGACAAATTCTTGTTTATGAAAACAACATATCAACAGATGTTAAAAATGATAAAACAATAAATAGCAGTCAAGCATATAATTATGAAATATGAAAAATGAAATAGAATTAACAAAACTAAAAGAAATGGACATACGGTAGTTGCTTCTGAGGGGCAGTAAGTACCTGGAGATAGGGAGGAAGGAAGAGTGGACAGGAACTGCTAAATATTTTTAAAATTTTTATTTGTATTATTATTTTTTAATCCTCACCTGAGGAGACATTTTTTAACACTGATTTTCAGAGAGAGAGAGAGAGAGAGAGAGAGAGAGAGAGAGGATGAACCAGTTGTGAAAATGGGTAGTAGTGAAGATTGTACAACATTATGAATGAACCTAATGTGACAAAAGTGTACACTTAAAAATGGTTAACATGATAACTTTTATGTTTATTTTACTACAATTTAAATGGAGAGAGTTGGATGTGATAATCTCTAACATTTCTTCCAACATTTCTAAAGCCTTTACATTTGACCCCACATGTTAAGGGGCCTTCCATGGAAGGTGGTGGGGAGATGCTGAGAGAGTCCCAGTTGGTACCAGGGAGGCAGGCATCCAGCCCCTGGAGCACAACCCTCTCACCCCATTATCCTGGAATCCTGTGGTCTAGCAAAGCCTAAAGCCTAAGCACATTCCCAGCAAAACTAAACAGTGATCCTGGCTAGAACCCCAGGGCTCAGAGCCCCTGCAGGGCATTTAAACCAAGCCTGACCTTAGGGTTATCAGGGCCAACTCCAAGGAGACTCGGAGACCTGGACTTGAAGAATTCCTTCCCTACCCCTGGCTCTGGGTTTTAAACTCATTTTTCTCCTGCTCTCTATGCCAGGGCAGTGGTGGGCTCAGAGAGCTTGTGGGGTGCCTGCAGGTGGAGAGGCCATTGCATTGGGCTTTTGTGCTTTTTTTCTAGTTTTGGGAAGCAGCCTCTGCCTTTCTTTTAACAACAGAAACTCAAACAAGCCTAATCTGAGGACAATATGTAATCTGACAATCAATGGGTCCGTGCTGCCTGTCATTACTTGAGCCAATTAAGCAGAGACAGGGCTGAATCATATATGAGCGTTTATTCTAATACTGCCGGCAGTATGGGAGAGCAGCAGGTCACCCACAAAAATCTGCTCTGCCTCTCCCCATAAGCCAGCTGCTTATATTGGGTAGAAGGACAAAGATTACATGGGGAAGTAGGCAAGAGGGCATGCCAAATGGGCAGTTAACAGGTAATGCAAAGGCCTGCGGGTATGCAAAGGCTGGGAGTCTTCAAGGGGCAGGCAGTTCTGGTTTCTGAAACAAGGTTGTTAATCTTTCCGTGATAACAGGCAGTTCCCTGATGGGGAGGATGGGCCGCATTTCCAGGTGAGCTCCCAGGACCCACATGCAACTCCCAGCCAGGTTAGAATGTGCCTTCTTTAATTAAAACAAAACAATCACGGTTCACGAGCATAATGACTATTTCTGGTCCCCAATATTCTAGTTCTGCCCCTATCAGAAACAGAGGGCCTGGTGGGGACCAGCACAAGGCCGCCAGAGGATTGTGTGACACCATCAGAATCTCATGCCGCCTCCACCCAGTACAGCCTGGGACTCCAAGTCCCTCTGGAGAAATGACATCCAAGTCTGATGGCTAAGCTCTCCGGGAACTTGTGAAAGGCGATATTTAGCGATATTTAGGGTCTTTGAAGTGAAATATCTCAATCAAGCGATATTTAGGGTCTTTGAAGTGAAAAACAAACAAGTAGAGTATTTGATTTTCAATAATTTTTTTTTCTTTTTCCAAACTACGACAGAATGGCTTCCAGTGGGCAGTGTAAATGTAGAAAGTCCAGCTCCATCTACATCCTGTCCATTCTGTTCTTACCAGTTCATTCACAGGAAAGCCAAGATGAAATGCCTTCAAGGAAACTTTCTTTGCGATCACCAACGCCTCCATTTGGGACAGGCAGAGACTCTACCAAGTCAGCTGGTATTTTTTCAGGTTGCGTTTACAGAAAGGAAAAGCCATTTTTTTTACCAAGGCTTTACCTCTCTGCCTCCCGTGAGACCAAGACTTAGCCAGGAGCCAAATAATCATTCTGACATGTAACTGTCTCATTACCCTGAATGTGCTCCTTTTCTTCCAAAATTAAGAAAAAACAAAATCCTCCAAAGCTATGATCAGGTATGGTTTTTCTCTGCCCAATGGGGCCTGAGGGGCACTGGTTCTGCCCTGGGGCTGGGAAGGGCTTCTCATGAGTGTAGGGAATTGGAGCAGGAGTCTTGCGATGACTCATCTCTACTAAGAGCTTAGAAAATGTGCAATAAGCCCATGTTGGTTTTTACTGCAAAAGTCAGGTACACCAAAAAAGGTTGCATGCTCAATCCCTAGTCAGGGCACATAAGAAAGGCAACCAATCGATGTTCTCTCTCACACTGATATCTCTCTCTCTCCCTTCCTCCCTCACTGAAATCAATAAGCATATCCCTGGGTGAGGATCTCCAGCATTCAGAAGGGCTTCTTTGAAGAGACATCATCTCTAAAATAGGAGCAACTTAGGACCTTGATGTTTTGGGGGAAATGTACGTTGTTTACTCCCTGACCCAACCCCCCACCTGTTGCATATGGCCTTGTGGTCCATGCAGAAGTTGCAGACTATTAGTTGCTACTGGCTGTTCTCACGAGAGGCTGGGCCTCGTCCAGTAGAAGTGCTGAGAGATGTTTCCTGCAACAGCCGAGAGCAAGGAGGACAGAGGGAGTGTGTCAGGCCTGGGACGCACCAAGGATCAAGCCTGGGGGAGAGTTCAATTTGAGGTCCAGTGCAGTTCACATGGAGTCTGGGACAAGGACAGAAAACCCACTGTGATGGCCACCGAAATGATGGAAAGTGAAAGACAGGAGATTATGGAGAGAGGCCAGCACAATTTCCTGGAATATTGTCCTGGGTAATCGGGACAGTTTCCCTGAGCAGAAACAGTGTATTCTAGTGCTTGCTCAGTACGTGGTGAGTCTGTTTGGTTTATATGAAAGCTCAATACCCAGGAAAACAGCTGCCTTTAAAACAGGCATTAGCAGGTTCACCTTCACTCTGGGGTCAGAAAGATCTGCCTCTTAAATGTACAAGTCAAAGCTACACTGAGTCGAATTTTTTAAACCTATGACCTCTAACCACATTGTTGATTCACAGTGTTAAAAGCCTTAATATTCTTCTGGACTGGAAAGTTCAAAGATACTTGGCACAAAGTTGGATCCTGAATCCACATTTGAAAGAAATATCTTTCCGCTCAGCTAGAAGAGCTTCATTTTAGCAGTCGGAGTATTGCCTGAGAGACTGCGTAAGCTAACATAATGAACCTTTTAAACAAACACATTAGAATTGTAATCCAAATAAATGTCGATCTGGAAAGCAATTTTGTAGTCAAATGACACAATTATTGCACAAAGCATTTTCAAAATTTCTCTTTCAGAGTAGCCTTCAAAACTGGCTTGCACAAAAGCAGAAAGATGTCACTTGACTTGATAGTCACAGATTTGCTTCCTTGATCCAGTGCAATCTTCTGCCTTGTACACTTTTTGCAGCTATAACCATGCCCTTCTCCTCTCTTTGGCTTTGAAAACTAATCAACAAGGGATTTCAAGAGATGTGTTGTAACGGTGCCACTTGAGAACAGAAAGATCTGGGAGAGAGACCACGGGGCCAATTATAGCTGGGAATCTAAGGGGCCCAGGAGCCTGGCTGCTGCCCCAATTCCTTTGGGTACTGAGTGACTTTAAGAAAGCCAAGTGTCCTCAACCCAAATTATGTCAAAGTCAACCTCCACTGGGGACATTCCCTGGCTACAGCCAAGAGGAGGCAGCATGCACCTCACACAGATCTGGACTTGGCCAACGTCCTTTCCTGTGATAGTCCAGACCATGAACATGGCCAGCGTGCTAGAGCTAGCTGCCACTGGATGGCAGGGAAGTTTGAGGCACAATGGTAAGGTAAAAAAAAAAAAAAAAGGCAATTGTTTGGATTCCCTCAATGGTAGCAACTGTAAGGGAGACTCAGAAAAGCTGGCTTGGTTCCTCAAAAAACTGAAAATGGAACTCCCATTTGACCCAGTAATCCCACTCCTAGGAATATATCCTAAGAAACTAGAAACACCAATAAGAAAGGATATATGCACCCCTACGTTCATAGCAGCACAATTCACCATAGCTAAGATTTGGAAACAGCCTAGGTGCCTGTCAGCAGATGACTGGATCAGAAAACTATGGTACATCTACACAATGGAATACTATGCTGCCATAAAAAAGAAGGAATTCTTACCATTTGCAGCAACCTGGATGGAATTGGAGAACATTATGCTAAGTGAAATAAGCCAGTCAATGAAAGAAAAATACCACATGATCTCACTTATTTATGGATAATAAAGAAAATTATAAACTGTTGAACAAAAAGATAGATACAGAGACAGTAAAGCATAAAACAGAAAGTCAAATTACAGGGGGAAGGTTAGGGAGAGGTGGGGGAGATAAGAGATCAACCGAAGGACTTGTATGCATGCATATAAGCATAACCAATGGACGCAAAACTCTGGGGGGTGAGGGCATGTATGGGAGTAGGGTGGGGGGAGGCAATGATAAGATATGTACACATATAATACCTTAATAAAAAAATGGAAAAAATATATAATTGTTCATGATAATAAAAAAAAAGGTTTAAAAAAAAAAGAAAGAAAGAAAGAAAGAAAAGCTGGTTTGCGCCGATGCCTGAGGGAAGATTAGTCTGAGTTCTAGTTGTGTGAAAGGAAAGCGCTGGCTCAGGGTCTCCAAGAGTAAAGAGAATCTACAGTGTGTACACAGGTTTGGAACCAATCAGAACACGTGTTTGGCTTGATTTGAGGATTAAAGGAAATACTTATGCAAATTATATATTTAATCCTCACCCGAGTATATGTTTTTATTGATGTGAGAGAAAGAGGAAGGGGGCCCAAGAGAGAAACATAGATTGGTTGCCTCCCGTATGCTCCCCTACCAGGGGTTGAACCCGCAACCTAGGTAATGCGGCCTGACTGAGAAATGCACCCACAACCTTTTGGTGTACGGGAAAGCGCTCCAACCAGCTGAGCCTCTGGGCCAGGGCTTCAGATATTTTGAAACTGACAAATGCTTTTATGTGATTCCTTATTATCCACCAGGAAAGCAAACTTCAATCTTTCTGCCCCTCTAGTTATCACGTACCTACATCTACTCATATGTCTTCCCCTCTGCCAGCTCAGGGAAAGCCTGTTCCTGTTCCTGCCCAAGACTCATGTCTATACCTGTGCAACATCTGTGCTCTTCCAGATCCATCCCTTCCTGCTTCCCGAGTTCTTGTTGCATTTAGTTTTGCCTTATTCATTCTCCTCTTCAACTTTCCCCCCACTCTTCCTGTCATTATTCAAACATGCTCTAAAGTCTCCTGAAATAAAAAAAAAAAGACAGAGAGAAAAACCTTCTTTCATACCATTATATCCCTGTTGGTACTTGGTGTTTCTCACACTATTGCCTTCTGGAAAGGGAAATCTCTACTCACTTCTTCCAGATGCTTACATCCCATTCATCTCCGAGCACTCACAGTCTGGCACCTGAATCCATCACGGTGCTGGAAGTGGTTTTGTCAAGGTGACCAGTGACCACCCTCTCCCCCCATCAAATCCAGTGGGCACATTTTGTTCTTCTATTAATCAACTTTCTAGACTCTCATCCCTCAGCTTCTTTGGGAACATACCTTCCTGTTGTTTCTCCCACCTTTCTAACTGCTCTGTCCATTTTTCTTCCTCCATCCACTCCTTGAACATTGGGAATCCCTCTTGGCCTCTAGGGGCTTGGATGGTTCTTCAACTCTTACGGAAAAACTGGTTGACACATAATTCACAGTGAATCCCTTTTTTCAGCCAAAGGGTTTGGAGTTGATGCTTTCTTCTTCTTGGAACCTCCTTTGGGGTTCTTATCTTCCCAAGTGTCTGGTGTGGTGAGTCAGCCTGTGGCCATCTGCGGCTGGGAAAGTACTTGCCCTACAGGTGCAGTTTCCATCAGCAATGCTCCAGGCACCAGAACAACACCTGCTTTGTTTCCTTGTCTTTTTTTTGCCATGGCTTTTCTAGGCTTCATCCTGCCTCTCTATAAAAGGGGTAAGACAGAGCGGAGATTTGCATCTGGGCTTGAGAAGACAGTGGCTTAGTCTGTTGGATCTAAGTCTTAGGTCTGCCTCCTGCAGGCCAGAGAGTCTGTGTGTTTCCATAAGGAATCGCAGTGCACCGGGGCTAGGGTTCCTCCCCAATGCCAGGGGCTAAAGCCCATTCCTTGGGAGCTTCCTCTGCCTGGCTCCATTTATGACCTCATCTGCCTCAGAGTCCTAGGACAGGATCCAGGTGTTGAAGTCCTAGGTGCAGGCATTCCCAAATGCATCCTGATCTGATCAACCTATACTCATGGCCTCTGTCTTCTCTATGGGGTTGGCGAAAGTAGGCTTACAGTCATAAGTACATGGAACAGAGTTTATTCTTGCATAATTAATTATTAACTATGTATTATTCTCCATATGAACAACTGTAAACCTACTTTTGCCCCCCTGCCCTCTATATGTGCACTTATCCTGAGAGATATCTGATCTGCCCACAGGGCTTCAAATATGGCATGGGGGGATGGTGCCTAATTACCATCTTGAGCCCACAGACAGGCCTCCTGACCTGCAGGCACATATCTACTTATATGATCAATACACTTAAAAGTCAATTCATCAACACTCCCCAACCCCTCCTTTCTTTGACCCCCTTCCCATTCTGTCTTTAACCTCCCTCCTACCCCCTCTTTGGTCTGGTCAGCTCTTACTTTTCTATAAAAATGCAGCCAAGATGTCACCTCATTAAAAGTCTTCCCTGGCCCCCAAGATGGGGTTGGTGGCCCTCCTCTATGTTCATGCGGTGCCCTGTACCTCCCCAATATGACACTGTATTATAATCACTCACTCCCCTCCCAGTTTTTCCACCAGACTGTGCATTCTTCCAGAGCAGGAGCTCTGTCTTGAAAGTCTGAGAGTGAGTGCACATGTGAAATGGAAAACCTCTTCTGTTGCAAATTGGAATATTACCCTTTTTCAAACACATGTCACCAGTGTATTGAGCAAGCTTAACTTGGTAAGATTCAATTTTGTGGTTTTTTTTTTTTTCTCCTACCACTGTCTTCAAATAAGTTCTGCCTGACTCTCCTTTTTTGCTCTTTGGTGATTTCTTCGGCAGATCTCAAACCTTGATCACTTTCAGATATCAGAACAGTACCATCTGGGGCTATCAAAAGCTCCAGTCTAAACTCAAACTTGAATCTCACACCCACTGTAAAGTTTCTTCACTTTACGTAGCTCAGGTCTAACATGGGGGTTAAGAACCTTCAGTGGGGAAGAGGGCATGGTTTATTCTTCCATTTTTTTTTTTTATTTGCCTTCTCCACTTCCCCCTCCCCCTACCAGCCTTCTTCAGGATCCTCTAGGGCTGAGCAGATGAGGAAAAATGAGAGCAAAGGGACAGAGGTCATTCTGTTCAACACATGCCATTGGTAGCTTTTGCCTAAGTGTCTGGAGTCCCCTGTATTCTAAGCCCACCCCCTTTAAGGGCTTACTAAGAGCACTTGAGATCTCCTTCCCTATTCCCACAATGAGGATTTCCCACACTGCACCGGCATAATGCACTCTCCCACACTGCACCAGGATAATGCACTCTCTGCTGGGACCCTCTTCCTCAGAAGGTAGCCCTCTGGCCAACACTTGGTTCATGGGCATCTACTCACCCATAGCCTTTCAAATGGCAGAAATGCATCTTACTATCCCAGTTGCCATCTTCCTTCTTACCCTGCCTCCTAGTTTCAACTGGCCTTCTGCTTTCAGAACTCCCTGATGGCCACGTGCCAGTCTTCAAGCCCTTTCTCCTCCTTCTCCCCGCCAAACTTCAGCGGACACATGGAAAGCTCTCCCAAGACCCCTGGCATTCTTCACTCTGGTGGTTGTGCTGTGCCATCTGAAATGTTTTCGCCATTCAACAAGCTTCTATGCATGAAATGAGGGACCAGTAACTTGAGAGGCCTATTTGCCTGTTCTTGCAGGCCCTCCCCAACCCTGAGGTTCTCCCAGCCCCCCTCTTTGCTTGCTTGGGTGACTGGCTCCCTTCCCCATGGGGAAAGAAGGAAAAAGCAAAACGTGCTCCTCTTACAAACTCCCTTCAAAGAACTTTCTCAGGAACCTCTAGCCTTTCCCTAGGAAGTGCTGTGGGATTTCGTTAGCACCTCTCCTTAGAGTGTGGGGTTCCTTATCACACATTGACTTCGGCTTTGAAGCTCTAGACAACAGGAAACGGTCCATTCCACATCCTGTTAGCTGTTGCTTAAAATATTCCCTCTCCTTTCTTAGGCCTGCCTTCAGCCTCGTCTCACTGCCCTCACCAACCTTATCTAAAATGTCATAATAAATGGTGAGAAAAAAGGGGGGGTTAGATCAGAACTTTATCTTCGAACAAAACTAAAAATCATAAATATATATTTCATCTACTTAATAAAATGGATGTTGTGTGTTCTTAGACTAACAAAAAAAGAATGAGTGGATATTTTTGGCATTAGCTGTTGACAAAATTAGATGACAGCACAGTTTGTCTTCCTTCATTTTACAACAAGGACAGGAAGATAAAGAGGAATCTCTTTGCAAAAATATTCAAGGGTTTCATCAGTTTCCTGAGGGCCTCTCTCCTACCTTTGATATTCAAATTGCCTTCTTTTGAAGTGCTTGTGTCAGTGTCCTTGTCAATTTTCTATCCCTCTTTCTGAGCTGCTCTATTTTTATTTTATTTTTTTTAGGCAAAGCCCTTTTATTTATTTATTTATTTATTTATTTATTTATTTATTTATTTATTTTTATTGGTTAAAGTTTTACATATGTTTTCTTTTTCCCCAGTTGACCCCTCCCCCAGCCCTTCCCAGCCCGGGCAAGCCCCCACCGCCCCAGTGTCTGTGTCCATTGGTTATGCTAATATGCATGCATATAAGTCCTTTAATTTGAGCTGCTCTATTTCTGCCAGATCCTTCTTTGTTAGTGGGAGGAAATTGTTCTCCAAGCTCATTGTCCACTTGATGAAAGGGCATCCGATTTGCCTCTTATTTCTGTGAATGTGCAACACTGGAAGGGCAGCTGGGGGATGGCTGACAAGGCGGATGGGGTGTCTGGCTGGCTAGGAGGAAGGCTAGTTTAGTTGGAATTGAGATAGCTGCATATGGCACATGGGAATCTACTCACCCATAGCCTTTCAAATGGCAGAAATGCATCTTGCTATCCCAGTTGCCATCTCCCCCCCTTACCCTGCCACCTAGTTTCCCTGCCACTTCTGTGAGTGGTGCATAAGTTCATCAGTTGTGTTATAATAAGGTTATAATAAGGTTATAACTTTGGGACTTAGACACTGAAGCCCGAGATAACCAGGGGCCTCTGACCACACCCAGGAAGAAGTTGTGCCTTAAGTGCTTCCCAGCTAAGATCCAGGCCAGGACTGGCTGGAGCTGGTAGAGAGTTCACAGGAGACAAGGATGACTTGGGACTGAGGGTGCGTATGCTGAATCACAGAGCTGGAAAGGGATTGGGGGTGTCTTGTATGGGTTCAGAACAAGTCACCCGTGGTATGTGGATTGTTTTGAGCTAAAGGTAACCAAGACCCTGTGTGCTCAAGAGAACACACTCTCCCTCCTTAACTACCTAGAAGAACTTGAATTAGGGGCCTTGCCCATAATAAGAGATCATCAGTCATAATCTTTTTTGACCTATTTATAGGGCAGGCAAACTTCTGTTCTTATCTTTCTGCAATGACCTCCCTCCCCTCTGAAGCCCCAGGGTGACCCTTAGCTCAAAATGCCACACACTAGTATACCAAATCATTTTCCCTGTTTGTCTTTGAAGCTTTTGTGTATGTGAGGTCTCTGACTCTCATGTATGCAGGGTTCCCATACTTATGTATGTAATTAAATTTGGTTATTTTCTCCTGCGAATCTGTCTCATGTTTCTTTGATTAGACCAGCTGAAAGAACCTTGGGGGTAGAGGAAATTCTTTTCCTCCTCCACAGTCTGTAGGGAAGATGGGAGAGGTACGAAGATCAGTGTGGACTCTGTCAGCACATGGATAGACTGTCCTCTTCTGCAAGACAGCTATCTGGTCCTGTCCTTTAAGAAGACTACAACAGGAGAGAGCCAAGATGGCGGCATAGGTAAACACCTGTACTTGCTGCCTCTCACAACCACATCAAAATTACAACTAAAAGACAGAACAACTATCATCCAGAACTGCAGGAGAGCTGGCTGAGTGGAAGTTCTACAACTAGAGGTAAAGAAGAAAGCACATTGAGACTGGTAGGAGGTGTGGAGGCATGAAATAGGCTGGCACTTGAGTGCGCTGCTTTTTTAATCGGGAGGGAGATACAAGCTCCCACTTGCTCTGAACTCCAGTTCCGGGAGAGACTCTGGGGGACCCAGACACATACGGGAAGAAACTGGACTGTCTGGCATCAGGACAGGAACGGGAGGGCAGCTTTCTTTCAGACGGAGGTGCTCGCAGTGGTCATTTTTTTCCGGTGCTGGGACCTCTCCGGTGCAGGGCTGACTGGCAGCCATTGCTCTTTGCTCCACCCAGGAGATTCCCTGAGACCCCACCCCACCCAATTTACAACCCCACCCAAGCTGTGTGCAGCGGCTTTTGCATATGAATGGCCTGTCCTTTCTCAGCCTAAAACCTGTCAAACAGGCAGCAACAGCAGCAGCCTGCCTTGCTACATAGCTGGACCTCATCTGGGCACTTCCAAACCTAATACTAAGAGGAGGAATATGCAGATCTCTCTGTAGCTTCTGCTGGGCAGCCCCAGGCAGTGGCTGACTTTGCATCTCCTTGGAGATCCAAGAGCCAGTGTACCCAGTGGTCAGTGTGAGACCATACCAGATTACAACTCTTCACATCCATAAGTGACACACTCAAGGGCAGACTCAGTGAGCACCAAAGCCCCACTGAAGCAAGTCCTGCCCCATAAGGGTGTCTCCTGAACAGCAGCTCTTCCACTATAGACACAGCTGATTGGCCTGGGGGTCAGTTCCTCCCAGTGACACCAACAGCAATCAAGGCTCAACTACAACAAGACTGCGCACACAGCCCACAAAGGGGTGTACCAAGACTGTCCACCTCAGGTGACTGGGGAGGCTGAGCCATTCGGCCCTATAGGACACCTACCACACAAGGCTACTCTATCAACTCAAGGAGATTTAGCAGCTACCCAATACATAGAAACAAACACAGGGAAGCAGCCAAAATGTGGAGACAAAGAAACATGTCACAAATGAAAGAAATGGATGAAAGCAAAATACTGGATATAGAGTTCAAAACCACAGTTATAAGGTTACTCAAGAATCTTCTAGAAATCTCTGAGGAACTTTGTGAGACCTTCAAGGATCTTAGTGAGAATGCAAAAAAAAAAAAAAAAAGGAAAAGGACCAGTCAGAAATTAAGCATGCACTGACTGAAATAAAGAATAATATAGAGATTCAACAGTAAACTAGAGGATACCAAGAATAAAGTCAAAGACTTTAAGTACAGGAAGCAAAAAACACCCAACCAGGAGAGCAAAAAGAAAAAGGAATCCAAAATTATGAAGATAGTGTAAGGAGCCTCTGGGACAACTTCAAGTGTACCAACATCAGAATTTTGGGGGTGCCAGAAGAAGGGAGAGAGAGAAAGATATTAAAAACCTATTTGAAGAAATAATGACAGAAAACTTCCCCTACCTGGTGAAAGAAATAGACTTACAAGTCCAGGAAGCTCAGAGAACTCCAAACAAGAGGAATCCAAAGAGGACCACACCAAGACACATCATAATTAAAATTCCAAGGGCAAAAGGTAAAGAGAGAATCTTAAAAGCAGCAAGAGAAAAACAGTTCATTACCTACAAGGGAGTACCCATATGACTGTCAGCTGATTTCTCAACAGAAACCATGCAGGCAAGAAATATTCAAAGTGATGAATAGCAAGAACCTACAACCAAGATTACTCTACCCAGCAAAGCTATCATTCAGAATTGAAGGTCAGATAAAGAGCTTCACAGACAAGAAAAAGCTAAAAGGAGTTCATCACCACCAAACCAGTATTATATGAAATGCTTAAGAAGAAAAAGGTAAAGATAAAAAATTACAAACAACGAAGTGACAACAAATACATATCTATCAACAAGTGAATCTAAAAATCAAATGAATAAAAATTCTGATGAACAGAACAAACTGGTGAATCTAATAGAATCAGGGGCATGGAAAGGGAGCAGACTGACAATTCTCAGAGGGAAGGGGGTGTGTGGGGTGTGGGAAGAGATTGGACAAAGAGCTTACACCTATGGATGAGGACAGTGGGGGGGGGGTGAGGGCCTGGGGGGGGGTGGGAACCGGGTGGAGGGGAGCTATGGGGGGAAAAAAGAAGAACATCTGTAATAATCTGAACAATAAATTTTTTTAAATAATAATAATAAAAAGAGGACTACAACATCTTTATAAGACGGCCGACTACTTAGCATCAAGGACAGGCCAGGCTTTGAGTCATTTTGCAAAATGGATCTCCTCTAGGTAAATAATTCCAGAAATGACCTCTTCCTAAACCTAGCACCTCTGACCCAGTACTTGGCCTCTCTGGAGGGAGGCTCTGCCAGCATCACCAAGTCCTTCTGAACCACCTATGTACACAAGCAGAACATCCAACCTAAAGTCCTGTTATGACTTAAGGCCACCCATTCCCTACTCTTGGCGACACAGAGGAAAGAAGGAAGCAAACCCCAGTCATCCTGAACTGGGAAGAAAGCAACGAGATAGGAAGGAAAATGGCCTTTATAGTCAATTAATATTTGACAAAGAAGGCAAGAACAGCCCTAGCCCAGTGGTCGGCAAACTCATTAGTCAACAGAGCCAAATATCAACAGTACAACGATTGAAATTTCTTTTGAGAGCCAAATTTTTTAAACTTAAACTTCTTCTAATGCCACTTCTTCAAAATAGACTCGCCCAGGCCGTGGTATTTGTGGAAGAGCCACACTCAAGGGGCCAAAGAGCTGCATGTGGCTTGCGAGTAGCAGTTTGCAGACCACGGCCCTAGCTGGTTTGGCTCAGTGGATAGAGTGTCGGCCTGAACGGTCCCAGGTTTGATTCTGGTCAAGGGCACATGCCCGGGTTGTAGGCTCAATCCCCAGTAGGGGGCATGCAGGAGGCAGTCGATCAATGATTCTCTCTCATCATTGATGTTTCTCTCTCTCGCTCTCCCTCTCCCTTCCTCTCTGAAATCAATAAAGATATATTAAAAAAAAAAAAAGGAAAAAAAAAAAAAGAAGGCAAGAACATACAATGGGGTAAAGATAGTTTATTCAATAAATGGTGCTGGGAAAATTAGATAGATACATTAAAAAAATGAAAGTACAAGTTATAACAAGTTATAACCATATATAAGAATAAACTCAAAATGAATTAAGACTTAAATGTTAGACTTGAAACCATAAAAATCCTAAAAGAAAACATAAACAATAAAACCGCAGACATTTCTCATACCAATATTGGTGATGGAAGGAGACTTGACTTAGGGCAGTGAACACACAATACAATATACAGATGATGTATATATTGCTTCAGGCAAGGGAAACAAAATAAAAAATAAATAAATGAGACTACATCAACATAAGAAGTTTTTGCACCACAAAGGAAACCATCAACAAAATGAAAAGACAGCTCTCTGCACAGGAGAACATATTTGCCAATACATCTGATAAGGGGTTAATATGCAAAATTTATAAGGAATTTATAAAACTCAACACCAAAAACCCCAAACAATCCAATTTAAAAATGGGCAAAGGACCTGAACAGACACTTCTCCAAATGTTGTGGGGTCGAACCCTGGAGTCAAAAATAAGACCACCGGAGGCTGCTGATTGATTAAAAAAGCAGGCAAGGATTTATTGAACTGGCCAGGACAGCCGAGAGAGCACCACACGCAGGTGGAGTCCACACGACCGCGCTGTTTCAGGTATAGGCAGTCCTTTTAAAGGTCCAAACCACAATAATTTTTCCTTTGTTCTAAATTCTAAATTCTAAATTCTAAATGCCAGGTCCTGCTGGACATTGGAATGTGGCCCTATCAAGCAGAGTTAGTAATCTCTAAAGGTTATCTACAGTTTCTACTCCTGGAGCTACTGAGTCAGTGGGAATCAATCTCCTGTAGTTCTGGTCCACAGGCACAGGAAAATTACCTCTGTGAGTCTCCAGGTCTCAGTCTGGAAGTTGAGGTAACTACCCTATTGTTTAAGCAAGTAAGTGCGTGCAGAAGCCAGAATAGCAGGGTTAAAATTCAAACAGCAGTTTTTACCTTAGTATGGTTCTACCATACTTCACAAAGAAGACATACAAATGATCAAGAGACATATGAAAAGATGCTCAATGTCACTAATCATCAGAGAAATGCAAATTAAAACCACAATGAGATATCACCTTACATTTGTCAGAATGGCTACCAATAACAAATCAACAAACAACAGTGTTGGCAAGGATGTAGAGAAAAGGGAACCCTTGTGCACTGTTGGTGGGAATGAAGATTGGTACAGCCACAGTGAAAAGCAGTATGGAGTTTTCTCAAAAATTTAAAAATGGAACTGCCTTATGCCCCAGTGATTCAACTTCTGGGAATATACCCAAAGAAACCCAAAACACTAATATGAAATAATATATGCACCCCTATGTTCATTGCAGTGTATTTATAATAGCCACCATTTGGAAGCAGCCCAAGAGTCCATCAATAGATGAGTGGATAAAAAAGCTGTGGTACATCTACACAATGGAATACCACTCGTTTGTAGAAAAGAAGGAATTCTTACCCTTTGCTACAGCATGCATGGACCTGTAGAGTATTATGCTAAGTGAAATAAGCCAGTCAGAGAAAGACAAATACAATATGATTTCATTTATATGTGGAATTTAATGAACAAAATAAACCAACAAACAAAATAGAAACAGACTCATAGATACAGAGAACAGACTGACAGCTGTCAGACTGAAGGGGGATGTAGGGCTGGGTGAAAAAGGTAAAGAGATTAAGCAAAACAAACCAACCACAAAACAACAATTCATGATACTGGTTATTACCAGAGGGAAGAGGCAGTGGGGGAAGGTAGAAGAGGGTGTAGAGGGGATAAATGGTGATAGAAGGAGACTTGACTTAGGATGGTGAACATACAATACAATATACAAATGATGTATTATAGAATTGTGCACCTGAAACCTAAACAATTTTATTAACCAATGTCACCCCCATAAATTCAATTTAAAAAAATGAAAATGGGACCGGGTGGAGGGGCATAGTGAGCAGCCTCTAAGACGATACCCAGGGACCCCAGCTCCCTGGCATCCATACCATTAAGTAATCCTTTCCCTTGAGTATGGACTGGATTTAGCAACTGGTTTCTAATAAATATAATATTTGAAATGGATGGCATTTCTGAGAGACTAGGTTGTAAATGACTGCGGCTTCCACCATGCGTACTCATGTTCTCTCTGAGTCCTACCATCCCCCACCAAGTCAAGTCATCAGTAGAGATGACCACCCCAGGATTGCCCTTTAGCCAGAGCCACCTAGCTAAGCTGCACCTGGATTCCTGAGATAATAAATATTTTTGGTCTCTGGATATAATTTTGTGGTATCTTGTTACTCAGCAATGTATAATACACAGGGCAGGCGATATTGGGAGGGAGGTGGTGGGGAGAGAAAACAATACAAACAATCTTGACCATGGAAGTCACCTGTGATCTTGGACCCCAAGTGTTTGAGGTTTATTTATTTACCAGAGGCCCAGTGCACAGATTCATGCACGTTGAAAGTAAATTAATTAGAAGGTAGCTGGCGGGGCGAGACTGGGCGAGACGGGCCAGACGTGCCCTGGAGCCAACCTCCCGCAGTCCCTCCCCAGCCAGCCGCACCTGGAGTAGCACCAGGGCTCAAAGGGCATCTGCAGAGTGAGCGGGGTTCCTCGGCCTGGCCTGTGGGGATTGGGCTGAAAGCGGCTCTCCAACATCCCCCGAGGGGTCCCGGAGTGAGAGAAGGCACTCTGCAAAGTTGCTGTCACTTGGCAGCTCCTGCGTTGAGCATCTGCGCCCTGGTGGTCAGTGTGTGTCATAGCTACTGGCCAGTCGGCTTTTTATCTCTCTATATAAAAGCCTAAGTAACCAGAATGACTGGAATGATTGGAATGACCGGTCGCTATGACACGCACTGACCACCAGGGGGCAGATGCTCAACGCAGGAGCTGCCCCTTGGTGGTCAGTGTGCTCCCAACCTCCTGCAGCCTGACAACCTCCCCTGGTCCCTCCCCGCAGCCGGCCAACCTCCTGAGGTCCCTACTCCTGTCCGGGGCTGGCTTCTGGCTGCCGGAAGGAAGGCCCCGGCCGGCAGCGGAAAGGCCTCAATCGGCCCTGATCGCTGGCCAGGCCTACGGACCCCACCCATGCGAGAATTTTGTGTACCGGGCCTCTAATATATATGGATTTTTAAAATGGTTTTCTGAGTCCAATTGCCACAGTCAGGGCCAACAGTGCCACGTCAGGGGATGTGTGTGCAACCCAAATAGTTCTGCTCCCCCTGTCCCTGACTCTCACCTGCACACCTGTAACATGGCACTCCCCATTCTGTACTGTTGTTGTCCTAACAGACGCTTAGCTGCTTGAGGGTACGGACTGCTGCTTATCTATCTCTGTACACGGGCATACACAGAAGGTGCTCAGCAAATGTGTGTGTGTGCTCTTACACAGGCTTGTGCCTTGCACCATCACCAAGATCCACGTTACCCTAGTTTGTCCCTAGGTAACTAAGCTTGTATCTCTAGTAACCCTAATCCCTGCCTTTAAAAATTTTTTTTTCAATTCCACTTTCCTTAAGGAAAGCAACCACTAGTTTGTCTCCCATGTATCTATACCAAAACCCCACAAACACCTACTCCCATTCTGCGGAAGGAGAAAAGCCTCGTAAATAGGGATCCATAATTAACCAGGAAACATGCCCTCTGTCCTTGGCAGCTTGTCCTTGGCATTTGCAAGACATCTCTCAGCACCACGTGTAAGCCAAGAAGCCAGCTTTCTGCAGGAAAAGTCGCACGTGGAGAAGCATTTGTGACAAAGCTGAACAGATGAAGGGGGTGAGTCTTGGGGAAGGATTGGAAGACGAAGGGGGGGAAATCTGAGTCTGTGCAAACCCGAGACCATAAAAAGTGTCTGAAGCCATCAGCTGATATCTTGGAGGAGATCCCAGGGCAAACAAAACCTGCCTGAGGAGTCTGGGAAGTGTAACGTTCACCCTGATTTCACAAAGGCGCTGACATCCTTCCCGCTGATGCGGAGGAAGCCCTTTGAAGATAGCCACGGCTCTGGGAAGGACACGCGCTCCCCCGGAGCAGGCAGCAGGGCAGGGCTGCCATCAAGGCTGAGTCAGTAGGGCCTGCAGGTCGGATGGAAGGTTTGGGAACAGGGCCAGACTTTGAAATCAGGGACTCAGATGTCATCTTGAAATCAGAAGGTGGCTAGGTCCTTTGCATTCAACAAACGGAACATTTATCCAACAAGTCCTGTTTAAGTGCCAACCCCTGTTCTATGAGACAAAGAGATCCATTAAGCAAACTAGACAGGAGACTTCTGCCTGGTGGGGAAGACAGACTCGTACAGGAAAAACAGCACAGTGTGCTGTCCACTCTCACAAGCCACATGCGAGTCAGGAGCAGCATTCCAGCTCAGAGGTCAGGGAAACCTTCCCGGGGAAGGGACCTGTCCATTTAGACCTGGAGGATGAGCTAGTCAAGCAAAGAGGAAATGAGGAGAAGGAACTACACAAAGAGACTAGCCTGGGTTCAAGCCTGAAATCCCGAGAGCGCTGGCAGATTGGCTGAAACGCACGCAGGAAGTCAGATAAAAGGCACTGGGACTATTCATACTAGAAAAGGAAGGGCTAAAAGTCGAGTGAAAGTTTTCAGTTATAGTAAGTTATTTATACAGAGGGAAGTGGCTGTGGGGGTCTGCCAGAGGCCAGCCAGTGTATAAGGGTTCAAGGGCATAAAAGCACGGCTACCAGGGAGAGGCAGCTGTGGCCACGTAGCTCCTCTCCAGTGGGGATGAGGTCAGGTCACACCAAGGGCCATGCTTGCTAAGAAACAAGTGGTTGTTAACTGCCTCAGGGAAGGGTGAGTCACTTACCTGCAGGGCTTTTGTTTTGCAAGTGGGGTGTGCCTCAGGACCAGACTTGCAGAGTGTGAGGTCACAGAGCAGTGACTGGGCAACTGCTCTCTCTCCAGTCTCCCTCAAACCCCCACTCCCCTCTCAAGTGCTCCTGGCCCAATATTAATATTCCAACATGAAAAGAACCTCACTTTGAAGGAGCCCCGAATTGTTAGCCTTCCCAGAGTCTCAGCTTGGCTCTGTCCGTAAGAAAGGAAACAGACCTTGAACATTTATTCTCCATCTCTTCACTTTCCCCTGCCTTCTGACGCAGTTCCAAAGACTGAATTAGAGCAGAGGCAATGAGCCACGCAAAAAGCACGGCCTGCAAGGGTGGACTGGGCGCCCCGCTGAGATGGTGGTTCAGGTCCATACGAACCTGGCTTTTCCCTCAGCAGCTAGGGCTCGGGTTCCACCCTCTCCCACTCCCGCTGGAAGAGCCACAGCGGCCAATAAATGTACAGGAAAGTCCAATCTCCTGGCAAAAGGAATACAAAATAATGTAATATTTTAAAGCCTGCCAACCAGAAAAATTATCCTATATAAAAGGCTAATAAGCAAATTGACCGAATGGCGGAACTACTGGTCACTATGACATGCACTGACCACCAGGGGGCACACGCTCAATGCAGGAGCTGCCCCCTGGTGGTCAGTGCGCTCCCATAGGGGGAGCGCTGCTCAGCCAGAAGCCGGGCTCACGGCTGGCGAGCACAGCAGCGGTGACGAGAGCCTCTCCTGCCTCTGCGGCAGCACTGAGGATGTCCGACTGCCAGCTTAGGCAGGGAGTGGGCCTAAGCTGTCGGTCGGACATCCCCCATGGGCTCCTGGACTGCAAGAGGGTGCAGGCTGGGCTGAGGGACCCACCCCCCCTGAGTGTATGAATTTCGTGCACCGGGCATCTAGTATAACAATAAGTACTGATAAAAGTAAGGTCAAGTTCTTTCTCTGATGGTGTTATGCGTAAAACCTTAGTGTTCAAAGTTGGCTAATGGCACCAACGGCTCACGTTCCTGTTCTGCCATCCCTGTCCCAGGACAGGATGTTTCTTCTCACTGGGATGATGAGCTACACCTTGGCTTGGCTCTGCCTGGTAAGCAGGGGGGTCTGCACAGGGTCATCACTGGGATGACCAAGCCTGGAAGCCAGCAGCAGCCCACAGCCGTGCAGTCCCCCGCAGCACCCACGGGTCCTGCCTTCAGGAGCAGACCAACCAGCCACCCCAGATTGTGTGTAAGAAGCAGGGAATTTCCCCTCACTGACGTTTTTCCTTCAACCAGTACGAGTTGTGGGCATAATTCCTATGACTCAGCCACAGGACTATTTTACCTAAGGCAACAACGTTTAACCAACCACAGAAATCCAAGCATTTCTCTAACCAGGTCCTGTTGACCAATACAGAGCTCTCTAACTATGTTACATTTTAAACCAAAACATGCTGTCTGCACCTAAACCGTCATTATTTGTTCCTCTTTTCACGGAGAGACTCTCCCAAAGCAATATTCCTTATAAAAAAGTCCCCGTGAACAGGCTAACTTCCACATGACCTTCTTTCACCCCAATGTCCAGAGAGAAGTCCCTACCAGCAGCACTTGAAGAGATATCCCGGGTATCTGGCGTGTGTTCCTCTTCATTTCAGAGCCTCAAACACAGAAGGTGGCTGAGGTCCTGTGGACTTTGTGTAAATGAGAGTAGTCAGGGGAACACCACCTCCTCCAGAATGTAGCAAGAGGGTGACTGATTGTAACTAAAGATTAAAGACTGGTTAATGCCAATCTGTTACAGAACGAGACGTGACATTGCATTCCGAAGCCAGCGCCGGCATCAGAAGCCACAATGAGCTTTGAGAACCCACCTGTGAGTCTCGCCCCGCCTCCTTCAGAGCAGCCTCGTGCTGGCGGATTTGTCTGTGGTCACCTGGACGGGGGCAGATGGTCACAAGCCTCTGTGACCTGTATGTGGGAAGACGATTTTCCTATGAAATACAGAAAAAAAAATTAATAAAGTTCCTTTTCAGGCTGAGCAATTCCAACTACTTTCAATTTTTTTTTTCCTTTTTCCATTTTTAAGCCTCCAATTAGCTTTTTCCTACTTCCATACCTCTTTAGCTGGCATTACTTCTTGGTGAAACTGTTGCACTCGCCTCCCCACTGCCCTCCCTGCCCTCCCACCCTCTGCCAGGTGGATGGTCACTCACCAGAGGCTCCTGGAGTTGTAAGGTGTAAGAACAGGACTTCCTACAAATTATCCTCTGTCCTTAAAGGTACAGGACAAAGGGAAGGGAGGGAAGACCAGCTCTAGAGGTTGCAGGAGAGCACAGTAGAGAGTGGGGCTTTTTAAGAGCAAGCTGGGCTCCATTTCCAGCTCTCCTGGCTGTGTGACTTCCTGCAACATGATTTCTGAAATGCAAAAACCATTTCCCTAATGCTTGACTATGATTGTGAAGAGTTTCGTAGCCATCATAAAAGGCAAATGGTGTTTGGCGTACAGCATGTCCTCAGTGAGGGTTCCTGGTTTCCTCTTGTGTTTATACATTTAATTGCCCTGTAATTAGCAAGATATGGCATACCTGATGGGCTCATTTACAGCATCCAAAGAGGTGGTTGTGAATTTGGGCCAGATGAGGCCCACGTGGCTCCTCAGGGGATTGAGCTGGCTGGTGAGGCAAGAGAGTAGGAGCGATTTCTAAGGCACTGGTGACACTGAGTCTCCTGGGAGGGCTGCTTTATGAGCGAGGGGACCATCCACTATAATCCTGGAATTTAAGATTTAGTGGAGCCCTGCCTGGTTTGGCTCAGTGGATAGAGCATCAACCTGTGGATTGAAGGGTCCTGGGTTGATTCCAGTCAAGGACACATGCCCGGGTTGCGGGCTCGATCCCCAGTGGGGGCTGTGCAGGAGGCAGCCAATCAATGATTCTCTCTCATCATTGATGTTTCTATCTCTCTCTCTCTCCCTTCCTTTCTGAAATCAATAAAAATATATTGAAAAATGAAGATTCAGTGGAAACCTCCATGTTCCTCCTCTCAGTGTTTATTTCTTCAAAACATTTATTCTCTACATGTTGCCTCTCCACCACCTTGTTTGTTGACTTTCCTGCTTCTTCCTTTGGTGGGATCCTGTGCTATTTCCCACTGTGCAGTCGAAGATGGGTGTCAGTTTCCTCTTGTGTTTATACATTTAAAGCATTGTGAATGTGTCCCTAGGTTTGAGGTCTGCAGGTACATGAACAAAACAAACTGTTCAGGGAAAAGTGCAGCTACGGTTCTTGGAGGAAACAGCCCCGGAGGGGACGGATGCAGAGATCGCTGAGTGAAGTCACCAGTCACCCTGAGGCGCCACCCAGCACGTACTGACCATGTGCCCTGAGGGAGTTTCCTTATCTCCACCCCAGTGTTGCCAAGACACAGCTCTGCATGGGTAGTAATAAATCATTTAGTGACAAATTGACTCACTTTTAAAATTTTTCCTTTCCTTCCAGGTCAGGAATAGTTTTTAACTCAAACTTAAGAACAATTTGGATTCACTGTGTGTATTTTTATGATTACAATGACACTAGTTTTCCCTTCACTGAGGTGATAAAACAGCATCCCTTATAAATTGCTTATTCTGGTAAACAATGTCAGTTTAAGGGGACGCACCATGTTAAGACTCCTAGCAGTGAGAGGGCCTGTGTGAGCCACAGAGATCTGGGGGCGGGGGGGGGGGGGGGGGGGGGGGAGGGAGAGATGGGGAAGGCTGAAGAGCTGTGTGATGGCTGGAGCGTCCTCCTGGCCCTGGCTGCCTAGGAAGTGCGACCAGCTTTTGGGGGGAAAGAAGGACCTGTGAACCCCAGTGACAGAACACACGCAGGTCCCACTCAGAGGGGCCTGCTCCTCGGCCTGGAGTCTTGGATGTGGCCCACATACTTCCATCACCTGTAACGCCTTAAGCCCAAGCCCTTGCATTCAAGCCCTGGCTTTAGAACAAGAAAACCCAGCTACCTTAGTGAAGCCCAAGTAACATGTCCACACCATAGAGCTGCTTCCCACACACCATCGGTGTATCCTCCAATCAAAGGCTTTAACTGCAAACATAGTTTATGCAGAAATAACTCACTAGCCTTATGGGTGTAAAACATAAAAAGCAAAATTTCAGGTAAACACATTCCTCTGTGGATCTTCAGGCTGCAGTTCCTCGACTCCTGAGCCTCTCCACCTCCCCTCTGCCCTCTCTGGGGAGCTCCTGTCTGCTGAAATCCCTGGTAGGTGAGCCTCTGGGAGCAGGGTCTGATCCCATGCACCTTCCTCCCCTTATTGCACAGCTGCTCGTCCTTACCTCCAATGCACAGTGCACACTTGAATGATCCTGGCTACAAAACGATTGCCGAGAGGGCAAATCCCAGCTTCGATTTATTTAATGTAAATAAAAGCACATTAAGTCCTGTTTACCGAGGAGGGGAGGAGTGTGTGTATCGACTCTGCCCTGCTCTGCAAGGCTCTGGTGCGATGTGAACAAGAGGCAGGTGCCTGATTACTGGCTTGCTTGCAAGCTGGCTCCTCAGTGCCCAGGCCTGGTCTTGAGGCCCTTGGAGGAGAGGGAGCGAGGGAGGGAAGAGAAGGAGGAAGAGAATGTGTGTGTGTGAGAGTGTATGTGAAACCATGAGCCCTTGGAGTAAAAATCCTGGGGACATCCATCCTACATAATAAAAAGGTAGTATGTAAATTACCATCACTCCGCTACGCCCACGATTGGGCCAGCGGGAGACACAGGGGGCGGGACTCGGGGTGGCTGGGGTGGTGATTGGGCCGGCAGGACGCTGAGCTCGCGTTGCAGCACAGACGGGCCTCTGGGGCAGCGAGCCAGGGCGTTTGGAGGTTTGGAGGCTGCGCGGGTGGGCGGGCGGCGCGGCTCCCGGGGGAGGAGTCTGGCGGCAGTTGGGCCACAGGAGCACATGGCGGTGTCCCGGTGTCCGCAGAGGACATGGGTTCCCACGAAGGCAGAGGAGGCGGTGGCCCCAGCCTTCCTGGGCGGGAGGCGAAGGCAAGACCCCTGCCTGGGCTCCGGCCGCAGGAGGATCATGCCCCCGCCCCGCCTCGCCCTAGGGGCCCAGGGACTTAGGAGCTGCCAGCCACACCGGGTCCTGACCAGCGGACAGACAGCTTACATGTGCATGATTAAATCATGCACTGGTCCTCTAGTGTTTAATAATGGGATTAAAATGAAGATTTCCAGAAGAGGTGAGATTTTACTTATCTACCATCTTGAATCTCCAATGAGGGCTCAGCCGGGCACAGTGGGATTTGAAAACCAGGATGGAAAGTGGCCACTTCATTCTTCTCTTAAAAGGGTATAAGAGGTTTATAGTGGCTATCTGGGTGGGTAGCTTAGGAAGTGTTTAATTTTCTTTTATAGTGTTCTGTATTTTTAAAAATGGTTAGAGACATTATTATCTCTATTTTTAGAATGACAAAGATTATTAAACGAAATACCTTAAGCTCAATGATTGATTTCCTGGGTCCGTGGTCGGCAAACTGCGCCTCGCGAGCCACATGCGGCTCTTTGGCCCCTTGAGTGTGGCTCTTCCACAAAATACCACCGCCTGGGCGAGTCTATTTTGAAGAAGTGGCATTAGAAGAAGTTTAAGTTTAAAAAATTTGGCTCTCAAAAGAAATTTCAATCGTTGTACTGTTGATATTTGGCTCTGTTGACTAATGAGTTTGCCGACCACTGTCCTGGGTGAATTAGTTTGAGAATGAAATCGCCTCTTCTGATGGTCACAAGGTTCTGAGGCCAGGCCCAGGGCAGCCTGAGTCACCCTGCTCTGCCTTGTGTCACCTGATGGGTGGCTCCTATGGCAATGGAGCAAAGGTGAAAGAGCTGTGGCAGGTACCTCAGCACTGACTGAACATACCTGCTCTCAGCGACTGGTAAGGGTGGTCACAGGTGAGCAGGCTGGTCTCTCACCAGCCTGAAATCAAACCTACACAAGCAATGGCTACTCTCTTGGAAAAAAATAGATTTTGAAGTTTAAGAGTTGATTGGGAAAGAATAAAAATGGGCCAACACATTTAAAAAACTGGGATAATCCCTTGCTGGTTTGGCTCAGTGAATAGAGCCTTGGCCTGTGGACTGAAAGGTCCGGGGTTCAATTCCGGTCCAGGGCACATGCCCAGGTTGTGGGCTCATCCCCAGTAGGGGGTGTGCAGGTGGCAGCCAATCAATGATTCTCTCTCATCATTGATGTTTCTATCTTTCTCTCCCTATCCCTTCCTCTCTGAAATTAATAAAAATATATTAAAAGAAGAAGAATAAAATAAATAAAAAACTTGGATAAAAATGAAATAACTTAAAATTTATCATTTTAACCATTTTAAAATGTACAATTCAGAGGCATTAAGTACATTCATGATGTTGTGCAACCATCACCTCTATCTAGTTCCTGAAATTTTTCATTGTACAAATCGAAATTCCACACTCACAGCTGACACATTCTAAAAGATCATTTATTTATTTATTTTTTTGTTCACCCATATGTGGGACAATTGTGAAGTAACAAAGAAAAACAGTTTAATAAACAAAACCTTTCTTTAAACATTAACAAATTCAGAAAGAAATGACATTAATACTTCTAATGAAAACATATGAATCTGTTCACAGTCTGGTACAGAAAAAAAAATCTAATGAGCGCATTCTATTATGGATAAAATAAAATCTCAGATAAAAGTGTTACAGAAAATTGATCTTTAAAATTCCCTTTAAATCCTGAGTGCTGAACGTGCACACTGTACGCAGCAACCAAGAAGGCAGAATCGGGGACAGCTGCAGGGAGAGCAAAGGAGGTCATCTAGCGATGCCTCCGACCTTAAAGTATTAATGGTACCTATAGCGCTGGATTAGAAGGATCCAGAAGGAATATTTGGGCTCAGTTAGTTCATAAATCTGCCACAGGCTTGGGGGAGGTAATAGTATTTTGGCCGGCTGTGTGCCAACCCAGGAGTGTGGAATAGGCTGGTAATAGGTGTCATTAGTTCTTGCACCATTTCCTTCCAATCATCCTATTTTAATACAATCCAAGTTGGGAGCGACCAGAAAACACAGCTACTGAATGGAAGGGTGGCTCTCCCAGGACCTAGCGTATTAGTTGGTGGGTTTGTTTCTAGTGTCCTATGAAGAATAGATAGAAGTGAGGATTACTGGCAAAAGAAGAGTACCTTTGGCAGGCATGATCCACCCCTCCCCCAGCGGACATTACAACTTTACCATGGCGTGTCCAATGACTGCCCAGATGTGCAGATTGTGCTCCTACCCAAGGAGGCAGCTTGAGAACAGAACATCAATGGTTGGAAGATATTTACATTATCTCTGTATTCAACTCATTGGACTACCACCTTTCATGGTGTGAGACTTTCTCATTTGCTCATTCGTCCATTTACTCATTCGTTTTTTAAAAAGTGTATTGAGTGCCTTCTACGTACCAGGCACTGGTGAAACGCAGCAAATGAAACAGTGGAACTAATGCAAAAAAAGAGTATAATTTTTGCACACATTTCTCTGAGTCTGATACTCTTTGGAGCTAATCTGCACTGATGCATGTGGGACTTCTTAGTGGGACTGAGAAAGGGCTGGCAGGTCACACTGTGCATCCTGCCCCTCACCCCAGAACCTCATCATCTCGAACAACAGTGCCCTTTCCTGGGGCTTTTCCTCACTGCTGGGGAATAGCAGTCAGTGCAACTCATCCTACATTGTGAGACAAAGCCACAGTCATGATAATAAACTCCATGTAACTAGAAAAGTGCTCACCAGACAGATGACCCAGACCCAAGCCTTGCCCACCCAGGCCTCTTCGTGTCTACCATGAACTCACAGAGCCGGGCGGGCCGCCTTCTCTGGCAGGGCTCTCACTTGGGTGTTAGGGGCAAAAGGAAGGCAGAGCTCAGTGTTCCCAAAACCAGTGGTGTTCAGAGTGGAGAAGCAAGGCAGCCTTCTCAGGCACAGGACGCCTGAGTCATAGGGAAGGGGAGGAAAAAGCCAGGGGGATCTGCGGGTAGCAGGAAGTCTAGACAAAATGAGCAATGGCTGGGGGGAAGTTGGGGGTAAAAACACAGTTCTGTATTGTAAAAAGCAGAACCAAGGAGTAGGCATGTTGCCATACTGGCCTTACCAGTGAAATGGGCCTTATGCTCCACGACGGGATGAGTGATGAAGTGTGTGAGCGAGGGTGACCAAGGCGCGTATTCACATGGAACGTCTGAACATGATCTCTCACAGACAGGGAGACCCCCTGGCCAACAGAGCCATTAACAATTGTCTGCTCCCTTCATTTGTTACAAGAAATGTGAGTCACTCCAATAAAAGCTGGCTATTGGCAGAGGGAAACCTAACATCTGACTTGTGAGGCAAAAGGAGCCAGCTGCTCCGGCCTCCAGGACTCACTAACTTCCCATTTCAAATCAAGTTCCCAGCAGACCCACGGCTCCGGAAAAAAGGGACGAACCCAATCACCCTCTCCTCTAGACACACACCCAAACCAACAGCGGGAGGGTTCCAGGTTTTATCATCTCTTAAATGCACAAGGGGTTGAAATGAGACAACCACGTTAAGGTGGTTTAGGGGCAAAGAAGGGCCAGGTGAAGCCATTGGGAGAACGAATGAGTCACACGAGTAGAGTCTGAAGTCCAACTTGCAACAGAAAGGCTTTCTAGCGACCCACCCAAGGCTGCCTCAGATCCTACATCCAAGGGCCCCAAGCCCCAGTGCCCTTGGGATCACAGCGGGGGTCCTGATCCGGGTAGAACACGGGCACCGAGTGCTTTTGGTAGAACTGTAGCCGGGAAAGGAGCTGCTTGACCACATGGGGATACTCCCTGGACAGGTCATGTCTTTCTTCTGGGTCCCGATCAATATCAAAGAGCCAGAGGGTCTTGGTTGGTGGGTCCGATGAGGGTATCTCAGAAACATTGTATTGTGATGGTGGAGGGAACCAGTGACCACAGCCTGGCAAAGAAATTCAACAGTTTATTGAAGAGAGACATGGTAGGTCAGTTCTAATTTCGTGGAGGGAGCCCGGGGTACAAAGCTGAGCTGGGTTGTGGGCATGGACACACGAAAAAGACGGGGTCCTTGATGCTGTGTCTGGATCGAAGACTTGGACGTCTGGTGCTTTAAGGAGACATGTCTCACTGCTTCACACCCAGGGGCATCCAGAAATGTGAATGCATGTATGTGTGCATGTGTGTGTGCGTGTGTGTGTGTGTGTGTGTGTGTGTGTGGGGAGGCCGGGGGGGGGGGTTGTCACATGACTCGGTATTTAGTGGTCATGGGCCAGGGATGCTAAAATGTCTTGCAACACATGGTGCGGTCCCAAACAATGAAGCATTGTCTTGCCATAGTCGCCAAGAATGTCCTCATTATACACACTGCTTAATTGCACCATGACCTTAACCATCATGCCACATATTCCACAGTCCTTAACAGATGTCGCTTTTAGAGAAGGTGCTCAGGGGAGGCTACACTGTGGGCTGAGGATGTAGCTTTCAGAGGTTCTCTTTGTTGTGCTTGAGAACCACTCGTATCTGAAATCCTTATTTTCCCTGAAGCACTAGAGTGGCATTTCTTCCCTTTATTCCTCCTACAGTTAATTCTTAGCTTTTTGGGGGTGAGGGGTCAGGATTAGCAGTAGATCCCACCCCTCCCCGCCCCCCACCCCCTCCCACCCCTGTTCATTCAGCATCCCCAGAGTTATGAGTTGTTCCATTTTGGGGAGTGCTGAGCATTCTACCTGGGTAGCCCGTGAGGAGTTTCCAGCTTCTGTGTCTAATTGCGGCATGGACAGATGTGTTGAAGGCTGAATATTCTGGAAGAGAAGAGTCACCCTTTGCTGGAGCCGTGCTATTCCCAGGACCTGGGAAGAAATAGTTGGGGAGAATGAGATCACTGCTATCGGAATGTGTCATTATAAATCAACATTTTATTTCCTTCTTGCAGAACAGTAGCTTTTATTCAACACTGGAGTGTAAATGTGTATCCTGCCACAGAAATGAATCTTCTATTAAGTATAAACAGAGCCAAAGTTACATTAAACGTCAGTCATAAACCACCACGAATATAAAAGAAATCCCAAAGAGATTAGAATACTAATTCATCCTTAAAATCACTGCGTTCTGCCAACGCACAGCTGGCCATGTGAAGAACAGTGTTCTGTTACAGCATGCTGGGTTGTTTGTGTGTTTTGCTTTTGCTGTTAAATGGCTGAATTAAATAAATACATTTTCTGTGTAAACTTATACCTAGGGAGAGAATATAATACACCATAAAATGTACATTTTAATGGAGTCTATTTCAAGCTATGCGAGGTCAAGCATGCCGTGATAAATAGTACATATATTAATTTTGTAACCACAGGTATGAAATCTAAAAGTAATTGAGCAGTGCTCAGCTAACCATTCAGACAGGATAATTATAGGTGTAGGAATAAATTTGGTATACAAATTATTGGCTGGTATTGTGGAGGATATTAATTTATCATCTTGAGGTCTTATGTGAATTGATCAATAGGCTTTTGAGGAGAGCAATCAATACGTGTCCCTCTTCCCCTTTTGAGTTTGGAACCAATTGAGGTAGAGGCCAAACAGATGAAGCTGAAAATACTGCTTTTGTTTCTGATAAGCTTGATTGGTGAGAACACAGTTTCAGATCTGTGACAGAGAAGCCTTGGTAATAACTGGCCCCTGACTTAGGAAGGCTAAGCCTCCCAGCACTGGTCTCGCTGGACATCCACCAGGCTCCCTCGGGATGCACAGCTCAGAGCAGGCCAGAGTGCTTCCAGATATCCCACAGACAAAAGGCTCTGACTTGAGCAAGCTTAGTTCCTTCTTTCGGAGTACTCCCTCTTTCACCTGCTTATGGGGAGGAGGGGTAAGGTCCAGAGAGACCCAAGTTCACCTCTAGTTGATGATCCTGGAGGGCAAGGTATGAAGGCCCCCCACTTCCTCTTACCTGTCTATGTTTAAAAGCCTCAACTTAGGGCCTAACTGTATAATATTTAGTCTAAGTCCACATTTATCTGTTAACTCTTCAAACATGGTTATAGCAATCACCTTGGGTGCACCTCCAAAGACATCCAGACCACCCGCCCAATGACTAATGGCCGTATCGGTGATAAGTCTGTGCCCGTGGTTGGTCCATCTGTCCATCTGGTGTATGGAACTTTGAGGGCGCCCTGCTCCCTGCTAGAGCAGACTTCTGTGCTGCTCAGGGCTGCACGCAGGAAGTGTTGGGAAAGGCAGGGTCCCCTTCTTTTGCCAGTCTTGTGGAAATGACCCCGAAGACATCCTGGAGACTGAGCCAATCAACATGGGTGGTTTCAGACCTTCAGTCCTAACAACTGCATACCAACAAGTCATTAGCACCAAAGAGGAAATCTTTTTGACTTCTTGATTCTGTTTGCTTGTGGCTGTTTTGGCTCCAATAGCTTGAGGAGGTCGATCACAGGAAGTGGTTCTTACTACACAGACTGTGGTGAACTGCAGGCCTCATGATTTACTCCTCACAAGTCTGTATGGCAGCCACGTTTTGATACCAAAGAATGTTAAATAAAACAAGTTTGCTTTGTGAACATAAACAACAACAACAAAAAGGAAATTCTGCTATCTCAGCTATACTTATATTTACATACATTTTTTTTCTCTTAAAACAAACAGGAACCTAAAATACCCAGACAATAAATAAGACTAACTGATGAAAGATTCTGTTATCTCAATGAATTTTTCATTTTCAGAAATTAAACAAAGGAAAAATGACAAGAAATAGTATAGCTAATACCCTGTGAGCTGTCACCCAGAATGAACAGATGTTAACATTTAGTCACATTCGCTTTTTTTTTTTAATTGAAGAAACAGGACAATGAAGATGAAGTGACAGTTTCCTCTGTCCCCATCCTCAATCGCAGACCCCCCACCCACTCCCCAGAGGCTCCTGCTTCACCATGAAAGTGTACAGGGTTTCCTTCCGCTGTTTAAAAATACGTTAACATAAATATGTGTCAAGGAATAATATATAGTACTGTTTGATACTTTAAAAATGCATGTGTGTGTAAAGCTATACATATTCTGCATCTGCTGTTCATCCACAATAGTATTTTTAGAGCCCTATTATAAATGCATATATATTTAACTGTTTAATATTTCACTATATAAAAAACACATTTTATTTAACCTGTGAGGGGCTCTTAGGTTCCTTCACTTTTACTTTTTCCTATTATAAGCTATCCTGCAGGGAACATGTTGCCCACAGCTCCTTGTGCACACGGGCAGGAGCTCCTCTGGGTATGTGCTTGGCAGAACGGTCTAGTTGTAAGGTGCACACATTTCCAACTTCACAGCATGTACTGATTGGCCCTCCTCCCAGGAATGTCCCTATTTCTTCACGTCCTCTATCCGATACTTTCAGAATTTAAATGTTCTACCTCTCTACACATTTTATTTTATTTTTTAAAATATATTTTATTGATTTTTTACAGAGAGGAAGGGAGAGGGACAGAGAGTCAGAAACATCGATGAGAGAGAAACATCGATCAGCTGCCTCCTGCACACTCCCCACTGGGGATGTGCCCGCAACCAAGTTACATGCCCCTGACCGGAACCGAACCTGGGACCCTTGAGTCCGCAGGCCGATGCTCTATCTACTGAGCCAAACCGACTAGGGCTCTCTAAACATTTTAGAGAGAATCTATAGCTTTTTTAAAAAATCATTTGACCAGCAATCCTATCTTTCTTGTTCTGTGTCAATCCTAAGACTGCTTTAAAACATTTTAAAATAACACTCACAGAAAAATGTGCAAAAATCACGCTTGACAAAGAGTGGACTCTCCCTTGTAAACACCAGCCCACTCAAGAAAGAGAACATTACTAGGACTGCAAAACTCTCCTCTCCCCAAGGTAAGTGCTTTCCTAACTTCAACTGGTGTTTTCATGATTAAATCCACAGTGTATGAGATAAGACTATCGAGATGAGGCATAGGAGGCAGAGATTACTTAGAATGTTAACAAACTTTTAGAATTTCTCTGAGAGAGTTGGATTAGATTCATATTTAAGAAATACTTATTGCCCAGCCGGTGTGGCTCAGTTGGCTGAGTGTCAACCTATGAACCAGGAGGTCACAGTCCGATTCCTGGTCAGGGCACATGCCCAGGTTGCAGGCTCGATCCCCAGTGGGGAGCATGCAGGAGGCAGCCAATCAATGATTCTCTCTCATCATTGATGTTTCTCTCTCTCGCCCTCTCCATTCCTCTCTGAAATCAATAAAAATACATTTTAAAAAAGACATATTTATTGATTAAAAACTATGTGGTAAGAAAGCTTTGTGTTCTAAAATTCTATGGCATGAAGTAATAAGCAAAGAGACACCTATGGGAAGTTTTGAATGTAAAATCTAAGATATTTAGAAACTAAGTTATAAATAATAAAATTTCAAGTTTGGTGACTGGGAGAATAGAGTTGCTGCTGGCAGAATAGAGATGCTGGGACAAGAAATAGTGGCAATAATATGATTCTGGAGTCAGATATACCAACTTTAAAGAATTAATATTAGCTCAAGGTAGAACTATCACTACACATTGGAGCTAAAACACTGGCCCTGCATGAGAGGCTGAAACATACTCTCACTCAAGCACCATCCACAATGCAGTGATCACTGAACCCGGGGCACGCATTAGTTGTCTGAAGAGAGAAGCAAGAAGAAATCACTTGCCCAGAGACAGAGCACTGAATGCCAAAAACCCCACAGAACTGTTAGCAAATGAAGCAGAGGAGAAAATAATATGAGGAAGAAAAGCAGTTGAACAGGACATCACACAAGTCAAGAGAGCAGAGAGTTTCAGACCATGAATCACAAGTACCAAATATTCCACCCATCAGCTTAGTGAGTAAAAAAAAAAAGCAAACTGGATTTGTTAACCTTTGGGAAGAAAGTAGGAAGTTCAGAGAGAAGCATAAGCAAACCAATCTTTCTCTTTTCCTTCTGAGCTAAAAGCCACCTCTACGACGATAAGGCTTTCTGGCTAGAATAACTACTCAGTTATAAGATGGGTTAGTCATGTGGATTGGTTTTGATGTGAAAAAGATCAGCAGAAAACCTGATCAGCAGAAAACTAAGGAAATCAGTATTTTACATAACAGTTAATGAACTTTATAGAGGTCCTTGTCTGAACAGCCTCTGGAAATGTGAAGCAGTTCAAATATCCCGAGTGAGGAGGACCAATGGCTTCGTGGAGAACTGTGCTTGCCAGAGCCAGGGGTTCCGGGCGCGCCTGGGAGTGCTCTCTAGGCGGGATGGTGAGTTAGTGGTTGGGGTCCAGGTTCCCATCTCCACTTCAATCAGCACCCACCGTTTAACTCTTTAGGAAGGTATTGGCTAAATATAATGTACATCTCTACATTTTGTTTGAAGAAAGGGCCTTGGCTAAAATATATTTTGAAAGACAGTAATTAGTGATAGGTGAGGGATTCACCAAATGGAAAAGGGACTGAGATATGCCCACGGACACATCTGATCTCCTGGTATTCAACGCTTCTGTCTCTTGTTTGTACAGTGCATCCTCCTGACTCTTTGGAAACTACTGTCTCATATCGTCTATGATTGTGTTTTATAAAATACATTAATTTTTCTGGCTATGTACTTGATACATTTATTGTAGATAGGTTGAAAAACACACAGAAAAGTATGAGCAGGAAAATTAAAATTACCTGTAGATTTATTAGCTGTTGTTTACATTTTGGTGTATAATCCCTGAGACTTTTAACTACACAAAGCTTAAATAAAGTAAACGTGTTAGCTGACCTGCAAATAAGAAGAAAACAAACTCTTCACGCCTAGAGAAAACGGGGCAGGGTGGGGAGGAGTCCCCAGCATCAGCGCAGGCTGGGTCTCCTCTCACCTAGCGAGAGTTGGGCGTGGCTGGAGGATGGGGCTTAGAGAGAGCTAATGCTGTGACTGTGTAGGAAGGGATGGTAATGAGGACCTGGCTGTGGGACTGCAGTGGAGGCCTGCTCCCCCTCTCCCAGACGGCAGGGTGCACAGCCGTTCAGAGCACACGCTTTCAGAGCCAATTGCTTGGGTTTGAGTCTCAGCTCTATCACTCACTGGCTGTGGGACCTTAGGCATTAGCTGACCGCCCTAGGCCTGGATTTCCTCATCTGTAAAATGAGGATAATATCATCTACTGCACAGGATTGTTGTGTGGCCTAAATGTGATGATAACTATTAGCACTATGCCCGGCATCTAGTAAGTGCACAATAAATGTTATTATTACCAGTTGTGCAATCTTGGGCAAGTTTCTTAACTTCCCATGCCTCAGTTTACTATTTATAAAATTAATATAATAGCAAGTGGTATAAGGCACATGTAGTACTTAGTACAGTATCTGGTACACTGTAAGACTACTGTCAACATTAATGATAACAGCTAATACTTATAAGCACCTACTATCTGCTTCAAACATAAAACACTATGTTAAGTGTTCTAAGTTAACTCATTTATTCCTTGCAATAGTTCTATGAAATAGATAATAATGTCTGCCAAAAACTGTCATTAAATGCTAGAAAGGTTTTTTCCTTTTATATCCTCTTTTACTTAAGAACTTAAAAATAGGAGAAAAGTAGGCAGAAGCCATTATTATATCAGGAAACAAAAAACACACAAAACAAATCACTTCTTTGGCCTGGGCTTGGAGAGGATCTACATTTGCTCCCCCATTTGTGTTCCAGACTTTGAACAGCGTTAGGGGGGAAATATCAATGGCGGAAGTTTTAATTTGCTGCTTTCAGGGTTTAGTTCCTTTTCTGCCCTGTTGAGGGGCCTGCCATTTATTTCCTCTGAGCTCTCTTTCTTTTTGATCACTTTAATAATGTACAAAGATAAGTTTAAATTTTTATTCTAGCTCTAATGACCCATTTTATTCCTCCTGCTGATATGAAGCCATCTTCACACTTTAATGGCACATGCCTATTAGAACAAAACTTACTCGTTTGGGCTAAGTGAAGAAAACCCCCTAGCTTTTCTAGATATTTGGTTGTCAAGGTTTTTCCTAATATGGAATCCTTCATGTGTGTTCTTTAAAGTGTTTCTTTGTTAATTGATATTTTAGAGAGAGGAAGGGAAGTAGAGAAAGAGAAAGAAACATTGAGATGAGAGAGAAATATCGATCAGCTGCCTCCTGACTAGGAATCAAACCCGCCACCTTTTGGTGCATGGAATGACGCTCCAACCAACTGACCCACATCGGCCAGGGCTCACGTATGTTTTTTAATGAATAGGTAAGACTTAGGTTTAATTAGCACAGCTACCTTCAACTTCTGTGCTTAAGTTAAAAGTTTTTGAAAGTAGATTGTTAACTTATTACCTGAGTCAATACGCCTCAGAGTCTATTTGCACTAAACATTTGATTGGTGGACCATTTCTTCATGGCTTAATCCAAAAAAAAGTTCGAAGGACCCCAAATTCAAAGGAAGTTCAAGTCAGGATCCTTATTATGCCGCTAGTCTGAGCCCCACTGCCCACAGCCTGCACGTTCCCCAGATCACAGCGCACTGGGGCTACATCTGGCCAGACGCACTTGGGCACATGTGGATCAAATCTCCAGTCTGCTCATGGTTTTACATGTCCCCAGAGCTGGGGGCTCAGGCCAGGCTGCCTGGCATCCCGCTGTGTGGCAAGGACTTGCCTACCCAGATGCAAATGTGTACACTGTTGTCTTGATGCTTGTTTTTGAAAACCATTCTGAATCTAAAAATAGAAGTTTTCTCTAAAAATAGTTCCCAAAGAAACACTGGCTAGAAGCCCCACACTCTGAGCTGATGCTTCACTGACCCTCTTTGCATAATTTTCAAAGGCGAAAAAAGGTCCCAATAGCCATACGTACAGCCCCTGGGGCTGGAGAGCTGGGATTTACAGAATTGTGAGGAATTAGCAGCAGCACTCCCTACACTGTGGCTCTAGTTCTGGGAAGGAACTCAGAGAAACCACAGTGCATTTTAGTAGCTTTCAGAATAATCTCTCCTTCTAGTATCTTATTAAGTTACTTAACCACTCTGACTTCCTGTTTCCTTGAATGTAAAATGGGGATAAAAATAATGTCTACCTCCCAGGATGGCTGTGAGAATGAAATGAGATCCTATGGGTGGTGAGTGTGCTGTGCACTGTGAGTATAAATATCCTGGTTCCAGGTCTCTCGAATTCCCACCACAGTTGCCACAGGACTGGGCACACAGATGAAACTGATTGACCAACTGAAAGAAATCATTTCAGTTTTGGTTGAACCTATGGCCTTTGATTGATAGCCATCAAAATCAAGGTGTGATCAACAGCCCAAATCTGTAATGACTATTAGATCTGAACCAGCTGCCAAGGGAACAAGGTATTAGAAAATCATGGGTAAGAGGGGATGAGGAAATGTGGAGGTATTAGTCATAGGGTACAAAGTTCCGGTTATCTAAGTCGCAGAGATCTACTGTACAGCCTAGTGCCCATACTTAACAACTCGGTATCATCAATACTGTGTCATCAATACTGTATCATCACTACTCTATCATGCACTTAAAAATTGGTTAAGTATTCTTATCACACACAAACACACAAATAAATAAAGGGGGCAGGAGAAAACTTTTGGAGGAGACGGATATGTTTATATTATAGATTGTCATGATGGTTTCACAAATGTATATTCATCTCAAAAGTCATTGTCGTATACATTAAATATGTACAGCTCTTTGTATGTCAATCAGACCTTAATAAAGTGGTTTAAAAACAAATGAATAAAAAAATAATGTGAACAATGTAGCAATGCCACATAAATTCTATATGCTAAATCAGAGACCTAGCCAAATACTGTGAAAATAGAGTGAAACAGAACAGGGATTGCCAATTATAGTTCTACATTGGGACTGCCTGACCCCCCAGTCACCATCACACAAACTCTGTCTCCTTGAGCCCAGCACAGCTCAGCCCTGGGCTCTTGCCTGGCCCAACGTGGGCTGTTCGGTCTTCTGTCACCTCCAGTGACTTGAAATCACCATCTTTAGCAGCAGCATCTATTATGCTTGTGATTGTCTTGAGTAGCTCCTCCCTGCAAACAAACTCTATGCAGCTGCCCCTATAAAACAGCTAAAAGCAGGGAAGTCCAATGTCCACTTGCTTCATTGTTTTCAGTCCGCAGAGGGACTCCTCAGGCTCCATGGATCTCAGGGTGACAGACAGTGGCCAGCACACTCTGCTGGTGGCACCCACGTGGGCAGAGGTGCAAAGAAAGAGGGGGCTGTGGGCATGGGCAGCATGTCAGCCTTGGGGGACGGCGGAGCTGGTTTGTGATTCTGGGTGACAGTGGTCACATGCCCTTTGCTCGTTGGGGCCAGTCCCACCCCTCGGTCCCTGTACAGCTCTAGTGGCATGAACTCCGGAGAAGGGGAAAATAAGGAGGCCTGACCACCACTAAACCGCCCCCCCCCCCAAGTTCATCCTGACTTATTTCTGAACGTAAACCTGATTGCTGCACCTTTTCTGTTGCATCCACACCACTTATTTAGAATCCTCTTGGTGAAATCCTTACAACACAAAACAGGAGTATCGAGGAAAACATAATGCCAGACATAAAGCTAATCAGAAAAAGGTGAGGAGGAATATTACAGATGGCATTTATTACCTACTAGGGACAAATCAAATACTCATAATTTTTATACATGCAGTCCACATGACATATTTCAAATGAATCTCAAGTTTACAATGTTCAGTTTACAAAGTCGGTTTCTCTGACACCTACTCATTCAGTCCATATTTGATATTTTAAAAGTCCTAGTGAAAAGAGGGCTTTGATGTGGCTTGCTCAGCCTAGGTGGAGTTCAAATGTTAATCATTACTGAATTGTGCATAATAAGTATTCAGAGAACGTGCCTGTGTTACAGGGAACTTCAACAGTTGGTTAATGTCTGACATTAGCCCGGAGTGTCAATTGAGCAGTATAAACCAAGGACTCAGTGAATCCTCAACTCATGACTATGCTAGTAAATTAATCCATTTATATCTGAAATGGGTTACTCATTCATTTGCCTATAAAAATATTTATTTTGTTGATCATTCTAGGTGCAATATATTAAATCTTCAAAATGAATAAACCAAAGCCCAGCTGTCGATAATAAAATAATTTTGTTAAACCCAGCCGGTGTGGCTCAGTGGTTGAGCATTGACCCATGAACCAGGAGGTCCCAGTTCCATTCCTGGTCAGGGCACATGCCTGGGTTGCAGGCTCGATCCCTAGTTGGGGGCATGCAGGAGGCAGTCCATCAATGATTCATTATTGATGTTTCCATCGCTCTCTTCCTCTCTCTGAAATCAATAAAAATATATTTAAAAAATAATTTTGTTAAAACACCATAAATTCTAAAATAGTGGAAAATACATTTGTTGACTGAGTGAATAAAATGCACAAAGTGCCTGAGAGGATCCAGGAAGGCAGTGCGCACTGATCTGGGCCCTAAACGACAGGATGAACGTGGCAGGTAAAGAGAGTGTGACAAAAATGATCCAGAAAGTGGGGGGTGTCTCTCTTCTTGTATTTCTTCTTGTATTTCTTCTCCCTATGGAAACTTCCTCCTTCTCATAGTTTATGTACTTTCTCTGGCTCCATCACATTTCCGTTGCACCCTCCTACCCCCCGAGCCACCCTGCCTTCTTTCGACCCTGTGCCAGGTGAGGAGTGGGGGTGGGGGCAGAGAGACCCTGTCTCTCTGACTGCCCCTAAGACAGCTTCCACAGGAGCTCCTCTCTGATGCACCACGTGCACTGGCACATCCTGCACCCCCGAGCTGGGTGCCTCATCTCCACATTTTCCTGTTGTAGCTAAAGTGGTAGAACATTCAGACTGAGATGAGAGAGGGGCAGAGGATGGAACCCTAGAGAGAAACAGCAAGCAGAGCAGAGGGGAAGGAGCCTCCCAAAGACAGAGGAGGAGGTAGACTAGAAGGATGCTTCAAAATTCACGTGAAATAGCCCATGGAGAAATGGTTGCTGTCAAAGAGAGGAAAAGCATAAGAAAGCAGGGAAGGAGAGCCTGCATTTGGAGACTAGGATGCCATCCATGACTGTGGAGACAGCAATGTCCCTGGGCTTGTTACATATAATGCCCATAATAAACATGAACGAGGGCTCCAATGAGCTTACAATAACAAAGGCAGATAGAAGAGTGTGTACTTTCTCTAATCATCCTCCAATTAAAGTGAAAACAGATGATCATTTCCAGCTCTGACATCACTGTGCATGTGCCAACCACTGTTTCCACTCTGGGCCTGCCCCACAGCAGGCTAATCTAATGCAGAACTGTGGCTAGCCTTTGAATTCACATTTTTAGTTTGTCTTTCTCTAAATACAAGTTTTTCAAGTAATTGGTAGAGTCCGTCAGCAAATCGCTATAAATGGACACTGTGTATATATAAAAAAAGGGAAACTAACCAAAAATATTCCTCTTCAGCCTGTGATTAAGATGATGAGCATGAACCAGGCAGAGTCGTCTGTTCTCTGGCCAGGGATGAAAGAAGAAAGACTCTCTGCCCCGCAACATGGCATTTATTGAAATCCCAACTTTCACAAAGCCCCGCGGTCCAAATGCCTTGCTGAAGGCCACATTCCTGTGCCTTACAGCTCATATTCCAGGGCGCAGGAAAGACATGTCTAGGCTCTGAGCACATTTTTGGAGAAGGATAAAATAATGCAAATTTAATACTTAATTGGGAAAGGAGGCCCTGCCCATGGACTCAGCCCGCGATGGCTGTCAGGTGGGCCTGGCCTCTCTCTCTTGGCCGGGTGGTGGTGCCGACCTTCCAGACCCTGGGAGCTCACACAGGGGCAGCAGTGCGGCAAGCACAGTGCAGAAAACTAAAGCTGCCTGGCGCTCTTCCAAGGACAGCCCGGCACAGCATCGCTATCCCAAACCCGGCATGTTACACAAACCCTATAATCACTGAAATGAGGGCCACTAGGTGCTGCTTGCCAAAGGTAAAAAAGCAAAAATTTGAGACAACTCTTTCTAGCCTACCCTAGTTCTTGGCAGCAGCCCCGTTGAAACTAAGGATGTTTTATATTTTGAATCTATCAGGGTCTCCAATAACCCAGGATTCAGAACCATCTCTCGTTCCAAGGAAAACTGAACACACATCTGAGACAGTAAGCAAAGACAGTGTCTTTAAAGAGGTGCCACCAATTCTCCAGATCAATGTGCGAAGTTCAGTTGCCGAGTACCCACCGTCAGTGTTCATGAATTTATACATACTGATTTGAATCTGGCAGCTTGATTAGGGCGTCCAACAGCCAGCCAGACTGAGATTCCTGAAGCCTCAGTCCTTTCCCTAAAAACCTTGTGTTAACTGTCCCATCCATAACCCAAAGTGATTCCTGGCTGCTAGGCACCTCACACATATCCATGAAATGACTCACAGAAGAGGCAGATCTAAATCTGTGCTGGCCAACCCAGTCCTGAGAGACACTCTCTCCCTAGCAGCCATGGTGCCATCATTTTGAAGTCCAAAGGAGATAGGGGGGGGGGGGGGGAGGGGGAATACTCAACTCTACTGTCACTACCCACTCCTTCTCTTTCCTCTGATAGTATTGTTAGCTTTCACACTGGGGGCTGATGTGTACAGACAAACCTCACTTCTAAGACCTGCATATGGAAAATCAATTAAGATGGGGAAGGAAAAAAAACAAAAAACCAGAACTGAATTTTCCCATCTGACTCAAATATAAGAATGCTGAGACCTTCAGGCAGATGAGGACATGGCATGGTGAGCCTGCTGCATAGCAGGGGCTCACGGTACTAGAGGGAGGTGCTCTGCAAAGGTTAGGCGGTTCCCTGGTGTACCATACACTCAGCGCCTAGCACTGCGTAGGTATCTGGTAAATATTACTGAATAAGTCAATGAACTGGAGCTCCAAGGTTGTGGGTAGATTTTACGGTGAGCTCAGTAAGGTCAGACAGAGAGAAGGGAACAGCAGGCTGAGACACAGCCTGACCGTGGGAAATGTACACTTCTCAATTTCACACCTCCAGACAGGGCCATTGTAGAAGAATAAGGTTTAGAGAAAAGACACTAGGAAAATTAAGGAGATCATTATTATAGAATGAAGGAAGTTAGAACGACCAAGGGGCCTTAGACATCATGTAATTGATCTCCCCTTTGCATGCAGGAGGGACCAGAAGTTCAGTTCCCTGACCCAGCTAGTTGGTGTCCGAGATGGGAGCCGCTGGTCAGGTACCCAGCTCTGGGTTAGGTCATACTAACAAAAAGTTTGGGCTTTTCTTTTTGTAATTATACTGAGAAGGAATGTAACTTTAAATGTGTGGCCAGGATAAACCTGTGGTCCCATTGGGAGATCGAAGGGGCATCTCATGATGTTAAATGATAGATGTAAATGAACTGATAATGGCTAACATCTGAACTCCATTCTCCTGAGTGGTCAAAGAGAGGGAGGCTGTGTGCAAGCACGAGGAAGGGACATGTAGGTCCTTATTTGGTTGTGTTTGCTCTACTATGAGAGAACCTCTTATCTGCATCAGATAAAGAGCCTTCCTCAGAAAAATGAAGAGCACACATCCTGGGACCTGGAAAGAAGCCTTTATTTATTTATTTTTTAATCCTCACCCAAGGATATGTTTATTGATTTTAGAGAGAGAAGAAGGGAGGGAGGGGATATGGAGAGAGAGAGAAACCTCAGTCGGTTGCCTCCTGTACGCACCCTGATGGGATGGAACCACAACCTAGCTATGTGCCTGGACTAGGAATCGAACCCACAGCCTTTTTGGTGTACAGGACAACACTCCAACCAACCAAGCCACCCAGCCGGGGCTGGAAAGAAGCATTTTTCCTTCTCACGGAGAGTGTTTTCAATCATTCATTGGAACTGGAGCTCCAGGTCCAAAACTGACAATTCACCATAACACGTTCCCCTCTGCATTGGGGACACTTTTTGTATTAATATGATTAAATTAACCTGTCAGTCCAGCGGTATATCCTTTGAACACTTGAGAGAAAGCCAGCAGCTTCCTGGGGCTTTTCCAGTAGAAATAGCTGCTACTAAAAGGTGATTTCCACACATATCCCCTGCCTCCCTTGATCAGGAGATAATTACTGGGCTGTTAAAGCCGCTGAGGCTGAGGCCTGGCACACACACCATGTGCTTTTGTAGGAGTGCCAGAGGGAGCGCAGAGAGCCCTGGATGTGCACCCCTCCAGCCACCCCCGCAAGCTCCCATGGGGTCGGAGCGTCCAAGTTCCCACAGAAACAGTGCTGGTCCCCTTGGCTGGAGGGCTTGGACCAGCCCTCTGCCCCCTGCTTGTGGCTGCTTTCCTATGTGATCCAGCCTAAATGTCTTCCAGAGGCTCAGATGATGCAAGCTCTGTGAAGACTGGGATTCGTCCCCATGAAATACAGGAATTTACGTTACTTCAACAAATATTTATTGAGCATTTACTCTGCACCTGGTGCCATACCAGGAACTGGTTTTATTCCATTAGGTGATTATTTACTAGTGTTGAACAGCTACTGTGCACTAGGGACTGGGCTTGAGTGCCATTCCCTGCAAGGAGGTCCTGGTCCAGTGAAGGGCCTGTTCATTATTTCAGAGTTTCTCTCAGTTGAGGAGAGCAGGCAGAACTAGACAGGGTTCCTGGCCGTCCTGGTGAGTCAAGGGTATAAGCACAGTGTCTCAATGGCTCTAAGAGTGTTTTGCCATTAATGTTCTGAACACCATTTAGTTTCAAGGAGCTCACATAAGTTACATGCAGAGATAGACTCCTGCAAAAAGCAAGAGAAATACCAGGGGAGAGATTGTCTCTCAGGATTAGTAAACTGCTCATGACGATGCAACTGACACGTGGAGTGAAAAGAAAAAAGAGTGGTTTTTTTTTAATGAAAACTAGTTCATTCCTTTGGTTGCCTTGCCACTCCATCAGACCCACCTAACACTGGTTAGAGGGCTTGGCCAATGTAATCACACAAGTTTCTCTTAAGGAAGAAAGTTAGAGAGGAAGGTTGGGAACGGCTTAATTTTCATGTGACAGGAGAAATGGAAACCAGGGGACCATTCTGACTTATCAAGCAGGTGAAACAGCCACTGGGGGGAAAAGGGCGAGAGCTCAGAGGGATCAGGGGGAAATATCTTGACACAGCAGGCAATTAATACACTAAAACTATCAACCAAAGGCAGCCATGGAAGCTGCGATTACCCAAATGCTTTCCATAGGGGATGCTGGAGAGGAAACAACAGAGGGCGGGTCCTAATTTCACACATGCTGATGGCCAGGTAGAAACTGGCCCTGCTTTTCCCCAGGGGAGTTGGGGGGAGTTGTCTGCCTGCCTGTCTCCCACCTCCCAGTTCACTCACAAGTCTCCCTGCTCAAAGCTGTGAATTCTTTGGGAGTGGGGACAAGGTTGCCAGGGGTGTTCTGTGTCCTCACAGGTCAAGTCAAGTCTCCTATAAAATCAAGGACAGCTGGACACAGGGATTATATCACCAAGTTCTGTTTAAATTACTCGGTACTTAGTTCAGCAGGAGCCCCATAAGTATTTTTTGAGTGACTGATCTTTCTCTGCAACATTCATGACTCTATGGCCTATAGACTGTTGGTGGAGTCTCCGCATCCACTTCCATGGTTTTGTGAGAGTGACACACAGACAGTTGCTTAGAAACAGTGAGCTCCTGCCTGGCTGGTGTGGCTCAGTGGTTGAGCATTGACCTATTAACCAGGAGGTCACCGGTTCAATTCCCAGTCAGGGCGCATGCCCAAGTTTCGGGCTCGATCCCCAGAGTGGGGTGTGCAGCAGCAGTCGATCAATGATTCTCTCTCATCATATATGTTTCTATCTCTCTCTCCCTCTCCTTTTCTCTCTGAAATCAATGAAAGAAAAAAAAGAAGACAGAAACAAACAAACAATGAGCTCCTCAAAGGAATGTACACTGAAGAGTGAGGCCCCAGCCAATTAAACTAGTAAATCCCATTGTAAAGAGGCCGTTGAAAACACCAAAGCCTTTTCCTAATAATTGCTGAATCACATAACAAGCAAAAAGGCTTAATCCTATAATCACATCAAGTTTACCGGTACACTGAGTGACTTTCTGCATTTGCCACTTATCTCTGGCGAGAATCTGACATATCAGTGACATGTCCGAGCAGAATTGAGTCAGCAAACCCCACAGGCAGCTAATATTACAATGTTAGAACCTACATTTTAATCTGTGATTTTATGCAGGTATATAAAGATTTACTAAGATTAGAAAAAGGACAAAATGAAGTTATTAGGAAGAAAAATGTCTTTTTGTTTCTATTCACTAATTTTACTTCTAATTATTTTCCTTTCTATCGATCTCCCACCACGGAAGGAAGCGGCTAATGCAAATCTGGAAACATGGCAGTAACAACTATTTCTGAGAAAGCAAAACTCACTCTTTTCAGCAGAGTTTTCTGGTTCCCTCTGACCTTGACTAGAAAAGCAAGCATGAAAGAGGGAATGATATATGTGAGAATAAATATGGGGGGGGTGTCCTCTGATCCGGAAAACAGCTGGGTGAGCTGGCATGTCCACTGGCAGCAAATTTAAATGTTTGGTTGCTACTGACAGTGCATCGGGCGCTGGTGCATGTTCACAGCTCGACTCGACGCCTGGGGACGGGCCGCAGAGCCGAACCTGCAAGGAGCACTTCAAGAGAACTGTGGTGGAAGGGCGGCAGCCGGGGGGGCGGGGGGGGGGAGAGAGCCTGGATGCTGGGATACAGGAACCTGTGCTGCCTTGGGCCACCTACTTAACTTTTCTAAGACTGACTTTATTTTTCTGAAAAAATAGGAAAAATACTACCACCTACCTTCCTGGGGTTTCTGTGAGGATTACATGGGCCAATGCAAAAGGCTGAGCCAGTGCCTGGCACAAAATAGAGGGAAAATATAGTGATCTTTATTGTTATTATTACTATAAATTCTCCTCTGGCTTTATCCTCTTCTCCCACCCTATTGTGTAACTTAGCAACAAGAAAACTGGCACCCGAAGGAAATAGAGAAGAGGAACAGAGTCACAGTGTCCCCTGACATGCATAACGACGTTATATCTGAAGGATGTCGGGAGGCTATTAACAAGCAAGATCTTTACAGATGATCTCCTGGGTGCAACACACAGGGTCAGGTGCCACCAGAGAAGTGGGAATGAATGTCTCTCATGCTAACTGCTAACATTTATTCAGATGGCCCCTTCAGAAGCTTACAGGAAACAAACATGGTTTTAGACACATTAAGGTACTGAAGCTTTCAACCTTTTTTATCCATGCAACTGGATTTTTAAAAATGTGTTTGTAGGTCTGTGTAGCCACATCATCCTGTTGCCTCCTATTAAGTTTCCAGCCAGCCATTGCTCCCCACCCTGCTCTTTGGGGGGCCCCAAGCACAGCACTCTTCATCTTCCCCATGACATCCAGCCTATTAGATCTGCCTTATGGTTCTCGACTGCCAGCCGCTCCTGGATCCCGACTTAGTCGTCCACTGTATCCACTCTTACCCACAGCTCTATGGCACCTGGGATGTGGTGAGTGCGGCTTTGGTAGCTTCCTCTAAGTGACACCACTAGAAAGCGGAATGTGCACAGGAAGCTGGACAAGGTGTTAGCTCAAAGGGGTAAGCATCCCCCCAAACCTGCAAGTCTTAGCGCGTTTCCCTGAAGACTTCACCAGCTGGCACACACGTGCCATGCTTGCTCCTCCACTCCCTGTCACCTCAATTAGCTCTTCTTTCTTAATTCTTGCAACCATGTCTGTGATCCGCACAGGCAGAAAGCTGGGCCCTGAAGCTGGGAAGTACCGAGGACAATAAAGTGAGCAGAAAGCATTCCACAGTGGGGTGGAGTGGGGGTGGGGGGTTTTGTGGAAACAAGAGGGCGGTGGAAATGAAGCCAATGAAAATCTGGCCTGGAAAAGTTCAGCTAATGGACTTCAGAGCATCAAGTCTGTGGGAGATAAAATAGAAACATTTGAGAGATTAATTCAGAGCAGAGCCTGCCCTCCACAGCGTGTGTTCCTGACTGACTGGTGGTCCCCAGGCTGTATCCGATGACACATCTTCATCAGCTGGTTGCCAGGTAGAGCAGCCCCATGAATCATTTATCTCTGTTTTAAAATGTGCTCATGCCAGCTCCCCTGGGATCCGGGCACAGTCGAAAGGCACCTTTCTCTGCTGTCACCTGTCATCAAGGAGGCAGCGGCTCCTCCTGGGGAGAGGCAAATGCTTCATCCCAGAAGGAGCCTGAGTCAGACAGCAGAGTGCAGGCCTGATTTCCCAGGACTTCAGGCTGCCCCCTCCCTTCCTGAATCAGTAAGCGGAGGGGTGTCTTATTTTCAAAGCCCTTTAAACAGATTTGAGGAACCTGAGGGGAAGGCCTTTTAAGAAGGTGCTTGAGGTGTGAAGATGCCAATAATTTGGGCCGTCCTTCCTAACTAGGAGATCCTCAGGGGTGACCCTGAGCAAGGCAAAGAGACATCATAACGCGAATCCAAGAATAGAGGGGATGAGAACAAAATAACCTTATTTCCACCTTCTCTTCCACATACTTAAAGTAACACCTTGTTATGAAATATTTAAGCATGCACAAAAGTAGACTGACGAGCATAATAAACACAAGGCACCCAACACACAACTCCAATAATTATCCACTTATGGCCAATCTTCCATCTTTCCCTGCCTTTCCCTCCTCCCCACACCGTTTCAAAGTAAATCTCAGCCTTCATAACAGTTCACCCATAAATATTTCAGTATCTCTCTCTCAAAGAAAAGGATTCTTGGAAGAAAAGCCATAATCACAATACTATTATCACATTAATAGCGACTTAATGAGCAAGGTAAGTAATGTTTTCCGGAACACTAGCAGCATTTCCCTAATAGCGTCACACATCCAGAGCCACAGTCTGAATGCTTATGCCCCCACCTCCCCCCACATTCATATGCTGAAATCCTAACCCACAAAGATGATGGTGTTAGGAGCCTTTGGAAGGTGCTTCCTTCATGGGAGTGGAGCCTTCGTGAGTGGAATCAGTTAGTGCTTTATCAAGGAGGCTCCAGGGAAGGCACTGGCTACGAACCAGGAAGTGGGCCCTCACCAGGCAGTGAGCATGCTGGTACCCTGAACTTGGACTTCCCAGCCTCCAGAATGGTGGGAAATAAATCTCTGATGTTTATAAGCTACCCAGGCTGTGGTATTTTGTTAAGGCAGCCTAAACAGACGCAGACATCCATTAGTGTGCAAATGTCTGCCTCCTCATGGTCATAAGACACTTTTACGATGAGGCCCGAGTTACCTCCTGGGAGCCTGGGAGGACACCGTCCTAGGGCACATAGCTGCCTCGGGCAGCCCAGCCCGGCTCATCCAGTACTGGGTGGAGGGAGAGTCATTTCATGTTGCATTTACACCTCCCAGCACGGAGAAGCATTCCTAGTAAAGCATTTCCCTGACTTCCGGAGCCGCAGGCAGCTTCAGAAAGCCAAATCCTTGCGAAGGCCAAGAGGGACCGAGCTCCATCCAGCCTTCAGGACGGCCCAGCCCTCAGCAGCAGCTGCGGCCACGGCCCTGTCTGCAGTGTCACTGGAGGGCCTCTTGCCCACCTGCTTGGCCAGCGGTGTTCTGGCTGACGTTCTGCTGGATGTGAAGGCGGGACAGCACACAAAAAGGCATCAATGAGTGTTAACTATTTCTCTTGCCCTGCTTCTGACTTTTTCAACTAGTCGGAGCTAACATGTTAATGTGCTAAAGGCTTCTATCTGAGGTCCCAGATTTGCAGGTCAGACACCTGTAGATTATGAACCAGGTGCCAGGCACTGTGCGGGGAGGGGATACGAAGATGAAGGAACAGATCCTCCAGCCCCCGTCTTTGAGAGTTTTGGAACCTAACAAAGAAGGTGCGTGAATGAGCCTGAGCGGTCACCGAGGAGGAGCAATGAGCACGTACTTAATTCTTCTGCCCAGAAAGGTGAAGGCAGTGCTCGCTGGGAAAGCCTTATCAAGGAAGGTTTTGTTTGAACTGGATCTCAAAGGATTAGCTAGACTTAACCAGGCAGAGGAAGGCAAGAAAGAAAAAAAGAACAGCACGAGGAAAAGCATGGAGGCAGGAAAGCATGTGTCCCACTGGGGGACAGGGAGAATGTGGCATTGCTGAGCTTGGCAGGGAGGTGGAGGGGGTGGGGTGGGTCAGGAAATGGGGCTGGACCACTTGGCTGGACCCAGCCTGGGCGCTCACTGAGGGAGGCCAAACAGGCGAGTGGCTCTTACGGAGAGGAGTTCAGGCCCATCTCCAGCCAGCGGAGAAGCATCAGGTGACAGACCTCTCGCCACATATCATGGGGGACTCTCTGCTATGTCTACACCAAGAGCCAGTTCCATGGAGTAGCTAGGAGTGAGGAACAAAGGAGGCACCGTTTTGGAGCATGTTCAGGGAGGAGAGTAGGGGCTGTCACATCTGGCTCAGCTCCCAGATTAGGCAGCACTTCTTGCCATTCAGCTGGAGCTGGGAGATCCCCAGGACCAGGCAGGAGCAACTCTGCAGCTGTTTGATATTCGGCATCTGGCCACACTTGCTGCCTGTGGACTTTAACCCCGTGCTCCTGCTCTGATAACATGTCCTGGCAACCTGCCCATTAGACCTGAGCCAGGCCTGCCTTGCTCTTCTCAGAGCAGGCCTGCAGGCCTGGCCCTGAACCATATCCCATTGACACACTTCTTAAGCTGCATGCCCACTTGCCTGGCCCTGGGATTCTGGCTGACCCTGGGAACCCCAGTATCAGCAGGGCCCCTGGGCCCTCCCCATCAAACCTTGGTCTGGTGGCTCAGCACGGTGAGCACCCCACTTGATCCAGCAGAGAGTGGCCCATCTGTTGTCCCAGAAGAGAAGTCATGGCTCCCCAGTTTATCCTTAGCAAACTTAGCTCTCCTGATCTCAAACTCTCCTCTCACACCTCCCTACCAAGACCGAATATGAATCTGTCTTTTCTTTAGGTGCTCAGAGTAGGACAGTCATTTCTACACAGGGAATGAGAACACGATGGGGAACAGAATGGAAGTGATTAAATTTATGTCCCAAACCAGCATGCAGATCCCGTGAATTTCTGGTACCACTGGTACAAGTATTCCACGGAGAACTCAGTTGCGAAAGGACAGAGAAGCAGCATGGTGAAAACTCTTCCTCCTTTGAATGGAAAAATGAAGTTGGTGCCTGTGAATTATTTGTTTCTCATTTGCTTTGGAAAGAGATTGTGGAGAGAATTTGGAAACCTACATTCCATTTCAGAAAGCAGACCAGATTTCAGCTGACATCAGTTTGGCAGGGGGGTAGATTTTGTCTATTTTTGCCACGTGGGCTCATTTTCTGGGGTACGCACTATATGGTCCTAATTCTAGACCCCAACTGAGCTGCACCTTCAATCATGAAACTGTAATTAGCATTGAATGGCTTTTGAGTTTTTATTTAGGGCGTGTTTTCTCAGAAAATACACAGCCTTCCTTCTTCAAACAGTGAGCGCCACTGGGGACTACGTTAGTTAAACATCTTCAACCAGGATCTGCACTCGGCTTTCCTATGCTCTGGGAGTTTCAGGAACTTCTAACCACCAACTCCCATGTTTAGTTGTATCAGAAAATGATTGTGGTTGGATTTCTCCCAAGACTCAAAGGCCTTGAGTCCTGACCTAGTGTTGTTAACATAAACTTCTTGCTGCACAGAAGGCTTTGCACAACAAAACCACTTAGAAATACAAGAAACGTTAGGTAAAATTTCTGTGGAAAATTCTGGCTCTAAAGTGTCAGATTAAATATCAAATCTGAAAAAAATGTCTGGATGTGGGTGTGGTAAGCTGGGGGCTCTCCCTTATGGTGAGGGCAGCTAGAGCACAGTGCAGAAGCATGGTCTGAAACCACACACCGCCATCCCATTGTTATTTTAGGTCACATCTGTCCAACTGGACTGCCCATTTTGGGGGGTCAGTATCCTTGCCTTGCCCACATTTCCTAGCAGAGTGAAACAGTGAGTGCTCAGAAATATTTGTTGATTAAATAGTTGAGGGCACATACTGATAGGCTAGAACTTTTTGGGAGGGCTGTTCTTTTGGTTAGTGGGGTTCTGCTCTGGGTAGTAAAACTACTTCCCTCATTCCCTCCCTGAGAACCTAAACTCTCTCAAGAGAATTAGCAATATAACTAGCAATATAAACTATAGGACCCAGAAATTCATCCTAGGAGCCCACTAAAGAGTTAATTCAGTTCTGATATGAGAATTAGGAGGCCAGGCTATAAGGATTATATACAATGGATTTATAACACAATAAGATTTTTTTTTTAAGGGCAAAAGTAGTGACTGGGGACATTTCAGATGAAGAAATAACCATGTTAACCTCACTGCTTTTTAAACATTTGCATCTGTGAACTGCAGAGGCTCAACAGAAAGCAGATTGCCTATATCCACTGAAAGCCATTCTGGCATGAGAAATTTCTCTTACATAAAGCAAAACAGATGTGTGAGAGGGAAAAGCAAACTCTCTTTTGGGTGTATCAACATTTGGAATTACACAGTTGTCTCAGAAACTATATATTGTGTGAAGCAATGAATTTGGAATCTTGACCACACTCTATCCCTACAAACTCAATATAAAAATCAGAGACTTAATATCTGGAAAATACTAATTATTAATGCAGATGGAAAACAACAGCATATTCACATTTCATCCACAATTTAAAAAAAAATTTGGAAGGCTATCTGCCAACTGAACTAACCCTGAACCAGAGATGAAATATCCAGAACTTCTGGCCAAGAGCCACCTGGAAGATGTGATTCAGATCCACTTGACTGTTGAAGTCATTAGAAGAAGTGCCACGTCCTTGTAATGGGGAAACGAGTACACCAGGGTCATCTGCACATGCATCTGCACATTGGGAACCACAGGCAAATCAACTTGGAAACACAGAAGTGCTCCAAGGCGGCCCCCTTCTAGGTGCAGGTCAGTATTTACAGAGCAGCGGGCAAGTGCTCGGCTGTCGGCTAGGCTGTGGGAAGAGCACAGGAGCACAAACAAGAGCGCAGGCACTGGGCCTGGGAGGAAAGCACAGTGTCCCGAGGGCACCTCCTGGCCTGAGAGAAGAGTATTTACCGTAGGGAGGAGAGGAGAGAGAGCAGACAAACTCCTCAGTGAGCAAGCAATCTGAAACCAGGCTGGGAAAGTTGTTCAGTGGACCTTCAAATTGGATCTACATGCAAAAAATGTATATGTATAGATTGGGAATGCCAATATGACAATCAAAATCAATTTGCTAGAAATAAATGCTAGTGTGATTAAAATAACGCCAAATATTAGATATGATCACATTACAGAAACAAAGTCACAAGAACATTCTGTTCAAATATGCGTACACACACACACACACACACACACACACACACACACACACTAGATGTAGCACAGATGCAGCTTAGAGGGCTCAGAATTGTCCTGGACACACAGGAGCATAATAATAATGGATGACGGTGATGAAAATATTTATAAGGTCTGAGTGTACACAGAAGGAATAAGTAAATATATTTTCACTGATAGTTTTTCCACTTAGGCAGTTCTACAAATTAACTTTAGATACATTCTCCACCTGAAGCCACAGAGCACTTATTTATCACGTAAAAGAACCACAGCAGTGACTTATGTTCTAAATCAGAGTCATGCAGTGCTATACAAATCTGTCCTTTTCTCATTTTGTATTTATTATGAATATCAGTAAACGAGAGCTCTCTTTATTTTCTTCTAATTTTACTAAATATATTTTCTGAAACTGTATTCTGATGTTCAAAACTGCTTGAGGGAGAAAAAGGAATTATAAAACACAAGTATCAAATGCTCTCCAATAAAAGCACTTAGATAATAATCCATTTAAGAAGAATGAGCTCCAAATCTGGGTTGTATGAATAAACAAAGGCTCTGCACCGCACAAGGTGGAGAGAGTGTTTTCCCATGTAATTCCGTGACCTCTGCCTTGATTTTGGCGCCTGGCAGGAGAGCCTGAGGTGTCCGTCGGCCTCCCACTTCTGAAGGAAAATATACAGAGCGAAACGCTCATTGTTCATGAACAGCTCTGGCATCTGAATTTAATAATCAGATGCCATTTGGAGTCTATATAGTTTTTCAACAGTATAGACACTTAAACCAATCAGGCTGAAATTAAACACAACCCACTGCATAGATTTCAACTGTGATTTATCTCTGTTTACACGCACATGTGCAGTCTCTGACGAAGCATTCTTGAAGGCAGCCGAACAAGGAAGAATAAGGTTGCGGTTCAAGAGGGATCATCAATGAAGCAATGAGGAGATACAGTTCAGTGTTCCCCTACATGGCTTTGAGCTGTCTGCCATCACATAAGACCACAGTGCCTTTACGAATATATTTTCCCTACCTGGTGTCCTCTGCCCTCTTTTAAAGACCCAGTTAAAATCCAACCTCTTTTCTGAAATCTCATGAGAACTCTTCTATTTAGGCATATTCTTCCTCTCCCCATATTCTTTATTTTCTCTATTACTCAGTTCTTCATCATCCACTGTTGTGTATTTATTAGTTGTTTTGAAATATGTCCACATTTTATTTTCCAGACTCATGTATAAGCTCTTTGAGGACAAGAAACTCTGAGTTATATGCTTTCCATCCCTATGGCAACCTTCCTCGAAGCATAGTCCTTAAAACTGCCTGGGTGTTTCATCAAAATATATTCAGAGATCCTGAAGCTACGTAGAGGGAGGGCCCAGGAAGCTGCATTTTATTTTTATTTTTTTACTTTTTATATATTTTTATTGATTTCAGAGAGGAAGGGAGAGAGAGAGAGAGAGAGAGAGAGAGAGAGAGAGAGAGAGAGAGAGAGAAACATCAATGAGTGAAAATCATTGATCGGCTGCCTCCTGCACCCCCCCTACTGGGGATCAAGCCTGCAACTCGGGCATGTACCCTTGACAGGAATTGAACCTGGGACCCTTCAGTCTGCAGGCCAAAGCTCTATCCACTGAGCCAAAGCAGCTAGGGCGGGGGCTGTGTTTTGAAGATGCTGCCAGGTGATTTGTATGCACTCCCAGATTGAGGACCATTATATACAAGGACTATAGACAAGAATTAGGGAAGTGCTATGGGCATAATCAGTATCAAGAAGTGTTTGTTGATACATAAAAGAACACACAAAAAACCCCAAATAGAACCAAATCAACAACAAAAACAAACAGAAAAGCATGTGTAAAAGTAAAGACATTTGGCTTAAGCTTATGTCTATAAGTTGAATCACAAGCCAATAATCTTCTTACGAAATGTTATTTTAAAGAGAACGCTTACTCTCTAGTCTCATGGTCGCTGAACAGGGCAGACCATCTGCCCCGCACTCCTAATTAGGAGTTCATGCAGCCACCCCCTCTCCCCATCCTTCCCCATTTGCTTTCCCCAAGAACTCTTCCCTTGGCTTTCCTTCTCATCTCCACTGCTCCTTCCCTGTTTCTTTATCTAAGAGATTGATGGCCTTTCATACATCTCAGTATGACTCAGAGATAAGAGGAGAGCAGGCCCCAGAGAACAGGGCCCCACAAGTCTGTGGAGTGCCTTATTCAGATTAGAACAAGACACTCCTTCTGTGCCAAGAAGCATGACTTGGCAAATGGAGGGCAGGCTGTGCCCTTGTGCAGTTAGCAACCTGCAAACTATGCATGGCAGCCTGTCCACAAAAAGGTGGAAGCAAGCATCTGAGCCTACTATCCTCGCTCCCACATTCTTCGGAAGATGGCTTTTCCGGATCTCTATTTTCTGACTTGACTCTTTCTTTCTCAGGTCCAGATGCGATTGAGTGAAGAAGAGCCAACATTATTCACTGGAAGGCTCAGAAGAAAGCTGCATGTGACTTATTATTGTGAGACAAAAGTGAAGGGCTTGCTTTTTATTTCCATGAAGGGATGTACAAAGGGGAAGGATTTACACTGTGTGAAAAGGTGAACAAAGAACTTTGGAGTATGAGAGAGACCAAGGAATTCTCATCTCTGAAGAGATTTTGAATACTACGAGGAACAATCCACCTTTGGTAGTTTATGGTTGATCTGAGCAGGGTGGTCTCCTGGGAGCCCCTCTTTCTCTATGAAGGCACGTTTCCTTTAAGGCAAGGCTCTGGGTCCCTGCCTTTGCTGCCATTTCTGCTGAAGTCCCCCTGAGGCCTTGGGGGGGAGGAGGAGGACTTGGCTCTGAAGTCCTTGCTTCTAGGGCCTGACTTAGCAGAAGGTTGACTAGGAGCTGCAACAGGAACAGGCAGTCAGACCAGTCTATAAAATACATAAAAATTATTTTCCTGAAGATAGGTAAATTTCTCAGGGTACAAATTTGATAAGGACAGCATCTCTAGTCTAGGAGATATTTTATAATCTTACCAGTCTGTGAACTCCTAAAGGACAGAGACCCCATGTTCTTCATTATTCCAATGCTTATGGGGCCTAGCAGGAAGTTTCTCAACAAAAACCTTATTTATTATTTTTGATCCTCACCTGAAGGTATTTTTTTTTAAGATAGATTGGAGGGGAGGGACAAGAGGGAAAGGGAGGGAAGGAAAGAGAGAGGGAGTGAGGGAAGGAAGGAGAGAGGGAGGGAGGGAGGGAGGGAGGGAAAGAGGGGGAGGAGGGAGAGGGAGAGGGAGAGGGAGAGGGGGAGAGAGAGAGAGAGAGAGAGAGAGAGAGAGAGAGAGAGAGAGAGAGATGTGAGAGAGGCACATCGATTGGTTGCCTCCTGCACATGCCTTGATTGGGGCCGGCGGTGGAGCCTGCAACTGAGGTATGTGCCCTTGACCAGGAATCGAACCTTTGACCCTTCGGTCCTAGGGCCTACATTCTAACCCAGTGGTCGCCAACCTTTTGGACCTCACGGACCACCGGTTGGTGAACGCTGCTCTAACCAATAAGCCAAACCAGCCAGGGCATAACAAAATGCTTATTTTTAAAAAATATATTTTTATTGATTTTAGAGAGGAAGGGAGAGGGAGAGAGAGATAGAAACATCAATGATGAGAGAGAATCATTGATCAGCTGCCTTTGGCATGCCCCACACTAGGGATCGAGGCTGCAACCAGGCATGTGCCCTGACCTCCTGGTTCATACCACTGAGCCATGCCGGCCAGGCCAAAACGCTTATTGATGAAAGGAGCTTACTTTCTCAGCTCAGTCATCTGACCCTGCCTCCAAAAGTCCATCTCTGTTTGGCTCCTTCCCTGTGTTACTCTGCATCCTTACCACCCTCAGTCACAGTTCTGTGGGCTGTGGACTCTGGATCTCTGGGTGTCATTTCAAGGTCAGATGGAAGCACACCCTGTGCAGCTGTCATTGTCCAAATTCTCAGCCCCATGACCCTTGCCCCTAGGTGTAACTTCTGTGATTCTGTGACTTCTGTGGCAGATCTAATCAGTGATCTCAACAAAATGAACTAACAAGCAAAACAGAGACAGACTCATAGAGAGCAGGTTGACAGCTGTTGAGGGGGGGAGGGCAGTGAAGGCTTGGCAGGGTGGAGAGATTGAGCAAAAAAGAAAAAAAAGGAGGAAGAACTCATAGATACTACAACAGTGTGGTGATTACTGGAGGGAAAGGATGTGGGGGGGAGGTGGAGGAGGGCCTGGGGGGATAAATAGTGATGGGCGGAGATTTGATTTGGGGTGGTGAACACATAATACAGTGTACAGATGGTGTATTGTAGAATTATGCACCTGAAACCTGTATAATTGTGTTAACCAGTGCTACTGCAATAAATTCAATAAAAAAGTAAATAAATTAATTAATTTAAAAGAAGATAGAGAGATTATCTGGGCAGTCCAACCAACTCATGAGTCTTTTAAAAACAGAGTTTTCTTTGGTTCCTAACAGAAAAGTCAGAGAGATTCTAGACATGGACAGGGATTCGACAAGAGAAGGTTCTTCTTGACTCTGACATAAAAGGGAATCATGGGGCAAGGACCTGAGAACAGCCTCTAGAAGCTGGGACCAGTGCCTGTGAGAGAACGAGGATCTCAGTCCTACAACCACAAGCAACTGGATTCTGCTAGCAACCTGGAAGCACCTGAAAGCAGATCTTCCCCAGAGGCCCCAGGTGAGAGCCCAGCCTGAGCGACACTTTGACTGCAGCCTGGTGAAACCCTTCAGAGAGAACCCAGTTGAGCCTGCCCAGACTTTCAACCGCTAAAACTGTGAGGTGATAAATGGGTGTTGTTTTAAGCTGCAAGGTTTGTAGTGATTTGTTAGATAGCAATAGGAAATGAATACAGCAGCCCTCTGAGAATGTCTGCAGCGATACTTTACTTGCCTCCCAACTCAAGTTCAATCAGCTCTCTAGTTGGAGAGATAAAAAATGGGCATTAGTAGACCAAAAATAAACAATAGCTATGGTTATTATTATTGTTGTCCTTGTTCAATGACCCATTCAACCAACTGCTTCATGCTCTCCCCTGTTTGCACTGCCCTCCCCCGTCCCATGCATCTGTTAAATTTTCCTTTCTCCCCCTTGTCTATCAGGTTTGTAGTTTATGGTAAAAGCCTCTATGCTTGAGCTAGATCCTCTATGCTTCCAGGATCCCACCCAGCTTCCACATAAGCAATTAGAAATATGAATACGGACCCTGCAGAGCATCTGCACACAGATCTAGAGCCATCGGTGGGTGTGCCTTTAAGGATTAGAGAACATGTCTTGAGTGAAATAAACTTGGACAGAAATAAGCCAAATTAAGATCCTTGACATACAACCAGGGCTGCTCAGACATGAGCATTTGGGACCAAGAGAGCCGCAATCCTGGATGCTTTTATTGAGACCCGAGATCAATATCGGAGGTAATAACTCCCTCGTGTAAGGTCCAGGGTCTTACCCAAATTACTCGATGCTCAGCACAACGGTGCTCTAGAATCCAGCTCTAATGACACTTCGTTTTTCCTTTCAGAAATCCTACTTTCCTTGTGTTAAGTCAAAGAATCCTTCAAACATAGCTGCTCTTACTTCTAGGAGGAGAGGGGAAATGATTTTCAAATGCTTGCTTGATCCCCGATTTCCTTAAGCAACTTTGCTCAATCCTCTTGTTAGGGCTAGATGTATTTTGCTTTGCATTCTAAGCTGTTTACTTGTGCCCCCCCTACCCCCCCATGCATGCTGCAGCCCCATAAGCTTCTTGGGAGTAGGGCGTCCTGTCCCATATATCCTTGTATCTCCCTAGAGCCTGCTGTACATGTTTTAGGACTCTAATCTGAGCACTGAGTTGGATTTACTGTTGAGATTTCCTTTATGGTCAGGTTTCAGGTAGGGGGTTAAGGTCCCTTGATCCAGGGAAACAAAGACCAGGGAGCAGTTGTAGCTTAGCCCACTCCTGGGGTCCCCCAGGGAGGTGATGTCCCACAGCCCCAGGAGGCTGAGAGGAAGAGGAAGGGATGAAAGTTCCAGATGGAGAGGAGGGAGTGCCAACCTCGCTCACAGCCCTCAGCCAGCAGCCAGGGGGGTTGCTTCTTCTCCGATGTGACCTTTCCCCTGCCTTGGCCAAGGCTGAGAGCATTCCCTGTAGAGCAAAAGCGAAACAATGCAGTTGCTGTTTCAAAGCAGAAAAAAAGAATGGTGGTGGGAAAATGTGAGGATAGCATTTTTCTTGATTTATTTTTTTAAATGTATGTCGTGGGAGAAGTAGTCAAGAAGATAAAATATGCAGTCAATTCTGAGCCATGAAGGAAAAACATTTTCTATTGTCCTTTAGAATCTTTTATACTAATCACTTACTCAATCACTCAGCAGACCACAGGCACCCTGCCTGGGGCATGCTCCACTTGGCTCAGCTCCTCTCTCAGCTTGTCTTCTAGACCAGAGGGTCCCCAGGGCAGGGACCTGCGCACAGTGCACAGTCACATCCCCAGTGCCCAGCACGGTGCCTGGAGGATAGCAAGAGCTCAGGGCATGGTGGCTGGCCAGCCACGGAGCAACAGAAGTAGAGAGGTAACAGAAGTAGAACAAGAGAAGTAGAGAGGTAAGGGCAGAGCCTTGGGGCCAGGGGGCCAAGTGCTTTCAGGGGTGATGGGCAGTGACAAATGTCATGGAAAGGACAAGGAGGCTCGTCCTGGAAAACAGCCAAGGATTTGGAAATCAGGAGGCCACTGGTAACCTAGGGGGCATTTGGGGAAGAAGACAGATGGCAACTGGGTGAAAAAGTCAGGGAGAAACACTCACTGATGGGCACACATACATCTGTTTTTAAAAATTCACCTAAATGTACATTGTTACATGACTGGTGAAGTAAGTGACAGAATACTATGCAGCAGTTAAAATAATAAAGTAGGTCCATATCAGGGTTTCTCAACCTCAGCATTACTGACATTTGGATGGATGATTCTTTGTCATGGGCTGTCCTGTGCATTGTGGGATGTTTGGGAGCATCCCTGGCCTCTACCTACAAGATGCCTGTGGCACTACCACCCAGCTTGTAACCACCAAAAATGTCTCCAGAAACTGCCAAAGATCCCCTGGCAATTGAGAACTGCTGCTCTATATGTACTGACATAGAAAAATCTCCAAGGCAGATGTTTGAGTATTTACAACATGCTTCAAAAAAGTACATTCATATACTATCATTTATGTGAAGAAAATATTTTATATACACGCACATACACATACAACTGCATAAATCCATATTTTATATCTAAGTACATCTACAGTGGTCCAGGACAAAATTGTTCCAGGGGTCATTTCTGAGGAGGGGACTGGGGCTGGGAGTCATTGTGAATTTTGGCTTTATTTGTACTGTTTGTGTTTTTAAAAAATTAAAATGAAAATGTACTTGTTGTTAAAATTAACAGTCTATAAATGAATGGAAATTGACATATGGAGAAAGTCCACGTAAATTCTCCTCCACAAAGTTCAGAGATGAAAAAAGGTGGCCAGAATGAGGCAGAATTAAAGGAAGGAATTTTAGGATGTGGGAAAACGGAGCTAAATTCAGTCATTACAATTTTGTGTAGGGCATGATGAGCGGAGGGGTGAATCATTTCTAGAATGCTTCCACTTATTAGCTCAAGCTTTCAATAGTGCTTTGCCAGCAATGACTTTCCCATTCCAGTTAAATATGCATGAAATGATAGAATTTCTCTCCCCGTTTTTCCACTGCATGTTTCTTTAATTTGTATTTCTTTGGAGTGTGTACAGCTTTCTGTGACTAAAGTGCTGATGCCATTATGGAAACTGTCACTCTTCGGCACTGGAAAGACCTGGGAATAAAAGCTGACTCTGACTGTGTTTGGTCTGGCATGGCTGGGTGTACTGCAGGAGTATATTTGTTTTTCATTAATTTGTTTGTCATTTTTCTCCATGATCTATGGAACATTTATTTCCCCTGAAGCAAAAGAATCTGAAATGTCAGAGGTTTCTCTTGGTTCTGCTGGGGTAATGAATTGTTGAGAAAAAGAAATTTTTCTTATATGCTGTTTGATGGTGGAGGGAGACATTTTGCGACCTTTTGCTGTTTTACGGTGATAATGAATTTCCTGACAAACGTGGAAACTCTGGGCTTCTTTATTAAAATAATAAGGTTTGAGGAATAACTTTGACCTGGACCTTTGTAGGATTAATCAAATACAGATTTTGGAAAAATTGATGAGTTTGGTCTTTACCGAGACACTCTAATTTATTCCTGTCGCCGAGGCAGTACACAGATCTACACCACATAAAAACATCAAACAATTAACTGCAGAGCCGAGTCCCTGAGCAGAGATTTATACACGTTTGTTGGGAGGAGGTACAGGCTCAGGGACTTTCAGCTTCGTCACATCATTGCTTTGTTTCCTTTTTGTTTTCTGTTCTATTTTTTCAAATGTAAAAATAATACAAACTTGAAGAAAATCGGGCCTATTATGAACAGAATGAAAAAGGTAATAAAAGCATCCATATTCTCACTCTTCAAAGCTAATGGACCATCATAACATTTTGGTTTATTCTTTTTAATCCTTTTTTGATGTCTAAGTTTTCTATACAATTGAGATGATACTGAATATAAAATGTTTGGAGTTTTCTCCTCACTTAAATATTGCATACAATGTTTTGTTTCCAATCTTTAGATACTTGAAAAGAAACCAGTACTGAGCCCTCTTATGATGTTCCAAACAAAGGTACCAATTCATGGGGAAAAAAGAAGTAACAGATTCTCTTCTTTGCAACATAATAGGAACTTAAAATACTACCAGTTTCCCAAGCCATGCCTCTTCCATGGGAGCCGTGCTGCTTCCACGGGAGGCAGGAGGGAGCCACGTCGCTTCCGCGGGAGCCGGGAGGGATCTGCGCCAATTCCGCGGAGGCAGGCCTGCCGTCCCCTCTCCGGGCCTGCGCTCGGCCGCAGAGGCTGCGGGCCGGCCCCCCTGTCCCTGTCCGTGTCCGCTCCAGCTCCAGGGGCCAGCCAGAGCCGGGCGCGGCGATGAAGCAAGCATTCCGCCAGGCCGCTCACACTGCCCACTCTCAGCAGCCGCCCCCCTGGGACTGGGGGACTCCGGCGGCCCGGAGAGGACTGGGCGCCGCCATCTTGTGGCTATGGGTGCCACCACCTTTGTGACGGAGTGATGGTTAATTTGCATATTACCCTTTTATTAGATAGGAGGATATATATACACATATATACATACACACACACATATATATATATATATGTTTGTGTGTGTGTGTGTATATATATATATATCTCCTATGTAATAAAGAGCTAATATGCTAATTAGACCAGATGGCGGAACAACCTTCTGGAATGACCTTCCAGAATGACCTTCTGGAACAACCAGTGGGGGAGGGGGGTGGGGCTGTGAGGGCCTACGCTTGCACAAATTTTGTGCATCAGGTCTCTAATCTATATATAAAGAGGTAATATGCAAATTGTCCGGGATGCTGTAACATCATGACCGCTCAGGAGGAGGCTGAGCGCAGGTGGGCGGGAGGGGACTGCATGTGCGGTGAGGCAAGCCATGGATGGCTCAGACCTGGAGAGAAGAGGGCCTCCCAGCCACCACGGCGGTGAGGAGGCCCGCAGGAAAGAGGGCCTGCCAGCCGCGGCATGCTGGCAGTCCCGCCTCTGCACATGAGCTGCAGAGGAAACACCTTTTCTGACCACTCATTGGCTAAGCTCCCGGTACACCACTCGCAGTGTTCTTGGTAACTTGGGTAATAAGAATCCAAGAAGGTGATCTAGGGTTTTTCCACCTCACTCCTGGAGGAAGAAACGAAGGTCCGCTGCTGGAGGGGCTAAGAAATTTCATATCCTGCCCTAGCCGTTTGGCTCAGTGGATACAGCCTTGACCTGTGGACCGCAGGGTCCGGGTTCGATTCTGGTCAAGGGCATGTACCTAGGTTACAGGCTCCTCCCTGGCCGGGGCCCAGGTCAGGGCTCATGCAGGAGGCAACCAATCGAAGTGTGACTCTCACATTGATGTTTCTCTGTCTTTCCCTCTCTCTTCCACGCTCTCTAGAAAAAAAAAGGAAAAATATCCTCAGGTGAGGGAAGGAAGGAAGGAAGGAAGGAAGGAAGGAAGGAAGGAAGGAAGGTCATATCCTATGAAAGACACATCTTGAAAATGCCTAAAGAAAGTTGTCATTTTTTTCATGGTGAAGGGACTGGAGTCCATGTTGATGAAAACACCTTGGCGGCTGCGGTGGCCGACAGTGGCAGCAACAGTTGGGTGATGGGGGCGGCACCCCACTGTTGATCAGCCCAGTCGCCTCCCGCAGAGGGAGGCCAGACTGTGGCTTAGGCCCGTACCCAGTGGGGAGCGGGCCTAAGCCGTCAGTAGGACATCCTTTGAGGGCTCCCAGACTGTGAGAGGGGGCAGGCTGGGCTGAGGGATACACCCCCCCCCCGACATATAAAATATACATACATATAAATATACACGCCCTCTTCTGAGCATCCCCTGCCCTCCACTTAATATTTGGCTATAGCCTTCTTTTCAGAAGAAGGATGTACAGACATGATTTTTAATGGCTACAGTGTTATCCCTGACGGTTTGACATTACTATGGTTTACTTCACTAACCCTTTATTGTGGGGCAGGTTGCTTCGGGTTTCCCCTGGCATCAACAACTACAGTAAACATAATTGCTTATTTGACTGTTTACTTACATGGAACTCCTGGCCCAAAGCTAATTCACTTGAATTTTGACCCACATTTCTAAATTGACTTTCTAGAAAGTGCTTAGTCCATTGGTTTTAAATCAGATTACACTCCCACAAATGGGTTAAGAGAAAACTGTTCAACGCGCCTTGGGCAAATCGCAAACTCTTGATGAACTTGAGCAACCCCGGGGTGCGGGACCTGGAGGATCCGGGCTGGAGGGTGAATTCCAGGGAAGCGCGGGTGGCACGCTGAGGGCCCTGTGTGGGTGTGGGCCTGTGAGTGTGTGTCGCTCGGGTCCACGCTCATGCACACCCACATGCCCTCACTCCCTCTCTGCACCCTTGGCCACAAGGAACCTCCGTGGAGCCTGTGAGCTCGGATGCATCCAGTCCCAGCACCAAGCAAGTCTGAGAAAGTTTCCCCAGACTGACTCCTGCCCGCACCAACGGGAGGCGGGACCTGGAGGATCCGGGCTGGAGGGTGAATTCCAGGGAAGCGCGGGTGGCACGCCGAGGGCCCTGTGTGGGTGCGGGCCTGTGAGTATGTGTCGCTCGGGTCCACGCTCATGCACACACCCACACGCCCACACTCCCGCTCTGCACCCTCAGCCACCAGGAACCTTGCAGATTTCAGCCCGTTTGCCAGCCCCCGCCCACTTGGTCGAGCCTTCGGTAGGACCGGTAGGACCGTGGCTCTGTATATAAATAGATACCCACACAGATGCCTAGCAGCTAGCAAGTCCTTTTAACCTCTCTGTTAAGAAGTATCCTGGTTTCAAAAATGTTAAAATTTGAAGAAAGGAGTATGTGTACAAATGGAGGAAATACAGTACTTCGAGTACAATTGAGGACTACCGCAGAAGTGTTTGTAACAGGCAATTTTGGAAAAACAGAACAAAACTCAAATACATCCTCTGTCTCATCCCGCCCCTGTCATTTGAGCAGGTAGATCACTCCACAGCGACCAGGTCCAGTGTACATGGGCCCCAAAATCAGTCCTAGCTCCCTGGAAAGGAAGCCGACCCAACTTTTTGAAGTTTGTGGGGGGAAGGTATGTATTAAAGGGCATCTCTTTTTTTCAGCTGTGACAGGTGCAGAGCAAGGGGCTGCATCCTACCGATTGGAGCATGTGGGAAATATCCTGCTTCTGAATATATAAAAAGTAAATGTCTTGTTACCAAAGTGGAGAAATTTATGAAATGGTTAATGACAGAGAAGCCTCTTTTAGAAGATGCCCCTTCTCACTACTCCCAGACATGCCTCCCTCGGACTGACGACAGGCAGGGTGGCCTCCTACTCACCAGATCCGCCTCCGCCGCTGGAGGACTGGAGATGGGGGCATGAGAGCGCTCGCTCTTGAGGTTTTCAGCTCTAGAGGGTCTGTTTGGAGGAGGGCTGGTAATGGATTTTGTTCTTTCCCAGCCTTCTACAGACAAACCATATTCCCAAGCAAAACAATCATTCTTCAAAAGACGCCCAACGTTCACGTCGGCCTCCGGACTGGAAGTGGGTCTTCTCCAAATTCCCAAGGAGAAGGGCCTAGGGCGGGTCTGAGGCTCCTGATCAACCAACGCGGCCTTTCCTCGCTGCACCTCTCAGAGCCGGGCTCTGGGTGCCGCAAAGGGAGAGGTTCCCGGAACCCGCTTCCCGCACACCTAGGCTAGGATACATCTCGTAGGAGGTGGCTTCAGGCCAGGGCGGCGGCGGCCAGGACCTCCGGTGCCTCGCCTCCTGGGCCGCAGTCCGACGTCTCCCAGCGCCCCAGCCTCGGACGCACCCCCGCAGTTGCCTGCACCACCAGTCGCCTCAGCGTAGGCCCCAGCAGCCGAAAGCCGGCCTCCTGGCAGCCCGGCCACTACACCCACCACCGCTGGTAGCTCTCCACTGCTCGCTTGCTGCCGCGCCCTATCCACTGGGGGGGGCGTGCTCCGAGCCACTCCCACCCCTGGTGTGTGCCCACTGCCCAGAGGCCCTCTCTCCCTCTGCAGCCCGGCGCGGAAAGCTGGCCTCGTTGCCGGGGCTATGATGCCAGCGTCCCGCCCGGCCGCTATGGGCGCCGCCGTCTTTGTAGCGGAGTGACAGTTAATTTGCATATTACCCTTTTATTAGATAGGATATATTTGTTAATCCTCACCTGAGGATATTTTCCCACTGATTTTTAGGGAGAGTTCTTAGAAGAGAGAGGGAAAGACAGAAAGAAACATCAATGTGAGAGAGACACATCAATTGGTTGTCTCTTGCATGTGCCCTGACCAGGGCCCGGGCCAGGGAGGAGCCTGTAACCAAGGTATGTGCCCTTGAATGGAATCGAACCTAGGACCCTTTGGTCCACAGGCATCTAGATGCTCTATCCACTGACCCAAAATGCCTAGGGCTATGCCTTTATATTTGAGAGGTAAGAAAAGCTTCCCGAGTCTAGGATGCAAGATGAGCTCACACAAGGACTGGGGAAGGATGCTCTGTGTCCCTCAAAGACAGAGTGACTGACAACAGGTCCCAGCTACTCTTTGACCAGCCAAATGGATGCATGGAAGTCAAAACCAACACCAGAGTTACCCCTCAGCCACTTACATAGGCCTGAGCACAGGGAATTGTCCTCCTTCCCACACAGAAGTAGTACCACTGGTCACCGAGTTTCTCTACTTACTCTCTCTGGGGCTCACTGGAGTTTGTTATCCCATTCCCATACTCTGCAAGATCCAGAGAAGTAGTTGAAAGGAGTCAGAACTCACAAGCCAAGCAAGGTCTCAGAGAATTTGGGGAGGAAAAGTTGGCTACCTCATTTTCGGCTTGGGAACCACTTCCTGGGTGGTAGATGTTCGGTCCACTGCCATATTTTGGGAGTTTGGGCTTCCTTTCTGAATACTGACAGAATGCCAACATCAGGAACAAAAAGGAAAAAGGAGCCAAGCTTATGAGATGAACTCTAAAATCTTCATGCCTTGCTGGCTTGAACATATTTTTTCATCAAATGCTCGATCACTTTAAGATCAGAAAACAATTAGGCACTTGGAAAAGGCGAACGGTAATGTAAATTGTTTTCCAGCTAGCCTAAGTAGGAACTCGGGAGGGGGGATTATAAACACTTATAAAACAGTTTTGAAATTTAAGATCTCACATCTGTCTTTCATTATATATCTCAAAATATTTAATTAGTCTTCAATAAAATATTCATACAAATATTTTAAATTCTAAATCTTGAACTTCATAATTGGGTGAAAAACCTTTCTAGACTACGGGTTGGCTACTCAAAGTGTGGTCAGAGCCCTGGCCGCTGTGGCTCAGTTGCTTGAGCATTGTTCCCTGCACCAAAAGGTCACCATTCGATTCCTGGTCAGGGCACATGCGCAGGTTGCAGGTTTGATCCCAGATGGGGTGTGTATGGGAGGCAACTGATGGATGTTTCCTTCTCACATTGATGTCTTCCCCCCGCCCTCCCCCCTCCACCATGCCTCTGAAATAAATAAAAACATATTTTTTAAAAAGTGCGGTCAGAGAAACAGCAGCACTGGTACAACCTGGGAGCTCATTAGAAATGCTAAATCCAGGTCCCACCCCAGCCTTCCCAATTAGGTCATCTATATGCTCATTCAAGTTTGAGAAGCACTGGTTTAGAGTAGGTTGGCAGACCACACCTTTAAAATGCAAGTGTTTTTATCTGGTGGTCACAGGTGATGCAGGAAAATTGTTAGTACTGGTCTACTCTTTCTTCTTCCCCATTAACAGCCTAATTTCTAGTATTATCTTTTCATCACCACCTTATTGATTGATGGTCAGAATGTGTCCCTGATTGCAGAGAGAGCCTATAGTTCAGGTAACTATCTGTGACATTCTCAAGTGGGAAAACAATGCTAAGATCATTATCCTCTTGATTTGGGACCCGGTTAAAGTAGAGAAAAGAAGACAATTGGTTGGAATACCGCACTGATGATATAGAGCATTTTGATGGAGATGATGAGTAACTCTAAAGAGTATATTTTTCTCTCACTTTCTTACCTCTGCTTTAAGAAATAAAGCAGCCTATGGACAATATAAGTCTTTAAGAGTGCTCAAAAGCATGTCTAAAGTCAGAAATGTGTTTAGCTTAGCAGTTAGAGGAATTTAAACTTAAATCTAAGTTAGTTTTTTTTTAAATTCAACTTAATCACCAAAACTTGATGAAGTGCCATCAAGTTATCTAAAAGAACATAGATACTGCACTATGGAAGGGTTGATGTCATCCTTGGAGCTGCCAAACGATCAACATTTTGGAAAGTGATTTTTAAAAGGAAAAATATAAAATTATGAAAAACATGCTGTTCTTAGATTTGCTTACATGCCCTTCCAAGTGTCTGGTGATTTATGTACATCTTCTCTTTCCATTCTTTTCTAATTTGGTTTCCATTGTCAATATTTTTAAAAAATGTATATTCATTTAAGTTCAATGCTGGATAAATGCTGCAGAAAAAAATGACCTCATGTAAATTTGTAAATATGGAATAATTTAAAAAAGGGGAAGGTTTAGGTTTTTTCAGTCTCTAATATTAAAAATTGTAAACACTAGTTAACAGTTAGAAATTAGGTATTCTATTCTAACTTGTCCAAGAAACAATTAAAATCCAACCCTCAACTTTCTTTAAATATATACATTACAAACAATTCTTAAATCACAGGCAAAAGTTTATAAGAGAGGGTTGTACTTGAGCTGAGTTTCTCTCTCCTTCCTCTTTTATTCTTATTTTCTCTTTAGAAAAAGGAGCTAAAAGTCAGATATGCACCAAATTATTTGCTGGAAGGAGCTTTTACAAAATGATATAAAAAAGGCTCTGAAATGAATTTTTATAAGTAGTCAAAATAATTCTGACTTCCTGCTTCTGTCATATAAATTACACTAGTGTCAGACTCAAGTAAACTTAAATCTCTTAAACTTGCCATCAATTAAGTGAAATCTAAGTTTTTTGTCTTATTTTATAAACAAATATTAGCTATCACAATTCAAGCACCCCTGACATCCAATTTCTTTTAAAAATATCTGTTAAAGTCTTTTTTATTTAAATAAAAAAGAATATTTATTCTGCAACTGGTCTTAGTTGTGTCACTGTTCTAGACACTTGGGTACAGTAATGAATACAGAAAACAAACATGTCTGCCCTATGGATCTTATATTTTAACTAGAGGCCCGATGCACAAAATTCATGCAAGAGTAGGCCTTCGCAGACGTGGAGGCTGCCTCAATCACACAGCTGCAGCCCCAGCTTTGTCTGGAAGGTTATCCGGAAGGACATCGGATGGCCATTCAGTCGATTTGCATATTACGCTTTTATTATTATAGATGGGAGGGTCAGATGATAAATATTTAAAATAAAACTATGCCAGATGGTGATATGCACGCTAAAGGTAGTAATGCGGGATGGGATGGTGCCTGGACAGTGCCTAGAACAGTGTCAACATTAGTTTCTTCTCTTTATTTCCCTCCATGTGGTTTCTCTCAAGTACCTTACTTAATCTTGTCTATACCTTGTTCAAAACTGCTTATGTGGAAACATTTAGAAAAGCTAGTACAGGTACCTAACAACTCTCATATTTAAAATCGGTGCTAAAGCTGACTGAAAGCTCCTTTCCTGAGAAAAACAGCATGGTGCTCAGGAGGTAAGTAAGAAATATACTAGCAAACCTTCACAAACATTCCTAATTTGGAAATCAGGGCAGGTCACAGGACCAAAAGAAAGCCTCCATGTGAAAAACTCTTTCATTGCTTTGGGTCAAGAAAATCAGGAGTCATCCAATCCAGAAAGCCCGAGTATCTGCAGCACACTAGATAGAAAGATTGCTTGCAGCGGGTCCACCTTAATGCGGGATACAGTAGCACCAGGAAAGGGACAGGGTACAGTCACCTGCATGCCTGGAACAGAGTCCAGGCTGATGAGAGGAGACCATAACACTGGCTCCATCTCAAAGGCTCCATCAAATACAAAGAGAGCACCTAGAGATTATTTTCCTTTATTTGGATGGCCCACTGCACTGACCACTTCTCCTCATCACTAAACTAATTTTGTATCACTAAACTAATTCTATATATCTTATATAAATAGATCCTCCTGCTTTTATATTTGAGATTATTCTAATAGCTTGCAGAGATGGAACCTAAAGATAATCCATCATTAGCAATAACCAGCTAATTTACACTCAGTAACAAAATAGTACCAGCATGAAACATATGAAAACATATAGAAATATGAACATATTTCAAAACTTAAAAAGGAGATGAACATATAACTGTGGAGGTATAGACACAGCATACCTGAGAGTGTTTACTGAGGAAAAAGAATAAACTGGCAGCAGCAACTTTGTGTACTTAAGACAATCAAGTGAAATATTAACTATGAAAGAAAAGGCAAAAAAGGTGAAATTGATAATTTTTGTTAGTAAAAAGAACTGGAAAGCCTATAGCAAGGTAGCAAGGCAAGAGATTTGCCATACTACATTCTGAAATGCCACTGGAAGCATTAAAGAGAATCAGAATGAGATCTGTAAAATCTCATTCTGCAACTCACCCCAGAAAGTAGGGAAAAGGGCAAAGAGATGAAAATGAGAAGTGAAAGAACATGTATAATATATAAAGGTCATCCAACATACATATAAGTGGTGTTACTCCCCAAAAGACCGAATTATTTTTAACAGAGATAAAACCCAAAGATATATCAGATTTAAGCATTCCTGGGATAAAACAGCTTATAGTAAATTGTGCAGTGATCACTGTGTACCAGGAAGAACTGATGAAATAAATCGAAAATACACTAGATATATAGTTGACTATCAGTACCAAAGACAGAACACTATAATTATCCAGGCAGGAGGAGAAAAAAATGGATACCTCCAAAGCAAGGATACCAGACTGTATTGAGATTGCTTTTCTGTAACAACAGATGCCAATGACCGTGAGCAATGTTTACAGAATTTTGAAGGAAAAAAATTGTAACTTTGGGATTGTTTACCCAATAAAGTTGCGTTATGTAAATAAGTAACAGAAAGACATACAATATTCTCAAATATGCAAGGCCTCCCAAAGCACATCACCCATGACATTTTCATGGAAAGAAGGTAATTCAAAGATGTACCCAAACCAACCAATAAAACAAAATAAAAAGAAAAATTCTATCTCAAGATAAAATTAATTACAGTAAAAGGAAGTAAGCACTGAAGTCCATAAGTAATTTATATAAATTAAATCTGTTCCTTATTCTTGCACCTGGGACTGACTATAGTATCTGACTATATGCAAGTCTTTGTGTCATGCTTTACTCTCTGTGAACTAAGACTAAGGCAGTGAACAATAATGAACAATTCATACATGATGCTGAAAATATGAAATAAAACCTTTAGTTCTTTAACTGATACCACATTTTAAACTGAATTAATAATAACAGAGAGTATTGATGACTTCCAGGAGTCGGGGGGTAGGAAAAATGGGAAGTGGTGGTCAAAGGTATGAAGTTCCAATTATAAAATGAAAGTTTCTGGGGACCTAAAGTGTGGTAAATAGAGTTAACAATATGTATTGTACACTGGAAAGTTACTAAAAGAGTAATTACAAATGTTCTTACCATTGCTCTCCCCAAAATGGGTAACTATGTAAGGTAATGGATATGTTAACTAATCTTATTGTGGTAATCATTTTGCAATATAAATATTTATCATCACACTGTATACCTTAAATATACATAATGTTATGTGTCAAATATCTCAATAAATCTGGTGAAAAAAACACCACCAAATATCCCCAGTTCACAGAAACTCTTACAGAAGACACCAAGAGAGAAGGAACACTATCAAGTTATTCATTGAAAACAGCATGACCCTGACCAAAACCTTACCAAGATAGCACAAGAAATCATAATTATAGTATATATTTATACATAAGTATAAATATAAAAATGCTAATCTAAGCAAGTTAGATCTAGTAATGTATAAATTGAGTATATCTCAAAAATGCAAATTTAACATAAAAAATAAACAAGTCAAAGGAGGAAACTTTATGACAATATTATTACAGGCAGAAAATTTTTGAAAAAAATATTAAGCACCTATTTATGATTTTTAAAATTCGACAGACTAGGAATAGAAGGGAGTTTTCTCACTCTGAGAAAGAATATAAAAAATCTATAATAGACATTATACTCAATGGTAAACATTGAAAGCTTTCCCTCTGAGATTGGGAATAAACAAGGATGCCTGATATCACCACTTTTATGCAATACTGAAAAACAGCAGTACAATCAGACAAGGAAAAGGTACAGGCCTGAAAAGAAATAAACAAATTGCCATTGTTCACAGATAATATACAAAACCAACAAGGTATTAGACTTGATAATAAGGCTTAACAATGTCATTTACTCAATATAAGATCAAATCTCAACTAAATATGCAAAAGTCAATTGTATTCCTATATATTAACAACTAACATAATTCAAAAAGAAAAAAGAACTATGTTTGGTAGCAACAAAAACATAAGGTACCTAAAAACAAATTTAATTTAAAAATCTTGAAAATTGTAATATTTTACAGGAAGTCATTAGAGAAGATTACATCAAAGTAGAGATATACAGCATGGAAAGACTTAATATTGTAAAAAATGACAACACACTCCAAACTTATCTCTCAATGTAATTTCAATCAAAATCTAAACATTTTTCAAGATTGTAGGCATTATAATATTGATTTTACTACTTTAAAACTGTAAACCTATTTTGATATTACTTCTATTATACCTGAAACTTTTTTTTAAAGAGCCAGATAGAACTAGAAGAAAATATAAGTGAATAATTGAACTCAGAATGAATAATTTTTTAAAAGTCTTATTTATTTATTTTTAAAAAATATTTTTATTGATTTCAGAAAGGAAGGGAGAGGGAGAGATAGAAACATCAATGATGAGAGACAATCATTGATCAGCTGTCTCCTGAACACCTTACGCTGGGTATTGAGCCCGCAACCCGGGCATATGCCCTGACCGGGAATCGAACCATGACCTCCTGGTTCATAGGTCGATGCTCAACCACTGAGCCATGCTGGCTGGGAAATTTTTAAACACAATGGAAGAATTCTATAAAATGAAAGTTTTAAAATTTAGAAGATTCCATAAAATAAAATTTTAAAAACTTGCTACAAAAAATTAATATTAATCACATAAAAAGTTCTTATAAATTGATAAGAAAAATCTTTTTTCTTAGCATGGGAAAAAGTAATTATGGCCCCCAAATATTCAATAAACATGAAAAATAAGCCTAACCTCAGCAGTAATCAAAGAAATTAAAATACATTATTTGATTTATTAAATTGGCACGTTTAAAAAATGCTAATATCCCTTCTAGCCAAGATTCCAAGAAATAAGCACTCCTATGCAGCGATGGTAGATCTATCAACTCATACAATATTTCAGGGAAGCAACTGGGCCACATATATCAAAAGATCTTTAAAATGTTTATGCCTCTTGACCCAGGAATTTTGTTTTAGGCATTATCCTCTCAAAATAATAGATGGTCACTGGGACTTTATTTATATTAATTAAAAACGGAAAATATCCTAACAAATGCAAAAGTAGATAATGACTAAGTAAAGTATTTCCACATGTTAGAATGGTAGACACATGTCAGAAATACCATGATATGCAGCCATTAATAAAATTATTACACAAAATTTTTTAAGATAAAAGGGAGCAAGACTCCCTTCCCTTCATAAACTAGCCTGTGTGATGATCCCTCCTTCGCTCTCGTGCAGTTCTCTATGAGGCGCCGTGGAAATCATCTGGCAATTCACCACGTCTAACTTGTAATGTCTCTACCACTGTTGTTTTGAACTGTTACTTGATACTTCTTTTAACTTTTTGTAAGTTTTTGTTCTTCTCTGCAACAAGATTATAAACTACTCTTTGTATTTTTCATAAAGTCTAGTGAAACAGAGTAGGTGTCTGTGGTAGACAAAGGCCCCCAAGATGGCCATGTCCTAACCCCAGAACCCGTAAGTTACATGCAGAGAGGAATTAAGATTGCTAACCAGCTGGCCTTGACGTGTGGAGAGTACCCTGGATTATCCAGGTGGGCCTGATATCATCACAAGAGTCCTTAAAATGGGGAAGAGGTCAGAGGAGGAGATGTGATGATGGGAGCAAGGTTGGAGGGATGTCCTATGAGAGGGACTCAACCTCCACTACCGGCTTTGAATGGAGGAAGGAGGCTATGGGCCAAGCAAGGTGCAAGCGAGGCTGGAAAAGGTGAGGAGATGGATTCTCTCCTAGAGCCTCCAGAAAGGAACGCTGCCCTGCTGACACTCTGGGGTTTTGCTCCGTGAGACCCATTTCAGACTGTTAGCCTACAGAATGCTATGATAAACTTGTTTTGCCTTAAGGCATTCAGTATATAGTAATTTGTACCAGCATTGATAAAAAATTAATAAAGTGTTAACTATTGTTTCTTTCACTCACATTAAAATCAAGAAAAGACAAAACTAAAGTTGTTGAAATGATAGACAAATTTAAAACTATACTTTTTGAAGAAGTCTAGCCTAATGCCTTTCATTATTTATTGCTCCTTAGTGCTTACACAGGTGGGGCAAAAGTAGGTTTCTAGTTGTGAGTACGCAAAACAGAGCTTATTCTTAAATTTTCATTTATTAACTAGAGGCCCAGTGCACAAAATTTGTGCACTGGGGGAGGAGGAGGTCCCTCAGCCCGGCCTGCAACTTCTAGCAGTCTGGGACCCCTCAGGGGATGTCCGCCTGCTGGCTTAGGCCCAGGGGCATTGGGACTAAGCCTGCAGTCAGACATTCCTCTCGCAGTCCAAGGCTCTCGCAGTCCTTACCACCTGCCTACAGTGGAGTCTGGAGAGGCTCCTGCCACACTGCTGCACTCGCCAGCCATGAGCGTGGCTTCTGGCTGAGCGGCGCTCCCCCTGTGGGAGCACATTGACCACCAGGGGGCAGCTCCTGTGTTGAGCATCTGCCCCCTGGTGGTCAATGCACGTCATAGCGTCCGGTCATTCTGCCAGTTATTCTGCCATTTGGTCGATTTGCACGTTAGGGTTTTATTATATAGGATCCTCGTATTATTTTTCATATGAACAACTATAAATCTACTTTTGCCCCACCCTATTTATTCCATTTATTTTGTTATCATTTCTTGCTATTTTATTTTATAACTGTTATTTTAACTGTGTATTTTATAACTGTGTATATTTTTTATTCTGATTCAAAAGACTCTTAAACAAGGTACATGTATTCAATCCCTATGTTTGCTGCCAGCAGTAACAGACTTCAGTCTATAAATGCCTGTTACTAACATCTTGCCCTATGAGTGACCTAAGGTAGACCATATACTCAGCTTTCTTTTCTTTTTTTAAAAAAATTAAAATGTTATTGTTGAAAGTATTACATACTCAGCTTTCTCTCAGAAGTGTTTTTAAAAGTTTCATTTCAGCCTTAGACATAAGTACCCTATAGCCTCTAAAAAAAAATCTGACTAGATTAATAAATATTTAGAAATGACTACATTTTAATTTCATTGGACATGTCCCATAAAATTTAGTGAGGTTTCATGTTTTTCCAGAATCTTATGGGTGACTATTTCAAGAAAGGCGCATACACTTAGCCTTACATATTGTAAGTTAGGGAACTGAGGTGGGAAGATGTCTAGTTTACTGGGAGAGGAAAGAGGGGGCCCGGACATCCCCAAATCTCCAACACACCTGGGTGGGCACAGCTGCTGGGTCCGAAAGGGACTGTTTGGAGTTGAGTTGAGTGTCAAGATCAGCACAGATCTTTTAACCGGCTAGAGTTGCCAGGCTGCTCTTGGAAGCCATGGCTAAAATTTCTAGGCTCTACCAGAATTAAATAGAAGTAAGCAAATAAATAAGTGGGCAGTTGGAAACGGGAGAACTTGGCATCATTGTAACCTTGGGGGGAAAAAATAAAAGCTGATGTGTAAATGGGGTTCTGGGCAAGTAACCACATGGTGTTTGCCGGAGAGCATCCAGCGAGGCAGCTGGCCCTGGCCAACGGCCCTCCCAGCGGCAGGGCCCGCCCGAACCCTTTGAGTCAGCTTCTGCTCTCTGGCCCTGGGAAGCCTTAAAAAAAGTTGCTTGCCCTAATTTCTCCAAACATAAAATTGGGCAGTGGGATTTGGCATTTCTGTATAGCTTAAGCCTGTGGTGAGGATTAATTAGTGTTTTTAAAGTGCTGTGGGTTTGGTTTGGTGTATTTATTTTCTCAGGATGAAAGCCAGTACGCCAGCACCAAGTGTTAACAGTGGAGGTTTGATGTATGTTACTTGAGATGCACTGTGTGAAGTGGGGTGCATGGGCTACGAGGCTTGTGGGACTGCCTTCGGCACAGAAAAAGCCACATTTCCAAATACACGTTAGTACTCCCCAAAGTAGGGAGCACGAAAAGCCTTTGAAAGTTAAAAAGGAGCAGATTATCTGTGTTGAGGCTCTGTGATTGAGGGCACGCACCAACCCACACCAAGGAAAACGTGACGAGCTGCCAAGGACAAATAGTGGCAGCTGGAGAAGACACAAAACCCTGCTCACTCTGTGACGAGCTGTACAATGAGCCCCTATGACAGATGAAAAGAAGGAATGAGAACACGGGCAGCCGGGGTTTCAGGCGGACAGCTGGGGAGAGATGCTGTCACACCGCGCGTCTCTGACCAGGACAGGTGGGCACAGGGAGGCCCCAACTCCCACTCATGAGAACCCAGCAGCTTCCCGGACACCCTCTGCGCTGAGTGTTCAAAATAAATCTGTATGGCTTTATTCCTGCTTATGAAAAGTTACATGCACTCATTACTAAAAATTAAAACGGCAGAAATACAGAGAGTAAGAAGGACCGACACTCCCCTTCCATCCCAACAGCCAGACTATAATTGCTGTTCACTGTTGTTTGGACTTATTTACAGGAGATAGCTATACCTGCCCTCAATTTACAGGTGATGAAACAAAGAACGTATCCACAGGCTCACAGGAAGTAGGTCAAAGCTGGAATTCAAACCCAGGTCTTCCCGAAACCCCAGAATTCTGCATGTTGCATCAGGTTACACGGCCCTGTGCCCACGCCTTGTTCCCCTGCTTCATCGCCAACCTCACACATAAGTACCTCCCGGCACCGGCAGGTTTTCACAGCCAGCCTCACAGATGGAAGCTGCTAAGTCCTGGGACGTAACATACAGAGTCAATCACATCGTAATAACTAGGTATGGGGACAGATGGTCACTAGACTTCTTGTGGTGATCATTTCACAAAGTACATAAATGCTGAGTCACTATGTGGTACACCTGAAACAAATACAATACTGTAAGTCAATTAAAATAACTCCTTAAAAAGGTTTGGAATAAAAACGCAAACAGAAGTTGCTATCATCTAGATAGGTGGAACCTCTCATGTAACTACTAGAGCCACTTTCCCAGCCTCATTTAAGTGTCTAAGGCTCTGTCAACATGCTGTTATTTGAGTGGCATGGCTGTAACGAAGATCTGGGTGCCCTTTCCCGCAAACCAGTGTAGAACAGAAAGCAAGGAGACCGCTGAAATCGGTAGGGTGTGACCTATGTGTGAGGCCAGGACCTGGAGAGCCCTGAGTTCCAGCTCTCTTACTTATTAGCTGTGTGTGCCCGATGCCTCAGTTTCTCCTTTTGGATTATAAAGAGGATGAGTGAACTGAATGCAAGGTGCCTTCCACCCTCTGGTGTTCTATGGTGAGCAATCTCATCATTGAGAGTTGATGTGCCTCATGTGTCCCACCTAACTTACTTTACTCTGTTCAATAGCTAATTGCAGGCTGAAAGGTAGAAAGTTGCCTCTGTGTTGCTACTTCTCAGAAAGAAATAAAAGTGCTTTGAAAATAATATATGATGTTACTACTCTTGCCAGATTTATTCTAACTCCATCAGTGAATGATAACCTACTTAGAGGATTGATTTATTAGCATGCATTCTTTCAGTATGTATACAGTCTCTCCTATATAAGGCATCAAGAAAGTTATACAGGTGAAATCTTGCCCTCCTTGGAACTTCTGGCTCTGGGTAGGGGAGACACATGGATATAAATAATTGCAATATGCGGTAGAGAGATCTCTGTGTTCTAGGATGCTCCAGAGAAACTCCAGGGACTCAAGTTGGGAGGGATCAAGGAGAACTTCATGGAGAAGTAGAAATGTGAACGGGGCCTAAACAAGAATTAGAGAAGCAAAGGAAGATGACAGTGACTGAAGGAGGGCATTGCAACTGTGCTGAGGGGCGTTTCCGCTGGATGACGGAGGTTGCAGGAGGCAGGCTAAGGAGGCTGCATGTAGCTCCGGGCAGTTGGTAACCACAAACAGCCGTCAAGCGGGAAGTGGGAGGCTGTGTCATGCCCTCTTCCAGACCAGTTTCTACCAAAACGTAAGGCTTACTGATCTCTAGTGCCTACAACAGCTCCATGCACGCCCGTGGGCAGACAGCATCACTGATCAGTGACCTTGCTGATGGCAACCCAATGTCAGGAAACAGATTTGAATGCTTCTCTGGAGAGGAAACAGGGAGCAACTCCCAAGCATGCAAACCGGGACAACCTTGGATCTCAAGTATAGATTTGGCAATTTTACCACAGAAAATGAGCGCGTGAGAGAGGAGAGGGCGGGGAGAGTGTTCTTACCCCCTGTAATCATGAGCAGAAATAACATCTCATTATAACCTTTAAAGAGAGGAGGCCCTTTAAATGAAATAGTAACGAAGTTGGACAGGATCCCTTTGAAGACCTGGCTGTTGGTGGTATGGAAAATGCTAACATCTGTCAGAGCCCTTCGTCTCTAGTGGAGCTCTATCAGCAGAATCTGAGTGCTTCATGTGTGCGTGTGCGTCAGGTATCTGTGTGGGTTCCAACAGCAGAGGCACGTGAGAATGCTAACGATGCACAGAATCCCACATCTGACTGCCAGGGGGGCTGTGGTTGCAGGTGAAGTAGACTCATTACCTCAGAACAGCCCAGATCAAGCCTGGGGCCTGCAGGTTGATCTATTATTGCCTTTGAACTAATTTTCCCTCCTGGTCTGAGGCTAGAGCCGGGGTGGGAGCACGGAATTTGGAGCCAGAGCTCTTCAGAACCAAGTAGAGCTACCAAGGGTACGTGGCTGTGAAAAGAAACCTGTAAGAAGAGTCTCTGCGGGTGCTTAGAATAAGAGGGAGGAGGTGTATCTGCTAAACACAAGAGGTGAGCCTGGGAGGGGATCGGGTACTACTTAGAAGGCAGGGCTTCCCTGTGACACGTCTAGTGTCTAGTCCTGTGATTCGTGGTAGGGGGGAGGCACTGGTCCACCATTCCCGACAAGACCCACTAAAAAAGAGAGAGCAGATGGAAAAGTTGATTGATGAGTGATGTTTTAGAATAGGGATCCGAAAGGAGGGCACGATATAGTAATAACAAAATCATATGATATTTCAAATGATTCTAGCACTCTCAGTGTTCCTAACAGTTTCGCTGTGTTCACCCATTACGACCATGCCTTTGGCTGCCTTCCTGCTTGTCAACGAGTGCACCCTTTCCGGCAGGGTGGGAAAGGAGAGGAGCTGAGGACAGCTTTGCTCACGTAAGGTCCTATTGATACAGAGACCCATAGAATGCTGAAGCTGGGAGGGACTGAAGACATCATTTAATTCAGCCTTCACAGATGAGGAAAGGGATGAAGTGGCTTTGGGAAGGTGTAGGTGGAGCCCTACCCTCTCGGCTATCAGTAAGCACACCTAATCTGGGAAGTGCTGGCGTTAGAAAGCAGAGAGATGTTGCTGTGCTAACACTGACTCAACTGTTAATCCTTAATTTATAGCCTGGATAGGCTGCTTTCTAATTTTATTCCACAAAAGTCTCTAGAACATATTCAAAAAATAGATTCTATAAACATGATTTTTAGACTTTGCCGTCCTATCTATACTAATAAAAGCGTAATATGCTAATTAGATTGGATGTCCTTCCGGATGACCTTCTGGATGAAGCAGGGACTGTGAGGGAAGCCGGTGCCGGCAGCCAGGGAAAGGAAGGCCTACTCTTGCACGAATTTTGTGCATTGGGCCTCTAGTAAACACATATTTTCCTATAGCTGGATTTAATTTTTCCCTACAAATTAATTGCACAGAAAAAGAAATGGGCGTATACCACCATCCTATAAAGAAGCAGGTGCCCAGAGGTAGCTCTCCTTTCTCCAGCGGCTGCACAGTGGATTCAAATGAATATGAAACTGGGAGCAAAGGCCCACGGTGCTGCCCGTGTATAAGAGGGGGCACTCGGCTGCCTGCAGGCACAGACAGCACAGAGAGCTGCCCTGTTTCCGTGGACAAATAGTGAATGTGGCTCTGTGTCAATGTCAAGGCCGGACTGTGTCCCTCACTGTGCACAGAAGTCAGAGCAAGAGTCCGGGCTGGCAGGGAAGGCCTGGAATGGGCTTCAAGGAGGGGGAAGGTGGAGCAGCAATAAAGGGTCTTGGTGAGTCCATATTTAGTATGTGTGAAGCTGACTCCAAGCAAAGTGGAGGGACCTGCTCAAGACCTTACAATCTAGGGTGGCGAAACTAAGACGATCCTCTGTTCTGATTCCCATGCCTTTATTAACTTTTACTCTGGAGCTGGGGACACTTTGGGGAAGACAGTGAAAGTCACAGCAAGCAGTGCGATGGGCAGGTAACACAGGAACAGAGTTCGTAAGCTCCCATTTCTGGTGCCAAGACAAAACATATCTTAATGAGTGAAGGGGGCTTGAGGCTTTTCATTTATGGATGGGATTTAGTGGGTCAGAACAGTTTATAAACATTATAACGTGGGCAGCATACTCAGCACATTAAATTACTCGGAAGTTTTAAAAACCACTCGTGCCTTCCCCCTACTTCCTCTGGGCCCCGGGAGAGATTCTGATAGGACTGGCCCTCGGTTAAGAACCACTGCTCTGGTGGCCCACCCACAGACTGGACCCTGTCAGCTCCCCTAGGTGTGCGGGGCAGAGGAAGGTTTACCAACCACCGATGGACAGCCTCACAGTAGCCATCACGAGCTGTGGCTCTCTTGTGCAGCTGATCCAGTCATTTCCTAGCACCTTCCAGAATAACCCTTCTAGACCAATAGAAATACATAGGGAATTAAAGTTTTTCTATTAGCCACATTAAAAAGGAAAAGGAAACAGGTAAAATTCATATTAATAGTACATCTAACTCAACATATCCAAAGTATGCCATTTCAACATGTAGTAAATATATGGTATATTTTGCTTTTTCATACTGAGTCTTCAAAATCTGATGTGTACTTTATACTTACAGCATATCTCCATCACCATTAGCCACATTTCAAGTGTTCAGTAGCCACATAAGGCCAGTAGCTACCAGGCTGGACATATAACTGCCCTTGCCTCCCTCATTCACCTAAGTTTACTCCAAGAGACATAGAGATTTCCCCACAATGGAGCCATTCCTGCCTGTCTCAGGGCCTTTTCCTTCCCAAGTCTAATGTGGACACTTTGGTCTTTATTCCATCCCAACTCTCCTCCACTCAGTCATCAAGTAATCATTCCTGAGCGCCTACTAAGTGCTGGCCCTTTGTTAACTTATGAGGATGAAAAGATAACAAGTCACAGACCTTGACTTCCAGGAGCGCTGAGGTTAGTGGGAAATGAAGGCACACATAAGAGAGCCTGATGACTGCTATACAGAGAGGCTGCGGAGGGGCCACAGTGGAAGGGATGGCTGCTCCTTCTGGGCTGATGGAAAGCAGTCACAGCGATGGGACACTGGGCTGGTTTTAAGGGGCGGGAACAGTTGTGGAGAGGCAGAGAAAGTGTTTCAGGCAAAGGGAAAAGCATATTCAGCACAGAAGTATGATGATCTGTATGCCTGGAAATGGCAAGTGTCTCAAAAGAAAACGGCAAGGAGTGCCTGGAGTGAGGGTCATTCTCGGAGCAGGGAGACCTGGTGATGGCTTTTCGCATAGACTGGAGAGGACTAAGAAGCAAGGAGAGCCTGAAGGAAGGGGAACCGCCATGTTTAGAAAGGAGGGGATGTGAGCACCGACCTGAATGAAGGAAATGTAAGAGCACCATTTTCTAAAGACAGCCTCCAGGTGAGGCATTCTGATGGCACCTGGGCAAAGGGTGGAATAGGTAATGCTTTCCAGGCTCAGACCCCGAGGCCCCTGGCATGTTTTATACAGGGCTACTGCAGCCTGTTGGGGTCTGAGAGCATTAAGTGGCCTGAGGAATGAATAGAGAGAGCTACCTATGGCTTAATTTAGGCAGTAGAATCATGCTAAGTTACCTCCACGGTTGCTCAGTAAGTCATGCCTGAGAGATGCCAGCTTGATCAGATTGACATGATGGCTTATTTGACCTTGAGTTTTCTGGAAGAAGGCCGGAGCTCCCAGGTAAGAACAGGGTAACAACAACGTGACATTTGCAGTGACAAGGAGCCTCTGAGATTCATGGGTTCTCCTTTCACACGTGGGAAAGGTGAGGCACGGAGAGTGAAAAGGCTTAATTAAAGGCCATACAGTTAGTAAGTCTGCAGAGCAGAGAACAGAATTCAGCTTGGTGGTATCAAAGCCACGGTGAGACTAGACAACAGCTGCCATGGAGAGCTGGTTTACCTTTCCAGAAAATTCAAGTGGAAAAAGAGAAAGCAAGGCTAGAGACACATTAGGTAAGAAAACCATCTTTGCGAGCCACACAGATTTCGTTGAGCAGCAGTGAACAAGGTACTCACACGGAGAAATGTCCACAAAGTCTGGGTCGATGTTATGTAGCAGCTCAATTCTGGGGGACGGGCTTCCTTCACTAGAAAAGAATTTTTTAGAAAATGTCAATTTCCTCTCTCAAATGGGTATAAATGATTTTAATACCTCCTATCCTTATACTTGTAGAAAATAGCAAATTTGCCAACTAACATGTATCGCCAAGTAGTCCTCATTTGTTTACATTATAACAATGACTGAACATTTATATAAGAATTTCAGTGTCAAGCGTATTTAAAAAAAATGAGTCCTGTGACCTTTTGCAATAGACAATGTAGCTGTATTTAAACATACTGAATCTTCACAGTGAAATGGAGACAGAGCATCTGCTACAGTGGCGGCATCAGTAGTATAGATTCAACATGCCTCGTGGATATCAGCTTATGTGAGAAAAAGCTACTGTCTTCCCTGTCCAGATTGGCAACATGGTTAGAACTTATAGTTAATACAAGTACATGTGAAATATATATACTTCTTTAACATAAAAAGAGGGTGCATGCAAATACAATCACAACCTACAATAGTGCTGGAAAAAACCTTGAAGATCACTTAGTCCAACCCCTCACGTTGCTGAAGAGCAAGGCACATAGTAAGTTATTGGCTACATAATGGGTTGTGTGACTCTCAAAAGAGTATTCTTTAAAAAATGGGAGCGTAAACATCAGATGTATGTGGGGTGTACATGAAGCACCCAGGTCATTTTGCTAGTATATACTTAGCCTTACGGAAGATGTTAGACACAATTCCAATCACTGGGAGAGAACTGTGGAGAACTTGATAATCCAATAGGAGATTGCCAAGTGCTTTTAACGCCCTGGGATTTGTACATATCTGAATAACCAGTTAAGGCTCCTGAGGTACTAAGAGGCCATGTTTTCAGGTGGCCCAATATCCACACCCCAAACTCACAGCTAGTTATCCACAGCAGTGTTTTGGGATTCTAAGGACCATGAAATTTCAAGAAAATCTGGGTTGTGATTGGCAATGTTGTATTTGCGAAGTAAGGAAATGTTAAAACAAAATTAAATGTATTAAAACAAACAAACAAAACTCTTCAATTCCCATCACCATTATTTTTCATCTTCTGGATGAAAGTTCCTTATTATATGCATGTTTTGTTAATATTTTCTCTAATTCTATGGGTTGTTTTTTTTGCTTTCCTGATAGTATCATTTGCAGAACAAAAGTTTTAGTATATGATACAATTTCTTCCTCAAAGGTATGTGTATCAAAGTGGGTTGGATTAAAATAAAAGTGTTTAGTATGTTCATAACAGCTTTTAGCAACTATCAACTGTGATCACCACAATCTTAAAGAACAAATTGTGGCCTCATCAAACTCATAAAATGCTTATGGGATTGATTATTGCTGTATTATAACATGTGTTAGCTTCTATCTTCTCTATGTTTCTATATGTATGTATAGGTAATGCTATAAATACTGTATTTCATTATTCTTTTGCACATTATTCCAAAGTTTCTTTTCCATACAACCAAAGCACTAGAAACTGGGCAATGTCAGTTGCTTCAATAGTTTATGGTCTTACTTCTGCCTCGTTCTGAAGCCCTGGCTTTCTCATATGCAAAATAGCATTGTCTTTAAGAGCACAGTCTTTCAGAGTTTGCATCTCAACTCCACAAATTACTGGCCATATAAACTTGAGCCTTGTTTTTCTCACTAGCAGAATGTGGATAAAAGTACCAACTTACAGGGTTGCTATGAATTAAATGAGGCAACAAATGTAAAGCACTTAGCATAGTGCCTGGGATATACTGAGTGCTAAATAAGCTGGTCGCTTAAGATCAACAACAACTTTCATTGCAAAATGCAGATTTTGACTATGCGGACACGGGAAAAATACAACCACAAATGCAAGGCTACAATCTGAGATGCAGATATAAGAATAATATATAGATACAATGGACATTAATATTCTTATCCATTCTTCTTGCTAGCAAGAGTTCTCCTATGAAATACAATGATGTAGCTATAACTAATTTCTAAGGCCTGTTGTGATACTCTCTCCCATGTGAGAGTCTCTTTAGAAAAGCATCAGTGTCAAATAGGGCTAAGTCACACAGTCTACTCATGATAAGCTGCATATAAAAAAGGTATGTTTCAATCTGTTATCTAGGAATTTTCCTTATTTTTCAGTTTAGGCAGATGGCACAGTTTAGCTGTATAAGCAACACTACCTCCCCGGGACTGTTGATTCCATTTGTGGAATGTAAATCTCTGAATAATGACTGATGATGTTTATAGTGATTTTTCAACACTCACACAAGTTCCTTGTTTTTAGGTGAACCAAGGAAGGGGAGTTTCTATGATGGCAGCTCTTTGGGCTCCAGGCTGATGGGAACCAAGGAGAGTTCTCTAATTAGGTAAGCACCTGCGGGACTCTTCAAGGATCCTTACTGCACAGTGCTCTCCTCCTGCCTCGCATGCATTAGTGGCCAAGGCAGTCAGTTCACAATGACCACGTGATGGTGGACACCCACCTCTAAACCAGTGAAATGGGCACGTCGCACACATGTCCATAACAATCAAATTGGAGTCTCTTGGGGGTCTTTGGCTGAGCTAATTGGAATAATAGTGACCAGCATTTATAGAGCATTTACCATTTTAAATACTTTACATGCATTATTTCATTTATGACACCATGATGTAGACACCACCTTGGCATACTGCAGTTAAGTGAGTTACAAGATTACATGGTTAAGCAGGTGATAGAATTGGATTTGGAACTCAGGCAGACTGACCCCTGAGTTCCCCGCTCCTAACCACAATGCTAAATTGTCTCCTTAGTGAAATGTAGACATGGCCTCAGTATCTCCTTGAATGTATTCTATTTTTACTCATGTAGCTTATTATTAGGCACCATTAACAAATATCTCTATTGACTTCAAATGTCTCTATTAAGAGTTTTTCTCCATCCTCTTGCCTTAAAGACTGATACATTTCAGTATTCAATTTTAATTTACCTCAAATTTCATATTTTCTGGATTAATTTTTTAAAAAATAGGACAAGGAGAAATTGATCAGTGACTAGTTTCCAATATGCTATAAATATTTTCTAAAAGTCTACAGTTTCAGACACTGAGATCACAGCACTGTCCATTTATAAATAGAGTTTCCAGTTTTTGACTTTCATTTTCCAACCAGTTGAAGGGTGGGGCAGTAAAACATTTCCCATAAATAAGTGAAACGCTATTACATTCCATACTTCTTTTACCACTAGCTACTGGCCATCTGTCATAAAAAGACACACCCTGTAAGGCAGTATCAAATTTTTACAAAGAGAAACAGCCAGGGCAATATTTTCTGAGGTGAAATTTTGAAAAAAAGTTACTAATTAAAAGAAAATTCAACAAATACCTACATAGTAATGTCCATCCCATTAACCCTTTGTAAGCATCTTCATCATCATCATCTTCACTTCAAAATACAGTGCTGTTACTATTTCCCAGGCACTGTGCTAAGTGTTTTATACAGATTCTTTTACTAAATCCTCCTACAAGTGACTATGAGGCAGGTACCACTAATAGTGCACTTTACACATGAGGAAACTGATGCTTAGAGTTGTTAAGTAACTTGCCCAGATCACACAAAACATAAATGGAGACAGGATTGGAACCAGATATAACCACAGAGTTCACATTTTTAACCATTATAAATATCTTACAATACTTATGTTCTTTGTTATGTGGGTGTGCGTGATACTGGGTTTGTGTAAATCCCATGTTCCTTGAAAAGCCATTTTAACATGCAAACATTGTCACAAATAAAGAGTTTAGGCATGGAAATGATAAAATTTTGACTATATTTAATGAGAAAATTAATTTGTATAAAGTTATATATGAGGAGAGAATTTTTCATGTCATTTTTATTAAGGAATCTTATTAAAAAATTTTAAGTAGGATACTTAAGAAATATTATTAAGTAATATTATAAAAAATGATGGAATCATGCCCTTAATATAATTTTTTCCTACTCATTAATGTAAAATAATTGGTAGTTCTTTTGGGTTAGTATCTGGGCAAACCAGCAGGGCCTAATATGCCTTTATTCCAATTTCCATTATAAAACTCATGAAGAATTACAAAGAGATGAAAACTGGCAACAGTGTTGGAAAATGAAGAGAAGACCAGATGCCAAAGTCCCGAGGGAATGTCCCTAATGCCAGTGCTGCAGAGATTAACAACATATTCTTGGATTCCACCAGAAGAATCAAAACCTGATCCCAAGAAAAACAGAAGAAGATGGTGTCATTCTGTCTACCTTTAGGTAGAGGACTCAGGGGGCAGCACCACAAAAAATAGGCAATGCTCTCCCGTTAGCAGGCTTCAAAGCAAGCCTTCTGTCCATCCTCCCTCACCCCCAGGCAGCATCCCTCCCTATTTCCACCCCAGCAGCAAACACCAGACCACATGGGAGTAAACAGAAGAAACTAGCATGACATGCAGAATCCTAGAATATAGCACCTAAGTACAAAAGAAATCTAAAACAGCATGCAGCGCTCTACTAGTACATACTAGGGGCATCGGGTAGAGCTCTTTTGTCAAAAAGGGTAAAGTAGGAAATAAAAAAAATAAACACATCATTCTTTAAACATTCTGCTTTAACTTAAAAACATATATAGTCACTTGGCAGTCTTCAAAGGCAGAGCTACTGGCTGGAGATCCCTATCATCTTTATTACCAACCATACTTATCATGCTTCAACTATAGTTTCTAGTGCTGTTTGTCTTAAACGAGCACAAAGGCCCAAGAACATGTGAGTTTCCAGATTTCCACAGAAAACTGGTGGCCATCTAAATTTGAATCTCTCCACACATTTTTTTGAGAAAAAACAAAACAACATACTGAAAAGGAAAGAGTAAAATCACCTAACACCCAAGCCCACAACATAAGCAGGAGACGGAACATTAATTTAAACTCTGGATAGGGTTTAAACAACCACCTGAGACCCGAAAGCTCAGTGTTGGTGTCCATCTTATTAGAGTCAGGTGGGAATTATGCAAAGGACAGTGAGGGGTACAAGAGGGGAAGGGACTCAGCATGTCTAGTTAAATAAACTCCACAATGATTCTGATGCAGTCTGATGCCTGGCGGATCAGAGAGATGGCTACTGGGGAGTCAAGAGGAAGTGGCTTGGAAAGTGCAGGAGCAGCATCTAAACAATGTTAGCATAGGAATAAAAATTAAGCCCTAACCGGTTTGGCTCAGTGGATAGAGCATCGGCCTGCGGACTGAAGGGTCCCAGGTTTGATTTCGGTCAAGGGCATGTACCTTGGTTGAGGGCACATTCCCAGTAGGGGGTGTGCAGGAGGCAGCTGATCGATGTTTCTCTCTCATCAATGTTTCTAACTCTCTATCCCTCTCCCTTCCTCTCTGTAAAAAATCAATAAAATATATTTAAAAAAAATTTTTTTAAGTGAGAATTAAAAACTTTTGGCAAATAAAAACATTCCCCTACTACGAGGGGAAAAAGCAGAAGAAAACGGTAACATGATATTTCAACATGAATCAAACATAATTAAATCAGAACTGCCAATATAAAAAAGACTACGAATTAAAAATTTAAAAACTTAGACACTGAACTAAAGGAAGAAACTAAAAGAAAAGACAAAATCTCAGAAATGAAGGGATATGATATACTAGTATAACTGAAGGTGTATAAAAGCAGATAGATACTAAAGATGAAAACAGAGAAGATAATTCAAATTAAAAAATTAAAAAGTAAAAAGGATCAGAGGGAAATTGATAGAAACAAAAAACATATAAATAAGATTAAATAATACTTATAATTGAAGTCCCTGAAGAGGAAACACAAAACAATAAAACATAATATTTAAAACTATAATTTAAAAATCTCTGAAATAAAAGACCTCAATGTACAATGTGTATCTGGAAATATTGACTGGGAACATGGTTACCTTTGAAGCATATCAAGTAAAAGTCTTAGACTTTAGATAATAATAGTAGTTGTAATAAAAGTCTTCTGGGCCTCCAGGCAAAAGGACCAAGTCACTTGCAAAGAAAATAAAATCAGGTTGACATTAAACATATCAACAGCAGCATACAAAACAAGTAAAGAGAAGGGTGACATTTTCAAGAAAGTCAAGGAAAGACAGTATGAGACAAGAATTTTGTATCAGTTCAACTACTTATCAATTCTCAAGGTTGTAGAAAATGTTTTAATAGACATGCAAAAATTCTAAGAATCTTGAGAAATCTATTAAAGAATGAATTCCTCCAACTAAGAGATAAATGAGAAAAACTTTAGAAATGGACGAGTGCTTAGCATTTAATATATTGTAGAACTGAGGCTAAAACAAAATTGTAGGTAAGGATAGAAAAACAATATTATATATATTATATGCTCTGACACAGTAGAATTAATACGACTAAAAATAAAACTGGCAGAAAAGGGTGAGAGAAAGGGTAAAGTTGAATAAGCTAGTTGATTTCCTTATAGAGTTAAAGATGCCATTTTAAGCTGACAAACCAAAGAGTAGAACCTAAGTTTTAAAAAAGGGACTGAGCCATGGCTGGTTTTGCTCAGTGGATAGGGCGACGGCCTGAGGACTGAAGGGTCCCAGGTTCAATTGTAGGCGGGATCCCCAGTCCTGGTCGAGGTGCGCGCAGGAGGCAACCAGTCGATGTGTCTCTCTCACATCGATGTTTCTCTCTCTGTCTTTCCCCCTCTTTTTCACTCTCTCTAAAAATCAATGGAAAAATATCCTCGGGTAAGGATTAACTAAAAAATGGACTGAGAGGATTATATAAAGATAATAGTATAATGCTAACAATGAAATGAAATATACATCATTCTAAATATTAAAAGAACTAACAAACAAAAGATCAAAGATAGAAGTAAATATAACACAAAATAATATGACAAAACTAAGAATAAAAATGCCAGTCATAGCAATGCATATAAACTCATCTACTAAAATAAAATATTTTCTGACTGGATCATAAAGAGAAACCTAATACAGCCCCTAAAAATTACAGAATACACATTCTTTTCCAGTCCACATGGCAGACACCAAGAAAGATCATATATAGGCCCAAGTGTTAAATTTAAATGAATTGAAATAATAAGTATGTTCCCTGACCAAAACAGAATTAAACTAGACATCAACAATATCATTAGAGAAAACCTGAAATATTTGGAAATTAACAACATACTTCTAAATACATGGGTCAAAAAAAATCACCATATTCACCATTTCCATCACTGTATTTATCAATAATTTTGACATAAATTCTACCTTGTCAGCCACCAAGATTGCAATGTCAGCTTTTTTTAAGATTTTAAAAAAGATCAAACAATTTTATAAAATATATTTTTATTGATTTCAGAGAGAAAGAGAGAGGGGGAGAGAGATAGAAATATCAAAGATGAGAAAGAACCATTGACTGGCTGCCTTCTGCACGCCCCTCACCGGGGATCAAGCCCACAACCCAGGCATGTGCCCTGACCGGGAATCGAACTGTGACCTCCTGATTCATGGGTCAATGCTCAACCACTGAGCTATGCCGGCGGGGCAAACATTTTTTTGTTTGTTTGTTTTACTGAGAAATAATTGACATGCATCCCTGTATAAGCTTAAGGCATACAGCATGATGATTTGATTTATATACATTGTGAAATGATTACCACAGTAGGTTCAGCTAACAGTCATCTTCTCATATGGATAAAATAAAAAGAAAAGAAATGATAAAAGAATAAAGGAAAAAAATTTTGTTTGCAGGTAAAAGTGTTACACTTTTCTAGAATAGTACTTATCAAAAGACAATAAAGCACCCTTCCGGTGTAGTGGTTGGGTGTGGACCTATGAACCAAGAGGTTACCATTCAATTCCTGGTCAGGGCACATGCCCCAGGTTGTGGGCTCAATCTCTGGTAGGGGGTGTGCAGGAGGCAGCAGATCAATGATTCTCTCATCATTGATGTTTCTCTCTCTCCCTCCCTCTCCCTTCCTTTTTGAAATCAATAAAACAATATTTTTTAAAAAGAGACAATAAAACAATGTCTATAGAATGCTGAGAGAAAAGATTTGACAAGAATTGTTTGTCAAATTATTATTTATGTTTGGAGGTAATAGATATTTTTTATATGCAAAGACTAAAAGAACTCACTATTTGTATAACTTTACTAAAAATTATTTTAAAATATTAACCAGCCAATCAAAAGATTAATTAAAATTAGGAACTGAGGAATGGGAAAGGCATGTAATAAAAGGCGTTGGTAATATTGGAATTGGAAAGAGCTTGGAGAAGTCATGTCCCCTGTAAATGACAAACAAGGTCTGTGGCTTGGAACAGAAAAAAAATGGAAGCAGTTGAAAGAGCTTCAATTGCAAATAATGTCACTCACTCCAGAACTGCTATTTCTCCTAACTTTTTAATATTTTAAAGCGGGTCTAAGAGGAATTGATAACTAGGCAACTAGTGAAACCCTAGTGCTCTCAGCACAGCCAACTCTATTTTTCACCCATTACTGGCATTCCTATTTCATCAGACCTTACTGAAATTTTCAACAACTACCATCATCTTGGAAATGGTATTTCCAAGTAAATATGTGACTGGAAAAAAATTTGCAGAACTCTGGGCACAGATGATGTGTTTCTGGCATTTGGCTGTCCACGTGTTTCTGAGGCTTCGGAAAGAGGCTCCAGATGTCCATCTGACCGATGGCTTACTGGGTCAGCGGGTACGGGTGCCAGGTGCTCTGCCACTGAAGGAAGGCTTGTGATGCTGTGCGAAGCAACGACTTCATAGGCTAGGGGCTACGTCACTTTTTTCAGGATCTTTTTATCAAGAAAGGAGAGCATAAGAGCGGATCTTCACCTACTAAAGGGAAATTTGCTGGATTTCCAGAGGAAAGTCTTCAAATTCTTGATTAAACATTGGGCAGCAATTTTACCTTTTTTAAAAAATAGAAAAGGAGCATGTACTTCCCCATGGTTTAACATGCTTGGACAATGTTTTTCACCATACCTTTTGGGTAAAGCCCTGCAGTCAACAAACACTATGCATGCTCAAGAATGGAGAGCTCTGTTTATAAGAGACTGGTCAGTAGGAGTTCAGTGTTCTAACACTGAAGACAGACTTTCTGCAAATCTGGAGTTAAGGAACTAAACTTTTTCCAAATTTTCTGCAGGCAGAAGCAAACAAGTGCCAAAGGTTACTTCTGATCAAGAGAATCTTAAGACTGACATGTGGACTTACAATCCACAGCTTGGTGATATGGATGAACATCAATGACTTGGACTTAGTCAAAGAAAATAAACTCAGTGAACTGGGGGCAGAGGAAATTATTCAAAATGAATTCAACTACTTCTCAACTCAAGCCTACCCTCATTTGGCAAAATGTGCTACAGAGCTCTGACTTCATTTGCTATGTGTGCTTTTGCAAGCTGGGTTTTATAACCTGTTTATCACACACACACAAATCAAAACTGACTGGATGTCAAGCATGACAACATGTTGTCATATTAAATCCACTCAAAACTTCCTCCTACTTTTTTAGTCCAACTTCAGTAGCCTTCATGGTGAAAGCTGGTGATAAGCTGAATTGAAGTTCAAGTTTTGCTCTGCTTGAGAATTTTTATTTCTTTTTTAATCATAAAGTAGGTATTAATTTTGCATTAAAGATAAGTGAGAGAGGCAGAAGTTTGTAAAAAATGTTTTTCACATTTTTCTATGTGAAATCAAGAGAAGGCTGAGACTTGCAAGGGCAGCAATGAAAGAATTAGGAAAGATTAGAGAGAGACCAAGGCTAAGATCATTGACACCATTGTACTCCCAAATACTACTATGGATACAAAAGTTGGACGGTGAAGAAGGCTGATAGGAAAAAAATTGATTCACTTGAAATCTGCTGCTGGAGGAGAGGTCTACAGATGCCCTGGACTACCAGAAAGACAAACTAGTGGGTCCTAGAGCAAATTACACCTGAACCACCGGTGGAGGCAAAAATGACAAAACTGAAGCTATTCTACTTTGGGCACATCATGAGAAGGAAAGGGTCTTTGGAAAAGACAATAATGCTGGGCAAAAATACAAGGCATCAGGAAAAGAGAGTAAATATAAGATGGACTGATTCAATAAAAGAAGCCTTACGCTGTGGAGGATAGAGCACTGTGAACATCACTCATTCATAGACTTGTAAGGAGTCAGAGTTGACTCAACAACACGTAACACACAATCACATAGATAGAAAGTGTAACCAATGTCTAATATCATAAAAATAAATGCTATCTAAATTTTTGTGCATAGGTTTAGGTACCTTTTTCCTGTAAGTTCACATATTTCAGTTTCAAAGAGGTCTATGAATCAAAAACCCGAAAAAAATATTTACAATATTTCTAAAGGCCTTTCTTTTTTAAAAAATCATTTATTTGTAAGCTGAGCTATCATTTTCACAAAAAGCTATCATCCTCACTCAGTTGAGTGGAGCTGTTCTTACAGGTCTGTCCTGAGAGGAAAAAGAAAAAGATGCACCGGTACCTGATGGTTTTCCACACGTCAAAGCCGTCGAGAGGTTTGGTACCATTCGTGCTGCCCCCGGCCAGCTTCACCAGAGTTGGCAGCCAGTCGGAAATGTGGATGAGCTCCCGGTTCTTCACGCCCTTCTGTTTCAGCAAGGGGCTGGCCACGAAGCCCACCCCTCGCACGCCTCCTTCCCACAGGCTCCACTTTCTCCCTCGAAGGGGCCAGTTATTGCCCCCGGCCAAAGTCTGCCCACCGTTATCTGAAATATAATTAGATAGATGTTGGCATTAGGACAATGTTTAAGAACGGAAGCCTTCTGTGTTTGTTGTTATAAAGGGTGCTTAAGAACTAAAAAAGATAATTCCTCCTTACCCTCTCCTGTACCAACTACCCCTTTTCCTCTGAAAACTACCCTCCATCACACAGACATAACCAGATCTGACAGGAGACCAATCAGTCCTCTGTGGATAGGGCCACTGAAAAACAAAGATGTCCCCTAAGGGTGACTGCTTGGGGTGGAGCCCTGTGCTAATCAAGGCACTGGGTTGTTGTTGTTTTTTTAATAATATTTTTTTAATTTTTTCAATTAGAGTTGAGGCACAGGGTTTTAAGTGTATGCTTGCAGCTTGGTGTAACACAAGACGATGAATCCAGGTAAGCCGAGCCCTCTTGGCACATGAAATGAAACCTGTGAATGAGTTTCACTTAGCGACGTAAAGCTCCTGATAGGTGGGGACAGCGGACCTTTTTATTTTCCTCTTGGAAACGTTTTCTCACATTTAAACTGGTAACTGAACCAACACTCTACTCCCTGGTGATTTGAACTCCTCCTTAAGTGTGAAAGTTGAAGATTTTCTCTAGTGGGCTAAATGTCTCTGTAAACAGAGCAGTCGGGTGGAAAAAAATAATTGCAAGAAAAATTCTTCTCTTCTCGACAGGATGATGGCAAAACAGAAAGCCTCATCGTGCGCTGTGCCAGGAGAGAGAAGGGTTTTCTTCCAAGACAGCTGAAGGAATGGAAGACCTTGGTGAGGCCAGGAGAGAAGCTGCAAGTGTGACCGAGGTTAAGTATCCTACCAGCCAGTTAGGGCTCAATTAGAAATGAAGCTGGACTGTAGAAAGTAAAAAGTGGTATTTCTTGTGTAGTGAGGTTGTAGAATCATCTTATCTTCAAAACTATCCACACACTTAGGTGACGTTAGAGACCTATTTTAAATAACACTTATTTGCATGGATATTATACTACTTTAATTAAACATTTTTTTAAAAAAACCACTGTTATCCAAATGAACCACATGGGGGCAGTAATACAGACCTGCTCTACAGAACCTTACAAATAAACATCTAACACAGAAATCAAGATCTTTCAAAGCCACAGGATACACATGGGAGGAAAGGGAACTAATATGTGTTAAGCAAGCACCTACTATGCACCAGGCACCACTTTAATTTCATATTACCGCTCACAGAATCCAGAGTCTGACAGACTGGAAGCCTGATATCATCACTTACTAGCTGTGTGAGGTGGGACAATAGGCTGTCTCAGGTTTTTTTTGTGTTTGTTTGTTTGTTTTTTACCTTTCATGTGCAGATAATAATTGCTACCTCATGTATTATGGTGAGACTCATTCTACATGACTAAAATGTAAATGACACCTTCTATGATCATTGCTGGGTTAGGTACCTGGCACAACCTAAGCCTAAGTAAATGGCAGCTAATATGTTAACAACCCAAATAGTCTGGTGTTATAATCATTTTGTTGCTTTAACAAGTGAGATGTGAAAAGGCCAAACCAATAGCTGAGAAATGTAGGATTCAAACAAGGTCTGTGTGACTCTCCAGGTCCCATGCTCCCAGAGGGCCACGCTCCTGACGTTCTTGACGTAGAGGGGGTTTTAGACCGTAGGCCACAGAAAGCTTCCCTTCCCTATGGAACCAAAAGCAGTCAACCTCAGCCAAGTGTGCACTCTTCCTGCGATAGAGCAGAAGGAGAGCATTTTCTAGGCGATCGTTCCCTTTGGAGGAGAATCGCTGTTGTTGGTGGGTAAGAAATTCAAGGATCTACTGCCAAGGTGGCTTCTAATTTAGCCTTTAACACACCTGGTCCTCTGTTTCTCTCTGCTTTGTGAAGGGAGGGAGAAGAGTCCTGAGCTAGATAAGATGAAGGTAACAATTCTTCAACACCTTGGTGGGGGGCAAGCAATCCCAGCTGCTGTCACAGACTCACAAGAACCTCTCCTCAAACCTCATATCTCTTCTTAAAAATGCCCAAGACCCCAACTGTCACCCAAGCCAGTGCATTAAATACACATTCTATTTCACATGAACTGACCTGTATATTCAAAACAAGGGCACCATCTTTAGACAAAGGGATTCCTCCATGTTCCTTATACTTCTAGAGTATGTGACCCATAACCAACATATTAAAATTTAAAAGAAGGTGCTGTTCATGATACAGAAATATACTGGATATAAATGCTCACACTCTACCCGTGAGAACAAGAATGGCTGAGACAGCACTGTTATCTCGCTCTATTGTCTGGCTTGTTATCAACGTTACTGGCTCAATGTAGAAGATGTCTGTTTTCTCCATTTTAAATAGATGCACTTTTGAGATTCCAAAATGTCTCTTCCAGTTGCACATATTTGTTAGTGCTCAATACAAAAGTTGGATAATGACGGTGGTGGGAATAGAGTGGAGATGATGGGGTAAGGGTGGCTGCGTCTGGAATCAGATTCTAGGAGCAGCCCTTAGGAATGACTTGGAAAGGAAAACACTCTAGGCTGAAAAGAGAACTTGGCCACCGTTGCTACTGTAGGAGCTGAAGGTGTTTCCTCATCGTATTAGGGGAGGGTGCCAGCGCAGTGAGTGTGACTGTTTTTGCCATTAGCTCAGTGTGATGTTTTTGCCATTAGCAATGATAAGCCATTCTATCGTCGGTTATCAATGTGGCTTCCTCCACATTTTTTTTTTTGAGCACTCTAGCGATGAAGCACTAGTAATTAACACACCTGCAACTTGTTCTCCTCGGCTCCCCAGTCACAGAGCCAACTGTGGATGTGGCTGCGTGAAGAGGGCCGTTCAGCTCTGTAGGCGGGTGGGGTGGGGAGGCTTGCGTCTCCACAGGCAGCACCAGGCCGATGGCTGCCGCTTACGAGGCCTTTGAAAATAGGGGGCTGCCCATCAATCTTAGCACATTCTCCCCAGTATTTCAACGAGTTGGACACAAAACTGATCAGGATAACAGCAAGAATCAAATAAGCTCATTTGAAACAAGGTAGAATAGGGTGTTTTTTTTAATATTGCTCACTTAAGTCTGACAAAAATGAAAAGGGGTATATAGTATTGCTGAAAGATAGTAACTAGTCTTTTGGGGTGATTACGTTGTAGAGCATACAGATGTTGAATTACAGTGGAACTTATATAGTGGTATATACCAACTTTATATAATATATATCAACTTATATATTGTTATATACCAAATTTACCTCAATAAAATTTTTTAAAAAGATAATGGAACCACCACCATCTCAAACATATTTCTTTTCACTTTCTCTCCTAATTTCCTTTGGGCAAAAGTTAATTTTTGTTCTTGTAAAGAATTAATTTTCAAAAGAAAATTTTCTTATGTCATTTCCTGAATGACTTATTAAAAAACTTCCAAATTCAAATAAGATGACTGCAACTAGTAAAAAGGAAACTATGAAACATTTTTTTCAGGGAAATGGTTTTTCAGAATGTTTTTTGGCAGAGGGAAAAGCTAATTATAAAACCTTTGCTGTCCAGAAAAGAAATGTCAAAATAAAACAAATGCTGTCATACACAGATGGTAAATCTCACTTTATTATTCATTACTGAACAAAAATAACTGTCAAAGAGTCACGGAAAAACATCGGTTAGCCAAAGATCTGAGCAAAAGCATTAAGTATACGACCATGAAGCCTCATCCATATCCAGCTGATAAAAATTAAGATGGAACTGTGACAGCAACATTGGCTTTCAGGACTACGCCCCACCCGATGCAATGTTGTGGCTTGGCTGTGGCAGGCTGCCCTGAACCATCAACATATATCTCCGCCTCACTGCCCCCAGGGATCTGTTAGCCCGGCTTCCCCAAGACATCCTCCTCTCTGCTTTGGGGACCATGGAAGGAAAAGCAGGGAACGCCCCAGCAGCCTTGCACAGGGTCTGGACTTCCCTCTGAACAGGGCCACCAGTGTGAGTGTGACAGATGAGTAGACTGATTTCAAATACCAAGAAGCCTCTTTGTCCAAACAAAGGGCCTGCTTGGTGATGGCTGCTTCTTTTAGACAATTTTTTTTTCCACATGACTAATATGTAAATTGGAGAGTTAACATGTAGCTTAGTCGTTCCTCTAAAAGATTAGGTAAATGAGATTTTCTCCAACTACAAGATTTTGGAGAATATCTCTACCCAGATACTCAGTTTACAGCCTGATGTTCTCTTTCCCTTTTGCTCTACATTCAACCATTTTTGACTGAATGTGCATTCATTTCTGCCAAATGTATCTTTCCAGTGGGTTTCCAATCCAGCCACACTGCCATGGGTCTGCCACTCCCCTTCACGTTGCTGTCGGGGGCATCTTTGTGAAGCCCCAAACCAACAGGCCACATCCGTGTTTAAAGACCTCCGATTGCTTTCCAATCAGGAAAAAGTTCCAACTTCTGCCCAGCACAGAGAATCCTTCACATCTGGACCAACCTACTTTTGGAGCATCAAGTCCTGCCCTTCCCCATAAAGCGTGCCCTGGGCTTCACACAGAGCTAACTTCTTTCTCCCTGTAGTTAGAACAGGTTCATGCTGTCTTTGCCTTTGTACATGTTGGTTCCTTTGCCTAAATGCTCTTCTTCCCCTTCTTTCCTGCCTGACTTAAACTTAAAATCCCAGGTTAAATGTCACATCTTTGGTGAACTATTTTTGTTTTGTTAATCCATACCAGAGGCTATTTTTCCATTGATTTTTTTTACAGAGCGTGGAAGAGAAAGAGAAAGACAGAGAGAAACATCAATGTGAGAGAAACACATCGATTGGTTGTCTTCTGCATGCGCCCTGACCAGGGAGGACCAGGGAGGTCCCGGGAGGTCCCGGGCCAGGGAGGAGCCTGCAACCAAGGTATGTGCCCTTGACCAGAATCGAACCTGGGACCCTTTGGTCCACAGGCAAACAGTCTATCCACTAAGCCAAACCTGCTAGGGCTTTGATGAACTTTTCATTTACTCCCCCAGTCTTCATCTCTCCTCTGTACTTCTACTGCACTTCCTGTATACTTTTCTATGACACTTATCTCGATATCTTACATACACTCATTGCACTTATCTCTGAATAGAAATTAGTTATTCATGGGTTTGTCTTCCCTTCTACCTCTGCCTCTCGTTTGCTTTCCTAGGACCTAGCACAGGTTGCCAAAGAGAGCTCAGATATTTGGGGGGAACAACAACAACAGAAAACAAATGGAGAAAAGTCCTCCAAAAATATAGATTGAAGACACTGTAAATTAACTTTGATTTCTGCACTGTTTTTACTGAGCCTTCATCCAACCACTCTGTGACCTTGACTTTTAGGAAGCTGTTCTAAACAGATACTCCTTATTTTATAGGATATTGGCAAGGGGGGAACTCTTGGAACCCTGTGAGAATTTAGGCAAATATCAGAATTGTTTGTCCCACCTGGTGCCTGGTCAGTTGCAATGAAGTCGAAGGGGTTGTTCGAGAGCTTTGAGGAAGCACTGGTCCTGGCCTGGAAGAGAAGTCTTACCCCTTTAACAAACCTTCCTGGAGTACCCGCCACAGACCAGGGACCACTCTAGCTGGCAGCAGACAAGACAGGCAGGGTTCCCTCTCTCTTGGAGTGAGTAGAAGAAGAGATAAGATCTCTCCGATCATGGTAGATGGTAACTGGGCCTCTCAGAAGAGCTGCCACCAGAATGGCAGGACAAAGCCAGCCATCACCAGAGGAACAGGAGCCCAGCACAGGGCAAGGTGGCTCAGGACCTTATTCCATTACACACTAGCTGGTGGGCATTCTGTGTCAAGGCTTCTTCTTGAATAAATATTAAATTAACTATACTCTTAAGAATGCTTAAGTTCTGTTGTCAGAACTTAAGGAAAACTTGAGCTAAATGATGACTACATATAAAGAAGGAAATGTCTAAGTGTTTCAAGACTGTCATCATTTTTCTCTATCTTGCCTATTGCCCTAAAGTCACTGGAATGTATTCAAGGGATAGGAGTTAAATGCTGTGAGTTTGGGAAGGCTACTCAATTCCCTGAGTCTAAATTCCCTCTTGTGAAAAATGAGGTTAACAACAATACCCACCCTAATATAGTACAGTTGTACTCAACAAATCTTAGCCGTTTTCATTAAGGATAATCACCACCAGTAGTAGCATCCAAGTCTGCAGAGCAGAATAGGAGCCTATCTGGGTATTTATGAAACAAATCCTAGATGTAGGTGTTACAGCCACACTCTGAAACACCGTACTTCCTAAGAAGAATGTATTCCAAGCATAGAGCCCTCCTAGGTTGCATTCTCTTCTCTGTACGTACTTTCTTGAGAGTCAAGAAATGAATTGTGAGAGGTTTTGTTGGTATTCTTGGGCAGAGCCAGGGTGACTCCTTTCTGTTTCCATGAGTTTAAATAAAATACATCAGTTATTAAAGAAAGAGGTACAAGAGCCATAGCCTGTGATTCAAATTAAATGCCAGAAACAGAATCTTTATTCAGACATTCCTTTGAACATTTGAAGAGGTTTTAAATGGTTTGCAACACTGAGGGCTCTGACCCCCACCTCCCAATCTGACACTAATCAGACTTTATATATTGACTAAAGGCACGGGCATGGGAGCGTTCCCGCTGCGCTGGTATCAGAAGGAATCTGGTGGAAGGAAATTGGCAGCCAGACCCCAAATAAATGATGTAGCCACCAAAAGAGCTGAAGATAGAAGAAGATGGGTGCAGTGAAAGGGCAAAATCAGAAATGAATGGGGATTTAAAAGAAAAAGATTACGTAGGGTTGTAGTAAAAGATTTCCTCATTTCAAAGGGGCTAATGTCATTGCTTATAATAACATACCAATGGGATTTTATCTCTCCTTTAACATTTATTAAGGATAAAAAGACTCAACAGTCTGTTGAAAGATTTAAAACATTTGGTCTCTAAAAGTTAAAATGGAACTGGGGAATAGAAAACAGTGTCCTAATTTATTACGTATCAGTAGACAAACAGCTGAACTTTTTTCTCCAATTTAAAGCACAGGTAGTCACCAATCTTGGAGATCCTTAAATGAAAGTCATAAGGTAAGTACAAAATATTGTGAGTTACTCTCACTTGGGAGACATGGGTAATGCTAGGCTTGATCTGATATTCTAGATCCCCTAACAAGTACCATGGAAGCCCCATGTTTGGAATATTTAGATACAGTAACAGTACATGTTTGTCTTCTTTTACAGTGAAAGCCCTCCTGGTTATCCCTGCAGTTTGATCTTGAAAGAATGCCTAACGTATATGTGTGTGTGTGTGTGTGTGTGTGTGTGTGTGTGTATGTATATATATGTATATGTGTGTGTGTATATATAATATATATATTATACTAATGAAGTAATGAATTTCAGGGAAACTAAAATTATTTGGTACCTAGAGGGAGTATTATAGTTTATTCACAAATTATTTGACTCCCCTTCCAGATCTGAAACCCTTTAAGGTGGCCAGATAATTTTTTACCGCACAGCTATTTATGTCAGGAATGTCAATCAAGCAGTGATAGATGAAAAAGGTACCACAGTGGTCCTCTAGAATCTGGCAGGTTCAAGGACAGCAGGAAAATACCATCAAGAGACAGAAGAAAGCCAGGCCAGCGTGGCTCAGTGGTTGAGCATCGACCTATGAACCAGGAGGTCACGGTTCCATTCTCAGTCAGGGCACATGACAGGGTTATGGCCTCGATCCCCAGTATGGGGCATGCAGGAGACAGCCGATCACTGATTCTCTCATCATTAATGTTTCTCTCTCACACTCCCTCTCCCTTCCTCTCTGAAATCAATAAAAATATATTTTAAGGAAAAAGAGATAGAAAAAAGTAGAATGTGGATTCAAAAATGTACTGAATACTTGTACAGTGAGAAGGATGGGAATTGAGGTCAACAATTTTTCAGAGAATTAAACTAGAGAAAGCTTACATATTCTATTGGGGCAAGCATCAACTACTTCACCCTTTCTGTTTCCAAATACATAATACAAGTTAAATGATCTGAATTTACCTTTGAAGCAGAAACACTTTATTAGTTTTCTACTTTATGAGTAGTAAGAATACTTTTTAGGGTTACTCAGAAAAATCAATAAACCTAACTGAATAGACAGACAGTTTTGTTTCCCCAGAGCCCTCTCGAAGTTTCCTAAATGCTAAAGGATCTCACTGGTGCATGGTGTCTTATGGTGGGAGAGACAAAAAAAAAGTCAAGAGAACATTGATCAGCACAATCTTCTTGGAAGAACAACAGAGCAACATTTAATGACAAAAACAAAAATAACTCAGTACACCTACATATTAAGAAGTTTGTTAAAAGAATTTAAACACTTAATGCATACTTAATAAAGATACAAGAAAAAGATTCACTTTGGATCTGCAGATGACATTTGCTTCAAAGTAAATCGAACTCTGAGTCCTTGGACTCCAGGTCCTGACCATGTATGGGGACAGTGCCCTTCCGATCGGGGCGCACCGTGAGAGATTGAAGAAATCTGGTGACACTGGACATCCCAACAGGGGAGACAGCCCAGGCTGTGGGGAGTGAAGGAGGCTGGGGAAGAGGAGAACATGTGGGAAGCAGCTTGGTCTCTGAGCCCAATGAAATGAGAGACAAGAGGTATTAAATGGAGGCATTTTAGCAAGAAACAAAGGGATGCTGAGAAAGAAAGATGAGAGAGAGAGAGAGAGAGAGAGAGAGAGAGAGAGAGAGAGAGAGAGAGAGATCCAATATCTGGGAAACTCTGTGTTTCCTGAACAGCCATGATCCGGGATATAAAAACAAGACCAAATGATCTAACAAATAAAAATAAACATTCCTGATCAGAACAGACATCACCAATTTTTCAGGGGAATGCAAGTGAAAACCACAAGGAGATACCACTTCACACTCATTGTGTGGCTATACTAAAAAACACAGACAGTAACAAGTATTGGAGAAGATATGGAGAAATTGGAACTTTCATACTCTGCTGGTGGGAATGTAACATGGTGTAGCTGCTTTGGGGAAAAAAAATTGGCAGTTCCTCCAAAATTACCATACCTAGAAATATCCACGCCTAGGTATATACTCAACAAACAAACAAACAAACATATGTCTACACAAAAACTTATACATGAATATTCACAGCACCATTATTCCTAACAGTCCCCAAAGTGGAAACACCCAATTGTCCATTAATTGGTGAATGGATAAATAAAATGTGATATATTTTCAGAAATATACAGCAATATAAGAAGTATTCCACAATAAAAAGGAATGAAGTACTGATACATGCTACAACATGAATAAACCTTGAAAACATTATGCTAAATAAAGTCAATCACAAAAGGCCATACACTGTATGATTCCATTTATATTAAGTGTCTAGAATAGGGAAATCCACAGAGACAGAAAGTAGATTAGTGGTTGCCAAGTCTGGGAGGAGGGGGGAAGGCTAATGGATACAGGATTTTTGGGGGGAGGTGGTAAAAATTAGGTAATGGTGATGACTGTACAGCTTTGTGAATATACTATGAACTGTACACTTTAAAGGGTGAATTTTATGGCAATGTGAATTATATCTAAAAACTGTGTGTGAAAAAGAAAGATGGATCAAAGACAATATTTTTCTAGAAGAACGTAAGAGAATATCTTTGTGACTTAGGGATAGGCCATGGTTTCTTAAAACCAACAGCTTTTTAAAAATACATTTGTATATAAAAATTGATAAGACCCATAAGGGTGTAAGAGGATGCAGAGTGATGATAAAAACTTCAAAAGCAGAAATAAGCAGTGGGAGGCAGGACAGCTCTGGTCAGCTGGTGGGATCTCCCTGCAATTAAGCAGCATCGTGCCCCTTTTGTCCTTTGGATGAGAGGTGCGTTTAGAAAAGACTCTTCTTGGTGTCACAGGAATGTACACCATCTGCTTCAGGGAAACCGTCCAAGCCTGCCCACCCCATGCTCATTTCAGAACACGGGCAAGGATGTACCTCAGTGCACCAGCTGTGAGTCTTCCTGACAGGGCATTCGACATCCCACCCTCATTCTCAAAACCCAGGGCTTCCAGGACATGTCAGGTCCTTTGTTCTTGTTTTCACCAGTCCATCAAATTCACTTGGCTTTTTTTTTTTTTTTTTTTTAACAACAGCAGATCCTTTCTGGAATCCATGTGTCTCCCTTTCTTGTGCAGACCCCGACTCTCATACCTCAATTTTTCATCAGGGCCTTTTGTTGTAAGCTGACCCTCCAAAACATCTGCCTGGCATGTGAGATGCAAAATTCTTTTCTGAAAAGCTTTTTGTATGTACACAAAGAGATTGCCTCATTGTTTGTTCCATTTTTTTTTTTTTTTTGGCTTCCTGCAAGTTTAAATATGGAATCAAGTGGAAAATGACTTCAAAATAATTAAGAGATTATATGAATCTTTTCCATACTTCATGTAGTCAGTCATGAAGTTATATTAACCCTATCATGTACCAATGGTGTGCTAGTGATCTCTTTTATTTTTTATTTTCTGGTTTACATACAGTAAAATTCACTTGTCTTGGCATGCAGTTGTGTGAATTTTGACAAATAGAGTCACAGAGCCAGAGTCACAATCAAGATGCAGAATGGTTCCATCACCCCAGAATCACTCCCTTGCACTGCCCCTTTATAGCCAAACCCTCCACCCACCCTTAACCCCTGGCAACCACTGATGAAGTCTTGCCCTTTCTAGAATGTCATGTAATAGAATCATAAAGTGTGTAGGCCTTTGAGTCTGACTTCTTTCATTCAACATCATACCTCTGAGAGCCATGCATGTTAAGGCAGTATCAACCGTTCGCTACAATGCTGAGTAGTTATCCACGGCAGAGCTGTACCACAGTGAGACCACAATGCTGTACCACAATGCTGTCCACGGCAGAGCTGTACCACAATGCTGTCCACGGCAGAGTTGTACCACAGTGAGACCACAATGCTGTACCACAATGCTGTCCACGGCAGAGTTGTACCACAATGCTGTCCACGGCAGAGCTGTACCACAATGCTGTCCACGGCAGAGCTGTACCACAACGCTGTCCACGGCAGAGCTGTACCACAACGCTGTCCACGGCAGAGCTGTACCACAATGCTGTCCACGGCAGAGTTGTACCACAGTTTCATTTATCCATTCACTTGCTGAAGCACATCTGAGTTCTTTCCAGTTTTTAGCAATTACCAATAAAATTGCTATAAACATGTGGGTGTAGGTTTTTATATAAACATGTTCTCATTTCTCTTGGGTAAATCCCCATGATTGGGATTGCTGCTCTCAAGATAATTTTTCTTCACCTTTGGTTTTCACCAGTTTGATTACAATGTGAGTGTAGTTGGGGGGGGGGGGGGGGGGAGAGTGTGGTTATCCTGATTGGATTTTACTGGGCTTTTTGAATCTATATATGTATCTTTCACCAAATCTGTGAAGTTTTCAGACATTATTCCTTCATATATTTTTTTCTACATCAATATTTCTCCTCTCCTGGAACTCTAGTGACATAAATGTTAGACCTTTTGATATTGCTCCATAGGTCCCTCCCAGCAACTCAGTTCAATTTTTTCCTCTTTCTTCTTCTTTATCTCTTTCGTCTTTTCTTTATTAATCCTCACCCGAAGACATATTTCCCACTGATTTTTAAAGAGAGAGAAACATCCATGTGAGAGAGAGACATCAATAGGTTGCCTCCCCACACACCCTGTCCAGGACTGGAGAACAAACCTGCAACCCAGGTACATGCCCTTGACCAGGAATCAAACCTGCGACCCTTCAGTCTGCGGACTGACGTCTAACCATTGAACACACTGGCCAGGGTGCCTCTCTTTTTTCTCTCTTTCAGATTGTGTAATACTACTGACCTATCTTGAAGTTCACTGACCCTGTCCTCTTTCATCTTCATTCTGGTACTTGGACCATAGTGTAAAATTTTAATTTCAGATACTGTATTTTTTACTTCTACAATTTCAATTTGGTCTTTTTTTTTTCTTTCTATTTCTCCGCTGAGAAGTTCTATTTTTCCATTTAAAGAGTATTCAACTTTATCTTATGAGGAATGGTTATAATGAACCCAGTTAGATTCAAACTCCAAGTTTAGTCTCCCCTTCTGCGGATAGTGATGCTTTTAATGCCAGTTTAGTTTTTAAAGCCTTTGCTATGCTGTTTGGGTTTGCCCCGTGTGTGAAGCTCTTGGGGGTTAGTCTGGAACCTGAGTGGTGGTTTACATCGGAGTTGAGTTCTTGAAGCCTTGGCTTTGCTTCTCTGGGTCTGTGCAGCACATGCACACCTCGGAGGTGAGAACAGGACTTATGTCAGCTCACACACAGAATCAGGGGATCCTCTTCTCCAGCACTCTCCTCTCTGAGAGTCCTCCCTAACTTTCCAGTCATTGGGGTTCCTTTTTCCTGGTTCCTCTGCTCATAAAGACAGGTTTCCCTCAGATTTTAGCCTCCTGTTCTATCATGCACTTCTGCACAACTGCAGCTGCCTTTGGGAGCAAAGCAGCAAAAGAAAAGAGAGAGAAAATAATGGGATTCTCCCTCACTCTTTGGACAAAAGTGGCTCCTTTTCCCTCTGGTCAGAGAGAATCTTCTTTTGGGGTTTTAGGTGACCAAATTCCCCACCACAAAAGCAATGGAAATCCTTAATTAGGACTGGACTTGAGGCAGAGTTGGGAGAGAGAAAAGAAACAGAGAAAATGGGAAGTCCCCTATATTCTCCAGCAAAGGACCCCTTCCCAAACCTCTGGTTGGAAATCGGGAGTTTTCATGGAGACTGCTGCCCAGGCCTGCTGCAGAGTTCTCTAAAGACATCAGCCCTTAGGTCAAAGCCAGGAGACAGGAGAGAAAACACCCCCCACAAATGCACTCCAGGTACAAGGATTGATAAAGCTTTGACTTCATTCCCATTCACCATTTGGCGGCTACTGTTTACTTTTCAGGTGTGCAAGTAGTTGTCTTCTGTATTGTCCAGTTTTAGTTGGAGTCCATGAGAAATACAGGCTTTAGGTGGCTTCCTCCAGCCTGCCCAGCACCAGAAGGATGTGCTCATGATTTTAATGAGAACGGGCCAGTGCCTGGTCTTTTGTGTTGTTGTTTTTGCCTGAATTAATACAGAAGCAGAATGAATGACACCTCACGTTAGGTAAGAATAACAGAAGCAAATGATGGGACAGGCTTTAAGCATCTGCTCAGTGCCCATGGCTACTGTAAACACTGCGGGAAAAGACACTAGAGGTTCAATACAGGGTCCCTGTTCTCAGGGGACATGTCATCTGTGGAAAGCCTGGCCCATGGGAGAAACACAAGACTATCCACAATGAAGACTAAAAAGGATACAGAGAAAGAGAAGAGAGAGGACAACTGGGGAATTAGAGAAGGAAACATGGAGGCCACTTGGCTGCGTGCTGGTCCTTGATGGAGAGGAAAAGGAAAAGGCACATTTCAGCAGAGGGAAAGGGGCTCGATGGGGTAATTATTGTTACAGAGTTGGTTTCGTGCCCCGTTAATTGCATGCTGAGTTTATTTCCCCCCCAAAGGAAACTAAGAGGCAGTTTCCAGGGCACCTTATTACTCCTCACCTGTTCTACCCACTCCTCTCCTGTCACCGTGATGGAGAGGGTTTCGAGGACTGGGTTCGGGGTGAGGACTGGAAGCCTGGTGGAGCTAGAATGCGTCAGAGGACCTTTCCCGGGGAGTCTGGAGTTACCCCAGACAAAATTCTCAATAATTGTTGTAACTCAGCTGGCTCCTGGCATTGTTTATATGCTTCAGCTGAGTTAAAGCATTCGGAAGTTTATTTTTCGTATTTTATTTGGATTGATTCCTACAATCACAAAGGCATTATCTTCATTCTAGACAGTATCTATTCTATCTGAATATATTTTCTGTTAAGTATTAAGAAAGGCCTTGCACGGAGCGCCCCTGTGAGCAGACAACCGCAAAGGAGGCGCGGCCGGAGGCGCGGCCAGGGTGGAGCAGTTGCACAGACGGCCTGTGGGAGCGAACAGGGGCCCAGCCCGCTGTGCATGTTCACTCGCAGCTGTGCGGAAAATACCTGTGCTGGGGACGCAATGTCTGTGGACTTCCAGCTTTAAATGACAGCAGAGAAGAGATCATTTGCAAATGCTGAGCTGATAGACTGGTGAACTTTGCCAGCTTTCAGCCTGTCAGCCACCATGCATTACAATATGAAAGAACGGTTTTAAAAACGTAACAGGGGACCCTGCTGCAGTCAGCGCATCAAGCAGGGTACCTGGACAGCTGGCAGGACATGGCCGCCAACCTGACAGAGATCCTGTGTCTAGTTCCCATAATGGAAACTTCGCTTTCTCCTAGTGTGACTTCATGCTGGGGTCTTGTGTGTTTTTTTCCCCCTGGAGTGAGCTGTGCTCAGATACAAAGCTATTGCTTAGCCAGCCCATCAGGATCACATGTAAAATGCAGGACGTGTGATTGCATCACATTTGTGTCTTTTCACGGCTTTGCCTGGGAACTCTATCTTTTGTAAAAGACCTTGCTTGTGTCCCCCCATCCTCATTCCCCCTCCTGGCCAGCTGCTGGGACTGTATTTTGTCGCTTATCTAACATAAAATAAACAGAACAATCTGGAGCTAATTTAAGTGGTTTACCATATCAGGATACAGCTGGGAAAGATTTTAAGAAAAAGGCTCCACAGGAACAATAGTGCTGTGAAGCTGAGCGGCGGCAGAGAGCACAGGAAGGCAGTTTCAGACAGCCTGGCAGAGAGCTGTCAGCCACTCCAATAACAATCCCCGCAGCCAATGAAAACGGGCAAAGTCTGTGCGGGCAGCTCAGCCGGAACACCAACAATGAAAACAAGAGATTAGAGGGCGCTCTGAGTTAATGGCTCAAGTGTCAGGGCCGCCAGTCTCGGGGGAGCCCTTCCGCAGAGCTCCCATGCAGAAGCACTGAAGAGGAATTGCAGATGAGGGACTGTTTTTTTGTGTTTTTTTTGATGCGCATGCATACATGCTGGCTTTATCCCGACTTACGAATCCAGCAAGGCCTGCAGAGAAACATCTGTTTTTGACATCAGTTTCTTCCACGCTGCAGGCTGGTTGTCTTTTTAACTCTTTGGGGGCCTCTGGCTAGACCTTGAATTTCCTGGTGCAATTTACAGAGGTGAGAGGGCTTGAGGGAGTTAAATGAAGCTATGTGTTGCCCTTGAGAGAACTTGCAAATGCTTTATATATTACAAAAAAAATTTAATAAATAAATAAATAAAAGCAAATAAATAAATAATCCCATTTGGATCAAGCTCTTGACAAAAATCCAGCCATTTAGGGGAACGGCGTAATCCTAAAGGCAGCGCTGTTCCTGCAGAGACTACTGACTGGAAGCATGGAGCCTTGCACTCGAAGTCTACCTCTGCCACTTTCTGGGTAAGGTTTTCTCCCTTAGGGCCAGATGCCCTTCGCCTCTTCTTCACCACTTAATTCAGGATATTAGCTATGTTCATGCCTGTTCCAGAGAGCACTCAACTTAGCAAAGACTTCCCTCTGACAAGAACAATCTTTAGGTCTATTACAGAACAAACGGATTTGTTGGGTAACTTTAAAAAATAAACCTTGTCTATATTCTAAAAAAAGAATGCCATCTGGAAGTTTCAATGAAAAATAAACAAATGAACAAGGAGAAATTAAATGTTTCGTTAGTCACTGTTCCATCTATATAACAACAGACTCTTTAAATAGCACTGATTATTAAATCTTCCGTGATAATAGAACTTAAGACTAAAATTTCACTGTACAAACAGGTAGAGATATTGATAGGTTCTCTAAAAGAAAAAAAAATTAAAACTTCCAAAGGATAAAAAGATAGGCAGGCAGGGAAATATTGCTTTTAGAGATGTAATATCCCTCCTATTTCCAGAGCATGTAAATTTGGACAATGATTACTTCAAAACTATCTAAACACACTTAAAAAAATTCTACTACCTGAAAACATAAAATCTCTCTAGAACAACTCTCTCACAATAGCATGTATCACACCACCTGGCAGGTCTGCTAGTGCAGATTGCTGGCCCCACCTTCAGAGTTTCCGGTCCAGAGCGGGACCTGAGAACTTGAGTTCTAACACATCACCAGGTGATGGTGATGCTGCTGCTCCCGAGAGCATACTTTGAAACCATTGTTCCAGAGACAGGTTCAATACTGGCACATAAAAGTCAATCAGCTTTACTCAGTATCTAAAATAGACACCTCAGTAAACTCTGTTGTTCTTTTTTTCTTTTTTTTTTTTAAATCCTGAGGATATTTCTTCCATTGATTTTTAGAAAGAGACGAAGAGAAAGAAACACTGATGTGAGACACATTGATTGGTTGCCTCCTGCGTGCTCCTCAACGGGGGCCAGAGATTGAGCCTGCAACCGAGATATGTGCCCTTGATCAGAATTGAACCCATGACCCTTCAGTCCGCAGCCAACACTCTAACCACTGAGCAAACCCGGCTAGGGCTTCTGTTGTTCTTTTGAATCACCACTGGTCAAGTGTGGATGAATAGTGAGAGTGGAAAATAAGCAAGAACACAAATGGAAAATGCAAAATATTCATAAAAGTCACACAAAGGGGAAATGTCTGGATCCTAATTTCTGTGAGGATTAAGTTTCAGAAGAATTATAAAAATCATTATTTTCTGAAGGGTAAATTGTCCTTGACTTAAGGATGAAAAAATATATGGCAAAGGAAAAATTTTTACAATAATGAGTCCCTGGGCCTAGACTCTGTAGCAGTGGTTCTCATCCTGGCGGAATCACTCGGGGAATCAGAAAGTGACTTGGAAATAAATACAGAGAAGACTGTGAATATGCTTAGAAGATGCTCTGCCCAGTAGAAAAGAGTGTCTGAGTTTCCATAATGGGACCACAGAGTATCAAAAGATATCACAGAGGGCACCTGAAAATGATGAGATCAAGAAAGATTGATGGCGTGGGAGAAACTGCACAGCTAGTTAGAAGCAAAGCCACAATTAAACCTCTTTTCCTAAAGCCCATTCAAATCTCTTCTATCATATTATTTGACTTCACTGGCAATAATAATTAAAAAGACAGGAAAAGGAAGTAATTGAGAGAATCTAAAATAGACACCTCAGTAACAAGAGTAAGGTCAACTGTCCTCTTGGAGATTCCAGTGGTTTCATTCAAAGTATCCACTCTACGAAGCGGAGGAGTCAATGCAGGTTTTCATCAATTCTAAAACTACACTTCGGGTAAATGGTCATGTAACCAGGCCTTCACTACCTACAACTATGTGGTTGCTGTGAGGGTGGTTAATAGCATCATTGTAGTACATGAAGACCATGTGACTCTGAAGACTAAGTAAAGAGACAGAAGACGGACTAGAGAGATGCTGTCTGGCAGCCTTAACAGCTCATAGGCAAACTCCTCTCAAGCAAGCTGACACCCCCGTGATATCACCATATTGCACGGAAAAAAGTTTGCCAGAGGGAAAGTGAGATCATGGAGTGATTTGGTGAGGCGCACAGCTTGTCTGTGACTCAGCCTACTTTATGGAACTTAAAATGAATTAAAACTACATTTTAAAAGCCGTATCTTCCACCTGGTTCCCATCACTGTTTTTGGCTAGCAGGAAAAGGACCTGTCAGTTTTTATCTGCAGGAGGTAAAAAGGGGCAGCACATTTCGGGGAAAGCAAATAAACATATCTGCCATGATGGTTTCAGGTTTACCAACACCGCAGGTGGGGCAGGAAGCACTGCATCCATCCAAATAATTGCAGCAGCAATTTCACTCAACCCGACAAGCTGACATCACAAGGCCAAGGAGAAGGTATGTTCTGAGCTTATAACATGGAGCAGAGTTCAGACGGGAGCTTCTCCCACTATCTGACTAAGGTTCCTGCATTCAGAGGAAATTTTTTCTACTGGGATCAATTCACAATTGGCATCAACCACTACCAATTCCTGTTTCTTGGTAAAAACCACACATGTAATCAGAAATTATGTTTAAAGCAGCTTTGCTGAAAGAATAGTCAAGGAATTGGAAAGAAGAATCCATGTATCATTTTGATCACTTGAAAGCATTTTCATGGTTACTGAAAACACGCAGAGAGCTATGGGACAGGACTCAGGTGAGTTGGTGGGACCCTCTGGGAAAGTTTCCTGGTCTGCCGGAGCAGAATCTCCCTCACCAACCAGTCCTTCTCCTGCCAGCCAAAACCATGAAGAGGGCCAGGCTTGTAGAGAGCGCCTGGCAAAGCACATGGGCATTCATTAATTATCGTCAGCTGAAGCCAGTGGCTTTGGTTGGCAAAGCCACACCCTGGGAACACGCTTTGCCAAAAAGGCAAGGGTGTTAGTTTGACCTTCATTTCAGCCCAGGTGTCAGGAAGTGGGTTTTGATATGTAAATCCAGTCAAGCACCAGGAATGAATAGGACTTGGGCCTACTCTAGAATGCAAATAATCTCCTTTGTCTTGACTTTTGGTGAAACTTCCTGGTATGTGGGGGTATAAAATAAACACGCCGCATCGGTTCTGGGTCACTGTCTCTCCCTCAGAAGAGGATGGTGGTCCCACCTGGTCCCAGCTATTTCCTTCTATCTCTGTGTCTGTTTCTTTCATTTTTCTCAATCCCCAGCCCCTCTACTCGAAAAACTGGATCATTCTCTTTCTGTGCTGGATACGGAAAAGAGAGACCCCGCCATACAGGCTTCTGAAATATAGTTTTAATTTACTTTAAGTAAATCATAAAGTAGGCCAAGACACAGACAAAAAGTTGGGAAAAGTGGACCCTATATAATAAAGAGGTAATATGCAAATTGACCCTCATGCCCTCATGACACAAGATGGCCGCCCCCATGCTGTCACAAGATGGCCGCCCCACGTTGTCACAAGATGGTCGCCCCTACATCATCACAAGATGGCTGCCCCCACATTGTCAAGATGGCCGGCAGGGGAGGGCGGTTGGGGGTGATCAGGCAGGCAGGGAAGCAGTTAGGTGTCAATCATGCTGTCAGGGGAGTGGTTAGGCATCAATCAGGCCGGCAGGGGAGTGGTTAGGGGGCAATCAGGCTGGAAGGCAGAAGCAGGTTAGGGGCAATCAGGCAGGCAGGCAGGCGAGTTGTTAGGAGCCAGCATTCTCGGATTGTGAGAGGAATATCCAACTGCCAGTTTAGGGATCGGGCCTAAACTGGCAGTCAGACATCCCCCGAGGGGTCCCAGAATGGAGAGGGTGCAGGCTGGGCTGAGGGACACCCTCCTCCCAGTGCACAAATTTCGTGCACTGCTCCTCTAGTATTATAATAACTATATATGATATCTGATGGGTGCTAGACTTACCATGGTGATCACTTCATAAGTTATATGTTATACACCTGAAACTAATATAATATTGTTTGTCAACTATAATTGAAAAGTAAATTTTAAAAAATCACAATAGATTGGGTGGACTTAGTATTTTTCCTGTCGTGTTGTATGATGGAACCTATTTATTTCATTTGATGCTCAAATTTCTTATACTATAATCAAACACAAATGTAGTGGTTCCTATCAGTTTATTTTAAAAAGTGAGTTAGAGCCTCTTGATTCACATTTCAACATAGGCTCAGTGTTGCACATTTGTGATTGGGAGATGAAATGTACAGACTTACCACTTTACATACATCACAATTATTCTCTACCACTATGTATTTTATGTGAACATATAAAATTAAGGTACCCAAAATTTTAGCCAAAAATAATCTCTTTTCAAAATGTAGTCACCCAAATCATGATTTGTTCAAATGACTGCTATTATGAAAATTTATGGTTTCAAACAATTTTAATATCAGAGAAATTTTCACCATAGGAAGTTAACTATTTAGTTTGGGTGGGTCAACAGTGAGATCAAGGAAGAAATCAAATGAAAATGAACGCACAACAACCCAAAAATCTTTGGGAAACAGGGAAAGCAGTATTTTGGATGTTAGATAATGATAATGAATAATTTCCACTTTCTTCATTATACCTTCTAATAGTTTTTTTTCATTTTCTACCACAATCATGTATTTATTTTTTTGGTTAATCCATCCGAGGATATTTTTTCCATTGATTTTTTTTTTTTTTAGAGAGAGTGGATATTTACCTGAAAAAATCCAAAACACTAATTTGAAAAGGTATATGCATACAAATAAGAAAGTATTCTAAGATGGAAATGACAAAAAAAAAAAAAAAATCACTGTACTTGGAAAAGTCATCCTAGGAAGGGTTGATTAGATGTGGCCCATACTGTGAAGGAAAATATAAAAGAGATCATAGAGATTACAGTTGGTTAAGAGCAAAAAACCCCAGAAAGGAAGAAACCTGTGGTGCCAATGATCTCTGAAATATTTTCTCATTAAGAAAACATGAGAAAAGAGCCCCACAAGGTTAAGGATTGTTCTGCAAGAAGGGAACAAGCCTGGAAGGCAGAATTTCTGTATACAACATTCTGTTGATGCTTTGTACCTAATTGCCAAAGTCAGCAAGAGAAGCGATGGGGATTTTCTCAAATATATTTTTATGATTGTTTTTAGGCCTGGTGGGGGGGGGATCTCATGCTTCTGAAAGCATCGCATGTTTAGGCCAAGCCCAGCAGGGCTATCTCCCGCAAAGAGCCTGGGCACTCTTTCCCAGCCCTCCTTGAAGAGCAAGGGCCATAAACTCCTGGGAAGGAAGGAGCCGGCAGTCTTTCCTCCGCTGACGAAGCAAGGGCCTCAGATCAAGCCAGAAAACCACAGCAATCACTGTAGAAACCCCAAGTAGAGAGGAATTCGGGACAGAACGCCAGCAAAAGCTAGCCGTGGAACTCTAATTTTCGACCAAATGCCTTGCTTCAAAAAAAAAAAAAAAGAAAAAAGCAGTTACCACTCCCTCGAGGAGAATCCCACGTGTGGACTGTAAAACAAGAAAAGAATTACACTGTTTGGGTTCTTAGTAGCTAAAATTTAGCCAACCTTTTTATTTTTTTCTAAGAAAACTGCTACAGAGTAAATCCCTATTTTTATATTCCTGAAGATATGAGTATAAACAATACACAGCTTTTGTTTTTCAGCAGATAATTAGTGCCTTCTTTGAAACCTACTTAAATTCGTCTCTTCCATCTATTAATAAAGACAGTGAGTTTTAAAATTCCAGACCAAAAACCCTGAAATACAATATACTTTTTGCTGATTCCTAAGGTAATAATTCCTAGGCCATTTGGTTCCTTCTCTCATCCTCCAGCTGCCGACTATGTATTTGCATCCAGAGCCTGTGGTGACCCAACTTTATGTCAGCCCCTTCCTCTGGCTGTGACTATGGTTCCCATGGGATTATTTCTACAAGGAACCTACTTCTCACCTTCCTTCATTCTCCAGAGCGTCTGTCCAACCTAACATACCTCTTGACTTCATAGGGAATTTTGGCTCTAATGAGTTCTGAGGGAATGTATGATATAAGAAATTCTTAAATGTGACCTTTAAAATGGAATGCAACACAGGAGGAGAAAGTAAACCCACACAAACTGGAAAGCTTCTTGCAATTTAGTCAATAAATATGCTCAGTTCAATATGTATTTTTCATTCATCATAAGCTCAGGGAGAGGCTTATAAACTCATAGGCCAATTATACACTCAGGGAAAGGCCACACCTTATAGAAGTGGGAAAATAAAGATTCTTCCATGCTTCTCATGCTGAAAATGTCATATCAAAAATACAGTATTACAGCACACAAGCAATAAGCAATATAACAAAACATTGAAGATCTTGATAAACAGGGATTGAGAAAGATTTTTGCCTTAGAAACTGTAGGATTGTGGAGTCAATGGTTTGTTGAAGAGAATGCAAATGCAAGACTGTTCTGGGGACTATCAAAATGTATTGGTTATTATTATTTCTCAATAAAAGTCAACAAATCTGTATGTATTACTACCTATTGCTAATAAAATTTTAAAATGATCCAATATGCTTTCAGCATGGACATTAACATAGAAAAATTTAAGGGTTGAAATGGATTGGCTTCTGGCTAGGAAAAAAGAGTCTCCTAGTTTTGAGCCATGTGTTATTATTTCCCTCTAGGGTAGATGTGCTGAATAAAGGGATAACTGCGAAGAGAAAGACAGTGTGGACACACTATACAGTTTCTTCATTTAACAGGTCTTCCTTAGCTTTGTCAGGAATTCATTTAAGTGTTTGAAGGACCTAGTGAGATTGGTTTGCCAGCACTCAGATTACTTTGTTTTTGGCAGAGAATTTCTATAATATTTTAATAAGCCTGCCAATTGCATAAGTACATTTAAAACCATGAAGCTCTCCAGTACGAGTTTTTAAGGGAATTCTATCTATAAGGGAGAAAAGGACATAAGATTTAGACGAATTAGTTCAGACTCTTTATTGCTCTGTTTAAGATATTAATCTACATATAATTTTGTGAAAGCTCAGAAAATAAATGCTAAAAGTTTAGGGACTGTAATAAATGCCTCCATTGGTTTCAGTAAAAATTTGCTATTGAGCAGGGTCCAGGCAGTGCTCCTGGACGGTCTCCTGACCCTCTGGGGCAGGACATGTCTCCACTGTGCAGGGCTGCCTGAGCACTGCACGGCCGGTCCTTCACATGACTTCCCCCTCAAAACACTGTGACAGCCAAAGCCATTTCTGCAATTTCCCAGTATCATTGTGGACCCCGCCGCAGTCTCAAATGGACTATGAATCTACTGCTCTGTGGACTACATGGGCACTCTGGCCATGGGCTGCATTCTTTCCAGCTCTCTGCAAATGCACCCCATTGCCAACAGAAGGGATGGTTCCATCAAAGGCTATCGCCAGTCCTGATGAAAGTTCTGAAAGCACAGAATTGCAGCACCTCACCTTTCCTAGTAACAAGGACTCTCAGATCAACTGTCCACGCTCTCCTATGCATTTCTTAAATCTGTCCTTTCGTCTCCTTCAAATTTCTCTCTGCCTTTACTCAGGCCCTCCTTACCCTCTACCCCTCTTGACCGCCATCACCTTCTAAAACGCCAGTCTGCCTCCAATCATCCTCCACACTAATCCTAAAATGAAAATATGGTCCTACTTAAAACCTTTCGATGCTTCCCCACGGCCTTCAGAGCACCTTCTACCGCCTTCCTCTCTGAGCCAGGACTTACATCACGTTCTCCAGCTTCACATCTAACCATTCCCCACCTGGCACTCTGGGCTCCAGCCCCACTGAACCTCCTAGCACATGACTGTTCTCCACTCTGCCCTTGCTCATGTTCATCACTCATAGCTGAGGATGCTGGCCCGGCTCCTCCCCACCAGCACACCATTTATCTGACCATCTCATTCCCAGCCTTTAACTCTCCGAAAGGCTCCCCTGCCCCCAGGCTCTGATAGGTGCTCCTACCACGAGCACACAGTGCCCTGGGTTGCATCCAAATACACTTCCATTGCATCATCATAATGCACTCGCTTGTCTGCCTCACTAGACTGCAAGTTTCCTAAGGGCTGGACCTATGTCCTATTTGTCTTTCTCTCTGCAACGAGAGACTGCGTGAATGAATGAAAGATCGGCCAACCTGCATCCAATAATGAAACTGAGGCTAGAGTCTCAGTAACTAATTGGCAGGAAAGCTGAGATTTGAACTTTGATCATATCCTATCACAGAGGAAATAGAAGGGCAACCTTTGTATTAGACGAAGAGAATATTATGTTTGCAATGAGATGAGCAATATTTGTTAACAGCAGTAATAATCACACATTTCCATACCTGAAAAGAGGCAGGGAAACATTATTCTATCAAGGTTGTAATTTACATGCAGTCAGAGCATGAAAAGCAGAATAATTAAATTGAAATTTTTCTTATTAGCTTTTTTAAAGAGTCTGTTTCTAGAAATGGATGCACTTACCCAAAATGAAAACTACCTAGGGTAGACTAAACTTCAACCCCAGTTGGTTTCTGGCAAACATATGTTATACTAGTTGCGTGTGTATGTATATTCCTATATATGTATAATATATATTTAAATAATTATTTGTATATAAATATATATATGTATTTTGCAGGTGTGAAAAGCATGAAACCAAGGAGCTAGTTTGTCTCAGGGTTTTCTATAGCAATAGCTTCAGCATTTCTTTGTTTGGATGCACCCAGTATTTCTATGCTTATGAAGAAGAGCAGTTCTATGTGAAGTGAAAAAAGTGGAAAAAATGAGTTACTGCTCTATGATAAGCCAGATCCAGGTCCTGCTGCCTTGGGTTTTAATAACATTGTCATAGCACATTAGTAAATTCTATTTCAGGCAATGAGATTGTCAATAATCACAGAAAAAGTTTCCAGAGAAAGAAATGCAAATTAAGTTTCTCCTTATCATCAATCTTTCCTCTAAATGTAAAGAAAGTGGTTATTGTGAGAAGAGTTAATGTAAATATCCTATCTAATAAAGAGGGGATATGCTAATTGACCCTCACGCCGTCGCAAAGATGGTGGTTCCCACAGCCACAAGATGGAGGCGCCCAGTCCCCTCAGCCCCGCCGGGGCAGAAGGCGCGTGGCAAGGCCAGGCCCGATCGCCTCCGGAGTCCCCCAGTTTCCTCAGCCCCCCAGCCACCCAGGGCCGGCCTGAGGCACAGGCAAGCCTCGGATGGCAGATGGCTAGCCGCCCAGGGCCAGCCCGAGGCACAGGCAAGCCTCAGTTGTCAGCTGCCCAGCCGCCCAGGGCCGCCTGAGGCTCAGGTAACCAGGGCCGGCTGAGGCTTGTGCTGCCAGCAGTGGCAGCAGCAGAGGTGTGATGGGGGCGTCACCTTCCCCTGATCACCGGGTTGCCTCCTGCCCCTGAGGGCTCCCAGACTGTGAGAGGGGGCTGGGCAGGCTGAGGGACCCCCCTCCAGTACATGAACTTTTATGCACTGGGCCTCTAGTATACAGATATTGTGGGTTTGGTTCCAGATCACTGCAATAAAGTGAGTTGTAATCTTTTTGCTGGTGGAGGGTCTTGCCTTCAATTTGTAAAACATGCAACATGTGCGAAGTGCAATGAAGTGAAGTGTGCCTGTAATAGCTGCATAAAGATGCTGGGATCGCCCTAGCTCAGTGATTGGCAAACTGCGGCTCACGAGCCACATGTGGCTCTTTGGCCCCTTGAGTGTGGCTCTTCCACAAAATACCACGGCCTGGGCGAGTCTATTTTGAAGAAGTGGCGTTAGAAGAAGTTTAAGTTTAAAAAATTTGGCTCTCAAAAGAAATTTCAATCGTTGTACTGTTGATATTTGGCTCTGTTGACTAATGAGTTTGCCGACCACTGCCCTAGCTGGTTTTGCTCAGTGGACAGAGCATCTGTCTGTGGAGTGAAGGGTGAGGGTTTGATTCCAGTGAAGGGCACATGCCTGGGTTGCGGGCTCGATCCCCAGTAGGAGGCAGCCGATCAATGATTTTCTCTCATCATTGATGTTTCTATCTCTCTCCCTCTCCCTTCCTCTCTAAAATCAATAAAAATATATATTTTTTAAAAAGATGCTAGGATCAATCTCGGTTTTCAAGGTTTTATAAGTAGTTTTCCTAATTTTAATTCATGATCTAGTTGCTCCAGAGGTGGCTCTAATTTGAGCTCATTTTACTCAGGGTTAAATTTCTTCGAAGATTCTTGAAATTTAGCAACTATAAAGATCAGCCATGGTGACAGGAACCCAGATTAAAACGGCATCTTCATAATAGTCGCTAGTGCCACTCCTCTTAACTAATACCCTAAAATAACAAAGACACAGAGTAAGATGAAAACCCATCACAAGGTGAGAAACCAAGACCAACAGACAGACCTATGCCAGAATCCTGGAGAACTTCCCATGAGCTATGAGCTGAAGATGCTGGGCTAAGGAAACAAGGGCTGGCCTACCCTATTTGCCTCCTGACACAGACACCTCACCTACCCGAAAAGAGGCAGGGAGGCAGCCTGGGAGGGGACATTGCTAATTTTTTACATGACCAGAGAAGTAGAATCTCCTCAACTTTCTACGTGCAGTTAGAAATAGCAACTCCCAGAAAGAAATGGAGAAGACGAGTGTGACAGGGTGGCACACAGTATCTTGGGAAGTGATCCCCAAAGCAAAGCCCTGAAGGCGTGGAAATAGGAAGAGTCAAGTAGCTGTGCATATTGGCATCATTTTAGCGCATCAAAGAACCAGGTAGCCCAAGAGCCGAAAGTAGGTCATCAGGTTCAGTAGATATAGCAGACTCCATACCTATAGCCCCCTGGGCATTGAGTGAGTGGTGGGCATGAAGCTGACCTCAGCTATGGAGTTGGGAAGTGATTAATCAGGAAAATGAGATATCTGGCAGTTTCCCAGAGCAACCATCTTCTCTGTCAGAGCACCTTCGTCTGTATATGATACATTAATACATATATACTTTTGTTTCAGGAAATAATTTATCTTTAAACTGTATCACTCTGATCTCTACAAAGATTGTTTTATAAACTTATCACTGCTAATTCTTACAATCGTGAGATTATTTCCCAGGAATAAGGAAACAGTGACCACAGGCCAAGAGAGGACCATGCACACGGTGTGGGCAGACCCTTCACAGCTATGCTCAGAGTAAGAGTATGTAGCTGGTAATAATTTACTACGGAAATAAAAATTTTAGAGAAGTTCTATTTGGGAAAAGCTTGGGTTCTACGAACAGAAGTAGAGATAAAGGACAATGGGATAAGGTAAAAGGGAAAGATGAGAAGCAAAAGCACAACTGACAAGGGTTAATAGGTATTGACCTCAAGATCTAGGTTTGAATTCTGACTCTTCCATTTGTTAGATGAGTGGCTCTCTTAGTCCATCCAGGCTGCTGTAACACAATACCACAGACTAGTTAGCTTACAGACAACAGAAATTTAGTCCTCACGTTTCTGGAAGCTGGGAAGTCCAAGAGCAAGACCAGCATGGCTGCCCTATGGTGAGGACCCTCTTCCTGGTTCACAGCCAGTGCCTTCTTGCTGTGCCCTCACATGGAAGAGGGGACTAGAGATCTCTCTGGGGTCTCTTATAAAGGCACTAATCTCATTCGCGAGGGCTCCACCCTCATGACCTAGCACCTCCCAAAGGCCCCACCTTCTGACACCATCACATTGGGTGTTAATATTCCAACATGTGAATTTGGGGTGAAAAACATTCAGAGTAGTAGTGGCTGTGGGAAAAGCACTTAACCTCTTTCATTTTGATTTCTTCATTTATCTATATATATAAAAGCCCAGCGACTGGAACGGCAGAACGACCAGAACGACTGGAACAACTGGTGGCTATGACACGCACTGCAGCAGCCAACCAGCCTGATCCAGGCCCCGATCGCTCCCCCACACACCTGGCCAGGCCGGCCCCCGATCGGCCCCCAACACCCCAATTGGGGGCAGGCCAGCCAGCCAACCACACACAGCCCCTCCCCCCGGCCAGCCCCACCCCCAATCGGCCCTCAACACCCTAATCAGGGGCAGGGCCAGCCAACCACCCGCGGCCTCTTCCCCACCTCCCGCCGGCCTGGCCTGATGGGCCCCTATTAGTGCGGGCTGGCCGGACACCCCACCTGTGTACAAATTCGTGCACTGGGACTCTAGTAAATTTATAGACTGGAGACAAAGAAACTTATTTCACAAGGTTACATTGAGCTTTAATGCTTAATGACATGACCAGTGAACTGACTAAGGCAAACAAAGGATTGCAAAGCAACTAAAAACAAAATCAATAGCAATCTACACTGGCGATATTAAAGAGCAGATTAAAATTGCAAAAATGTAATGCAGAGGAGCTGGATCCAGAAGACTGAGAAAAAGGACAAAACACAGAAAATGATGAGAGAGACATTGAGTCAGTGCTTCAACCTACTAATGAAAGATATTTTTGAAAAACAAATCAAGCAGAACAAAAGCAATAAGCTAAAATATGAACAGGGAAAACTTCCTGGAGTGAAAAATAATCTCAGCATAGAGATCAAAGGGTTCACTGTATTTCAGGCAAAATTAATTTTAAAATATTTTAAAGACCCATGCCTAGATATAATTCAGCAAAAATCTAAACTATGAAGATAATTAAAACAAACAAAAAAGCCTCCAAATCGGTTTCAGGGACCAACTTATCCAGACAGATCTTTCAAACAGCCTGTGAACTGCTCTAGAGCAGAGAAAAAAATGGAAAAACCACCCAAACTACTTTATTAAGTGAGCATAACCAAGACAACAAAAGCTGACACAGAGAGAAAAAGCAACCCCCCGCCCCCCCATACACTTTTCACTCTTGACTCGGTACAAAAATCCTAAATAAACCTCTCACAAATTGAATTCAGCAGAATAATAAAAATGCATATACATGATCAAGTTGGATTTAGCCCAGCCCAACAAAGCAAACATGGTCCAAGACTAATATATCTACTAATATATCATAGTGTCACCACGGACACAAACAACAGGGTGGTGAAGGCCTGGGGAGGGGGAGGGGGGCCAGCTAGAAGGGGTTAATGGGGGGAAAACAGGGGATATATGTAATACTTTCAACAATAAAGATTTAATTAAAAATATATATATATCAGAGTGAGACAACCTTATTATAAAGTAATCCCCATTTTCTTAGTGAAAAGCTCCAAAAATTATTTTTGCTGACTTGAATAAATATAATATGGATGTTTATAAAAGTCAACTGCCTATTTAAAAGTTACGTATACACACTTGAAATCATATAAGAAAATATCTTAAAATATTGCTCTTTTCCACACTTTCACACACCATGAAAACATTTTATTCTACTCCTTCCCATGCCTACTTGACATCAATATCCGTTGTCACAGGAGCCACTCTGAGATATCTGGCAGTTCCCCAGAGCTACCATCTCCTCTGTCTGAGCACCTTCGTCTGTATATGATACATTAAAACATATATACTTTTGTTTCAGGAAATAATTTATCTTTAAACTGTATCACTCTGATCTCTACAAAGATTGTTTTATAAACTTATCACGGCTAATTCTTACAATCGTGAGATCATTTCCCAGGAATAATTACTAAGTGAGTATAAATCTCTTGACTTCTTTTGTGATTGCTTCTTTCAGTGAGTGACCTCTATAAGTATTCAGTACCAACACTGATCAAGGTGCTTTCCAGGCTGTTCGACATAAAGCCGACTGAGAAAAACTCAGTATGAGAGAGATCTTGTACGGACTTGTACTAGTATATAAGATGTTTCCCTTTTCTGGAGAGTAAGTTTTGGAATAAAAACAACTGTAATAGCAACCCTTTCCACAATAGGGATACTTAGAAAATTATAGTACATGTTTAGCACTAAAGCAGCTGAACAAGGATGCTCAGGGTGGCCCCTGGCCCTGCCCAGGCTCCTCGAGAGATTGGTATTGCAGCACACCAAGCAGAAAGCTCTGCTACGTCATGAGGACCAATAAGAACATCCAGACCATCATCTGCATCACCTCAGAGGCAGGAGATGCAGTGGAGCCAGAAAGGCTGATGCCTGGCTCTGCCTGGCTGTGTGACCTTGGGCAAGTTACTCAGCCTCTTTGTGCTTCAGTTCTCACACCTGCAAGAGAACTATTGTGAGGATTCATTTAACTAATTCACGTAAAGCACTCAGAACTATGTCCTGAACATAACAAGCACACAATAATTGCTAGATTCAAAAACCATGCCCGATTAAAAGCAAACCAAACTAACTCTTTAAAAAAACACACACAAAAAACTATAAGTACAATAACCAGATTCATTCCTCAACATGCCATTTCACACCCCTTATATAACCACTTTACAGTAAAACTCACCAGGTTACAAACCGCAACCTCACCCTAGGAGTTTCTAGTTAAATTTTCAGGTTGTAGCCAAGGAACACTAGAGATTTGAGAAAGCTCCTTCATGAAATGCAAACCAAAACAAAGATACAAACAACCTTAGAAGGAAGAGAGACAATGTTGGGAGTATAAGCAAATTTAAAAATATACGTATGTGTACACACACACACGTATGTACACACATCTACACACACATAATTAATGGTTAAGAGCACAGGCTTTGGAGAAATAAATTATTAATTGCATCCATAAAGTGGGGGCGGGGGGGGGGGGGAAACTTCACACAAAAAAGAATTATCAGAAAACAAGAAAGAGTCCTTGATAATTAAAAACTATGGTTGTTACAATGAATTCAATAGAATGGTTATAAGATAATAATGAGAAAATAATGATGAAGAAAAGAGAAGAGGAGAGGGAGAGGGAGACGGAGAGGTAGAGGGAGAGGTAGAGGGCGAGGGCGAGGGAGAGGGAGAGGGAGAGGGAGAGAGAGAGATATTAGAGGATTAATGCAGTATCCAAATAACAGGAGTTTTGTGAAGGCAGACTAGGAGGAAGGTAGGATGGAGGGTCAAACAATTCTGCCATAAATAATACAAAAAATTTCCTATTAAAAAAAAAAAGGATCAGCATTTTCCGATAGAAAGTACTCTTGGAGTACTCACCATAATGAATAAACCAAGACCTATACCCAAAGTACATCCCTAGGGAATAGAAACTATGTCTATATATAACAGATTAGAAGTTGGAATGACATCTCCATAATAAAAATGATTTTCAAGAAACTTCTTCCTTCTACTTTTCTGTTTTTCCTATAATCAACATGCATAACTTTTATTGTTAGAAAATTTTAATATAAAAAAATCTATACTTGGAGGCTCTAGCTTAGATTTAAACGGCTGCATTTCTTATCTGTCTTCATAACGTCACAATCTGTCTTTGACACAGAGCCCCCTGCGGTCAGCAGAAGTCCTCCTGACAGAGCCTGGGCTGCAGAGATTGCTGAGAACAAGCCAGTCCAAGGAGTCAGTGCCCAGCTGCCTGTGTATGAGGGATGCCCTCTCATACTTACTTAGAAAGCACTCGTTGTCAAGCATACCCCCCAGAATATTTTGATATTTGAAGAAAGGTGGGGAAGCCCGTAATTCTTTTTCCTTAGACACATCTTTCTACCCATTATGAGCATGTCTTCACTCTTGCAGTTAGCATTCATTTTAATAAGGAACGGCTAAATGCTCCAATTTGTCTTCATTCCATTCATCGAATACCATGTCCTAAGCTTTGCCGGGAGATGATTTTCCTGTTGACAGGCTTACCTGTGGAGAAGATGAACACCGTGTTGTTCCAGAGCCCCCGGCTTCTTAAGGCTGCGGTGACATTTCCCACGGCTTCATCCATAAGGGACACCATTCCTGCATAGTGACGCCTGTTCTTATCTTGGATAAAGTCGTATGGCTTCAGGTACTCCTCGGGGACCTGAAGGGGCTCGTGGACAGACTGGAGAGCAAGGTAGAGAAACAGAGGCTGGGAAGAGAGTTTGTGCAAGTCAGTCAGGAGGGCATGGAAGCATTGACTACATAGAGGTTCAAATTTATCAGTTAAAAAAACTAATATCAAGGCAACCCACAGAATGGGTTGAAAATATCTGTAAATCAAACATGTACCTGACAAGGGACTTGTAGGGAGAATATATAAAGGACTCTTGCAACTCAATAATAAAAGACAATTAACAAAATTACAAAATGGGCAAAGAATTTGGACAGACATTTCTCCAAAGAAGATAACAAATGGCCAATAAGCAAATGAAAAGATGCTCAACATCATTAATCATTAAGAAAATGCAAATCAAAACCACTCTGTGATACCACTTCCCACCCACTAGGAGGTTATAACACAAAAACCAGAAAATAGTACATGTGGGTGAAGATGTAGAGACATCAAAACACTAATTCATTGATGGTGGGAATGCAAAATGGTGCAGCCAGTATGAAAAACAATTTGGCAGTTCCTGAAATTGTTAAACATAGAGCTACCATATGACCCAGCATTCCCATTCCTAGAAAGTGAAAGCTACGTCCACACAAAAACTTGTACACGAATGTTCACATATAGCCCAAAAGTGGAAACAATGCAAACGTCCGCCCGTTAATGAGCAGTAAACAAAACGTGATGTATTTCCGGCAATACTCAGCAATAGAAGGAATATTATCAGCCATAAATTCTGTGCTAATAGGCACAGAGCTTCTTTTTGTGGTGATGATAATGTTTTAAACTTAGATAGTGATGGTTGCATAACTCTGAGTTTACTATTGAATTGTATATTTTAAATGGCTGAATTTTATGGTATGTGAATTATGTCTTAATAAAGATGTTAAAAATGTAACAAAAGACACATGATAAAAGACTAAAAATAAAAGCTTGAGTTCTAAAATAGCCTAGAAGGCTCTGATCCAAACAAATAATAATATCAATCATAACAACTATATGTGAAATATCTATGTGCTAGATACTATAAAGATGTATATATTCCATCTTATTTAATACTCCAAAACACCCTATGTTACATTCATTTTACAGGCAAGTTAATTGAGGCTTAGACTTGCCCAAGTTCATATTAATTGCAGAGCAATTTCCTATTGAAAACCCCAGTATTATAGTTTGGACATGTACCAATAGATGCTTTAACGTTTTGCTCCAGCTGAAAAATAATTTCACACCATTTAGTAGAGGGTAAGGATTTTTTGATGTTTTTATGAAAAAACAAGTGAATACCATGCCTTGTTAGTCTTTGATCTAGGACCAAACATAAGGCCAATTTAATTTCTGGAAACTAACAAAGGAGTGTGAAGCATTGATTCTATTTTACCTCTCAGACCAACTTACAGCATTTAACATTAGTGGTAGTCCAGGTCAGCCTCTCCTTTTTAATGAGCCTTTCTGAAGGCTCTCTCCTCTTTGTGTTTCTACAGAATTCTTTAATGAGTTGAAACCCTCAAAAAGACAACTAGTCCAACCCAAGAATAAATATATAATTCTGTTCAAGTATTTGAGGCATTTAAATCTCATAAATGAATAGGAAAAAGTCAGAAAGCAGCCTGGAAATGGTGTCTCATATTTCATTCTTCACTGTTGATAAATTGTTTTAAATTATCTATTCTATACCCCTGCAGTAAAGTAAGGAGTATACATGTACAGCACTCAAATAGGTTATTTGTAGTTCAGTCCTTTGGCAGTTAGAAACATCTTTTCCCCAAAATCAAAGTGTTCAAAATATCTGCTAAATATCAAAGTAATCACTTCAAAACCTATTTAACTAAAGAAGTAAGCGATGGAATGAAAACCATGATACGGTGGAACCTGTGCTTCATTTGTACATTGCTTCCATGGGAAGACATTCCAAATTCCAACTCCAAAGGTCAACTTTAAAGCTCGGGCACTAAGTTAGCCCCACTCTGCCTCCACACACACACGTCCTACTCCAGCCACACAAGTCACACGGACACTCCTGCGCTCCTCCCGATCCGGGTGAGAGAGTCCCAGGGGATGCTGTGTCCAGGTGCTGAGGAAGGACCCTGGGCTGAGCTGTTTGGAGGGAAGGACGTGAAGTGGCATCCATGGCCTGACAGGCAGTGAGGGGCTGTGGTCGGAGGAGCCGTCTGGTCTTCAGCCCTAGACTAAGCCGACCCCAGCCACCAGCCAAGGTCTAGATAGGGTTAAAAATTGTCAGGCTACAACAAATTGCAGCCCACATTGCAAGCAGTTTTAAAAATCAGGAATTATCACATAAAAATCTGTTTTGTTTCGTCTTGTTTTAATTTTCCTGAAAAATATCAGAACTTCTGACAACTCCACAGCCACTCTCCATCTAGTAACAAGCAGCTGAGTATGAGAAGCAGAGGCCCCAGTCTCAGAAGCTCGCCATTTCTCTAGTCCCCACTGTGCCACGTGAGCGGCTCCACTTATTTAGGTAAGCAGCCTGACTCCGGTAAACACCAGAGTTTGTGACTCTGGCCTGCATTTTCTACGGTGGGCAGGGTGGAGGAAATCTGAAAGGAGCCTCCCTGTTTAAAAAGATATGCAACATGGCAACCCACGTGGCTGGTGATGGAGAGAAAGGGCAAAAGGGAGGTTGGTCCCGGCCAGCAAGTGAGGTGAGGGTCGTGGGGGAGAGTTCTTATAACCATGCCAGGAATATATAATAATTCTGGGACCATCATTAGGGGACCTTATACATATCCAGTGTAGAAATTCTTCTACTCACCTTGTTAAAAATAGCAAAAAATTACCTGAAAAATCCTTCTAGTAATTATCCCTTAGGGGCTAAGGGCACGACTATCACTCTCGAGGGCCTAAAATGAGAAAACTGCAGCAATCCCCTTTTTCCAGCATCAGGCTTCTGAGAAGGGGCATGACTGGGACGAGGGAGTGAAAACAACCTCTGAGGATGAGGCCCAGCCCGTCCTGTGACTGTCACAGGCCATGCAAAGGCCTCGCACGACTTGCCGACCAGATCCTAATAACGTACAAGTATAGCTGAAGGCATTCCGTGACCAAAGCAAGTTCTCTTTCTCCCGTTTCATCAGCAGTAGCCCAGGGTCGCTTAGTGTGTGGACAAACAGCCTCATACACATCAACAGGGCTTTGGGTCACCAGGCGGAGGCAGAATGATATATAGTGCAGCGCATTTAATGAGGTGAGGACCAGTGAACACATTTTAGAGTATTTCCATCCAATATTATAAAAATAAGGTTGCAGCACTCACAAGGTGAACTTTATTTGTGAGGCATCTTATTTCCCGACAGTGCCAGATGTGAGGCGTTTCTATACTGTTTTTAAAGTTAAGAACATTCTAGAGTACTGTTCTTAGTACACCATGGTGGCCCAGTGGAAGAACAATTACCTAGGGCTCTAAGGGTCTCCAACCATAATCAGGACTCACGTACAGCCACTCGTCCTAAGGCCCTTCTTGTGAACAGCAGCCAATTCCCCCTCACCTGCCAGCCAGGGCTCTGTTGGCCTAAATCAGCAGCCACCATCCTGGGGATGAGCTCCCGAGTACCACCCTATCTACTGACCTGAGTTCTAACCCAATCAAGCCTTGGCCTCTGCAGACCTGAGGGCACATTCTGACCTGACATTCTGATTCAAAACACTGGAGTCCTGTACCCAATCTGACCTTCACTGACCTCCGGGTTTACACTGAACCCAGATTTCTCCCTCGCTCTTCCTTGGGTCCAGATCCCTACGCTAAGCATTGCAGTTACAGCTGCCATCTGTACGAACCCCAACTGCACCCTTCCAGGTTTCTTAGGACTAGATAATGGAATCCTAGATGTGAGGCATGACCAAAGGTTTAAGTATTACATAAAATATCACATTACTACTTAAAGTTATTAGCATATTCGTAAGATGCTAGGGGTTCATTTCCTTTTATTATGTCTATTCTTATACGCTAAATATCCTCACCACGCTAAGACACTAATTTCAGTGAGAAAGTCTTGTTTTTGTTTCTTTATTTAAAGAATAAATTTAAAAAGCATATGATATGCTTTTAAATTGTTACTCTATCTTTGACTTCCAAATTAAGACATTCCTTTCTCAAATTGTGTCAGGGCAAGTAAGGGTCTACCACCAGAAATGTGCATTTGCTTTAAGATGCTTTTAATAGACTAGATGGGTGAGAAAACATTTGTTTTTATTCTGCAAAGTGTCGAGGGGGCTATTTTTAACCAAAAGATCTTCTATGAATACGCTGCTTTCACACTGCGGTGTTAGTGCTGACAGAATTATCTTGCCGAAAAGGAGAAGGGACACTGCTTCCCAGCACATGTGCGATGGCTATCCGCGGGGTCCCTCTGGTCCAGCACCATGTCCTTCTGTCACAAAACAGCTCCACCCCCTTCTTCCCCTCCAGTGCTCTTTAAAATGGGGACACTTTTAGCTTGTGGGTTTGTGTGAATTTCTTTAGTGATTTCCATCCTAGAACAAGTCGCCTATGTTACAGTCTATATATAGCACTTGGGGATTAGCACAGAATAAGATTCGGGGTCGGGGAAGGTAGAAGAGGGTAAAGAGGGGGTAAATGGTGATGGAAGGAGACGACTTGGGGTGGTGAACACAGTGTGAAATATACACAGTGTAAAATATACTCCATATAATATACAGATGATGTATTATCGAACTGTACACCTGAAACCTACGTAATTTTATTAACCAATGTCACCCCAATAAATTCAATAAAAAAGACCCAAAAAAAAAGAAGATTCAACATTGGGATAAAGTGCAGCTCCTGGAACTGGGGTGACATCATTTTACTGAGAACTGAAAATGAAAACATCTGCATGTGCTATTTTAAAGGAACTTTCTGAGCTACTGACTATTTCATTCATTTATGTCTATGCTTGAAACTTTACTTTGAGGATGTTAGGAATGCTGGAAATGGTGTCAGAATATTTCAGACACAAGAGGAAAACGACCACCCTCTCACCTGGCAATTTCCTGATGTTATCTCTAAGCAGCACCACACTAACAACATGGGCTTGGGTGGCTGTGAGCTCTGGGGCCTCCAGTTGTCCTCAGTTCCTGTGCTGTCCACACTACACCAGTTAAGGCGGCCCACACACCAAGAACTAGTTCACCCCAGCTGCTTCCTCTTATCCGCCTAATGTTTCGGGCACTGTGAGAGAATTCTCCATTGTTCCTGAATGGGAACTAATTTTTATTGTAGGCATACTATAGTTCCACGATTATATTGCGAACCTGTAAAAGGCAGTTGGCTTCTGCTTCCAATCTGCGTTTGAGGGGAGTCAAAAGCGGCTGCACATCAGAATCGCCGGTGGGAGGTGGGGGCGGAGACCCTGTCGTTAAATACCAACGATAGGGTCTCACCCTGGACTGATAAACCACAATATTCGGAATTGGTAGTTCTTACAAGCGTTCCAGATGATCCCAATATACGGTCAGGATGAGTCATACACTGGGGCTCACAATCTCTGGTCGTGGATATTAACTGTGGATGGGGGTGCATTGAGCTCTGGAGAAAAACAGTGTGGGTTTAAAATCTGATTCTGACTCTCAATTGCTCTGTGACCTTGAACAAGTTAGTTAGTTTTCTTCTAAAACACTATAGATACAGTATTTCTCAGAGTGTAATCTGGGAACCATTTTAACCAGAATCATCCTTGGGGAGTTTCTTTAAAATGCTGGGGTACGGATTTCCTGCAGACATGCGAGATCAGACTCTTATGGGCTCCAGGAATTTCATTTTTAAGAAGCTTCCCAGGCTGATACTAGTGCACTCTAAAACTTGAAAATAATCCCTCTAGGATGTATTAGATGTTTCCCTCGATGACAGTTGCCTCTTCCTACACTCATCTGTGGAGACCCTCTCTGATCACAATCTTGATATCAATAAAGAGGCAAGACTTACCTTCTCTGGTGGATGGTTAGTTATGAGGGCTGTAGCCCTTTCGGTAAATATGTTTGTTGAATACATATTTTCATATCCTGTTGCAACTTCCTCACCATCTCGAAAATCAAGAGCACATCGTGTGACATTGAGAGCATTGATAAATGCACAGCGTTCGTGGGAATAGTAATCTTCACTACCTAGGAGATATCCTACAGCAAGAATGGGAAATGAAAGTAGTCAGCATGGCATAAAACTTGTTAAACTAATGTTCCAGTATTTAATTGCCTAATGCAATTGATTACCCACGACAAAGCTAATCCGACGACAAGGTTAATCAGAGCACCATTTCTTAACATCTCTATATTTTCTAGCAGATGGCATTAAAGTGTAATTGTAAAAAAATTCAAATCCACTCCTCACTCAAGTCTTTATTTAGCACACAAGCTCTATCATGTAACTCTCAAAGTGGGTGATTCTAAGTAAATGCATTTTTAAAAAGTCAGGGTTCAAATTCAGTAAAGGTGATAACATCTTAATCTTTTAAAGCTATCTAATAGCTAAAATAGCATATGGTTAATGTGACTTGTTACAAGTATTTATTCTGAGGTGATCACATAAATGAATGCAAGAACCAAATAATATTGATATTGACCTTCAAAGACTGGCTTCAAGGTTATTTATAGAAGTGGCTCTAGGAGAAATCATCTTTAGTCAGACACTGACACCCACTGGTCAAAGACACAAACCTTTCCAAACGGAGGATTTCTAGACATAACAGGGCCAAATGATCAAACTAATGTGCAGCACTAAGATTAGATTTTTCTACCTATTGTGATCTCAATTTCACCCCAAATTTAAATGGCATTAACTGCCTATCTCATAATTTAGACTTAACCATGGAAGGAAATGAGTTTTCTCAACAAACAGTTGCTTCTGCAAATGTTCTACATTTTCCTAATATATTAAAACTGGAGGCCCATTGCACTAATTCATGCACAGGTGGGGTCCCTCAGCCTGGCTGGCGATCGGGGCTGATCGGGGCCCCTCTCGCCCAGTCCTGATCAGAGCCCATCAGGGCCGGCCGGCCGGAGCGGGACCACGGGAGGGTTCCAGGGCATGTCCAGCCCGACTTGCCCAGTCCCAATCGGCCAGACCCCAGCAGCAAGCTAACCTACCAGTTGGAGTGTTTGCCCCCTGGTGGGCAGTGCGCGTCATAGTGACTGATCGACCAATCAGTTGGACACTTAGCATATTTGCCTTTTATAAATAGAGATATGCTGTGCTGCATATTGTATGATGCCACTCATACAAAATATCCAGAATGGGCAAATCTACTAGAGACAAAAGCCTAGATTAGCGAGGTCACCTAGGGCTGGCGGGGTTGGGGGAAAATAGAGAGTGATTGCTAATGGGCATGGGATTTCTTTGGGGGTGTGATGGAAATGTTCTACAATTGAATTGTGAGGACAACCCTGTGAATGTATTAAAAATCACTGAGTTATACACCTTAATTGGGTGAATTGCATGACATGTGAATTACACCTTGATAAAGCTTTTAAAAAGAAATAAGCTGTGCTGGACTCTGAGCTATCTATCGCCTGACAGATACTGCTTATTAACCTTAAAACGAGGATGATAAATTGGCCTAGCCCTTTCCCCAGTCCTAAATGTTTTCTATAATCACAATTAAAAGCCTTACACAGCTTACACAATAAATTAATTCATTTTTTATTAATTTCCTCCTTTTCCATGATTCACTAATTCATGGTTCTGAATATAGTGAACAATGGTCTTAAGATAATGTTTTAAATGGTAATTTTTCTCCTACATATAAAACAGAAAGGGAAACCCAAAGGGTTTGCTAATTAATATGTAATAGAGAAAGGAATGTGTCCACAAAAATAGTTTCAGCCCCTGTATCTGTTCAGAGAGGGGTCATGGCATAGGGGTTCTATTTGGGGGTTTTATTAACTACTAGGTATCAGTCCTGCAGAAAATCACTTCGGATTTCTTATCCATAAATGTAAACTATTTTTATCATTTGGGAGAAAATATGCATAGAATATACTTGATTAAAAGAGGATGAACTACAAATATAAAAGAGATATTACAAATAGGATTCCAGAAATACAACTATTTATTCACATACTTGACCAAACTGACACCAACATCCATGTTACAATCCCATAGAGCTTCTCTCATAAGAATGATTCACAAATTTGAACTTACATGCCGAGCCTAAAGAAGATGGCAGCCTAGGCTTTTTGGGGGAAAAAGAGAAAATACTTTTTGAACATCTAAATCTCCGACGGCTCTATTTAACAGCATAATTGAGGTACTAGTGGCCCGGTGCATGAAATTCGTGCACAGAGGGGGGATTCCCTCAGCTCAGCCTGCACCCTCTCCAATCAGGGACCCCTTGGGGGATGTCCGGCAGTTGGACATCCCTCTCACAATCTGGGACCGCTGGCTCCTAATTGCTCACCTGCCTGCCTGCCTGATTGCCCCTAACTGCCTCTGCCTGCCTGCCTGACTGCCCCTAACTGCCCTCACCTGCTGGCCTGATCTCGCCCCCCAACTGCTCTCCCCTGCTAGCCTGGTCTCGCCCCCAACTGTGCTCCGCTGCCGGCCTGATCTTGCCCCCAACTGCCTCTACCTGCCTGATCTTGCCCCCAACTGCCCTCCCCTGCTGGCCTGATCTCGCCCCTAACTGCCTTACCCTGCAGGCCTGGTCGCCCCCAACGGCTCTCCCCTGCCAGCCTGATCTCACCCCCAACTGCCCTCCCCTGCTGGCCTGATCTCACCCCCAACTGCCCTCCCCTGCCAGCCAATTTGATTCTGATTGGTCGGTTTCTATGCCAGTCAGCATCAAAAGCTCCACCTCCTAGGCAGCCATTAGCTCCTCACAGTTGACCCAGATTTGGTTCTGACTGGTCAGTTTCTATGCCAGTCAGTGTCAAAAGCACCGCCTCCTAGGCAGCCATTGGTTCCTCACATTTCACCCAGATTTGGTTCTGATTGGTCGGTTTCTATGCCAGTCAGCATCTCTGGGCCTATCAATGGGGCCTGATCAGAAAAAGGGGGCTGATCAGCAGCCCCAGTGGAGGCCTGGAGAGAAATAGAGGCGTGGCTGCTGGCCAGACTGGGAGAGAAAGAGAGAGGCAAGTGCTGATCAAAAGCTGCCATAGAGGCAATGGATCAGTCCCTGCTTCTCTCTTCAGGCCTCTCTCTGGTGCTGATTCGCAGCCCCCTCAGCAGTTAGTGCTGGGGCACTGCACCTGCAGTGGAAGCACCATGGCAACCCAGTGCTGACTACAGGACTGACTTCTGGTTGGTTGAGCTTCGGTGGTTACCATTCGTTATGACCCAGGGTTTTTATATACCGTATTTTCCGGCGTATAAGACGACTGGGCGTATAGAAGATTTTCCTGGGTTAAAAAGTCGTCTTATACGCCGGAAAATACGGTAGGATAATTCACATATTATACAAGTCTCCCACTTAAGTAGATAATTCAATGGTGTGCAGTGTATTTGCAGAGTTTTGCAACCAGCCCCATAATTATCTGACTGCTTTTTACAGAACATCAGGAGCATAACAGTGATGGCAGCTGCATGTCATTACCCCTTCCTTATTTGCAAGTCTCCAATCCATAGGAATGTGAGATCTGTCTGTCCATCTAAGCCCTGAATTTCTAAATATGTAACTTGTTTTTAATAAATTTTTAAAAAATATCCATAGTTTTTCTCTTCTTACAGTATAGGTACTGATCCATATTTTAGCAAAGACCGGACTGAAAAATTTCAAAGGGTGTACAGGCTATTTTTTCTTTTAGAATTTCCGAAAAGACAGAGGTCTTACATCCAGTATGATCTTGAACAGCTATTTAAGGATACTCAGGATGTGTCCAGTTCACGCACAGAGAATGCCATGATTGACTAGTGATGTCTGCTAGAGAACCTGGATGGCGCGGGGCACACAGGGTCTCACGTCTGAGGTCCTTGCAGCTCAACTTTAATCCTGATCCAACAAGCGCTACAAAGGTACATACTTCGACTGCATTGTTTGGGCCCCATGAAATCACTTTTACTGAAATGCACTTCGGTGCTCTGGCCCCAGCTTGAATAAGAGAAAATGCCTCAGGAAACATCTGTAAGAAAACCACCACTTTATTACTAAAATGATGTCTTTGAGGACGCTCTCCACCTTACCTTCTCCCAAAGGAGGAATTTCTCTCAGGTCTAAGAGCCAGAAAATGCTTTACTCTTCCTGAACATCTGGTTTCCATTTATCTTATAAATAATGTGACTCTTATAGACTTACCCTTTTTTTCTTTTGCTTTGGACATAAAATATTTCAACTCTCAGAGTTGAATGTGAAGCCCACCTACAACCATGCAATCGTTTTCTTAATTTTGTGCCAAGCAACTGTTCCATCTTTTTCTATTTGACCTAATTTTTTATTCTACTTATTTGTAAATGTTTTATGCTGAAATATGTATTCTTTTTCAGATATGGCAAGTTGAAAATAAATGAATATGTAAAAAGGGAAGTAGGTAGCGAAATAGCTAGATAGAAAGATAGAGCAGTATGAAAAAGAACCTGGCAAAGATATATAGCCATTGTCAAAATAAACAGGTTGTTAATTAAGATGGCTCTCAACAGAGGGCACATTTAAAAACAAACTTTAGGTTTCATGTTAGTTATTATACGTTTCTCAAGTTCATAAGATACTTACAATTTCTTATTATCCTTCCTATTACTATCTGTACTTTTCCTCAGATTTTATTTTTTTATCTATTTTCCCCAATCTAGTGATTTCAAAAACAGATCTCTAAGAAGAATGCCAATAGAAAAGAATCTTCACCATCTTAAAAACAAAACAAACAAAAAAAAAAAACACCTCTAAACACAGCTCACAGGGAGAAAAAAATACTCCACACCTTTGTGAAGGAAATATTCTTGTATTGGGTTTTGCTTGCAATTTAAAAAAAATCGTTCTGTAACCCCTTTTGGTAGTAAGGTTCTCTAAGAGTACAATGGTCTGGGATGTGAAGGTAGCAAATTTTCCAAAGGCTCCAACATGGCATTAAGTAACCTGGCAAAGGAAACTGCCTCCCCGTGGGGTCATGAGCCACGGTTATGGAGGTGTCATTAGACAGTGGCCCCACGGTGGTGCTGACTGGCTCACTCTGTGTTCAAGTTTCCAGTTATAGTATTTCATTCGATTACACGTGGGTGTGTTTTATGAGATGGCTGCAGTCTGAGTTGTTAAAGCAACATGTGCATTTCCATTACCAAAGTAGGTATCAAATCCTCGGCGGGTTGGAAGGCATTCTTTCCGGTACATTCCCAGGTGCCACTTTCCGACCATATGGGTAGTGTAGCCTGCTTCTTTTAGGAGCTGGGGCAGGAGTTTTTCATCTAGAGGAACGCAGCTGGGCTGACAGGCCCAGATTATTTGGTGCTGTAAACCCGTGTGGATCTTAAAGAGATAAACAAAATTATGAATTAATGGTGTTGAAATATTCTGAACAAGCAGATTAAATGGTTGCCCAATTTATTGGACACATCAGCAGTACAGGAATGTTTCTGTATTCCTGCACTGGCTTAATGCTATTTTGTTTTTAAATCCTAACCGAGGACACAATTTTTTTAATGATTTGAGAGAGAAAAGACATTGATGTGAGAGAGAAACATCGATCCGTCACCTCCCATACGCCCCAACCGGGGATGGAACCTGAAGCTTAGAGATGTGCCCTGATGGGGAATCAAACCCACCACCCTTTGGTGTATAGGATAACCCCTCCCCCAGCACTAGCTCAACCACATCAGCCAGGGCTGGCTTAAAGCTATTTTTGAAGGCACCTTACTCACTTAGTCAAATAAGTTAATGGACATAAAAAGAAATTGAAAAAAATAAGTAAAAGCACTCTAACAATCATTAGATATTGTTAATAAACATTTATCAAGACACTATATTAGAAACCATTAACTTAAGTTTTCACTTCCTATCTCAAAAAGGTAGCCATAATAAGAGGTATGGACCTATCAAGAAAAAGTGTTCCAATATCCATACACACGAGAAGTTAGTGTTTAATTAGAAGGAGCTTCTGTAGAAATATACCATCTTCCAAAACTGAATAAAAAAGAAACAGAAAATATGAACAAACTGATTGCAACCAATTAAATCAAAGCAGAAGAAGAAAAAAAAAAAAAAAACTTCCAACAAACAAAAGTCCTGGACCAGATGGCTTCACACATGAATTTTGTCAAACATTCAAAGAAGAACTAACACCTATCTCAAACTATTCCAAAAAAGTCAATAGCAGAGAAGACTCCCAGACTCATTTTATAAGGCCAATACTATCCTAATTCTAAAACCAGATAAAGACATTACAAAGAAAGAAAATTATAGGCCAATAACCCTGATGAATATAGATGAAAAAATCCTCAAACAAAATATTAGCAAATCAAATTCAGCAATGCATTAAAAACACTATATCAAGTGGGATTTATTCCTAGGATGCAAGGTTGGTACAATATCATCAAATCAGTTAACATGATACACAACAAAAACAAAATGAAGACTAAAAATCATATGATTATATCAATAGATACAGAAAAAGCATTTGATAAAATCCAGCACCTATTTATGATAAAACTTTCAGCACAGTGGGAACAAAGGTAACATACCTCAACATAATAAAGGCCATCCTATATAATAAATAGGCAATATGCAAATTGGCCCTCACGCCCTCACAAGATGGCTGCCTATGACCAGGTCGGCAGTGGGGTTAGTGAGGGACGACCAAACGACTGAACAAGCAGGATGCATGGAGCGACCAGGCCTGCACAGGGTTAGTGAGGGACGACCAAACGACTGAACAAGCAGACCGCGTGGCGTGACCAGGCTGGCAGGGGGGTTAGTGAGGGACGACCAAACGACTGAACAAGCAGGCCGCGTGGCGTGACCAGGCTGGCAGGGGGGTTAGTGAGGGACGACCAAACAACTGAACAAGCAGGCTGCGTGGGTCGACCAGGCTGGCAGGGGGGTTAGTGAAGGACGACCAAACAACTGAACAAGCAGGCTGCGTGGGGCGACCAGGCCAGCACGGGGGTTAATGAGTGACGACCAAACGACTGAACAAGCAGGATGCGTGGAGCGACCAGGCCGGCAGGGGGGTTTGTGAGGGATGACCAAACAAATGAACAGCAGGCTACGTGAGGCGACCAGGCCAGCATGGCGGTTAGTGAGGGATGACCAAACAACTGAACAGCAGGCTGCGTGGGGCGACCAGGCCAGCATGGCGGTTAGTGAGGGATGACCAAACAACTGAACAGCAGGCTGTGTGGGGCGACCAGGCCAGCAGGGGGGGGCAATTAGGGGCAACCAGGACAGCAGAGGGGGCCAGTTGGGGGCGACCAGGCCGGTGGGGGCGCAATAAGGGGTGACCAGGCCAGCGGGGGGAGGGGCAGTTAGGAGCGACCAGGCCGGCAGAGAGGGGGCAGTTGGGGGTGACCTGGACGGCAGGGGGGCAGTTAGGGGCAATCAGGCCGGCATGCAGGGCAGTGAGGGGCGATCAGGCCGGCAGGGGGTGGGGGACAGGCAGTTAGGGGCAACCAGGCAGGCAGGCAGGTGAGCGATTAGGAGACAGCGGGCCAAGATTGTGAGAGGAATGTTCAACTGCCAGTTTAGGCCCGGTCCCTGGGGTTGGGCCGAAACCAGCAGTCAGACATCCCCCAATGGGTCCCGAATTGGAGAGGGTGCAGGCTGGGCTGAGGGGACACCTCCCCCATGCACAAATTTCATGCACCGGGCCTCTAGTATATAACCCACAGCTAATATCATACTCCACAGGGAAAAACTAAAAATGTTTCCATTAAAATCAGGAACAAGACAGAATGTACACTTTCACCACTCTTATTCAACACTAGAGGCCCGGTGCATGAAATCCGTGCACAGGTAGGGTCCCTAGGCCTGGCCAGCAATCAGGGCTGATCTGCAGGATGACCGGTGGGGTGATCGGGGGGGGCCCCTGCTGGCATCCGCCTTGGCCGGCCTGATGCCACCTGCTTGCCAGTCCCGCCCCCACCGCCAATCACCACCCTGTGCAGGGCAATTGGGGGGCAACCAGCGGAGCGATCTGGGGGTCCCCGCTGGCACCCGCCTTGGCTGGCCTGGGGGCAGCTCCTGCATTGATTGTCTGCCCCCTGGTGGTCAGTGCACATCATAGTAACTGGTCGTTCCACCGTTTGGTCTATTTGCATAATAGGCTTTTATTATATAGAATAGTACTAGAAGTCCTAGCTACAGGATTCAGACAAGAAGAAAAACAGCTCTAACCAGTTTGGCTCAGTGGATAGAGCATCGGCCTGCAGACTGAAGGGTCCCAGGTTCGATTCTGGTCAAGGGCATGTACCTTGGTTGCAGGCACAACCCTAGTAGGGTGTGTGCAGGAGGCAGCTGATTGATGTTTCTCTCTCATCGATGTTTCTAACAATCTATCCCTCTCCCTTCCTCTCTGTAAAAAAATCAATAAAATATTTTTTTTAAAAAGAAGAAAAAACAAAAAGCACCCAAATGGGAAAGGAAGAAGTAAAACTGTCATTATTTGCAGATAGCATGATACTGTATATAGAGAACCCTAAAGATTCCACCAAAAACTACTAGGACTGATAAATAAATTTAGTTAAGTAGCAGGATACAAAATAAATATTCAGAAATTGGTTGCACTTTTATACACTGTGCCGTGCTCAGCATGGCCAGGGGTGAACCTGAGGGGGGTGTGGTGAAGGATTAAAGAAGACAGACAAGAGAATAAAGCTGGGGCTAGGTGGGATGCTGCTCTCAGATGGAAAGACAGTGCCACAGCTTACAAGCCGATTCTTTATTTTATAGCCAGATTCCATGAGGCAAAGTAAGGGTGTGGTCAAGATGTTTACAATGTTCTTGAGGGTTTCGAATCTAAATCTACTCAATTACATGCACCTGAACTCTATCAAGCTTTGTTTTGGCAGCACTTGCTGCACCTCCTGCAGCCTACCTCACTTAGGCAGCCTACCTGCAGCCACCTAGGACCACAGGTTCGGACTATAAGGTCAAACTTACAACTACAGCCTTTGACTATAATTGTGCTGGGAGGGCTTTGCCTTCCAAGCTGGGACTTACACGTGGCTTTGCCATAAGAGGACCGTGCCCTCTCAGTCCAAGGTTTGAACCTGTCCAAACGCTGTAGCCACTCTCCACAATACACCAATAAAGCAAACTATCAAAAAGGGAAACTAAGAAAACAATCCCAGCCCTAGCCAGTTTTCTCAATGGTTAGAACTCTGGGCCCCATCCCCCCCCCCCCCCCCCCGCAACCAAATGAAGGGTCACAGGTTCAATTCTGGTAAAGGGCATATTCTTGGTTGCAAGCTTGATCCCTGGCCCCAGTTGGGCCGCATGCAAGAGCAACCAATTGATGCATCTCTCTCACATTGATGTTTCTCTCCCTCTGTCTCTCCCCCTAGCTTCTACTCTCTCTAAAAAGCAATGGGAAAAAAATCCTCCTCAGAGAACCAAGATGGCAGCATAGGCAAACGCCTATACTACTGCCTCCCACAACCACATCAAAATTACAACTAAAATACAGAACAACCATCATCCAGAACCACCGGAAAGCTGGCTGAATGGAAGTCTACAACTAGAGAAGTAAAGAAGAAAGCACCCAGAGACTGGTAGGAGGTGGGAAGCGAGGAATAGGCTAGTCCAAGCACCCAAGTGTGCCACTTCTTTAATCGGGAGATCGCCTCTGCAGAGGCCGCCTGGAGGAGCTAGGGGTCCCTGCCCCACACCAGATGCCCAGCCCAGGCTCCCAGAGTTGGGAAAAGAAGCCCCACGGGCAGTAAGAACTACGGGCTGTAAAAACCAGTGGGGATTTGGGCTCAGTGACACACAGGCTGCTGGAGACCCAGCTGCTCCTCTTAAAAGGCCGGCACCACGAACTGAACTTACAAGCTCCCACTTCTTCTGAGCTCCAGTGCTGGGCGAGGCTCTGGGGGACCCAGACACATACGAGGAGAAACTGGATTGTCTGGCACCGGGGCAGGAACTCTTGAGGGGGGAAGGGCAGCTTTCTTCCAGATGGAGGTGCTCTCAGTGGTCATTGTTCCTGTGCTGGGACCTCCCCAGTACAGGGCTGACTGACAGCCATTTCTGTTTGCTCCACCCTGGTGAATCCCTGAGACTCCGCCCCACCTAATTTACAACTCCACCCAAGCTGCGCTCAATGGCTTTTACATATGAATGGCCTGTCCTTTCTCAGGCTAAAAGCCTGTCAAACAAGCTGCAGCTGGGTCAGGGAGCCCCAAACCTATCAATAAAAGGCCCAAGACCCTGCACCAGCACCAGCCTGCCTTGCTTCACAGCTGGGCCTTGTCTGGGCACTGCCAAACCCAATACAAAGAAGAGGAAATCTGCAGATCTCTCTGTAGCTCCTGCTGGGTGGCCCCAGGCACTGGCTGACTTTGCACCTCCTTGGAGATCCAAGAGCCAGTGTACCAGTGCTCAGTGTGAGACCATACCAGATTACAACTCTTCACATCCATAAGTGACACACTCAAGGGGCAGACTCAGTGAGCACAAAAGCCCCACTGAAGCAAGTCCTGCCCATAAGGGTGTCTCCTGTACAGCAGCTCTCCCACTGTAGTCACAGCTGGTCCCCACAGCCAACTGGCCCAGAGGTCAGTTCCTCCCAGTGACACCAACAGCAATCAAGGCTCAACTACAACAAGACTGTGAACAGAGCCCACAAAGAGGTACACCTAGAATGTGATTGGGAAGGCTGAGCCACTGGGCCCTATAGGACACCTACTACACAAGGCCACTCTATCAACTCAAGGAGACTTAGCAGCTACCCAATACACAGAAACAAACACAGGGAAGCAGCCAAAATGCGGAGACAAAGAAACATGTCACAAATGAAAGAAATAGAAGAAAGCAAACTACTGGATATATATCTAAATTCGTGCACTGGGCCTCTAGTATTGTAATAACTATGCATGGTGCCAGGAAGTACTGGAAATATCGCGGGGAACAATTTGTAAGGTATGTGCTTATCTAACCACTATGAAATACACCTGACACTAATACGATATAGAATGTAAAGTGTAACTGAAAAAAAAAGGACTAAAGCCAAATTTGATATAAAAAAAAAGGAGCTTCCAAAATCTTTCAAGAGTTGGTGATTTTTATATAACAAATACTTATTTGCATTTCTTATTCCACTTTATGTAAACCATTAATTTCAAAAGACCAACTTTTCCTTAGAAAAGAAAGCAGCCATTTGACCCACAGGTTGGGAATGGCTCACACAGGTATGTCCAGGGTGCAGGGACCACACATCAGCTAGCCGTTAAGAAATGATCACTTGTTGAATCTTGGTATAATATAAAATAGAATATACACAATTGTATAAAAAGGCTATTAAATTAACCCTCTCTTCTCCTACACATCTGTGTGAGGCTGGACATTCTTCACCAACTTTTACCCAAACAATCCTATCTAATAAAAGGGTAATATGCAAATTAACCATCACTCCGTCACAAAGATGGAGGTGCCCATAGCCACAAGATGGCGGCACCCAGTCCTCTCAGCCCCGCTGGAGTCCCCCAGTCCCGGGGGGGGGGGGGGGGGCTGCTGCTGAGAGCGGGCAGTGTGAGCTGCCTGGCGGAATGCTTGCTTCATCACCGCGGCGACGAGGCAAGCGTTCTGTGCCCAGCCGCGGATGGGCCTCTGGGCCTCGGAGAGCCTCTGGGCAGCGGGCACGGAGTGGCCAGGCCCTGCAGATAGCTACTGGCGCATAGATTCGTGTGCAGGGAGACTAGTATATCACAACAGATTGAATGCAGAAACAGGTGTAACAATCTAGCCATCTTCTATGAATAGAAGACATGTACACAAATATAAACAATGTCACCTTTCTCATGTAATTCTTTTGTTTTGGAAAACAAAGTTATCTTTCATAAGTTATTTATGTTAACATCTAAGTTTCTGATACATGTAACTTTTGAAAGATATAACCCTCATAAACATAAGCTCTTTGGGGCTTCAATAATTTTTAAGCACATACATTGGTACTAAAACCTCAAGTGAAAAAGTTTGATAATGGATGCTATGATGCCCCGGGGGCTTCCCTCCTTGCCTGCTCGTATGAAGTGGGGCTGGGGTCTCACATTCAGCTCGGCACTGGGCACTCCTGATTTCTCCAGGACAAGTGGGGCTCTGGGGACACTGAAGGTTGGCAGAGCCAGTTCTCAACCCAGGCCAAGACTCTCTGGCACCTCCATCAGCTATCAGGTGAGTAACAAGCAATCCTATCTAATAAAAGAGTAATATGCAAATTGACTGTACCTCTGCTACACAAGCCACACCCACAAGCCAATCAGTAGCAAGTATGCAAATTAACCCAACCAAGATGGCTGCAGCCACGGAGCGAGCAGGAGGCCTGGGTTTCCCCGGCAATGGAGGAAGCAAACTTCCTGCACATCCTGGCCGGCCCAGGTCTCTGCTCAAGGCTACAAAGTTTCAATTATAGAAGATAAATAAATCCCAACAAAAATGGCTGCGGCCATGGAGTGAGCAGGAGGCTTGGGTTTCCCCGGCGATGGAGGAAGCCAAACTTCCTGGCCGGCCCTGGCCTCTGCTCAGGGCTACAAAGTTTCAATTATAGAAGATAAATAAATCCCAGATCCCAGGGCCTCCTCTTGGGTTGAAGGGGGGTGTGGCCGGCCTGCAAACCACCACAGGCCCCTTGCCCAGGCCGCCCCATGCCCCAAGGGAACCCCCACCCTGATCCAGGACACCCTTCAGGGCAAACCAGCTGGCCCCCACCCGTGCACCAGGCCTCTATCCGATCTAATAAAAGAGTAATATGCAAATTGACCATCACTCCAACAAACAAGATGGCTGCCCCCATGTGGTCAAAGATGGCTGCCCCCATGTGGACACAAGATGGCCACCACAAGATGGCCAGCAGGGGAGGGAAGTTGGGAGGGATCAGGCCTGCAGGGGAGGGCAGTTGTGGGCGATCAGGCCAGCAGGGGAGGGGAGTTGGGAGGGACCAGGCCTGCAAGGGAGGGCAGTTGGGGGTGATCAAGTCTGCAGGGGAGGGCAGTTAGGGGTGACCAGGCCAGCAGAGGAGGGAAGTTGGGGGTGACCGGGCCTGCAGGGAAGGGCAGTTGGGGGGACCCAGGCCTGCAGGGGAGAGCAGTTGGAGGGGACCAGGCCTGCAGGGGAGGGCAGTTAGGGGCAATCAGGCTGCCAGGGGAGCAGTTAGGCATCAATCAGGCTGGCAGGGGAGTGGTTAGGGGGTGATCAGGCTTGCAGGCAGAAGTGGTTAGGGGCAATTAGGAAGGCAGGCAGGCAAGCAGTAGGGAGCCAGCAGTCTCCAGATTGGAGAGGGTGCAGGCTGGGCTGAGGGACACACACACACACACACACACACACACACACACACCCCGTGCACGAATTTCGTGCACCGGACCTCTAGTCTATATATATAACAGGCTAAGCTGACCGGCCAGTAGGTATGATGCGCACTGACCACCAGGGGGCAGACGGTAAATGCAAGAGCTGCCGAGCTGCGTGACTTGGCAGCAGCGGTTCTCGGGTGAAGCACCCCGGAACCAGAGAGGAGGGAGCCCGATTCTGAGATGCGTCACCCGAGAACCTCCCTCTCGCAATCCAGGACCCCTCAGGGGATGCTGGAAAGCCGGTTTCGGCCCCATCCCCGCAGGCCAGGCTGAGGGACCCCACCTGCCAGAGGGACCAAGATCACTCCGCAGATGCCCTTCGAGCCACGGCACCACCCCAGGTGCGGCCGGCCGGGGAGGGACCATGGGAGGTTGGCTCTAGGGCATGTCCAGCCCATCTCACCCAGTCCTGCCCTGCCAGCCACCTTCTAGTTCATTTCCTTTCAATGTGCACAAAACCGTGCACCAGGGAACTAGTAATTAATAAAAGGTAAAAACCAAAATATGTTTGCAAATGATTTACTTCCTTTTATTAAAGAATAGCACAAAACTCTTATCATCAAGCACATACTAAACACACAACAGTTACCATGGTAATAACTTAAGCATCGTTGAAACAGATCACACCCTCTCACCTGGAGGAGCTGGGTGGCATTGTAGAGAACATGCACTAAGACTGGGCCTGCCCCAGGAGTGCGGTGTGGTGCGTGCGAACTTCAGGTGGTAACTGGAGCTCAGGTATATGGCTCTGCTGGTACTGCTGGGTGCTGGCATCATTGCTTTCCTCAGGGTCAAATACTCCCACCAGACAGATTCACAGAGCTTTGTCACTTTGTTTTAAATACACAGCAATCAACAGATACAACATAGAGACCAAACAAAAACCAAGCCCTTTCAAACTCACAATCTTTGCCCCCTAATTTATTATAAGCTACTTACTATTAAATAGCATTCTCATAAGCTTGGATATTGTTTCAAATTTCATTGTTTTGGTGTGTCTTTCCAGAGTCAGAAGTGCACCTGCTATTGCTTGATTTCATAATACCTTTCTATACCCTCCTAAGAGAACCTGAGGAATAACTTAAGTGTTAAGGTAAAGTGGGTTTATTTGGACGGTGATGGATACGTTTGCTATCCTGTTTGTGGTGACAGTTTCCCAGGTATATACATATCAAAATGTATCATATTGTATGCTTTATTTTTTTAAATTTATTTTACTGATTTTTTACAGACAGGAAGGGAGATAGTTAGAAACATCGATGAGAGATAAACATTGATCAGCTGCCTCCTGCACACCCTCTACTGGGGATGTGTCCACAACCAAGGTACATGCCCTTGACCAGAATCGAACCTGAGACTCTTCACTCCGCAGGCCGACATTCTATCCACTGAGCCAAACCGGCTAGGGCATATTGTATGCTTTAAATATGTGCAGTTTATTTTATATGTCAACCTTACCTCAAAAATCCACTTAAAAATAAAAGTGAGTTTAAGTGTTCCAGTGAGATTTTTTTTTTTAAATCCTCACCCGAGGATATTTTTTCCCATTGATTTGCAGAGAGAATGGAAAGGAGGGCAGAAGAAAAAGAGGGGGGGGGGGGGAGGGAGGAGAAATATCGATGTGAGAGAGTCACACAGATGGGTTATTTCCCACACACAGCCCAGGTCTGGGAATTGAACCTGCAACCCAGGTACTCGCCCTTGACCAGGAATTGAAGCCTCAACCCCTTGGTGCGCAGGCTGATGCTCTAACCGCTGAGAAACACTAGCCAGGGCCGTTCCAGTGGGATGTGTACGTCTCTCCTGGAAATAACTGATACCTACTGTGGGGTATGTGGCCGATGCCTTCCATCTGCCCTCCAAATCCACATTCTGCCTCTGTCCTGCTCTCCACCTGGGAAGCTGGCCTGTGGGGACCACATCAAAGGACTCTCTTACCTCCTGCTGCTGACTGGGCTCAGCCCGGGGAGCCCTGACAGGAGCCTGGAGGCCAGGAAGCGATGAGAGGCCGGGGGCCGCCAGGCTCTCTACTGCCGGCCTTTCTGCTCCACAAGTCGCTCTCCTAGGTCCCGGAGGGTGCCTTTCCTTTCCTTCCTTTGGTTCTAGGGGTAGAAATAGCTCCACTGGGCTATACACTAGCCCTCCCACCCCCTCATACATTCACACCTTTTAAATAGTCCTTTTGTACATAAAACCCCCTACAGCATTTTAATTTGCATGTGTCATCCCTTCCAGCTGGGATTGTGAATGATAAGGACATTACAATAACCATGGTGAGAAAGGGAAACATTTCTCTCAAACCACACACACACACACACACACACACACACACACACACACACACACACACCAGATCACAGAAGGATCCTGTCTGTCCGTCTATGGTTAATGCTAGAAGTTTATCAACAGAAAATTAATCCTGGGTTCAAAAATTTCATAACATATACCAATTGGCAACAGAGCAGGGTAATGAAAGATAATATTTTATGGAATTCAAAAGGCCCAGTGGAGATAAAGGCTGTGTGCAAGTTTCTCACACGGAACGCTCATCCATCACAGGCAGAGAATGAACTCTGACGGCTGTGTGGCAGGACCAAGGGGTGCAGTGCGATCCGGTTTCCTGGGCCACAGGCACCAAGCCAGGTGGTCAGCCGAAGCCTGCTTCTATTACCTGCAATCATATGGGGCAGGGAATTTGTTCCTTTCGGTTCCTGAGAATTTATTTGACAGCGTTTTTATGGCATTACTGGGAGTGGAAGCCAAAATCTGGATGACAGCCAAAAAACATGTTTTGGGTCTGTGCGAACACTATTTGAAGTAAGGAAGCCATAATGTGTAGAGAAGCAGTAAACAGGCAAATGCTAAGCTGGTTCCAACCCAGCACTTCCGTTTAGCACAGAATTATAGAGCCACACCATGCTTCTTGGGGCAGGATGATAACAGCGCACCAAGAAGAATGAAAAGAAAAAAACGAACACCCTCCTTCTAAATGCTACAGCATCTAAAACAATTCGGTTCTAACACCCATCTTCAATGAGAGGATGTGTAAATGGAGAGGGTCCTATAGTTAATACATGAAAGTTCAGAGGGGTTTAGTCTCTCTCTCTACCATGGGTAGCTGCCCCTTCTTCATTAAACCAAATCCTCTCTCAAAAACCAGCTTCTCCTAGCCCTAGCTGGGTTGCTCAGGGGATAGAGCGTTGGCCTGTGGACTGAAGGGTCCCAGGTTCGATCCCCAGTAGGGGGCATGCAGGAGGCAGCTGATCAATGATTCTCTCTCATCACTGATAATTCTATCTCTCTCTACCTCTCCCTTCCTTTCTGAAATCAATAAAAATATATTTAAAACAACAACAACAACCAGCTTCTCCTAAAATTTTAGTTGACCATCAAGATTCCCTCTGCAAAGGCCAAGGGTTTGCAAATTTAGGGAAGGACCTGGCTTGTCTCTGGGTTCTTTCTGTGAGATAACCAACGAGAAATCCTTGTTTACATGTTCTGTGGCACATAAAAATTCTTTTGACCCTGTGGGTTATCCTGTCCTCTGCAGACTTAAGAAAATACGAGCAGTGTAGTCTCATGAGCTTAAAAGAGAAAAACGAATCTCCTGGACCCAATCTTTTGGATGAGGAGCGGAAGAGACGAGGCAGTTTCCACATCAGAATCTCTTACAATCCCTCCTTCAGAGGTCCAGGCAGTCTACTGATTAATTACCTATCTGGAAGCTCAAAGCACAATATTTCAGCTACACTTACAATAAACTCTCCCGGGGACTAGATGAACCTCCACCACACACGTGACAATGAATGCTCTCTCCTCACCTCCACCGTGCTGAGATAACATCCAGCTGAACAGAATGAAGGTTCTGTCCTGTCAGTGTGACTTGTGCAAGATGAACTCATACCCTCATTGCACCTGTGTATTTGTGCAACACCCCCTGCCACACGATCTGAAAATTCAGAAAAAGGGGCAAGCTCCCCCGCTCCACTTTACACAACAGGGAGCTTAGAGGGAAGCTTCGTGACTGGAACCTATCACAGAACAGGAGTTCAGGAAATCCAGCCTGTGCCGTGGCCAGTACACTAGACCACTCTCGCCACCTGAGGGTTTATTCCTGGAGATGCCCTTCGGAACCAGTGGGTGGTGGAGAATCTGCTCCCTCCCCCCTTAAGCCTGCTAAAAAGCGGTCAGCTGCCCGGGCTGCTGAAGCCAAGAGCTACAGACACACATTATGTGCGCTGGGGGCCTGGCTTTGCCATCTGGCCTGGTCCTGCAGAACTCAGGCTGCAGAACTGGCTGGTGTCACTGACAGCTTTAAGGGTCTATTTATTTTGGTGTCGATTAGCAAAGAGTAAAAAATCTCTGACTAAACCCACAAAGGGATGTTGTTTGCAAAAAGAATAAACAAGGCAAAAACTGTTTTCAGTGCCTTCCTCTGTTTAAATAATGAATCCGGCCAAAAGCCCAAAATGAAAAGGGAGGAAAATATAGAAGAAAAATAATTTTTAGTAAAGTGATATGATTAAGGAAACAAAAACAAAGAGATTACCAGACAGGAACAGTTTACACTCAAAGGGATTCTTCAAATAACTTCAAAAATCAACCAACAACAAAAAACAAACCCACCCATAAGTCAATGGGTCATATTCCACTCAGCCCCACACTTATTTATTTCCTCGTTTCCAATTACTTGGGAAGTAAAATATGGAATTAGTCATCTAAAATATCATCGATACTTATAGACTGAGGTCTCCAGATGCCCTTTGCCTTCTGAGAACGCCTCGGGACTCTCAAGGACGCCTGGCTTCAGGGAAAACAAAAGACACGTCGGAGCAAGTCACCCAGGGCCCCGCTTCGGAGCCCTGATGTCGTTTCAGTAAGCGGCCATCTTGCTTGTTACTATGGACCTAATGCAGTGATGGCGAACCTATGACACGCGTGTCAGCACTGACACATGTAGCCATTTCTGATGACACGCGGCCGCTGAGGCGGCCGCATGCCGAGGATGAAACATTTGCTGCTCCTGAGGATGAAACATTTGCGACTAGAGTCTTGGAGTTAGTTTTTTCCTCAAAGTGACACACTACCCAAGTTATGCTCAGTTTTTTGGCGAAGTTTGACACACCAAGCTCAAAAGGTTGCCCATCACTGACCTAATGCATCCTTCTTCCTCCCGGCAGAGTCAGGAATGAAGACTAATGAGTGCTTTCCCTGCGGAGGCACCGATGGCCTCTGGACTACAGGGTCCTCTTCTCTCTCTCCTTGGATGCCTTGGCCGGGTCCTAAGAACACTCCCAATTTGTGCCATGCAGCCTTCCCCAAGCACTCCACCCATTTCTTCCAGCTCTTTTCTCCTCTTTCCACTCTTTTCTTCCCCATATTTATTGCCCTGTATACAAAGAATGCATTGTGATTCCTTTTCTAATCTTAGAGTCCAGGAGAGAACTGACCAGGGACAGGAATCCACAGAGAGGCAAGCATGTGGAAGGGTGATAAACAATGGCAGGCGGGGCACAGAGAACAGCGAGGAAAAGCAGCAGGGAGATGAGGCATCCTTGGGCAGAACTCCCGTCTCCTTTCCAAGCCACACAGTAGGCAGTACCCAATCCTAGTTGCAGCCATGGGTCTTATCTGCGCACTTTCTTAAAACAGACTTGAAGCAAAAGTTAAAAAATTACCCACAGTGCTCTGCACAGCCTCCTTCCTTATATTTTCTGTCCAAGGTTCTGCTTCAGGGGTGAGTGAAAAGCTGTGAAAGTGTCTTGTCTGTTTATCGATGTGATTAAGAGAAATGTGGCTTGGGTCCCTTAAGAATGAAACCTTGGTGTCATCTTTTATTGCTTCTATTCTCTGCCAAGGTTTATAGAGTTCTGGTGGAGTGGTCCCCTCAGTGCCCAAGGTAAGAATGTTCCCAGGTGAGGACCAAAGTCACTTGACTTTTTTCCCAAAAGGAAGTGTTTCCACTAAGGCCTACCACTTTCATTACCCTTTAATCTTTATAATTTTTTAAAAAGGAAGCAAGGGCATTAGAAACGACTTGTCAACCCTAAGCAGTTAAGACAGTGAGCTCCTTCAGGGCACATTCATTCATTTAGTTGTTCAACACTGAGTGCTTCTCTAGGCCAGAGATAAGCAAGGCAATCGAGGGGAGAAGTCCGAGCTGAGAACAAAACAACAACAACCACGCTTTAAAAGTGTACTAGTGCAGCAATATAATGAATAGTTTGTACTGAATAAGGTCAATTTGTAAGAATATGCAAATTTAGTATTTTCGAGTCTTCAACTTGAACTACAAGCATTATACAAATTCTATTAGAAAAGCTGAAAGACTTATTTGTTTATTTAACCACTTTTATAAACATCTTTATTACATGTGTTATTTTATTGAAATACAAGAGGCCCAGTGCACGAATTCGTGCACAGGTGGGGTACGGCCAGCCCGGTCCCAATCGGGGCAGATTGGGGCTGGACCTGTTGGGAGGAGACAACAGGAGGTTGGCTGGTGGGCCTGCCCTGATCCAGGCCCAATTAGGGCCCAATTGGCCCAATAGGGGGTGGGGGGGGGGTGGATCAGGGGAGGGGCCAGCTGTGGGGAGGGGCGGTGGGCTGTGGGCCGGCCAGCCCCACCCTCAAATGGGGTGGAGGGGGCCGATTGGGGCCAGCGGCCTGGGGGAGGGGCCATGGGTGGCTGGCCAGCTGGTTCTGCTCCTGATTGGAGTGGGGGGGCCAATCAGAGGCGGAGCTGACTGGGGGGAGAGGCCTTGGGCCGATTGGGGTGGGGCTGGGCAGGGGAGGGGGCTGCAGGAGGTTGGCCGGCCATCCCCACTCCTTATTGGGGTGGGACGGTGATCAGAGGCAGGGTCAGCCAGGGTGAGGGGCTGCAGGCCGATGGGGGCAGTGGGTGCCCATTGGAGGTGGGGCCGGGTAGGGAGAGGGGCTGCGGGAGGTGGACTGACCGGCCCAATCCCCGATCGGGCCAGTTCGCTGGCCGCAGTGGGCGTCATAGTGACCGGTCGTTCAGGTCGTTGTGGCAATCCGGTCACTGGCTTTTTAAATATAGAGATATTTGACATATAAAATTGTGTAAATTTAAGATGTAGCACTTGTTAATCTGATACATTTAAACATTTCGATCTGATTGCACTGCAGTGAAAATTAACACCTCCATTGCATTACATAATGACCCTTTCCTTTTAGTGGTTGTAATCATCATGTTCTAGTCTCTGAGCCAGTTTGATGATTATAATACAACTAGAGGCTCAGTGCATGAATTCGTGCACGGGTGGGGGTCCCTCGGGGTAGCCTGCGGAGATTGGGCCCCAGCTCACGCCCCCAGCCTCGCAGCCCCGCAGCCCTGCCTAGCACCCCGCCTTGGCCGGGCGCCACCCCCTCACCTGCTCCACCATCCTGCCTGCGGGGTGATCGATCAGGGCTGAGTCCCCCACTGCCACTGGTCACCATCTGCGGGGCGATCAGGACCCCCCACTTGCACCCGCCTTGGCCTGGCGCTGCCCGCTCACCCGCTCTGGTCCTGCTCTTGTCGGGGCCCATCGGGGCCGGCAGCACCTCCACTGCCACCTGCTACCAGTACCACATAGCATCATCATTGCCGACACCCGCCATGTTCTGCGCTGCCCCCTGGTGGTCAGCACACATCATAGCGAGAGGTCAAACTCCCAAACGACCACCCAAGGGGACAATTTGCACATTAGGCTTTTATTATATAGGATAGTGTGGACTACATTCACGTACACTGTGCATTGGATTTCTAGGTCTTGTGTTATACTTGTTCCTAATGTGTACCATTAAACAGCATCTGTTTATCTCCCTACCCTTTTAAGGATTTTTAAATTGATATATGTATATTTTTCTAATCTTTATTGTTGAAAGTATTACACATGTCTTCTTCCCCCACCTCCATTGACCTCTCCCACCCCCCACTACACCAGGCCTTCACCACCCTATTGTCTGTGTCTATGGGTTATGCATATACACATATGAGTTCACTGGATGATCTCTTCCCCCTCCCTCCCCTGCCTTCCCTCTGAGGTTTGACAGTCTGCTTGATGCTTCTATGTCTCTGGGTCTGTTTTTGTTCATCAGATTCTACATGTGAGTGAGATCATGTGATATTTATCTTTCTCTGACTGGCTTATTTTGTTTAGCATAATGCTCTCCAGGTCCATCCATGTTGCAAATGGTAAGAGTTCTTTCTTTTTTACAGCTGCATAGTATTCCATTGTATAGATGTACCATAGTTTCTTAATCCACTCATCTGCTGATGGGCACTTAGGCTGTTTCCAAATCTTAGCTATTGAAAATTGCACTGCTATGAACATAGGGGTGCATATATTCTTTCTGATTGGTGTTTCTGATCTCTTAGGATATATTCCTAGAAGTGGGATCACTGGGTCAAATGGGAGTTACATTTTTTTTTCCAAAAATATATATTTTATTGATTTTTTACAGAGAGGAAGGGAGAGGGATAGAGAGTTAGAAACATCAATGAGAGAGAAACATCCATCAGCTGCCTCCTGCACACCCCCCACTGGGGATGTGCCTGCAACCAAGGTACATGCCCTTGACCAGAATCGAACCTGGGACCCTTGAGTCCGCAGGCTGATGCTCTATCCACTGAGCCATACCGGTTAGGGCGGGAGTTCCAATTTTAAAGGGAACCCTCATACACTGCTGGTGGGAATGCAAACTGGTGCAGTCTCTGTAGAAAACAGTATGCAGTTTCCTCAAAAAGTAAATCAGTATATTTAATCTTGAGAATTTAAACTAGGGGAAAGTAAATATAAAATCTATTTCATTATATGCATAACATGCCTTCACAGGATACCAAGAAACTAAGAAACGGGCTACCTATGGGAAGATAGGAAGAAGGGCCAGGGGACAGGATGAAAAGATCTTGTTTTTTTCATATATATATATGTATATATATATATATATATATATATATATATATATGTTATATTTATATATATGTATTTTAAATATCTTATATTTGAAACTTTTTAATGTATTTCCTTATTTTAAAAATATGTTTAATTCTAACCAGAATTACATATATACAAAGAATGTCACATGGCATTTTATTGTGGTTCCTTAAAATATATTTATTTGGAACATTAGAAATATTCTTTAGTAAATAGTAGCCTTCAATGTAACACTACTATGAAAACCGAAACAAGTTTTAATCTTTTAACCATGTGCAGACAGTATCAGGCACCGGGAGACCCTGCCCCCCTCTCTGGGCTCTTACCTGCTTTGCATACCCTCCTTCACTCAGCCATGTGGCCTTCTCCGCATTCTTAGAAGGAGCGCTTCCCAGCCTCTGGGCCTTCACTTCGGCAGGCCCTCCCTCTGTGTAAACTCTGTTTCCCAGGATCTTTCCATGGCTGACTCCTCTCTTCATTCAGGCCGTTGCCTATATCACCTTCTTGGAGAAACCTTCCTGAGTCACTACCCCTTGGCCTGCTTTGTTTTCTTCCCCATATGTATAGCCAATGCCATTTAAATTCACCTTCCTCATCTGTTTGTGTTTATTTCACCCCCGCCTCTTGATAATTGCTTCCTCTACCCTCACTCCCACCAGACCATAAGCACCAGGCAATCCAGAGTGTATACCACAATGCCAGCATAAATAGTTGCTCAATAAAAATCTGTGGGATGAAAGAATGAATGCATGCATGCATTACAATTAATGGTGATAGACTGAAAGCTATCTAAAATCTGGAATAAAAAGATGTCCACTTTTGCCACTTCTACTTGACAATGTACTGAAGGTTCTACTCAGAGCAATTAGGCAACAAAATAAAATGAAAGGTATTCAGATTGATAAGGAAGAAGTAAAACTATTTCTATTTGTAGATGACAGGATCTTGTAGAGAAAATCGTAAAGAGCATGTACACACACACACATACATACACAAATAGAACTAATAAGTTCCACAAGGTTGCAGGATATACATCAATACATAACTGTCACTTGCATTTTTATACACTAGCAATGAACAATTGATAATAAAATTAAGAAAACAATTCCATTCACAACAGATCAAAAGAGAGAAAAACTTAGAAATAAGTATATATAAAAAAAAGAAGTGCAAGATTTGTAGGCCCAAAACTACGAAACATTGTTGAAAGAAATTAAAGAAGACCTAAAGAGAAAGACATCTCATATTCATAGATTGGAAGGCCTATATTGTTAAAGTAGTATCACACCTCAATGAATTTACAGATCAATGCAATCCCTATCAAAATTCAGAAATGGACAAGTTTGATCCTAAAATTAATATACAAGGGGCCCAGAATAGACAAAACAATCTTGAAAAAGGACAAAATTTAAGAACTCACACTTCCTGATTCAGAAACCTACCACAAAGCTACAGTAATCAAGACAGCTTGGCACTGATGTAAGGATAAACATTAGATCAAACCCATATATCTATGGTCAATTGATTTTTGACAAGGGTACAAAGACCGTTCAATGGGGAAAAATAGTCTTCAACAAATGGTGCTGGAACAATTGGACATCCATATGTAACCACATACTTCAAAAATTATACAAAAATTAACTAAAAATGGATCAAAGACATAAATGTAAGAACTGAAACCACAATGTTCTTTGAAGAAAACATAGAAGCCTTTGTACATTGAATTAGACTGTTTTTTTAGGTATGACAACAAAAGTACAACCAAAGAAAACCAAATAAATGGAAATACATCAAAATTTAAAACTTTTTTATATAAAAGGACACCATCAAAAAGGTAAAAAGACAACCCACAGAATAGAAGAAAATAATTGCAAATTATATATCTGGAAAAGGTTTAATATCCAGAATATGCAGAGAACTTTTACAACTCAACAATAAAAAGACAAATAACACAATTAAAAAGTAAGCAGAGGATATGAGTAGATATTTCTCCATATAAAAAAGAAGGGAATGTTTATGTATGTGTGTGTTTTTGTATATGAAAATACATTTTACATAATTCAGATTGCATTGTTTGCCTGCAAAGATGGGGAACTGGATACCTAAGGAAGAGAATGTTTGTGTAGTTAGGGAAAGATTTCACTGTAAGCCCTTTTGCAACTTTTGAATTTTTAAGCCATGTGAAAGTATTGTCTAATCCAAAATAAATAAATAAAATACAGATTTTAAAAAGGATTTTAAAAATAATGAATGAATGAGTCATATAGGGCTGTGGGAAGAACACTGGCCTAAGTTTACAGAAACCTGAATTCCAGTTTATAGAAACCTGAATCTATGGGTAATTTCTTACCTCATCTGATCAGTCTCCCTTTCTCCCTTTCCAAAACTCTATGCATTTTTTAAACAAAGCATGTAGACTTAAGAAAGGTTCATATGTGAGGATTCTGAACAATTAAAGGTCTAAATAGAAAAGGCTGAATTCACGTTTTTGTTTGAACAAGCTTCTAGCAGCAGAACAAGCAGCTGGAGTACCCTGAAGTGTTGAGCAAAGTTAATCTCTCCTTTACCAGTAGGTGGCGATAGTGAGTATAATGTTCAAGCCAGACTTTTGCTCTAATGGACACAAGAGCCTTAGAAATTTAGAGCCTTATCAGCTCAATTCCCATATTTTCCAGAAGTGAGGTCCGAGTCTGAAGATTGACTGACACGGCAAAGAATGAAATACACATCTCATAATTTTTAACTGTTCCACTCAACGAAATACTTTAGTAAGCTGAAAAACTAAAACTCCGAACTTCTTGGGAATATAAAGTTCCATCAGTCAGTCTAGGCTTGCTTATCACTTTCTGCTTTTCTTTTCTAATCTAAAGTCAAATGATTATGGGAAGGGGGAATCTCTAAATGTTAAAGCATGGTTGCTAAATTCACAGATGCGGCTATTAACTAGTTCTTTCAAGTACCTAATTTTAAAATAAAAACATTTTCCTCATTTTATTGTCTAAAATTATGCACAACACATGACTTGTTTCAGAAATTAAACTTTTCTCCCTGTTTTCATTTTACATAGGCAATTCCTAACCTGAAATGTGGTGGGTGAATTTTTTTTTTTAAATTGAAATGTTGAGGAACAACCTAAATGTCCAAAAGTAATAGATATCATTCAGGAAATATTTTTAATAATTCTAAGTAGCAATATAGTGTAGTGGTTATGCAGCCACACTGCCCAGTCCAAATCCTGGTCCAATACTTACTTACTTGCCTTGTGCTACTGAGCAAGTTTCTTAACATCTTGAGCCTCAGTTTCCTTGTTATCAAATAGGACTGATAACAGTAATACTTCATCGGGTTTCTGTGAGAATGTATCCAAGTGCTCAGGACAGTACCAATATGTAGTATCTGAGGACAATGAGGCTTCTTAACCCTTTGAGAAACAGTGATTCCTTTAAAAGAGGATGTTTTCTAACTCAAGGTAATTTCTAATTGGGTCTCATAAACTCTGTGAGAATAAAACAGAAGAAAAGTCAAACAAAATGCTTGGGGAGGCTGGCTTGCTATGCCGAGTGGTTTCTAAACTGTTTTGGAATATCCAGCTTCTAGCCTGCCTTTACTGCTTAACCACAGGGTTCTCTAAATACACGTGGGGTTTTTTTGTGTGTATTTTCCCCCCAGATGAAATGTTAGTGACTGGTGGGGGAGAATGTTAAGGGACAGGACAAAAGCAGCCAATTATATGAACAAGTTTTTGAAGTGCGGTATTTGCTTTCCTGTTCAAGTCTGTTGGAAGGGAGGAAGTTAGAGAAATGAATGGCCCTCCCATTTTTCTGAAATTTGACTTTAGTCCTCTTGCTTCAGAGCAAATGCAGAACCATTTTGGGCAGGCTTTGCCTTCCCTCCTTTCCCTTCTTATTTACATACCCCGTCAGTCCTACAAAGCATCCAGGGTAAGATTTGCATCACAATAGATATTCCTGATTATACTTAGCAGCCAAAGTTGGAACTGTGGATAGTACTTAGGTCTGGTGGTGAAGGGAACCATCCCTTATCTCCATTGCAAACCTTGGCTACAGCTATTTCTCAGACTGTAGTACAACTCTCTCTTCTGTTTCTAGAAGTCTTCAGACCACTGTGGAAATCTTACTACAAGTAAACGCTCCCTTTTCTTGATTTCGGGGCAACATGAGGCTAGGGTTGACCGGAAAGGCTACAGGAACACAGACTTGGGAGGGCGAGATTCAAGAATATCCCCTGTGACTCGAAATATGCTTATAAAATAGACAGTACATACACCTATATGAAGGTATGCATGTGATCTCAAACAGTTCCCATTTATTGTATTCAATATGGTCATGATAACATCAGGATCTTATAAAAAATGTCAATCATATTCAGATTAAGAAAAAAGGTCCAATTTTAGAGGTCTGAGATCACTAGTGGGTGCAGGAAAGGCATAAGCCCAGCTTGAGTACTTTCTAGCTGTGTGATTCTGAACATGTCATGGAACGGTGGTAGGTAGGTAGACAGACATGAGCAGAGCAAGGATGGGCCAGGTACAGAAGGTCACCATGGGAGAAAGCCTAGCAACAGACACTTGTGAGATGGGACCTTGTCCCCAGGGCAACCTTTCCTATCCCAGCATATTGCGGTTTAGACCCCCTCACCTTTCCTCCCTAGGGATAACTTCTAGGCCTCGGTTGTTTCAGCTCCAGGCCTAAAAAAGCAGCAAGACCAGAGCCAGCTGTGACGACTAATGACCCCCCCCCCTCCCCTGGAGCTGACCAATCAGTAGAGACCAGGACCCTGAAAAGACACATCTGGAAAACCGATGAACAGACTATTGAGATCCTCCCCTGGGACTTCCCCTAAAATCTCCAGAAGAGCATTTAGGACGGGGACCCTGGCCCAGGAGCGTGCCTGTGCCTTTTCCCTTCACCACTCCCTCCTCCTCTCCCAGCCCCCACCCAGGTGAGCTACCTTTATCTTCTTCATTCCTGAGCGTCAAGGGCCCTTCTTTCACCTCTGCAATTTATTTCCGAAACCCATTTCTTCTTCCAGTCACTTCTTCCACCCCTGGGTTTCTAAATAAACGTTCTCTTATAATGAATCTTGGCTCCTAGGAGACCCCAGAGGTCTAACACCTGTTGCCTTTCTCCAAGCTGCCAACAGAACCTCTACAGGTTGTCTCATTTGTAAAGGGGTTAAAAATAACCGTTACCTCATGGGCTGTTCAAGAATAAACTTTAAAAACAGTATAGCAGCCCTGGCCCTGTAGGCTGGTACACCAAAAGGTTGTGGGTTCGATTCCTGGTCAAGGCACATACTTAGGTTGCGGGTAAGAGAGGCAACTTGTTGATGTTTCTCTCTTCCTCTCTCTCACATTAAACAACAAACAAACAAACAAAAAACATGTCCTCGGGTGAGGGGTGAGATGCGGATTAAAATAAATAATAATAAAAACAGTAAAGCAGCCCTGGCCAGGTAGCTCAGTTGGTAAGAGCATCGTCCCTATATGCCAAGCTTGCAGTTCAATCCCTGGTCAAAGCACATACAAGAAAAGAACCAATGAATGCATAAGTAAGCGGAATATCACATCGATGCTGGCCTCTCTCTCTCTCTCTCTCTCTCTCTCTCTCTCTCAAATCAATCAATAAAAATAATAAAACAGTAAAGCACTATGCAAATGTTCTTGATATTCTTAATTATCTAACATCTATGCACACTCTCTACAAGTATACTTCTCTCTATTAACTACAGAGAAGTTTTTAAAGAGACGCTTTCAGAGATCATGAGGATGCTCAGAGGGGTTATGGATACAGGTTGAATCTGAAATGTCAGCAGCCCAAGAACCTGGAAAACATTCATCTTTGATCGGACATTCCCAACCCATGACCGCCGGGTTCACCGGGGACCAGAGTCCCACCCACTGAGGGCGCTCGCTGTGGAACGCGGCCCCAGGTTCGCGCTGCCCGCCTCTCTCGGCCACACGGGCGCCCGCCTGCTCCCATCCATCCTCCACGCCGGGGCCGCCCCGCAGCGTCCATTCCGACCCTCCCGCCGGCCCAGCGCCCGGCACCCAGCACCCAGCACCCAGCGCCCCCCAGAAACCCTCCACCCCGGCCCTCGGGAAACGAAACACCGAAAACCCACCCGAAGAGGCGGGGCGAGGGGGTGGGGAATGCGGGTCGCCTCGGGCAGGCATGCGCAGAGCCCGCCGCGGGCTCCAGGCCCGAGAGGCGCGGGGACGGCGCCGCCGGGGCGAGAAGCCGCCTCTCCGGGACGCGGCTCGGGGGACCGAGTCGCCTGGCCCCGGCTTCCCGACCGACCCCCTGGGCGGAGGCTCGCGGGCCGGGCGCCGCGTACCTGGTAGCGGCCGGTGAGCAGCTGGCTCCGCGACGGCGTGCACAGCGGCTGCGTGTAGTAGTTGTCCAGGCGCACCCCGCCGGCCGCCAGCGCGTCCAGGTGCGGCGTGCGCACGCGGGAGCCGTGGAAGCCCACGTCGTGCCAGCCCAGGTCGTCCGCCAGCACGAAGACCAGGTGGGGCGGCCGGCCGGCCCCGGCGCCCGAGCCCGGCGGCAGCGGCAGCAGCAGCAGCAGCAGCAGCAGGATGGCGCGGACTGGCGGCCGCGGGCCGGGACCTCGGGGGAGGCTCGCCGCGCGGCGCGGGCCCATCCTTCGCCGCCCGCGGGCCCCGCGCCTGTGGCGCCACCAGCCTCCGGCGCCGCTTTTAGAACCAGGAACTGGGCGGCCGGCCCGCCCCGCCCCGGGGCCTCACCCGGAGGGCCTCTGGCGGCAGGGCCCCTGCGCCCCGCTGTCTCCCCCGGGCCCGGCCGGCGAGGCGGGGCGGAGCCAGTGGTCGGAGCGGGGGCGCTGCTGCCGGCGCCGGGGACACCGCGTTGATGCTCGATAGGGGCCGAGATCGCTGACCTTTCCAGCCATGAACTTGGCCCCGTGGCATCCTAACAGAGGAACCGAGTTGTTCTTAACACTTGACAAAGCATTTGCAAGCCCTTTTAAAATCTGGCAGCTAGGAATTACAATGCCCGTTTGTTCTTTTGTTTTGTTTTGTTTGTTTTTTTCAGAATAAACAATCTTGTAGTTGGTTGAGCCTAACCTAAACTCAGTTCTGTCTCCAGATCCTGAGCCACGATGTTTTCAAGGGAGTGGCAGAATCTTTTCTAGCAAAAGTCCAGCCTCGTGCGGGTGGGAGGACGAGGAGGCAGGACTGTAGTCTAAAAAGTCAGGTTTCAGATTCTGTTTATGAATAGTGGGCACCTGTGAGGCCATTTCCTCCCCACTAGCAAAAAGGGGGTTCAGCACACACTCCGACTGCACAGTGCCCTTTTGAAGGTGCAGTTTTACTTGGGCTTCCCTGGGAGTTGTTTGGGGGCTCTGTGTGGGGCATTCAGCAGCTCATTAGCTTGACCAGATATGAGCCCCTTCAGAGCTGGCTCCCCAACAATCAAGTAGTAAACCAAAAAACTATTGTATCTCATTTGCCTGCAATAATCTGTCAATGGAAGGAAATTGCTTTAACCACCCGCTCATTGAATGGGGAAGTTAGCCTTATGACCAGTATGTTCCCATTGCCATCCAAGACTTTCTGCATACGCCATGCCTGGAGATAGATAATAACAGTTGTAGTAGGGTTAAAAAAAAAAAATAGGCACTTCAGGATAATGAATCTGATCCCACGGGAGTTATTTTACAGCTTTAAAAGTTGTAGATAACTGATAGCAATGGAAACTAATTTTTGTTTACACTTATGCAAATGAATTCTATCGAGTGGAATGACCCCCACCTCCACCCTCACCTTCACCTCCATCCTCACCCCCATTACCATGGAAAAGACAGTTTTTACCTCCACTTGCACATTTAATATTCCTGATCTGTTCTTTGGATTGTCCTTTGAACCGGTTTAACACTGTACCAGTTTCCTCATTAATGAGTTAACTAAAATATTTAACATGTATTCATTTTCTTATCTGTATAAAGGTCATGATTTTATCTTTTTTTGAAAACTATCCTTGAACATATTGAATGTTTCCCTTTTACATACATATATATTTTTTTCTTTATTTGAAGTAGATTAGTTTATAGTACATCCACTTTTCAACTCTGGTAAGTCAATAAAATTTAGCAGGAAAATGTTTAAATGTAGCTTTAAAAAGAATAATTTTAAAGAGCTGTTTGACTCTCATTATGTTAGGACATGGAAATTCCATGTGAAGAAGACCCTTTAGGAGACCATGAAGGACTGAGAATTTTTAACTATGGCTCTTGCATGTCCTTCTCTCCCGTAACTGTTCCTCCCTACTCTTCCTGATAAAAATCTCATTGCCCAATCCATGGCTGCTAATCTGCAGCAGCTGCTTCTGAAACTAGCTAAACTTGCAGTGAGCTTTCTCATGTCCTTCATTTGCAAATAAAAGCTTATTCCAGCAGTGCTCTGGAAGTGTGCAAATGAGTTCATTAAAAAGAGTTAATTCTATTTTTCATCCGTATATCAAACACTCTAATGTGCATGACAAACTAGTTAATGTAAAATTTCTCAGTTGGAGTTTGTCCGACGTTTCCCAATGATTAGACTTAGGTTATGGGTTTGTGTAGAAATATCACAAGAGTGATAGTGTAGGTTCTTGATGCTACATATAAAGAGGTACATGATGTTGATTTGCACTATTATTTGAACACTTTGCTCAGGTGGCCACTTCTCCACTGCAAAGTTACTATTTTACCCTTGGCATTAATAAGTAATTTATGGGGAGATACTTTGAGAATATGTGTATATTGTTATTCTTAAAACTATTGCTTATTCTAACATCCACTAATTCTTCTTGCTTCAATAAATTATCAATATGGTTGACAAATGATGACTTTCTAAATCAGTCATTCCTTCTTTATTACTTGCCTTTCTACTGTAAAGAAGAACTTTCCCTACTCCCCACTTACTTATTTATATCACCATGAACTCATCAATTCTTCTTTTCATCAATATGCTATAATACTTTGCTGTAATTATTTCGGTGCACAAATTTCCTCTGACTTGGGCAGTGGGAGCCTCTTCAGTCTGGCTCTCACTTCCTTCTGGCATGTCTGTCCTCTTTAATCCTGGAGCACGTCCTTACTTTTTGATACAACAAAATAGTCTAGGTTCATCTTGTGCTTTTCCTTCCCCAACCCTGGAACCAGACATTTCTCCAAGGAACCCTGATTCCTTTTCATAGACGGTGGCACCTAGAAACCAAGATTTGTGCTATAGGTGTGCTCATTGCTACCGGGCTGTCACTGCTTCGAGGCTATCTCACTAGACAGAGATAGGAACTAGGATGTATGTAGGTATATACAGACACACATACATAAGTATATATACACACCTACATACTGTATCGATACATATCTATAGAAAAAAACACTAGTTCATAGTGAATACCTTCAATTCTATTTCTCCCTTTCCAAAGGTGTATGGGTTGTACCAATTTTCATTATCTCCAGCTATTACAAAGTACTATATTTTTTCATTTTTTCCCAACCTGATATGAGAAATAGTATCTCTGGATAGTTTATATTTGTTATTAAATTCATCTTATTATAAGTAAGGTTAAACATCTTTTCATATGGTGAAGGGTCATTTTTATATCATTTTGTGAATTGTGTCATTTTTTTATTGGGTTTTGGGTATTTTCCCCCTCAATTTTAAGAGTTCTTTATATATTTGAGATATTACCTAACTGTAAAATACATCACAAATATTTCCTCCCAGTTTGTCAATTGTCAAACATTGTATTATGGTGTTTTTTACATGCCAAAGTTATTTTTTTAATGTAGTCAAATTTATCAACATTTTCTTGTATTGCATCTGGACTTGAGTCATAGACTTCCCTTACACCAAAGTTAAAGTAAAATTCAACCATGTTTTCTTTTAGGACGTGTATGGTTTCAGTTTTAGCATTCAGTTCCCTGATCTATAGGCATTTATTTTTGTGCATGATGTGAGATATAGATCTAATTTTATCTTTTTCCAGATGATTATCCAGTTGTCCCAGCACCACTCATAAGAAAATAAAGACGTCTATCTTTGCTCTAGTGATATGAGATGCCACCTTTACCATGTGCTTAATTTCCATAAATACTTGGCTCTATTTCTGGGCTTTCTGTTCTATTCCACTGGCCTCTCCATTGACTCCTGCACCAGTACACACCAGTTACAGGCGTTACCATGTGTTTTAAGGTATGGAATGAATAGTGACTCCTTATAGCTTTATGTTTTTAATGTTTTCCTGGCTATTTATTTTTCTTGAAAATACATTAAATTTTAAATGAAGGACAACTGAAATCTTTATGATACTAAGTTGTCCTATTTTTAAAAAATGTTAACTTTTATTAAGGCCTACTTTTTAAATTAATTAAAAACGTTCTTTTAGAGACAGAGGAAGGGGGAGAGGGGGAGAGAGAGAAGCATCAATTTGCTGCTCCACTTACTTATGCATCCATTGGTTACTTCTCGCATGTGCCCTGATCAGGATCGAATCCACAACCCTGACACATCAGGACAGGGCTCTAACCAGCTGAGCTACCTGTCCAGAGAATATTAAAGTCTATGTTTGTATCTTTTATTTTTAAATATATTTTATTGATTTTTTACAGAGAGGAAGGAAGAGGGATAGTTAGAAACATCGATGAGAGAGAAACATCAATCAGCTGCCTCCTGCACACTCCTCACTGGGTATGTGCCCGCAACCAAGGTACATGCCCTTGACCAGAATCAAACCTGGGACCCTTGAGTCCGCAGGCCAACGCTCTATCCACTGAGCCAAACCGGTTAGGGCTATGTTTGTATCTTTTAAAAGTGTTTTAAAAATTTTTTTCATATCAATTTTGTGCCTTTCTTGTTAAATTTATTCCTAAATATTGTATCTTTCCTGTTGTTATTGAAAAGGGGCTTTCTCTATCATTCTATCTTTTAACAGGTTATTATTTGCCGAAATGAAGACTACTGATTTCTGTGTGGTAACTTATATTTCACCAAGTACTAAAATTATTTTACTGTTTGAGTTAGTGTAATAATTGATTTTATTTTCGTGTTTTCCCAGTACGTAATCTTATCAGAAAAAACAACAACAACCTTCCAATCAGTTCAAAGCTGCAAAAGTTAGGACAGAAATCAAAGCAGCTCCCAATTCACAACTGGGTATAAAAGTTAATTGTTTGGTAGGAGGGGTGCTTGGAACTTGGGATGTATTTTTTCTGTATGGAAAGGATCTTATACACGGCTTGTATTCTCACCTACACAAAACCTATTTAACCCATAGTTAAAATCTGTTAATTCCTAAAGTCAGTAAGAAAAGGCCAACAATCTAATGTTTAAATGGGAAAAATACAGGAACATAATAGTTTATAGCAAAGGAAATATAGTACAGCCAGTGTGGCTTAGTTGGTTGAGCACTGTCTCATGCACCAGGAGGTTGCCAGTTCGATTCCCAGTCAGGACACATGCCCAGGTTGTGGGCTCAATCCCCACTATAGGGTATGCAGGAGGCAGCTGATTGATGTTTCTCTTTCATCCATGTTTCTATATCTCTCTCCCTCTTTCTTCCTCTCTCTCTGAAATCAATAACAACATATTTTTTTAAAAAAATGTAAGTGGTCATTAAATACATGAATAGATATTCAATATCATCAAAAGGAGAAATACAAATTGAAACTTCAATAATATAACATGGATACTAGTGATAACATACGGCTTTTAGTAAGATGTAAAGAAACAAGCCCTCTTATATATTAATCACAGAAATGAGATTTGACACAATCTCTAAGGCAAACATTTGCATATACGGCAAAATGCACATACACTTTAACCCAACAAATCCAGTTGTATGAATTTATCCTCCAAATATACTCAATGTAAGAAACTTTATATACATCAAGATATTCATTTTAGCCTTATTTTTATTAGAAAAAGGCACATAGTAGGGCCTGGTCAAATTAATTATGGGATACTAAACAATCAGTTAAAATGATGATATGGAATATCCAAGATATACCATTAAATTTTAAAAGTTAAGCAAAGAACATTATGTATGGTATGCTTTCATTTGCTTAAAAATATATGTATATATGTGCATATATATCTATATATCTATATATATATTTATATACTCATATATTGAGAGAGATACTTACTTATTTATAGAGTATCTTAAGGACACAGAAGAAAGAATAGCATTAGTTGTCTCTGAGTAGACTGGTTAAGGACAGGTATAGGAGAGAGACTAGAACTTTTCACTATATAGCCTTTATGCCTTCTAAATTTTAAGTCTGTGCATATATTACCTATTTCTAAAAGTATTTTGTTAATAGTAACATTAGTAACATAATTTACATTTAAACAAAAAGTAAAATGCATTATAAGTGAGAACAGGGCGCCAAGAATAACTATCCCTCAATGAACACGTTTGTCACGGCCATGCACTAGGAAAATCACACAGATGCTCTTGTCTCTCGGTTTCTCCGGTCTGCAGGGCCCTTGGTCCTCGGCAGGGTGCTAACTGGCTATAAGCTATGCTTGGAAGTCAGGATACCTGTGTTTCAATGCTTCCCTCAACCCGTTTTTGGTTCAGTGCCTTTGAATATGATAAATGTTGCACACAAAGGTTAAGCAATTTTAAACACTATCTCTAAACGCTTAACCGTTGCAGTAGAGATAAGGATGGCAAGAGGTCTTTCTTAGAGAGAAAACCTGAAGTTCACTAACCAAATGTGGTAAATTGTGGTTGGTGTTCCTCATTGCCCCATTTACTACCCTGAACAGTCCAGAAGGAGATAGACTCAAACTTCAGAAAGAATAGCTAAACTTTGTTACTTTAGATGCCAGCTATGAAAGTATTTTCACAATACATTTGGAAACTGATCTGGAATGGATTTGTTTCTACCATATCTGAGTGAGGCGGGGGGTGGGGGGGGGGTACCTTCTTAAAGGCCTGTAAGGTCATATATTGGACTTGCAGATGAGTGTTCTCCTAGTTGCCAGTAGTCATAAGCATAAGTCATAACCACTCTCGGAGCGAACTACTATCACTGCGTTAACAATCATCAAGGTTGCAAGCACACAGGAAGCTCATTCTCTGAAAGAAGCATCTTCAGTTTAGTGTTGGTTTTGTTTTGTGTGTTGGTGTATGTGTGTGTGTTAGGAGGAAAGGGTCAGGTTTAAAAAAAAGGAGATGAAAGATTTCTTTTAGCTCTAATATTCTCCAACTTTCAGAATTTGATAATCTGGATAAAGAACGGTTTGGGGCCAACTCAGATTGAAACTCCTTTGACCCCCTCATCCTGTCCATTGCTTATCACCTCCTACCTCTTTGAAACCAACAAGGCAAGGGTAGAGAGTGGAAATAGTACCATATAGAGAGATTTTGGCACAGCATGTTTTTGTGTATGAGATCGCACAAAAGTGCACATCAGTCAATGAATTCTCAGAAAGTGAACGCACCCATGTAACCACCAAGTTAACAGATCGAGAAAGAGGATGTTGGCGTTGCACTTTGTCTCACTTCTTCATTCCTTCTCCTTACTTTTCACACAACCTAAGCTTTCATGTTCACACAATATTTATTATATACAACTGAATTGCATTCATGTTTTCTGTACTGAACTTTTTACATCATACACCAATTTCTTAAGCAGTTCTAAGCTAACTCTTTCCAATCATGCTTCAATATCTCAACCAATGTGAACACTGTATTTAAAATAGTCATATTGTATGACCAACAAGGTAAGAATCTACTCTTGCTAGATAAGAAATTTTTATATATACATAGCTTTTAAAAAGTGAAACATGCACATAGTTTTTTAAAATGTTAAGTTAAAGAGGCATACAGTGAAAAGTAAGTCTCAACACCTCCCAGAAATACTAGTGTTATTAGCCCATGCCACAACTTCCCTCCATCCAAGTAGACATGTTTGCATTTCTTGACCTGACCCCTTTGGCCAGGGCTGAACGGATTATGTGTGTGTAGTATGATGGTCATTGTCTATTGCTATATAATCCATTTCATGATCTTCCTCTGCTCTGCTCTGTATCAGAGGAGAGGTCAAATCCTATAAACTGCATGTCCCGGGCTCCTTTACCTCCTTGGCTCCAGTTAGGTTCAGCAAATGGGAGGTGCTGGTAAGAGCTAGGAGAATGGGAGGAAGAGAGAAGTCGGGGTGTTTCTTCCATTCTTTCTGCTTTGGGTGGCATCTTTAGCAGCATAGCTGTATCTCTCCTGTGGTTCCAGCTCCCACTGGCAGCTCCTCTGTCTATGGTCCAAGTATCACCTTGGCAGCCCCTCAGGGCATCCCTTACTGGTTCTCCAGGTTAAGTTCCCTCCTTTGACCTACCTGGAAGTCAGTCACATGGAGAGGCCCAGGGAGAGACAAGCTCTGCCAGCCCCAGCTGTTACAGTCACCCTTGGTGAGGAGCCAGACATGTGAATGAAGAAGCCATCTTGAATGACCAGCTAGTGAGATGACTAGATTAAGTGAGGATCACTTTTTTAAAAAAACCCTATCTTTTTCATATGACACAATTATTTTTTAGTAATAATTATGAAATAAAATGAATAATAATGACCAGAAGAGAAATTTAAAGTGTGAAAAATATTCTCCTATTAAAAAATAACAACAAACAAATAAGAAAAATAGACATAAAATAATACTATAGTACAAAAAAGCTAGAGGTTAATATTTTTAAATTAATGTTTTTTAAAATATATTTTTATTGATTTCAGAGAGGAAGGGAGAGGGAGAGATAGAACATCAATGATGAGAGAGAATCATTGATCAGTTGCTTCCTGCATGCCCCACACTGGTTAGTTAGGATGCGACCATTAGTAACATAACATCCATAAACGTTTTGAGAATGTGTGGACTGGAAATGCTTTCGCAGTTCCAAGAAGCTTTCCAAGCTCAAGGGAAGCAAGTGTCCGTCATTCGCCATCATATCCTTGAGAAACTTTTTCTAAGCTGTAGACACAGCTCCCACACACACTAGGGTGCTTTCAGGCATAAAATTCAAATTTATGTGGGAGAAAATCTGGTTAACTTGGCTCATCTCTCCATTGCCAAGTTGTTTGTAGGTCATTGGTCAAATCTAGGCCAGGACCACTGGCTGAGTAGAAGTGGGGTGCTGGGGTGACCTGCAAAACCTAATAGCACCTAACACACAACAAAGAAGGAATGGGGGCAATTTCTGAATGGAATCAGGATGTGAATTTCTTTTATATACTGTGGACAGGATTTCTTTAAATGTTTAATATTCATTTAAACATTCCATTCTTTTATTGGTCTGTTTTAGTGCTATATTAACTGTATGACATGAATTCAATGCTGTACTTTCATTATTGCCTCTGTTATTATAGTGTAAAAAAAAAAAGAACCTAGAAGAGTCTACCTTACAGAAGAGGAATCCAGAGATAGTAAGTGGATATTCCAAGGTTACAGGGCTACAGAAAGGCAGAAAGTGAGAATAGGGATCTCTTGATTCCCATTCAACATCATTAACCAGCACCTAATACCAGAACTAAGATATAAGGTCTGGATAATTCTTGATAATTAGGAAATGTTTGTTACCAAGAGGATTTCCTCCTTTTCTTATTTAAAAGGACATTCCAAAGAGAAATGAATGGCATGTTGAGGTGTTCTAATATATAATTACTGTTATGAAACACTTAAAATGCAAACTTGACACCTTTTCAAAACTTGTAAGAAATTATTTGAAAACGTGTAATAATTACAGAATCTTATCATACTTCATATTCAGCTTTTTTGAATACCTAAGGAAAGTTCAATAAATGTGTAACAAGTATATAATAAATTATAAACAATCAACGACCTTTTATAAAAAATGTGACTTACTCGGTCAACTAAAGCCAAATAATTTCAAGAAGTATATCAAAGACACATTTCTAAATGAATTTTTTTTCTTGCTGTACACAACTCTTAAGCTCTTGTTTGACCTGATTTGTCAAATACTTTGTGAAATGATATTCAGAACAGCATAGAGTGATGTCAACTTACATTAATTCTTTCCCAAAGAGAGGTGTTCAGTATTCAAACTGTGTTTTACTGGCACAACCTATTTATATTTCAGCTTCATTTCAGAAAGTTTGTAAGTATTGCTTCCTTTGAAAGACTGTTCTTTTTTTTGCAATTTCTCTTCTAACACAAGATTTGAAAGGACAATAATAATGTACCATAAAGCTGCTTTCAGGGAAGTTATTAAGAAAATAAATATTTCAGAGAACTGAATAAAGTGTTATATATCAATATTAAATTATACTATTTTCACCAAAGATATATTATGAGAAATTAAAACTATTCCTTATCAACTATGAAAATATTTCCCAATGCAGTAAATCCATTAACAGTATTGCATTTGTTTTTATGTAAAACATAATTTATTAATTTGTTTTCATCTAATAAGAACCATATGTATATGTTCCTAAAATTCTTCTAATTCTTTTAATTCTGTTGTAACAATGATTGTATATTAATTAGCAAATGCCAAGATGTTTTTCTGATTGAATTTCATAAGAAACAATATGGGATAATAAAAATGGTCATTTCTAATTTCTTCATTTGAAACAACAATGGCAAGCTCTAATCAATTATTCTATCTTGCTGAGGAAACAGGAGAAAGCTTTTAAGATTCTAAATCTGGATTTTGATGATTTTGAAATGAATCCTTTGTTTCCTGTTTACCCACAAATCAATTATAATTTTGAGTTCAGTCATGTAGCAACCATAATCCAGTTAGCTGCTGAAGGTCTTTTTCAAATTTTGTCCTTTCCACCTTTTTTCTGAAGTCGGTTTCTGGTTGGTTCCGTCAATACCAAGGGTTCTTGAATGATGATTGCTGGGTAATGTTTGCCTAGTAGTTCAACTTCCACTTGTTGTCCTACCTTACTGAGCTCTATGGGGACGTATGCAAAAGCCAGGCTCTTCTGGATGCTGTAACTGTAGCTTCCAGAGGTCGTGTTGCCAACCACCTGAAAAACAAGACGTAGCGATCTTCAGCAGCCGGGTCACAGCTTTGCGCTCCCCCCTCCCGGTGGAAACACATTATAGATTCAATTCACAATCTGGAAGTTTTATGATATGCTGTCTGTGGGTATAACACCAGGAGGAGAACTTTGCTTTTTTGAGAAAAATTAATGAAAATGTACAAATTATGAAAAATAATTCTCAAAGTATATGTCTATATTACTTTGACATTTTTCATTTTTAAATAATTACATCTAGTTTTTTAATGCCTGGCAGTATTTTGCTCATTTCATGCCAAGAAATCTAATAGGAAGAAGAATAAAATATTTTCATTTAAACTTTAAAAAAATTCCCTTCTATTATCAAACAGTATGGCAATAATAAATAAATGGGAGAAAATCTAAAAACCAAAATGCAAACTTAGTTAACTATCCCTGAGGGGGTTCAGAAAATGTGCTCAAAATGGTGCTCAATTAAATTATTTATTAATATACTAGAGGCCCAGTGCACAAATTTGTGCACGGGTGGGGTCCAGCTGGCCTGGCCCCAATTGGGGTGGATTGGGGCTAGGCTGTCAGGAGGAGGAGATGGCAGGAGGTTGGCCGGCCCTGATAGGGGCCTGATCAGGGCTGGGCCGGCTAGGGGGGAGGAGCCGAGGGTGATTGGGGTTCGGGGGCCGATCAGGGGCCAGCCACCTGGGGGAGGGGCCATGGGTGGTTGGCCGGCCAGCCCTGCCCCCTATTGGGGTGGGGGGTGCGATCAGGGGCAGGGCTGGCTGGGAGGGAAAGGGGGCCTTTGGCCAGCAGGCCCTGCCCTTGATTGGAGTGGGAGAGTCTGATGAGGGGTGGGCCAGCTGGGGGGAGGGGCCGCGGAGGTTGGCTGGCTGGCCCCACCCCCTGATCGGCCAGTTCACTGGCCACAGTGGGTGGCGTCATAGCAACCAGTCATTCCGGTCATTACGGCGTTATGGTTGCTGGCTTTTTATATATATAGATAGTTAATGCGGCTCTAACTGGTCGCTCAGTGGTTAGAGCATTGGCCCATGGATTGAAGGGTTTCGGGTTCGAGTCCAGTCAAGGGTACATACCTTGTTTGCAGGTTCAATCCCCAGCCCCAGTCAGGGCACATTCGGGAGGCAACCAATCAATGTGGCTCTCTTACATCGATGTTTCTCTGTCTCTCCCCCTCCTTCCACTCTCTCTAAAAATCAATGGAAAAAATATCCTCAGGTGAGGATTAATAAAAAAACAAAAAACAAACAATTATATACTATATACTGTATAGTCAATGGGAAATGAACATTCCTTATGACTACAACTAGCATTTAACAATTCCAGGCAATTGCTAGGTACTTAAATAAATGTTAACTTTTACCCTCTCTAGCTCTACTCTGTACATTCTAGAGAATTAGCAGAGTCCTAGTTCCAGCCTTGTCGAGGAATTAACACAGATACAAGAAAATATAACACGAAATCAAGACTGTCAACATAATGAAGCCAGGATTTGTTCTACACTTTCAAGGCGGTGAAACTAGATGGGTCGAGATGGAGGATGACAACTTTTCAGGACGAGTGGAAATATAGTGTTAGGCAGGAACAATCCAAATTAAGGAGGATGAAACAGGATAACTTGGGAAGGCAAAACGGAGAACAATACTGGACAAGGAATCAAACTCAGGAGAGGAAAACAAAGCTTTAAGCTACAAAATAAATAAATCTGTAAGACAAGCCTGATTAGAAGATAAGAAGATTAGTGGAAACCAGATCTGAAGGAAAGGTTGAAAGGGAAGGAAAAGCAGATTAAAATGTAAATACATGTGTCAGGTTAAAATACCACATTTAAAAATGTAAAAGGAAGACAACAGAAGCAAAACCTGGTTTATAGCCCTGCTCCACATGGCTCCTCCTGGCTGCACACATGCAGGAATCCTTCCAGCCTCCCGGCCTAGCACAGAGGGCTGGCGACCCCAAACGTTCATGGATGTGCATCAGCCTGGTGGTCGTTCAGCTTCCTCCGCAAAGAACCCACTAGTCAACAGTCTTATGATAGTGTATCTAGTCTTTTAGATGCCACACTTTTATGACATTAAATATAGACTCCTATCTCTGCAGCCCCAGTTGTTAATTATCGTGTTGAAATCCCAAATCAGAAGCTCTCCATATCATTTCCCAACTTGTTATGGTGAGAACTGGTTGGCTAAAAACAAACAAACATCAATGTATTCATTCATTAGTCAAGGCTTCTCTCTTGCAGATTATTAACTGCCAAAGTATTGCTGAGATAACACACATTTTAAAATTGCTTTTCTCCTTTAGATCACAGATAAATGATCTAAGACAGCGATCTGGGTCAGGAAGGTTGGAGTTTTAAACATTGCTTTTTGAACGTCTTTCTTGGTAACTTTGGTTTCACTTCCCAGTCTGTAAAACAGAGATCTGTGTCTGGATTCTTGGGAAAGTTAACCTGACTTGCTTGGGCGACTTAAGAAAACAGGAAGAGGCCTGGGCAAGTCTCTTGGCCAAACTCCCTAACTCACTGGGTCAAAACCCCACAATCACTCTGAGACTGTGTACACCATTTCCTCAGGACTTGCTACCTCTTAAAATCCCAGCAGTGATTTCAGCATTAGTAAGTTAAAGAAATAGTATATTTATTGTGTGAATGCTATTTTAAAAACATTTATCGAATGCTTTGCTTTCTGCTACTTTCATTTCTCCTTTAATTTCTCTCTAGCCGAGGAGTTAGCAGCCCAGAGTATTTTAGAAGTCTGGCCTTTCCTTTTATCCTGTTACTAAATAGCCAGGAAAAGACTTTTTTCTAGCATACATCTTATGTTGTTTTTACCTTAAAATCCTCCAGATTTAATTAAATTCATTGCTTGTTTTTTATCAGCAAATCCCAAGAACAACCTGCCCTCACCCTCTGCCTAGGACACACTCACTCTCATATTCTTTTGAAATCAAACACTGGCCTTTTTTTTTTTTTACCAATGTGAACAAGCCTCATTTATTTTTACCCTTTTCTCATTCTTCTCTTATGAGACTTGAAGACGCCTCTGACGTAGAGAAGATAACATGGTAAATGGCCTTTGAAAGCGGTCACATAATTTAAACTGGATGCTATATTGTAGTTTTTTTGCTGTATTTTAGTTTATGAATAATGAAAAAGACGACTTTCTAAATTCTCAAACTTCCTTCTTCATAAACTTCTTCTTCAAAACTTACCAGCAAAGCTGCTTTTATAACTAATGAAACCCCTTCCCATTCCCAACTTTGGGCCTTGATTTGTTTTTAAATAAATCTTATTTAAAATTATAACCCCTCTGTCTAGTACTGCCCATCTCCCAGTTGGACTTCACTTTCCCTCAGGGTACTGATCACTCTCTGACATGCCACTTATTTAATTTATTATGTTCATTGTCTCTCTCTCCTGCCCCTGGAATCTAAACTCCACGGGGGCAGAGATTCTTGCCTATTTTATTCACTGCAGCATCCCTAGAATATTGCTGGTACATAGTAAACACTTGATTAAAACTTGATAAGTATATGAATACATATCTCTCTAAATGGAAATATTTGCAAGAATGGAATGGCAAATACCAAAGGCTGTAAAAGTCCAGACAAAGTCAGGAAATAAAAAGCAAACATGATTTCATATCATTCTAGAGTATAAAGAGGATCAAAGAGGGTGGTCCATGACCCTATTTAGCACCAAATTTAAGAGATATGTTATCAATAAAGGATCCTATAAGTACATTAAGCAGATGGCATACAATAGGAAAGATGAACAGTAGAGCATATAAACTCAGTGCACAGATATGGCAAAGGAAGATTCAAAAACAGAACTTGGGCTTCCCAAGGTTTCCTCTCCCCCCTGCTTTGAGATATAATTAATATGTGACAATGTGTAAATTTAGGGTACAGGTGTCCAGGTTTTTTTTTACTTTAACTTGGGTATCATATTTAAGATGGCTAACAGTCTGATTGAAACTGGAGGAAGAGTCTATTAGGAAAAGAGGGCTGACAAAGACGTTTAGAACAGAAAGAGGAAGGGCAAGCAGTGAGGAAAGGGTAGGAATGGTGCAAAGAGAAGAACAAACTCAGCATACTTCTAGGTGAGGGGCTTAAGAAAGAGCATGAGATCTGAGAAAAGTCTGTTGGCTTCATAGTGTCTAATAACATCCACCTGCTACTCGGATTACAAGAGTTGTGGGTATATAATTAGTGCTGCAGAGAACACAGTGGGGCATCAGCAGAGACAGAAGAGAGTAAATTGGGGTATTCAGCGTGGCTTAGAAGACAGGATAAGCAATTCAAAGTCCAACTATACGTGGGTCAGAAATCAGCTCCATCAATCACGAGCTGTGTAACCTCAGGCAACTCACTTCACCTCTCTGAGCCACAAAGCCTCATCCAAATGATCAGTCTCATTAAAATGAAGCGGATCATATGTATCTGAGAAGGGTGTGGTAAAATCAGATTGGGAAGTACATAAAAGACATCCAGCACATAGTAGGTACTCTGTAGATGTTAGTTCTATGTCCAGCTGACCCACACCTCAGTCCATGGCCATTTCTTTAGTAATCCAAAGGCCGATATTTGATCCCACTGCCTTCCCCACCTCCAGTGCTCTTTTTTTCCCTGAAAAGATGGGGGAAATGGAAACAAATCTTTTTTTTTTTTTTAAATATATATTTTATTGATTTTTTACAGAGAGGAAGAGAGAGGGATAGAGAGTTAGAAACATCGATGAGAGAGAAACATTGATCAGCTGCCTCTTGCACACCCCCTACTGGGGATGTGCCCGCAACCAAGGTACATGCCCTTGACCGGAATCGAACCCGGGACCCTTGAGTCCGAAGGCCGACACTCTATCCACTGAGCCAAACCGGTTTCGGCGAAACAAATCTTAAGTAGGCTGCAGTGCATGAGAAAAAACCCAGGCACGGGCTCTCTTAGAGGCTGGGTATTGGCCAAGCAGACCCTGCTCAACACGGACCAGTTGTTTAGGTGAAGGCCGTGTGTCTGCCCTTTGGCCTAAGCCAGTGGTCGGCAAACTCATTCGTCAACAGAGCCAAATATCAACAGGACAACGATTGAAATTCCTTTTGAGAGCCAAATTTTTTAAACTTAAGCTTCTTCTAACGCCACTTCTTCAAAATAGACTCGCCCAGGCCATGGTATTTTGTGGAAGAGCCACACTCAAGGGGCCAAAGAGCCGCATGTGGCTCACGAGCCGCAGTTTGCCGATCACAGGTCTAAGGTGAGTGCCCTCCATCTGCCTGGTAACACCAGCAAAATCTTGAGCCAAACTGGGTTTTACAAACAGTCATCAAAGTGGTGGAAATGAAGTCTCCCGGTGAGTTACCCTATTTTACTGAAGGATGAAATGTAACATTCCGAAGTGAGAAGAAGGTAATTTTACTCTTCCCGAAGAGCCAAGTGGTTTCTACTGTCCACCGTACTTTCTGAGGTTCTACCCCTTATTGTCATAGAAGCTTTCATTTGAAATTTCTTTCTGCTAATGTGATACGGTTAGAGTCCGCCTTCTTCTGAAAGAAGCTAAGTCAGAATGCCAAATTCTTTATATAAAATCTATCTCTTGCATCCACAAATAGGGATGTGGCGAACGAGTAGATGACTGTATCCTCTAAGTCATGCCTTCCTCATTGTCTAATGTATTTCACGTTCTTGGGTTTATTTTCTTTAATCAAAGCATATGAATTGTATGTTTCCAAAAATGCGTAGTACTTCGTCTTTCTTTTAGTTAATTGATTTGTTTCTCAAATGTCAGCTGAGAAATCAAGTGTGTCGTCCCTCGGAGCGATAAATAAAGAGCAAAAGCTCTAAGAGGAAACAGACAAGGAGTCTCCCTTGCGGAAAAGCCACATGGCCCCGGCATCGGGGGCCTCAGCACTCACCTTGCCCTTGTGCCAGATGCTTTCATTTCCCTCCGGATCCACATCGTCCGTGGCCAAGGTGAGGCAGACCAGTCTCCGTTTCAGCCCCTCGGCTTTAATCTGTTTCAGTGCTTGCTTTCCTATGAAGTCTGCTGGCTGCAGAAATCCAAGATAATGATGATGAATGAATGCTCAGACGCTGTGACAAGGTTAGAGATGCAAGCATTTAAATTTGTCTTTGCTATTTTCTCGCCAATTACACATTCAATAAAAATACAGATTGGATCAAATGTCTAGACAAATATTTCTCAGTCCTCAAATGACAATATCAGCCACCTATTCCTTCTGAATAAGTTAGACTTAAGGGTAATAACTTGTGATAACAATTTTACCAGAACCACTGGGCAGAGAAACATAAGGTGTGATATTGCAATGGTGGGTAATGAAAGTGACCCTTGTACCTAATGGCTCTGGATGGTGGGCCTGGCTGGCAGTGAGCAAAGCCCTCCTCAGTTTCTCCGTGCAGTAAGCCTTTTACAAGGAGGAAATTCACTTTTTGAAATGGGATGCCAAAAACAACCGCAAAATGCCTCACGTCTTTTCCTTCTTTGGAATAATGGTCTGGGGAACGTATTAACCTATTGGGTTGTACTCATTAATTCATCTGGGAAATTTGTTAGACACAAAATTAGTCAGATGCAGACATTTTGATCAAAGAGCTTATTCTCTAACATTGAGCTTTTCAACCTTTTGTTTCTCCCTCCATGCAACACATGACAGATGACATTCCTGTTCCTGACACATCCCTCTGGGCACACTCAGGGTTATTCCCAATGCAAGGCGAGTGAGTGAGAGTGACATTGTTCCAGGGATAACCTTGAGTCCAATCTTATATGTGAAGAAAAAAAAAGAGTAGGAATCGTGCAAACTTCAGGACTTTCACATCTATTAATAACACCTTACAACAAACAGGTGAGCAATGACTCCTCAGTGGAGACACTTAGCAAATAAAGGAGATACAATTCTATCCAACCAGAATGCCAGGTACGTGTGAGAAACCAGTCAGGGGCTAAGAGCAGTAAGAGTGCAAAGGATGGAACGTGGGGGTGAAGAGTCCACATTAAGTGTGCTCCAGCAAGCATCTCCTATCTTATGGGGAAAGGGGGGATTTGTGACATACAAATCTCATCTCCATGGATGAGATTTAATTAGAGTTACAATGTGGAAAATGAAATTCTCAGAACAATTCTCATAAACAGACTAACTACTCTCAAAAGAAAAGACAGGGAACAAGAACTTAAATTTTTCCATTGGCCAAAGAAGAGGGGAAACATTTCATGCCAAAAAAAAAAAAAAAAAAAAAAAATGTCCTCTGCACTGTTAAATTTAAGATTTTAAGAGAGCTGTATAAATCCTAAATCCAACATTTAGGGTTTATACAGCTCTTCCTGCACACACATCATTTGGGATTGGGTGCAGTAAGTCCCCTTAACCTCTTGGTTAAGCAGCGGCAGGGGTCCTCACACACTCTGCCTGAGACCCCCAGTTCCACCCTGTACTAACTCAGAACTTCTAGGACAGGAAAACTTCTAGGACAGGACAACAAATATGATTTCTATGGATACTACAACTTTAAATTGCTGACCTGCACTGGAAGCTAAAGAAAGTTTCCATTGGCCAAGGTTAAAATAATTGCAAAATAAAAGTCCAATTCTTTCCCCTTCCCCAGTGTGATCCAGATGGTGCGAACCAATCAAAAAGCTTCATTATGAAACCAGAAAAAATCAAAGAAGACTAGACCCCATGTTATTTAAGACAGGACTGCTAGGGAAAAACAAAACAAACCCATAGGAAAAGCTTGATTCATTTGAATTCGTGTGTAGGAAAAATTTATGATAAAAGTCACAACAAACCAATGTTCATTATAGTTCAAACTTGGATATCTAAATACAGAAAGAACTCAATAACAACAGCAACACTTTTTTTTCTATCTTTTAAAAAGAAGACTTACATGACAAGGTGTGCTTTTTAGAGTTCCTTGTATGGCCTCACACTTTGTGTGGAAAAGCTCTTACAATAATAAGAGAGGCCAACGCATACTACATAGTATGACTTATGGAGTGCCAGGAGAGGAGGAGGAGGTGGAAAAGGAGGAGGAAGGGGGAAAGGGAGAGGAGGAGGAGGAGGAGGAGGAGGAGGAGGAGGAGGAGGAGGAGGAGGAGGAGGGGAGGAGAAGGAGGAGGAGGGGGGGAGAGGAGGAGGAGGGGGGAGGAGGAGGAGGAGGAGGAGGAAGAGAATTGTTGTTTCTTTGTCTCCTGTTATGAAATCTGAATCTTTACTGTTAGAGATTCACTTAAATCTTAAAAGTTTGGGGTCTTCCTGAGTCCCTAGTAAATAATTTTCTTTTAATTATTTATTCAACTGTTATTATTGCCCTGCTAAATTTCATATACTGTGTCAGGCACGGGCTATTTGGAGCTAAAGTAGAACATGGTCTCATAGTTTCTGGGAGGCCCTGCTAAGATGTGACCTCTTCCCTCCACGTCACAACAGGTCAGGTCTTGAAATTATTTGTATCTCCTCGGTTTTTAAAAAATTTATCTTTATTGTTGAAAGTTTACTGATGTTCCCCTTTTTTGTTTGAATACATCAGAGGAAAGGAGAACAGTCTGAGATTACTGGAAACGGCAGAACAGGATACATTATAGCATACAAATCAGCCACACCAGTTGGAAACATGACTCAGTGCTGGTTCTGCTGGTTCAGTGGGAGTGTAAAAGTCACAGCATTTTATAAATTTAAGACAAGAATGTCTAATGTGTGAAGGCAGAAATGCAAACAAGCAGATGCTATGATAGGGGTCTGTACAATGGGGGCTCAGGAGAGAGTATGATCGCCCGGCCGGCATGGCTCAGTGGTTGAGCGTTGACCTGTGAACCAGGAGGTCACAGTTAGATTCCCAGTTGGGGCACATGCTCAGGTTGTGACTTCATCCCCAGTGTGGGGTGTGCAGGAGGCAGCCAACAATGATTCTCTCTCATCATTGATGTTTCTATCTCTCTTTCCCTTCCTCTCTGAAATCAATTAAAGATTATACACTGAGTGGCCAGATTATTATGATCTCTGAACGCATAATAATCTGGCCACTCAGTATGTATGTGTGTATATATATGTATGTGTGTGTGTGTGTGTGTGTGTGTGTGTGTGTGTGTATTAGAGGCCCAGTGCATGAATTCGTGCATGGGTGGGGTCCGGCCAGCCTGGCCAGGGGGAGGGGACATGGGCGGTTGGCCGGCCTGCCTGCTGATCGAACTCCTGGTTGAGGGGACAATTTGCATATTAGCCTTTTTTTTAAAAGAGTATGATCAATTCTGGGGTGGGAGAGTGGGGCTGGGGTAGCATTCTGTCAGCAACAATTTTGTAGAAGTAGTAGTCTGAACTGAATTGTTAAAGACGAGATTTCATAATAGCTATTATCTGCATAGCCTTTCCTAAAAGTCCTTGCACTTACGTTATAATTTGATCTTCACAAAAACCCATAGATGGTGGATTGGGGGTCTAAGTGAATGAACTTGGCCAAAGAAATCAACAAACTGGTTAAGAATGAAGCTGTCAGGAGTCCCAGCTCTGTTATTTTCATCTACTATGAGGGGCCTCCACCCTGCCACTTAAGCCAGTATCTGCTACAGCTTTGGGGGCGCTGTGAGAAAGTTGGCCACAATCAGAGCTTTCAGAAATGGGTCCTTTTGGGGGTGTTGGATGAGAGCTGTTGGGGCAGGTGCTAAGGGGTTGAAGGGAATGAGATGCACTGGAAAGGGAGTGTAACTCAATTTTTCCCAAATTCATAATTTTACCCAAGTCTAAGCAGGGACATAAGGTATCATCTAATCACAAAAAATAGGAAAAGGGGAGACAACCCCAGAATACTCCTTTTAGAAGAGAAACATCTACACTAATAAAAGAGAAACATGCAAATTGACTCTACCTCCACTACACCCACAAGCCACGCCCACAAGCCAATCAGGAGCAAGTATGCAAATTAACCCAACCAAGGCGGCTGCGGCCACAGAGTGAGCAGGAGGCTTGGGTTTCCCCGGCGATGGAGAAGCCAAGCTTCCTGGCCAGCCCTGGCCTCCGCTCAAGGCTACAAAGTTTCAATTATAGAAGATAAATAAATCCCAGATATCATGGCCTCCTCTTGGGTCGCCGGGGGGCATGGCTGGCCTGCAAACCACCATAGGCCCCTTGCCCAGGCTGCCCCATGCCCCAAGGGAACCCCCACCCTGATCTGGGACACCCTTCAGGGCAAACCAGATGGCCCCCACCCATGCACCAGGCCTCTAGCCTATCTAATAAAAGAGTAATATGCAAATTGACCGTCATACCAACACACAAGATGGCTGCCCCCATGTGGACACAAGATGGCCGCCACAAGATGGCCAGCAGGGGAGGGCAGTTGGGGGCGATCAAGCCTGCAGGGGAGGGCAGTTAGGGGTGACCAGGCCAGCAGAGGAGGGAAGTTGGGGGCAACCGGGCCTGCAGGGAAAGGCAGTTGGGGGAGACCAGGCCTGCAGGGGAGGGCAGTTGGGGGGGACCAGGCCTGCAGGAGAGGGCAATTAGGGGTGACCACCTGCAGCGGAGGGCAGTTAGGGGCAATCAGGCTGGCAGGGAGCAGTTAGGCATCAATCAGGCTGGCAGGGGAGTGGTTAGCGGGTGATCAGGCTGGCAAGCAGAAGCAGTTAGGGGCAATCAGGAAGGCAGGCAGGCAAGTAGTTGGGAGCCAGCAGTCCTGGATTGTGAGAGGGATGTCTGGCTGCTCGTTTAGGCCCGATCCTACTGGGATGGGGCCTAAACGGGCAGTCAGACATCCCTCGAGGGGTCCCAGATTGGAGAGGGTGCAGGCTGGGCTGAGGGACACACCCCCCCATGCATGAATTTCGTGCACCGGGCCTCTAGTTAAAGTAATAAGCAGTAAAAAAGAAATAACATTAATAATAGTTACAATTTATTAGGCACTTGCTATGTGCTAGACACTGTGCTAGTTGTACACTGAGGGTTGTACATTCACAAGCTCATTTAATCCTCATGACATTCCTATGAGAGAGACAGTTTTACCCCAGTTTATGGAAGAGAAAGGCCCAGCAAAGTTAATGCTCAGTTTCATGGCAACATAAGTCAGCACCTTTAGATTTTATCCATATATATTTTATTAATGACTGGACCTGGAGACTATCATTGGCAGACACAGCTGATATACTCAAAAGAATATTTCTGTTAAATTATTCCGAGGTAGCCCAAACCTATTTTGAAATATATTCACTACACAATAATATTTTTGTACCACATAGAAGGATTTGAAAATACCCTGAAGGTTAATACTAATGAAATTTGACATCTACATCTACATATCCCTGAATTAGGAAGTGATCTGGTCAGCAATATTATTCTCAGACATGGATGAAAACAATACTGTAACAAACAACAGGAACCTAATTAAATATAAGGAACACACACGTACAACACAGAGAAGAGGGGCCACCTGCCTCTCGAGACAAGTCTCCCTCCCAAGCTAACCTGGTGCCCGACGGGAAGATTTAAAGCAGGGCAGTGGCATTTCATTCTCATTTTACGGGGCTTTCCTCCCAATGAAATTATTAATTATGAGTGAGAGAGGAAAATATGTCTGAAAGTAAGTGCTGTGATTGAAACTGGTGCTTTCAAGATGACCTGAGAACAGAAATACATTTCTTTAATGAGTCACTGCCAAATTAATTATATGAGTAGCTATTCATGTCTTTGCAAAACATAAATTTCTAGGGCACTGAGACTATAGCTTAAAAATAGCTTTGGCTTATCTTTTTAATTAAATTTTTAAAAAATATATATATATTTTATTGATTTCAGAGGGTAAGGGAGAGGGAGAGAGAGCTAAAACATCAATGATGAGAGAGATTCAGTGATCAGGTACCTCCTGCACACCCCCTATTTGGGATGGAGCCCAAAATCAGGGCATGTGCCTTCACCAGGAATCGAAACATGACCTCCTGGTAGATAACTTGAGGCTCAACCACTGAGCCACACCAGCTGGGCCTGTATTTGTCTTTCTAGCTACTAATACCATACTGTCTTCATTACCTTAGCTTAAATCAGGTTTTGATAGTCCTGAAATGCTGTTTTTCTTTTTCAAAGTTTTTTTTAGCTATTTTATGTCCTTTGAATTTGACAAAGGAGGCAAGAACATATAATGGGATAAAGATAATCTATTAAAGAAAAGGTGTTGGAAAAAATTAGATAGATACATGCAAAAAAAAAAAAAAAGCTACACCACCTTCTTACACCAGATACAAGAATAAATTCAAAATGGATTAAAGACAAATCTTAGACTGAAAACCATAAAAATCCTAGAAGAAAACATAGCAGTAAAATCTCTGACCTTTCTCGTAGAAATATTTTTTCTGATATATCGCCTAGGGCAAGGGAAACAAACAAACAAAATAAACAAATGAGACTACATCTAACTAAAAAGTTTTTGCACAGCAAAGGAAACCATTAACAAAATGAAAAGACAGCCCACTGAATGGAAGAACATGCTCACCAATGATACATCTGATAAGGGGTTAATATCCAAAATTTATAAAGAACTTATAAAACTCAACACCAAAAAACAACAACAGACAATCCAATTAAAAAATGGGGAAATGACTTGAATAGACACTTCTCCTAAGAGGACATACAGATGGCCAATAGACATATGAAAAGATGCTTAATGTCACTAATCATCAGAGAATGCAAATTAAAACCACAATGAGCTATCACCTCATACCTGTCAGATGGCTATCATCAATAAATCAACAAACAACAAATGTTGGCAAGGATGTGGAGAAAAGGAAACCCTCATGCACTGTTGGTGGGAATGCAGCCTGGTGCAGCTACTGTGGGAAGCAGTATGGAGTTTCCTCAAAAAAATTAAAAATGAAACTGCCTTATGACCCAGCAATTCCACTTCTGGCAATATATTGGAAGAAACCCAAAACACTAATTCAAAAGAATATATGCACCCCTATGTTCACTGTACCTCTATTTACAATAGCCAAGATTTGGAAGCAGACCTAGTGCCATCAATAGATGAGTGGATAAAAAAGCTGGAATACTACTCATCTATAAAAAAGAAGGAAATCTTACCCTTTGTGACAACATGGGTGGACCTAGAAAGTATAATGCTAAGTGAAATAAGCCGGTCAGAGAAAGACAAGTACCATATGATTTCATTTATATGTAGAATCTAATGAACAAAATAAACTAACAAACAAAATAGAAACAGACTCATAGATACAGAGAACAGACTGACTGCTGTCAGAGGGGAGGGGAACTGGAGGACTAGGTGAAAAGGTAAAGGGTATAAGCAAATTAAATAAATTTTAAAAATAAAAACAAAAATAAAAGAATGTTCTGATGAACATAGTGTGCAGAATGCTGGTAGCTTCTTTGCAATATCATCTATACTAATAAAAGGGTAATATGCAAATTGGTCATGACGCCCTCACAGTAACGACCGAACAGCAGGCTGTGTGGGCTACCAGGCCGGCAGGGGGATTAGTGAGGGACAACCAAACGACAGAACAGCAGGCTGCATGGGGCGACCAGGCCGGCAGAGGGGGGCAGTGAGGGGCGACCAGGCCAGCAGGGGGGCCCATGAGGGGCAACCAGGCCATCGGGGGGGCAGTTGGGGGAGACCAGGCCAGCAGGGGGGACAGTTGGGGACGACCAGGTTGGCAGGCAGAGGCCGTTAGAGGTGATCAGGCTGGCAGGGGGGCGGGCAGTTAGGGGCAATCAGGCAGGCAGGCAGGTGAGCAGTTAGGAGCCAGTGGTCCTGGATTGTGAGAGGGATGTTCGACTGCTGGTTTAGGCCCGATCCCCAGGATCGGGCCTAAACCAGCAGTCGGACATCCCCTGAGGTATCCCAGATTGGAGAGGGTGCAGGCTGAGCTGAGGGATCCCCCCCATGCATGAATTTCATGCACCGAGCCTCTAGTTATAATTCCATTTACTGGGGGAGCATGGAGGCAAATACAGTTTGCAAGTAGGAAAAAAAATCATCATATGATTTAAAAGAATCATACTCCCAATGATTCTAACACACAGTCAAGACAGAGAGACACTGAAAATTTTCTGCCTCCTCAATTCCTACTACTACTTACCTAAAATATCCCCAACAGAGTTGGGTACTTTCACCACTATAGCATATTAAAAATTCCTTTCTAACCTGTTGTCTGTCAACATGATTTATTTCCACTTTGATGTTTTTTAAAATGCTAATATTTATTGAATACTTAGGGATGCAGTAGGGCTGGTAATAAGCTCTTTGCTACTATATCGGTTTTTGTTTTATTTTGCTTCATGAATAGTTATGCTTTAAATAATTTTTCTACAAAGAGAGACCCTGCATTTTCTAGAATTAACATTGTCTTTTAACTTGTGATTAATATATATTACATTTCATTCCATTTCTCTGGTTAGAAACCCAAGAGAGGAAAAGACAGGGAGAGAAAAAAGGGGATGGGGGATTTTATAGAAAAAATATTCTGATCTGCTTAACACATTACACTTAGTACTTGAATCTCTGTGACTCTTGGCTGAGGTTCTCTGGAAATGAACAAAGATTTAGTAATTCCAAGAGGAAAATTCCAAGAATACATATGATTCCATTTTAAGGCTGCTGATTTTCCTTTTGCTCTTGATGAATGCATTTTTTCACTTCCAAATTTAAAAAAGCAACAACATTTTTCCCCCAAAAGTAACTTCCTTTGGAACAAATTCTAATATGAGTAAGAACAATAATACGAGTTGTTTCAGGTACAGAGGTTTTAGCTGAGGAAATTTAAAAGTACATACAAGCATTCTTTATTTTCACCTGCATCATGTTCTGATTAACACTTCCTTTCCAGGCCCTGTGCTCACTCTCCACAAGATGGCACTGTTTTGTACAGCAGAACTCCTCCTGCGGGCTATACTGTATTTTCACAATTAATGTTAAGAATGTTTCCTACAGCATTAGTTCCTGAAATACCATGTGTTTCAAGCTTCACGAGGTCTGAGAGCACCCAGGAGTTATAGCTGTAACTTTTAGACCTGTGGCCTAGCAAGGGGTTTAATAAATTAAACTTAATAAATGTTGGCCAGATGAATGAATTGTGTGCACAAGTTTACCTACTTTAGTTAAGCCAATGCCATGGGGGAACTGAAGCTCAAACAACTCTAAGAAGTAAGGAAGGAAAGTACTATCACACCATCTTCCTTGGCCACCCAAGATTTCTTCCATATTCCATTTTTCTTTCCCTACTTTTATACTAATTTGACAAGAATTCAGTTCACTCTAATGAAGCCTAGTGATCCATCTCCTCAGTCCACCTTTTCCTTCTTAAAATGGGCAAAGCAGCTATTCTGATCCTACCATAAAACACAGAATTTGTTATAACAAAACATGACTATGGGGGAGGGGAGGAGTGTTAATTAATGAAGTGTAGTTCTTTGATATATGTTCCTAGAAAAAGGAATTCCTGGGCAGTTATTCAAGGCTGAGACACTCGTTATGGGAAAGGACCTTGCTGGGAAAAGTGATGGGTGAGAAAGCACTACAGTGAGGTCAGAGCTCCATCTGGGCTGACCCTACTGACAGCACGTAGTTCTCTTTGCCTCTCTGTCCTCGTCCTCAAATGAGGAAGTGGGACTGAGGGATCTTCAGAGGCCCTCGCCACTGTGACATCTCTACATCTTTCTCATTATTATGGCATATACGGTCCTTGTGTAAATGCTTAAGGGCCAAGCAGGGAATTCTCCAGGGAGGCATACCTGGTTTTATTGCTGTTCGTTTTATTGCACTTCACTGATCCTGTGTTTTTACACATGGAAGGCAAGACTCTCTACCAGCGGAAAGATTACAACTTACTTGAGTACTCGAGTATTGAGACCTTGCCTTCCATATGTAAAAACAAACAAACAAAACCCCAAAACCACAACATCTGTGAAGTGCAATAAAGTAAACAGCAATAAAACCAAGTATGTAGGATCTAAACAAAGTTGATTCAACCTATTCATCTGTTTAGAAATGAGCAAACATCAATATGGCTAGGGTGATACCCACTGACCACCTGAGTCAACATGATTGAAGAAGACAGGCTCAGGGAGGTCCAGATCCTTGTGCTACATGGACCTTCACCCAATGAAAGCATTAGAAATGAACTTTGTGACAGCAGAATGAGGAGCAACAATTCAGAAATCATAAAAACACACCCTAAATCAAAATCATTATCTGTTAAGCTAACTTAGTTCTGAGCTGGGCTTTGGTTATTAAAATAATTTTAGAGAAACTAATAAATATGCAATCCACACCTGCTTATAACCATAAAGGGAGTTCTAAAAACCCATTTTCAATACAAAGAGATAATTTATCTGTGCCTTATTCCCAAACAATAATACCCAAACACTGAAGTGAAAGAGAGAGTCATCTGTTTATCTAATGGTGACCAACAACGGAACTTTAGTGCTTTCAAGAGCCAGGCCATTTTTATTCTTATTTTAAATTCTGTGAGCAGAGGAGCAATCTGCTGCTAGGGTCTGCTTAAATTCCAAGCACCTGCTTTCTCTGGTCTGGAGGCAGATGGTACGTCATAAAAATAAAAGTCAAGGGGAATATGCACAAAAAGATAGTCCCTTTAAAACCCTTTAGGAGGAGGCTCTTTTTCATAAGATCTAATACTGTAAATATACATGTTTATGTTAATATCTTAGCTCAGAATTGGGGAACTGATGCAGGGCATTAAAAAGTTCCTCAGGCTCGGATCTCGGAAGATGGCGGCAGAAGTACACATCTGTACTTGCCGCCTCCCACAACCACATCAAAATTATAACTAAAATACAGAACAACCATCATCCAGAACTGCTGGAAAGCTGGCTGAATGGAATTCCTACAAGTGGAGAAGTAAAGAAGGAAGCACATTGAGACTGGTAAGAGGTACAGAGGCATGGAACGAGCTGATCCAGCACCCACGTGTGCTGCTTTTTTAACCGGGAGGGAGATCATCTCTGTGGAGGCCGCCCAGAGGAGCAAGGGGTCCCAGACCCACACCAGACCCCCAGCCCAGAGTCCCAGAGCTGGGAAAAGAAGTCCCAACGGGCAGTAAGAACTACAGGCTGTAAAAACCATTGCTGACTGGGGCTCAGTGACGCAGAGGCTGCTAGAGACCCAGCTATTCCTCTTAAAAGGCTGGCACCATGAACTGAACTTACCAGGTTCTGCCTCCTCTGAGCTCCAGCACCAGGGCGAGGCTCTGGGGAACACAGACACATATAAGGAGGAACTGGATTGTCTGGCATCAGGGCAGGAACTCGGAGGAAGGGGGAGGGGCTTTCTCCCAGACAGAGGTGCTCGCAGGGATCATTGTTCCTATGCTGGGACCTCCCCATTGCAGGGCTGATTGGGAACCATTTCTGTTTGCTCCACCCTGGTGATTCCCTAAGACCCAGCCTCATCCAATTTACCCCACCCAAGCTGTGTGCAGCGGCTTTTGCATATGAATGTCTTTCCTTGCTCAGGGTAAAATCTCTCAAACAAGCTGCAGCTGGGTCAAGGAGCTCCAAACTTATCAATAAAAGGCCCAAGACCTGGCACCAGCACTAGCCTGCCTTGCTTCAAAGCTGGGCCTCATCTGGGTACTTCCAAATCCAATACAAAGAAGAGGAATCTGCAGATCTCTCTGTAGCTTCTGCTGGGTAGCCCCAGGGAGTGGCTGACTTTGTACCTCCCTGGAGACCCAAGAGCCAGTATACTCAGTGGTCAGTGTGAGACCATACCAGATTACAAATCTACACATCCATAAGCGACACACTCAGGGGCAGACCCAGTGAGCACCAAAGCCCCACTGAAGCAAGTTCATTAGGGTTATCTCCTGCATAGCAGCTCTCCCACTATAGTCGCAGCTGGTCCTCAAAGCCAATTGGCCTGGAGGTCAATTCCTCCCAGTGACACCAATAGCAATCAAGTCTCAACTACAACAAGACTGTGCTCACAGCCCACAAAGGGGTGCACTTAGAGCTCCCAGCTCAGGTGACTGGGGTGGCTGAGCCACTGAGCCCTATAGAACACCTACTACGCAAGGCCACTCTACCAACTCAAGGAGACCTAGCAGCTCTATTCAATACATAGAAACAAACATAGGGAAGCAGCCAAAATGCAGAGACAGGGAGGCATGTCGCAAATGAAAGAAATGGAAGAGACCAGACTACTGGATATAGAGTTCAAAACCATGGTTATAAGGTTACTCAGTAATCTTCTAGAGACATCCAAAAAAATGGAAAAGGACCAGTTAGAAATTAAGCATACACTGACTGAAATAAAGAATAATATACAAGGATTCAACAGTGGAGTGGAGGATTCTGAGAATCAAATCAATGATTTAAAATATGAGGAAGCAAAAAACACCCAACCAGAAGAGCCAAAAGAAAAAATCCAAAAATGTGAGGATAGTGTAAGGAGCCCCTGGGACAACTTCAAGCATACCAACATTTTCATTGTAGGGGGTGCCAGAGGAGGAGAGAGAGCAAGATATTGAGGACCTGTTTGAAGAAATAATGACAGAAAGCTTCCCTTACCTGATGAAATAAATAGACTTACAAGTCCAAGAAGTACAGAGAGTCCCACACAAAAGAAACCCAAAGAGGACCACACCAAGACACATCATAATTAAAATGATAAGGGCTGCCCTAGCTGGTTTGGCTCAGTGGACAGAGCGTCAGCCTGCGGACTGAAAGGTCCCGGGTTTGATTCCAGTCAAGGGCACATGCCCGGGTTGCAGGCTTGATACCCAGTAGGGATTGTGCAGAAGGCAGCCAATCCATGATTCTTTCTCATCATTGATGTTTCTATCTCTCCCTCTTGCTTTCTCTCTGAAATCAATAAAAATATATTTAAAATATAATAAATAAATAAATAAATAAATAAATAAATAAATAAATAAATAAAATGCTAAGGGCTAAAGATAAAGAGAGAATCTTAAAAGCAACAAGAGAAAGCAGTTAGTTACCTATAAGGGAGTACCCATACGACTGTCAGCTGATTTCTCAACAGAAACTATGCAGGCCAGAAGGGAGTGGCAAGAAATATTCAAAGTGATGAATAGCAAGGATCTACAACCAAGATTACTCTACCCAGCAAAGCTATCATTTAGAATTGAAGGTCAGATAAAGAGCTTCACAGACAAGAAAAAGCGAAAGGAGTTCATCACCACCAAACCAGTATTATATGAAATGTTGAAGGGTATTCTTTAAGAAGAGGAGGAAGAAGAAAAAGATAAAAAATATAAACAACAAAATGGCAACAAATACATACCTATCAACAATTGACTCTAAAAATCAAAATAAACAAATAAGAAATCTAATGAACAGAATAAACCAGTGAATAAAATAGAATCAGAGGCATGGAAATGGAACAGACTGATGATTCTCAGAGGAAGGGAGGTGAGGGGGCAGAATCAGAGGCATGGAAATGGAACCAACTGATGATTCTCAGAGGAAGGAAGGTGAGGGGGCAGGAAGAGATTAAACAAAGATCTTACATGCATATATGCATTACCTATGGACACAGACAATAGGGTGGCAAAGGCCTGCGGTGGGGTGGGAACTGGGTGGAGGGGGACAAAGGGGAGGAAAAAGAGGAACATCTGTAATAATCTCAACAATAAAGATTTTTTTTTTAAAGTTCCTTAGCCTGATTCATATGCATGTGCTCCCATATTTCCATAGGATGGGGAATAGCCTTTACTTTAGCTTATTAGCACCTAAGGCAGAACAGGAATTCTCACAAGTATCCCAAACAGCAGCAACTGCTATTCCAACCTACAGCCTAACTGCAACTCTATCGAGTTCTCAGAGTGACCAAAACAGTGTTCAATGGCTGTGTGTGTCAGCTTAAGCTGCTACAACAAAGTCCCACAGACTGGGTGGCTTCAGCAACAGGAATTGATTTTCACGGTTCTGTAGGCTGGGAAGATCAAGGTGCCGGTCAATCCAGTCCCCTGTAAGTGTCCTCTCCCTGGCCTTCTCGCTGTGTCCTTACATGTACAGAGAGGGAGCTTCCGGTCTCTCTTTCTCTTATAAGAACATGAATTCCAACATGGGGGCCCCACCTCAGGATCTCCTAAACCTAATGACCTCACAAGGGCCCCACCTCCAAATAGCATTATGGGGATTAAGGGCTTTAACACACAAATTATGGAGGGACACAGCATTCCATCCAAACAATGGGATAACCTCATACATATATTTTATAGGGCTTAGATAGCTAAGCTAAGCTGTAATAAATTGTCCTCAATATGTTTTTCCACAATAATTAAGTAGGGTGGTGCTTCTCAAACTGTAGGTGCAGCAGAACCCCCTGCAGTTTGGTAAAACAGATTTCTTGGCCTGACCCGCAGAGCTTCTGATTTAGTAGGTCTGGTATGGAACCCAAGTGATTGCCTTTCTCACAAGCTCCCAGATGCTGCTCATGCGTTCTGTCTGCTAAATGCATTTTGAAAACCACTGATATAGGAGTTCCCTTTAGAATGTCAATATCAGTTATGCTTCTTTGGGCCTGTATTGGCTTCTCAGTAAATGCCTATTTTATGCTGAACACATTTGAAATGTGTCATTGGCTTATACTCAGATGTTGCGGTTACATACAAAGATGCTTAAAAGCAGATGGACAGATGTGCTGAGGCGAGGTTGCTTTGTGCTGTGAGCACCAGGGAGAGCCCATTCATCAGCATGTTTGACTGCTGATGTGTGGCTGCACAAGTCTCCAGGTTTTTCAAGGATGTCTGCTGACATCTGATCCTGACTAATCTTTATCTTAGAATGTAGATTGAGTCTTTGAAGTTGCTGGATTCAGCTATCTTACCTCGACAAGCACGCGGCAATAGTTTGACCTGACATCAAATTTTGAGATAGCTTAATATGACGCACTTGAGCAATGCTTAGCATTTCTGTTCAACTCATTTGTCCTAGAATCACATTTGGTTAAATTTTAAAGCAAGGTTCTGCCATGAAACAGCATAATTTTAAGATTTACTTCAAGTGCACTTTGGAATGTAAACATACCTTATTTAGCTTTACAAAATATTCCAAACCAGCTTCCAAGGGATTTGTATCGCAGTTCATCTAAAAGGGAAGCACACATTTTAAATCTTAGATGAGTGCAAATAATTTCAGGAACTTTCATGGTTTTGTTTTCGTGTTGCTTTTTTGGAAAGAGAATACTTTTTATTTTATTTTAAATATAAATTCTGAAAAAGGATAATTATTTACTGGTCTTTAAAGTGATTTTTAAAATCTAAAATTCAAATGTAGCCTTTCAGTTATTTCAATAGCAAAGTAGAAACTAAAATTCACAGTTTGTTTCCATGACTTTTATTATAATAAATAGCTGAGGGATACCACAACATGATGTTCCTTCCAGAAACAAGACTTTCATATACTTTTATGTAATAATTTTGCATAATTAGGTTTTGAAAAGTTATGAAGTAACTTGCTTATCTTACAATTAGCCAGGATTCAGGATAAGTAGAGGGGAAAGCAGATGGCAGGGAAATGATTTCTATGGAATTCAGAAAAAGAGAAAACGAAAAAGACATGGACTCTCAATCTTTTTCTTTTATTTTATAGTCCTTTGGTTTTATTTTTTGGGATTAAAAATGAGTATAGGCATAAATGTTTCACCTGATCCTCTTAAAGATAACCTTTAAAATAATTTATAAAATGGCTTAATTCAGGTTTCTTGGTTATCAGGACCCATCAATGTCACTGTCAGCCTTGACTAATTGGTTGAAAATTTCAGAGCAGAAGAAGTAACTTATGAATATTTTCCCAATCCCTGAGAATCATAATCATCTCAGGACTATTTTATCCTTTCATCATACACTTCCAGAAAGTAGATGTATTCATTCATTGTTAACAGGACAAGGAGCAATGTATAGAGCAGGACTGGGGAATGTCTGGCCCATGGGCTGTATAAGGCCTACGAAATAATTTGGTTTGACCCTGCCAAGGCATTAGGGGTGAGTTAATTAAGTGTTTGACCAAATATAGCAGGCTAATTTTTAAGCTGATAATTTTGTACAGCCTGGGAATGATATTACAAATATCCAATGGTCCTTGAAAAAAAAAAAAAAGGTTCCCCACCCCTGTCCTAGAGGGTTAATCCATGTAAATTGGCTTCCACCAGTAAATAAATGTTCTGAAAATCAGGGATATAAGTCAGGAAGAAAACCAAAGGAGGAATGACCCAGACCCATGGTCGGAAAACTGAGGCTCGCGAGCCACATGCGGCTCTTTGGCCCCTTGAGTGTGGCTCTTCCACAAAATACCACGGCCTGGACGAGTCTATTTTGAAGAAGTGGCATTAGAAGAAGTTTAAGTTTAAAAAATTTGGCTCTCAAAAGAAATTTCAATCGTTGTACTGTTGATATTTGGCTCTGTTGACTAATGAGTTTGCCGACCACTGACCTAGACCATTCTGCTGCAGTGGTGATCGTATGAAGCACATCACCTGTGTTCTCAAAGTTCCAGTGGAGTTTCTGTGCTACATCTGAGCCCAAACTGCCACTACAAAAGCGATGAGCAAGTCAGCATGCTACGCTCACTTGCGCCTCCCCAGATGACCAGCAGTTGTCTGAGCCAGAAGACTTGTTTGCCATGAATTTGCGGCTGCATTTGGTAGGAAAGGACGGTCTGAACAAACATGCACAGAGAGCCCATACCAAAAGGCAGCACTGCTCCACACACATGTGCAGCAGAAAAAGGTGGTTTTCTGGAAGTCTGCCACAACAGAAAGTCCTAAACAGCTCAGCAATCCCAGTCCAAGGCCAGCCTTGTTTAATTTGCTGATACACTTCCCTTAGGAATTCAGAGCATGAATTTGCTTATAACGAACATAAATGGCAGCAATGCATAAAACTGTGGTGAAATTTAACAGACAAGCATTGCTCTGGAGCTACTGTGCCCGTGTCACTGATACGAGGCGAACAGGGGCAGCATGGTGGAGAGTCACAGCAGTCATGTATGAGAGTATGAAAGCTGCAGCCATCCAATGCATCGGCTGGAGGCCGGAAACTGAGGCCTTACTGGCACCACCGCATCTCCAACAGGTCTTAACACTCAGCAGTTCCTTGCTTCTTTGGTTTTCTCTTCCTCGCTAAACTTCAAGTTCTGTGAGAGCAGGACCCAACTGTTTTCTTCACCATTATCTTTCCAGCTCCTGTTTTAGTCTGTCTTCAAATCTGCCCAACCTGCCCCTTGTGTAGATCCTATGTTCTCTGCCTTCTTTGAAGATCCATGAATCAGAACTGCAGCTACAGTGTTTAAATCTCATAAACATTTAAATGCCACTGGTAATAAGATGAATTCCTTACGCTGTCTCCTCTAAGTGGTGACTGCTTGCTAGGATGAGCCGCCAGGGCTGGCTGCTGGGTCCGGAGCCTGCAGGCTGGATGGAGATGGGCCTCAATCTTTTCTAATGCAGTTGAGTTATTACAATATATTTCCAGTCAAAGCTAACACAACTATTTGAGACTAAACCTGAAGTTAATGTTCTTGCTTGTTTATTTTGTTGGTATTTATCTCTTTTGCTCCAAGAGAACGTGTCTAAACCTCATAAAAAGTAGGCAAACTTTTAAGAAAAACGACACCAGCACAAATCTAAATCAAATGTGTAATATAAGCTTGTTTCACATTATATAAAATGTGGTCTCATATTTTCTAATTAATTTGAATTAATTATTTTTTTATCTGCTCAAAGTTTTAGAATTTCTCCCCGGAGTGGGGGGGGGGGGGGCGGGGGGGGGAGGAAGGGATTAAAACAAAGGCCAGGATATTTACTGCTATGATACCACTAGAGGGCGTGCTGGCACTGCTGGAAAATCAGGGACCTGGGATGGAGAAAAGTTGTTAAGAAGAGGATGGCTCCCAGAGAAAGCAGGAGATAATAAAAGGCAGGAGGGTGGAGGAGGGTGGAGAAATGCCGGACTCCAAGGACTACTTCTGTGGCTTCATTCCTTGGGGAGCAGTGTGGGGACTCTCCCTGCTGCATCCTTATCTAAGGCCCCGGTTGTAGGCTGGGAACCCCTTGATAGAACATCTCTCCTGCAAACTGCCCACCGACCCCAGGGCCCTTCTTACAGTGGCTCCAGGAGGCTGCCCTCCCCACCTCAAAGCCCACTTGCTTCTGCCCATAGTTTAACTGCCCAGGGGGCCCTGCCTGGGCTTCCCAACCCCTTTTGCTCTCCAGTTGAATTCATTCTATTATATGCTAGGCACTTTATAGACTAATATCTATAACTCTGTAAGAGAAAGATTATCTCTATTTTATAGAAAAGTAAACAGAGGCCTTGGGGAGTCAAGGTCACATGTGTGCTGGAGGATAAATTCAGACCCAAGAGACCCCTCTCTAACGTACACCCTTTACGGCTATTCCTCATCTCACTTCTCAAGCCTACAACCTCAATGTCTTCTAAGGAAACAACTAGGAATCTGAAAAAATTAAGGGGTCCAGAGATAGCCTGCCAGCTGGAGATAATAGGAGAAAAGAGTTTGAACCATAGTTTGGCCACTTCATGTAACCTGGACAACATTGCTTACTGTTTCTTAGTGTGATTAGGTGCAAAATGGGGATACCCTGAGCCCCAACCCCTTGTCCAAGAATCAGCAATAATCAGGAGAACTGAGAAGGTACATGACATGATGCATATGAACATGGTGTGTAACGATACAACAGAAATCCTTAGTTCCCATTATCAATGGTAGAAGTAGGCTAGACCATCAACTGTGCTCCTCAGAAAAAAAACCGTTTGTTGTTATTTCCCCAAAAGGAACAGGCTAAGAAGAAAATGAGAATGGGCAGCATGGCAGAGGAGAAGGAGGAGGAGGGAGAGGAGGAGGAGGAATTTGAAAGGTGGTCCTCCTATTGTGGGGGTAGGCAGGCTCCCTCAGAGCAGCTACAGCTCCACACACAGTCAGAGACAGTGTCCAGGGCTCTTTGCCAAGAGGAGGAATTAGGCAGAATAAACATTACATCATAATTACACTAAACTTTCAACTGGGAAATTGAAAAGAAAAACCTCTTCCTCTAATTAAATAAAGTTGCCTAATAATACATAACTTCTCTTACAGTCAGAACCCATGTTAATGCAGTTAAAACTAACCCATATAAAAATAAAGAAAAGAATGAAAAAATAAAACTAGCCCTTTTATAAAAATCAGATACGATAAACAAAATTTTAATGAAGATGCTGGCATTTCAAACCTCAGACCCCCAGGCTCTGAAAGCTTTCTCCAGTCTTAGGGCATTCATGGCGTATGTGCCAAAATTGTCGATTCCCTCCTCCTGGCCTGCATCCATGATGGCGTTATACAGTGCCGCAGAATCTTCTCGTCTGTGGTACAGCTCCCAACCCAGCTCACCTAAAAGAAACCCACAAGTGCCACATCAGACTAAGAACAATAGTCTCAAGGTAGAGTATGCATTAGCTAAAACGCATAAATAAATGGAGAGATGCCATTTATGCAATATAGACATTGCTGAGTTTTAAAAGAACAGTTCATAAAAAAAAATGCAACAAAAACCTACTGCAAAATTCCTGCCCAATCCTGTCTCTCACTCAGAGGGCGGTATCTAGGACACCCCTTCACATGACGTAGAAAGACTATAGTTCAGGAGGAGTTCATCTTGACCCTTGTCCGGCTTCATAATATTGAGTAATTAGCATGGCATAGTTTATCCAGATAAGGGGTTCAAGGTTTAGGAAACTCTACTCCCAACTCCTTGCCCCAAAATCACAAGGCTTAAAAAAAATAGGCAATTGACATTTATTTAAATGGTCTCCATTGTGGGACAGTCATAATCTCTAATTCCTCCTACTCCCCCTTTCTTTCCCACTTGGTCATTTCTTTCACCATTAGAGCTATAGGCAAAACCCAAAGGAAATGAAACCCAACCCAGTCTGCTTATTTTTCATTCTGCTCGTGCTTTACTCTGGTCGCCACTTTGCCAAGGTTAGGTGGAAGCGGGGGCGGGGGGGGGGGGGGTACACAGATGCCAGGGAAGGGCTACAGCCTTTGTACTGTGTGTTCTCCTTATTCCCCAATGTTGAGGGCTGGTGGTGATGTGTCTTTCCAGGACACCACCAGAGCAAGAGCAACATGCACTTGAACAAATGCCTGGGCACCAAGTACTCCTTCTGTGAAGGGACAAGGAGGTCTAGAGGAAGTTAGGTGTGAGCCCAGAGCACCAATGGGGAGCTGAAGAAAATTCATTCAACTCTGTTCTGAATACCTACCATGTGCAAGGTTAGGTACTATATGAAGACTTCCTCTATACACTTAGAGCCTAGAAAGAAAGATGGAAAACAGGAATGCTGCAAGAGAGGTGCCTGATACATTCAAGATGGTCTCTATCGATCTTGAATGTTCCCAGATAGAGTCCGCCGGCCTAAATATTCTGTCAACCCTTCCAACTGTTCCAGCAGCCGTCATCTTCCCATCCTTCTATCTACCCTTACAAGTGGTAGGCAGCTATAGAACAATTGGAAACTTGTGGAATGATCCCTCAGGCTAAAAGTGCAGAGACAGAATTTCATAAAAGTTGGGCAGGAGAAATCTTTCTCCAAAATTATACCGATGACAGAGACCATTTTTGGTAGCTTCTTTTAAATTTTACTCTAAATTATTTTCTGATTCTTACCAGTATAAGATATCCTAATAGCAGTGACAGGAATGTTGGAAACTTTTAAAGACTTGGTTTGAAGAAACTTGAAGACATCATCACTAAGATCTTCAGAGGTCAGTTTCTGAAGGACCTTTCTTGCATGTGGCCCTGCAACTCCAAGGACTCCAAGCTCATCAGTTATGTTTTTAATTTCAACATCATATCCACCTTTGACTGCCTCTTCTTCAATCCATCTGCATTTGAGTCATAAACATTGTGTTAAATCTTGCTTGAATAATGCATGTTGGTAACATATTATTTCTCTGAAGACATACTTGGTGTCTAGAATTACCAGGAAGTCCCCAGGGCATCGTTTCATATAATCACCTAATTTTTAAAGTTGAGGAATCTGAGTCCCCGACATGTTAAGTGATTCTCTGTAAACCACCTGCTTATATAAACTGGGGGTAATTTTTCACAGTGCAGAAGGATCCTTCAATTGAAATGAGCTCTGGCACACAATTACTTTAAATAGTGACAGCCCTATTGTATTTAAACTAATGACTCAATCTTCAAAAATTAATTTAAACCCAAATTTTCTCTAATACCTGTACACAGGAGACACATTCATGCTGCCAAAAGTCAATAATGGGCCTGCCATCAGACACAGAATTACTCTGACAATCACAAGGAAAATATAAAAACTCTAAAAACTATTTTCAATTTCTGTCCTGATAAGTTATTGGAACCCGGTTATAGAGTTTGTTTATGATTTATTGAGCAGTCCCTAGAACTACGCAGGTCTATTATAAAAGGATCACCTGGATTTATACAAAGCTAAGCTACTACCAAAACGGCTCCCAAAACATCCTGGATTGGAGGATCTAATTTGCATCATTTTATAACTAGAGTGAGAATCTGTCAGCGTCAAGATTTCTCCTGCCCAACTTTTATGCCTATTCATTCCTAGTCTGACATTTAGTAAACAATAATATTCCAAATGCTAAAGATTCATGTGAAGGATCAACCTGACAGGTCAACAATTTAGATCCAACTGTGGACCAGAGAGCACAAAGCATGAAAAAGGGAGAAGATAACCCAGGGAGGCAGCTTCCTGTGCTGAATGTGGGCATCAGAATAAAAAAGACTGGCTTCAGCACGTGACTTTGATGCAAACTTCAGTTTCCTCATCTGAAAATGGGAACAGTATGTACCATGCAAATATATATCTATTAAGAGAGTTAATTAATATGTAAAAAGAGTTCTGCCACAATGATGATGCCCATAAATAGGAGTTGATATTATTAGAACCAGTACAGGAATTCCCTTTTGGAAGGGGGTGGAGACAGGGTCCCTCACTTTAAATAATTTCCGTATAGACATGAAGTTTATTTGAATCAACAAGGTTTAAGAATTAAAGTTGTACTTTCAACTACTGGTGAAAGAAAAACTCAGTTTAAGATTGAGTCAATGTTTAATCCATATACAATTATCTTACTAGGTGCACACTTACTTACCTAAGATCATGAAGTTCTGATCCAGAACCAGTTATTAATAGAAACTCCCCAGGAGACTGGTGAGAAACAGTCAGCTCAGCATACACTCGACCTTTTGGTGTTAGCATGTGACTTATATTTGTAAAACCCACCTGCACAAAAGAATTTAAAATTATCTCAGGATGAAACAAAGATCTTATGTATCCCTTTTAAACCAACATGGAAATAAAAATGTGGGTGTCAACAATGAAAAACATCCGAATCTTATCATTTATATCACTTGTATGAATTATTTATAAACCTAAGTCCAAGATTAATTTTGAAGTTCTCAGTTTAAATTGCAATTATTTGTCATAAAAATTATATTTCAGTCAAAGTTGTAGTTCCTATTGACACAATTAAGCAAAGTTCATAAGGTCCTTCGATGATAACTAATTCAATAAAAGTTTAAATTAAAAAATTAGCTAGAATACTCTTGATCAGTGGAAGAGTTCTAGTGTTCACACTGAAATCATTAAGTGGACTAAAATAACATATTGGGGGTTTCTTTTTCTTTTTCTTTTTTTTTAAAATGAGAGGATAGAGTTAAACAGGCCACAGTCCTGAACCTTGTACCATTTTAAGGTTATTTACCTTTGGAATGACATTTGCAAAGAGATGGTCCAACAATCTAGTAGAATCTTGGCCTTTGATGTTAAACTTGCCAAATGGTGACAGGTCAATCACCCCTACACTTTGCATAACTTGTTTATACTCAGAGCCCACCGGCTCAAACCAGTTTGTGCGGCGAAAACTTGGCCTGAAACACAAAGTTTGTCATAAAACAACTGTCATACATTTTTAGAAAATTACAGAATAAGGATATTTGAATTAACCCTATTCATCTGTAAATCCTATTTGGAAAAAAAATGCAACCTAAAATTCTGCTCTGCAAATCATACATATATGTTGAAATCTGATTTTTTAAAGTTACTCATATGTCCCTATTAACCCATTTCATAGTGAATAAATTATTTATTAACTAGAAAATAAGATAGGACATGTGGGCTTTCAAATCTGGAAGAGAGCTTACAAGTCAACCAGTCTTGTGGTCACCTAAGGAGCATTTAAAAAATGCGAATTTTTTGGACCTAATTCAAAACATATGGGGGTGGAGCTATCTTGTCCAGCACTCCTCAAACATTAATGCAAATAAAATCATTGCACTTATTAAAATACAGCTTCTGATGCAGCAGGTCTCGGTGGGGCCATATTCTGCATTCACAGGCTATACACCTGGACTAGGCAAGGACCTGATCCAACATCTTCATTTTTTAGACAAAAGACAAAACGTGAATTCCAAGGCTTTGCATTATTTACTGGCAGAGCTGGCCTGGAACAAAGGTCTCTGATTCATTATGCAGGGTCCCTTCTACTTGATGAAGTGAACTCCTAATGTGGTATTTTAACTTCAGAGCAGGATGCTACGTCTGCAAAATGAGTTTTCAGTAGTTTAATTATTAAAATAGTAAAAGAAACAAGCCAGATCCAAACAGTACAAGGTTAAGAATAGATCTGGCATTTATCTGAGTCATTTAGGGAAAACAAAACCAATATTTTGCCCCCAGATAATCTAGACTGGCTGCCTGGGGAGCCCAAATAAAGTAATCAACAACTAGCCCTCTACTATATTTTGCACCATTTAGGTTTGGTGTTAAAGTAGACATCAAAACTGTTTTTAAATACGCAATTAAAAAAGGTAACTTAATTTCTAGATTTGCTATTTGTCTTCTCTTGGGTTATGAATTCTTGTGAGAAAAAAAATATGTAATCACTATAAATCCCAAGTACAATGATGACATGTAATCCAAGTAAAACAAAGGCAACAACTTTAGAGGAGTTCAGAGAATTGTTTTAGTGACAGTCTTTATGTTTTAGATTAACCTTAAATGCTAAGTAAATGACCCTTTCTCCTCCTTTATCAACAGTGCATACAATTTGCATGACTTGGTGTACACACACTGGGAGGTAGTTGCTTCGAGCTATTCCTTGCTAACTAGAAGACCCATACTTCCATACTATATCCATACTATGTGACCCAACCAGGCATCCTAAGCTGGGACAAACCTTTAGGAGCCAACCAAAGGCATGTGAGGATTTGGAGGGGGTGAGAAGGTTCCTCTGAGCTCCTGGGAAATGCCAAGCGGAGGCTTCACCGGGGCTGGGGTAGGGCTCGTGGGGCCAAATGGGTCCTAGATGTGGGCCAGTGTCATGTGGGAGAGTCTAATGGCTCCACTGCCAGAAAGTAAATGTTGTAGGAATGAGGTGGAGCGATGGGGTGGGCGGGGAATCGGCACTGATGTCCCTCCATCCCACCTCTGAAATTGCATTCTGCAGTCAGAGCCCCAGGCAGGTCAAGTCACTTACTTACCTGTACCCGGTGTCCTGGCCCCGTCTGTAGAACCAGTGTGGCTGTTCCCAGCCCGCATGGAACCCCATGGAACATTTAGACTCCAGGGTTTTATAAAGCCCACTGACCCGCTGAGTCGGCCTCCCAGCAAACCGTTCTTCTTTAGGGTACCCAACTGAAAAAGGAAATCCAGGCCTTTAACAGCATATAACCAAAGCTAGCAAATACTTTGAAGGGATTCACAAAATGGAGAACAGCATTTAAAATCCAGAAGCATATACCTGTATTAAATTGATGTAAAACAAAACCCTCAATGCTGTCATTTTTATATTGATCATCAAAGGGGAAAGTCAAAATGAATTTAAAGCCTAAAATCACGGATGCACTCTGCACATGAAGTATATACATTAATATAGATTTCTTGTTGCATCTTAGAGGCACAACGCTTTCCAGACTCCCTAACCACTCCCACCAAAATGCACAGAACAAAAAGCATCTAGGGTCAGAGGCGCTGCAAGTCCATTTTGTACACACTCTGTAGACACAGTAAATTTGCACTTTACCAATATTGTTGAATCCATACGACTCTCTTGCTTTGGCCTCAGTGTACTGAGTGGTCGTCCATTTGCCATATCGATTGGGATCCAATTCTATTAGGTCAAAAGGAGGCTCTCCATGCAGGATCCAGTCACTGAGGTATTTCCCTATCCCGCCGGCGTGGATTATGCCATATCTTTCAAATACAGAGATACATATGCTGTTACTGACACGTGTTATTTTCAAACAACAAAACATGTCCAAATATTTTATAGGGCCTTAAAATTGGGGTGTTCTGTGCTATTCATAATCTTTATGCTATCGTATTTTTTCCTCAAAAAGAAAACATATTTAGGCATCCAAATTAAATGCACCTGACTTTGTAGCTAGTTTCTTTCCACAGTTTCAAGAGATACATACATGCAAAGCGGCCTACAACTCTTAGCTGGTAAGGATGCTCACTTTAGGAAAATGGGGTGAAGGAAGCAACAGGCAGATGTAGTTGATACCTGATCAGCCCTCTTGAGCTGTGATTATCCTGATTGGAAATCTGCAGAAACTTGTACACTGTGGAGTGGGATGCTCATCTCTTCTTGGACCAATTTAGATCTGTGCCAGGATCTTGGGCCATTATCTTAGAAGCATTCACACAAGAGGCACTCACCCTGGGACTTGTGGGGAGGAGGCAGAAAGGAACACTGGCTCCTGTATTTTGTAACTAATGGGTCGCTTGGTGTAGAAGATGGGCTTGTTTTTTATTTCCATATGAAGATGCTTTAAAACCAAGAACATGATTGGGGCAAATAATGTGATCTAGATGGAGGGGTCATAATTTAATGTTGGCTGTGTGCTGTTCCTCCCACTCACTCTCGCCTAGTGAAGGACTTTACCGTGGGTTCATCTGTGGTTTAAGAGAGGCTTCTGGGGAACTGGCTGAGCAGGGGCTTATGGAGAGATGACCACGAAAAGGAGCTTCATGAGCAGCCCTCTAAATGCAAGAAATTACAGGACTCAGATCACAGCACCTTAACAGCCAGGTTCTAAGTGCTTGGGAGGAACTTAGCAAAGATTGGAAATGTCAACTAACTTTTACCAGGTTATTTGATAAAAGCAAGTGCCTAAATGTGTTAGAAGGCTATTTCTCCAGCAGAATAAAAACTCAGCAATAGGTAGTTCTCTTGATAGCTTAAAGAAGAAAGACGGGCCATCCAAATTATCCACAAACAATCTAAGTTTTAAGAAAGCAAGAAAAATTATTAAATATGTACTTAAAATAATTATGAAAGACATGCTTAAAATGTTTATTCACTTCCCCAGGCCCAATGTATGAAATACAACAGTTGCCATCTTTGAGAGCTAGAGGTACTGTATACAAGACTTGAAACTGTATAAACTTTTACTGACATTTATTGAAAGTGCTTACCATTTTCCAGGCATTGTTTCCATCTAACATGTACCAACTGATTAATTCTTTAGCAACTCTATTTTGCCAGTGAGAAAATCAATCCGCACATAGGTGTTAAATAAGGTCACACAACAGTAAAGGGCAGATTCAGTATAAAAATTCAGTCATCTGACCCCAGTGTATACTCCCTCTTATTGGATTTGACTTTGATGGTTCTATATCTTTTTTTTTTAGCCAAGACACACGTGACAGAATTCACATCCCTGGCAGACACCTTGAGCATAGCCAGGTTTATTCTTTGGTTTCCTCTGGTCTCATTGCTACACCATCATATTCTTTCCCTCTCAACAATGCCCATGAGCAAACAAATGGGGCAGGGTGCTAGTATTAGGGGATAATCCTGAATCAAATCTAATTTCTTTTTAAAAAGTAAATCTTTTAATAATGTCCACTCTCTAACCATCACCAATTTATATGTAAAATGCCACATAACTAAGTGTTACAAAACTTCTATTGAGAGCCCCTGTTTTAGTAGCTAAAAGCATAGAATACGGAGATCTGGGTATGATTTTTGTTCTGCCACTACTAGCTGCAGGACCTTGGGCAAGTTGTGTAACCACCCTGAGCTTTAATCTTCTCATTTTCTTTATGTGCTCATTTTCTTTATAGTGTTGATGAAGAATGAATTGACGTGGCATTTAAAAGCACATAGTAGGCAAGCAATACTTGGTGGCTGTTGTAATAACAGAGGATGCCCAGTTGATAAGATTTGCATAAGGAAATAAAGTATGAAGTGGAAGGGAACATGATGAGGAGAGCTAGATTCTTCTTCCATCTCTAGCATTAATCTGCAGAACCTGTTTCTTCTCAAAGGCCCAGCTGCTAGGTTTTTGAGCGTCTGTGTGTTAAGCTGACAGATATTACATCTTTAAAGCACTCTCCCCTCTTTAAATTTGCTGTTTATACTCAGTTCTAAGCCAAGAAAACTAGATTCAATTCAATATAATTAATTAAACATTTTGGGGGGCCCTGTGTTAGTCACCAAGAAGCAGAAAAACTTACTAGACTGTGATGAAACCAAAGTAAAACACCTTTATCTGAGGGTAATCTGTGAGGTAAATGATCACGGGCATATATGTAGACAGTTGAAAAATACCTGTCCTATGGTCTGGTTGCACTAGAATAACAAACAACATAAAAATAAAGATTCCTGGACCCCTCTCCAGACTACTGAATCAGAATCTATAGGAGTGGTCTCCAGGAATCTGTTTGCTTGTTAGTTTTCCAGTTCAACACATCTTTCACGGATTCTAGAGACAAATAATAGGAATTTCATAGATAACATATAAAGGAGAATGAAACACATGCAAGTGACCAACCATAAAGTTGAGGTTCTGTTTTTAAACATTCCTATGAGGCGATCCTGGTGCTCAGCCAGATATGGGCACCACTGGCCTTCAGAACCATGGAGTGGATAACTGAGATATGCTGGGAGGGGCAGCTAATGTGAGCATCCCATCACATTACATGAGAAATATCTTAGCTATTGTGAATGATGCTGCAGTGAACATAGGTGTACATATATCTTTACAAATAAGTGTCTCCAAAATTTTCAGGTAGGTACCCAAAAGAAAGATTACTGGGTGATACAGTAGTTCTATTCGTAATTTCCTGAGGAACTTCCAGATAAAAACCACATGATTTCACTCATATATGGGATATAAAACAAAAGACAACAGACAAACAAAACAAACTCATAGATACTGATAACATTATGGTGATTACCCGAGGGGGTGAGGAAATTAAAAGGATACAGGGGATCAAATATATGGTGATAGAAAGAGATTCAACTTTGGTGGTGAGCACACAGTAAAGTATACGATGTCATAGTAAAAAGTTATAAATTTGAAATTTACACAATATTATTAACCAATGTTACTCCAATTAATTAAAAACAAGAAAAATTACACATTCTGGACTTCATCAAAATTAAAAACTTTGTGCTTCAGTGGACACTATCAAGAAAGTGAAAGAACCCACAGAATGGGAGAGAAATTTTGCAAATCATGTATCTGATGAGGGTCTTGTTTCTAGAAAATATAAAGAACCCTACAACTTAATGATAAAAAGACAAAGAAATAATACGACATTTTAAAATGGGAAAAAGATACAAATAGACATTTCTCCAAAGATATATAAGTGACATAAAGAGACACACTTCCACATGCACATGCCTATAAGACTCCATAGGTGATTACCTAAGCCCTCAGTGACATTACACCTTCCAGTCCCATATCTCCATCTGGTTTTCTTCCTCTGGATGTCCCAGAGACCTAAACTTAACACTTCAAACCCAACCTATAAAAAATGACACTCATTTTCCTGGTTCTCTCTCCCCATGGTCCTCAGCATCCAACCAGGGGTCAAGTTAGAAAGGTTGCCATCATTTGCTATTTTTATCTCTCCGTCAAGACCTAATGTAATTAATCATCAAATCTAAATAATTGTCCTTCCTGTCTCTCAGTCCTCACTGCTGCTTCCTTAGTTCAAACCACAGCCTCTCTGCTGTCGGCAGAACAGCAGCCCAACCAGGCTTGCACCTCTGGTCAGACCCCACTGCCTTGTGCTCAGCTGCAGCCCAAGATCTAGCACTCACTGGCGGTCATTAAATGTTAGTTGAATAAATATTCAAATAAAATGGGAAAGAAAAATAGAATATTAGAAGTTGTGATATGATAGTAAATGTGGTTTAACATTAATAGTCACCAAATTAATGGCACAAATATTAGAGATGAAATCTGAAATGGGTGATGGAATCATAAATAGTAAGCAACCTGAGGAACCAAGAAAAAGCAAATCATGTTGGACAAACATGAATTATGGTGAAAACAGCATCAGATACGTTATACATTTGATTTTTTGTATTATCTGTGTCACATTGTATTATAAAAACATCCTTGGAAGTTGGGGCAAACTGCCCTAAAGAGACACAAATAATGGAAATGGCAGAAAGTATGCAAAGAGAAAGTTCCAGGAAATCATTGCCTTTCTGTGTGCAAATCTTTAAAACCTATACAAGTGATGAAACCATTATATAGTCAGAGTTTTAAGACTAACATTTTTTATTACTCCCATTTCATTGGTCATGAAAGGAAAAACTCTCTGTCCCTTTCCCCCATTCCACTTTGACCTGAGATTATGGGACAAGACTTATCTAAAAGACATGACTCTATAGTACATGTTGAATTACATGGAGATACTCACCCAAAGCCTATAGCCACCCAGTAGTTTCTGAGCCCCTGATGGGGACCCACCATAGGCAGAATGTCAGGAGAATAGGTGATAGGACCATTGACAATATTGATAATGTCAGCCTTTTTCAAGACCGGAACCATTTCCATGGCAGCTTCGACGTGTTCCATGATCCGGTCCAGATCTGACTCAAAGAGTTCCTTTCCAAACCCTGAAAGGACACACCATTGATCAGGATGCACAGCTTCACAGACAAGTTCTCTAATGTGATTTAAATCTCTGAATGGGGATACACCTCAGGATGGCCTGTTAGGAAGGATTCCCTCTTGTTTTAATATACTATATTTTTAATATGTTTTTATTGATTTTAGAGGGATAGAGAGCTAGAAGCATTGATGAGAAAGAGACATCGACCGGCCTCCTCCTACCGGGGATTGAGCCTGCAACCCAGGTATGTGTCCCCACCAGGGATTGGAGACTTTCTGGTTCATGAGTCGACACTCAACCAGTGATCCATGCTGGCCAGGCTCCTCTTTTCTTTTTTAAGTCTAAACTTGACATTCAGTATCAACAGATGGGTAAACACTATATTATTAAGAACAATAATGTTATTTCTTAAAACAATAAGATAATGAAAGTTAACCTTTTTAATTAATAGAACATTTAAATTTATACATGGTAACAGTTTTCAGTATTTAATCCAATCACAATTTAAAAAAATAAGCAGCGATTATTTGGTTTGTTAAGAGAGATCTTTTATCCTTCAACTAACCAAAAAATCTGCTTCATCTGCTCAGGTAAGGGCAAATGGGAGTTTAGTAAGTCATGCCAAGACACTGGGCTAAGTGGAAAACTACTCTGGGATCTAAGATGATGGATTCTAGACCCCTTTTAACGCTCAGCAGGGAAGGAATGGCACAGAGGTCTCTCTCCCTGAGCCCGCTCCCAGACATATCCAAGGGCTTGGAGTGCAGTCACCTACCGGTCCTACAAGGCACTGTGGCTGAAGGCAGGGCCACAGATGACCTTCTTAAAAAAAAAATTTGTCCACCAATACTGATGATTTTCCCACACAGCAGCCAGCCAGCTTCTTCCTGTTCCTCCCATGGACTGCATGTTGGGTCAGTGGCCTGGAGACCTACAGATCAGCAGGGTTTGACCAAAACATGTGGGCGCTCAGGGCCAGTGAACAGTCTGGTTCTCCCTCCAACTGCAATTACTTAGACATTTGTTCAACACTTATGTAGAGGAGAGGCTGCCAGCATGGGGCAGAGCCAAGAGGGAGGCTCCCAGGTGGCAGATCAGCCATCCCTCAGGGGTCAGGAGCTCTTCTGCTCAGGCGCAAATGTGCACAGCACACTCAGTAAAACTAAACCCTCAGGTAACTGGCCCAACTTCTGTTGAAGGCAGTTTAGTGATCACTTGTGACATGGACAGAAGCACTCTTTGAGGAACAGTAGGGAGGGATTCAGTCCCTACCTCAACTAGCTTATCAAAGTGTAATTCTAGAAAGTATAAATCCCTCCATTTCACATTATAATAATTGTGTCTCAGAGACATTTTAACTCCTTTTATAGATTAAGACCTGAGCTACCTCTTTCATTGACCCAATCTTTTGCCCGGCTCTGTAGGAATGTTCCATGAATACCAGAAAGAGGTCCTTTTCCCTTCCAAACTTGAAAGAGAAACAGTAGAGCCTCCTGTTTAGCACAGAGGCCTGAGCCTTTTCCTCATCGCCTTACGCAGTAGGTAGGCTTCAGTGTGTAGTCCTAACCTACCCTGCTCTATGATGGACTCCAAGGCTTCCTTTCTTAGCAGGCTGGATATCCTGTCTCTGATATCTGTCCTGTTTCCAACTGTCAAAGCACAGTAGCAGCTAAATCTGGACACTAGACACAGCAGAAGGGGGAGTGAGGAAAGAGCAGGGATGCTGGAGGTAGGTGTGGGCGGGTAAAAATTACCTAGAGCCTTCCAAAGCAGTGGGGAGCATGTTCCTTCAATTTCACCACCACCAGCTGCCTCTTCTCTCTTTCCTTACTCCCTGCTGTGATTATTCAAAGGGAGAAGAGAACAGAGGTTACCTCAAACCCCTCACCCCCAATATCCCAGATATCCAATAGTCTAGTGTTATGGCATCATCCTATTCTGTGGCCAGCCCTCAGTCACAGGGGAGATAAAACATACATGCCTGCTATGCACACACTTCCATTGGCTACACTTACCTGGAGGGACTCCACTGGTGACCCATGAGTCCAGAACTTTCATTTTCTCCTGACTTTCATATGGACCAAACAAGAGCCCATCCCTCTCCTGCCGGAGGTAGTAAGAGCCTTCCAGGTCACGGAGCACAGGGAGTTCTCGTTTCAAAGCTTTGACTTCAGGGATAGTCGAAGTAACAACATATTGATGCTGAACCGGAATGAGAGGATGTTCTAGTCCAACCATTTTACCAATTTCACGAGCCCAAAATCCTGAAATAAAAAGTCATTTTTAAATGTCACCACATCTGACACTGACCTAAGATGATGGATTCTAGACCCCTTTTAACTCTCAGCAGGCCTTTCTCCCGGAGCCCGCTCCCAGACATATCCGAGGGCTTGGAGTGCAGTCATCTACTCGGTCCTACAAGGCACTGTGGCTAAAGGCAGGGCCACAGATGACCTTCTTAAAAAAAAAAAATGAGTCCACCAGTACTGATGATTTTCCCACACAGCAGCCAGCCAGCTTCTTCCTGTTCCTCCCATGGATGCATGTTGGGTCAGTGGCCTGGAGACCTACAGATCAGGAGGGTTCGACCAAAACATGTGGGCGCTCAGGGCCAGTGAACAGTCTGGCTCTCCCTTCATCTGCAATTATTTAAACATTTGTTCAACACTTATTTGGAGGAGAGGCTGCCAGCATAAAATACTTAGAAGACTTCAGTGCTCGTGGCAAAGCCTAAAGAATGTCATAATGATCTTTTCTTTGTCATTGCAAAATTGAATGGGGAAAGAGAAGACAAGGCAATATTGTACATGGCCCAGAGTTTTGAAGATAATTCTAAAATCTAAGAAAACTCTATTCCGGAAAAGTATTTTGCCCACAAGCAAAGGTGGGCAGAAAAAAACGCACAAAAAATATATTTGAAGGAAAAAAATAAATAATCCGAATATACAAAATGTACCAATGTTGATAAGAAAGACAGTAATGAGCTGACTGTACCTGTAGAACAGGGATGACCAGGCATGGAAGAGGCCCCGTGTGGATGTGAGCAACATAAAACATCATAACCATGAATAAAGCCCTGCAGGTCGTTCCCTCTGCTCCCCAGGCCCTCCTTTCCCTAAACTGTGGATGCCTAAAATTCCACAAATACCGAATTGTTCTATTACTTTAAAATTTGAACGTGTATCTACTTGGGGAGAGATAACATTAAGTTTTCTCTGTTATTTTAAAAGTTTAATTTGAATATGTTTGTAAGATCTTTCATTTCAAAGAAAGGGCAGAACGGCACCAGGAATCCAGGGCAGGAGGGAAAAGGTACCACGGCCAAGGGGAGTGGGCTTATAAACAGTGGGGATTCCCACAAGCAATGTTTCTCACTTCACAGTGCACATGGGGGCTGTCCTATTGATGGGAACAAATGCGATTGTTTTCCTTTGCAAAAGATGGAACCAGATAATTTGTGGAAGAAAGGAGCCTTGATTATGCCCCCTCTCAACCCTCAGGGTGACTCCTCAGTTTACAGATGTGGACCTAAAGTGCAGAGACGGAAACAGACCTGCCCAAGGTCACAAGGGGACAACCATCCCCTCCCCCCGGGAGTGATCCCATCTTACTGCTTTTCTTGCTACAGAAAGACTTTATTTAAAAAAATCCAAGACTCCTTCACTTGTAGAAAGGTATTTTAGAATCTAAAATGCTAATAATGATTATTCGTCAGGGACCTGGTTCTGCCTCACTGGACAACGGATCATTTGAGGGGCGGGGAAAAGGGATCTATGCTCTTGTTTGTTTCATAATTTTGAGTAATCATTCAAATGATTAGGGGATTTTATTTAAGTTATTTCTTTTAGGAGTTTCACTTTCTAAATTTGTAACCATTTTTATTTCTGCTTTTTTTTTTTTTTTTCAGAATCTAATAAGGAGTTCTGAAGTCATTATCAAGTCCAGAGCTAAATACAGAATCATCAATTATGAGTCAATCTGGGAACCCAAATTATGCACTCTTATGTACAAATGTTTATTTCTATTTAGCCATCTAAACATCACTCTTGTGTTCTGTTATTATATTTTGGACTAACGGATGAGTTGGTTACACTTGTATAATAGTCCCAGAATGGGGTGTCCATATGTAAACCAAAAATCTTACCTGTGGGCATTAAAGCTGTTTATGGTCTTTAAATAATTTAGAAACTTAATTTATTTGTGCTGACAGGAATATGTAAATAATCAATGTCAGGATTTTGCAGGAAAATACAGTAAAGTCATATTCTAGTTACATGCATTAGAGAAGTTTTAAAATATAAAAAGCCCAAATATTTAGTGATTCAAAGCACTGCAATTTCCTCAATATATTTGTTCAATTAAAAACATAAATTGAATAAAATAAATTCTGACCTATTCAAACATATTTATAATTTCTGAGTCTAGTTGCTTGCTTATTAATGCCCTTCATCATTAAAATAAAGTGGAAACATATGCTTAAGTATCATATATTACTTGAAACCCCATGGAAAAGTCTATGCTTTTTATTCTATGGGGGTGGTGTTTGTTGGCATTGTCTCCTCTATATGTCAATCAATTTAACCAAAATCTAGCCAGGATTACACTTCAACCCCTGCTAGATCACCCATCCAACAAGTACAAAAGGAAGAGACAAATGCAGAGGAATCACCTAAAAAATATGCCATTATCAACTGAAAACCACTGAAGAGTCAATAAAAAATGAACTTTGGAAATGGCTTCCATTTAAAAAAATTCAGTGACTGATATAAATGGAACTAAAATGAAGGGTACAGGTTTGTGGACAAGCTTACTGGTTCTAGTGTCTATACAGTGGCACTGATGGTTGATACAGTGACATTCACTGACCCAGAGTATCAGGCAAAATTAGGCAATTCTTTTGGGCTGAACACTGGACTTCATGTTGGCATGATCCAATCACATTTCTGATTTATCATGTCAGGAAAATTCTTAAGTAAAGTTTACAAAGTTATGTCAGGCATAATGAGGCAATTGGAAATGAAGTCAAGAGAAACATTCATCACTATGCAAAGAAAAAGCTTGCATTATAATAAATACCTGACAGGAGGGATAAAAAAGAAGGGAGAATGAAGCAGTTTTTAAAGCAACACTAAAGACAAGTTAGCTGATTGCACACCAAGAGAGCAGGAGTGTCATAAACTCTTCTTCAGCTCTGCTTTCTTAAGAATGAGGTCACTGCACCCTCTCTCCTGTAGGAACATCTTTATAGTAGTGTTCCTCAAAACATATTTTGCAGACCATCTAGTACAGACAATACAGTACTTGTTTAAAATATAGCTTCCCTCTAAGACCATCTAATTAGAATATTTGTGAAATCTGGGAACCAAGCTTTTTGGGAAGTCAATTTACCAGCAGAAGGGGTACTGGTTGACCACAAAGTAAGTAAAAGGATTTGGGTAATCTTAAGGCTGGTACCAAAAAGCTATGGTACCGTGACGCTAGTGTCTCCCAGACCAGGTCAGAGACTTTCAGGGAAGTAATTATGATCATAATAATTATCATCATTAATATATTTTTAAGTTTTAGTGTTTTCTCTGCGGTAAGCCTTGTTTTGAGTACTTTACATTATTAGCTCACCTACTGATCATAATAATTTTGAAATGGACACTGTTATCTCCATTTTACAAATGAGTAATCTGTCCAGGTCACATGGTTGGCAATGCATTGTCTCTGGTGGACAAAGCCCCCTACACTGGACAGTGCTGGAGACACATCAGCAAAGGGGCGTATTGTTTACTTTTAGACTTTCCTTCCACAGGTATCCTGAAGACTCAACAGCCTTCGGTTATGACCCCACGTAAAGAAACTTCTACCAGATTATCATACAATTGAGTAGATAATAGTGGCCTTTACATCTTTGACATTTTTGTTATATTTCCAAGTCTATATCCTGGTTACTTCAGTTAGATTTCAGAGCTGGCCTGAGGGCCTCACCTGAATTTGCGAGACATCCTGGTAACAGGCCTCACTGAGTAACTCTGGGAAATTCCATCAGACACACATTCTCAAGTCCTGTTAGCATAATGCCTCCTGCAGATGATTGCTTTTATTTATGAACTTGACCTTTGATAGCATAGTTCTTTTACTTTTTTTAATGATTTCATTGATTTTAGAGAGAGAGGAAGAGAGTGGGAGAGAAACACATACTCGGCTGCCTCCTGCATGCCACTTCATTGTGCCCTTACTGGGAATTTAACCACAACCTTTTGGTGTATGGGGCAACCTTCAACAAACTATCTCACACTGGCCAGGGTGAGATAGCATAGTTCTTAATACAACTTTCAACAAGAAGCTGCCTGGAGTGATCAATGCGATGGGAAAGGGAGTAAATGGCGGTGTAAGAGGCTTCCAGAACAAAGCGGAAAAGAAGGATGACCTGGAGAACAGCTCTTCTGGTGCTGACCTGGGAGAGCAAACCCCTGGGATTAGGGTGATGGCATGGCCCTGCGTTTACCACTCCATATAGGGCCGCACTGTCAACCCAATTCCAAAGATTTGCTTTCGCAGGCCAACACCAGAAGAGTTGTTCTCTAGGATGTCCTGCCATTGCCCGGCCCTGCCCTGATCACCCCACAGATTTCATAGCTGACAGAATATGTACTTCCTCTGGTAACCAACATCCTGGGTTTCGGTCAGATCTCTGGAAAGTTTCTTTCTCTTCACTGATCCCTTATGCCTAGAGTTTGTGGTTTAGGACAAAAAAACAACAACACACCTATTACAATGGCAATGAATTATACAAACAAAATTTTATCAATTTTAGGAAAACATTAGAGAAATGTGTTAAATTAAGGTCTTCTATGTTATTTCTCAAAATATCAGTTGGGAGTGTGTGGCTGCCTGAAACACTGCCTTGAGGAAAATGGTGAGGTTTGTCCAAGCCCATCGGAAAGGAGTGCAGTGATTGATTAGCAATGTCTGCCACGGGTGCTGACCTGGAAGGCCGAGCATGCTTGTTTAGTGTTTTCTATCATTTAGAAAACAGTAAAATGTTTTAGGGGCTGAATTCATGAGATCATACAGAACGTTACAAGATTACAAAGAATCCTTGCTACTTGGGAAAAAAGGATGAATGATGTCTTTGCCTTAGATAATCCAGAAGAATTTACACTAGTTGAGCCCAAGGACGGTGAGGGAGAGGAGGATATCACATGGGATTGCAGGGGTGGGGCAAGTGAAGTTCAAGAAGAAAGCAATATTTTATGCCTTTGCTTTTAATTTTTAGGCAAGTCATTTTACATTACTGAATTTTGAATTTCAAATGATATAAAAGAAGCCATGAGATTTTTATGCATTTCAAATGGGGGACATGGGTTAGAAAGATTCATAAATACTAGTTTAAACTCTTAAATACTGAATACATGACATTTTCTAGAACCACTAAGAGTGTTTTGTTTTAAAAAAAAATCAATCAAAGTTACAATTTAGAGGGGAAAAATCTTAAGGTCCATGTTTCTAGCATGTCCATGGCATATCATTTGAGATGATATGTAATAAAGATGGTTTTCATTGTATAATTTAAACACTGATGCAAAGAGCAGACCATAAGAAAATCAGTTACTGCTTCATGTTATTTTAGGATTTAAGTTAACCATTAACTTAAGTTAACCATTAACTCCAGGCAGCTTCTTGTTGAAAGTTGTATTATGAACTATAGGTAAATGTAAAGTATTAGCCCAAACAGCATAAGCATTTTCATTTGCACAAGAATTTGTTTTTGTATGTGTGATAGCTGAAAATGACTTCACAGGCAAATGACCTATTAGTATTAACTCAAAAATCAAAAGACTCAGGTCCAAATCCTGGCTGTGACATAACTGTGTCACTTTGCCAAGTGGCATGACCTCTCTGGACCTTGGTCTCCATAAATGGAAAATGAGTGGGTAGTTAGATTATATCAAATACTCTTTTTGGGTTCACTCTACTCTAAATCTAAACATTAACAGAGCAACCTAAGAAAAAACTATGAAGTATGTTTAATAATGTTCTGAGAAGAAAAGGGCTCAACGTTATTTGACTAGAGTCAAGTATTCAGAAACGGATGAGAGAGAACACAATGATCAAATCTGCCCTAAAAAGGCAAATTGAGAACAAAGATGCTCATGAATGCGAATACTAGAATTTGATTATAAGTATGAAGAAAGAGTGAACATAAGAAAGGAAAAAGGAGCATAAATTGGCAAAACATGACCTGGAGCAAAACAAAATGGAGCACAGAAAAGAATATCAAGTTGTTTTTTTTTGTTTTGTTAAATATATATTTTATTGATTTTTTTACAGAGAGGACGGGAGAGGGATAGAGAGTTAGAAACATCTATCAGCTGCCTCCTGCACACCTCCTACTGGGGATGTCCCCGGTACATGCCCTTGACCGGAATCGAACCTGGGACCTTTCAGTCGGCAGGCCGAAGCTCTAGCCACTGAGCCAAACCGGTTAGGGCAGTGGTCGGCAAACTCATTAGTCAACAGAGCCAAATATCAACAGTACAATGATTGAAATTTCTTTTGAGAACCAAATTTTTAAAACTTAAACTTCTTCTAACGCCACTTCTTCAAAATAGACTCGCCCAGGCCGTGGTATTTTGTGGAAGAGCCACACTCAAGGGGCCAAAGAGCCGCATGTGGCTCGCGAGCCGCAGTTTGCCGACCACGGGCCTAGAGCAAGGATATCAAGTTTTGATAGGTAACCAAGGACAGAGTGGTAGCTCCACCGAGAACACAGTGATGAAGGGAGGGCTTTGTAGCTTAGAAATAGCCAAAATGTTTACCTTGGGAGCATCACAGTGTTTTATAACAACGTTCATAGTATAAAACATTACTTTATGGTATAATACCTTATTTATTTATTTGCTTATTTAAAGAACCTAATTTTAAAAAATGATATGACACTTACCTGCAGCATTCACAATTCTATTTGCTCTCATAGATCCCTGTGGTGTTTCAACATCCCATGTGCCATCTGACCTGGGTTTCAGAGAAGTCACCGGTGCAGGATATTTTAAAAGGGCACCATATTTCCTAGCCCCAGCAGCCAGAGCCATAGTTAGAGAGTAAGGATCAATATGACCATCTCCAGGATTATACAGTCCAGCTAAAATCTAAATCGATCATAAAAAAATCAATACTCAAATGAATATGTACTCATTATTCGGTGTAACTATATCCGCCAGCAAATGTTTAAAAAACTGGACTTGAAAAATGCATCGAGGCATCAGATTCATCAGTCATTTTCCTGTATCAAAGCTCAGACTTAGGCAGGACGTACACTGAGAGTTAAGTAGACAGGCTGAGAGCCTTGCAATTATCTTCAATATCCATCCTGTCCTTCCCCCTCATAGAAATAAAAATGGTATGTTTATTTAGACACATGGATGCTAAGAACGGTTTCCAATAGTTGGCAGCTATTAGCTCCAGGTGATAGATAAAACTATTACTAAGTTCTGGTCAATAAAATGCAAATGAAAGTGTCATGTGGCAGCTTCCACAAACCATTATAAAAAGGCAACTGGCATATGCCCTTTGTCTCTCCCTTCTTCTTTGCCCCTTCCTCCATCTCCCGGTCTGGAATGCAGACAGGATGGCTGGAGTTTTAGCTACTACTTAGAACAAGAACAGAAGAGTCACACCCTAGGAATGACAGAGAAATGATTTGGAAGATGACTGGGTCCCTGAAGTCTTCATGGAAAACAACTAGCCTTCAAATCCAGACTGTCTAAGTAAAAGAGAAATAAACTTCTATCTTGTCTAAATATTATTGGTTTCTGACATTTGTAGTCAAATCTAATACTAACTGATCAAATATTTATATTTAATTATTTAATACTGTTAGCAAATTCACATGCTAAATATATACCTGGTGTCAGGAAAATATAAACTTAATTCAGTCATTCAACAACTATTTCTTGAATACTACTTTGTGGTAGGGCTTGAGGCTAGTACTATGGGAGAAACAAAGAACAAAACTCAGGTGAAATAGGAGTGAATACTCTGAAGTGGTATATTTAGGTCTTAGCCATTAAACAAAAATCTACTGTGTACCAAATATGAGCCAGGCGATGCCAACTTTTTTGTCTGCATCTATTGAGATGATCATCTGTTTTTGCCTTTTATTCTATTAATGTAGTGCTACATTGATTGATGTTCAGATGTTAAACCAACTCTGTATTCTTGGAATAAATTCAACTTGGTCATGCTGCATAACCCTTTTTAGATGTTGCTGAATTAAGTTTGCTAGTATTTTGTTGAGAACTTTTGCATCAATATTCATAAGGGATACTGATATTTCTTTCCTTGTGATATCTTTGTCTGGTTTTCATGTCACAGCAATACTGGCCTCATAGATGAGTTGGGAAGGGTTCAATTCTCTTTTATTTTGGGAAGAGTTTGTGAAGACTTGGTATTAATAATTCTTTAAATGTCTGATAGAATTCACTAGTGAAGTCATTTGGGCCTAGGTATTTCTCTGTGGGAAGTTTTTGATTACTAATCCAATCTCTTGCTATAGGTTTAGTGCAAGAGACTTTAGATTTTAATGGAATTCATATTACTGTAACCTTTCAAATGTCACACTGGTGTTTTATAATGGATAGATCATCACAGTGATCCTATACCTATTTAATTTGGCATCCTGCCCCAGAGATGGAGAATACTCTTCCGACATGTCTCCATACTTAATGCCCTTGAGAAAAACCTGATGATGAGAACTTCCAGCAAAGTATTCCAAGATGAACATATACACAGATATTAGCACATCCTCTCTAGGAGCGGTGATGGAATTTCAATATAGACAATGCAATGCCACACCAGTCTGCCATCACAGTGGCATCACACAACACTATAGACAAGGGAGTACCAACAGCCTGTAAAGACTCACAAGGGCGAACAACCCCAGCACCCAGATCAATGATACAAATCCTTTGGTAGCAGGAGTCACCAGGGAGAAACATAACCCTCTGCTTCCCTCAACAGCCCTACCCGGTACCTTTAGGTAGTATGTACAAAGGAGTCAGAGAGTTGGGTTCAAATCTCTGCTCAGCTGTTTCCAGCTGGATGAGCTTAGACCAGTGGTTCTCAACCTTTCTAATGCCGCAACCCTTTAATACAGTTCCTCATGTTGTGGTGACCCCCAACCATAAAATTATTTTTGTTGCTACTTCATAACTTCGTAATTTTGCTACTGTTATGAATCGTAATGTAAATATCTGTGTTTTCCTATGGTCTTAGGCAACCCTGCTAGAGGTTCTCAACCTGTGGGTCGTGACCCACAGGTTGAGAACCGCTGCTGTAGAGCCTAAGACCATCGGCAGCAATATAGTAGTACTTCTACACTTGAATTTGTAAAAAATTTTAATAACACAATCTTTTCTGGGATGATATACTTATCATCCCGGGTTATTATTTTATTTATACTTCTCAAACAGAAGGTTTATGTAAGGAAATCCCCAGATCTGGGGACACAGTAATAGAAAGGTACTGAATATGTTTCCTCAGTTGTCATAGGTGGAAAACTAATAAAATTTTTCATTACCTTTTCATATTTCATTTGGCATACACAATAGCTCAGTTTGTAATTTACCCAAATTCCAGTATTAGTCATTTACTTTTGCCATTTAAAATGTGTGTACAAAGTTTTTCTATTTTTAATTAACAACTTCAAATAACTTTTTCTAATCTTAATTCCAGTCAATAAATAGTGAAAATGCCCTTAGGATAAATACCTTGTTCATGTTGAGTAAAGGGAACATCTCTTGAATTTTCTCAGGTTCAATAATATACTGTTCTGTTGCATGCCAGCCAGTCCGAGTCATTTGATATTTAAATTCATCTACCCTTACAGGAGTTGTAGCAATTCTGATACTACCTGGCTGATGGAATCCCACCACCTGTTATAATAATGCCAATAAACACACATCAATAAATCCTTATTTGGCACTGAAACATGATTCTTCTTCCGTACAATGAAAATGCAGATACACAACCTAAGAGATTTACCATCCAGTGAAAGAGATAACTACATAAACATATTTGAATCTTATAAAGAAACATTCATTCATCAACTATTTACTAACTGCCTGCTCTGTGCCAGGCACTATGCTAAGCCCCAGAGATGCTGTTAGGAACAAGAGAGGCAAAGACCCTGCTTGTATGGAGCTTACAGGTGAAGCAGAGAGCTAACTGCATAATACAATAACATAAGGTAGTGTTAATGTACAGAGTGAAAGAAAATTATGTGGAAAAGAGAAAAACAAAGGATTTGAGGCAGGAATATGAAGACTCAGAATGCTGCAGGGATGAGACGGTGACTTGAAACAAACCTTCATTTGACATTTAATCGAAGTCCTTCAGTTGGCCAAGCACTCGGCGTGGCCCTGGGGTTACAGAAATAAATGATGCAATCTTTGCCCTCAGGTTGCTCATACTCTGTAGGGAAGACCAAACAGTAAAGCAACAACCACCATAGAGAGATGGGCATTATAGAGAGGGATACACCAATATTCTTAGAACCAGGTGATGTGTCCTCAGCTCGGCCTGGGTGGGCAAAGTCAAGGCCAGCTTCTCAAAGGGGCTGACCCCCAGAGAAGATGGAGGGTAAGTGCTGAAATGGGAGCCAGAGGAATGTTGTTTCAGGCAGAGAGCCCAGCACATTCCAGCACTGTAAGTAATTACGAAGAGCTGAAGCATCTGAGCATAGCGAAGAGCAGTAGGAGCAAATGCTGGAAAGGCAGGCAGGGCTCAGCTGTGCAGGTCCTCCTCCTTTGTCCTTTGTCCTGTAGACCATGCGGAGCCATTGGATGGCTTTCGGCAAGGGAAATGGCATGAGGATTTTACGGAGACTTCAGTCTTAGCCTATGGATATTCTCAGCCTGCCCGTTCATTTTCAGAATGCTAATAACTATGAGAAGAAATAAAAATAAAAGTGAGGGGCTTTTAATGAAGTACTTTTCAAAGCCATGTGACAGTATGCCATGCACCGTTGTCAGATCCTTTGTCATCCGGAGGCTGAAAGGCTCTAATTTCTTAGTTTCTAGATATAGTAACTGACTAAAGGTATTTTTGAAAGCTGCTGCTTTGTATTCTTCCTTCATTAAAAAAAAAAAAAAAAAAGCTAGAAGAGTGGGTAATTACATGGGTAATGCACTTCAAGAATTCAAACTGGAGAGCAAACTTCAGAGGTTCTTACCTTAAACTCTTATGAGATTTCTCTACCACATTAAACATTTCGCATACCCTTGATGCCACCACACACAGCTATACATGATGATGTCAAAATCCTTCAGAGATCTTACATATTTCTAAGACACTCACCTAAAAGTCAATTTCAAGTTAAATGCATTTACCTGTCCAGTTTCTTCTTCCAGTTTCTCATAAAGTTTGATGCTATCATAGTGTATTTTCTTCAAGTTTATTCCAGGATGAAAGTAAGTTGTTAAACCTGCCTTAAAAGTGAAGAGGAAAGAAAATACTGAAAAAAAATTAACATTCTGAAAATGTTGATAGCTTATCTGTTAAGCAGGAACTTATTGCTGGCAAGAAATGGAGCAGCACCAGCCAGCCCCTTGAAATGAGAACACATCAGCCACAGTTGAGCAAATCCAGAGCATAAGGCTTGTTACACAGTTGTAAGAACAGTTTGAACAGTAATGTCAGAGTCAGCCAATGAACATATATATTAAATCTCTAAAAGTTATTAGGAAAAGAGTTGTTTGAAGATTCAGAAATGGGATGATTTGGTAGGAAGTTTAGGAACATATGCCATGAGGAAGAATATGGGGAGATGGTATACAATGTGAACTCAAACCAGCAAATCATGGGTGTTCCCTTAAGGGGAGGGACTATAGACTAACAGAGTTTTCCTTGACCCAATCCCCACCATTCCTTTGAATGCAGCAGCCCTCCTGTCTCCTTTGAAATTTCCAAAATTCAAGAATTGGAATGTTCCTGGAAATTATAGCCTAGTGATTTGGTGAACAGACTTTTGTCATAGCTTTACATGCTTGATGAGCACATAGATTGTACCCCACAAATATTTGTTGGATAAATACTAAGTAATAACTCAGGAAAAAAATATCTAAATGTTAGCATGCCAAAAACCCTTTTATCAACTCAGACGCAATGTAGTATCCAGATAAAGAATCCCAAGCAATTATATGAAGCAAGTTCTTTTGGTTAAGTGTCTAGGACCCCAAATTGTAGCTAATGTAACCCGGAAAGTTCATCAAATAAAATCTGTTTAGGAGTATTTATAAGGTTCTTCTATGGTAGTGATGGACAATTGGTTCTCCTGAACTCAAAAACACCCCATTTAAAGGTTCATTAATCCTTCCTTATTGACTAGAATCCTCGGGCTTCTATCAAGTACTTATTCAAACATTTGGACATATGCATAGCTACTTTTTGTTTGTTCGTTGTTAATCCTCACCTGAGGATATTTTTTCCCACTGATTTTTAGAGAGAATGGAAGGGAGGGAGTGGGGGGGGGGGGAGAGAGAGAGAGAGAGAGAGAGAGAGACAGAGTGAGAGAGACAGAGAGACAGAGAGAGAGACATTAATATGAGAGAGACACACCAATTGGGCCTCTCAACTGGGCCTGGGGATCAAACTCATAACAGAAGTATGTGCCCCTTGACCGAGAATCAGACCTGTGACCCTTTGGCTCATGGGACGATGCTCTAACTACTGAGCCAAACTGGCCAGGTCATGCATAGCTACTTTTTTTTAGAAAATCCTGGCCCAGCTTGTAAGTTCTCTCATAGTATAGCCCCATTACGATGGAAATAAAAGTTGGGCTCCTTAACTTTCAGTCAAATGCTCTACTTTCCTTTACATGCTTGGTATCTTTGTGCATATGAGCTTTTTTAGTTCAATATAGGAATCCCTGCTTTCATTTATCTGCTAGAGAACTCAATTTTGTCTTTCTTATAGCTCCCATCATTTGAAGAAACTGATACTCATGAGCACTGACCTAGAATTTTTGGTCACCATCCACTCCTCAAGATACTTTAAATTTTAACCTAGGTTAAGCCAGGAAGTTATATACCATCTACACTACATCACCACAGAAAGCTATTTTCATAGAAGGAGTTGATAATCTTTCATCTGAAAGAGTTACATGAGTTAGTTTTTATAAAACTGTTATTCAAAAAAAAATTAGCCCAATATCCTTCACTTAGAGAAGAAATTTTTCTAGGAGTTCCTGGGTCAAGGAAAAGTTAGTCTGCCATAGTGAAATAATGTACCTGTTTCCACTGAAAAGCTCATACTACTCTAGTTTCCTTGCTGCTAGGACAGTTAGACGTAAGTCCTGAGCTTAATTTATTTTGACAGGCATGAAATTATAATATTATTATTAATATTTTGTATCCTATACATTTTTTATTAACTGGTTTTTGTGTTTTAATCTGTGTTCAAAATTTAGGGTCAACCATATCTGTGCTTTTATTGTAAGTTATCCGAATATAATATCTTACATGGAGTTATTGTTAATTTATGTAAAAGGTTTTTCCGTTCTAATCTTCAGCAAGGTTATATTAAATGGGAAGTTTGGAGAAGGAGGAAAATATTGTTCTTATCCTTCAAGATTTTTATGGTCTGATTGAATCATGAAACTTTCATACTTAAAGCAATAAAATCAAAAGCATATGATTAAGTGCTGGAACATATAAAGACATAAGAACCAAGGGGAAAAAAGATGCTGGAAAGGTCACAGAAGTCTTTAAGGAAGACAAGAAAAAGGTTTACATTTGATTTGAAGAAAGAAAATAATTATAGTTGGCAGAGAAGTTAAAATAGGGAAGATAAATCAGAGATACGAATAATCAGTAGAAACTATAGCCCTTAGAAGAAAATAAGAATTTATGAATTCTTATGATATAACTAAATAAATAGGAAACTTCTTCTTTATAGTAGACTAACAATTAATAATGAATTAATGAAAAGAATGATGGAGTTAGAAAAATCATCAATTGAGCTAGTGATGCAGTCCTATCCATCTCTTTAATAATCTTTCCCCCTTTCATGAACCTCAACAGCCTCAAAAAGCCCGTTGACCAATCTCAAGCCATCCTATATCCCAGAGGCTCCAAATCTTTTATCCATGTACTCACATCCAATTAAAAGTTTGAGCATACCCTATAAAATATGTGCATTTCCTGATTTTCGTGTGATATATAAATATGTATCATTAAATTAACAGAGACCATAAAACACACAAAAAATAACTAGAAATGAATTAAATATTTGAATAATTATTTTGTTTATTGTGTAGAAAAGCTTTGGAATATTAAGTTTATATATTGGCAAGGGCTATGTGATTAATATACTTTATTACTAAAAATAAATATTGGATTAACCTTGGTAAAACAGCACTGTGAAGACCTACATCTAGGTTTGTTGTATTTTGAGACTGGTTCGAATGGCTGTGATAGCTGGGGAAGCTAGCTGTCATGCATACGGAGATCTTCATGGGAGAAGTGCCCTCTCTTGTCTGAACGCTCTGCATCTTGACACCACTTCCTCCATCCCAGTCACACCTACATAAGGTTTCCATTGAAGCGTGACTATTAATGTTTCATGTTCTCTTGTTCATCAGTAGTTACAAGCTAATTGGAAGGTATTGCATTTTTATATTTTTAAATAAATGGGTACAAATACCACTGAAACTCTTTAGTTGAAAACATTTTAGATGGGTTAAAAAAACGTAACTTTTGCATATATGGAAGTTTTTGTAGGTGATACATATTGTTTTGGCCAGAAAAATATAATAATAATGTCAACATTTCTAAAGATCCCTTTTCAACATTTTCTCTTCTCAACAGGACTGTTTTGCAAAAAAAAAAAAAAAAAAAAAGACAGAAAGGATAGACTGTATCCTGTGTCCTGTGTCTATTTTTTAGGACACTGTCTTTTTGTAAAAGAAAAACTTTGTTTCACAGTTCTTTTGATTATTACAATGATACCAACAAATCTCCATGTAGTACAACACTCTCAAGGTTAATCCCTCCCCCTTTCATCACCCATTATTTTACTTAAAGCCCTGGTTCTATAAAATGAATCACAAAGGTGGTGTCCTACAACACCTGATCTGCAATATGTCATGACAGGCTGAAGACCAAAGAACAAGTGAGGACACTCCCATTGTGAAGTTCCCACCTCTCCCTTACTTAGTCCATTAGAATAATAACCAACACATTACCCACATCAAAGGTAAGGGCTACTTAGAAATACTAGGAGCGCTTAATTTCTTTCTTACATTTTTATTTGAAAATAAATAGAAAGTTCTAATATTGTCTTTCTACACACTGTATGGATTATCTTTCATCTTTAGTCCTTAATCCTCCAAACCACCCACTTTCTTACCATCCCCAGGGGCAGCCTCTCCTGGGGACCCCAAGCTCCAAAACTGCTTCTCATTCATTCCTCTCCCTACCCCCACCCCACAAGAACTGCTCCACATTAGTAGTGGTGTCAGGTGCTGACAAAGCTGTCTCATTGAAATTCAGCAAGCCCTCAGGATTTTTGGATTTGTGACTTCATTTTGAATACTCACATGGCAAGCTGTGCCTTCCTGCCTAAGCACCGATTCCTCCTATACTCCCAGACAAGTTTAACTTGAGCACCTGTTATACTTCAATGAGACTGCCTTTATTTTTTGTATTCTACCCCTTTGCTCCCTAACCTTCCACATTCTCATATCTGCTGCAAATATTTCTGTGTTAAAAATTCCTAATACGTGGGATTTCTTTCATGTAGCTCCTCAGAGGGAGGCCTCCTTGACTTGCAAAACTGCATAGAATCGAGTTCCCAGGGCAACCCCCTTTTCTTTTCCTTCATTTCTCTGGGGGCCAAGTAGCCTGGCTTCTGCTGCCTGACTCCATCTTGAGCCCACACTGCATGAATCCAATTTTGTAAACCATTGCATAATACTTTGTTCACAAACCAGGACAATGCCTTTCCCACTCACTCTGTTATCTATCTCTTTGTTTAAGGGAAATTGTTTTGCACAGTTAACTTTTAACTAGCATATTAAAAACTTTGCCCACTTTTCTTAAAAGAACTTAGGTTAAGGGTATGTTGCCTTTTTTTTTTTTTAACTCTTGGGATGTCTAAGAAGTAAAATTGCAGGGAATTCAGTAATCTATTCTATAATGCAGGCCACATCAAATCAATCAAATATAAATGAGAAAATAAGTAATTAAAATATTAATAATATTTAACAAGCTGAAAGTGTTAAAGGGTGTAAGCCTTTCACTTAGGATATTTCCACGTGCCTAAATTTCCCTCTGCCTACATGCTCTTGCCTGGACAGCCTCCCCACCCCCTCACTCACTCACTTCTACCTTGTCTCTTTAAAATAGCCTTCTGACTCTTCCTCCTCCATCATTCTTTATCCCTTTACCCTCTTCTTCATGGCACTGATTACTCCCAAGCGCTGCTTGTGTGTTTTCTGTCTGCCCTACCCAAGTGTGGCTCACGGGGGCAGGGACTTGGTTTTGTTCACTGCTGTGTCCTCCCCTAAAAGCACTGGCTGGACACATAGGCTCTTAGAAAATATTTGTTGAAAGAGTGACTGAATGTCTAGCAAGGAGAAGGTATAGGAGAGCTATAGGAGAAATACAGGCTTTCTTTTCCATGATAGTAAAAAGCCTACATAGAAAGTCTAGTTCAGGGAGGGGAGAAGAGCCAGGAGTGTTGGTGACTTCCTGGACCGGTCTCCAGGTAGGAAGAAGCAAGCTGAGGGGGAACTGGCAAAACAAAATACAGTGTGCCTGTGAAGGTTCTGAAATTACACTCAGGAGGACTAGGTGCCTGGGCCTCTCTCCCCGACTGAGGGCAGAGAAGGAGAGGAAAGAGAAGATGGGTTTGCTACGATTTTTCTAGGGGCCTCCATCCAACCACGTGGTCAGACTCTGTGGCCACTAGACTCTGGGGCCAACTGGGTTGAAATCTGGGCTGCACTCTCCTCCACACTCAACTAGAGGCAGGCAGCCATTTCAGTGCTCAGCCTCCAGCCCACACCAGGACTGGATGAGCAGGTCTGGATGAAAACCCTAAAAGCAGGGTTTTCTCTTGTCTCAACAGCAGAAAGCAAATGACAGAAAGGAAAGCTAATGACTGAAAGTTGAGTTAACACTGCCTAACTCTTCTTTCAAAAGGAATCTGTACTGACAGTCATAAGAACTGTCCCATCCTTAGCTGACTTCAGAAATAACTGGTTTGACAGCATGAAAGCAGTGTCAATCACCTCATTTACCTGAGCAGCTTTCCGTTTTAGCCCAGTTATTTTATCGCACTGGAACAATTATGCTTATGCCATCAAACATGTGAGACTGACTTGGCTGCATGCATTATTTAACACAAAAGCTGTTCTCAGTCCTCCTAGTTAAGTCTTCATGTAGTCAAGCTGTTCTCTCACAACACAAAATTAAAGTAATAAATAAGTCAACGAAAAGGACCAGTACAGCCAGGTGAGGGGCCTGTAGGTGAAGGTCTCCGCCGTATTCAGGATCACCCAGCTGCTGTTCTTTGATACAAAGGGTACCATTTACTAAACACTTTACATCTGTTGAGTAACTTTACACATTAACTCAATCTTCATCACAACCCTAGCAGGTAGGTACTATTAATAATCCCATTTTACACATCCAGGTGCCTCACTCATCCCAGGAAAGGGAAACTTAAGTCATTTGCCACAAGTCACTTGGGTAGAAAATGGCAGCGCTAGGATGTGAATCCAGAAGCCAGCCGTATGTTCCAGATAAAGACAGCCTCAGTGTTGACCACCACCTGGAAGTGTGCCAACCATGGAACACTGTTGGAAGGGAACTCACTCTAAAGAGGCAGCAGCGGGGTGCTGTGAATGGGAAGGAAACCGATTGCCCTAGTGCACAACTCAGTGAACATGACAGTTGTGAGGTGCTTTCCTTACTGCGTGCCAGGTAGACCCAGCAGTGAGCTCCGATTTCTCCAGGAGGACCACGTCCTTCATCCCTGCTTTGGCCAGGTGATAAGCCAGACTCACACCAACACAGCCACCTCCAATGATCACTGTCTCTGCTCTGTCTTTCCATCTTGTTTCTGCAGGTAAGGGTGGGTTGTCCTTTCTGGAAGACAATTAAAAAAAAAAAAAGAAGAAGAAGAAGGTAGATCTACTAGGCTATGGTAGCTACAGTTTTTTTTTTGTGTGTGTGTTTTTAAGGCATCTAAAATCTAACTTAGGCCCTAGCTGGTTTGGCTCAGTGCATAGAGCATTACCCTGCAGACTGAAAGGTCCCAGGTTCGATTCCAGTCAAGGGCACATGACTGGTTTGTAGGCTTGATCCCTAATGGGGGACGTGCAGGAGGCAGTCAATCAATGATTCTCTCTCATCATTGATGTTTCTCTCTCTCTCCCTCTCCCTTCCTCTCTGAGGGGGAAAATATATATATATTTAAAAATCTAACTTAAGCAACCTGGTTGTGGGAGGGAGGAGGAGGCATTTGAGCCCCATTCCATATAATTCTGGTTCATTGTAGATAATTAATATAGCTAAAGCAGTGGTCGGAGCCACATGCGGCTCTTTGGCCCCTTGAGTGTGGCTCTTCCACAAAATACCACGTGCCGGCGCGCACGTACAGTGCGATTGAAACTTCGTGGCCCATGCGCAGAAGTCGGTTTTTGGCTCTCAAAAGAAATTTCAGTCGTTGTACTGTTGATATTTGGCTCTGTTGACTGAGTTTGCCGACCACTGAGCTAAAGACTTGAACAGGTGAATTCTTTTCTTTTTTTTCCCCAGAGGACCTAGAGAATAATTTTTCTCATTCTGTTTCAAGGACATACTTATAATCATTTTATCCCATGAAAACCAAAATCATCATGAAGTTTAGTACCCATAATTCTTGGGTCACCTCCCTCCACTGTTTTCCAGGTTGAAGAGACCCAGGTGGAGTAAAACTTTCTTCCTCATTTAACTTCCTCTCACCGTGTATGTGCTTCTCTAATTAAAACCACTGCTCAGTGGCTTAACATTTATTTGCATGAGCTTCTCCAAGGCATATTGTAAAAAGCAATGTGTAAGGGAGCCACAGCAGAACAGATATACACCTGTGTTTGCAGACACATAGATCCTCTCTGGGCAGATACAAAAGGCACTAGAATGGGTGCCTGGGGAAGGGGTTTGGAGTTGAAGAGACTTTGCACTGGGAACCCTTTGATTCTGTATCACTTTGTGCAGTTGTGCATGGAAAAGAAAACATAAATCGGGGAGAAATCCGAATGCCCATTTTTCAGAAGCCAAAGCACCCCCAAGGCCAGAGTCCGCCTTAGCCCCTCGCTCCCGCCCTGCCGTCGCCGGGTTCCCACTCACCCTTCGTGGCCGCCGACAGAGAGCGGACGGCGCGGGGAGCCAGGCAGCCCTAAGCCCCGCAGCGGGAGGCCCCGCAGCCACTGCACTCCCGGGCGGAGCATGGCGCAGCTGAGAGCACGGACCCCGGCTCCGAGGCGGAGGCTGGCGGGCCGCCTGGGGCCGCGGGAGATCCTCCCCCGGGCGAGGGGCGGGCTCCTGGACCTGCGCGCTCGCGGCCACCCGGCGCCCGCACAGCCGCTGCGCCATGGCGCCCGCCGGAGCCAAGAAGGTGAGTTTCCCAAAGTCCGCGACGACTCAGCCCTCAGGCTGCGGGGCTCCCAGCGCCGGGGTGCAAATCCCGCCGGAGCCGCAGCCAGCTCTGCGGCCACGGCAAGGCACCTGGACGGCTCAGGCCTCGGTTTCCCCGACCGCGAGGCGGGTGGCGGTAGGCCTTGGGTGTGAGGACAGATAACAAACCTGGGTACCATTTGTTGAGCCCTGACTCGGAGCGGCCCTGCGCCCAGTGCTTTGAGCAAACTATCTCTTCATCTTCACAACTGTCCCCCTTACACCCTGAAGAAACTGAGGCCCGAGAGTCAGAGGACGAACGCAGAGGGGAGCGGGGATTTGCGCCTTCAGACTCAGAGGCCACACTCCCATCCTCTCCCCCCCCGCTGGCCGCACCCACAGCCTTCGCTCTCCTGCCCCAGAGCTCCTCGCCCTCGGGTTCCCGAAGGGCCGCAGTCTGGCTGTCCCAGTTGCCGGCTGGCCTGAAACCAGTCCTGGCTCGGGCAGCGCCAGACCCTCAGTGGGGTGTGGAGGGAGGGTGCTTGGGGACCCCTCTATGTCTCATCCCACCCGGCAGCCCGGGGCTCCAGGCTCTTTCTCTCAGCCCCTTTCCAGGTGTGGTCGCTAGCTCTTGGGCTTTGTGCACCCATTCCTACACCTGGTGTGTGAGGGGTGGGAAGAAGGGGTGACAAAATAAAATTAGGAAGGCCATGAACTTGGGATGCGGGACATGCCCAGAACCTCTCAAAGCAGCCCACCTGAGCCCTGAAATTCATAAAAGACGGTAGGGAACAATGGGGTGATGTTGGCATGGGAAAGAAATGTGTGCCACCGACTGATTTACACTAAAAAGTTAGGAACAATCAGGACGCCCTACAGTAGTGGGCTCCCTAAATACATTAAGGTTTGTCCACTTAATAAGTTGTTAGCCCATTAAGGAGCTAAGTATGGAAGCAGGCAAAGTGCTTTGGCAATGTTAATTTACAAAAGGAGATATATCAATCACACTGATTGCAATCATATAGATAGATAGATAGATAGATAGATAGATAGATAGATTGATAAATAGATAGAGGCACACATCCCGTAAGGAAGGAGACAATAATGGTAGTAGTTACATAAGATGAGGAATATGGGTTTAAAAACTTAAAATAATTTTGGAGATGTTTTTCTGATTATAAAAATAAAATATGGGCATTGAAGAAAATGGGTGTAATAAAAACTTAAAGAAGCAAAGAACATTGTTCTAATTTCTCTAAACTTTCTCTAATACTGTGTTCACTTTTACAGTTCATTTTTATTAAGGTTTTGAAAATATGCCATCTCTGTTCAATTTCTTCCTGGCATCTACTCTTGCAACACCAAGCTTATGATATACTAATCCATGTTAATGGGTACCTGGGAGTTAAAATTAAAATGTTAGTGGGAAGGAGTTATCCCACTTCTCTTCTCAGCTAACGGGTGCATTTTAAGAGTTTATTTAATTGCCACAGAGGGCACCTCCAATTGTAGCTTTAATCCAAAGGAGCAGTCCCATTTAATCCTAAAATGCAGTGGCATTTTTCAGGCATAAGGGGTGATATTTTAGGCAGACTGGGTCTCTGGCTGCCTCCTGCCACAGGGAGAAGTTGGTGGACTCCTTTGGGTATGAAGAGAGGTGCCCTGAAGCCAGATCCTAAATCCTGACGTCCACATACTGATACCTGCAGAAAGGGGGTGTAACTGTCTCTCAGAGCTCATCATCAGGTCCCAGGTGGGATCACTCCAAACTGAAAGGGAGGATGGGATGAAAATATAAATGTGCTGTAAGTTTACAGTGTTCTTTATTTTACATCGTCCTGTCATTTTACCACCTTTCTCATCAGCCCACTCGTAAATAAAAGTCTGTATCCGGAGCAGTTATCTAAGGGTTATGGTTTCCAAGGTCTAAATTTTGCCTCCCTCAGATACCTGCATGGCTCACCCTCTCACCTCCTTCAGGTCTCTGGTCAAGTGTCATTTTCTCAGAGAGGCCTTCCCTGAACACCTTGTGACAACTGCAAACACCCATGGTGATCCCTATCCCTCGTGTATAGACTGCATTAATTGGCTTGGCTCTGGCAGCAATGGGAGATAGAAAAAGGGGGCTGGAGGGAATTGGAGATCATTACAATAATCCAGGCACGGTGAGAGTGAGGGGACATATATAAGACATGTTAAATAGATCCACTTGGTTTGGATATGGGCGGTGAGATACTAATAACACCTAAATTGTATACCAATATTTTTCCTTCTAAAAGTGTTTGATGTGTACTATTAAATTTGATTCTTAACATAGTTCATTGAAGTATGTTAGATTTTCAAGATGGTATTTTATACAGGTGACTTATACCTCTAATTCTCTCTTCTGTACCCCTCTGTGGCATTTATCTATTACATTGTCTTGGGATGATTTGCCGACGCACTGGCCTTCCCCAGGGAAGCCAGACTTTGAGCTTCTTGAGGGCACAGACCTTGAGTTATTCCAATGCTTATCCCTCTTGCCTAGAACTGCACCTGGCATGTGGGAAGGTCTCACTGAAAGTTTAAAGCTTCAGTCCTTTTTTATGTTTCAAAGTGCAAAACAAAAAGAGCAAACTGTATTTTATGGAGGGAGTAGAGAGCTAGGTGAGAATCCTGGTAAATGTTAACATGTCTTCCCCATTCAGCTAAAATTCATCTTTAGATATGAAATATGGAAGGCTAACCAGAACTAGGGACTCTCTCTCTGTCAAACAGCACTTATGGTTAACACAGCAGGGCTCCATTCTGCTTCCCTCCATAGGAAAATGGGGATGGTAGCCTGGTACGTCGCCTCTGGTGTACCTTTCTGGACTGCAGATATGACCGATTAGATGGGGAACTGGAAGCTTTTCTCCCCCATTTATGCATTGCTCTGTGTCCAGCTGTAGGTGGGGCTGACATGAACTGGCCTTGTATTTTCACTAAAACGGTGTATCGCCAATTAATGCAGTGTATACACGAGGGATAGGGATCGCCATGGGTGTTTGCAGTTGTCACAAGGTGTTCAGGGAAGGCCTCTCTGAGAAGATGACACTTGACCAAAGACCTGAAGGAGGTAAGAGGGTGAGCCATGCAGGTATCTGAGGGAGGCAAAATTTAGACCTTGGAAACCATAACCCTTAGATAACTGCTCTGGATACAGACTTTTATTTACGAGTGGGCTGATGAGAAAGGTGGTAAAATAGGAAAAGAATAGGTTAGGAATTTAGAAGGTCTGAAGTAGGCTTTGTTCCTAACTTAGTTCTGTGATCTTGGGCAACTCATATAGCCTCTGTGAACCTCAGTTTCCTCATTTGCAAAATGCCCTGCCTCGCTCACAGAACTGTTGGGAGTACCAAATGATAGCATGTATACAAGCATGCTGGAAAATGTAGGGCACAATTATCAAATGTTGAGTGCATTATGTTCAGTGGTTTACGCACAAAATCGAGGTTTTCTCACCTAACAAGGGGACTAGCAATCCATGGCTGCTGCAGCTACTCAGAGATGTCGTTAAGACACCAGGCTGCTGTAACCCTTCTGCTCCACCAGCCTTGGCATGCGCATTTCCGTGGCATGGTGGCAAGATGACTGCTATATTTCCAGGGCTTATGGTGACATTCCAGTCAGGAAGAAAAAAGTGTCAGGATGGAAGGGAGTGGACATCTGTGTCAGGAAAGCAACACTTTTCCAGAAATCTTCAGCGGACTTCCACCCTTGTCTCCTGGTCAGCACTTGTCAAATGGCCATCCCAGCAGCAAGGGACCCCTGGGAAGTTTTTTAAACTTGGAAGCATTGTCTCCCCCAACAAAATAATTAGCAACGAAGAGGAGAGAAAATACAAATTAGTTAAGCAACTAGCAATGTCTGCCACAAACATATTGACAACCAAAGTAACTATTATGGAATCATCGTTTTCACTCCGTTTTGATTCAGATTAAATGTTATGAGAAACAACAGTAACAGCACTCTGCACTAAACAAGTACTGGATTGTCCCAAGAAACAACAGTGTATCCAATCTTTCTGAAATATTATTAAACATTGATGGCTTTAACAGAACAGGAGCTGTGAGAACAACATACTACCTTTCTGAAAATTAGAAACTGCTTTTTTTTTGGGGGGAAAGAGGGGCCTTAGGTGATTTTTCTTTTTTTTCTTCAGGGTATTCTGGAACGTCTGGATGGTGGGGAGGTTGTGGTTGGAGATGGCAGTTTCCTCATAACTCTGGAGAAGAGGGGCTACGTGAAGGCTGGGCCCTGGACTCCGGAAGTCGTGGTAGAACATCCAGACGCAGGTCAGTGCCAGCATCCCTAGGAGTGCTTATCTGGGTGACGTTTTTAGCACATCTGACTGAGAGAAGATAAAAAAAATAATAGCATGTAATTTGTAAGGACTGTTTCACGTGTCAAAATAGCCAAGATGTGGAGACAGTGACAGTACATGGTCTGAACAAATACTAGTAGAAGAAAATTCTCATTCTCATTCATTCTCTTCTCTCTCTCTCTCTCTCTCTCTCTCTCTCTCTCTCTCTCTCTCCTCTCCTTTTTCTCCTCCCACCACCATGCACACACATTTACATCTTCATATATAGGGACTACTAAAATACATATCCACTATGTGTCTCATAAATATTTACCTTGTGGATATTTAAGAGTTTCCTTAATATAGTAAAACTGTTATTGCTTCATATTCATCCTTCTAGTTAATTTGCATATTATATTATAACAGTGTTTTTGGTAAGGATGATTAATGGTATCTACCAGCTTAACAGAGCATAGACAATAGACAGCCAGGTTCTGTTGTTGGGGGGTGGGGGGGGAGGGGCTGTGAAGAAATAAACACAGTTTTCCTCATTCTACTTTGAGGACTGTAAGCAGACCAGCTAGATTCTTCATGACACTGAAAACTGAATAAGCCCTCTCCAGACCAAGAGACCAAGAACAATTGGCCAACTAAGCTTTAATCTCTGCATGAGTCTTCACCAAGCTGTGAGGCCCAGCAGCAGGATAATATGAGGCTACTCTAAATAGCCCTTATTTGGTATGGTCTTTGCTATGTCTGTCCTTGAATTTTACTGACCTTAATCTGCAAAATTTTCTTTATAAGTACTAGATTTGAAATTGTGTATGATTGGAAGAGAAGTGGGTGACCTGCCGCTGCTGAAAATGACAGCTTATGTGATTTTTAATGTTTTAATTTCAATTTAAAAAACTACTCTGTAGTTGGTCAGCTTCACATGGAATTCTTGAGAGCAGGAGCAAATGTCATGCAGACTTTCACCTTTTCTGCCAGTGAAGAAAAGTTGGAAAGCAAGGTAAATAATAGTGCCATTGGTTGGGGACAGAGTGGGGGGTGGGTGGGCAGGGACCATCCTATCTAATAAAAGGGTGATATGCAAATTAACCATCACTTCGTCACAAAGATGGCGACGCCCATAGCCACAAGATGGCGGTGCCCAGTCCTCTCAGCCCCGCTGGAGTCCCCCAGTCCCAGGGGGGTGGCCACTGAGAGCGGGCAGCGTGAGCAGCCTGGCGGAATGCTTGCTTCTTTGCTGCGGTGACGAGGCAAGCGTTCCGCACCCGGCCACGGATGGGCCTCTGGGCAGCGGGTGCGGAGTGGCCAGGCCCCGCAGGGAGCTACTGGCGCACGGATTCGTGTGCAGGGCTACTAGTGTATAATAAAAATAACCTCTCAATGGGAAGCTATGGAATTGACCTGATGTATTACTACAAACTCCACATAAAATATCTGTTAAGTAATTAATTATTATGTAGGTGCATATATAGTAAATAAATGAGCTTTTTCTTTCTCTTTATCTAGGGGAAGGGAGGGCATAGGACTGGGAAACAACAGGCAATTGGAAGGACATAGCCATTTTTCTGTGCTATTTTTTTTATATATATAAAGAAAGAACATTTTATAGATGTTCTTTTTACCTCCTTATTTCACATTTTTCTTTTCTGACTTGTCCATCTGGAGACAGGGTGGTCCTAGGGCTCACAGCAGTGGCCTCGGAATGAAAAGAATTGAATACCCAACTTTGCCACCTATTGGCTGTGTGACTTTGTGTAAGACACTTAACTGCATGGAGTATTGGTTTTCTCTGAAAAAATGGAGATAACTTATGCTTAACTGCCTAGGGTTGTTGAGAAAGGTGAATATGGTGAAGAATGTGGAAGTATTGTGAGATATTCTGCAAATGTAAAGTGTTAATACTTACAAATGTTAATGCCCAACCAACCAACACTTATCGAGTGCCTGTTACAGTGCAATCCCTATGCCAGATACAAAGAGTGTACAAAGGCATAGAGCCTTTTCTGAAGTGGCTCACAGTCAAGTGTTAGAGGCAAACAAATATGATAAAATCCAATGTGGTACTGGTAAGTACAATAATGGAATTAAACCTCATTGGTAGTAGAGGAGATTGTACCCAACTCTGCTGATCTTCTCGAATTGCAGTTAAAACCAGCAACTTCTCATCTTACTTGCTCATTTCCCCCTTTGTTATAGATTGTATTACACCTTTAAAATGCCAGGCTCACCATCTTACTTCTTGCTCTCTAACCTCAGTGGGAAGCTGTAAATGCTGCTGCCTGTGACCTCGCCAGAGAAGTGGCTGACAAAGGTGATGCTTTGGTAGCAGGGGGTATCTGCCAGACAGCAATATATAAACATGACAGGGATGAAGCAAGAGTTAAAAGACTTTTTCGACTACAGCTAGAGGTTTTTGCCAGGAAAAATGTGGACTTCTTGATTGCAGAGGTAAGTCTAGTGTTATAGGGAGAGTGTTAAACTTATTGACAAGTATAACTGGACAGTCTTCAACTTTTATATGAGTATTGGATTGCCTTATGCCCTCATTTCCTCCGATGGTCAAAGGTTTATTTAAATGCACTACAGTCAACATCCTCTCACTCGGATGCTCTGTTCTCTGTGAAGCCAAAGGACCGACCCAGGAGAGGCCTAGCTTTTGCTTTTCTAGGTCAGGGTAGTTGCAGCAGCTGACTCTCAGGAGACATTATAACATGGGGTCAGAGAAAGAGGACAGTGATTCAGGGAGTATCTTCCCCTGAAGGAGGGACAGGCTACAGAAGGGATTAAAGCCCTGGGGGTAGGTGGATGCTCAGGCTCCTCCAGATCCCACCAATAATCCTCAGTACCAGTAGTTCCCTTGCTCTCCTCCATCCTTGCTCCCTCTTGCCTCTCTGTTTCCACTCAAATTATAACATGCGAGCAATATTTTAAAGAAAGAAACAATAAGAATCGGTTATTGATTGAACAGTAGGCCCAAAACATTCTCTTCCTGCCTCTTCCAAAAATTAAAAAGTCCTCATTCACCATTTACCATTACAATTGCTAGAGTCAAGTCCTCAATCCAAGCCTTCACCTCAACAAGGACAACAGCCTACCAACTGCTATTTCCCCGATCACTCTATTGAACCTATTGAAAACCTTGCTTCCTCGGCCTTCTGAAGGCTCAGGGCCACCTATAGCAGAGCACAGACACACCCATATCTTTTGACTCTGTCATCCTCACACACTGCTTCTGCAGAATCCGTTTCTAAGTCGAGAAGGAAGAAGCAGGGAGATTTCTGCTAGTTTTTCTTCACCTAAGTTCAGCTTTTCGACTGTGGCACTTACGGGAGTTCCTGAGAGGCACCCCTGCAAATGTCATATGTTTATCAAACAGGGTGTCCTGTCCACCATTCACAAAGAGACGCAGTAGTTATCCCTCCCCACTCTGTGCCTCAGTGTTCTCATCTGGGGAAATAATCATATTTCCAATCCTCCTTTATGGAACACTTACGAATATCTAACTAGAAGGGAATATAAAAGCACTCTGAAGTAGTAACAAACTATTCATTATTACCCCAGTTCCATAAAAGATGAGTTCAAAATTGATTAACTTTTGCTCCTTCAAAATTATGGGTTTTTTTAAATACTCAATTACTTAAAAACCTTTGTGTTCTTTAGATGACATATGAGTGGAAATCTATATACAGAGTGTGGCAAAAGTAGGTTTATAGTTGTGAATAGGTGAAACACAGAGTTTATTATTGTATTATTATTTATTAAATATTGCATTATTTTCCATACAAACAACTGTAAAACTATTTTTGCCCCACCCTATATTGTTAAAGGAAATTAAAATATTTACTCAGAAAGGTATTCTTTAGTCAGTCTGAGAGAGACACATTCCTTAGCAAGTTTTATTACATATTATATACTCGGTTATTTTTATAACAACGGTTTTGCTACGTTTACATTCTATCACTCAAAACCTGCTTTATTTTTTGGACTAATAGAAAGCAATGAAATTTCTCTTAGTATTTTGAGCATGCTGAGGAAGCTGTGTGGGCTGTGGAAGTCTTAAAGGAATCCGGTAAACCTGTGGCAGCTACCATGTGCATAGGCCCAGAGGGAGACAAGAATGACATGACACCTGGAGAATGTGCTGTGAAGCTGGTGAAAGCAGGTAATTTGGACTCATAGGGTGATAAGCTGCTCAGATGTTGTTTATGAAATTTAGCAAAGTTTGCTTAACATTGTCAGGGCAGTTCAGAACTAAAAAAATGAACTGGAATTGTTTTCCTCATCTGTAAAAGTTGGGAGGTAGATAGTGATAGTAACTGCACCTTCTAACTGTCAGAAAATCAAAAAGTAAAAGTAAAATGTGCCTGGCCAGTGTGGCTCAGTGGTTGAGCATCGACCTATGCATCAGGAGGTAACTGTTAGATTCCCATCAGGGCACATGCCCAGGTTGGGTCTCAATCCCCAGTTGGGGACATGCAGGAGGCAACCGATCAATGTTTCTCTCTCATCATTGATGTTTCTATCTCTCTCTCCCTCTTCCTTCCTCTCTAAAATTAGTGAAAAAAATATTTAAAAATATATATATATAAATGTTTTTTTATGTCTTTGTATAGGGGCTTCAATCGTTGGCGTGAACTGCCGATTTGGGCCCAGGATCAGCTTGAAGACAATGAAGCTCATGAAGGAAGGCCTCCAAGCTGCAGGGTTGAAAGCACATCTGATGGTGCAGTCTCTGGGGTTCCACACACCTGACTGTGGCAAAGGAGGGTTTGTGGATCTCCCAGAATATCCCTTTGGTAAGCTCAAGGCGCATATTAGAGGTCCCTGAGATTTCTCGTTGTGACAAAACGGAAACAGCTATAATGAACAACTATGGTTCAGTCTTACAATTCAAGACTGCCTAAGCCAAAAACATTCAGTGTTAACCAAAAATGAGCTATATGAAGAACGTATAATCTAAAATTTACAGTTTTTTAATAAAAAAAACCACACACCACTCATCAGATCATCTATCATCTGAAAATGGAGATGGTAACAGAAATGCCATAACTATTGTATTCTAGGACTGGAGCCCAGAACTGCAACCAGATGGGACATTCAAAAATACGCCAGAGAGGCCTACAACCTGGGGGTCAGGTACATCGGTGGGTGCTGTGGATTCGAGCCCTACCACATCAGGGCGATTGCAGAGGAGCTGGCCCCAGAAAGGGGCTTTTGGCCTCCGGCTTCTGATAAGCATGGTAGTTGGGGAAGTGGCCTCAATATGCACACCAAACCCTGGATTAGAGCCAGGTAGGAATTTTTACATTAATAACACTATTTTCCTCAAATCTCATTTTATTTATTATTGCAAATACTATGCATGCCTATGATAATGAAAATTCAGGAAGTGAATTGTATAAAATGAAAAGTAAAAGTTGCTTCCCTCCTGACACCAGTCCCAGTCCCAGAGATACTCTGTGTGCCATTTGTGTTTTGAAGTCTTGTACCTCCACTTCTTGTTTTACCAACTTTAAGTGGTAATTACCCTTTATGAAAGCTGAAGAATTTAAATCACATGACCTTCCCCTTTTCTGTGTTCTCCTTTTCCTAATTTGACTTATTACACTTTTATTTTTTCTGTTGGTTGTCTTTATAAGTTTGAATTTCATGTTTAACCACTCATTTCTTAATCCATCAATATGAGGCAGTATCTGTTGATTCCACTCCTGCTACCCTCTACTTTTTCTCCCTCACCTACTTCTTGGCTTCTTTAAGTTATGCCATTACTTCTATATTATCAAGATTCATAACCATTGTATTCTGCTCTGTAATTATAGTTAAGTCCTCCAAGATTTGTCTGTAAGTTTATTCTAAAAATGTAAAGCTAGTAAATTAACATTTACAATATTACTGTAATTGTCATATTAAACAAGAAGGACTCATAAAATACAAATCAGAACACAGCTTTATTTTTGCCTTCCTCTGTCTCTTTAAACCTGTTCAGTGGGTGACTTCTTTCCTCTGCCTCTCTTTGAAAAGACTGACTTCTTTGGGTAGTTCGTCTGAGGCAATAGAAAGCCCCACAGTTCTCTTAATTTAACCAACATAATTCAATAATTAAACATTCAGTTCCATGTGAAATCAAAAGTTGGAACGTGTTTCAAACTTTAAAAAAAGTCCCCCTTTTTCCAGAAGACAGTTCTTCTCTTTCTCAGTCTTTTGCTTCCAACCCTCCCTTCCCAACTTACTAACCATGGTTTCTGACCTCAGATTCAAAGTGAGAGGAGAAACAATAGAAAGAGGGGTAAACTGGCATTACTTGACTGGCCTCAACAGGAAGACCACACTCTCTGGGCCTGGCAGACCTTCCTGGGCACAGTCCTGGTTCTTCAGAGGCTTCTGCTGGGAACCTTTGCCTGTAATTCTCATGCCAGAGGCACTGCATTTCTCTCTGCTGCTTCCTCTTCAGGTCCTGGCTTTTTCAGCAGGTCACTCCAGATGTGCCCTATTGGGGGGCAGGGGGGGCCAGGCAGTGGGGGGGAGGGCGGTGAGTCCCATTGTCCTTCCTGGTGATTCTCATGGGCCTGATTTTAAATACTTCCAGGCTGGCTCACTCTGTCTCTTATTAGACTCAAAACTGGTTAGAGGCCCTTTCACCTTTTCTTTATGCAGACAAACTCTGAGAGGGTGGTCTGATCCCAATTTAACTGCACCCTCTTTGCTCATAAGCAAAGTAGCTGGCCCATTGGTCTCTGTGATCCAGATTGGCCAGTGTAGTCAGGTGAGTCATCTATCTGGCTCTTAGCCAACTGCTTTGAAACTTCGGCAGAGCATCTGTCTTGTTTTAACATCTGATATCTCTCTTATCTTGATGCCTCCAATAAAATTTCTAACTTATTATCCTGGTCCCATGATTTTCTAAACATTCACTGCAGAACCAAGTGGTAAGCATGAAACTATGAAGAAAGAGTTATAATCCTATTTTACAAAACTTGAACCACTTGTAGGAGAGTTCTAAGCATCAAGGTCAAATTGAGTTTCTTCTCTTACATTTCATCCATAGTCCAAATCCATATCATATTTTCATTTACTTCATATTTGAACTGTGACTTTCTTTGTACAACATTTGGTTTTCTATAAATTTCTAATTAACTTCTTTTTCATTGTTGAAAGAAGAATAACAGGTTTTTGCCTTCTCTAATATCTTCTTATTTCTAAATTATACTATTTGTTACAATCAATCTACTTCATCATTGATGACATTGGGGGGGGGGAGAGGGAGGAAATTACTGTTCTATTTGCATCTCTGATTCTCTCTGTCTCTCTCTTCAATAGAATGTCATTCCTTTTCCATCTTCCAAAAACTAGTCACAATATCTGCTGTCTCCTCTTTTCTATTCAGTGCTAGTATATATTTAATCCATTTTATACTTCTTTATCCATTTCACTGGGATTTAGAATACTCTTCATTTTTGAACTGGAATGACTTTCCTAAAGTAAATTTATTTAGATTGTAAAAGTAGACAAGAAATCATTTATCCAAACATTTTTTGGGGGAGATATGGATATTTATTAGAAAAGATGGTTTTTATAGATATCATACTTAGAAAAAAAGTACTCAATCTGTATATACAAAAGCCTAAGTGACCGAACGACCGGTCACTATGATGCGCACTGACCACCAAGGGATGGACGCTCAATGCACACGATTGGGCTCCTTCCTGTCTGGATCAGGCCTATGGGAATCGGGCCAAAACCGGCTCTCCAACATTCCCCGAAGGGTCCCGGATTGTGAGAAGGTGCAGGCCAGGCCGAGGGACCCCACCGGTACACGAATGCATGCACCGGACCTCTAGTATAAGTATAATTAAAAAAGGAGGAAAGCATACTTTGGTGGTGATTAAAATCCTTCAAATAAGCGAGAAACAACTTATTTTAATTATCATTGTCCAGGCGACCTTTAAATACATTAGCCACTAAAGAGAAAACATTATTCTCTAGAGTAAAGCCACACACTCCTTGAACATTGAACTCCCAAACATGCTGTTTACAGACATTTGTGATTACACATAAACCTGTATGTACCCAGATTTCTGACATTATTATCATCCCAACATATTTATTTATTCATTGTCTCATTAGTAAAGGGGGAAAATAACTGTAAAAAGTATATTTAACACAAAGGTCTGTGACAAGGAACCTTTGTACTCTTCTTTCTAAAAGCAGGGAATAAATACTAACAAAGTTATTTGAATTCTGTTTTTAGTTACTTTTTGAAGAATTATATTTTGCCTCATTACATTAAAAACCATCTTCATAGCCCTAGCTGATTTGGCTGAGTAGATAGAGAGTCGGCCTGCAAACTGAAGGGTCCCAGGTTTGATTCCAACCAAGGTCACATGCCTGGGTTGTGGGCTCAATCCCCAGTAGGGGTATACAGGAGGCAGCCAATCAATGATTCTCTCTCATCATTGATGTTTCTATCTCTCTCTCCCTCTCCCTTCCTCTCTGAAATCAATAAAAATATATTTTTAAAAAACCAATCTTCATAGACTTGTCATTGCATTAAAATATTGAGTAGAACCCTGATAGAAATTTCAGAATGAATATTCTATAGCCTAATATGCTAAGTGTCTGGCCGTCTGGTTGTCCGTTCAACCAATTAAAGCATAATATACTAATGATAAGGCCGCTCAACTGCTCGCTATGATGTGCACTGACCACCAGGGGGCAGACGCTCCGACCCGTAGGTTAGCTTGCTGCTGGGATCCGGCTAATCAGGACTGAGCGAAACAGGCCGGACACACCCTGGAGCCTACCCGCGGTCCCTCCCTGGCTGGCCAACCTCCCGCATCCCTCCCTGGCCCCAATCATGCATCGGTGGGATTCCTTGGCCTGGTCTGTGCCCTCTCGCAATCCGGGACCCCTCGGGGGATGTCAGAGAGCCGGTTTCAGCCCTATCCCACAGGCCAGGCCAAGGGACCCCACTGGTGCTCAAATTCATGCACCAGGCCTCTAGTAAATCTATAAAACTCAAACAAATTATCTTTTTCTGAGAGATGGTATAAAGCCTTATGATTGTTACTGAGCATAGAAATTTGAGAAAGACCCCTGGCATGAATGGATATGAACATAGTTGTTCTGTCTTTATGTTGAAACTGAATTTCTAGTTTATCCTGATTATTCACCTAACTTATATGTATTGGATATATATATGATACAAATCTCTAAATTAATTAACTATATATTTTTTAAAACACAGGGCTAGAAGGGAGTATTGGGAAAATCTGCTGCCAGCTTCTGGCAGACCTTTCTGTCCTTCGTTGTCAAAGCCAGACATCTAAGGAGTAGTGAAAACCCTGGAATAACAGAACAGAAAGAAATCCCCCTCAAACCTCATCTGGACCCCTCCTCATCTTACCATCAGCCCACTGTGATGTTTCCGGCCGCTGAACAGCTCATGTGAGGCAGCCCCTTCTGTGAAATCCTACATGCAAGTATCCCACTCCTGATGGATGCTGCAGAGGACACAATGGTGATGAGAAGGGCTCCTTGTTCTCAGTATTTACTGTCCAGGAATTCTGCAGTACATTGTTTTGAAGGTTATCAAGAATTTAAAAAAAACAAAAACAAAAACAAAAAAAAACCTTAGAAGCTTAAGAGCAGCTAATTGAATAGCAATTGATATCACAATCTTGAAAACCAGACAGACCTGAATTTAAGTGCCAGGTCTGCCCCTGTTTGCTGTAATGATAGTGCCCAGCACATATGGTTGTCATGTTTATTAAAGTGATAAAAGGTGCCAACAACAGAATGTGGTAATAGACATTTGTTACAATAGACTGCTCTACTGCATGAGTTTATTCCAATCATGTATAATAGTTCTGACCTAGGAGTTTCAACTTGTAAGGTATAAATAAAAAATAATTTTATTTTTTCCAAAAAAAAAAGAATAGCAAAACTTGTCTTTGGGATGAATTAGAGATTAAAAAACAACCAGAAGTCACTAAGCATGAACCTAGTGATTAATTCAGGTGACTAAGCTAGGTGCTTGAGGAAGATGAAGTGGCGTTCCTAACTAACACACCGAGCCTGCTTTTCTTAAATGATTTGTATAATGATTCCAAAGGCAGTCCTGAAGGAAAAGAAGCAAAAACTATTTTGAGCAATGGAAGGATCGTTGAACTAACTGTATAACCTTCCAAAGTGATTACTTTTGAAGATGATTTTACTTACAGGAGATAGGGTCTAGAGTTTTTTTTAATGTCTTTATAATAATAAATAGCTAGATTACAAAATATTTAGGGACAAGAACCAGGTGATATACTTATTATATTTTTCCTTACAGTATTTAGCATTGTGCTAGGCATAATAATAGATGCTCAAATAAATACTTACTGTTTAAAATAAGTAAAAACAAACAGTTTCAGAAGACTTTTAAAAAGTCAGAGTTCAAATCTATCTTGGTCTAATATTTTCTTGACTTATCTTTGTGTTATTTTCTATGTACTGATTTCTCTCTGTTTTTCAAAATAATGTATCAACTTGTGAAAATTAATAAAAGTGAAAATAATATACCTCTTATAGTGTTTAAAATTTTATGGCTCTTTCTTTGAAAATAATAACAAATATTTATTACTTATAATCTCGACTCTTGCTTTTCTTTCTCAGTGTGAGATTGAATGCTCACACTTGTCTAGTAGATAAAGATCATGTAAAAGGGCAAGAGTAAGAGCTAAGAGGCTACATGGGGAGAAGGAGCCATCCTTCACTCTGATCCCTTTCCTGTGTCTGCACTAGTAGGAATGAAAACTTTCATCCAGTTTCATACCATATCGTTTAGAATTGGTGTAGTAAATAAACAGGAATTATATATGGTGGTTGATAAGGAAATGTTTTAAAATCTAGGTCTCTTGGCTCACAAAAAATGAAAATCATTTGAAGTCCATATTAGTTAAAGAGCAACTCATTTAGATTTTTAGAAAGGGTCAAGCCATTCAGCTTTCCCTATTGACAATTGTGATAAAAAAAATTAAAATATATTCTTTAGAGTTTGTTAGTCATAGAAGTGACATGAATTGAAAGATGCAAATAAGGAAATTAATAAGGAAAAGGAATTTGAAGAAGGTATGCAGACCATCTGGCCAGTGTGACTCAGTGGTGGAGTGTTGACCTATGAACCAGGAGGTCTCGGTTCCATTCCCGATCAGGGCATCTGCTCGGGTTGCGGCTTGATCCCCAGTGTGCAGGAGGCAGCCGATCAATGATTCTCTCTCATCATTGATGTTTCTATCTCTCTCTCCCTCTCTCCCTTCCTCTCTGAAATCAATAAAAATGTACATTTTAAAAAAAGAAGATATGCAGACAGAGTAATAAAAGAAGATGATATATGACATAAAGATTGGCCTGAGCAATAATGTAATTTACACCCATTTGATGAAACAGCGAGTAGCCACTGGAAATTGTGTTCAAGAAGAGATTTAATAACTTTATTGTGTGTTGCATTGCTTTGATAACTTGTTGTCTGGCTATTATTGATAAGACAAAAGTCATCCTAGATCTGTTAAACATGCTGGTTTCATTTGGGATAAAGTGCATGTAAAGCCTGGAATAGAATGTTGATGAGATGGAAGTTGATAAAACTTACAAGAGTCAAGCAGGTATCCAGTAAAGTAAACTCTTTAAGAGAAAGATTTCCTCCATTGAAAGACCCCACAATTATATAGTGACTGGACCATTCTTCAGATAATAATAAAAATATATCGGGGAAAAGTACCGTATTTTCCAGCGTATAAGACGACTTTTTAACCCAGGAAAATCTTCTATACGCCCAGTCGTCTTATACGCCGGAAAATACGGTATTTCAAATCATGCAATTCTAACTCCAACTTTTAAAAATGCATATATTAAAATTTTATTTATAATTAATTTAAGCAATTTAGTGTATTAAAATTAGGGTTATTTTTAAAGGCAAGATTTCTACGACTTTGATTCAGTAGGAAGAAATGAATAAAAAGGTAATTGTTTATAAAAATTTAAGACTGACTAGGGAAACTAAGAACTGACTTGAACTAGCTCTTTCCAGTTCCACAGCAAATGTTTACCGTACCACGGACTTATCAAGAGTAAATGTACCTCTGATAAACCCTGCTGTGCCTTGCGTAGAATCAGCAATACAGACTAGCAAATAACTGGCACAGAGACCACGTAAGGGATCCAAGAGGTGTGCTGAAACTAAGGAGCGAAGTTCAGCTGGAAAAACAATTCCTGCTTCGCCATGATCACAGCTGTGATGATACCTTATGCAAAATCATAGGCAATGTTAAGCAATCCATTTTGGCCTTACAGTCAGCTGCCTTGAAGACAAGCACATATTTTATTTAATTAATTATGAAAAAGCTGAAAAGAGCTTCAGAAGGGTACGATTTTGCCCATCAGAGCCTTTTTATTGAAGCTTGAGCCAAGTGGATTGGACATGCTGACTGCAGCATTGCTGGCACTCCCGCAGTCATGTTTCATCTCATTCAAAATAGTGAAATTGGAGAAGCATCTCTCCTTCAATGATGACTACATGCCTTGCAGGTTCTGAACTCTCATACCAATTATATTCCCTCATTCACTCATTTATTCACTCACTCAATCGCTCACTCATCCATTCATTATTCAAATAACATTTACTTAGTGATTGGCCTGCTAGTCATTATACTTCTCCTATGAACTTCCATAGTACCCTAGGTGTATTATGAATAAATACTATGTAGTTTTTTTTTTTGTTTTAACACATTTTTATTGACTTCAGAGAGGAAGGGAGAGGGAGAGAGAGATAGAAACATCAATGATGACAGAGAATCATTGATCGGCTGCCTTCTGCACGCCCCACACTAGAGATCAAGCTGCAACCTGAGCATGTGCCCTGACCGGGAATGGAACAGTGACCTCCTGGTTTATAGGTCAACACTAAACCACTGAGCCATGCCGGCTGGACAAATACTATGTAGTTATAATACTCCCTTGATCATTCCTATTTACTTACCTGCCCCTGACTTGCGGGGGCAGAGAAAATACCTTATTAATTGTTGTATTCCCAGTACCTGGCAGAATGTAGAACTCAACAAAGGTGTGTTTGGAGAGGATGTGGAGAAAAGGAAACACTCATACACTGTTGATGGGCAGCCACTATGGAGAGTCCTCAAATAAGAATAGAACTACCATATGATCTAACTATACACACTTCTGGATATTTATCAAAAGAATATGAAAACACCAATTCAAAAAATACCTGCACCCCTTAGTTCATTGCAACATCTCTAATAATAAAAGCGTAATATGCTAATTAGACCAGACGTCCTTCCGGATGAAGCCTGGGCTGTGAGGGAAGCCCAGGTACCAGGTGCCAAAGGGAAGACAGTGTGGGCAGCCAGGGGAAGGAAGGCCTATTCTTGCACGAATTTCGTGCATCGGGCCTCTAATTATTTATAATAGACAAGATATGGAAACAACTAAGTGTCCATCAATAGATAAATGGATTTAGAAATTGTGGCATCCTATATAATAAGAGATGAATATGCTAATTATCCGTTACACTGTGAGGCATAACGACTGACAGCGTCGACCGGATCACGGATCTGCAGGAGGGTGGGGGAGCGAACTACAAGCAGCGGCGGAGACCTACAGGAGGAGGCAGGGCACCAAGCTATGAGGGGGTGATGGGGGAGCTACAGGAGGACAGCAGTGACCTACTGGCACACAGATTTGTGCACAGGGCTACTAGTATATATATATTCACCTATAAAAAAAGAATGAAATCTTGCCAATTGTGACAATATGAGTAGACCTTGAGGGTATAATGCTAAATGAATAACTCAGACAGAGAAAGACACATACCATATGATTTTATTCATATGTGGAATCTAAACAAACAAATAAAACATTTTAAAATATTAAACAAGATTTAAAATGTATCATTGCCATTTAAAATATGCCATTTTAAAGTCTTAGAAAAAGTAAAGCCAACACAGCCATTTTAACTGTTTCTCTAAGAGATGAGTGTGGGACATATTATTCTAAACCACTTTCAGTAACAGCAAAATTGGTAAATCATACTTTTCCAGCTAGGAGATTCAGAAAAATTAGTTCCCATGGGCTTCTCTCCATGCTGAAGAAGACTTACAAGTTGCTATAATGAACAGATACACTGTATATTCTGATTTTAGAGGCAATAGATATCTCCCTACACTCCCTTTGGAAAGTAGTTCTTTTTCTTACCTACTTGCTCATTCATTCATTCATTCATTCACTCTATTCAACAAATATTTATTAAGACTTTTGGAGGCCAGGCACTGTGGGAGAGGAGATCATCACAGGAGATGCAATCTGAGAAGTAAGCAAAGTCAAATTATGTGAGAATTTATGTCTTAACAAGGATTTTGGTTTTCACTCTGAGTAACAGGAGAGGACACTGCAGGGTTTTGAACAGGGAAGGGACAGGATCACTCCGCTATTGTGTTAAGAGTAAGTCACAAAGAGGAAAGAGCAAGGGCGGGGAGGTGAAGCATTTAGTTTTTTTTTGTGTGTGTGTTTTTTGTGTGTGTGTGTGGTGTGTTTTTTTAAGTCCTAGTCTTACTCAGCTGTGCCCAAGGGCACTGAGGGAAAGGTTATGGTCCATTTGGGGTGATCGGTTTTATCTTTAAAAAGAAGGGAGGAATGTTTACTCTTTCCTGGTTCAATAGTGACTGCTGATAGAGTCTCAGTTTTATAATGAGAAAGAAGCAGTTTCAAAGATGAAGAATATAAATAATAGTATCTTAATCAAAATGCTGTCAGCGACACGAGCATACTGCCATAGAGGGGTGTTAAGGACGTGGGTCTGGGGCCAGGCCACCTGGCTTTGAATCTCAGCTCTGCTGCTTACTGGCTCTATGGCCTCAAGCAAGAGACTTGGCTTTCCTCATGTGTAGGAATAATAGATGTACCTACTCTTCCAATTGCTGGGAAGGTTCAATGAGTTAACACATGTGCAAGCACAGTACGTACTCATTAATGTTAAGCATTATTATAATTATTAAGTCACCCAAGAATAGATGCTCAGCTTTAAAACAGATGTGAGCTTTCAGAGACAAGGCTTATGCCATAGCCTTTCAACTCTGAGCACAAGATTTGTTGAATGAATAAATTATTGTTACTAAAGCACCAGTCATATTATTTTATGGACTAAATAATTGAGTTTAAGGACAGTTACCGCAAAGATTATTTTTTGGCCTTGGAAAGTAAATACTTCGATCCTGGGTACATAAGAGAATATCTGGGTAATAAACTCTTCCAGTCAATGCTCTTGTGTGCCAGCAACAGGATCCACTCTGTCGAGTTTTAGCAGGAAAATGATTTAGTGAAGGTAATCTGGAAGTTCACAGAACCTCCAGGAGGGTCAGAGTCAGGCTGATGTCAATGAACAACACTCACAGCAGTTTGTGTGTGAACCTACTGACAGGAGCTATGAGGACCCACATCCATCACTTGCTGCCTTGGCCACAACCCAGGCCAGAAAAGGGATTCCTCCTGATGTCTGCTTCATCACCAGCTTGCTTCTCAGTCAGACTCTCAAGTTCATGTGTCTGACTAATAGGGCCAAAGTCACAGGCCTGCTACAACCCATCTGTCAGGAAATTTGAGTTTTGGGGCTTCTCCCTTGGGAAGGCAGGACTCCTAAAATAGGAAAGTATACCAATACATAAAAAAATATTCGAAGGTTGGCAGGCAGCCAGACAACATGGTCACACTAACAAATAGAAATCAAATATTCAGTTGACTACAATTACCCCTATGATGCTATCACATTAGAATTTAATTATATGTGTGAATATATATCATTTTTATTACATAATTAGAGGCCCGATGCACAAAATTCATGTGGGGGGAGAGGGGGAAGTCGCTCAGCCTGGCCTGCGCCCTCTCGCAATCCGGGACCCCTCGCTCCTAACCGCCCACCTGCTCGCTCCTTACTGCTTGGCTTGCCATTCCTTAAGGCTGCAGCGGAGGCGGGAAGAGGCTCCCACCATCACCACCACCACCACAGCTGCGCTTGCCAGCTGTGAGCCCGGCTTCTGGCTGGGCAGTGCTCCAGCTGTGGGAGCGTGCTGACCACCAGGGGGCAGTTCCTGCATTGAGTGTCTGCCCCCTGGTGATCAGTGCGCATCATAGCGACTGGTCGTTCTGGTCGTTCTGCCAGAACAGTCGCTGGGTTTTTATTATATAGATTAAGGTCATAAACTGAGATTATGTTAGAGATAGTAATTGAAATAAAAACTAAAAAAGAGGGGGAAAAGTCTATTTGAGCTTTCCAGAATCTTTAATGACCAGGAGACTGTGATTTAAAATAGAGTATTTATTTATATTTAACTCTTAGACCTGCTCAATTTATTTTTCCATATTATCTTTCAAATTGAATACTAAAATAGCAATATAGCATTTCAGGGCCCCAGGAGACTCTCTCTCTGGTTCAACTCTATTATTGTGAATGAAAGGAAGTGGAGGCCCAGGAGGTGCAGTGATTTACTCAAGGGGTCATTGTTGAAAAGAAATCATGTTGAAAGGCCCCAAAGTTTCATTGCTTTTTCAAGAATCCTCTTCAGAACCTCCCACAATACAGTGGGGAAGCAGGACACTTTCATCAAAAGGGCCCATTATATTCCATAAATGAGTGAGATCATGTGGTATTTATCTTCCTCTAAACTGATGAACAGGGACAGATCCAGAGACAAAGAAGCATCAATCAGACTGTCAAACCTCAGAGGGAAGGTAGGGGAGGGTGGGGGTAAGAGGGAGAGATCAACCAAAGGACTTGTATGCATGCATATAAGCCTAACCAATGGACACAGACACCAGGGGGGTGAGGGCATGAGTGTGGGGGGGCTTGGGGGGTTAATGGAGGAATGAGGACACATATGCAATACCTTAATCAATAAAGAAATTAAAAATAAAAAGGCCCAAGGCCTGGTTCCCTTCAACATCCAGCCAGATATCCTACTTAGGCTTGCTGTGTTCTTCTGGAGAGATTTATTCCTGGCTCCTCCCAGGTATGTGGTATCCCGAAGCCTCAGACATGAAGAATGAGACAAATAAAACCAATTTCCACAGAGGCCATAATGTAGAAAATACTGCTCCTTTTTCCTGGTAAATTAAACAATTGAGCCCACTTTCCTGACAAATTCTCTCCCTTTGTTGTGGCATTGCAGCATTCATTTAACAGATATTTACTGGAGGCCTACCTTGTGTCAGGCACAAATGCAGGCAGTGGCCACCAGTGCTATCATTAGTGCTTTAGGATTTTCAGAGCATGGAAGCTTGCTCCTATGGAGACAACCATGGCTAGGTTTTTCTGCCACATTTTAAAGAAATTATTAGAGTGAATAAATGGCCTTTGGAAAATATGTTCTGATTCTTAACAACACCTTAAGGAACAGAATAGAACGTTTTAAGGAGGACATAATGGAGAAAATAAAATAAATTAATTAATTAGCTAATTAATGTAACTAAAGTCAGCCAGGTGCATTCTGTTTCTATATAAGCATCACCACTGACTGATGGGAGAGGAGGACTAAGAGGATAGCAGCAAGAGCCTGGGTCATCCAAAGAACAAGCTAAAATTTTGTTACTCGGCACTTTGTTTATACAGTAACAATTGCCACAGGTCAAACTACATTTTATGTCAATGTAACCAAATGCTAGGGATTGGGGTAAAATAGTCAAAAAGGAAAGTAGGTAAAGAGTCGAGGCCCATGTTCAAGTCCCAGTGGCTCCAATAAAGATATTTGTGATCTTGACAAGTCACTAAATCAGTTTAAGCCCCATCTTAAAAACAGACAGAGTGAGGAAAAAAGGCAAACCATGGAAAGGGAGAAAATAATTGCAAATCATATATGTGATTAAGGTTAATATCCCTAAAGAACTTCTACAACTCAACAACAACAACAACAAAACCTGATTTTAAAAATGATCTAAGGACTTCAATAGTCATGCAAATTGCCAACAAGCATATGAAAAGATGTTCAGCATTACTAATCATTAGGGAAATGTAAATCAAAACCACAATGAAATATCAAGGACACCAATTAGAAGTAAACAGTGTCAGTGAGAAGAAGGTGAAACTGGAAGCCTTGTGCACTCTTGGTGGGAAAGTAAAATAGTATAGCCACTATAGAAAATGGTATGATGGTTCCTTACAAAATTAAAATAGAATTACATATGATTCCACTCTGGTGTATACACAAAAGAATTAAAAGCAGGGATTCAAACGGATATCTTCAAACCTATGTTTATAGCAGCATTATTCACAGTAGTAAAAAAAAAAAAATCAAAGTAACCCAAGCTTAAATCAACAGGTGGATGGATAAACAAAAGAAAGTGTGGTATACACATACCATGGAATATTATTCAGCCTTCAGAAGGAAGGAAATTTTGACACGTTATGAACCTTGAAGACATCATGTTAAGTAAAGTAAGCCAGTTATAAAAGGACAAATGCTGTATGATTCCACTTATATCGGGTACCTACAGTAGTCAAATTCAGAGGCAAAAAATAGAATGGTGGTTGTCAGCAAACAGGGGAAGGGTACATAGCAAGTTATTGTTTAATGGGCACTACTAGTAAGTGTCAGGTTGGGAAGATAAAAAAAGTTCTAGAAATGAATGGTGGTGATGGGTACACAAAAGTGTGAATGTATTTAATGCCACTGAACTGCACATATGAAAATGGTTAAAAGCAAATTTTGAGTCATGTATATCTTATCACAATGGAAAAAAAAAAGAGTCAGGAGAATGATATCTCACAGACTCGTTATGTAATACAATTTGGGGCCTTGTACAAATAAGTTAATAGCTCTAAGCACCCAGAATGAGTTCCCCTATGTGACACTGTAGAGAACTCCAGACCAGAATTTCAAGCCACAGCAGTGCCTGCCACTTAAAAAAAAAAAAAAAAAAAAAAGATTTTTATTGATTTCAGAGAGGAAGGGAGAGGGAGAAAGAGACAGAAACATCAATGATGAGAGAAACTCATTAATCGGCTGTCTCCTGAATGCCCCACCCTGGGGATTAAGCCCGAAATCTGGTTGTGTGCCCTGACCGAGAATCGAACCGTGACCTCCTGGTTCATAGGTCGATGCTCAACCACTGAGTCATGCTGCCTGGGCATGCCTGCCATTTCGTACACTCAATTCATCACATACCTAAAGCAGACGGCACCAGTGCCCTGTCCCATTCCCTCCACACCTCTGACTGAATCTCACCTGCAGCTGAGGGGGCCAGTTCCCTGTGGTTCAGACTCACCTGGCACCTACAGCTTCCTCCTAGAGTCATCCCACCCAGCCCAGGCCACTCTCCTGTGCAGCTGCAGGCCCCTCTTCCCACTGGCAAACAACCGAAAGTGTGAGGGAGCTCATGTCCTCAGGACAACCTTCAATCACTGGGGAAAGGACTCAGTGGATTAGTGCTCCAGCATCCTGACCTTCCAAGTAGACAATTCAATACACTAAATGTATTTTTATTTTTCAAAATGGCCTACAGCTAGCAACTGCCACAGGCAGCACATATAGACTCTACCCCCTTCCCTGTCTTACTTTTCCCACCTTTTTACTCTGGGTTCCCAGAGTTGAGTCCCAGATAAACTACATGAAACCAAACATGTATCTCAGGAATCCCAATTTAAAACATTCTGCTCTTTAATTTTATATTGATTTATTTAATATTTTATAGCTAAAACTTTTTAGGTATAAGCAGTTCTTAGTTGTGTTCTAAAGTATGTTTACAAATTTATAGATATTTTGAGACTTGAAATACATTTTCCTACTTGGGAGGAAGATTGGGTTCCCTAGTCCACACAAAGTTCTACTCCGGGGTGAAATTGGGAAAGGATGGTCAGGGAAGGATTTCCCAAGGAAAACTTTGACCTGAATCTTAAAGAACCAAGAGTAAAACAGGAGAAAGCAAATGAATGCCTGATAATACAAAGTTAACTAGTCTTCCATATTTGCCAGACAAACATTTATTCAAATGTATGAAATAATGTATGTGGAAAGCTATTTATTTCAGCTTTATTTGAAGTAGCAAAGCATGGATATAATGTTACTGTCCATCAGTAGGGACAGGCTAAATAAGCCCTGATATATTACACAATAAAATATTATGCTATTAAGAAGAGGAAGCACTTTGTCTATTAATATGAAGTAATTGTGAAGATATACTGTTAAGTATAAAAAGCAAGGTGGAGACAGTGTCTGTGGTGCACCAGTGCTTGGTTAAATGGGGGGCAAAAGTGTTTAAGCATATTTGTTGCATGTGCATAAAATATTTCTGAATGGACACAAAATAACTGGAACATTGGTTGATTGGGTGGGGGGAACTGAGTACCCAAGGGACAGGATACCCTTTTTAACATTTAAAATTTTGAACCAAGTGAATGTCTTACCTATTTTAATTAAATAATTAATTAAAATTAAAGTAATTAACTTTAAAAAATACATATTTTACACATTATGCAATGCTAACCTAATAGTCATCCTATCTAATAAGGAGGGAATATGCTAATTGACTGCCCCACCCTCAAAGATGGTGGCGCCGAGTCCCCTCAGCTCCACCCACCTGCCTCTGGAGTCCCCCAGTCCCCTCAGCCTCCCAGCTGCCCAGGGCCGGCCCGAGGTGCAGGCAAGCCTCAGATGTCGGCTGTCCAGCTGCCCAGGGCTGGCCCGAGGCACAGGCAAGCCTTGGATGGCGGCTTCCCAGCTGTCCAGGGCTACCCAAGACTCAGGTAACCAGGGCCTGCAGAGGTGTGATGGGTGTCACCTTCCCCTGATCACCGGTCGCCTCCTGCCCCTGAGGGCTCCTGGACTGTGAGAGGGGGCAGGCCGGGCTGAGGGAGCCCCTCTCCAGTGCATGAATTTTCATGCACCGGGCCTCTAGTTTAAAAATAAAATGAAACCAACACCCTGAAATAGTGTTTTAATTTTTCCTTTTTATTGTTTATTCTAGATTATGATTGCATAGTTAATCTCATTAACAATTAATAACCTTTTGAATTTTGGGTACTTTATGCATATATTAAGTATTAAATTTATTTTTATTTTTCAAAATGGATTACTTTTATAACAAGGAAACTATTAGAGTTAATACCGTCTGCCTAAATCATTCCCTACCACCAGTGAAATGATTGTATTCAAAATCTAGACTGGCTTATTCTAGGTTTTTTTTTGTTTAATGGGCCTTTTGTGGGATCTACAAAAGGCCAAGATGCTGTTTTGTGTTGTTTTTATTTTTGTTTTTCATTTTCTATTGGAGTATAAGATACATACCAAAAAATATATATATGTTGTAAATGTATAGCTTGGTGAATGTTCATAAACTGAACACACTCATGTACACAGCATTAAATCAAGAAATAGAACAGTGCCAGCACTTCAGAATCACCCCATTCCTTCCTTGTCACTCCCCCCTCCTCCTAGAGTAATCAATATTGTGACTTCTAAGAGCGTAGCTTAGTTTTGCCTGTTTTTTGTTTTTTTCCCCACTATATAAACTAATCTAATAGTATTGTCTTTTGTGTCTGGCTTCTTTTACTCAATACTATCTGTAAGATTCATCCATATTGTTGCATGTAGTTATAAGTGAATCATTCACATAGCATTCCATTGTGTAAATATGGCACAATTCATTAATATATTCTATTGTTGATGGATGTTTGGATAGCTTCCACTTTGGGCTATTTATGAGTGGGCTGCTATAAACATTTTCATACATGTCTTCTGAGGAACATTTACACAAGCTTCCACCCAGGTGTTAAAACAGTTATGTACAGAATGATAAGGAAACAACAAATGAGAAAATATCAAGTTTTTTATGAGAAAAGAAGGGGAAGGAGGACTCTTTGGTTCCAACCTAGTAGTGATTTTCCCATCTATATATATAAAAGCCTAAGTGATCAAACGACCGAACGACTGGTCATCTGGTCACTATGACATGCGCTGGCCACCAGAGGGTAGATGCTCAATGCAGGAGCTACCCCCTGGTGGTCAGTACGCTCCCACAGTGGGAGCGCCGCTCAGCTGATGGGCACCAGAAGCCGGGCTCACGGCTGGCAAGCACAGCTGCAGTGATGCGAGCCTCTCCCGCCTCCGCGGCAGCGCTACGAGCAGTGGTAGATGCAGCGGCACCAGCCCAGGCTCAGGCTCCTCCCTGGCAGCCTGCCGCTTCACACATTACTACATCCCTCAGAGATGTCGGACTGCCGGTTTCAGCCAGCCTGCGGGGATCGGGCCAAAACCGGCAGTTGGACATCCCCCGAGGGGTCCCAGATTGCAAGAGGGAGCAGGCCAGGCTGAGGGACCCCACTGGTGCACGAATCCATGCACCGGGCCTCTAGTCAAATATAAGCTCCTCAGCGTGGTGCTCATGTCTAACCTTGCTTGAGCTGGACACCACATCTCACCCCACCAGAACCAGATTGATTGCTTATCCCAGGAAATTATGGCTTTTCCTTTCCAATATCCATTTTAAACAACAACAAAGTTTCAGAATGACTGGACAACCCAGGGGTTACACACAATCCAAAAGTCCTGGTGCATTTGTGGGTGATGGCCTTGACAGGGCAGATTGTTTCCTTTTGGTAACTAATTATATAACCCCCGGTTTGTCTTGTCTTGTTTTATAAAAGAAGCAAAATGACACATGACCACAGAAAACAGGCTAATTAGCTGTTAGAAAACATGAAAGGAAAGGAGGGAGAGAAGAGAGACATTTCCAGAACTAGAAAGAGAACTTGGGATGCAATTGCCGGCTGGGAGGACAGTTTAAGAACCTGGGGGTTGACCAGAACTCACTGGAAAATGACTTAAGGACTCCCCTGTGGAACCCAGGAGACTGTACAAGCTGCCAGATCTACCGGCTCTGAGAGAAACACTTTTTAGAAAAAAAAATATTTTTATTGATTTCAGAGAGGAAAGGAGAGGGAAAGAGAAATAGAAACATCAATGATGAGAAAGAATCATTGACTGGCTGCCTCCTGCATGCCCCTCACTGGGGATCGAGCCAGCAACCCGGGCATGTGCCCTTGACCAGAATTGAACCTGGGACCCTTCAGTCTGCAGACTGACATTCTATCCACTGAGCCAAACCAGCTAGGGCTGAGAAAAGCACTTTTACCTGCAATGGAAGGAAGTCCTGAATAGTCCAGCAAATAAAACAAAATAAACAAACAGAAAAACCCTAGGAACTAGGAATGAGCAGAAGTTGGAGGCACAAACTGAGGCACCCTTGGAGCCAGCCTAAGGAAGACTTGTTAACTGCCAGGGGAAAGCAAAGAGAGCACCCTGGGAAAAGGCATTTATCTTTTGCTCTAGTTTATGCCAAACCAACTTCATGTGAAGCCACTTACCAAAAAAAATCTGGAAAGTCACTTAGCTTCAGCTTGAATTTTACATATGAAGAAACCAAGACCCTAAAAAGGGAGTAATTGTGTAAGGTGGTTTGATACACCTGATGTGCTGGGTGGGATAACTGGTGAGTGTGGCCATTGCAATGGACAGAGGGAATAAAATACCATCAGAAAAGATAAAGTGAGAAAAGGCTGTGCACCCAGGGAAGAGGATTTTAGATGAAAAGCCCATGTTCACCACCTCTTTAGTATGACCCTGGGCAATAGCAATCAGGGTTAGAGCAAGAGGAAAACATAAGGAAAGTAAAACCTTCAATTTGGGGGCTATTTGGTAGAATTCAGACCAAAGGACATCTCACATGTATTTGATAACTCCAAATACATTTACAGCAGAAGTTAAAAAATCAAACGCCTTTTAAGTTAAAGTAAATGTGTGAACGAGAGTATAGGACAACTGGGTCTGGTCAGACTGGCAAAGGGAAGGCTCCACGTAAAGGAATTCACATGCAATTTTAAAAATCACTGGCCTTGCCAAAGGAAACACAGAGGTGGGCCCATTTCCATGTCAACAGTTTGCAAATACTGTTTTACATGGTGTTAAAACATAAACCCTCTTCAGAGATTTTAAAGGCTAAATGAAATATTTTTATTCTGAAGAGACCTATGAAAAGCCACTTTCACTTTAAAAGATGATTCCAACTTTTAAATGAAAAACAAAAAGTCCTGATATTTCCCTCCTCTACATATTGAAAGGGGGACATTTTAACTTGTATGATATGGTGTGTATCCCACACACATACACCCCTTGGAAAAAAAGGAGTTATCCTTTACCTCCAATAATACATGGTGTTTGAAACATTGTAGCAATGGTACTTAAATGTTTGTTGAATGGATAAATGGGGTTATAAGTAAAGCAAAGCACTAGTGAGAGACCTTACTCTGGAGGTTATAAAACGGAGGGGGTTGATCTCCAGCTCTAACCCTCCTCTTTCCATTCAGGATTTATCTCCCACCCCAAGCATCTGTGTAGGAGGCCAAAGACTTCAGTGTTATGACCTTCCTCATCTCATTGCTCTAGAAGAGCACAAAGAACATGGGCAGCCTCCCAAGAACAGTTATGACAGAACTCGCTCCCAGGGGGTATCCAAGCGGACTTGGTCCTTTGGGAATGGGGCAAAGGAACCTCAGAGCTCATGCTGATATCTATTCCAACTCTCTGAGTTCATGGTTCGGAGTACAAAGAAGGGGTGCCCACCTCACAGAGTTGTTAGGAGTAAGTAATACTGTATGTGTAAAAGGCTCAACGTAGTGCCAGGCACATAGTAAGTGAAACTGTGAACTGTAGATATTATTATTATTTATTATTGAAATAGTAGGTGAAATTTTTAAAAATGGCCCTCACTAGGGTGGGTATGGGGAATTAGGATAAACTGAAAGGCTGAGGAAAAACAAATATATTTCAATAGCTGTCTATAAAATCATTTTGGAAAAGTTAGGGGTAGATAAGTGCTTAAATAACGAAAATTCCTTACATTTACATATAAATCCTTATCTATGCATGTACACACTTATATACACATAGAGTTCCTCGGAGGAATAGTTCACAGGCAAGAGTGGTTACCTTCAAGGAAGACTTGTACTGGGAACAGCAGCCAGGGAAAGACTTAAACATTTTGCCATGTGTGTCTACATTATCTATTAAAAATTCACAATTTGTTTTTAAATTAAATGCTGTTCATCTAAAATCTCTTCTAAGTTTTGCTGAGTTTGGATGAATTGTGAAATTGAGAATGTTTGCTTTCAGCTTTTCTTGTCAGAGCCCTGATACCGCCCCCCTAGCGCCTGATACCCACCACTGTAGCTGCTTCCTGCAGCCTGAGCTGGGCTCACTGTTCATCTCACCAACATTCACCAGGTTACTCCTAGATGTAATTAATGCATTAACCAACTAAACTAGTACCTACATGGATACTCCAATGCTTTAATGGTCAAAAATCTAGTTATTATGAAGGATGGCATTACCTCATTCCTCACTCTTGCTGGGCAGGTGAAATATTAGATTATTTATATTACATGTACTCATCCGTCATCCTTCCTCCCCCCCCCCCATTTTAAACTTGACCATTATCAGAAACAAAAGGACTTTTCTACTTTCTCAGTTATATATCAAGTACACATTATTTAAACAATTAAATGTGCATTGATTCATCATTTGCTACAGTAATGTTCTTCTTTGCATATGTTGAAATGGAGACTATTGTTCCATATGCAAAATTTACTCCTGTGCTTTTATTTTGGGTAAGAGTGTGAACTTGGTTTCAGGCTTTTTAGTTGTTTTCTAGGCTATTTACTCTCCTGCTGTACATTTTAAAAAGTAATGTTCTAATTATTTTTAAAATAATGTGTTCTTATTATAAAGACATTTTGGGAAGTACAGTAAAACATAATGAATAAAATAAAAGCAAGCCCTCTAAAGTACATTTCCACTATCATGGGTAAATGTTAAAAGTCTGACCTGGTTAAACATTGCAAAGATATTTTTATTAAAAACGCCTGTATTAGAAACTGCAAGGCATGTTTGGATATAAGGGGAGAAGGTAGTTTTAAACATACCCACTAATTCAGGGTTGTATGGGTTCTTTCTGCAAATGCTGTATCTGTGTTCCATTACGTAACCGCTGGACGTATATCACACAGGACACTCAGGCTGACTTCCAGGGCAAAGCCTCCTCACCCAGTAATCTTGTACCCTGGCCTTGGACAAATATTTGGGCATGAATGGAATTTGTAGGGTCCTTGACAGGTGGCTTATGTAAATAATGGTGCATGATCCCAGGTAAGGGAGAAGTGAATCAGAATCAGGGACCCACCAAGGACAAAGAGGAACTGTGAGCAGGTAATTGGAAGCCTGAGTGAGTGGTGACCTCATTATTATTATTTATTTTTTCTTATTTTACTTCTCGCTGTTTTCACCCATTTGGGAGAACAATCTCCATCACCTCCTCCCGTCATCTCAGCAAGGCAGCTCCCCAAGCAGCAGGCAGGCCTCAATAAAAGGCTGGTGGGCGTGTTCCCTGCCCGAGGCCGGCAGTTGGACCGTGAGGAGGCTGGAGACACCATCCCACACCGGAGCAGCGAGTATAAAGAGCCCGGCTGCAGCCGCGGGGCAGCTCTGGGCTTCGCAGGGGGACACACAGGCCTCGTAGGTCCACATCCGTGCCGAGTTTCAGTCCGGACACCACGAAGATGGCACCCATTGGGGGGAAAAAGGCCAAAAAGGTGAGTCTTGGGGAACCCAGGGCGCTCTCGTCCCAGTCCAGATTCCGGGCGGCGCTCCACCAAATCCGAATCTCCCACCCTCCGGAGTGCACAGGCGTCCTCGAGCCCGGCTGTGAGAAGGTGCTCCCAGAACTTCTCCTGCAAGACCCAAGGAGCCTCTGAGCCCCTCATTCCTGCCCACATCCAGAGCTCTCCCTAGATCTCTTGACACCCCACTCGAGGGCGCCCCCTGAGCTCTGAGACTCCCAGCATTCTGAGTCCTGCATGCACCCTCCCAGAAGGGCAGCTCCAGACTCACAGGGGGGCTTCCCTCCCGGGGTTCCCCTGTGTCTGCCCTCCCGCAGTCGCTGCCACCAACGCTGCGCGTGCGCCCCTCTGCACCCTGGACCAGCCCCACAGGCTGGCGCGGGCGCGGGCTCTGACAGTTTCCAGCACGCGCCTCCCCACTGTGGGGTCTCCGGGTACCTCCCTCCTTCAGGGTTATATTTGCAGCTTGGTTGGACAATGGTACGTTTTCTCCCACAGTTTGGTTTCAGCGATGAAGACAAAGTGCACCACGAGGGCCTCGGAAATAGGCACAGAGGCCGTAAGATACTGTGGAAGGGCTGTTGTTAAGATTTTTAAAACAGCATCTCCAGCACCTGATAAATAACAAGCACATATCTTCTCTTGTTGGACCAGTGTTCTGGTTCAGGCTGTCGGCCGTCCTTTAGTTTGGTGGAAGATGGATGGAGACCGACCTCAAGACTACGGCTGGGTGTATGGAAAGAAAAGGATACCGGGAGAGGGAATATATTTGACCTTTAGTTGTCAAAGCACTAGGCAGACTGGGCCAGGCCAACTGTACCTGCTTAGCTGTGAGGACCATGAGGGCAGGGCCACCTCTCATCCTCTCATTGCCAGCCATCCCCCCAAATTAAAAAGAAAAAGGCTAATTCACTTAAAATGTTTAAATGCCATGCAGCATTAATAGATGCTGAAGATGTTGAGAGGCAAATTAGGTTGAGAATCTTTGCCAATCCATAAATCTACTAAATGAATAGTTGATGTAGACTGGAAAGGATGATTCCTATAGAGATTTTTTTTTTAATTTTTTTGGTTTGGCTCCATTCTCATAGCCATAGATTCTAACCAACTGCAAACTCAGAAAATGAAACATTTTAAAGGATTATCTTTAAGGAATTATATAAGCAGAAGATAGACATAAAATGCAAAAAAAGTTTATTTGGTGACCTTATTTCCATGCATATGCCAGTGTTAAAACATAGACAATAATATGTCTATACTTTTGAGTTTAAAATTATAATATATGTTACAAAGCTAACACATGTTCATTGAAAACAGCTTGGAAAAGACTTATGAACACCATCTGCTACATTTTAGTGCATATTCTGCTAGTTTGTTGTCTAGGCAAATATGAACTTTAACTAGTATACAAAAATGGTCAGATATTACAGATACTGTTTTGTAATACCTTTTCACAAAACAATATCTTGAGAATGTTATAAATTTTTAAAATGTATCTTTATTGTTGAAAGTATTACAAATGTCCCCTTTGTTTTATTTCCCATTGACCCCCTCCTCCCTGCACCGTCCCCTCTCAGGCCTTCATCACTCTTTTGTCTATGTCCATGACTATGCATATAATTTCCCTGGTTAATCTCTCCTCCCCCACCCCTACGTGTCCTCTGAAGTTCCTCAGTCTGTTCCGTGCTTCTATGTCTCTGGATCTATTTTGTTCATCACTTTATTTTGTTCATGAGATTCCACATACGAGTGAGATCATGTGATACTTATCTTTCTCTGATTGGCTTATTTTGCTTAGCATAATACTCTCTAGGTCCATCCATGCTGTTGTAAATGGTAAGAGTCATATATGACAAACCTACAGCCAACATCATATTCAATGGGCAAAAACTAAAAACATTTCCCCTAAGAATAATAACAAGACAGAGATGTCTGCTTTCACCACTCTTATTCAACATAGTACTAGAAGTCCTAGCCACAGTGGTCAGACAAGAAGAAATAAAAGGCACCCAAATTGCAAAGGAGGAAGTAAAACTGTCATATTTCACAAATGACATGATATTGTACATAGAAAACCCTAAACACTCCACCAAAAATCTGCTCGATTTAATAAATGAATTCGGCAATGTAGCAGCATACAAAATTAACACCCAGAAATTGATGGCATTTTTATACACCAATAATGAACTCTCAGAAAGAGAAATGAAAAAAACAATACCATTTACCATTGCAACAAAAAACTTAAGATACTTAGGAATAAACTTAACCAAGGAGGTAAAAAACCTGTACTTGAAAAACTCCAGGACGTTGAAAAAAGAGATAAAAGAAGATATAAACAAGCTGAAGAATATACCATGTTCATGGATTAGTAGAATCAACATCATTAAAATGTCCATATCTTGAGAATTTTTTTCATAGCACATTCCACTTTTTTTAAAAAGCTGTTCAGCTTTGGAACAAAAATGTCTGAAGTCCAGGTAATTAACAAATGCATTAGAATCTAAGACATTGTTTTTTCCAGATGTAATTGTTCAACCAATTTATGAACAACATGGTAATGGAATCACCACTAACCACTCCACCAGAAAATATTAAATTCTTAGCTATGCTTTGTATTTAAATATTTGTGGTACTAGAGTTTGAAAACACACGCATGTTCAATGAGAGTTGCTAAGTGACTGTTATTTGATTTTTGCTTATGTTTTTATATAAGTGCACTGACTAGCAATATGTGTGTGTGTGTGTGTGTGTGTGTGTGTGTATATATATATATATGTATATATATATATATATATATATATATATATATATATATATATTTCTTGTTAATTGGGTCATAAAGTTGTGTTAAGATGTGGCATTTAGGTACATTGAACTCATGACATATTTGGATTTCAAAATTACATGTGATCAATTCTGTATTGTTGTAGTGGTCTGTTATCTCGTGGATTTTTATGCTTGAAAATTTTTCTAGCTGGAAGGGACATTAGGGAACATATAGCATGACCCTTCTATTTTCCTGCTTTAAAGTGAAAATGTTAGTTGTGTCTTCTCTCTGAGCACTAGCTGACCAGATGGCACTGGAAAGGGCAGTGGAGGGGAGGAGGATTAAAATGAGGGAGGCTCCAAGAGGGTGGCCAGGACTTGGGATGCAAAATCTTATGAACGACTCCACCAAATTTATGTAACCCTTGTTATTACATCAGCATTTCTTTTACCCACTGTTACTGGTAATAAATGGAACACAATAGGGAAGTACATTCCAAGTTATTCCTTTCATAGTCTTTTCAGGGCTGTCCAACCCTCCCCACTCCCATTTAAAATTGAATCTAGATACCACTTATGAATAAAAGAATCAGGAGGCCCTATACTCCCCACCTGGCAGACTTTGTGTAAATTTTTAGATTCTGGGCCTTAATGCTTCATTTATAAAATCAGGGGAAATGACCTAAATTGAATGCAGGTACTTTTTATTGTTAAAGTCTATGATTCTTTTAAATTAAAAAGAAATAGTTACACTAGAAAATTACTTTCTAATTTACAAAGCCCTTTAAAAATATTCAGGTCAGCCAGGCTGATGTAGCTCAGTGGTTGAGTGTTTACCTATGAACCAAGAGGGTACAGTTCAATTCCGGTCAGAGCACATGAGGCTCAATCCTCAACAGAAGGTGTGCAGGAGGCAGCCGATAGATGATTCTCTCTCATCATTGATGTTTCTATCACTTTCTCCTTCTCCCTTCTCTGAAATCAATAAAAATATATTTTAAAAAATTAAAAATAAAGAAAAATATTCAGTTTAAAATACATCTATTAAACAATAATGTCTGGGTAATTATTGCATAGTACTGTAAATGATTATAATAGTATGGAGATTGGGCTGGAAATCAGTTTACAAATACATTATTTACTTGTCTTTCTCCTGTTCTTGTCATGTTGCACTTATAGAGTGCAACACGCATACTCATAACCTCTTGGACAGCATAACATAGCTGCTATTGCAGAAACTGAGTATTAACATCAAAGAAGACTTTAAGGGATTTGACCACCTTTGAGGTTGTATCCTTTCCTTCTGTCTTTATCAAGTGTCTTCTAACTTTTCAGTCTTCAAAATGCCTTACTAGTGTTATATGCCACTTCAACTTTGTCAATTTTAATCATCTCCTTAGTTTATCTATAGAAGAAGAAAGACTAGCCTTCGCCATTTTGAGAATGTGTGCTTAAGTTTTCATTTGAGGATTTACAACAAATCCTCTTCATTTAATCCTTCTTCAGGTATTTCTTCAAACATAACATCCTCCCACATTCTTCAAAACTCTTTAACATGTCCTGAAAGACCACCACCCCCGACACATGCATACACAAATTTTCATTATATGAGCATGTTGGCTGTTTGCCTTATAGACAGTACCATGAATTTATAAACTATACATTGTACTTTCTTAGAATTCTAAAGAAATAACATTTCTCAAGAATATGATAGCAAAAGTTAAAGATAAATTATCTACAATTAAAGATAGAAAATTGTCTAAAAAACTCAAGTAGCTCCTTCCCCCCCCCCCACCCCCATCTGTAATTTCAGGGCATCCTTGAACGTTTAAACTCTGGAGAGGTTGTGATTGGAGATGGAGGGTTTGTCTTTGCGCTGGAGAAGAGGGGCTACGTGAAGGCAGGCCCCTGGACCCCGGAAGCGGCTGTGGAGCACCCAGAAGCAGGTTGGTGCCTTGCCCTATTTCAGGGGTGGGAACGTCCAGCCCGCGGGCCATGTAAGGCCTGCACAATCATTTGGTCTGGCCCTTCCAAGGCATTAGGGGTGAGTTAACTAAATGTTTGACCAAATATAGCAGGCTAATTTTTAAGTTGATAATTTTATATGCTATCAATATCCAAATGGCCCTTGTCAGAAAAAAGGTTCCCCACCCTTGCTCTATTTGAACTTTTCATAAAAGAGCACTATAAAAAAAAAAAAAAAAGAGCACTATAGTGACTCAAGTCTAGGTGCATACCATCAAACAGATACATTCATGCCACATTTTCCAAATATTTATTAATGCCTGCTGGGCACTGTGCTACATATGTAAATATGGATCCACGTGTTGACAAAGCAAAACAGTACTCCATATTACTGTCACCTATGTTTACCACTTGGTCCTGACCCTCACTGTAGGTAAGTCTAGTACCTGGCTCTCTGCCTTCCTCTGCCCCTCTCTCCCTCACCTCTCTAGGTGACTTCAGTGTCCATACAGATAATCCATGCAGCACTCTTTCTGCTAGTGCCTTGATCTCCTCCTCATCTCCAACTGTACTCTTCCTCCACCCACCCCCTCAGCAGCCCACTCCTAGACCTTGCCATCATCAATAGCTGTCCATCTCTGAAATCACAATTGCCAGTACTTACTCTTTGACCACCACCTCCTATCTTTTCTGCTCACTCTCTCTAACACTGACACTCCCCAATCTCATCAAAACCATCAGTCTTCTTCCCTCCCACTTTAGTGCTTATTACCCATTCGCCTGCATGTGTCCACCTTCCCTCCTTAACCACTTTAAGTTAAATGGTACATGGTACAATATCAATCATGGCCTTGCAGATAGGCCCTCCTCCATTGAATAGGTGCCAACTAGTTAACTGCATTGTATACTAGCCCACCCTATTTAAATTTGACTATCTACCTATCCGGCACCTATACCCATACACCTATTCTCACTTACTTTTTTGACCACAAATCTTTTATGGCTAGGAGGGAGGTGGGATGGAACCTGAGGGAGTTTATATGTATATAGATAATATCTCCCAGTTATATATGCACAGAGCATAGTTAGATATTACCCTTGTAAATTTACTTGAGAAATGCAAGTCTTTGGAATTCTACAGCAAACTCTAAAAGGTCAAATAAAAATTTGCAGTATTTCTTCAGGGGGATAATAAATTTGCAGCAAAATCATTTGGAGGCAAAATGTGACCTGAACTAATGTGAGGATATTTATAACTGTATTCCCTTTAATGTGCTTAGTCATATATTTTGATATAAAATAAGTATTAATGTGTTTGATTGGGGGGGAGCTAATGAGAGTGTTAGATAATATATAGCATACACTGTATACTATAATCGCTTTCTAAAATCCCCAAAATTCTGGATTCCAAGATGCATTTAGTCCCAGAATACCTTGGGTAGGGATTATAGACCTGTAGCATAACTTTCCCTTTCTCACCGTTTCCAGCACAAAAATGTGAAGCCCAGGTACCAGTCCTACAAAAATATTTCAGCTGTAGTCCAGTTTTCTGGGAAGCTTTTCAGGGTCTACCCCAATTCTAGCTATCACCCAGCTTAATTTAGAAAAGCACCTGCAGGTACACACATTCATTTACATAAAATAGCATGAAAACTAACCACCGCTCTCTTTCAGAGCATGAATTCTTTAAACACCTTTAATTTTACCAAAACACCAAATACATCTGATGTCCTGTGAGGCACATAGAGGACTACCTAGCAAATAGTGGTGATAATGATGATGATTTGCATTTATGGTTAATAAGAATACATTTTAATTAAAGTGACTACAGAATTCATGTCTTGCTGTATTTTCTCAATTAACAGACAAATGTATCACAAGTAAGATCTTTTGTAATTATTTAGACATTAAAAATGGACATTTGTCCTCAAGAAACCCCAGTGCTATAGGGCACACAGACTCATGGAATTTTGAAACTCCCTTTGCCTTGTAGAGATAAAGAAATTGCTGCCTTGATGGGGTGGGTAAATGGCTTGCCCAACATCACACAGTTCACTGTAGCTGAGTCAGGAAGATTCCAGGTTCACTGACCTGTTGTGCCTATGATCTTTCCCCCTACACGCAGTGCCACATTAAAAAATGGTGAGGATGTAAGAATTTTTAAGGATACCCACTCAGCAACTTAGTCAAGAGACTGGGTAACATTTAGCTTCTATGATGCTAAGATAAAACTAATGTAACGAAGAGTTTAAAGCCATAACATGAATATAATTAATTAGTACAGGTTGTGTCCTTGTCCTAGAGACCGGTCACACCCTATTATTTGTTAGAGAAGGAAGACGCAGGAGTCTTATGATGAAAGAAAACAGAAAATAGAAATTGAAAAGATACCCAGAAATTACCAGACTAATTCTCCTACTGAAGTTCATGTCAGAAGTTGTGGTTCTTGTACCCAGTAGAATCAACATTGAATTCAGCAAGGAATTGGGGTTTGCTGGATCTGGAGGGGCTTGGGGCATCTGGATTCATAATAATTGAACCCCAGTGAGTCTCTGTGTGGGTACATTTTGAGAAGCACTTCAATTTTAAGAAGCATTGTGGGACAATCAAATCAACTAAGAATAAGGAGTTGGGTCACTGCCCTCTGGAAAAATCTGATAAGTGTATGGACCCTCTGCATTGTGAACGTACAGCTACACAAACAATGTGCATACCATTCCAGGATTTTTTTTGCAGAGCCTCTGGAATACACCCAAGGACAACCTGGGTGGGCTTCCTGTTTATAAGCCGTGTGGCTCTGGTGTACAGGCATCTGGTCTACAGGCTCTGCACCCCTGCTCCAGCTGCAGCAGCTCATCTGATTCATACATGGGGACCCCACAGAAGATGCTTCTAATTGGTTCTGTTGCTAATTAAAATAAGTACAAACACCTTAATTTAGGCATCCTTTTAAATTCCCATTGAGAACTAAAGTTTCAATGATTTAAAAACAAAGATTTGGCTTCAAGCTTAGAAACCCATTTTCTGAAATTCAAAAGCTTCTTTGCCTCACTTGTTTGTTCATTTAAAAACAAAATCCAAGCTTCCTATGTTCTCTGTGGTCTAGTAACACCTGGGATGCAAAGATGCCAGACTCATCTCCAGTCTTAGCCCCTGAGGGCTAAGAACTCCAGTGTCCTACTAACTTCCTGGCTTCCAGGGTAGTTGCTTCCAGACCTTTGGATTTTATAGGCCTCTGGAATTTCAAAATAAGTGTCAGGGGTTGGTACTGGATCACTGATTTCTTACTTTGCCCAGTTAATTCCCCTGACAACGCAAATACCAGCTAAGTCTACCATTTTATAAAATGAGCATTTTCCCACTCTCTAGGAATGGTGGTTCTCAACAAGACTAGAAATAAGAATTAGTTGGGGAACCTTAAAAAAAAAAAAGTCTGTGCTTGGCCCCAAACCAATTAAATCAGAATGTCTGTGGGATTACCCTCACATTCCTAACTTTTTAAAAGCTTACAGGGTATCTACTGGGCAACCAGGGGTTAGGATCACTATTTTAGAGCAAACGTTATGTAATTCTTTAACTTGAATACACTTTGTTACATGGAAAAAATTTCTATCATGTTTCCTCTAACCTGGGAAAGCTTTGCTTTTTGGCATTCGTCATGGACATGTTTGGGAACCTTGCTCCAATTCTCATCCCACTCATTTTTCAGAAACGCTGAGCTAATCACATCACTCCATTGCTTACCAACTGTTGCCTAGACTCCTTGGGATGATGTGCTATGCCATTCATACAGTCTGCCAGTCCACCTTTCCAACTGCACCTACCGCCACTTCTCCAACACATCCGCAACTCCAGCGGCTCAGACTACCTGCTGTTCCCCAAAGGCCACGCTTGTTTCCGTATCCTTGTCTTTGCTCAGGCTGTACCCTCTGTAGAGAATGCCCTTTCCTACCTCCTCACCTGGCAAAAATGCTGAAATGATTCCCCCTCTCTGGGACCTCCCTCTTTTCTTCACCCCACTCCATGGTAGAAATCTCTTCTTCCTAGCAAGAGATCCCAGATCCACCTCTCAATTATCCCACAGGAGGCATGAATGCCAAGCAACCAGGAATTTAAGATGTTTTCATATTTATCTTAGAACCTGGGTTAATAAACTGATAGCAATTAGTGCCTTTCTTATTGAATCTCCCAGTTCGCCAGCTTCACCGAGAATTCCTCAGAGCTGGATCCAATGTCATGCAGACCTTCACCTTTTATGCGAGTGAAGACAAGCTGGAGAACAGGGGGAACTATGTGGCAGAGAAAATATCCGTGAGTAAATCATGCACGGCATTCTCAAAAGAGTGCAGAAGACACACATCATCAGCAAAGTTCTGACAGAGAAAAACGTTGAGCCTCTGCTGAGTTTTGTTTTATCCTATATAATAAAACCCTAATATGCAAATCAACCAGATGGCAGAACAACTGGTTGCTATGGCACACACTGACCACCAAGGGACAAACGCTCAACGCAGGAGCTGCCTCCTGGTGGTCAGTGCGCTCCCACAGGGAGAGCGCTGCTCAGCCAGAAGCCAGGCTCAAGGCTGGTGAGCGCAAGGGCAGTGGCAGGAGCCTCTCCCGCCTTGCAGCAGCGCTAAGGACCCCTCAAGGGATGTCCGTCTGCTGGTTTAGGCCTGCTCCCTGCTGGGAACAGGCCTAAGCCGGCAGGTGGACATCCCCCAAGGGGTCCTGTACTGCGAGAGGGAGCAGACTGGGCTGAGGGACCCCCCACTCCAGTGCATGAATGTCATGCACTGGGCCACTAGTTTTAAATAATACAACAATGAGATATGTGTGAATAATACTTGGGTTTTATCTGAAGTCCCCCAAAGTGGCAGAAAGATATTTAGTGATTAATGATTCTTTCAGGGTCCTAAGTGGGTATCCTTATAAATTTTTTCATCATCAGTTTTTTTAATATGTTATAGTATAGGGGAAAAGTCAGGTACAAGAAGTCAGTGAACCTGGAATTTTCCTGACTACAATGAACTGTGTGATGCTGGGTAAGGCATCTACCTACCCTATCAAGGGGGCAATTTCTTCATCTCTATGATGAAAAGACAGTTTCAAAATTCCATGGGTCTCTGTGACCTACAGCACTGGGGTTTCTTGAGGATGTGTTCATTTTTAATGTCTAGGTAATTAGAAAAGGCCTTACTTGTGTTACATTTATCTGTTAATTGAGAACATAGAGAAAGACATGAATTCTGTAGTCACTTTAATTGAATTTTATTTTTATTTGTCTTAAAGACAAATGATCATCCTTATCACCACTATTCTTCTAAGTGCAACTTTGGCATTGGAAGATACCAGATCTTTTTATGTAAAGACTTTTACCCTCTCATAGATCTTTGGTATAAAGTGATGTCCTAGATACCACCATTAGATTTATTTTGTTTTCAACACTATTATTGATGTTATTGTCATTGCAAATTGCTCAGCTTGGTAATGCATTGAACCATTCCATCACTGTCATTCTCTGGAATCAAATCACTATTATAACATACAACTGAGATGGGGACATTTGAATAATAATTTTGTTTCAGTTTCACATAAAAATGTAGATGTATCATATACTCACCATTTTAGGGGCAGAAAGTCAATGAAGCAGCTTGTGACATCGCCCGGCAAGTGGCTGATGAGGGAGACGCTTTGGTGGCAGGAGGCGTGAGTCAGACACCTTCGTACCTCAGCTGCAAGAGTGAAACTGAAGTTAAAAAAGTATTTCAGCAACAGTTGGAGGTCTTCATGAAGAAGAATGTGGACTTCCTGATTGCAGAGGTAAACAAAGACATGATCAAAGATGAGACAAGTGCACTTAGTCCATTTTCTCTGCCTTCTGCTTTCATGAGGACCATGTGAGATTAGGTGCTAATCATGACTAGCAATAGTAATATTTAGTTTTGAAATCTTTTTCCAATTTAGAGCTTTTACTAAATTTGATTCAGTTAATCTAATGTAGTGTTTTTCAAATGTTTGTACTGCAATTCACAGTGAGAAATCACCATTCTATTCTGTTTTAAAAAATGCTAATGGTTCTCAATTTCAAATTCTCAATATTCAAAACATTTCAAACTCAAGAGTTTGAAAATCACTCATCTAATTTAATTATTAAGCAATAGAGTGCATTTTCAAATTGTTCTAGAGAAACAAGATTAAAAGTACTTGTTGTATTTCAGTATTTTGAACACGTTGAAGAGGCCGTGTGGGCGGTCGAAGCCTTGAAAGCCTCCGGAAAGCCAGTGGCAGCGACCATGTGCATTGGCCCCGAGGGAGACCTGCACGGCGTGACCCCCGGCGAGTGTGCAGTGCGCCTGGTCAAAGCAGGTGAGGATGGATTGTAATCAGTTTGCAATTAGTGAGACTTTTAAAATAACATACAAATGCAGGTCCATCTATAGATCACTCTATACTATTTTTATTAATAGGAAAACCATTAATTTACTTTTTTTAGGACTAATGATATATTATTGAGTCTTAAAGAGAAAAATGTAAAAAAAAAAAAAGATACACACACACACACACACACACACACACACACACACACACACACACACCAGTCTTTTGAAAGGAGCAAGTAGGCCTATGCTGAAGGTTTGACAATTAGGAACGGAAAGAATTTAGGCAACTCAAAAGAAGCATTCAGAAAATTTGTGTTTTATTTTAAACTTATCTCCAGTTGAGGTCTTTAAACATTAATAATTGTTAGATCAGTTGCCCTCTTTGCCAGTTTTTCCACTCTTGTAAGTTACTGGTATGCTTTGCTTTTTTGTAACTGACATAATACATTTTAAAAATTCTTTGGTATGAAATGCTGACCATCTCATTTATCTTATAGAATTTTCATTCCTAATGTCGGATTTCATTTCAATTCAGGAAAACACCGATTGTTTTCAAATCTGCCTCGTTTTAAACCCAAGGAATAGCTCAGTGTCAGTGGAAGAGCCTACTCACTCTGTGAAGAGACTTTGATTGGCTATTTCTTTAATTTCTGATTTTTATCCAGCTCCTGATATTTCATGGAAGTCACTTTTACTTGTCATTGACAATAACAATTATTTAGGAATAAAGTTTTATAATACTAGTTTTTGATCGGTATAAAAATGGGGGTAGGGTGGAAATTAACTTGTTTCAGAAAGATCAGAAGAGACCTTAATCATCGCCATTGTTAACTAGCAAGGGTTCTTGGCTTGCGTCTCATCTTTCTCTCATCATTCTGTTCAGAGTAGGCGGCCACAGTGTTTGAAATCACTGTACCCTATTTATATCCTTTGTAGCACTTCCCACTTATCTCATTTGTATATTGCTTGAATGTCTGACTCTCTCACTAGACTGTAAAATCTAAGAGGGCAGACACTCTCTTGTCTCAGCATTGAGTACTCTGTGCCTATTACATAGTAAGTCCTAGCACAGTGCCTATTACATAGTAGGTCCTGAATAAATATCCGCCTAATAAATCTATCTAATATCCATCTAATAAGTCTATCTTCCAATGCTAGTTCAAATTCTACCTCCACATACCCTAATATAATCATCCCTACCCCAAGTATCACTCCATCTTCTTGGGAACTATAACACTTTCTATTTATACTCCTCATTTGGAATATTCTCAGTTGACATTTTCTAGTCTATAGAGTGTTATAGGGTTATGTAGTCAAATACATTTAGAAAATGCTGTGTTAAACCAAGTTAAGCAAGTCTCTTTACTACAGAACTTCTCAGAGCCTTTGATATGTTCAGGTATATTGGCAATGTCCAAGAAGGGGATATAGTAAACAGCTACTGTCTAACTTAATGGATCATAGAACTTATTTTCATGGAGCAAACCTGAAAGCCCTGTGCTAAGTTATAAAATTATTGGTGTCAGGGACTATGTCCTATGTTTATATTTCTCTAGAACCACTTACAAGGACCCTTTTACCTAATAGACATCCAATAAATAGCCAACATATGATTAATTAATTAGCACAATGAAGTCAGGCAAGGAAAGAAAAATTCTGGCAGCACATCATCCAAAAGGAAAAAAAAAAGAAAGGTAGTCAAGATCCAAGTGAAGATGTTAAGTAAGCTTTTGAATATACAAGTCTGGAACCCAAAGGAAAGGTCAGATTAGAGAGAGAAATTTAGGGGAGTTCTAGATATAGATGGTATCGAAGGCCCTGGTGCTGAAAAGAAGGTGTAGGTGAAGAGCAGAAGATGGGATCCAGGGACACTCAGGGTTGAATGGTCCAGCCTTGAGGAGGAGTGGGCACGTAACACCCCCAAAAAGCAGCCAGGGCAGTAGGAGCAACACTTAGGGAGTGTGGGAAGTTCTCAGAAGCGAAGAGAAGGCGAGTGTTGATGAAAGAGGGAGGGATCCAATAGATTGAATGCTGCTATAAGGTAGAGTAAATGAGAACAGAGAAGTGATTACTGGATTAGGTAAGATTGAGGTCACAGGTGCCCCTTCAAAAGCTGATTCAAAGGAATGACCATGAGGGATCAAGTATAGCATTTGATCCCTTACTCCCCACATAGAAAAAGAATAAAGTGCAAACTGCAGACCCAGGCCAGGGAGGACCACGGAGGCACCTGCCACTGAACACTGGATACCACAGCTTGTGGCATCAGCTCTGCTGCTCCTGGATGCTGGATTAGCGATATTACTACATTGGCCTGATGAAAGGGAACATGGATTTATTCCTCAGATAGTGATATGGTAAACATGGGTACAATCTAGCAGCTGGGAGTGCTGAAAAATTATTGTGCTTGCAATATTAATGTCAAAAATTGAAAAATTGACTACTAAAATTCCAAGTTAAAAAAAAACTCTAATAATGATTTAAAAAAAAAAAGATGGACAGCCAAGTGTGCATAAACGACACTTCAATTATACCAGACTCTTCAAAGCACTTTTCACAGAAAGTACTTGCTGCCTGTTAGCAATCCTTCTTGCAGAAAGGTAAGACAGATTTGCAGAGAGCAGGGATCAAATGCCATACTTCCAAATTCACCTAATTAAGAGAGGAGGGTTGGGCCTCCTGATATTCTGGTGAATCGCTAAAGCTAAAATGTTCTTCCCACTTGCAGGAGCTTCCATCGTTGGTGTGAACTGCCATTTTGACCCCACAATTAGTTTGCAAACAGTGAAGCTCATGAAAGAAGGCCTGCAGGCTGCCGGATTGAAAGCCCACCTGATGAGTCAGCCCTTGGCCTACCACACTCCTGACTGTGGCAAACAGGGATTTATCGATCTGCCAGAATTCCCCTTTGGTAAGACAGACGTTCTACACACTGTCTCTGATGTCTTTATGTTTAACACATTCCAAATAAATCTATAGCCCATAGAACTGTATCATGGTAAAGAAATGTATGCCTATCTCCTCAACTCTAGCTCCCAGCTTTTCTTCCTGCAGCCACAAATCCCTTGATATTAGATAGTCATAAAAGGAAAAGGGATCGGCAAACAAAGATGACCTAAACTCAAATGTAAAATAAAAACTGAACCAACAGCTATATAGGCAACCAGTTAGTCATACTTGTGGGTTAGTAAAAAGGATGCCCTTATAGTGGGATCAGCAAAGATTTTCATTCTGGTTCCAGCTCTGTTGCTAAGTTGTGTAACCTTAGCAAAATTCCTTAGTTCCTCTAGATCTTAATTTTCTCATCAAAAAAATAAGATGGTTAGAACCAGGTAACCTCCAAGATCCTTTTCTCCTATTTTGAATGTTGCTCAGGTTTGGGGGTGGAGGGAAGATATCACTGGGCTACTTACTGTATGACAAATTTGAATGAAGAGACCAAGCAGTGAATTGAGGGCACTCTTGCAGCCTAGGCAGAAGGATAAAGTCTTTTCGTGTGTTTTGGGAGTGGGCGTGAGTCTACCTTGAAAATCAACCCCAGAGATATCAGCAGGGCCTGAGGATGGCCAACCTTCTGTTCCATTCTAAGGTCTCTATACCATATTCTGTATCCTATAGGGACCATCAGAGAAATAAGATATTGTAAAATAATCACTCTAGGAGAATCATGGAAGAAGAATGACAAGACATTTGTGTTACTTATTGCTGCATAACAAATTACTGTAAAACTTCGTATCTACAATCTCATAGTTCCTGTGCATGATTAATTCAGGAACAGCTTAGTTAGGTGGTTTTTGCTCAGAGTCTTTTAAGAGGTTGCAGTCCAGACATTGGCCAGAGCTATAGTCATCTAAAGGCCTGATTGGAGCTGGGGGATCTACTTCTAAGCTCTCTAGTTGACTCTTGGGAGTCTGCGTCAGTTTCTTGCTGTCTTTACTGGAGGCCTCAGTTCCTCAGCTCCTGGGCCTTTCCACTGTGGTGTTTGCGTGTTCTCACAACATGGCACCTGGCTTCCTCTAGGGCAGTGGTCGGCAAACTCATTAGTCAACAGAGCCAAATATCAACAGTACAACGAAATTTCTTTTGAGAGCCAAATTTTTTAAACTTAAACTTCTTCTAACGCCACTTCTTCAAAATAGACTCGCCCAGGCCGTGGTATTTTGTGGAAAAGCCACACTCAAGGGGCCAAAGAGCCGCATGTGGCTTGAGAGCCGCAGTTTGCCGACCACGGCCCTAGGGTAAGGGTTCCAAGAGCACAAGGCAGAGGCATAATGTCCTCTACAACATAACCTCAGAAGTCAGAGGCCATCCCTTCTGCCATGTTCTATTGGTCTTGCAGACTAACCTGATATAGTGCAGGCGGGGGCTATGCATGGATGAGAATATCAGAAGACAGGGTTCATCTTGAAAGCTGGCTACCACAGCATTTAAAACTGGAGAGATATATAGTAGCTAACAGTTTTGAAAAGTTAAGAATTAAATATTGACTACTTATTTAACTCATTTATTGAAGATTACATACTTACTATGGTTGTTCATTTAAAATGTTTTTTAAGAAAGAATTTGGTCAAAATGTCATTTATTGCAGGACTGGAGCCCAGAGTCGCAACCAGGTGGGACATTCAAAAATACGCCAGAGAGGCCTACAACCTGGGGGTCAGGTTCATTGGCGGGTGCTGTGGATTCGAGCCCTACCACATCAGGGCGATTGCAGAGGAGCTGGCCCCAGAAAGGGGCTTTTTGCCACCAGCTTCAGAAAAACATGGCAGCTGGGGAAGTGGTTTGGACATGCACACCAAACCCTGGATTAGAGCCAGGTAAGAACCTTTAAACTATATTTGCCAAACCAAACTCATGTAGATTAATTATGAATATGTCCAAGTGAGGTCATCATAAAGAGTATAACTAATTTGCTGTGTGATGATAAAGAGTCAGTTATTCTCCTTAAATTGTCTCACAGAGATGTCTATAAAACATCCTGATGGAGCAATTTCTAGAGAAGGCTTTAGGAATATAGAATGTAAGTAATGTAAGTTACAGTGAAGTATGATTTCATGCTCTAGGAAAGCACCATCCATGTGGTGGACCCTAACATTGATTGTTTAGGACTTGAGTATAACAAATACTTATTAAGTGCCTACTCTGTGCCAAGCACAATTCTCATAGCTTGGAATAGAGTGATGAATAAGGTAGAAAAAGTCTTTGCCCTCAAAGCTTACAGTCCAATGGAGAAGATGAATAATAAACAGATTTTATGTCATGCAGTGTGCAGGGCACTAGGAGTAGAGAAATGAAAAGCTGTGGTAGAAGGTAAAGGTGAAGGTGAAGGTGAAGATGAAGGGGAAGGGGAAGGGAAAGGGAAGGGAAAAAAGAAAGACTGTGGTCTCTAGCTTAGGGATTCTCACAGTATACTGGGGAAAATGGTAAGAAAACCAATGTATTATACTGTGGTAACTGCTTTAATAATAGAAGCATGGAAAAAAATAACAATGAAGAGAAGTACTATGTTTGCCTTAAAAGAAAGATATTTTAGCAGAAGGGACGAGCTAGAGAAGGGTTTGGAGGGTGAGCACCCCAAGCAGAGGGAGCAGGTCTGCTCTGTTCAGCTGACATTAATTGAGCACAACTATGCCAGACATTGTTGTGGACACTGAGGTAGCAAGCTGGACAAGGCACAACCCTGTCTCAAGGAGTTAACAGTCTAGTATGAAGAGAGATAAACAGGTAAGTTCAAACTGGCATAGAAAGTCCAAAGATAAAGATATGCACAGGTTTGTGGAGTGTGTGCTAATGGCCCAGGGGGCAAAAGGCAGAGGGGTTAATGAAGGATTTTTAAGAGAGCTGCTGCCCAAGCTAAAATTTGAAGGGTGAACTACACTGCCAGATAAGAAAACAGCCTACAGAAATGCACTCAGGTGGAAAAGAACGGCACATTGAAGAACTGGAAGTTTGAGAGTATCAGAGACAGAATTTGGTAGGAGATACAAGCCAGGAAGAGGGGGCAGCCTTTTACTCATGCTCATGAGCTAAGTATGACCTCATCCCAATGGCAATGAGGAGCCTGGAGGGTGGCAAGTGGTCCAGGACAAGATTTGCAAGTTAGCAAGTTTTAACAGCCTTGAAACGGAAACCTGTGAGGAAGCCTTTGCTAGAATACCAGACGTGATAAAGGCCTGAGCTAGAGGAGACAATGGAGAAAGGAGAAGGAGGCAGGTCCACGGAGTGAGAGTGTGGGGGTGATGCTGGTGTGAGCAGAGCAGCAAATGTGGGCTCAGCTGGTCATGAGGAAATGATTGGGGAGGTAGGGTAAGTCGGATAGAAAATGTCCCTATTCTGATTCTTAGCTTTTGATCCCTATGCATATGTCAAAAGAGAACATTCAAAATAATTTTAGACATATAGATTCTGAGGGGAGAAAAGTTTGAGTACAGATTAATAAGTGTGTTTTAATGGATATATAGTCTCAAGAGTGCAAAGAGGGCGCCATGGAGGTATTCTACTTCAGTGACACAGAGATCGGCTCCCAAAGGAGTCTAATGTGTGTTTTGTTCACCCAGGGCCAGGAAGGAATACTGGGAGAACCTTCGGATAGCCTCAGGCAGGCCGTACAACCCTTCAATGTCAAAGCCGGATGCCTGGGGAGTAACCAAAGGAACCTCCATGCTGATGCAGCAGAAAGAAGCCACAACCGAGCAGCAGCTGAGAGAGCTCTTTGAAAAACAGAAATACAAATCTGCGTAGTAGCCTCAGTGGAACCCAATTTTGTGAATTCTTCTATGTTTGGGCCACAGTTCTTACAAATAAGGAAAAGATGGTTAAAATACAATACTCCTATTAACGCTAGCCTATACATAAAATTGTTATGAGCTGAACAAAATAGAATTACAGGTAGCACTTGACTATTTTAAAAGTCTGTTTTAGAAGTTTCCTTAGAAGCAAAATAAGTATGAAGTAAATCTTCAGCAGGTTTACTAAGAACCCACTGTGTAGAAGGTATTAAGGAAATCGCTGTGGCCAAGGAAGAGTAATTCTGACATTAATCCCCACTTCAAGAAGCTTGCAGGCTAGTGAGGAGGATTAGACAGGAACTGTCATAAATGGCTCAGTGACCAGATAGGGACAGACAAAGTGATATAGGGAAGTAACTTCCAAGCTCCTTAGAACATGACCCTTAGCAAGAAATACAATTTCCTATAATGACCCAGTAAGGCACACACCATACAACCACTGAAATAAAATGTGTGGTCTATTCTGGTATTTTGTGTTCCATTTCTTTCCATCTTATTTTATTAATAAAACATGCTGGTCAAGATCCTTCAAATTGATTTTATGATCCATTTATAGGTTTTGGCCCATAGTTAGAAAACCACTGCTATGGGACACTTCAGCTATGGGGACTTTCCTATTTAAGTTTACTCTTAGATCACTGATCAATAAGTATTCAAAGCCCAGAGTCCTGCTCTCAGAGTTCCAGAGCTGTTTTCTTTTTGCTGATCCATTTCTATTGCGAAGAACATACCAGCCAATAGGGAGGGGGCGAGAAGGGATTTGTATCTAGGCCCTCTCCATTCTACCCCAAACTGAATCCACCTAAATGCCTCCAGTAGGTACGCCTGAAGAGCAACAAGTATGTGTTACTTTGGTAGCTTAAAAAAAGGATAATTTAAAGAAAAAAAAAAGAAATTCTCTAAACTCTACTCAGGTTTCCTATATTGATAAATATGTTCTTACCTGATAATATCTATGCTCTTATGAGAGCCCAAGCCTGAAGATGCAAGACCATTAGAATAACCAGGGCTACCCTTCATGTATTAGGAAAGAGTTTATGCTGCTTTCTAAACATCCTTGGATTGGTTAGCTGTTTAAAAATTGTAATTTCTTCAACTATTAAAAACATAAGAGCAATAAGACTATCTTGGTGATATTAGGTTCTTATTTTCATTTTATAATTTGCTAAGTCCTATATGAAATCTCTACACCTCAATTTATCCATCAATTTTAAAAGTAATAATACTTTCCTTCTTCACAAGTATGCTGGGGTTTTAAAAGAGAAGGCAGCAGTATTAAAAAGGAAAAGAAGTTTCTAGAATGTTCTTACAAAGATAATTAGCAATTCATCCCGCACCCCCCAATGCACAGAAATGGAACCAAAGCAGCACAACTCACAGAGGCTACATATGACTGAGGTAAAATTAGAGGAGAATAAAATGCCACTTTTTTTTTTGTTAATCCTCACGAGAGGATTTTTTTTTCATTGATTTTTTAAATATATATTTTGATTGATTTCAGAGAAGGAGAGGAAGAGAGAGATAGAAACACCAATGATGAGTGAGAATCATTTATCGGCTGCCTCCTACACACCCCCTACTTGGGATCGAGCCCACAACCCAGTTATGTGCCTTGACCGGGAATCAAATTGTGACCTCCTGGTTCATAGGTTGATGCTCAACCACTAAGCCACACCAGCCAGTCTTTCCATTGGTTTTTAGAGACAGTGGAAGGGAGAGGAAGAGACACAGAGAGAGAAACAGATGTGAGAGAGACACATCAATTGGTTGCCTCCTGCACAGCCCTGACTGGAGCCAGGGACTGAGCCTGCATTCGAGGTACATGCCCTTGACCAGAATCGAACCCGGGACCCTTCAGTCCACGAGTCGATGCTCTATCCACTGAGCCAAACCAGCTAGGGCAAAATGTCTTTTTTTTTTTTTTTTAAACAAAGTTGCTATCTACCATTTCTCACTCTCAAATCAGGTTCAATATGTAATGCTTTCATTCATAGATGATAAAAACTTTTATTTGATTTATTGTCCTAGTGCTGTGTAAGATGCTTGTCCCTTTGATATTCTTTTCAAAACTTTATTGCCACACAAAACATTGTAACCTCTAATCATTCTTATATCCTTTGATTTGAAAAACATTCCCTCAAAAGGAATTAATTCTATTGAAGAGGTGCTTGACTGAACTATATGTCAACACTGCCTCCTAGTGGCATATTTCATATTTTGAAAAAATTTTGAAACAGCCTATCCACCAAGTGCATTCATTTTATTTCCAAAAATATTGTTCATTAAAAGGGAAGACTCATTAATAACTCATGGTTTATTTATGTTAAATGAACATTTATCACTGGTAAATATATTTTTATGGAATCAGAGCTAAAGATACCTTAGAGATCATGAGTCTAAACTCTCCCTTTTAAGGCTAAGATTACTAAGTGAGGCAGGGTACCAAGTCAGAAAGAACTGCTAGTCCAAGGCTGCTTTAGCTTGGATTCTAGGTAGAAGAGGAGTAGAACCAGGACAGATGGATCAAAACACTGAGTTCATCCTCCGGCCAGGAAATAAAGATCCTTGCATTACTCAGAGTCAGTGTAAGCTCACTGAATAAACTGTTTGCAGTTTAAGGCCTGACACTTCATTGCATTGTAGCAAAGCGTCTTCTGGTAAGAGAATAATGCCAATGCAGAACTACAGTGCGACAGAGCCAGACAGGAAGGGATTAAAAGTTTCAGTTCCCAACTTCTCCAGAGGGGGGCAGCAAGTCACCAGCAGGGAATTCCTGTGGAGCTCTATTTTGCTTTGAACCTAAGCTATCTCATCAGAATGAACTGTAACATTAAATGGCAAAAATACCTGTAGTCCTCTCTTTTTGTTCTGGTCAGTCTTTTTCCTAAGATATATGGACCTTTGCATCACATCCATAGCAACTCACCCATCAAGGAAAACCTTTTATGTCTCCAACCAGATTCCCATTTTCCCCAGCTTGCTTCATTCTTCCCAGCTTTGACCACATTGGTTAGCTGTGAGTATTATACAGGCTATTTTCCCAAATCGCTTCTCTGTTAGTCAATAACATAACTTTGGCCAGTCTGGAACCTTCCATGTGTTACCTGACAGGTAGACAACTCTGATTCTTACACAATAAAGGGTGGAGAAGTTAATTTAAAGAGAGAAAAACAGAAGAGCCCCATAAACTTCTTCAGGAGTAGAATGTCTGAAAGTGAGTGTGTTAAAGAACATGGGTAAGAGAGAACAAGACCCAATATTTCTGAACATCTCCAGAAACAAATGAATGTTTAGTATTTGAACAGAAAACGAATGAAAGGCAGCCAAATACAAAGACTTATCCCTGATGGTGGTAGGAAGGACATGGTCATTTGGCGAAAATTGGTGGGAGTGTGGTGAGGGGAAAGGAAGAGCTAGAAAATGCTTCTAGTTCTCAAGCAGCTGAAGGCATTCTGCTAGCCTGGGATAGATGAAAACTTAAGGGATGAAAAGTGAGAGAGATGGATGTCAGCATTTGTGCTGCTGTGAGCATAGAAATAATGCCAAACAATTTGAGTACAGCAAAACGGGTTCATTTATATATGCCACTGAACCAAATGCACAATAATTTTAACACATGGTTTGACTGACATATTTGTGAAAGTTCCCTATGTAAATTCCTACATAAAGTCAGTTTTCAAGGGGCACATTTAGCTTAATAAAATGTTTTGGCATAAATTAAAAAAATGTATTTCCCCAAATGCCTAAAATACTTTTTGCAGTCTTCACTTATATGCAAATCATTAATGTACCATTTATAAATTATTCCTGTTTGTTCCTTCAGGCAGGTTCAGCGAGACCTCTGCTTGGCCCCATTTTGTGGTTACTTGTTCCAGTTTACTACATAGCCTTGAAAGGAAAAAGCTGAATATCTTAGAAAACATTTCAAACTACCCCCCTCCTCCCCGCAATTCAGTCTGGCCATTCTTCCAATTATTTTGACTTAATGAGATCTTACTGTTCTTTGGAAAGGTTAATGTCTTGCCATATGATTTGGCTTAGTGCAGTGGTCGGCAAACTCATTAGTCAACAGAGCCAAATATCAACAGTACAACGATTGAAATTTCTTTTGAGAGCCAGATTTTTTTAAACTTAAACTTCTTCTGACGCCACTTCTTCAAAATAGACTCGCCCGGGCCGTGGTATTTTGTGGAAGAGCCACACTCAAGGGGCCAAAGAGCCGCATGTGGCTCGCGAGCCGCAGTGTGCCGACCACGGGCTTAGTGGAATTCAGCCATTTCCCCAAAACACTAGTGCAATGTAGTAGAAAAGGCAATGAATAAATTTATTATTTTTTTTGCAATGAACACATTTAGAATCAGGAATTCAGGGTGTAAATTCTAGCTTTGCCCCTCTCTCTCACTGCGATCTCTAACACCTTGCAAAAACCTCCAGTTTAAGTTTCTAATTTAATGGTATAATAAGCAATAGCCTCATCATTGTCAACAAATATTACTGAGTGCCACGTGGTGATATGTTTCCAGCAGACTTAATTGTTAATTAATTGTTCCCTCGGTTAAACAGATGGCACACTAAAACAAATAGCACTGTTCAGAGGGCAAGGAAAATGTTATTAGCCTCCACTCAGCCTGGCACCGGGAATGAAAATGTCATTCTCCCCACAGGGGCTGCTTCCTAAGAAAATTTGGGTCTGTGGTTTGTCATATTCTGAACTGTTTCTATTTTCAGGACTCAGAGTTCTTTGTAGGTTTGCATAAGCTATGGAAGTTCTAGAAACATCGCGTGAGTAATTCTTATTTAGAGTTCTTCACGGAGGAAGGGAGAGAACTGTCTTCTCCCATTTGATAATAAGGTGGTGGAGTTTGGAAGCTAGAAACCTCAGAACATTTTCCCTCTGTAAAGCCATTCTCAGAAGCTTGATGACTCCCAGATTTACATCTCCAGCCTAGACCATTCCCAAAAATGTGCCGTTGATAGCATCTGACCTTTAGACCCAAGGCCGTCCCTGCCCAGGGCCCTGAGCCCCTTCCTGTCGTTATCCAGGCAGAGTGCCCCAAATCTGGTCTTGGTCCTGCGTGGGTTCTAATCTAGAGGTTCTGGTCACCAGAACCCACGCAACATTTTCTGCCTCAACAAAGCAGCCTGCCTCAACATTTTCTAAGTCCCTCTCTAATGGCTAGGACCCGCCAGGGCCAGCTGTGCCATCTGGGAGAGGTGTCTCCAGCCTGGACAGGTCAGCCCAAGACCTGGTCCTGGTTTCTTCCCTTCTGGGTGCTCAGTGACCCTCTATATCCCCTTCCCATGTCCCCACTTCCACCTCACTCCTATTGTTGACCAAATCCCCCCAAAGCCTTGGGATTCTTGTTAGCCCCAATTCCAGAAGGGCCACCTGGTGACAGGATGGCTCCCACTGGCAGGTGCACTGTTTCTGTCCCAGAATCGGGTGAGACTGGCTGCCCAGGATAGAGCTGACCCTCTGCTTTTGTATGGCTCATGCCAGACACAAGACACGTTCGGGTCTCTGGGCCACTGAAAGCCCCCTGCCAGCCCTTCCCTTGAGTGGTCAATAGGGGCCCTGCATTGGCTCTCACTTGTGGGGGCTCCCACCTCATGCTGCCCACGGTCCACAGCATTGAGGATGGCAGGGGTGGCAATGTTCTTTACCCTGTGGGTCCCTCTCCAGACACGACCACTCCCTACCTCCCCACCACAACCATCACCTGATAAGTCACCCCACCCCTCCACAGGCTCTGCCACACAATCACGCCTCCTCCAGGGGTGGCCATGCCTGATCCTCTGAAGGTTTTCCAGACATTGCCCCACAATATCAGCAGGCTATTCCCATCAATGTCCTCTGGCCTCTTATGGACCTGGTGCTATCTGGTCTCCATCAAGTCGTGCCAGACAAGGGATGGACATTCCTGGAGTGAATGGAACCTCCCGCCCAGCACTGCCTCCTGAGGGAGGTACGTGGAAGGCAGGAGCACAATCAACACTGAAAGAGACCACACTTAGGAAAGCACTGTTTATGGCCTACCAACATGGTTAGAAGATGTACTCCTCTACATTTACACTGTAAAACTCCCAATAGTAACTTTATCAGAAACTTGTCATAAAGTGAATTGCCAGTCACATGTTCCCACATATTCTGGGTAAGATGTGCACTTGTGGTCGTCATCCACAAAGCACAGCAGTCACCTCTGAGAGTCGTGGGAACCAGTATTCACAGGCTGCACCATGAATGATGTAGTGTCAGGAGTACTGATGTCACCAGCATTAAATAAACGCTATTTTGGAGCTGCAGAAACAAGATCTATATTGTTTCAATACAAATGGTGTCCAAAGAACCATGGCATTGAGAGTAATAATAGCAATGCTCTCTTTTTCTCTCAGTGGAAGATATGAAAGTTGCACACTGGACAATAAAGAACAAGAGACGGTTCCTCTTTGTCGATAAGAAGAGATGGTAATCTTCAAATGCACCAACTGAACAAGGAGCAAACACAGAAGTACTCTTTTCAATCCATGTAGCAGATCGCTGCACCTCATGTGGGCCTATGAATTTTTAACTACCTTTTTAATCAAATACATTTATAAATCAAATTGCTTATATAGACAATTGCTTTCCCATAGAAGTATTTCCCAGAGCCCTTCACAGCTAGCAGCAGCCCGCTTGACTCTGAAGATAAAGTCCTGATCTACCCTTGTCCACCTAAACTTGCCCTCCCACAGTATCTCCTTTCTTTCTTTCTTTCTTTCTTTCTTTCTTTCTTTCTTTCTTTCTTTCTTTCTTTCTTTCTTTCTTTCTTTTTAATGTATTTTATTGATTTTTACAGAGAGGAAGGGAGAGGGATAGAGAGTTAGAAACATCGATGAGAGAGAAACATCCATCAGCTGCCTCCTGCACACCCCCTACTGGGGATGTGCCCGAAACCAAGCTACATGCCCTTGACCGGAATCGAATCTGGGACCCTTCAGTCCGTAGGCCCACGCTCTATCCACTGAGCCAAACCAGTTAGGGCCTGTCTTACTTTTTTTTTAAAAAAAAAATTGTATTTATTTTAGAGAGGAGGGGAGAGAGAGAAAGAGATAGAAACATCAATGATGAGAGAGAATCATCAATGTCCCACACTGGGGATCGAGCCTGCAACCCGGGTATGTGCCCTGACCAGGAATCGAACTGTGACCTCCTGGTTCATAGGTTGACACTCAACCAATGAGCCACACCAACCGGGTTCTCCTATCTTTCAATATGGCAACTCCAATCTTCCAGTTGCTCAAGCCAAAACCTTTAACTTTTTAAAATTTTTATTTATTTATTTATTTATTTATTTATTTATTTATTTTAATATATTTTTATTGATTTCAGAGAGGAAGGGAGAGGGAGAGATAGAAACATCAATGATGAGAGAGTATCATTGATAGGCTGCCTCCTGCACACTCCTCACTAGGGATTGAGCCCACAAACCGGGCATATGCCCTTGACCAGAATCAACCCTGGGACCTCTCAGTCCACAGGCCAACACTCTATCCACTAAGCAAACCAGTCAGGGCTAATTTTTTAAATAGATTTTAGAGAGAGAGAGGAAGGGAGGGTGGAAGAGAGAGAAAGAGAGAGAGACTTGCTGTTTCACTTATTTATGCATTCATTGGTTGATTCTTATATGTGCCCTGACCAGGGATCAAATCTGCACCTTGGCATATCAGGATGATGGTTTAACCAAGTGAGCTACTAGCAAGGCTCAAGCCAAAATCTTGAAGTCATCCTGGACTCTTCTTTTTCTCACACCCACTTTCAATCCATCAACAAAGCCTGTCATGTCTACCTTCAAAATATATCCAAAAATCTAAACACTTTTCATTTCCTCCCTACCATTAATTATCTCCCTACCATTAATCATATCTCTCCTAGATTATAGCGCAATAAGTTTCTCTATCAGTCTCCATGCTTCCTCCCTAGTCTTCCTCAGATCTATTCTCCATAAAGTATCTGGGGCAATTCTTTTAAAAACTATGTAGATAATGTTATTCCTCAATTCAAAACCTTCCAATTGCTTCCTGTCATAGACACTGAATTATGCCACCCAGATGCCCCTTCAAGGAAGGACAGTGTACCCAGCTGTGAGTGATAAGATCACAGTGTCCAGGTCATTCAAGGTCAAAGCTAGAGAGGACCTTTTTATTCAAAGTCACACTTTTCCTATTCCAGCCTTCACCAGGTGCCTGAGCAAAGAAGGGTACAAAACCCTGGCATTTTGACCTGACAAAGGACAACTTTGACAGGCAGTATTCTCTCCAGAGCTCTCCACTGGCTGGCCAAGGCATTTCTGGATCTTCATTGCAATTCAGCTTCAACCTCTGCCCAATCCTATCTCCTCCTCCTCTCTTTCCACAGGTGTCAGACCAGCATTGCAGTCTAAGGCTCTGCCTGGCTACTCCTGCTCCCTTTTCCCTTTAAACATCCACAAGCATTTTCACACACCTTACATCTTGTGCTTCTGTATCTTTCTTGGAATCTAATTCCTAGAGAATCCCAAAATGACTCATTTTTCCTCACTGCCTTATGTAAAATAGCAATACACTCTCCTTGACACTCTATCCACATTATTCCGCTTATTTTTCTTCACAGTAATTGTCACCACTTGTTATACATTTCATAAAATATTTGATTTTTCATCATCTCCCACAAACTAGAATATAAACTTCTCAAGGTCAGAGTCTTGGCCTTGTTCACTTCCATATCCAAGTGCCTATAACGATGCCTTGGATGTAGTAAGAATATAATAAATATTTGATGAATAAGAAAATGATTGCATGTTTGGAAGACCTCTGCTAGAAAGAAGGAGACTCAAGTAGCTACAAAAATACATCATTGTCTTCCTCTCTCAGACATGTAAAGAAAATTTTAAGAGCTGAAAATTTTTGTGATTTGCTTGTTACTCATATTTGAGTCTAAAACCCATGTTCCCGGATTCCCATCTTCCTTTTTTTCTATATGTACACATTTATGCCTCAAATTTTTAAAGCATCTTCTATGGGCCAGATACTGGGCCAAGGGCTGCGAGGTATGAAGATAAAAATGACAACCCCCAGCCTTTGGTCAGCCCCTGACCATGAGGGAGACAAACAAGTCCTCACTAGAGGAGTTAAGTGCTACAACAGATGTTACAAATAGTGCTGTGAAGACACAGAGAAAAGCCTTGGTAGGGAGGGCAAAGGTGCCCTAACGATTCCCTGAGAAATATCTCCATCCTGCTCACCTCTTTCTGTTCTTCAAATAGTCCCTACGCTCAGTCCTACCTCAGGGTCTTTGCACTGGCTATTCCCTCTGCCTGGAGTATGGTACCCTCTAGATTTTCACATGTGCTACCTTCTTGTCATTCATGTCTCAGATCAAATGTCACCCTTTCACGGAGCCCTTCTGAATTCCTAAAGTGCCCACCCACCCAATCTTCCCATCCCCTACACTTTGACTAGATACTGTCAACAGCTTTGCTTTAGTGTTTCATAGCACTCCGCGTGACCTGTTTATTTATCTATGTATTGTATCCTGTCTGACTCCTCCATCCTGTGCTGTAAGTCCTCTGAGGACAGGGGCCTTGTTTGTTTTGATCTCTGCTCTAGCTCCAGTGCCTACAAGGGGGCCTGGCACACTTAAAGGGCTTAACAAACGTGCATTGAATCATTATGAGGAAAAGTGTGTAAAAAGACCATGGTTCCATAGAGACACAAAGAACAACTAGTAAGTCAGGGTAGGGGTGAGAGTGGAGTGTGCCACTCCAGGGAAAACACTTTTGCAAAGGAATGGCTTGTGCTGTCCTTTCTTATCTCCCCAGGGATACCAAGACCAGAAGTCTTCAGGTCTGGGTGATGTTATGCGGGGATATAGACATTCATTATACCATTCTCTTTACTTTTGTATTCTGGAATTTTTCATACTAAAACATTAAGGAAACAAGTCTTGAGGCCAAGCAGGTAATATAAATGTATGAAGCATCATGGATGGACCTAGAGGGTATTATGCTAAGTGAAATGAGTCAGTCAGAAAAAGACAAACGCCATATAATTTCACTTATATGTGCAATCTAAAGAACAAAATAAATGAACAAATAAAACAGAAAAGACTCATAGATAGAGAACAAACTGATGGTTGCCAGATGGGAGGGGGAGGTGGGAACTGGGTGAAAAAGGTGAAGGAATTAAGAAATACAAATTGGTAGTTACAAAATAGTCATGGAGATGTAAAGTACAGCATAGGGAATATAGTAAAAAATCCTATCTAATAATAGAGTAACATGTAAATTACCATCACTCCGCTACGCCCACGATTGGGCGGTGGGAGGCTGGGGGGCGGGACTCGGGGTGGCCTATCCGGCCATTGAGAAGCACGGATCCGCTGCCACTGAGGGAGGCTACCCTGCTGTTGAGAGACGCAGGGGGCGGGACTCCCGCCCCCTGTGCCTCTCAACGGCCAGATCCGCAGCCGCTGAGGGGGCCTGCCGCGGACACCCAGCTGCGCCTCTCAACGGCAGGGTAGCCAGGTGTCCGCGGCAGCCCCCCTCAGTGGCCATTGAGAGGCGCAGGGGGCAGGAGTCCTGCCCCCTGCGCCTCTCAACAGCAGGGTAGCCCCCCTCAGCGGCCGCGGACCATCAAAAGTGGGGGAGCTGGGTGCCTGTCTGCTCCGGCACCAGGCCTTTCAGAAGCCTCCGCTGCGCCGGAGGCTTCTGAAAGGCCTGGTGCATTAGCGGACAGGCACCCAGCTCCACCGCGAAAAGCGAAAGCGTGTAGGGGACCCTACACGTGCATGATTCAATCATGCACTGGGCCTCTAGTATTGTAATAACTACGTATGGTGTCAGATGGGTCCTAGACTTATCAAGGGGCATCACTTCATAAATTATATAAATTTCTAACCACTATGCTGTACACCTGAAACTAATCTATATATATAAAAGCCTAAGTGACCGGCTGACCATTGGACCATTGGACCGTTCAACTGGTACCTATGATGCGCACTGACCACCAGGGGGCAGACGCTCAATGCAAAGACATGGAAACATGGAACAGACTGATGAATCTCAGAGGGAAGGGGGGAGGGGGGAGGGTGGGAAGAGATTAACCAAAGATTTTATATGCATACTAGAGGCCTGGTGCACGGATTCATGCACTGGTGGAGTCCCTCAGCCTGGCCTGCGGGGATCAGGCCGAAACCAGCAGACTGACATCCCCCAAGGGGTCCCTGATTGCGAGAGGGCACAGGCCAGGCCAAGGGACCCCACCAGTGCACAAATTCATTGAATGTCAACTTTAATTGAACATTTTAAAAATAAATAAATATTTTAAAAATGTATAAAGCATCTCTGTTTTAAGCCCAAAGGTGGGACTTAGGGTAAACTGGAGACAGAATGCTCTGCACAAAAACATTCAAATTCAACTCTTTCTCCCAAACTTTGGTGTCATATAAACAAAATCAGCCCGAGTTTAGCTAATTTGTGACCCTGCTCAGCATAGGCTAAGCCATGGATCCTAAACAAACTATTCACTCAATTCTGAAAAATTTTACTCAACCATCTGGAGACCAAGCCTCAATAATATTGAAGAATCAAGCTCTTCTCTGGGACCTAACTCTGCTACAGCTCCATCTCACACAGACTGCTCATTTCCCTACTGTGAGGTAACAGTTCCCAGCACAGAGCTCCTGGAACCCTTGTGAATTCCTAAGTGAGAAGAGCACCAGGAGCATCTTTTGTTCTGTTGAGGCTACTCTAGGTGGGCTCCTGTACGGCTATCAAAGCTGGGCTAGTCACCAGAAAAACTAAGGCATGATTAGAAGCTTAGAATTTTCATTCCCATTTGTCATCCTCCAGAGAGGGGAGAGGGGCTAAAAATGAAGTTAATAGCTGTTTGTGCCTACATAAGGAAGCCTCCATAAAATCCCATTAGTATGGGGTTCAGAGAACTTCCAAGTTAGGGAACACATCCACACTGGGAGGGTGATGCACCCCCAACTCCATGGGCACAGAAGCACCTGTGCTGGGGACCCTCCCATACTGAGCCTTATGTTTCTCTTCATCTGACTGTTTGTCTGTATCCTTTATCATATCCTTAAGTAAACTGGTAAATGTAAGTAGGTGTTTCCCTGATTTCTGTGAGCCCCTTTAGCAAATTAATTGAACCAGAGGAGGGGTCATGGGAACCTACAGCCTTACCAAATGCGTATCACTAGGAAAATTATAAATATATGAATAAGTATTAATTGATTTAATGGCATAATAGCTAAGACTCTGGTTGCAAGACATAGAGACCTCCTTGAAGAAGATGTATAGCAGCCTGATGGTGTGAGTCCTGCTCCTCACAGCAGAATAACACAGGGATCACTGCAGGGTTAGAAAAGTTATTCAAGTCTCTGAGCTGAAATGAAGAGGGACCAGTTGCTAACTGGAGACACCTGTATTCCCAGGGGCTAGAGAGATGAGACTGCTTCACCAAGTTCTATGATAAAAATGTCTAGACTTCTTTTAGTGGGGGAGAAAGGCAATCTGTTCTCTGGATTGGCCTCCTCTCCAAAGCTGAAGGAGAAGAACTCAACGGAACCACTGCAAGTTGGTGGGTGTCTGGGCGAAAGAAGCCTTATATCTTAGTCCCTGGTTGCATGACTGGCAAGCACTGGTCTTGTCAATGTACCTCAAGTTACCAGCGAGGGAATAAGCATTGAGGCCAAATGTGTGATGGTCTGATCAGAATAGAGGGGCCAATGAACACACCCTCCCATTCCCAGTTCCTCAGAGGTAAAGAGCATGAGCCTGTTTACTTCCTCTTAGAAGCCAGAGTTGGGGCCACGGAATGTGTACCCATTTGGAGGCTGCAGGCTCGTCAAGGACCACAGAGGCATGAAGTAAGAGGAATGTGATGGGAGGCTTCAGGCTTGGAGTCACCAGATCCCGCAAAGGCCTCCCCTTGGTATTGTTTGGGCTGCACCCATGTCTTTCAGACACAATGAGCTCCATTAGAAGTACAGACTACAACTTCACCCAGAAGACATCCTTCCCCTCACCCTCCTCCCACCACCCATGCTAGAGGGGTACACTGTGGAAGAAGGGAGGTGTTTATGAGAGAAAAGTGTGTCCTCTTCATCACTCACATACACAAAACAAAATAACAACAAAAATCACACAGAAGTCACTGGGCCATGAGCTTACTGTGCTGACAGGAGTCGGGGAGCTTTGGATCAAACTTGAAGTTTTAAAATGAATCAGGACATGTGGAGAAAGAATTCAATTAGCAGTTTGGATTAGATGTTTCCTCTTGGGCCAATCAGCCCTGGCTGGGGGTGAATCATCTAATATCATAATGGCTACCAGGTAACCACCCTGTGAGTGAGGGAGTCAGATTTAAAGGACACGCAGAGATACAGCAAATGTGTCAGAACCCCAAAGGTTGTCCTCCGTGGGTTGCTTTTCTCCCTGCCTAGAAATTGGGAAACATAAAAGTATCGAGCTTCCGAGCAGACAGGGGATGCTGCAGGTAGTGAGGAAAGAATGAAGAAGCAGCAGAGAACAAGAAGCCAAAAATCACACTCTACCTATTTTATTTATTTTTTATTTTTTTAATATATTTTATTGATTTTTTACAGAGAGAAAGGGAGAGGGATAGAGAGCTAGAAACATCGATGAGAGAGGGATAGAGAGCTAGAAACATCGATGAGAGAGAAACATCGACCAGCTGCCTCCTGCACAACCCCCTACCGGGGATGTGCCCGCAACCAAGGTACAAGCCCTTGACCGGAATCGAACCTGGGACCCTTCAGTCCGCAGACCGACGCTCTATCCACTGAGCCAAACCGGTTTTGGCTGCTCTACCTATTTTAATACAGCCAGCCCTATAGCCAACAATTCCTTCTTGGTTAAAGTTCTGTTCCTGTGACTGTCACATTTTTCACTGCAGGTTTCATGGTTCATTATTTACTTTATTTATATGGCCCCACAGAAATCGTCTTTGACTAATATATTACAAGGACAACATATTATTGTATTACAAACTAGAAGAGGAAAAAACCATAGGGACAATAAAATACCTGCAGAAACAGTGGGAAGGTTAGAAACACTAAATATGACTGCTATAACAGATAAAAAGAAATGAGGGGAAAGTACAAATATCTTAAGGAGATAGGACAAGAAACCAGAATTTTATCTGTCATATCTTATGTCTGGAAAATGAGCGTGATACATAGCACCATCATAAAACATGTGTATTATTATAGAAAAGTGTCTCTAGGTGACTGCCTGGAGGTATTCACCTGACGGAAACATATGACTGTCAAGATGAATCATAGCTGTGTACATTAACCAGTGGGTGCATTGTAGGCAGAAATATGTGTTAGCGAGGAAGACTGTAGCCTTGGGTTTGTAGGCAAGAGTAGGCATGCAAAGAATGAAAAGCAGAGCTAGGAAAGAGAACAAAACAAATTCCTAATTATTCTCTTCAACTGCTTATACCAGTCAGCAGCTGGGCTGAAGTTTTCAAATAGGACAGGAGATGGGAAATACCAACATCACCCAAAGTACTAACCAAAAATTTTTTTGCATATGAAAGGAAGTATATTAGAAATAATGACATTATTTAATTTTTTTAAGGAAACTTTACATTTTATTTCCTCAAGCACACTCAGGACTGGATTAATGGGACCAGGCAGAGTAATTAAGAAGCCTGTCTCCAGTTTCTAGGCTTTATTTACGTTTCCAAGCTTTAATAACCCAATACACTATTTAATGATTAAGAGCAAGGAGTAGGGTCCAAGTCAATGTAAAGAGTGTGTTAAAAGCTAAAGTACTACATGTACACAGAATGTGGGACTCTTACTCCCAACACTCCCACCAACACACTGTCAGCACTGTCTCTGGAGGGACACTCAGAGCAGTGAAAGCAGAGGCAAGCAGAGGGAGCAAACAGACAGGGATCCTAGGGACAGCCCTAAAGGCCTGGAACTTGGACAATTCACCTCAAAAAAGGGGCGAGTTGCCCCTTTAATACCACCATACCAGTCCCCAAATTGGCACCAAAAAAATGTGCTGACAATACAATTATGCGCCACTTAATGACTCAGCTATATTCTGAGAAATGCGTCATTAGGTGATTTCATCTTTGTGCGAACATCATAGAGGGCACTTACACAAACCTAGACGGCATAGCCTACTTCACTCCCAGCTATCTGATATAACCTACTGCTCCTGGGCTACAAGCTTGTACAGCGTGTTACTGTACAAAACAATATAAGATTAAATCAAGCACGAGAGAAAATGATGCAATCAGGAGACAGGAAACAGATGTCCGAGGCTGTCGCCAGCATAACACCACACATTTTTTACAGCAAGTTTTTTTAAAAGGAGAAAATGTACACTCTAAAATAATGATACACAGTATAGTATGGTAAATACATCAACCAGTAACATAGCAGTTTATTATCATTAAGTAGTATGTTCTGTACATAATTGTATGTGCTGTATTTTTACAGGACTGGCAGCACAGTAGGTTTGTTTACACCAGCATCACCACAAACACATGAGTAATATTTGTAGCTATGACATCACTAGGGGATAGGGATTTTTCAGATCCATTATAATCTCATGGGACCACCAACATATATGCAGCCCATCATTGACTGAAAGAAATGTCATTATTGGTACATGACTATAATATATCCTCCAGGGGCCTGTAAACTCTCATCTCAGCAAGCACTATGCATTGGTTTCCCATTTCCACCTGGGAATTCTCAAGACTGTGAAATGTTTTCCCACTAGATTCATGTATTTCTAGGACATTCTTTGATGGGAAATGTTTGAATACATAGAAACCTTCTTGAAAGTGAGATATATGACTTCATTGAATAGTATAAGGCAGAAAAAACCATTTTAAAGGTATTTAATATTTAGAATGGACTAAATATTGTAAATAAAACCATGTTTTTGTTTACAGATGGAATGGTGTATGAAAATATTTGTTATCTGGTGACTCAGTAGCATTTATTGAGAGTCTACCTCTATGTGCAAACACCACACTAGGTGTTGGGGTGGAATGAGGAATAAAAATAGTGATAATAATAACTACCATTTCCTGTTTGTTATGTAACTATCTCTTTGAGCCTCACAATAACACTAGGAGCTACGTATTATTAGTTACATTTTCCAGGAGAGGACATTGAGGCTTACCTAAACCCACCTCAACTAAAAGGATGGAGCAAGAGTTAAGCCAGAGGTGGCCCCAGCATCTGCCGCTCTTACTCACCATGTGCACGCCTTCCTGCAGTAAGCTAATTAGCTTAGAATTAATTTCAAAATCTCTAGCAGTCAGTATCTTCTTGGCACATAGTAGACGCTTAATAAATATTTGCTAAATGAGCTGAAACTGAATCACCAAATTAGTATTTTAATTTCTGCTTGTTTTTAGAAAAGAGTGTGTTATGTTGGGTGGATGTGATTGTAAATAATCATAATTTTACCAATTGCTTTGACTATTGTATTGGTCACCCTTGATACTATTACTATAGTTGTTAAGTATGAAGCTTCTAAATAAGTAGATCTCAAGAATAAATTGCAGACTTTAGAAGCGTATATGGTGTAATTCCAGAAACTAACACTCCTTTTCCTCTACAGATTATTCATATTTTGGTATTGACTGAAGTTGCTGGTGCTTTAGAAGCTAATTTAAATTGAGCCTTCTTTTTAAAAAGAAATACACTTATTCCTGTAAGAGAGAAGAACTAAGAGAGGTGTGTGGTACGGGGAAACATGGGTCCCATCCAGGTCTGCTATGGGTTAGTGGTATGACCACTGAAAAGCACACCTCTGGCTCGGTCTCCCTCCTGGGAGCATGCCCGCGCCTTTCCCTTCCCCCACAGGCGTGCATCTCCTAAGCTCTAAGGGTCCCCAGGAGACTTGCAACTAGGGGAGCAATGGGCAGCAGCAGCTCATCCAAGGTTAACTCCCTGAGCCTGTCCCCAATTCCTCCCCACTTTTCTCTGACTCCAGTGAGCTGACAGCAGCCCCACCTAGACTCTCTCCTGTTGCTTCTTCTACCCTAAGCCCTTCCTTGTCTCACTGTCCCCAGCTTTATATATATATATAAATATTTTTAAGAATAAAAAAAGAAAAGAAAAGTACACCTCTAAACCTGCTTCTGATAAATGGTCTTCCAACTGTGATGTAACTCCAAGACTTTCCTCTTTGGTACTCAGACAGAAGTTATTTAACAGCAATCAATTTGCTATCTTCAACTTGCATTTGAAAGGACTGTTTCCTGCAGTTGATCTGCCTAAAAATACACCTATGGTCCAGATGTTTGTGGATTCTCTTTCCTATCTTTCCTTTTCTCCACAACCATAAAAAAATTTTAAATGCATACCTTTCATTTTATCCCAAATATTTCTACACTGCATAGTAAAACCTGAAATGTAAAAACCTCTGAGGCACCAAACACAGGGAGACTCCTAAATGCCAATGTTGAGAAAGTGAATGAGTTCAATGATTGATTAATCTTTTTGCAAGTCAGGTAGTTCCTAATTCTTTTCTATCAATACAATTGAAGCAGGACATGTTAGCTGACAGTGCATTAATAATGATTCCTGATGATATATTACTATATAATTTCTGATGTAAAACTTGGAAGGAGTTCATAGAATTGAGCGATAGTGCTATAACAGAATATTCTTCTTTTCCATCTGCTTACTCATGTGAATAAGGTTTCTCAGAACATATCTATAAAACAAGGGGCATGGAATGATGATAAACTTTCATTCTAGCAATAAATGATATTCAAACATGGATACATAAACTAATTGAAAAAATTAGTTCTACTCATCTAATTAAGAAAAGTATTTCTAATAAAATTTTACTATTCATAATTACATATCAAAATTTGTCATATATTTATATAGTCTCTGTTAATAATAATTATAACTCAATGCAAAAGAAACCTTTACTACTTTGAGACTATCACAAAAAACTTTGAAATTTTAAATTTGAATATATACACATATTTTTGTTGTGGAAAAGTTTGACAGGTCTATCCATAGAAGACTTTCAGGCATATACAAATATGACATTGAGAGGGAAAGAAGGAATGGAATGAGAATACAGATTTAAGGGAGAAAAATTAATACTATATTATTTTCTACTGTTACAGAAGAGCTCATTAATCTATTTTTTAAAAGGGATAAAAGTAGGCAGAAATCAAATTAACTTGGCATTTTGCTTCCAATTAATACATTTAGCTTTTTAAAGTGTCAATTTACATTAAATTAGAAATTACATCCTTTGCAAATATTTAAACTTATGGTTTAAAAAATTAATAACTTGAAGATGTGTAAAGGTATCAATTGTTTTGTTCTTTATTATTATTATCTTGGAAGCTAATACAGCAAGAAAATTTGAAAGCTGCTATATCAAAGATCTGAGGTCCATGCAAACTCTCCAGAATCTGTGGCTTTGCTGTTTCAAAAATTCTAGTCAAAGAAATGAACACATTGTGATATCAGGTAAAAATAGCCATTTCAGAAAATTATCCTATTAGCACAATTAGTGCTCAGAACACTTTAAATGCAATCAAGTTTAATTAAAATGGCTCTTAGGAAAAATCAACATTCATAAATTCCAAGAACAAATTCTAGAGATTGATACTAAATTCAATTTAACATTTATTTAGTCATTTGTTCAACAAATTATTGAGCCCCTTTCCCAGCCAAGCCTGGGAGAGCCTCTGGGGGCACAGCCTGTGTGCCCTGCTGGCTTACACCGCGGGCACTGAAGGTAGAGGGGCGCTGAGTCTGAAGGTAAAGAAGCTTACGTTTCAGAGCTCTTCATCTGCAGGCCCCTTCTGAGTCCTTTCTGAGTTGCTGACATTGGAGCAGAGACCTGAGTGAGGACAGCATTCCAGGAAGAAATAATAGGTGGCAAGGCTTTGAAGGGAAATGATGTTGGCTTGAGAAGGCCAAGGTTGGAGCAGAAAGATGGCAGTAGCCAGCTCATTCAGGGCCTTAGAGGCTGGGGAAGAACCTTGATCTCAATCTAAGTACAAACAAATAAGCATTGAATTCATATTTAGTTTCTCTTTTAATCATATATTTTTATTTTATTAAATTGGGGTGACAATTGTTAATCAAATTATATGTTTCAGGTGTACAATTCTATAATACATCATCTGTATATTGCATTGTGTATTCACCACCCAAAGTCAAATCTTCCATCACCATATATTTGAGCCCCTTTTACCCTTTTCTACTCTCCCCAACCCCCTTTCCCTCAGGTAACCACCATTCTGTTGCTGTCTATGAGTTTTTGTTTGCTTGGCTTTTTTGTTCATTTGTTGCTTTCAGTTTTATATCCCACATATGAGTAAAATCATATGGGTTTTTCACTTTTTCTATCTGACTTACTTTGCTCAGCATGATATTCTAAAGATCTATTCATGTTGTCACAAATGACAATATTTCATCTTTTTGTATGACTGAGTAGTATTCCAGTGTATATATGTACCATGTGTTCTTTATCCAATCATCTATTGAAAGTCACTTTAGTTGTTTCCATGTCTTGGCCTCCATGAATAATGCTGTGAGGAGCATAGGGGTACATATATCTTTACAAATAAATGTTTTCAAATTGTTCAGGCAAAGACCCAGAAGCAGGATTAATGGGTCATATAGGACCTCTATTCTTAATATTTTTAGGAACCTCCATACTATTTTCCATTGTAGCTGTACCAATTTACATTCCCACCAGCTGTGTATGAGGGTTCCTTTTTCTCCAACACTTGTTATTACTTGTCTTTTTTATAACAGCCATTCTAACAGGTGTGAGGTGGTATCCCACTGTGGTTTTGACTTGCACTTCCCTAATAGCTAGTGAAGTTGAGCATCTTTTCATACAACTGTTGGCCACTTGTATGTATTCTTGAGAGAAGTGCCTGTTTAAGTTCTCTGCCTATTTTTTAAATTGGATTGTTTGGGGTTTTTTGTTGTTGAGTTGTATGAGTTCTTTATTAATTTTGGATATTAACCTCTTATCAGAAGTGTTGTTTACAAATATCTTTTCCCATTCAGTTGGTTGCCTTTTTTTTTTTTTTTTTTTGGTTGTTTCTTTTACTGTGCAGAGATTTTTAGTTTGATATAGTCCTATTCATTTATTTTTGCTTTTACTTCCCATGCTCTTAAGGTCAAATAAAATCTTCTCTAACACTAAGGTCCATAGGTTAGTACCTATGTGTTTTTTTCTATGTATTTTATTGGTTCAGGGTTTATATTTAGGTCTTTGACATCTGATTGATATTTAAAAATAGCAGCATCAATGTAAAAATATATAGAATATTTAAAATAGGCTAAAGTCGTAACACATATATATTGAAACACCTTCCCCACTCATAAAAGACAGAAATCATTGCTTTCTGTGTAAAAAGTTACTGCCGCTTAGTGGTAAGAGAAGAGATATTCAGAATTACATGATTTTTAGGCTAAAGTAAAACAAAAATCCATCAGTGATGATAAACCTTTTTTTACTAAACAAAATACCCAAAAAACCAATATACCCAATTTTTATGAAGTAGAAATTCTAAGGCCACACAGTTAACAATATAATTTTCAAATAAATCTGAGACTAGTAAACCCACAAGCTAATTACTAATGAAGAACACACTTAGGGATAGCTCTTTACAATGGTTTCAGTGCCATTGTTTTTCCTCCCTCCCTTCCTTCCTCCCTTCCTCCTTCCCTCCCTCCCTCCCTCCCTCCCACCCTCCCTCCCTCCCTCCCTTCCTCCCTCCCTTACTGGCTACCTTCTCTATTTTCTCCCTCCCTCCCACCTTCATTCCTACAATCCTTCTAGTCTTTTTTCCACAAGTGGTTAGGAGTGCCTGCTTTGTGCTAGGTAACCAAGACAGGCATCAGCTTAGTAAGGAAAACAGACATCACGCAAATAATTTATTAATTGCAATTGTAGTGTTAGCTACTGAGAGAGATGTTTGGAGTGCCATGGGAGCATCTATGAGGGGACTACACTAGTCTGGGAGGTAGCAAAGGTTACTTTGCTGAAATAGGTTACTTTGCTCAAAGTTGATGTCTCAAAGACCACTAGGAAAATTAGACAGGCGAGGATGGAGGGGATGAGTGCTCCAGGCAGAGGAACAGCATCTGCAAAAGCCAGGAGAGGGGAAAGAGAACTGAAGCAGACCAAACAATGAGGGAGAGGGCTGAGATGAGGCAGGGGAGGTAGAGCAGAGTCCTACCATGAAGCACCTTGTGGACTATGAGAAGAATTTTGTACTTAATCCTAAGAGCAATGGGAAAACGGTAAAGGGTCAAACATGTAGGTTAAATAGAACATTTGTGTTGTGACAGATCATAGCTCCCTGTTACCCATCCACCCCGTTCCGAGAACTAGAAGCAAACAATATTACTAGAGTTTTCTGAATCCATTCTGCGATAGCTATGATATACATGCAAATGTGTCTATTTATCTTATCATTACTTAAATTATATGTGGTAGCATATTACATACTGTCTTGAATTTCTTTTTTTTAACTTAGCGATATACCATATCTTAGCAATCACCTCATATCAATATATGCAAAGCTGCTTCATTATTCTTTTCCTCTAGATTAGGTTGTCTATTGAATGCATGTACCATTATTTATTTAACTAGTCACCTCTTGGTGGATATTTAGGTCATTTCCAGGCTTTTACTACTATAAACAATGCCACAGTGAATTTCTTACATATATCATCTGTGAGAGAATATCTGTCAGACAAATTCCTAGAAGTGGAATTCCTGGGTCAAAGGGCATATTCGTTTGAAATTTTGATAGATATTGCCAAAATGCCTTTCTAGAAGCAATATTAGTGTACAAACTAACAAAGTATTGATACTATGTTACAACATATGCAGGAATATGATTGATGAAAAGGTAGTAGTTTTAATTTGTATTTCTTTTACTAGAAGTGGGCTTGGGCATCTTTTGATCTGATTAAGAGCTAGTGCTTATTATGAACTAAAAATTATATAATTAGGGTGAGAGTCAAACAAAGGCCTAGAGCTTAAAATGTTTCATTCATTCAAGAAATAGTTATTGAAAAACAATTCTACACTAGGCGCTCTCATAACACGGGCACTGAGGAACGTAAGAGGGGTAAGACTTGGTCCTGGCTCAGATGAGCTCAGGTCTAATGAGGGTAGAAACATGCAATTAAATGCAATATTGTATTTTAAAAAGAGAGAGAGAAATGAACATAGAAGTATGGCAGCACAGAGAAGAGAGCAACTAATGCTTAAATGCCAGCCACTCGCATATAATATTTTCTTAGAATACTTAATTTTTAAAAGGCTGGGGGAAGCAGGTAATTCATTCTTTTTAATTTTTTAAGGTCTACTTGAGTTTCTTTTAAAACTTGGCTCTGTGCAGTAGCAAAAATATTCATAATTGTTTTAATAGAACTGGGATTTTTAAAAAGTGTTTAAACTAAATTATGCCTGAAATTATGATTAATACCACCTTCATGGAAGGGCAATGTGGGTGACACAAAGGGAGAAAGCTCCTCAGCACACTATGAATTCATTTTAAATTCTGAGACCACAATCAATTTTACATAGAGGCTCCCAGTTCAACCCAATGTCCTCACCCAGAGCCCCCAGGATCAATAAAGATGTGTTTTAATTGACTGCTTTTGTCTTTAAGAAATTCTTGGATGAAAACCAACATTCTGTCATTAGTTTTATCCTTATAAAAAGCACTTTGGTGCTTAAATACTTTAAAATGTTTTTAAAGTTTCTAATTCTGTTTTAAATGTATTAAAAGTTTTTTAAAAAATCTGTTTCTCCCTTCTGGTTTTTTGCTTAATATAAATTATGTACTTAGTGCTACTCCAATGTAAAATATGGCTGGAGAAAAAAATAGCCTCTCAGTGTACAAAGGACCTGAGAATAGCAAAGGATAAAGATGTTGGTAGAAAGAGTGGATCATACATTTTCACTTTGCCCTTTTCTTCTCTAAGTGACAGCAGCAGGAGCTAAAGAGTTAAAGGAGTGATTTTTTTCCAACCTTTTTCATCTCATGGCACACATGAACTAATTACTAAAATTCTGCGACACCAAAAAAATACATTTTTTGCCAATCTAAAAAAAAAAAAAAGTAGGTGTAATTTTGATTCATTCACACAGGACAGCTATTGTGTTGGCTGTTGTCATTTTTATTTTGACAATCTAAAGGAAAAGAGGTCAGTGACCCTGATTAAATAGTCAAGTATTTAATGTTTTTTGTTTGTTTGTTTTTACTCCTCACCCAAGGATATTTTTCCATTGATTTTTAGAGAGAGTGGAAGAGAGAGGGAAAGACAGAGAGAAAGATCTTTTTGAGAGAAATACATCGACTGGTTGCCTCCTGCACGTGCCCCAACCAGGGCCGAGCCAGGGAGAAGCCTGCAACAAAGGTATGTACCCTTGACCGGAATCAAACCCGGGACCTTTCTGTCCGCAGGCTGATGCTTTATTCACTGAGCCAAACCACCTAGGGCTGGTATTGCATGTTTTAAAAATTCTTGTGGCATACCAGTTGAAAATCGCTGAGTTAAAGGCACAAAAGCAAGAGAGCACCTGTCAGGACCCAATACTCCAGTGCTCAGATAACAAACAGTCCTTCACGGTGTTGGATTAGGGACTTGGGTTCATGTTGTACATGACTCTGCCCACCTTGGACCAGCACCTAAGTCTAGCTGTAGGGTGAGGGCCTCCCTAAGTGTGTACTTCTCTTACCTATGGTCTCTATAGATTTATCCCTAGAAAATTTAAAAGGAAGTCTTCATCCTAGGATTCACCAAACCTTTAAAAAGGCAAGCATGTGCTCCTAATGATGTTTTCTTCGAAGTGTATCTTAACCTTACTTCCATAAAGACACCTTCTTCCCAAATCATCCTGAAAATTCTAGAAATTTTAAGGTTTCTTGTAGACAAGTATTGAGTAAAACTGACATTCGCATCAGAATGTATCTTGTCAATGGAAGAAACCCTTTCCACATAATATAGGAATGATGGGTTTTATTTGTATTATACTTATACTTTCCTAGAAGTTTTCATTTCATTACCTCAATCTTCCCCACAAATGGTGTGAGGTTGGTACCATCCTCCCCATTTTACAGGTATATAACCATTTCTCTTTCCCAGTGATTCATAGTTTATGGAAACAAATAGGAATGTGAAGTTGGAAAATCTCCTGTACCTGCCACTTCATTCGTTTGTTCAACAAGTATTTACTAAACGCAACTGTGTGTTAGGCACTATTCTAGATACTGAAGTTATCGAAGTGAAAACTCATGTGTCTTACCTCTCCTTAAGAGGTTAAAAAAGGAGACAAATATTAAATAAATGCAATAAAATGTAGTCTTGCTGATGGAACCCAAAAGGAGGAAAAGTGAGTTCCATATGTGGAATCAGGAGGAGAAAGTTTCCTGCGGGAAAAAATTCCACCTGTTTTGAAAGATGAATAGTGATGATAGAATGGGAGAGGACATTGCAGGAAGAGAAAGCATAAAAGCCAAATAATAAAAATAAATAATAAAATAATAAAAATAAAATATACAAAGCACCTCTGATATACAATACCTTGTAAAGGTAAAATAAGTATTCATTTATTAATCGACACATACTTATGTCATCCTTAATATATGCCAGTGCCCATACTAGGTGCTGAGAATGGAAAAGTGAACAAGGCAAATTTTTCCACCCTCAAACTTCAAAGAAGTAAGATATAAAGGATATAATTTCACAGAGTGATACATGTGATGAAGAACACAAACCAGAATAAGGAGGTGAGTGGTGGTGGTATCTCTGAAGAGGTGGCATGAAAACAGAGACCTGTGTGAAGACAACACGTTCAGAGAGCTGAGAAAAGGGCATTCCCAGCAGGAGTGTCAAGTGCAAAGGCCCTGAGGCAGAAATTGATTTGGTGAAATTAATTTTAACTTTTTAATTTGAAAAAAATTCGTCTCTCTAGCTTTGCGAAGGATGCACTAGAGGGAGCAGGAGTTAAGGCTGATTATTTTTAATCAGTCAGGATCTGGTCTGAAAAAGGAACCTATGCTAGGTAGTTCAATTGAAGGAATTTAACCTGGGGAATGGGTTACAAACATGTCAGAAAAGCTAAAAGAGAAAACAGAGGAAGGTGAGGCAACCCAGAGATTAGGAATGGCAGAAAGCCACTATTATCGCTAGGGCTGAAACAACACAGAAGAGGTGGTGTTATGATGCCAAAGAGCCAAAGTCTCCAAGTAGAAGTTGGAACCTTGGACCACAGTAGGAGCTAGAAATACACAGGCGACTCAGCCACGCTGCTAATGCCACAGGAACGGGGAGAGAGGGAGAAATCACTTGGGTTCTCCTCTGCCAACTCCCATTTGGCTGTGCTTAACCAGAAGCCAGAAAGAAACAAGGGAGCTGGGAACTGTAGTTTGCGGGGACGGAGGTGGGGTGGTCAGTTCCCTGAGATACAAAGCAAGGAAGGGCAGGGAAGGGGTCGGAGAGCAAATCTAAAATCTAAGTACTAAGTAACTGGCACACAACCAACCAGTTAATCATCCCAGAATTCCAGAAACAATCATTCAGTTATTACGGCCAGTTAATTCATCCTCCGAAAGTCTCTTTTCTATCCCAAAGCCACTTCCTCAGTTCAAGCTTCACTTGGGCAGCAGAAATGGTTTTATAACTTGTCTCCTTGCCTCCACTCTCTCCCACTCTAAAATGCCCTCTGCGTGGTGTAGACCTCCAGAATTCATTTTTAAATAGAGTTGATTGTGTCCCAGTCTTTGCCTACAGCTACTAGTAAAATCCAGTTCCCAGTGGTTAGCCTCAGGACCTTTCACATCTGGCTCCAGCATAGCTTTCCCCCACATCTTCCTTTAAACACACTGTGTTTTAGCCACAAAAGAACTCAAGGTTTCCCAAACCTGACATGTTCTTTCATGCTCACAGCTTTTGCTCACACTAGTTGGAATTCTCTTTTTGAAATCCTTTCTTCCTCCTGAAATCCTTTAAATCCTTGTTCAGCAGCCCCCGGTAAAATGTATTATTCCCTATACTATATTCCAACAGCAAGTTGTTCATACTGCAAATAGAGTTTACTTACCACACTTATACTGGTAATGTAGAGTACTCTTTACATTATATTCATATATACATTTCAGAGAGGAAGGGAGAAGGGGCGAGAGATAGAAACATCAGTGATGAGAAAGAACCATTGATCTGCTGCTTCCTGCATGCCCCCACTAGTGATTCAGCCCAAAACTCAGGCATGTGCCCTAACTGGTGATCGAACCATGACCTCCTGGTTCATAGGTCGCGGGTCAACCACTAAGCCATACAGGCTGGGCAACATTATATTCTAATTTGTTTTAGAGTACAAGTGATCTCCTAGACAGGGGTCTACCACCTGTGTTTGTGAAAAAGTTTTAATGGCACACAGCCATGTTCATTTGTTTACTTACTGTCTATGGCTGACTTTGCACTTCAAAGGCAGAGTTAAGTAGTGGGACAGAGATTGTATAGTCCCCAAAACCCCAGACATTTGCTCTCTGGTCCTTTAAAGAAAAAAAGTGTGCCAACTCCTATTCTTTATAGTTCCTTAAAAAAATTCCTAGAACTTAGTCTAATATCTGGTACATAGTAGCTGCTCTATAAATGTTAACTGAATTGTTTAGAAAGATACAAATATGCAAGTTCAAAAATAATAGAAAAACAAAAGACCCCGAATAGCCACAGAAATCTCGATAAAGAAGAACAAAGTGGGAGGAATCACACTGCCTGATATCAAACTATACTGTAAGGTCATAGTCATCAAAACAGTCTGGTACAGGCATAAAAACAACTTAAAGATCAATGAAACAGAATTGGGAGCCCAGAAATAAACCCGTGCCTTTATGGTCAATTAATATTTGACTAAGGAGTCAAGAATGTAAAATGGGGTAAAGATAGTCTATTCAAAAAATGGTGTTGGAGCCCTAGCTGGTTTGGCAGGCCTGGGTTGTGGGCTCGATCCCCAGTAGGGGGCATGCAGGAGGCAGCCAATCAATATCTCTCTCTCTCCCTTCCTCTCTAAAATCAATAAAAATATATTTTTTTAAAATGGTGTTGGAAAAACTGGACAGATACATCCAAAAAAATGAAACTAGATCACCTTTTTATACCATGGACAAAAATAAACTCCAAATGAATTAAAGACTTAAATGTTATGCTCAAACCCATAAAACTCCTAGAAGTAAAATCTCTGACATCTCTCAGAGCATATTTTTTCTGATATATCTCCACAGGCAAGCAAAGCAAAAGAAAAAAATAAACAAACGGGACTACATCAAACTAAAAAGTTTTTGCACAGCAAAGGAAACCATCAACCAAATGAAAAGACAACCCATGAATGAAATAACATATTCGACAAAGATATATCTGATAAGGAGCTAATATCCAAAACTTATAAAGAACTTATAAAACTCAACACACAAAAAAATCCAATTAAAAAATGAGCAAAAGACCTGAATAGACAGTTCTCCAAGGGGAACATACAGATGGCTAATAGACATATGAAAAAAAGTTCAACGTCACTAATCATCAGAGAAATGTAAATTAGAACCACAATGAGATATCACCTGATACCCATCAAAGTGGCTAACATCAATAAATCAACAAACAACACGTGTTGGCAAGGATGTGGGGAAAAAGGAATCTTTGTGCACTGTTGATGGGAATGCAACTTTGTACAGCCACTGTGGAAAGCAGTATGGAGTTTTCTCAAAAAATTAAAAATGGAACTGCCCTATGACCCAGCAATTCCACTTCTGGAAATATACTGGAAGAAACCCAAAACACTAATTTGAAAGAATATATGCACCCCTATGTTCACTGCAGTGTTATTTACAATAGCCAAGATTTGGAAGCAGCCCAAGTGCCCATCAGTACATGAGTGGATATAAAAGTTGTGGTACATTTACACAATAGAATACTATTTGACCATAAAAAAAGAAGGAAATTTTACCTTGTGTGACTGTATGGATGGATCTGGAGAATATTATGCTAAGTGAAATAAGCCAGTCAGAGAACATGATTTCACTTATATGTGGAATCTAATGAATAAAATAAACTATCAAACAAAATAGAAACACACTCATAGATACACAAAAGAAGAATAGACAGACAGCTGTCAGAGGGGAAGGGGGTTGGAGGTTGGGTGGAAAAGGTGAAGGCTTTAGAAAAAGACTCCCAAACACAGACAACAGTATGGTAATTACCAGAAGGAAAAGGGGGTGGTGGGAGGTAGAAGCGGGTATGGGGGATAACTGGTAATGGAAGACTTGCCTTGGGTTGGTGAATACATAATACAATATACAGATGATGTATTATAGAACTGTACTCCTGAAACCTATATAATTTTATTAACCAAAATTCAACTTTAAAAATCTCATGCAAAAAAAAAAAAAAAAGAATAGAAAAATCCAGAAATAAAAGAAAGTCATATTTAAGAATGACACAAAAGCCAGGGGGAAAGGGAATATGTCTTTATGTATGTAAAGAATTTACATTTTTTCCCAGCTTTATTGACATACAATTAACACATAACATTGTGTAAGTTTAAGGTGTACAATGTAATGATTTGATATACAGACTGGATAGGACAAAAGTAGGTTTACAGTTGTGAGTACACAAAACAGTTTATTCTTATATTACTAATTAATTACTAGAGGCTCAGTGCACGAAATTCGTGCACGGGTAGGATCCCTAGGCCTGGCTGGCAATCAGGGCCAATCGGGCCTTCCTTCCAGCTGCCAGCTGGGGCCTCCCTTCCCTGGCTGCTGGCTGCCAGCTGTGGCCTTCCTTTGTTCTGTGCCACCCCCTGGTGGTCAGCGCATGTCAGAGTGAGCTATAGGTCTCCTGGTCAAACTCTGTGGGGACAATTTGCATATTAGGCTTATATATAGAGAGAGATTGTATTATTTTCCATATGAGCAACTGTAAACCTCCTTTTGCCCCATCCTGTATATATTTCAAAATGTTTACCACAATAAGGTTAGTTAAAATATTCCTCACCTCACATAATTACTTTTTGTTGTTGTTTATGTAATGGTGAGAACATTTAAGATCTACTCTCTTAGCAACTTTCAAGAGAAATGTTCATGGTTGCTTTTGAAACAAACAAACAAAAAAACACCACAAACAAATGATTTTCTAACTGCAGGTGAAGAAGTTTGGGTTAGCCTAAGGAAGAATGTATCAAAAAAATAAAAAAACTTATGAACCCTTCTGCTTCCGTAGAATAGAATACCTGGAGTTTTAGATTAGGGCAAGCATCCTATGTTGGATGTGACTTAAATTGGGTCAGGCTTATGACTAAACTAAAAAGCACCTTGAGAGTCCCTCTAGCTCATGAACCTCTGATTGAATGAATCTGTTTCTGTGATACAGTCCTGGGAGTTCCCTGGTACATGTGCAAGGACAACTGAATCCTTCACTGCATGAACCTAAAAATAATTCAATTCAAAGTGTTGTGGTTGTTTTACACACTGAAGTTAATTTTGCCTACATGCAAAATTGATTGGTGAAAGATTTTACTGTGGTGTAACAAATAAAGCAAAGTGTTGACTTGTGTTCTGTGTGGTGTTATTGAGTGCAACATATGGATTTATTAAGACTTAAAAAAGAATTCTTAATTATTATTACAATCAAGAATTCAAAACATCCAACATAAAAAACACATAGAATTCTGGAGGAATTTACCTACAGCCAAATCCTTCACAGTGAAGTAGAACTCTATCCACTGAAAAAATTATTAAAATGTGATCAGTAAGCTGTGGGGAAGAAAGCTCTGTGCATAAATGGTTCTTCTTCATAGATAAATAGCTTCTGCAAAGATTTTTTTCTTGTTATTGCTGTTAATATATTGTTTAAATGTACTATAAGCAACAATTATCATTCATTGCTTGTGGGAATGCAAAATGGTACAGCCACTTTGGAAGGCAGTTCAGCAGTTTCTTATAAATCTAAGCATTCTCTTAACCATATGATTCAGCAATCATACTCCTTGGTATTTAGCCAAGTTAGTTGAAAATTACGTACATACAAAAACTTACATACAAATGCTTACAGCGGGTTTATTTATATCCCCAAAGTTGGAAACAAACAAGATATTCTTCAATAGGTAAAAAAATAAACCATGGGATATCCATACAATTGAATATTATTCAACCATAAAAATAAGCTCTCAAGCCACAAAAAAACACGGAGGAACCTTAAATGCATGCTGCCCAGTCAAAGAAGCCAGTCTGAAAAAAGAAAACCATGGAGACAATAAAGAAATCAGCGGTTATCAGAGGTTATGGTGGAAGGAGGAATAAATAGATAAACTCAGAGAATTTTTTAGGGCAGTGAAACTATTCTGTATGATACTGTAATGGTGCATATATGTCCTCATTTGTCAAAACCCACAGTCTGTACAACAGAAAGAGTGAACCCACTGTAGACTTTAGTTAATAATAATGTAGCAATATTGGTTCACCAATTAAAAACAAATGTACCATATTAATGCAAGATGTTAATAACAGGGGAAACTGAGAGGAGAGTGGATAAAGGAGATGTGGAGAATCTCTGTACTTTTTGTTCAATTTTTCTGTAAATGTAAAACTGTTCTAAAATTAAGTCTATTAATTTTTAATATAAAAATAAATAAATGTTAAGAATTAAATTATTCAAATAAAAAATATGTGCGGCTGATAAATAAAAAATCTTGAATGTTATTAGTAATACAAATACAAATGACAATGAAGTACTATTTCTCCTATTAACTTTCAAAGGAATTTTCAACTATTTTAAGTACAATGAGACCTGTACTTTTGTACACAATTGGTAGAAAGGAAAAACCATGACAGTCTTCCTGGAAAGCAATTTGGCAAGAATCTCAAACACATTTATTTCCCTTGCCTCAATAGTTCTAGGAATCTATATTTTAAAAGTCTGTATGTGAGAGAAAGATTTTATAATAATGTAAAACTTGGAACAACAAAGGAATGATTAAGTAAGTTTTTGCATGCTCATATGATGACATATTACATAACCAATAGAAGTTATGCTTAAAGAATATTTAATAATGGAAAATGTCACATAATTATTAGTCCCATAGGTTTCTTTTTTACGTATTTTTTTCTTTATTGATTAAGATATTACATATGTGTCCTTATTCTCCCAATGCTCCCCCACCCCCCACTCATGCCCTCACCCCCCTGTTGTCTGTGTCCATTGGTTAGGCTTATATGCATGTATACAAGTCCTTTGGTTGATCTCTCCCCTTTACCCCCACCCTCCCCTACCTTCCCTCTGAGGTTTGAGGGTCTGAACGATGCTTCTCTGTCTCTGGATCTGTTTTTGTTCATCAGTTTATGTTGTTCATTATATTCCACTAGAGGCCTGGTGCATGAAATTCGTGCACGGGGAGGGGGGAAGGGGTGTCCCTCAGCCCAGCCTGCACCTTCTCCAATCTGGGACCCCTCGAGGGATGTCCGACTGTCCATTTAGGCCCAATCTGGGATCAGGCCTAAATGGGCAGTCGGACATCCCTCTCACAATCCAGGACTGCTTGCTCCCAACTGCTCGCCTGCCTGCCTTCCTGATTGCCCCTAACCACTTCTGCCTGCCAGCCTGATCACCCCCTAACCACTCCCCTGCCAGCCTGTTTGCCCCTAACTGTCCTCCCCTGCAGGCCTGGTCACCCCTAACTGCCCTCCCCTCCAGGCCTGGTCCCCCCAACTGCTCTCCCCTGCAGGCCTGAGTCCTCCCCAACTGCCCTTCCCTGCAGGCCCAGTTGCCCCCAATTTCCCTCCTCTGCCAGCCTGGTCACCCCTAACTACCCTCCCCTGCAGGCTTGATCTCCCTTAACTGCCTTCCCTTGCAGGCCTGATCCTTCCCAACTGCCCTACCCTGCTGGCCATCTTGTGGTGGCCATCTTGTGTCCACGTGGGGGCAGCCATCTTTGACCACATGGGGGCAGCCATCTTGTGTGTTGGAGTGATGGTCAATTTGCATATTACTCTTTTATTAGATAGGATAAATGAGTGAGAGCATGTGATATTTATCTTTCTCTGACTGGCTTATTTGCAACAGCATGGATGGAACTGGAGAGCATTATGCTAAGTGAAATAATCCCATAGTTTTTATATGGGAATATCCTTATTGATATTTCAGTTATGTTGTTTAAAAATTAAAATAATGCCAATAAGTGAATTAAACCTCAATAATGTTCTGTAACATGCTTTTTTCACCTAGTAATATATTATGGAATTTCTTGTATAAAAGTATATATGTATATACATTTATGAAGTATGAAGTGCTTCACACAATAAAATACTACGAAATTGTTTAAAAAAGATGAAAGATAGATGTATAAATCTACATCTACCTTTCATCTTTTAAAAACAATACATCTTTTTAAAACAGTTTCTTAGTGTTTCATTGTGTGGAAGCACTTCATAGTTCATAAATCCATCAATATTTTTATTTACAGTATTTCATTGGATGACTGTAACAAAACACTATCATAGAAAATCCTGTTTTCAGGGACCTGTTGGTTGATTTTGTGTGTCAGTTTGTCCATCTGTATGCATACAAAGTTTTACAGAAGCCTATATACGAAAATATTAATAATAGTAGTGGGATTAGGGGTAATTTAAATTGTCTTTTTTTATAACCAGTTGTATTTCCCCAAATATTATATAAAATATTATATTACTTTTATATTAAAAGAAAAACTTTATGAGTTCTCTTTACCTGGTTGATTTAAAAGTTCCAGGCATTAAGCATCAGCTGTAGCATCAAGGTCATTAAGGAAGGTGCTCTGTTGGTGTAGCTCCAGCTGGCAGTCAGGCTCGGCTCTTCCTTGTGCTTTACCAAGCCTGGCATCCTCTCAGACTGTTCTTCCTCTCGGGTGTCCCTTCCCACACCAGTTCTGCTTCTCCAAACCTCCCCCCTCCTTCAAAGCCCAAATCAACTCCTACCTCCTCCAGGGAGCCTGTTAGGATTATTCTAACCTGAATAGCACTTATATAAACAATTAAATACTAATTGTTTTCTGGTTTCTTGTCTCTTCATTCCAACCAGACCATAAGCACCCTGAGGATAAACTCTTGATCCTACCTATTTGGACTCTTCACAGTGCCTCGTAATATAGTGGACACCTAATAAATACCTATTTGTTCTTAAATAAGATAATAAAGATGAAAACATCCAGCACAATGCCCACCACATATTAGATAATTAATAAATATTTGTTTTATCTGGAAGGATAATTTCTCAACTCAAAATTAACAAGACAGGGAAGGAATATTCAACCACTCCATGGCAGAGAGGGCAAGAGCAAGAACACTAAGAGTTACAGCTCTCCTACCTGTGATGGCTAATTACAGGTCACATCATGAAGGAAAATGAACACACAGTCCAGGGCACATACCCAGTACGGGGGTCAATGTTTCCCTTCCTCTCTAAAATCAATTTTAAAATTTTTTTAAAAAATTAAAAGAAAAGATGTTTGAGGTTAATTCAATCTTCACACAAAACATATCTTCAAACTACTTTACATTAAAAAGGACATCTTTGATCATTTTAATCAGGTTGTTTTATTTTGCCAACACAGTATTTGATTTACTGTGTACATCTCTGCATTTTACCTGTTCTTTCCATATGCACTATCTGCCTTCCAAGCAGATAGCTAAAACTTAATTTTTAAAAAAGATTTAAAAAATATTGTTCATGACTTTTGGGTTGACTTTTCAACAATTCCAGCAGATTCTACCTATTTGGCATAATGTTAAGGACATTTCTGCCCAATTCATATGTTTTTCCAACTGCTAAAAGACCATGAGCAGGAATCAAGGCTATTTATTCTGGACCTAGACAAGGCTTAAAAGGCACATCCCAGAGGAAAGCAAGGCATTTATTCAGATTCATTCTAAAATATTATCTCCCCCGGTGCTCTCATCTCTATTCAATTTCTTCATTACTACCCATACAGAAATGACTCACAAATTTATATCTCCAGTCCAAGTCTCTGTCTTCTCAGACTTCAAACTTAACTATACAACTGGCAACTTACCTTATCCTCTTGAGATTCTCAAAAGTGCCCAACCTTAATGAATTCATGCTTTTACCACTACCCATACTCACCAATACTCCTAACCTGGTTTCCTTCCACAGTGGCTCACCTCAGTGAACTAGTATTCCATTGAACAAGCCTGAAAGCCAGAAGTCATCCATGACACCCCCTCTCCCTCACCTCCATGGCCAAACCATTCCCCAACTCTGTCAAAATTATTGGTTTCCCTCTATCTTCTCCACCGTTTTAGCCAAGCTTTGTCTATTTTAGTAACTCCTACTCAGTCTACCTGTATCCTTTAAAACCCAGTGAAACCTATTCACCATATTACAGAAAAAGCAAAAATTTTAATACGTATTATATTCTTTGACCCTCTGCTATTACAGGGCCTTTGCTTATACTGTTTTCTTGACTTGAATCACTCTTCCCTCCTTGATAACTTCAATTCCCTCACATTTCAGCTCAAGCATCATTTCACAGTGAAGCTTTCTTTGGCTTTTATGAGCAGGTCAAACCCCCCTGTCTCCTAGCACTTTGTTCATCTCCTTCAAAGAGTTCCTTAAGTTGTTATCTCACTAATCTAAGCCATAAAGGCATGAATTTTTCTAATTGCTTTCTCCCTACTGTATCCACGCACCTAGCATACTGTCTGACACATAATCGTTGCTCAAGAGGTATTTATGGGGTAAATACATAAACTAAAGTATAAATAATCAACATAAAATCCTTTCCCAAGAATAAGTTTTTATGACAACTACAAACCAGAAGGAGAATAAAACATTTCCTTGAATAAAAGAACATATGGGGAAAAAATGTCTAGCACACAATAGGTAAGCAATGTTGTAAAAAGTCACCTGTTTTAAAACTTTCATAGGACCAATATCTGCATTCTGTTCCTCTGTGTATTTATGGAGAGCAGGAACAAAGCAATGCATTTTGCTTCCAGGATGCTAATTATGAAATGTTTTTGTCTGTGTTTCTGCTCCTTGAACATTCTTCACTTTGTATAAATTCACACAAAATATAACAGGCCAAATGAAAAAAAAGAGTTGCAAGGATTTCTGTTTTGCAAGTTGGGCAGGATGCCTAGATGGGACAAAATTTAGGTCTTCCTATTAAATGGATACACAGCTGTCTAGTCTTAAGCCTCAGATAAAAAGTATCTACTACAAAGGGAATCATCTCTAAATATGGAGCAGAGAATTCAGGATTTCAAGTTTAGCTTCCTCCGTGTGAAAGACATTCAAAGGGATCAAAGGTGAAGTGTTTAATCTTGAGTTCAGTTAAGGACACATTCCAATAAGGAAAAGCTGTGGGGCTTATAATTGTTTTATAAAATAGTGTGAAGAGAATTGTTTGGCTCTCATTTGCACATGACAAACTCACGATTCATTTCTTTAAATATGAAGCCTGAAATCACCCCATCTAAAATTATGTTTTCTACCAACATCACTTAGTAACTACACATTGGAATGAGCACTGGCCTGGAGGCTACACCCACAGATCTGAGATGATGACATGCTCTTCCATTTACAAGAACTCTGCTCAGGAGACTTGGGTTCTTGTCCCATTTCTCTGGCACTAATTAGCTCTGTGGCTCTCACACAGTCTCAGATCTTCACGTGTAAAATGAAAAGGTTGGATTTGTTAAGTTTTTTAAGCCCCTTCCAGTTCTAAATCCTTTGATTCATGCCTAAATCACTGCCAGGAGCCTGGATTGTCGCTAACTTCGTCTGTGGAGTCCCAAGTGCATTGGATGCAGGGATTCCTGCTCTTTGTAAAGGTTGGTTCCTAAAAGGAATTTATAGCACCATCGAAAAGTGAGCAGAGGAGAAACCTTTCCTTTCCTCAGAGGGGCATAAGCAGCCGCCAATCTGGGCTGACTGGAGGGGTGGGGTGGGAAAAGAAGTAGGGAGGGCAAGGCCGCCATGATGATGAGGCAGTTTTGCCCCCCAAATGGCACTGGCCAGACTTCCCTTCACTACTGCTGGGATCTCAGCGGGCAGGCCACTGACCTCACTTTCTGCAACAGTGATTCACGGGACTCAACCCAATATCATAAACTCTTCCATACCAACCTTGTCATGGAGCAGCCCTCCGTGCATTTTTTTTAATTGTTGGTTTAGTTTAGTTTAGTTTTCAATTACGGTTTACAAGCAGTATTATTTTGTATTAGTTTCAGGTGTACAACATATACTTGGTTGGACAATCATATACTTTACAAAGTGTTCTTCCCTGACACCATACATAGTTATTACAGTTGTATTGCCTATATTCCCTATGCTGTACTTGAAATCCCTAGGATGAAATTGTAACTACCACTTAGTACATCTTACTAGTAATCCCTTCACTATTTTACCCATCCCCCAATCTCCCTTCCCTCTGGTCTGTGTCTATTTTGTTTGTTTATTTTATTCTTTAGGATCTAAAGAACAAAATGGTATTTGTCTTTCTCTGACTAATTTATTTCACTTAGCATAATATGCTCTAGGCCCCTCCATGCTGTTGCAAATGCTAAGATTTCATTCTTTTTTATGGCCCAGTAGTATTCCATCATATACACTGAGTGGCCAGATTATTATACGTTCAGAGATCATAATAATCTGGCCACTCAGTGTATATCCTATATAATAAAAGGCAAATATGCAAATTGTTCCCTCGACCAGGAGTTCGATCAGCAAGCAGGCTGGCTAACCACCCATGTCCCCTCCCCCTGGCCAGGCTGGCAGGACCCACCCATGCACGAATTCATGCACCAGGCCTCTAATATATATATATATATATATATATATATATATATATATACACACACACACACATATATATATGTATATATATATATACACATATATATATACACATATATGTGTATATATATATATATACACACATATATATATATATATATATATATATATATATATATATAGAGAGAGAGAGAGAGAGAGAGAGAGGCATATATTAGAGGCCTGTTGCATGAATTCATGCATGGGTGGGGTCCGGCCAGCCTGGCCAGGGGGAGGGGACATGGGTGGTTAGCCGGCCTGCTTGAACTCCTGGTCAAGGGAACAATTTGCATATTTGTGTGTGTGTGTGTGTGTGTATATATATATATATATATATATACTGAGTGGCCAGATTATTATGCGTTCAGAGATCATAATAATCTGGCCACTCAGTGTATATGTAGCACTACATTTTTATCCATCTGTCTACTGATGAGCACTTGGGTTGCTTCCATGTCTTGGCTATTGCAAATAATGCTGTAATGAATATAGTGGTGGATATATTCTTTTGAATTAATGCTTTGGGTTTCCTCGGATATATACCCAGAAGTGAAATCTCTGGGTTTCTGATTTTGAGGAAAATGCTTTTAGTTGTTCCCCTGTTGAGTATTATGTTAGCTGTGGGTTTGTCATATATGGCCTTTATTATGTTGAGGTATGTTCCCTTTATTCCCCCTTTGCTGAGAGCTTTTATCATAAACTAGAGGCCCGGTGCACGAAATTCATGCATGGGGGGGCGGTGTCCCTCAGCCCAGCCTGCACTAATCTGGGACCCCTCAAGGGATGTCCGGACATCCCTCTCACAATCCAGGACAGCTGGCTCACAACTGCTCGCCTGCCTGCCTTCCTGATTGCCCCTAAACACTTCTGCCTGCCAGCCTGATCACCCCCTAACCACTCCCCTGCCAGCCTGATTGATGCCTAACTGCTCCCCTGCCGGCCTGTTTGCCCCTAACTGCCCTCCCCTACAGGCCTTGTCACCCCTAACTGCCCTCTCCTGCAGGCCTGGTTCCCCCCTAACTGCTCTCCCCTGCGGGCCTGGGTCCCTCCCAACTGCCCTCCCCTGCTGGCCTGATCGCCCACAACTGCCCTCCGTTGCAGGCCTGGTCCCTCCCAACTGCCCTCCCCTGCTGGCCATCTTGTGGTGGCCATCTTGTGTCCACATGGGGGCAGCCGTCTTTGACCACATGGGGGCAGCCATCTTGTGTGTTGGAGTGATGGTCAATTTGCATATTACTCTTTTATTAGATAGGATGGGTACTGGATTTTGTCAAATGCTTGATATGATCATATGATTTGTATTCTTTACTTTATGTAATGTATCATGTTAATTGATTTGCAGATATTGTACCAACCTTGCATCCCAGAAATAAAACCCACTTGATCAATGTATTGCTGAATTCAGTTTGCTAATATTTTGTTGAGGATTTTTACATCAATGTTCATCAGAGATACTGACCTATAATTTTTTCCTCTGTAGTGTCTTTATCTGGTTTTGGAAACAGTATAATCCTGGCCTCCTGAAACAGGTTTGGGAATCTTCCCTCCTCTTAAATTATTTGTAGTTTGAGAAGGATGGGTTTTAGTTCTTCTTTGAATGTTAGATAAAATTCACCTGTGAAGCCATCTAGCCCATAGCTTTTGTTTCTTGAAAGTTTTTTGATTACTGCTTCAATTTCATTAATTGTAATTAGTCTGTTCAGATTTTCTTCTTGATTCCAATTTGGAAGATTATATGTTTCTAGGAATTTAACTATTTCTTCCAGATTGTCTAATTTGTTGGCACATCATTGTTTATAAGCTATCCCTTCATTTAAAAAAAAATGTATTTTGTCAAGTAACCATCTGGCTGGGTTATTCCACAACAGAAGGTGTTAAAAGCAAAGAGAAATACCTGTGCAAGAAGGACTTTTTCAAATAAGAGGCATAAACTCAAGCTGCCTCAATTACTTTGTGCTTCCTTCCCCAGCAGAGAAGAGAAACACTCTTTTTTTTTTTTTTCATCTCAAAATTGGGTGCCTTGTCCCTACTCAGGGCTTTACCATGGGCAAAAGGCCAGTGTCAACGTCTCAGTCTATAGGAAAGTATTGTTTGTTCAACTAATCTACCAGAAGAAGATTCTAGATTAAATTTCCTTGCCTTGTTTTATAAATGATAAACTGCTATGCTCAGCATACTTTCTTCCAAATGTTACACGAAATGGAATATGTCAAAGTAAGTTTCAAATTTCATACTTATAACTATACAATCTCTAACACGTAGCAAGATGTTGTCAAAGTATAATTTGCTTAAGAGTAATGTTAATTGAGATTTTTACTTGGCTATAATATACATTTGTCATTTCTTGGGGGGAAAAAATTTGTCAACTCCCTTCTGAATTATGGTTCTTAATTTTCTTCTGTTTTATTTTTTTCATTCTGCATTTTATTACTGAAATACATTGTCCTACCCATCTCACCCCACCCCACAATAAAAATCTCACCCAGATCTCCCATTCCTTTCCTTCATCCCCAAGGCAGTCCTGCACAAGTGCTCGAGAATTCACTTCCCACTGGACATTTTGGAGTGTGTCCAAGGGGTAGTCAAGTGGAAACTACCAGGAGCCTTTGTGGAGAAAAATGGAGGGGGGTGATATAGCTCAGGAGGAGCTTATTTGAGGGCCTTGGTCACTTGCTCATAGACAAGCTCGATGTCTTCAACATCTGGACAGGTGGAGACGAACTCTCCATGCATAGGCATTGGGCAAGTACCGATGCACCCCTTGGAACAACTCGGCGATGGAGAATCCGCGGTACTTCTTACGTACCACCTGTACTATGTGGAGCTTTGGCAATGGGCTGCACTCAGCCAGAGTGAGCTCATCGCCACCCAGAAACTTCCTCTGAGAGATGCCCAGCACTGGTCTCATCCACTTCTTCTGGGGGCAGGGAGGGGCAGGGGGCGGGGAGATGTCAAGTAATGGTCTAAACTTTCAGGGCTTTCATGAGCCCCTTCTCCAGATTATCATTGAGGCTTGGGTTTGAATTCTTGATGTAGGGAGAAAATCTGGCAAGTATGTCCAGGCCAGCTGTGTTGTATTCAGGGTTCAGAGTTGCCAACTTGGGGTACCTGGAGGACACAGCACTGCCTCCAAAAATTCCTTAATCTTGCTGGTGACTTGTGCGCACTTCGTTGCCGTACAGCAGAAATGGGAGCTGCCCTCCTGAACACAGCTTCTGTACCATCTTGGTTAACCTCTTGGTGTCAGTGGTGGTGATGCTGAAGGTGACTCCCTTGAGCCAGAGCACCATGAAGAGTCTCTGGGAGAAGGGGCTCTCAGCCTTGGCCCCATCCCTGCTAGCCTTTACAAACAATTCGACCAGCAGTTGTTCTTCAGCCACGGTTGCACTGGGGTCCAGGAAGTTGCCTTCGCTGAGGGAAAGGGAGGGACCCAGGCGCAGGAAGGCGGGTCTCACAAGCAAAGATTCTCTCCCCAAGAGCTAGGACTGTCCCCTCAGCTCAACACCAGCCTGGTCAGACTCACTTACTTTAGACTCCACCAGTCCAGTAGACCCTATTCTCAGCTCCTTCAGCTCAATCCCCTCTGGGGCTGCATCAAGGAGCTCTTCTGTTTTATTTGAATAAAAAATTGACTTTCATCTTAAGTAGGCATGATAAAAAAGAAAATTCCTATCTGGAAAAGTCCGTAATATGAGCCCATCCTTTTACTATCCAGTCCTGCAACATTACCTTGGGTATTTTTGGCCTAAGCCAATCTTTCAATATTTACTTTATGTATGTAAATAATACAAGTTCTTTTAAAAATGCTACTTACATTCCAAAAAAGCAATCACTCTTATTGTCCACTGCTGTCATTCCAGACTTAAGGGTTCTAATCCAAATTCGTGGGTGACTGGAAAGACACCACCCTCATCCTGTTGGATTCATTATGAATAACACAAATGACACTTATAATTACTGTCAGATAGCTTGCCACCTTCTTAGAAGTTCCAAAAAGCAAGATGCCCCAAATGTGTACTGATAAATGTTTATTAGTTAGTCAGATTACAAAGCAAACTATAGCTTACTCAAAATACAGTGGCACTTTTTCATTTTTTAAATTTGAGTTACAGTGTTTCTAAGTTAAACACAGAGTATAAATACTGATATGCATAATGTAAATATCTGAGTTATTTGCATGAAAGTACCATTATAAATAGAAGTCAACCTATAACAAGTTTTGTTTTAGGAGAGTTATTGTTTAAATTCATATTGAAAGTAGTCAAATCCCACTAAATAAGGAGATTATTTTCTTTATAAGGCAAATTGTATGTTTCAGTGAATATTCAAAAAGGAACACTTCAAATTACTTATTTTAAGATTTTGGAAAATCTTAAGATAAAGAATAAAGTCCTATCTACTCTCTGGTTTTCTCATTCCCCTCTACATTATAGATTAACTCTCATAATATTGTTTTGAATGTTATCTTCCTTCCTTCTGACTCCACATTCTATTTTAACATAGTAAATTTGTTAACAATTTGACACCCAAAACTCTATGCCTATTTTCATCTATCTCCATAGTAACTGCATTCAGCACAACGTAAAACATTAAATTAAAGACAACAACATATAACTAAGGAGAAATTGTTTTCTAAGTACTCTGAGACAGTCCAGTATATCTGCTATAAATTCCAGCAACAACTTTGTAATGGAATTGACTATGCCCTTTAAATAATCACCCTTTTGGGAGAAATGACATCAAGTTGACATGTAAAATTGTGCATTATTCTATAGGATTGTTTAAGATATAACAGTAAAGACAAAACAGTTGCCCAGGTTGAAATCCAAAGGGAAGGCAAATCGTAATGGCAGATGTGGCTTCCCCAAGACTTGAGCAAAACTATTACAGTACTTCCCCCAAGGAACAATTCCCCTTCCCAGCAGGAAACTCATTGGAACACCCCTGAGTCACTTGCAAATTGTTATGTGACATCAACTCACTTCCATCATAAGCAATTTCAATATAAACATTTAAAGCCACATATGATGATTTCATAGGCCTGAATGTTCTCTTGATAGCTAAAGATGACAGATTCCAAAGGAGATTTAGCCAAGTGACAGTAACCATGTAGATGCCTGCTAGGAGGCTGACCACCACAACATAGTAACTTATAGGTTTATATGTTGGTTTATCCAGCACCCATCATTATAATGGTCAAGTGTTGTAACACATCAAACATTACAACACAACAGACTGCCAAAAACTTACACAAACAACAAAGCCACACTCTCCTTGTTGAATGATTCAGATAATTACAATGAAAATATCATCAACAAGGATCATAAACTGAAACTAATATTAAAGAAAACAAATGAAGCTTTACTGTGTAGAAAAAAACAACAACCATAAGATTCTGACCTAGAATAATAGAAACCTATAGTTGGAAAGAGTCTTAGAGGTCATCTAATTCAGCAACCCACCTGATGCAGAAGTTTATTCTACAATGTTCTTGACAAGTGGCCATTCAGCCTCTCCTTATTCCTGTCCACTGCCCAAGAGTTGCTATTGACTCAAAATTTGCCTTGCTGAAACTTCCACTCATGACTCTGTTTTCTAGAGCTTTTAAATTAATTAAGTCTCTGTACTAACTCAGTTGGTTTTTAAAAAATACATAATAATAACATATCAAGCACTTATTGAGTACTTACTTTGTGCCAGGCATTTGACTAGATATTTATATGAACCATCTTATTTACTTAGTGATTATAAGTGTAAACTCTGGAGCCAGACTGTCTGAGTTAGAATTCTGGCTCTGCATTTACTAGCTATATGACATTAGAAAAGTCATTTAGCCTCTCTGTGCTTCAGTTTCTCAACTATAAAATAGGAATAATAATAATAATGTCTACATGATACGGTTGATAGGAAAATTCAATGCTAGTATATGTAAAGTGTTTAGAATAGTGCTCAGCACACGGAAACGACTGTAAAAATGTTGTTGTGCTACTCATTGTTATTATTATTTCTCTTATAATCCCATTCTACAGGTGAGAAGGCTGAGGTGTAGTAAAGAGTTTAGGCAACATAAGTCTGGAATTTTCAATTATCATTGTTCATTCACATCTGGAAAAGATTTATTATGCAATCTATTTGCTATTTCTCATGTGTTTGTGATTCCATTTAGCTTTGTATATTAGTCTATTTAAATTGATTCCATGTCGGGAACTTTCTTCAGTGTTTGATTTGTTCTAAGAGTTTGGAACCAAGAGTATGGCTTCTCCAAAAGAAGCATTCCTAATATTATATTCTCTAATGAAATAAAATCATCTAGTGTTAAACCAGAGACGGTAAATGTGCGTTTGGAAAACTATATTATAAAATGTATCAAGAATCATAAAATCATTCAAAGCCTTTGATTCAATGATCCTACTCATGGAAAGTTATTCTAGGGAAATAATTGAACAAAACAAGTGAGCTACACACCTCCAAATCTTCCTTACAGCATTATCAGCTTCATTCTCCAAAATATATTAGGGGTATAGTTAGGTAAATAAACATGAAGGGAAATTATGTAGTAATTAAATAATCATTATGAAACATGGAAAGAAGTTTATAATAAATTTTAAAAAGCACCCAAAGTTGAGATATTATGGAATTATCACTATATTTTTAAATTTATATTTATTGTTGAAAGTATTACAGATGTCCCCCTTTTCCCCCCTCATTGACTCCCTTCCCCCACTCCTGCCCCTTCCCCAGGCCTTCATTGCACTATTGTCTGTCCATGAATTACGGATATATACAGATAAGTTCTTTGGTTAATCTCTTCCCATCTGCCCCCTGCTCTGAAATTCATCAGTCTGTGGCATGCTTCCATGTCTCTGGGTCTATTTTGTTTGTCAGTTTAATTTGTTCAATAGATTCTACATATAAGCGAGATCATGTGATATTTATCTTTCTCTGACTGGCTTATTTCACTTAGCATAATACTCTCCAGGTCCATCCATGCTGCCTCAAAGGGTAAGAGAGCCTTCCTTTTTTACAGCTGCATAATATCCCATTGTGTAAATGTACCACAGTGTTTTTTTAACCATTCATCTACTGATGGGCACTTGGGCTATTTCCAAATCTTAGCTATTGTGAATAATGCTGCTATGAACATAAGGGTGCATGTATTCTTTCTGATTGGTGTTTCCAGATTCTTAGGATATAATCCTAGAAGTGGGATCACTGGGTCAAATGGCAATTCCATTTTTAATTTTTTGAGGAAATCCCATACTGTTTTTCACAGTGGTTGTACCAGTCTGCATTCCCACCAGCTATGTACTAGGTAGGGTTCCTTTTCTCCACATCCTTGCCAGTACTTGTTGTTTGCTCACTATTAATATATGTATGCTTAAAGACAAAACTGGGAGAAAATATCCCAAAATGGAAATAGTTCTGTTAAAATGGCTCACTTCAAAAAAAAATGTTTTAATCTTACCTAATAATAGACAAACATGAAAACTGACCGTACCTCCACTACGCCACCAGCCAATCAGGAGTGATAAGCAAATTAACCCAACAAAGATGGCAGTTAATTTGCATACACAGGTGCTGAGTGACGGGGGCGGGATGCTTACGTCATCACCATGGCGATGACACAGGCGTTCTGCCCCACCCCCGGTCTCTCAGGGCCTTTGTGCAGTGTGGGAAGGGGGGGCTGGAGCGGAAAGAGGCGGCTCGGGGGCCTGAGCGGAAAGGAGCTGGGCCGGAGTGGAAAGGCGGTGCCAGCAGCCAGGGAAAGAAAAGCCCATTCCAGCACATTCTAGAATCTTTGTGCATCAGGCTTCTAGTATTTATATAATAGGATACTATACTTAGTGACAATGAGCTAAAACTACATATATCAATGTGAGTAAGTCTTTTTTTAAGCTTTCTTCCGTTTCTTTTCTTTCTTATTCTTTTTCTTCCTTCCTTTCCTTCCTTCCTTCCTTCCTTTCTTTCTTTCTTTCTTTCTTTCTTTCTTTCTTTCTTTCTTCCTTTCTTTCTCTTTTTCTTCCTCCCTCCCTCCCTCCCTCCCTCCCTCTCTCTTCTTTCTTTCTTTCTTTCTTTCTTTCTTTCTTTCTTTCTTTCTTTCTTTCTTTTTCTTTCCTTCTTTCTTTCTTTCTTCTTTCCACCTTGTCACACCACCAATTGAAGCAAAACAACACAATATGCTGCTGCTTCACCCAAAAGTGGTGTTTTTACTTTGACCTTTCTTCACAGCTCAGTGGGTCATTAGCAAAAGGCCCACAGAGTGCTTTAAAAAGGGGTATGAATAAATCTTGAGCACAAAAATCTTCAGTAAGATAGATATGACTTCATTTCATTTATACAAAGTTGTTAAAACTTATAAATGCCATACCATATTATTGTTACAAGCACACATATACATGTGGTAAAAGTTTAAATATCTGGATAGAAATGATAAACACCAAAATTTAAGCTAATGATTACCTCTAGGGCTAAGAAGGGAAAATTATCCAGGGAAAGATTCACCAGGAAAACGTATTTCATAAGCTGGTTAGAGTGTAACCTGGTTATTTAACAGTATTATCTTCTACCAGTGGTTCTCAACCCATCTGAGCCGTTTATTAAAAATACAAATGTCTGGGCGCCACCACTCTAGATTAGATTCAATTGGTTTAAAGTAATATCTGGGCATCAATAATTTGAAAAGTTCCCAGTTGATTCTAATGAGCACCTAGAGTCAAGGACTAATGTATTTTTAGTATAGCTAAAATATATAGTAATGATTACAACTGACCTTTAAAATTGCTATGTTGTTTAGCCATAAAAATATGAGGCTATATTTATACATACATACATACATACATACATACATACATACATACATACATACATATCTTTGATTCTGCTTAACTCAGAAAACTAAAGAACACTGCAGCTCTCTGAGCCCAGGTATCCGTGGACTCTTTGCTATCCACAATACGAAGAACCCAGCATGTGCATTATGCAAGAGTGGAAACCAAGCCAAAACAGATCAGGGAATCAGAACTGTTTAAATTGTCATGCCAGCAACAGCACAACTGAAAATGACACCCCCATAGTATTGTTTTCCCTGTAGAGTGAATTTCACAAGAGCTCCCTTGTAGAGGGTGACTCTACGCCTGCAGCTTCCTCCACTGGGCCTCTCTCTGACTGTAATAAAGGAAGAAGAGAAAGAAGCCCATCTGTTAGGTCTCTGCAAGGCAGGCTTGTCAGATTTCCATGATGCCAGGCCTGCAGCTACAGTGGCAGAATCACCCTGTGGGCCAACAAGGAAAATAAAACAATTGCCTTCTGAAGCAATTGAGGATGGTCTCGAAGACATGGGAAGAAGCCAAAGGAAGCTGCAGTGGCCAATGACAAACTCATCTACTAGTAGCTTCCTCAGGTTAGCTAGATGAGGAAGCAGAGCCCACAAGTGTTGATGACAGGACTACTCCACCCGATCACCAGCTGTTCAGCCTCCTAAACCTCTCCCTCTTCTCCGTTCCTTTCCGTCAGACTCTCCATGAATTTCTGTCCTGGTCTTCTACAGAGTGGGGAATGTGAAGAAGAGGACAGTAGACAGAGATGAAGTCATAACTTTCGTGGTAAAAAAAACCAACAACAATTAAATAAATAAAATATAGAAATAGTGGGGGGGAAAGCCAAATTAATAGAATAACTTTTATTGATCGAAATTTTGGTCTTTAGCAACTTAAAATTAGATACCCTTAAAGAGAAAAGAAATGCCACCTTTTGGTGAAAACAATAACAAAACAGTAACTCATTTTTTGCACTATTTATTACAAAATCTGTCATCAATGGAACCTAAGTTTTAACAGGACAATTGACACTTAAGGTCCTCTTAGTCGAAGGCCCCAGCATACCAAACTGTGGGAATATTTTTACTAAGGGACTTGAAAATTCCAATGGGTCACAAAAGGTTAAGTAAAAGGAAAGAAGAGACATATAGAATGAAAGCAGCACTGCTGAAATTAATATTTATTAACTATCCTAATATTTTTAAATGGGGATATTTGAGTAAAATATCCTGGCTAAGACTAGCTAAGGAGTGCCATGTTAAAAACAGTGACTTCCTTTTCTTAGAAAAGGGAATTTGTGTCAGCAAATGGCTCTTATGGTCCATTTGTAGAAAGAAGTTCATTAGAAAAGAGGCCTCTCAAGTTTCTCCAGACTGAAGGAATAGTGATTAATTTTGAGATGTTATGGATGAGTGAGCATGTAAACAAACGTGGGAAGAAGCAGGAAGGTAAGGAATGCTAACAATCACCGCTAATATGCCTGGCACACATTTTAAAAAAATATTTATTTCTCCAAAGCTAATCATCCTAGCATCAGAAACAAAAGTTGAGGGATTGAGCTCTATTCCAAGAACAGTTTTGACAATATTAATTACATTGGTAAACAAACTCAGAAACAATAAAAAGAAATCAAACCATGTTTCAGCTCCAGTGAAAAGGCAGTGTTTGCCAAAAAGGCCCCAATAACAAGGCAAAAATCATTTTCAAACGACTGAAAGAAGTCTAACTCTGAAGACTAAAAAACTAAAACCTCTAGAAAGGAAAGAGAATAAAACAATTTTCTACTTTAATAAATACTGTAGTCCTTTTTAAAGAAACAAAATGCTGTAATGTGCTAGTGATTCTCTGGAATATGTGAAGTTACCTAACAAGAATATAATATGCCTCACATGTAATTAGTCATTTATGCAGTCATCAAGCAAGGAATGCCAAGATTTTCATATATAGTAACCTGATGTCTTCAGAAGCAAAGACCAGTCAGACAAGTTCCAGATAGAAAAATAAAAGCAAAAAGGTAGAGACTGGGCTTGCATGGAGAAGATAAAGCTTGTCAACAAAGAGAAGACATGTAATTCTTGGTCCCATGTGAATTAAAAATTCACAATCTAATTAATTTAAAATTCAACAAATCAGTCAAATAAATTAAAAACTCAGCACAAACTCTCCATTATCATTTAGGTATCTAAATACACTACTTCATCCAGATCATTCTGGATTATAAAAATGACAATAATAGTTTATACTTGAGTTTCTTTCACATCAAGATATAAAATAGTTACCTTATTAATCTCATACCACAGTGAAGAAAAATTAAAAAAGTGTTGAGAATATTAACAGTAAATATACACACTCTAGAACACTGTTTTCAAATCTTAGGGCACAAGTCTTAGGTGAAAGGCCATGTATAAGTTGTTTGTCTTCCTGCAATGGCATTGAATACATCTTTTGTATAATTCTTAAAATGCGGACTTCTCCAGTCTAGGGTTGTCGGCAGGTAAAGATGATACATTAATACCCAATTTATATCAAAGTGGTCCATCTCAGTTCCCATTTTGAGACCCACCCTCCCACTGCTGGTATTGCTTGGAGGTTGTACCTCAGTGGTGGGGTCTACTGAAACAGCTCTAGCTCTACTACATTCATTCATTCATTCCTTTACTCGTTCATTCACATATTCATTCACTGGTGATTTCAAGGGTTGTCATGAGGGAGATATTAGCCATACCCCTTTAATTACCATCATTTCCTACAGCAAATACAATTTTAATTTCAATTCAAGTTTCCTAATCTCCAGTGCCAACCAGATGATCACCACTAAACCATTCCTATATCAAAATTCTGGTGATACCACTGCAATCATCTTTCACAATTATTTCTTTTTTCTAAATTATTTTTCTTTTTAAAAAATAAATTTATTGGGGTGATGTTGGTTAATAAAAGTATATAGGTTTCAAGTGTACAAATCTGTATACATCATCTGCATATTGCATTGTGTGTTTACCACCCAAAGTCAAGCCTTCCTCCTCACCATATATTTGACCCTCTTTACCCTTTGTTACTCCCCGACCCCTTCTATCTGATAACTACCATACTGTTGTATGTGTCTATGAGTTTTTGTTTCTCTTTCTTGTTTGTTCACTTGTTAATTTTATTGAACTTATTGGTGGTGACGTTGGTAATAAAACCATACAGGTTTCAAGTGTACAATTCTATAACACATCATCTGTATACTGCATCATGTGCTCACCACCCAAAGTCAAGTCTCTTTCCGCCACCTTTTATCCCGCCCCCCCCCCCCACCTCCTTTGCCCTCTTCCACCTCTTTCTCTCTGGCAATAATCATACTGTTGTCTGTGTCTGTTTTTTTGTTTGTTTGTTTTGAGGGGTTTTTGTTGTTGTTGTTGTTTTGTTTAATCCCTTTACCTTTTTCACCCAGCCCTCCAACCCCCCTCAAACATTTATTTTTCAGGCACTGGTCTGAACACTAGGTATATGGCTAAGATCAAGCTCTGCCCAGGTTTTTATCCTCTGTCTGGATTATAGAGTTGGGGGAGTATCTGCTTGAACTGAGGTGGGGACAGGATGGAATTAGGAAGAGAATTCTAATTTCTCAAGATTCTTAAATAGGGAAAGACCTATAAAAAGGAGCCAGGATGTAGACATTACTAAATATTCTTAATTTAGCAAAAGTAGAACTATAATTTAAGCAGATACTTCTTAATGTGTCTTTCAGAAATGATAACTAACAATTATTGAGCATGTAAATACATAAATGGTTCCTGATTTACATGCATCTAATACTTATTCTGTCTCTAATATAGGGCAGAACACTCTACAGATTAAAACATTTTCAATCAAGTTAATTGTGGCTTTACAGAGAGGTGGAATAACCTGCTGAAGATAACACTGCTGGTAACAGCGGACTACAGGATTCCCATCCTGCCAGTTTGGCCCCAGACCCTATACCTTTATCCACCATTCCACATGAGCTGTAGATGCCACTAATTTCACTTGTCCTCACATTCTGGAACCCTTTAAAATGTAATAACAATAATTACCTTGAAGGAGGAACTCTCTGTGATATAAGGAAAATAATTTTTTACTGAAAATTCTGTTCTTATCCCGACACTGCTAATTAGCTATGTGAATGACAAGTATCTTCACCTCACCACCTCTTAGTTCCTCATCTAAAAAAATGCTGACTTGGAACTTAATGGTCTCAAAAGTTTCATTCCTAAAATTTAAAGCTTTAAAAAATATATATTCTAAGTTAAGGAGAATATATTTTAAATTAAGGAGTATATCATAATTTAAATTATAAGTCTTGGTCTATGATGACATGTTTCAACTTGAGTATACCTTAAGGAAAACCTCATAGGACTTTTGTTTGTTTCATAGAGGGCTTTAAAACTTTGAATTTTGATATACTAATAATCTCAACTAAAATATATCTCATTTCATTCACCCTTTTCAGGAAGATGAATCTAGCTCCGGCAATGCCTTGGACTCATGAAGCTCCTCTCTTGAGACTTAGCAGAGATAAACACTTTCTGAGTGGCATCTGGATTCCTCCCTTGATACTATGACAGCAGGTAGTGGTGATGGCCAATGTTGACAGGAAAAGGAGAGTAGTGGAATGTGGGAAGGTGGGAGGGAAACAGGTGGTAGCAGAGGAGAGGGTGGGACCCGCCTGAAAGGTGACACCTCCAGCTGCCCAAGCTCATTATCAGTTGTTGACTTTGCATAGGGAAACAAGTTTCACACACAGTATGCAAATGCTGCCGATTTCTACACAGTGTGTACTAACTTATTCAGCCCTTCTTCTAGCCTTAACGCCCCTCTTTCTTTTTATCTTGATCCAATTCTTGAATACACCTGCTTGAATCCTGACTAGACAGTAGCTCAGAGTTAGGGGATCCCTGCTTGGAGACAGAATTCAGTTACAAAGAGAACTCTGAAACTGTACCAGATACCCATAGTGTTAATAGCTACCATTTATTGAGAGCTTATTATGTGCCAAGCACTGTTCTAAAGCATGTATGTGCCCTGATCGGGTAGCTCAGTTGGTTAGAGTGTTGTCCCGAGATGCCAAGATTGTGGGTTCAATCCCTGGTCAGGGCACATACAAGATCAACCAATAAATGCATAAATAAGTGGATCAACTAATTGATGGTTCTGTCTCTCCCTCCCTCCCTTGCTCTCTCCTTCCCTCCTTTCCTCTCTCTTTAAAATCAATACAAATAAAAATTTAAAAAGAAAACTAAAAATATTTATCAATCCATCAATGCATCAGTCCCCCAAATACCCACCAAGTTGTAGAACTTCCTTTGGTGGTTTGGGGAGGAAAAAAAAGAAGAAGAAAAAGAACGTATATGTACTAACCCTTTGTTTCCCTCAACAACCCCATGAAATAGGAACAAATTATCCTAAATTACAGAGGAAGAAAGTAGGCACTGAGAAGTTAAAGAAGAACTGGGTTATAAACTCAGGTGGTTTGGCTCCAGAGTCAGTGGAGCCACCCTATGCTGCCTTGGTATATAAACTGTTCCCTGGAAACCCAGAATCCATCTTGTAGAATAAGGAAACCAAGGCCAGCAATGTTCAGAGGCTTGCTCACGTCCACATAGCTGGTTGAAGAAATAGCCAAGAAAATCATAACTCCCAACTTCTAGAACAGTAATTCTCTTCTCTTTTGCTGACTCTAATGGGGTTGGGAGTTGGGGCCATCAGAGGGAAATGTCTTGAGTACCTTATTCTTGTTTCCTGTAGAACCTGTTCCATGTCCTTATCAGTTCTACTGTTCTCCTCTAGGAAGTTTTACTTGGCTTTCCTGAGATGTGACATCAGAACACATTCTGGCTGAACATCTCCAGCAGCAGGGCCCAGGAGCCCATTATCCTTCCTAAGACAGTTTGCCCACTTTTTTAAAGAAAAAAAACAAAAACAAAAACAAAAAACTGCCACCCTGAGCAGAACTTGCCCCAACTCTAATGAGCTTTGCCATTTTCAAAGCCTTCCTCTCCTTTTTTTTCTCCCTCTCCCTCTATCTCATACATGTACCACAGAGTGCAGGCTCTTGAACCAGACTAGGAAGGGCCTAGTCCCAGCTCTACCACTTACCACTGAGGGGGATAAATAAAGTTACTTAGCATTTCTGTGCCTCAGCTTCTCCCTCTGAATAATTAAGATAATAAGCCTCACAGGGTCATTGTGAAAGCCTCTTGTGAGTTAATAGCTATCAAGCTCTTAATGTTAGCTATTACTGTAGGTAACATTAGTTCTGCAACGTTAACCCACTCTGAGAAATGATTTATAAATATCTTGGTGATAAAACAAAAATATCCCTCAAGTCCAATCAATATGTGGCAATTATATGTCTGAGATAGTCCAGGACAGCCCAGTATGAGCTTCAGTAATCCAAGATTTGGGCCTCTCTAGTCTTTTTCTCTGTGTAACCAGAATATGTGTCCTTCATTCTTCTAGAGCAGTGGTAGGCAAATTCATTAGTCAACAGAGCCAAATATCAACAGTACAACGATTGAAATTTCTTTTGAGAGCCAAATTTTTTAAACTTAAACTTCTTCTAATGCCACTTCTTCAAAATAGACTCACCCAGGCCGTGGTATTTTGTGGAAGAGCCACACTCAAGGGGCCAAAGTGCCGCATGTGGGTTGCGAGCTGCAGTTTGCCGACCATGGTTCTAGAACATTCTGGAGGTGAGTATTAAGTGAAACACACACACACACACACACACACTCTCTCTCTCTCTCTCTCTCTCTCTCTCTCTCTCTCTCTCTCGATACCTTCTAAGGAAAAACAATAATTCTTAAAGGTAGTATATTTGTGGTAAGGTATATTAAAGAACAAAATATCTTTCTATATATAAAAGGATCAGCACAGAGACCCAGATCCACAGTGGAGGGGGCAGGGCACATTACTGTTAGTTGTAGTTCTAGCATCTGCCTGTTGAGCTATTTCTAAGGTATTTCCTAGCTCATTGTTCTGTATACATACCAGGCCCAAAATCTGAAATTGCAGCCTTTTTCCCTTTCTTTATGCAAGATTAGATTCTGCAGCAAGAAGTCTCTCATCCCCTATGTTAATTTCTGCAAAGTAACAATGGCAAACACGAGTTTGCATAACTCCTTGTGCTGTACCCATTCCCCAAGGAGTCAGAGGATGAGGGTGTAAGATATATTCTCTAAATTATGTTAATTTCAACATTTTTGTGCATCCTTAGAAAAATTTCAGCATATTAGTTTTAATCAAATATAACATTTATATATATGTACATTTTTGTGTGTGTACTTTGGTTGATATATTAACATATCATGTAATACTAGAGGCCTGGTGCATGCACTGGAGGGGGGTCCCTCAGCTCAGCCTGCCCTCTCTCACAGTCCAGGAGCCCTCAGGGGTGGGAGGTGACCCGGTGATCAGGGGAAGGCGACACCCCCATCACACCTCTGCTGCTGCCACTTGCTGGCAGTGCAAGTCTCAGCCAGCCCTGGTTACCTGAGCCTCGGGTGGCCCTGGGCGGCTGGGCAGCCGCCATCTGAGGCTTGCCTGCGCCTCGGGCATTGGCTGGGCAGCTGACATCCAAGGCTTGCCTGCGCCTTGGGCATCGGCTGGGCAGCCACTATCTGAGGCCTGCCTGTGCCTTGGGCTGGCCCTGGGCAGCTGGGGGGCTGAGGGCGGGTCCGGCTGCACTGCGCGCCTCCCATCCCCCCCCCCCGGCAGGGCTGAAAGGACTGGGGGACTCCAGAGGGGCTGAGGGGACTGGGCGCTGCCATATTTGAGGGTGTGACAGTCAATTAGCATATTCCCTCCTTATTGGTTGTGGGTGCCACCAAATTTGTGAAGGTGTGATGGTCAATTAGCATATTCCCTCTTTATTAGATATGATGCCAAACAAAATCATGATAAACTTATTGACTTAGAGATGTTTTGCCCTCTCAATAAATTCACACCTATTTGTTTCAAATGCTTAATTTTCCTGATTAGATAACACAAAAAAAATTGAGAAATTATCAAAATCAATTATCACTCGAAATGTATAGCATTGTCCTAAAAATGAAACTATATCTATTTGCAAGTTGAGAACCATATTGTGATTAAGTCAAGTAAGATCTAGGAAGCTATAGTCAAACTTCTTATATTCCATCTTCCTGAGTAGTAATTTAAATGTAAATAAATTTTATTCAAATCAATTCTATCCTAAATCATATGCACAAGTGCAATCATTATGAATAGCAGATGAAACAGATTCAGACAAATAACACTCAAAGAATAGACAGATGAATAAAAAAGAAACTGTCATTTTGTTCTGATTACTCAAAGAAAACATCAGGAATAAGTAACTGTTTGGGGAAGTCTGTGATATGAAAAGTGACTTTGTGACCTCATAAGAAGGGACATAATAGGAAGAAAGCCTTCAAACTAATTTTTGGCAAATCAATCCAACCAAATTTTCTAGACTGTATATCAATTCATTTTACCTGGTGCTAATCAACTTAAAATTTTTAAATGAAGGTATATAAGAAGAAATCCAAATATATAAAATATTAAGAAGTTAAATGAATTATTAATCAGCATTATGAAATTTCAGCTTGTTTCTACCTCATCAGTCTATATTCCAAATTCATATTTATCTTATAATATGCTTAAGATTTGTATTCTAATAATTACCATCAAAATCAATAATGAATCCATAGGAAATAGTCATGTGAAGTTCTGACTCATAGAAAATATTCAGAGAGAAAATATTTTGTCATAACGAAGCCACTCTTTCAAGGCAAGAAAAATTCAGATTTCCACTCTGCTAAAGTTACAGACTGAGTATGGATATTTAGAAAGTTAATTTTAATATAATAGCATTTTTCTTTATCATCAGCACCAGAATCTTACTTTATTGAATTTACTACCATTCTCTTGTCTGCCTATGACCTTATGTGACCTCATAGCAGAGACAGACCATGCTTTATTTGTTCTGGGTGTGGTCTCATCCATGTTTGGGAGAACGGCAGAGCAAAGCAGGATGCACGTGTGTGACCAACACAGGGGAATGCTAGCCGTTTTATGGGTTTTATACTCAGTGGTGCTTCATGTTAATTTCCTGTGAGTTATGTCTTAATCTTTAATTGCTTCATTTTGCAGTCAGCCACCAGCTGCAGATAATGCAGGTCACACGGTCACCAGATTAGTCAGTCTCCCACTCCCGAGGCCGCTCTGCACATTTGCAAACAGCATTTAGACAGACAATTGGGTAAAGGCAGCTGGATTAGAGCCCTGGTTCTCAAAGTGTGATCCTGCACTAGCAGCATCAGAATCACTTGGGAATTGTTAGAAATGCCAATTCTCAAGCCCCCTCTTAGACTTAGTGAATTAGAAAGGTAGGCCCAGCAACCTGGATTTCAGCAAGGCTTCCAGATGATCTGATACACACTAAAGTTTGAGAACCAGTGAATTAGAGTGATCCCCCAATGTTACGATTCTTTTAAAATGTGTGATATGTTGATTCTATCACAAACTTTCAAAATATCCAAGAACATTTTCATATTACATTGTCTCATATACAGCTATGAAAATTAAGGGAAAGGGATGTTGAAGACTTATGGGTATTCTAAAGAGCATAATATTTTAAAACACAGCTAACTTTATATTTACAGACATGGCGTTTGGGTGGAGAAAGGGTGTGAATTTCTTTTCCAAGACCTATATCCAACACAAGCTAAAGGCTCTCGGGGAAACAGCTTCCTAGGTCACCAGAGATGGGGCTATCATCTGCTGACAAGGGGAACATGGGGTCAAGGGCCGGAGCTCAGGCCCTGGGACACTTGGATCACCACCATCAAATATTTAATAGAAAATCTTAGCTCATTCATGCCTGGTAAAATTTCTTGCCCTCAAAGAGTCTACATCATTGCTGAACCAGGCCAGGAAGCGTCAGACCTGACCCACCAAGGCAGGTTAAACTGGTATGCAGACATTTTAATGGATGTAGAACACCTACTGCCCTCCCCATTCCTGTCCTTTTCCTAATTCCTATCCTTTCCTGGACTCTCCCAGAAGCATATAGATGCCAACTTCCAACATGGAGCATACTAATGCATTTAGAAAATCAGTAAGTTTATCTAATATTTAACTGTTATGAATGAATTCTAGAGTGAATGGATGAATGAAACAAAACAAATCTTGAGTACTTTTTCTTTATCAGGCATTTTCTTATTTTTAAAATCTTGTTTCTTGTGTGGGTACAATCTGCTGTTGTTTGGTTATTGTTATTGTTTTGTAGTTGTTATCTTTTTAAAAAAAATATATTTTATTGATTTTTTACAGAGAGGAAGGGAGAGGGATAGAGAGCTAGAAACATCGATGAGAGAGAAACATCGATCAGCTGCCTCCTGCACACCCGCTACTGGGGATGTGCCCGCAACCAAGGTACATGCCCTTGACCGGAATCGAACCCGGGACCCCTCAGTCCGCAGGCTGATGCTCTATCCACTGAGCCAAACCGGTTTCCGCTGTAGTTGTTATCTTTTAAAATAAACATAATATTGTTTTATGAAATTATTTTATGGTAATATAAATTCATAGCCCTACCTTTTCTAAAACTAAATGTAGACCATACAGTAGCTTCCAATAAGAGACAATATAAGAACACATTTATTGGGACAGAAATATAATACCAAAGTTATAAAAAGGAGGAGGAAGCATATACTCTAGCCCCAAAGACTAACATGGCAACTATGCAAGATTACTAATTCTGTTTCTGCCACCAAAAAAAAGAAGACTAATCCAATATTGCTCTTAGAAGGGAAAATAAAGAAACCAATTTTTCAGAAGGACTTTCCCCCTACTACTAACCCCTAAAATAAACACATTGTGTAATGCCTTCTGTAGGAGACAATAGTTTCATAGCAAATTTGGTCCTTGCACTCTCTAAAAGATAAACTCAGTAATGGGGAATCTGGAGAGGACTTAGTTAATGTTGCATAAGTATAGAGCTTTACAACAATCTAATGAGATACAAGTACAACTCTTAAAAGTCACCAAAAAGTAGATGGATAACATGCTCCTTAAACAATTTTGACTAAATGTCATTTTTCTCTGCTTAACTTTTTAAGAAAGTAAAATAATGACAATCCAGGGTTCTTCTCCAACTAGAATGTAGTGTTAGGATTTTATGTTGCTGACTGATAGAAGATACTACATCTTGTACATCACGCAAGCAGGGGGCAAGGCTAACATCCGCTAAGCAAGTTGAAAACCTTGCCCCAAACTCTGCTCTGAGGGGAGGTGAACTGCAGAATACCTGAGCCAAAGCCAGAATTTTCCCTCAAGAATCACCTTTACCTCCATTCTAGCATCTGGCTGAGGTACTAGAAACATACAAATTTGAATTGCATGGGATTCATCATCTTATCAGTGGTGCTTGGGCGGGCAGAGCCTGGTATACATAAATAAGCTTGATGTGGAAAACTTTTAGAGCAGGTATCATTAATTTAGCCTCTCAGCCATAGAAAAAGTCCGTTATGTTCCTGTGGAACATTTGATGCTGAACAGCATAATTTCCTGACGTGCCTGCCAGAGTGAATTAGCTGCAAACTGTACAGCCAGTAACCTACACAACTTGACCTGTGACAAGGAGCTAATTTGAATTCTGGTGAATGACCACAGAAGGTAGAAGCTGAAATCTGAGCTACTCTTTCTAGCAGAAGTTAAGATAGTGGGAACAATTGCTTATAGAGGCCACCCATAATACATGTTATTAAAACTACATCATGAGCATGCAGAGACATATCTGTATGATTTCCTATGGCAAAGGGGCTTGTATTCCAGTAATGAAAAAGTGGCCTCCATGAGATTCTTGTTTCTAATAGAATAATTATTGAAAGGGCAGTGAAATAAGGGTAAAGTCTTTAGTAGTTAGGGATCTATTTGAAACCCTATGAAGGCCAACAGTAAGAATTTTCCAATGAGTAAACAGGTTTGAACTGGCTTAATTTCCCCCTTTTTTTTCAGTCGGATGTGTTGCCCTCAAACTCAGTTTCCTAGGAGAGTGGTGACCACCCACCCTATCAAGATCTCCAGGTTCTAGGCAGCTTTCACCTATGCTCACACTGCTTTGTGCCAAGGCACATTTATCCCTGAGCCACAGACACCCTCATGCTTGCCACATTAAACAAGAGCACAAGGGATGTCACTGTCCTTTCTGCTGGTGTATAATCCCGAAGTGGCTTCAGCCACACCTCAGCCCAAACAAGCCTCTCTGCAAACACTGAGAGCCTCGGAGCCTGGTTTGCCTGCTAGCCTGCTCAGGAGTGGTGCACCCTGGTGTTTACCCCAAGCCCATTAGGAGACAAGCCCTTGCAAGCCATAAAATAAAAAATTGATTAGAACTCAGAGAATGTTGTAACAATTATTTTCTTGGACAAAACACCAAAGGAATATCCCCTTTCCCCCATAGCTATAGGCTGAAGGGGGATAAATTTCTATAATTCATCTCTGACACACTTTCCTACAGATATTAATCCATAGTTTTCCTTATTTTGCCTTTTTTGGGAAAAGGAGATGACTTTTTCCTACAGTTGCTGTTTATAAAAGTTTGTTGTCAGTTGTGTTGTTTTTAAATTCTTGCTTGATTTGGGTCCATCTCTTTTGTCCATTTATTTATTTACATTAATTTTTTACTAGGCATAAAATTCAAAAGGTACAAAACAATGTAATTTTAAAAGTTTCCTTTTTATCTTATTCTCCCAAATACCCAGTTCAAATTTCTGGAAACATCTATTGTTATCAGTTTCCTTATAGATTTTCTATGCATGTATGTTGTTGTTTTTTAAAAACACCAAAAATAGCAGAGCATACATCTTGATTCTTTTTATTAAACAATATATTTTAACAATCCTATATAATAAAAGGGTAATATGCAAATTGACCAAACGATGGAATGACGGGTCGCTATGACGCACACTGACCACCAGGGTGCAGATGCTCAACGCAGGAGCTGCCCCCTGGTGGTCAGTGTGCTCCCACAGGGGGACCCCCGCTCAGCCAGAAGCCAGGCTGACAGCTGGTGAGTGCAGCAGCGGTGGTGGGAGCCTCTCCTGCCTCCATGGCTGTGCTAAGGATGTCTGACTGCGGCTTAGGCCCCCTCCCTGCAGGGAGGGGGCCTAAGCCGTCAGTCAAACATCCCCCGAGGGTTCCCAGACTGCTAAAGGGCGCAGGCCACGCTGAGGACCCCCCCCCCCACCCCAGTGCACGAATGTCATGTACCAGGCCTCTAGTCACTTCATATTAGTACAAACAAATCTTCTTCATTCATTTTAAAAGTTACACAGCACTTATCTCATGGTTGGACTATAACTTAATCTGTGCCTATTGATGGACATTTAGGTTGTTTCCTTTGCAGTAATAAACCAAGCTGAATTTAATAAACATATATTTATATTTTATTTATTTGTTTATTTATTTGTTTATTAGAGAGAGAGAGGTTCGTTGTTCCACTTATTTATGCCTTCATTGGTTGATTCTTATATGTGTCCTGACTTGAATGAGGATCAAACTTGCAACCTTGGCATATGGGGATGATGCTCTAACCAACTGAGCAGGGCCAAATTGTGTTTAGTTTTAAATATATGTGTTTAATTTTAATAACTATTGTCAGACTGTCTCCCAGAGAAGGCTGTAGTCATTTACTGTCCCACTATCAATGTATCAGAGAGCCTGTTTCTCCACATTATGACCAACCAGGTGAATATCAAATGATTTTATCTTTGCTAATTTGATAGGTACAATTTATCTTTATGCTTCTAATGAAAATTTTACTCTTCATTTCCCATTTTTATATATTTTATTTCTTTACTTGTGTTGCATTAGCTACTACCTCCAGAACCATGTTAATAATCACAGTGAATATGAATATCACTGTCTTGTCCCTGACTTTCAAGGGAAGGGGTTTGATGCTTCCCACTAAACCTAATTTTAACTCTTTGGTTGAAATATAGATATTTTGCCATGTTAAGAAGGCATCCATCTACTTCTGTTATTAAGAGGTTTATTTTTATTTATATACTAGAGGCCTGGTGCACAAAATTCATGCATGAGGGGGAGTGTCCCTCAGCCCAGCCTGCACCCTCTCCAATCTGGGACCCCTCAAGGAATGTGTGACTGCCCGTTTAGGCCTGATCCCCGTAGGGCAGTCAGACATCCCTCTCACAATCCAGGACTGCTGGCTCCCAACCACTCACCTGCCTGCCTGCCTGCCTGATTGGCCCTAACTGCCCTCCCCTGCCGGCCTGGTCCTCCCAAACTGCCCTCCCCTGCAGGCCTGGTCACCCCCAACTGCCCTCCCCTGCAGGCCTGGTCTCCCCAAACTGCCCGCCCCTGCAGGCCTGGTCTCCCCAAACTGCCTTCCCCTGCAGGCCTGGTCACCCCAAACTGCCCTCCCCTGCAGGCCTGGTCACCCCCAACTGCCCTCCCCTGCAGGCCTGGTCCCCCCAAACTGCCCTCCTCTGCAGGCCTGGTCCCCCAACTGCCATCCCCTGCAGGCCCGGTCACCCCTAACTGCCCTACCCTGCTGGCCCGGTCTCCCCTAACTGCCCTCCCCTGCCAGCCGAGTCGCCCACAACTGCCCTCCCCTACAGGCCTGGTCCCCCCCAAATGCCCTCCCCTGCAGGCCTAGTTCCCCTCAACTGCTCTCCCCTGCAGGCCTGGTCACCCCCAACTGCCCTCCCCTGCAGGCCTGGTCACCCCCAACTGCCCTCCCCTGCAGGCCTGATTGCCTCCAACTGCCCTCCCCTGCTGGCCTGATTGCCCACAACTGCCTTCCCTTGCCGGCCATCTTGTGGTGGCCATCTTGTGTCCACATGGGGGCAGCCATCTTGTGTCCACATGGGGGTGGCCATCTTATGTGTTGGAGTGATGGTCAATTTGCATATTACCTCTTTATTATATAGGATTTTACTAAGAATGGAGCTTTAATTTTTTCAAATGCTTTTCACCATCTAATTTCACATTTTTCATCCCTTCTCACCAACTCAGCAGTGTATCCTATCATTTCTGGATTCATCACTTTACTTGTCCTTAGTCATCCAATCATCAATTCCACATGTGGTGCATACTGCAATGCTCCACCTGGATCCCTTTACCCACCTTGCAGGTGCTAAAGGCTCACAAAGCCATCCCTCCCTGTGAATTTCTCTAGGTCACAGGTACTGCCCAGCCCTAAACCAGGCTCCAGGCCCTACCCAGCATCAGACTAGCCAAGCAGAATGCCCAGGTCAAGCACTACACTTGATTCTGATGGCCAGTATCTTGACTGCTGTTGACCTGAGCCCCGTTTTGTTTCTCATGTTCCTGTCCTTGCTAATCTGACCTTGCTGATCTGAACTTACTGCCTGGTCCTGCAGAACCTCCATCACTTCTTGCTCCTGCTCTTGCTCCAAATTCCCAGAGCTGACCTCTCCAAACTTGACCTCTGTCCTGCCTGCCTTAGACACTGCTGTGGCTACTTCCCCCCTGGTCTCGCTGAAATGACCCTGCCTCACACACTCTGGTCTGGCCCGACACAATCTGTCTTGATGTAGAATATCCATTGCTTCCCTCAGCCTCTCTTTTGGTACAAAATTGAATGTTGTCAGTCTCTGCTGTTAAATACATTCCCTTTAAAGAAAAGATTTAAACATTTTATTGTCTATGTACTGTCTATATATTTTAAAATATTTTCTGTTCTTTGTTTTTTATTAATCTATTCATTTGTTCATTCATTTGTTCCTTCACTCAATGATTCCAACTGATATTATTTGTCTACCACATGATCAGCATATTTTCCCTGCTTGAAACCTCCCATCCTGTTCACACATATCATTCCTTTTCATCCATAGTGGAGTCTATTTCCTCTCTCCTTGAATCTGGCTGGCTCTGTCCATTTGAATGCAGTAATAGTGGCATCCTGCCAGTTGCAGGCCTGGGCAGCTTTGGCTTTTGCTTTCTTAAGGTTCCTGAGTCCAATCTCCCTGTTGGAGCAAAAGGGGCAACTGAGGTGCCAGACATGTGAGTCAAGCATCTTGGATCCTCCAGACCCAGTCAAGCTGTCCCAGCAAAATCCACATGGAGCCCTAGCTGGTTTGGCTCAATGGATAGAGCGTCAGCCTGCAGACTGAAGGGTCCCGGGTTCGATTCTGGTCAAAGGCACATGCTAGGGTTGTGGGCTTGATCCCCAGTAGGGGACGTGCAGGAGGCAGCCAATCAATGATTCCCTCTCATCGTTGATGTTTCTCTCTCTCCCTCTCCCTTCCTCTCTGAAATCAATAAAAATATATTTAAAAACAAAACAAACAAAAAAACAAAACAAAACATAGCAGTCCCCACCCAGCCTTGCCAACATTGCAGAAATGAAACAAAAAAATGGCTTTTAATAATCATTATAATCCTAGTAAATTTAGAAAATATATTAAATGTGTAAACCCAATATTGTTGAGTCTAAGATAAATTGATATAATATTGGAATATTAATTTAAAGTCATAAAACTGTTCATACCCTTTGGCTTAATTCCACTTTAGGATTATACCTCAAGGAAATGACCAGAAAGAAAATAGTTTGTACAAAGATGGTCATAGAAATGCTATTTATAATTCTGGAAAGTTGGAAAAATCTCAAAAGTTCAACAATGCAGTAAGGCTAAGCAAACTGCAGTGTATTATCAAGATGGAAAACTATGGAACACTGACTAGTGTGGGGACTAGGTGGATACATGGAAATGTTAACTAAGTTCAACAAAAAGACAAAAACAAAATCCCTGAGGATGGCAGCAATACAAAACAGAGATATATGAAATAACTCGGATCAGAGAATAAGAAGGAAGGGTGTAGTGCTCACTTCGGCAGCACATATACTAAAATTGGAATGATACAGAGTAGATTAGCGTGGCCCCTGTGCAAGGATGACATGAAAATTTGTGAAGCGTTCCATATTTTTAAAAAAATAATATGAAGGAAGGGTGTGAACAATTATAACTTAACTAGAGGCCTGGTGCATGAAATTTGTGCATGGAGGGGGGTCCCCTCAGCCCAGCCTGGACCCTCTCCAATCCGGGATCCCTTGGGGGATATCCAACTACCAGCAGTTGGACATCCCTCTCACAATCTGGGACTGCTGGCTCCTAACTGCTCACCTGCCTGCCTGCCTGATCGCCCCTAACTGCCCCCTGCCAGCCTGATCACGCCTAACTGCCTCTGCCTGCCAGCCTGATCACCCATAACTGCCCCCCCCTGCCAGCCTGGTTGCCCCTAACTGCCACCCCCCACCGACCTGGTCGCCCCCAACTGCTCCCCCCCCCCCGCTGGCCTGGTTGTCCCCAACTGCCCCCCCCCCCCCGCTGGCCTGGTCGCCCCAACTGCCCCCCTCTGCCAGCCTGGTTGCCCCTCACTGCCCCCCCCCCCTGCCAGCCTGGTCACCCCAGCAGCCTGCTGGTCAGTCCTTTGGTCATCCCTCGCTAACCCCCCTGCCAGCCTGGTCGCCCCATGCAGCCTGCTTGTCAGTCCTTTGGTCATCCCTCGCTAACGCCCCTGCCAGCCTGGTCGCCCCACACAGCCTGCAGGTCAGTTGTTTGGTTGTCCTTCGCTAATCCCCCTGCCGGCCTTGTCTCCCCACACAGTCTGCTGCTCAGTCCTTTGGTCATCCCTCGCTAACGCCCCTGCCAGCCTGGTCGCCCCACGCAGCCTGCAGGTCAGTCATTTGGTCGTCCTTCGCTAATCCCCCTGCCAGCACCTTGTCGCCCCACGCAGCCTGCTGTTCAGTTGTTACTGTGAGGGCTTTGTGACCAATTTGCATGTTACCCTTTTATTAGTATAGATATCCTTTCTCCATTGAACTGGTTAAAGTCTGGATTTTTTAAATTGGGGGAGGGGGTAGAATATAGGGCTTGCCTTAGCAGACTTAACTACCTACTGTGCTTCTTTTAATTTCCTGTTCCTGAGACCACCAGTGTTCTCCCTCTGCAGCAATGTGGTTTAACACCCACAAAAATAACTGGGCACATAACCCTTGGGGCAGTAGACTTTAATCGGTGCCACAAGTCAGTGTTTTACAAAAACACTGGTGCAGCAAAGGATATACCAGAAAATATGGCAATTGCAGATTAATAGAAGGCATTCTTTTCCTTTCCTATTCATGTCAAGTGATGGCATATACTTAGGTGATTACTTTATAAACAAAGGGAATGGAATGTTTAAATGCTTTAAAAATATGAACTATCTCAAACATACCAAGAAGCAGAGAAAGTAATATAATAAACACCCATAAACTCAACACCTAGGTTTAGCCAATGTGAATACCTGGAAGTCCTTTTAATGTCCCTCCCAATCCAACTCATTTCCCTCTCTCCTCAAAAGTAACACTATTTGGATCTTGGTGTGGGTCCTGCCCTTTTATTTTAAAATATCTTTACCACATAAGTGTAACTCTATAAATAATAGAGAATGTCATTTTGCTTATTTAAAAATTAAAATGGCATCATAATGTATACACCGTACTCCAACTTCTTGTTTCCATTTAACATTCCTTTTGAAATATAGCCATGTTAATGTTAGTTATAATTAATTTTGTTTTAATGACATGGTATTTTTTTTCTGTTTGTTTAATCCTGACCCAAGGATATTTTTCCCATTGATTTTTAGAGAGAGTGGAAGGGATGGGGGAAGGGGAAGAGAGAGAAAGACATTGACTGGTTGTTTCCTGCATGTGCCTGACTGGGGCTGGGTGGTTTTTTTTTCTGTATAGATGATTTTTATTATAAACAATAAAATGTTATGTCCCATTACAAACCTTTCATATTGAAAGGATCTCTAACATGAATTGCTTTAATATTAATTATGAAACAAAAAAAGTTTAGGAACCTCACAGTGGGAAAAATCCAACACCGACAAACTCTAGTGATCAGACATTCTCTTTTAATGTAAAACAAACACAATTCATAATTACATAGAGAATGTCCTAGCTGTGGGTGTTATGAGACAAGCTAACTTTCCAGACCAAAAGGCACTCACTGCTAGGGATGAAACAAGCTCTGAACCAAACCAGCCACGTTGGGCTGGTCCCTTGAAAACAGTGGTCACATACTGTTCAGCTTGAGCAGCCCAAGGACAAACAGAGCAAGCAAAATCATCCCCTTCTCTTTAAACCTACCACTCACACATGGACTGGCCGCACTCATCACTGCGCAGGTGAAGTGTGTGGAGTTCTAGTTGGGAGCTGTCATCCCCCTCTGCACAACTGCCCCACGGATGATCCAGACTCAGTATTTTTCCTGAGAGCCACCTGCCACACATCTTCATGAGGTGGCCATGACCGTGCACTCCCAGACTGCTTCCTGACTAGGCCCCCTTTAAGACGGACACTGATAGCGCCATTCTTTCCAGGGCCACATAACTTTCCTTGGTCAACTCCGGAATCCCCGTGACAAGCAAGAGGACCTCAAGCATCTCTGCTGCTGGGCCTGGGTGGAGCACAGGGACTGGGAGCCCACTGCAGTGTGGTGCTGGGCTTCACCAGCCCAGTTCTTGTGCAGATTCCCCAGCCCCCTAGTGTGCGGGTTCACATTTTTCTGTTCATTTTCTTAACGGCAGGTATCCTACCCCACCCCTAATAAGATAAAATTTTTAAAAAATCTCACTACACATTGGGGAAGACAAATAGGGCAGCATTTCTATGAGAAACAATAGGCTTGAAAAGCATGGCACTGTAAATGCTTGCATGACCAGTTTCACTGAGCGTGCTCAGGGGTAAAATTTTAGCACCTTTTTTTTTTTTTTGCTTTTTTTTTAATCTTTAGAAATTAAACACAACTTTTAACATAGAACACTTGAACAATAATGAAGTGTAGCCCTATAGATCAATACTGTTGTACAAATTGAAGGAGGGTGGTTTAGTCCCAAACTGACCACCCTGACATCAATCCATGGCACCTGAAAGTAACTGTCATCACGTTTGTAACAAGACATTTATTATTCTCTGCAGCAGGAAATCATGAAACAATCCCTTCATCTTCAATAGCGTTTTTTCATTACCTCTGCAAGGAAAAGTGGCAGGAAGTGAGAATGCAGCCCAGCCTGGGCATCCGGATGTCAGCCCATCGCCCCTGCACGCGCCATAGCCTAAGAGGATGACACCAAGCTAATCTGCCCACCTTTATTCATCTCTTCCAAGAAATACGACAGCTATGCCTATAATAGCATGTGTCATTTCTTAGACTGTGTCCCTGTCCACCCCTTTCCCCAATTCCTGGCAGAAGAAAACTCAAAAGGTCTTTTGACTTGACTATTTGCCCATTCTGGAAAGCCACACCATCACCACATAAACTTTTACAAATAAATTAAATAAAAACATTTTGTCCACCAGGTTGACATCCAATCCACTTCAAGAGTTCTCTAAGCGCGCTGTTGAGCAGCGTTACCCTTAGGGTCTCTCCTCCCACCGGCCACTCCTCCTGTGAGCTCTTCCAGCAGTGCCTCCGTTACAGTGCTGCCACAGTGGGGCTGGGTATTGAACCTGCAACCCAGGAATGTGCCCTTGACCAGGAATTGAACTCAAGACCCTCCAGTACGCAGGCCTGCACTCTAACCACTGAACAGCACCGGCCAGAGCATGACATGGTATTTTAAAAATATTATTAATTTGATTATATATTCAAATACAAAAAAATAAGTAATATATTAAACACTCATGTACTCAAGACAAAATTTCATCATATATTAACATTGTGTTATAATGCATATTAGTTCAGATCTTTAAAAAAAAAACAAAATTTATGGATACATTTATAGTTCCCTGAACCTCTTTCCCTGATCTTAGTGCCCACTCTACCTTCCTAGACATATGAGGAATTTAGTGATTATAATTCCTGTGAATATTTTAATATTTTTCTTACATATTTCTGATCCATAAACAATATATAGTTGTATTTTGAATGCTCTTAAATTTTATAGAAATAATACACGTGCTTTTTTTATGTGATTTTCTTTTCAATTAACTATATATATATATGAAATTTAACCATTCTGACAGATGGTAATTCTAGTTCTTGACAGATATAGTGTTAGTTCACTCATATTCATTGCTGTATAATTTTCTATCATATGACTATGCTATATATATTTATTAATTACTGTATAATGAAGATTTAGGTTGTTTACAGTTTTTACTATTATAAATACCACTACAGCTGACCCTTGAACAACACAGGGGTTAGGTGTGTCAACCCCCCACAAAGTGAAAATCCATGTATAACTTTTGATTCCCCCAAAACTTAACTATAGTAGTCCCTTGGTATCCCAGAGGAATTAGTTCCAGGACACCCCAAGATACCAAAATCCGCAGATGCTCAAGTCCTTTAAATAAAATGGTGATAACAGTGTATAAAGTCGGCCCTCTTCATTCCCAACCATGGATAGAAAATACAGGTCAAGCCCTAGCTGGTTTGGCTTAGTGGAAAGAGCATTGGCCTGCAGACTGGAGGGTCCCAGGTTCAATTCTGGTCAAGGGCACATGCCCAGGTTGCGGGCTCAATCCCCAGTGTGGGGTGTGCAGGAGGCAGCTGATCAAAGATTCTCTCTCATCATTGATGTTTCTCTCTCTCCTTCTACCTTCCTCTCTGAATCAATAAAAATATATTTTTTAAAAAAAGAAAATACAGGTCGATTCACATTTGGTTTAATATGTGGATGTGATACCTGGGGATAGGAAGGGCCAATTGAATACTTATTGAAAAAAATCCAAGTGTCAGTGGACAGTGCAATTTAAACATGTGTTGATCAAGGGTCAACTGTACTACGAACCTTGTGGCAGAGACTTGGAGAGCAGAACCCAAATCCTCCTTCAAGGAGGGTGTCTCAGCTGCTGAGACTGCTATACATAGCAGTCCCCCCTTATCCGCAGTTTCTGTTACTCACAACCAACTGTGGTCCAAAAATATTAAACAGGAAATTTCAGAAATAAACAATTTAAAATGTCATTCTAAGCAGTGTGCTGAAATCTTACTGTCCCGTTTTTTCCTGCCTGGGTGTGAACCATCCTTCCATCTAGCATATCCAGGCTGTATACGCTCCCCATCCTATAGTCATTTAGTATCCATTTGGGTTATTAGATTCGCTATCGTGGTTTCACAGGGTGTGTGTTCAAGTTACCCTTATTTTACTCAATAGTGGCCCCAAGCTCAAGAGTAGTGATGCTGGCAACTCGGATATGCCAAAGAGAAGCCATCAAGTGACTCCTTTAAGTGAAAAGCGATGTATGCATAGGAGAAAACATAGTATAAATAGGAGGGCCTTAGAATGCATCCCCACTGGATAAGGGGGGTGGGAGGAAACTACCGTACAGCTTTCATTCACCTTCAGCCACTTAGGGAATTTCTTTGGCTTCATTCAAGGTCACACCCATCCAGGGACAACCTATATCCAAGTGACTGGGTAAATGCATAAACCCCTGGCCCATTGCAGGAGCAACTCAGCTAGAGCTCCATGAGGTCAGGATGCAGAGGCCCCCACCACAGCTTGATGGCCTCCATCTCCCCACTTCTTCTCCTTCCTCTTCCTTTCACAAGTCTTGATCCCAAGGGTGCATCTTAGAAAACAACCTGCACATTAAACTCTGCCAACAGCCCAGCTGGTGGCTCAGTGGTTGAGAGTCGACTTATGAACCAGGAGGTCCCAGTTAGATTCCTGATGAGGGCACATACCCAGGTTGTGGGTACGATCCCCAGTGCGGGGCGTGCAGGAGGCAGACGACCAATGATTCTCTTTCATCATTGATGTTTCTATCTCTCTCTCCCTCTCCCTTCCTCTCTGAAATCAGTAAAAATATATTTTTAAAAATTAATAAATACATTAACTCTGCCAACGTTCACATATTAAAGAAGAAAAATGTGGTTAATCCAACACATACTACAAGCTACTCTGTGGGAGAGAGGGACTCCACAGAGAAGCACAAAAGGTTTGTGAGCAAAATAGTAACCATATTGGATATCCAGCCTGGTTAAGCTCCAAGTAAGAACCAGCCAACCAGTCAATTTACAGAGACAAAACAGATGATAATAAAATGTTGTTTTAAATCATTAAGTTTTGGATGATTTATTACAGAGTAATATATAAGAGGACCATAGGACTAAAAGATAACTTCATTGATATGATCATGTATAGCTACTAAATGCCATGAAAAATAGCCTAAGAATAATAAACCTTTAGAACCATTCCCATGAATGTCCAGAAGAAAATTAAGACACCAGAACTATTTTTAACTGATATTGTTTTGGAGACCTTGGCTATAAGGCCTGTGGTAGGTAGAATAATGCTTTTCCTCCCCTACCCCACCTAAAGATGTTCATGTGCTAATCTGTGAAACCTGAAAATATATAAGATTAAATGGCAAAGGGGAATTAAGATTGCAAATGGCATAAAGGTTGCTAATTAGTCAACTTGAAAATAATAAATTGTCCTGGATTATCCTAGTGGGCCCAATAGAGTCACAAGGGTCCTTAAAAGTGCAAGAAGAAGGCAGAAGTCAAAAATCAGAGAAACATATGGCAACAGAAGCTGGATCTATCTCAGAAGAAAAGTGGCGTGCTATGAGAAGTATTCTTCCCACCATTGCTGACTCAAGATAAAAAGAGCTACATGCCTATGGGCAACTTCTAGAAGTTGGAAAGGAAATGGATTTTACCCTAGCACTCCAGAAGGAATGCAGCCCTGCAGACACCTTGACTTTAGCCCAGACTCATTTCAGACTTCTCTTCTCCAGAATTTTAAGATGATAAATTTGTGTTGTTTTAAATCACAAAGTTTGTGGTAATTTGTTACACCAGCCACAGAAAATTAATACACGATCATATATATAAAATAAAGGATACATGATAGGAAAGTAAGAAAAATTGTGTACTTGGGGATGTGTACATTGTTCTTACTCTCAAAAACATTTTTTTTAGAAATGCAGTTATTGTTCCACATTCTAGATTTTAATTTATTATGTTAAACTCACCCAGATTTTCTGCATTAGGTAAGATAAATACAGGAAGGAGTACTACAGAAAGAGGAAGAACCCAAACCCCATTCTCAGAACTTACCCTAAAATCTAAAAAATCATTTCAAACAAAATAATAAAGCCATGCTCTGAAGATCTGCCTCAGGGGATTTTGGAAATCTGTCTATTTTTGTTTCTAATTTCTGAAACACTATTCATGATAATTCACTGAAACTGAAGCCAATTACTAGAATGTGAGCACCACATCGTATTCATATTTTGCCCTCAATGTGTCACGAATCAATGAATGAATAGTATCAAGTGTGTGTTTTTTAAGCACAGATGGTGTTTGTGGCAGCCATGAGATTGCCTCTCAGATCTCTGAGCATAATACTGATGCCCCGGCTGCTGCATTATGAATCCACCACATTTCCCACAGGCTGCTCCTAAACAGTAACTGAGTTGTGGCAGGGAGACTCGAGCAGGCCTATCGCTGTGAGACACCAAACTCCTCTGACGGGTGGGTGACTCTGGCTAGAGGATTCTAGCTTTATCGAAAACTTTCTTACACTGCATTACATTCTCCTCCTTTCCTTCACAATATACCAGCGCTCCAGCACTTTCCTCTGCTTCCTCACTATTCTCCCTCACAGGTGTTTTTACAAAAAAGTTCTTGCACATCTAATCCCATCTTGGTATCTACTTCTTGGAGAATCTTAAGTAATACAGTGATTAAGTGTATGAGTTTCAAAGGATTCCCTAGATAGGACATAAAGAATGAAAAGAGAAATAAAATTTAGAATATAAAGATTATTTTTGTAATTGATATTTTAGATAGAGAAAGGAAGGGGGAGAGAGAGAGAGAGAGAGAGAGAGAGAGAGAGAGAGAGAGAAATATTGTGTTGTTGTTCTACTTATTTATGCATTCATTAATGGATTTTTTTTTTTATTGATTTTAGAGAGAGAAAAAAAAATAACAACACATCAATGTGAAAGAGAAACATTGATCAGTTGCTATAAGTACATGCCCCAACCAGGATTGAACTCCCAACTCAGGTATGTTCCCTGACTGGGAATCGAACCTGTAACCTTTTGGTGCACAGGACAACGTTCCAACCAACTGAGCCACTCCAGCCAGGCCAAAGATTGTTTTTAAATTATATTAAAGATGCATGTTTATTAACATCTTCAAGACACACTAAGTGAAAAAGGTAGTTTATAAAATAGTACTTATAGTAGGATCTTCTTTTTGTAAATAAGCATAGACAATCTATGAAAAGAGATACAAGGTTTTAAAAGTGGCATCTCAGTAGTATTTAAAGTTTGTTTCAGATTACTTGCAGTTTCAAATATGCCTACATGTTGACATATGAACACATGTTGCATTAATAATAATACTTAAGGAATACTTATTTTAAGCTTTAAAGAAATATTGAAGTCCTAAATTAAGCATGCTACTCCTCTTTGGTACAGCCCAACATGAAAATTCAATTTTTTATCAGACGTAAACTTAGTTCACCTTCTCAGCTCTATTCAACTACCTTTCTTTCAGAAAGCACTGCCTGTATCGCAGACCACCCACCGCTGCTGCCTTTGTGGGGTTGTGTGGCTGGCTCCTATCTGTGGGTGGTTGTTGAACCTACTGGTGCTGAGCCACCCTCTATGTCTAGGCTGGGTTGAAACACCACAGTGCAGAGCCCAAACTTTGGTTTCCTTAAGGGCTGGATGATGCAACCTGAAGTGTGAGCTCCACACCAGGTGAAACTCGTTTTTTGGAAATGATAGATGAGAAGGAGCCAGGAAGACACATTCCCCTTTTTTTCTCCATTCCTGTGAACATGGTGCTTTCTTTTTAAATATATTTTTATTGATTTCAGAGAGGAAAGGTAAGGAAGAGAGAGATAGAAACATCAATGATAAGAGAGAATCATTGATAGGCTGCTTCCTGCATGCCCCCTACTGGGGATTGAGCCTGCAACCTAGGCATGTGCCCTGAGTGGGAATGGAACCCTGACCTCCTGGCTCATAGGTCGACACTCAACCACTGAGCCACACTGGCTGGGCAACATGGTGTTTTCTTGCATCCCCTCTGGGGAAGCCCCTCTTGCTGAGGGAAAATGGGTGCAGAGTGACCTACTGTGTCTTACAAACTGGAGGCAGAGCAGTCAGGTATCACTTTACAGAGCTTCACATTTTTCATGCCTCATTTTTTCCCTTTTTCTCACTCTCACCACTTGGGAGCTGTAAAATAGGAATACTTGGCCATAATAGATGTAACTTAAAATACTAAAATGAGTAGCCATGAACATGCACTACTCAGATTCCCTTTTAACCCTTTGCACTCACTTGCTTTTTTCTCGATTCCTTTATTCTACTCGGGATTTAATTTTTTAAATATCCCAGATTTTACAAAGCGCAGCAGTAGAATAAAAAACTGGAGTTTCTTTTCATACAAACTTATTTATTTGGATTTTTTTTATATTTCAAATTATTGATACATTCAATACAATTCGACATACAAGCTGCTACCGATGCTAACCGTGTGGAGTCACACTCGACATCCGACATCCCAGTGCAAAAGGTTAAGAAAGTCTTTCTATTCAGCTGCAAAAAGTGGGCTTAGCTGACAGCTCCCAGCTGATTAGCACCTTTTGTATTCACCTTAGACTTTGAGCCTAGCTCAGGTACTTCTCAAGGTGGCCCCCAGGCTATGATGAGCTGTGACAATGGTAGCCAAGATAACACTCTTCTTGGCTGACTTACCCGATGACTGGATGACTGTGCAGGGCTGTCTGTAGTACCAAGGTCTAGCCATTCCTGTGCAGCTTACATCTCATCTAACAATGACTGTTCAAGTTCCTCCATTGGGCTGGCAGAGATTTCAGGCTGATGCCCCTCTAACCATACAGCCTCCTCCCCTTTTCTTTCATAAGTCTTCCTTTCCATAAACTTTTTATACTCCTCACTTCCTCAGTCTCTGCTTCCCAGAGAGCCCAGCCAGCATCTAGTACCAGCCGGATGGTACTAGAAGTAGTCCGAGAAAACAAGAAGTAAGATGGGGTTTGGAGACTAGATCACTCCCCACCTGACTAGCAATAAGCATCCCATTCTGAGTGATGGGTATAGCACAGAGAGCCCCTAGCAAAAGGTGAGTCCTGTTTCTAAAGTTTTCACTGAGGGTGAGTTAGGACAATGTGCCAGTGGAAAGAAATGCACTGGCTGGTGCAATAATTTACTAGGTGTACCAGTTAATAATGTGAATTTTTTTCAATACATGGAGTTACACATATGTTGATATATATGCGATTTGATATGTATGCTATTTTGTTGTATTGACAACAAGCTTCAAAACTTCATATGTTGGAGAAACCAAGATGGCGGCATAGGTAAACACCTAAACTGATGCCTCGCACAACAATTTCAAAACTACAACTAAAAGACAAAACCGACATCATCCAGAACCACAGGAAGGCTAGCTGAGTGGAAATTCTACAACTAGAAGGAAAGAGGAAAGCACACTGAGACTCAGAGGAGCTGCAGAAGGCAGAGGGTACAGAGGCGCGCACGCAGAGAGGGCTGGCAACTGAGTACGCGGCTGGCTTTCTCAATTGGGAGGGAGACAAAAGCTCCTGACTGCAATGAACTCGTTCCTGGCAAGACTCTGGGGACCCAGACTCATTCGGGGAGAAACTGGACTGTCTGGCAGTGGGCGGAACTTGAGGGCGGCTTTCTCTCAGAGGTGCTGCAGTGATTACCACAGGACACTGAGACACAGGGGCCTATTAGGGCAGGGCTGATGGGAAGCCATTGCTGTCTGCTCCACCCTGAGAATCCGCCTTGTCCAAGCTGAGCACAGAGGCTTTTGCAAGTCTTGTCTCATAAAGGTGTCTCCAGCACAGAAGTTCTCCCAGCATAGACACAGCTGATCCTCACAGCCAATTGGCCTAGAGGTCAATTCCTCCCAGTGATACCAACAACAATCAAGGCTTAACTACAACAAGACTGTGCACACAGCCCACAAAGGGGTGCACCAAGAGTGTCCACCTCAGGTAACTGGGGAGGCTGAGCCACTGGGCCCTATAGGACAGCTAGCACACAAAGCCACTCTATCAACTCAGGGAAGCAGCCAAAATGCGGAGATAAAGAAACAGATCACAAATGAAAGAAATGGAGGAAAGCAAACGACTGGATAAAGAGTTCAAAACCACGGTTATAAGGTTTTTCAAGAATTTCCTAGAAAAGGCCGATAAATTTAGCGAGACCCTCGAAGATATGATAAAGGACCAACTAGAAATTAAGCATACACTGACTGAAATAAAAAATAATATACAGAGATCCAAGAGAAGACTAGAGGATCGCAAGAATCAAGTCAAAGATTTGAAATACAAAGAAGCAAAAAACACCCAACCAGAAAAGAAAAAAGAATCCAAAAATATGAAGATAGTGTAAGGAGCCTCTGGGACAACTTCAAGCATACCAACATCCGAATTATGGGGGTGCCAGAAGAAGAGAGAGAGCAAGATACTGAAAACCTATTTAAAGAAATAATGACAGAAAACTTCCCCTACCTGGTGAAAGAAATAGACTCACAAGTCCAGGAAGTGCAGACAACCCCAAACAAAAGGAATCCAAAGAGGACCACACCAAGACACATGATAATTAAAATGACAAGAGCAAAAGACAAAGAGAGAATATTAAAAGCAGCAAGAGAAAAACAGTTAGTTACCTACAAGGGAGCACTCATACGATTGTCAGCTGATTTCTCAACAGAAACTATGCAGGCCAGATGGGAGTGGCAAGAAATATTCAAAGTGATGAATAGCAAGAACCTACAACCAAGATTACTCCACCCAGCAAAGCTATCATTTAGAATTGAAGGGCAGATAAAGAGCTTCACAGATAAGAAAAAGCTAAAGGAGTTCATCACCACCAAACCAGTATTATATGAAATGCTGAAAGGTATTCTTTAAGAAGAGGAAGAAGAAGAGAAAGGTAAAGATAAAAATTATGAACAACAAATACATATCTATCAACAAGTGAATCTAAAAATCAAGTGAATAAAAAATCTGATGAACAGATTAAACTGGTGAATATAATAGAATCAGGGGCATAGAAAGGGAGTGGACTGGCAATTCTCGGGGGAAAGGGATGTGGGGGGTGCGGGAAGAGACTGGAAAAAAATGGTACACCTATGGATGAGGACAGTGGTGGGGGGGTAAGGGCAGAGGGTGGGATGGGAACCGGGTGGAGGGGAGCTATGGGGAGAAAAAAGAGGAACAATTGTAATAATATGAACAATAAAGATTTATTTAAAGAAAAAAACAAAAAAAACTTCATATGTCAAATTTGCTGAAGGTGTTAACATCATAGATATTTTTGCACTTAAAAATGTCAAATTTCATGCCAAAAAAAGAGCATTTGTGGGAAGTTATAATTCATTATTTTGAAGAAAAGTGCTGTTGAATACTTCGGGAAGCTTATGGTGAACATGATCCATCTCAAGATACTTGTGAACGCTGGTTTAAATGCTTTAAAAGTGATGATTTTTATGTGAAAGACAAAGAACGTCCAGGTCAACCGAAAAAGTTTGAAGACCAACAATTACAAGCATTATTGCATGAAGATGCATGTCAAACTCAAAAACAACTTGCAGAAAGATTAAAGATGCTCAGCAAAAAATTTCTGATCATTTACAAGCAATGGGAAAGATTTTAAAGGAAGGAAAATGGGTGCCACATCACCTGAACGAAAGACAAATGGAAAACCGAAAAGTCATCAGTAAAATGTTGCTTCGACGGCAGGAAAGAAAGTCTTTTTTGCATCGACTTGTGACTGGCCATGAAAAGTGGACTTATTTTGAGAATCCCAAATGCACAAAATCATGGGTTGATCCAGGTCAACCATTAACATGGACTGCAAGGCCAAATCACTTCGGAAAGAAGACAATGCTCTGCGTTTGGTGGGATCAGGAAGATGTGGTGTATTATGAGCTTCTAAAACCAGATGAAACCATTAATACTGAATGCTACTGACAACAAATAATCAATTTGAACCATGCTTTGATCGTGAAACGACCAGAATGCTCCAGAAGACACAGCAAAGTAATTTTGCTTCATGATGACACACCATCACACACTTCAAAACCAGTTAAAGACACGTTGAAAGATCTTGCCTGGGAAGTATTAACCCACCCACCGTATACACCAAACCTTGCTCCTTCAGATTACCATTTGTTCCGATCGATGGCACACACACTTTCTGAGCAGCACTTCAAAACACACGAAGAAGTGGAAAATTGGGTCTCTGAATGGTTTGCATCAAAACAAGAAAAGTTCTACTGGGACGGTATCCACAAATTACCTGAAAGATGGGGAAATGTGTAGCTAGTGATGGACATTGCTTTGAATGAAGCACTTTTGATGTTTCTCTTGAAATTATTGTGTTTTCTTTGATTACAAAATCCGCCATTAACCGGTACACCTAGTATCCATTTGAAATGTAAGGGGAATGATAATAAGGATAATGAAATTTGAGGGTTGTTATGGGAATTTTCTTTTTTAAAAATTTTATTTATTGATTTGAGAGAGAGAGAGAGAGAGAGAGAAACATTGATTTGTTTTTCGCCTTATTTATGCATTCATTCATTGATTATTCTGTGTGCCCTGACCAGGGATGAAACTGCAACCTTGGCTATCAGGATGATGCTCTAACCAACTGACCTGCCCAGCCAGGGCTGTTATGAAGTTTCACCCTATAGACATAATGAAAAGCTGTAACTAACTTAGTTTATTGACACTCTTTTAGGACAAGATAATTTAATATTTTAGCTAAGACTCTAGAGGATGTTGTAACTTGCAGCTAGAGTAATTCCTAGAAACCTGGAAAACAGAATGGCCTTCATAGATCCTAAATTGAAATGCTTGAATTCACATGGTATACAGAAGAGGGAGGGATTCAAGACTCAGGGAAGTGGGAATGCTGGAATGGATGTGTTATGTGAAGCCAGAAGGATTGTATTTCCCAGGGAGGCCTAAAGAATACACCATTCACCAAGAAATGTGAGGGGTGTCTCCTCTGCAGGCCAGGGTTAATGACAGGAGAAGCAGTAACAGAATTTGGCTCAATGAAAGCAATGGGAAGAGAAGGCCTTGGAGCAAGAAAGGCCAATGGTAGCATTTCACCATCAGAAGCCAGAGGGTCACAGTGTCCCTAGTTAGGGGATGATTAATAGAACACAGCATCCCCAAAGGCAAAATAACTGAGCAGCCAAAAGGCACTGCTTAATACTTTACATAATCAAAATAGAGTAAATGTGGATGAGCAGGAAATTGAGGGGAAGTTGTTCTGCACTACTCTCCACACCCTCCCTCCCCCCAAATCCCTTGCCCAGATTCTGGACCTGAACCAGTTTTCAGACCTGGTGCCCACTGACTAAAGAAATGACTGGATCCCAGCATGAAGAACCCTGAAATACATAATGATTTCCCCAGTGTTTCCCCAAAGGAATCTGGGTCATGTACTTGTGACTATTCACTGGGGGAAGAGGAATACTCACACATTTCAAAGACTGTTGAAGACAGGGTCCAAGTTGACACTGATACCTAACAACCAGAAATTTAATCATGGGCTCTGTGCTAGAGTGAGGGCATATAGGAGCCAGGTAATAAATTGAGTCTTGGCCAAAGTCAGAGTCCACTGGGTCTGTGAACTCACTTAGATACTCATTTCCCTGATCCCTAAATATACAATTGAGATGGACATACGTGGCAGTAACCCACACCTTGGGCCTGTTGGTGAGAGCTATCATAGAGGGGAAGGTCAAGTGGAAGCTTGTGAAACTGCACTCCTCCTACCTATATAGTGAGTCAAAAAAACAAGTATAACCCTAGTGAGAAATCGCAGATTAATGCCATTCTTAAAGATGCAGGCATGGAAGTCCCTGGAATATCTGTTTAATTTGCTGGTCTGGCTCTTAAAGGACCAGATGGATCCTGGAGACTATTGCTAGCTCAACGAAGAAGTATTCTTAATCACAGCTGCCCAGCCAATAGTTTTGTGTTTTTTTTTTGTTAGGACAGACAATATGGTCTCTGGTACATAGTATACAACATTAATTTGGTGAATGTGTACTTTTCTATCCCAATCAGGAAAGATCAGAAACAGTTTGCTCCAGGGCCATGTTAACTCTGCCACCATCTGTCATAATTTAGTCTGATGACATCTGGACCATCTGGACACACTGCAAAACATCATATTGATTCATTACATTGGTGACATCATGCTGATCTGGCAGCATGAGTAAGAGGGTGTTAGCATGCTGGAGACTTTGGTAAGATACATGTACTCCAGAGTGAGTGAGATAAATTATAAAAATTGAAGTACTTGCCAATTCAGTAAAGTTTCTGCACAGACCATGGTCAGGTGCAAGCCAGGACATTCCCTTCTGTAGGAAGCCACCCACTGCTGCACTGCTGATGCTATCATGGGAGTGCACCAAGGAACGCGGAAGGCAGATGGACCTTGGGTGTTAGCAGGGCTGACACTAAGCACCTCATCTGTTGAGATAGTGGTGGCTCAAGGCAATTCCCTAACCTGATAATCCTTTTACTGTTTACCAAACTTTACCTTTGATATGCCTGTATGCATTGCTAAAGGGCAAATGTGTATTCAAGTAAATAAAAAGCAGACCGGCCAGAGGTCAGTGTGCTTTTCACGAAAGAAACACCACCTGGCCCCCACCCCTTAATAATTAATATTTCTCGCCCTAACCAGTTTGGCTCAGTGGATAGAGTGTCGGCCTGCGGACTCAAGGGTCCCAGGTTCGATTCCGGTAAAGGGCATGTACCTTGGTTGTGGGCACATCTCCAGTAGGGAGTGTGCAAGAGGCAGCTGAATCAATGTTTCTCTCTCATCGATGTTTCTGGCTCTCTATCCCTCTCCTTTCCTCTATGTAAAAAATCAATAAAATATATTAAAGAATAATTAATATTTCTTGTCTAGTGTTTTCATTTGTGTGTCAGCCCCTCCTTCAGATCCTGAACCCAGCCATCCAGGTCATAGCACCCTTCAAAGTAAAGGACACATTGCTTCACCATACTGTTAAGGCTCTTTGGCTTTGGAGGCAACACATTCCACACCTAGGAAAACTGCCCAACCCATATATAGAAGGTGCCAGCTTTGAGTAGGGCTCAGAGTAGAAAATGGCTCTGCATCAGGTCCTGGCCATATGGGCCTGCCCTGGGCAGTTTGGCTCATCTGGTTGGGCACCATCCCGTGCACCAGGAAGTTGCTGGTTCAATTCCAGATCAAGGGCACATGCCTGGATTGTGGACTCATCCCCCAATAGGGGGAAGGAAGCAGCCAATTGATGTTGCACTCTCACATGGATGTTTCTCTCTCTCTCTCTCTCTCTCTCTCTCTCTCTCTCTCTCTCTCTCCCTCCCTCCCTCCCTCCCTCCCTCCCTCTTGCTTTCTCTCTCTCTTTCTAAATAAAATAAAATGTTAACATTCTTTAAAACAAAACAAAAAACACACCACAAATGATCATATGGGCCTCCCATTTAACCAGCTGAAGGAGGATGAAAAACTCCTAGCTTGGTTTATGGCTAGGCTGATTCAGTATGCAAAACTAAAAGTTGATGCTGTCTGCATTATAGCCGTATTCAGGGGTGGCTGTTGTGAAAGACAGTAATGAGACACTGTGTGAAAGACAAATCTTCCCAGTGGGCAGAGCTTCAGAAGGTGCATCTGGTCAACCACTTTGTACAAAAGGATAATGGCCCAAAGTAAAAATGTACATGGATTCATGGATAATGATCAGGGACCTGGAAAGAGAAAAATTAAAATATCAGAGACAAGAAGGTATGGGAAAGAGATATGTAGATGGACATATGACAGTGGGTATAAGGTGTGACGATTTCTTTTATTGTATTTTAATGCCCAATGAAAGCAACCTACATAGTCTGGACACCAAATAACCAAGTGGATAAAATAACTTGCACAGTTGACATTCACTGGCATGACAAGGCAAACATATGACATGGCCACAGTGGTAGAGATGGAGGCTTTGCCTGGGTCAAACAACATGGACTCTCACTCATGGAGGCCAATCTAGTAATTGCCTGCTTTGAATGTTTAACCTGCCAGCAACAGAGCAGCAACACTGAACCCCCAGTGTGGCACTATTCCTTAAAAAGACCAATTAGGGAGAGATTAAAAATGGCGACAGAGTGAGTGGATGCTGCACGAACATGCTCCCAGGAACAAACTGGAATTCCAACTAAAATACAGAAAGGTTTGGCTCAGTGGATAGAGTGCCAGCCTGCAGACTAAAGGGTCCCAGGTTCAATTCTGGCCAAGAGCACATGCTCAGGTCGTGGGCTCAATCCCCAGTGTGGGGCATGCAGGAGGCAGCCAATCAATGATTCTCTCTCATCATTGATGTTTCTATCTCTCTACCCCTCTCCTTTCCTCTCTGAAATCAATAAAAAAATAAAAATAAATAAAATAAAATACAGAAAAACGTCCTGAATAAACAACGTAAAACTTGCAGGAGAGAACCCTGACACCTGAGGACCAAAAGTGGAGACTACATAGGAGGGGCGGAGGCGCTAAAGGACTGGGACAGCAACTGAAGTCCCAGAGAGATATCTTAGCTATGGGGATTGCCACTGAGAACTCTGGGATCTAATCCCCAAGCTGGGTCCCCCAGCAAAGAACACAACTGAGAAGGGGACCCACATAACATTTGGCTGTGAAAAGCAGCGGGGTTGCTGTCTGCCAGAGTGATGGCTGAAAATTCAGGCACCCTCTAAAAGGACCAAGGCACAAAATTCCCTGTGGAGCCACCCACCTTGTGTTCTGACAGAGGGAGGGCGGAGTAGACTAGAGCTGTGTGAGCAGAAGCCAGGATTGGGGGCTCGACTCAGGGGTTAGAGCTCAGAAGGCAGAAGACCCTAGTTTCCTGTGCTGAGTCATTTCCTCCATTTCCTCATGCAACAGAGGACATCTTCCCCACACAGACATTTGCCTGGTCTGGGGAGAAGACAGTTGACCCACCCTATTGGAAAACACCTTGTTCTGAGGCCATTTAAGAGACTAAAAATAACAATTAGCCTCTAGGCAGAAGCAACTACCTCACCCTGGGGCAATTAAACTCAGAATCCTATCAGTCTGTAGGCAGCAGCAGTCTCTGGAGGTTTTGAGGCTTTGCCTGATCTACTTAATCAGAAACAGCATTTGACACAGTCCTGCACTAGAGATTCAGAGGGATAGAGGATCTACCTAATACTTAGTCACAAACCCAAACAGACAGCCAAAATGAGGAGACAAAGAAATAAGCCCCAAATGAAAGAAAAAGAGAATTCTCCAGCCTATCAATGATTCTCTCTCATCATTGATGTTTCTATTTCTCTCTCCTTCTCCCTTCTTCTCTGAAATCAATACAAAAAATATTAAAAAAAGAAACAATCTTTGCATCAGAGAAATGAAAATTAAAACCACAATAAATATCACCTCACACGTGTCAGAATGGCTATCATCAAAAAACAAGTGTTGGTGAGGATGTGGAGAAAAGGGAACCCTTGTGTACTATTGGTGGGAATGCAGAGTGCTGCAGCCACTATAGAACACAGTATGAATTGAGGTGGTGAACACACAATATAATATATAGATGATGTATTATAGAATTGTACACCTGAAACCTATATCATTTTATTAACCAACTAGTAGCCCATTTGCAGGAAGAATCCTGCAAGCGGCCGCAGCGCCTGCACCCGCGTGCCGCTGCCGCTCGCCCCGCTCCGCCCCTCCCGGGCTTTCCCTCTGGCAGCCACCTTGCTTTCTGCTTTTCCTCCCTCTTCCTTCTAAGTTGTCTTCAGTCTTCACTCCTCCCTCCCTCAGCGTATGCAAATTAACCGCCATCTTTGTTGGGTAATTTGCATACTCGCCCTGACTGGCTGGTGGGCGTGGCTTTGGCTGGTGGGCGTGGTTTGGGCATAGCGAAGGTGCGGTCAATGTGCATATTACTATTTTATTAGGTAGGATGTCACACCAATAAATTCAACAATAAAAAAGAAAACAGTATGGAGGTTCCTCAAAAAGTTAAAAATGGAACTGCCTTATCACCCAGCGATATCCAAAGCATTAATTTGAAAGAACAGACACAATCCTATATTCATTTCAGCATTATTTACAACAGCCTAAATATGAAAGTAACCCAAGTGCCCATCAATAGAGGAGCAGATAAAAAAGTAGTGCTACATATGTACAATGGAATATTACTCAGCCATAAGTAAAAATGAAATCTTACCATCTGCGACAGCATGGATGGGCCTAGAGGTTGTTAAGTGAAATGTCAATCAGAGAAAGACAAATACCGTATGATTTCACTTATAAGTGGCATCTAAAGAACAAAATAAACAAACGAACAAACAAAATAGAAGCAGGCTCATAGATACAGAGAAGAGACTGATGGTTACCAGAGGGGAAGCAGGTTGGGGGACTGGGTAAAAATGGTGAAGGAATTAAAAAGTACAAATTGAGCCCTGACCAGTTTGGCTCAGTAGATAAGAGCATCAGCCTTCGGACTGAAGGGTCCCAGGTTCAATTCTGGTCAAGGGCATGTACCTTGGTTGCAGGCACATCCCCATTAGGAGGTGTGCAGGAGGCAGCTGATCGATGTTTCTCTTCCATCAATGTTTCTAACTCTCTATCTCTCTTCCTCCCTCTCTGTAAAAAATCAATGAAATATATATATTTTTAAAAAGTACAAATTGACAGTTACAAAAATAGTACTGGGGATGTCAAGTACAGTATAGGAAATATAGTCAATAATCCTATCTAATAAAAGTGTAATATGCAAATTGACCGTCACTCCAACACACAAGATGGCTGCCCCCATGTGGTCAAAGATCCTGCCCCCATGTGGACACAAGATGGCCAGCAGGGGAGAGCAGTTGGGGGGGACCAGGCCTGCAGGGGAGGGCAGTTAGGGGTGACCAGGCCTGCAAGGGAGGGCAGTTAGGGGTGTTCAGGCCTGCAGGGGAGGGCAGTTAGGGGCAAATAGGCTGTCAGGGGAGCAGTTAGGCACAATCAGGCTGGCAGGGGAGTGGTTAGGGGGTGATCAGGCTGGCAGGCAGAAGTGGTTAGGGGCAATCAGGAAGGCAGGCGGGCAAGCAGTTGGGAGCCAGCAGTCCTGGATTGTGAGAGGGATGTCCGACTGCCCGTTTAGGCCCGATCCCACGGGGATCGGGCCTAAACGGGCAGTCGGACATCCCTCAAGGGGTCCCAGATTGGAGAGAGTGCAGGCTGGGCTGAGGGACATCCCTCCCCCCACATGCACGAATTTCGTGCACCCGGCCTCTAGTATTGTAATAACTATGTACAGTGCCAGGTGGGTATAGTAAATATTGGGAGGAATACTTTGTAAAGTTTATGATTGTCTAAACACTATGCGGCACACCTGAAACTAATACAAAATAATACTGAATGTAAAGTGAAATTGAAAAATAAAATTTAAAAAACACACACCTAATCTTTGGTCTGGAGCTCCAATTCTACGTCAGTCCTTTTTCTTTCACAGGTGTTACACCACCCACTACCCTCCAATTCAGTTGGACGTTCCTGACTTTTCAGTGTCTGCTTCTGAGAGAATCTAATTAGAACAGATGTCCATTAGGCCCCTGACCTCAAGTTGTGCCCTGCTCCCAATCCTGGGATGTTTGACCTAACAATCCAAACTATTTTTATATATAAAATTTAAAGATTTATTCCTTTCATACCTATATTATGATTATTATAAAGATAAAATAAATATGTGCAAGAAAATGCTATGTAATTTGAAAATCACTATGTAAACTAGTATAGTTTTTATTAAAAGACCTAAAGAGTTCAAGCATTTCCCAGATTACCTAACAATTCACAGCAGTTTAAAAAAATTCGAAGAGATAAACATTTTCAACCCCTTTCAAAGCTAGTATGGTGTATGTGCTTTTTCTGTAGCTTTACTTATTCCCAGGGAGTAATTTATACACTCGGAGATCTTGCTTGACAATCAGATACAGACCTAAACAAAGAATTGTAGAGTACTACAGTAGCCTTCCATGGGAATTTTTGTTTGTTTCTTTTCATTTCTAGTGTAACAATTACTTAGAGGAAACAAGAACCATTGAAACAATCCTTTTGACAAAACACAGTGGCTCCAGAGTATTAGGGGAAAATATTTAAAACCCGTGTGACCACCAGTCAAGTTTCTTTAGCACTACTGCGATGACATAATTTTACATTTGTGGATAAATACTGAAATACATGTAAATAAAACAATGTTTCCTATAAACATATTCTTTGATTGTTTATTCTTATTCAGACTTCTCCATAATGTATTGCATGAAGAGACCTAGTGATTATGTCCACTTTTTATCAGAAAAACTTTTAGGAGTAACTTTTCAGTAGAAAAGATGAAAAATTTTTTTTTCTATAATGTGCTATTGTTTGCTTAGATGGTGATACATATTTGTGATGGGTTTTCTTTCTTCCTACCTTTTGAAAGGTGTATCTCTGATTTGCATCTGAGAGTTGACACAAGTTCTTTTACAAGCTTTGAAAATGTGTGGTTCCACATAAAGAACCACAAAAAGGTTAAAAAACCAATTCTGTTCCCTCTTTGCTCATCCAGCCCAAAGTGCCCCCCTCCCGTTTATTGTCCAAGGAGATCCATTGGTCTAAAATGTCCTGCTGAGTGACAGGGCTAAAACTTTTGCTGTTTAGTCAGATGTCAGGACAACACTGAAGTAAAAGTAAGTATATCTGACAATGCACCGTTAATTCAAGTTATTTTGCATATGTTTTTGAAATATGTATAAAAGTAAAAGAACGAATTCTCATTGTACTTTACTGCGGATGCAGAATACCTGCAATGTGAATTGGACACGAATAAGAAAAGAAAATGCCAATAACGTAAACTGGATTATAAGATCCACTAGGATGTTTTAAGAATGTTTTATCATAGTTCACTATGAACAGCAGAATTCTTAAAATTTAATATATATATTTGCATGTGCATTCTGGGAACTCCTAACTGAATACAACTTCAAAAGTGCTCAAACCAATTATCGCAAAATGAGGCTCAAAGAACTACACAAGGATGAAACCTGAAGCAATAAAACACCGATGAAATTGTGTCTCGAGGGTGTTAGGGTACATCCAACAGTTTGGGGGAACCCAAAAAGTTCATCACAAGGTTCGGGTAATGTTTATAGGGTACAGAGTATAGGACTTCTCCATCCCGACTCCCCCCAGGGGAATGGAGGCAAACTTACATTTGAGGGCCCCCTTTGCAGGACTGGAGTTCGGAAAGTCTCAGTTCCCCAGCCTTCGCTCCTTTTTTCCCGGGGTTCGGAGGCCACTGGGCCCGCGAGGCACACCTGTCCCTCTAACCCCCTCAGACCCCACAGCCCGCGAGCCGCCGGCTCCAGCCCGTGGGAGGCGGGGGCTGACTGAGGAAGGAAAGAGTCTGAGCGCGGTGCTCGCGGGAGGGGCGGGGAGACGCTGAGGGGCGGTGCCGGCGCGCGCGGGCGGGGTGTGCGCGCCGCCGCCGCCGCGTCACCAGCGTGCGGCACGTGCCGGTGTTTACGTCCCTCGTGGAGCCGCCGACGTCAGCAGCCGAATGCTAACATTGTGGCGCTACCGAAGCTCAGAGTTTGGGAGACGCGTCCATCCGTCAGACAGCTCCGCGCGGTCGGGAAGAGGACGAGGCGGGGAGATCGGCCTGGGCGAGCGGAGACGCACACACCGCCGGCCCCAGCCGTCCACCGGCCTTCCCGGCCCCGCGGGACCCGCGTCTTAACCTCCTGGGCGCCGCAGAAGCCGCACCGCGGCCTCGCGCGGTGGGCGGGCGGGCGGGCGCGGGGCGCTGCCACGGCGCGCGGCTTGTAAACAGATCCGGCTGCACGTGACCATGTGAACTACCTGCTCCAGGGACGCGCATTGTCTGTGTATTTCCCGCGAGCCGGTCCACAAAGGAGCGCGGCGGGTCCCGAGTGCGGGGAGGACGGGCGACCGAGCGAGGAGAGCCGGCTGGGACGCTAAGATGGCTGAAGGCGCCCGGCGAGGGTGAGCGGGGGGCGCGGCGCAGCCAGCCGGTGAGTTCTCGGGCGGGCAGGACCAGCGTCGCCTCCCCCGCGGCCTGGCGCCGGAGCCACCATGTCGTTCGCGCTGGAGGAGACGCTCGAGTCGGACTGGGTGGCCGTGCGGCCCCATGTGTTCGACGAGCGCGAGAAGCACAAGTTCGTCTTCATTGTGGCCTGGAACGAGATCGAGGGCAAGTTTGCCATAACCTGCCACAACCGGACGGCCCAGAGGCAGAGGAGCGGCTCCCGGGAGCAGGCGGGGACGCGAGGGGGCGCCGAGTCCTGTGCTGCCGCGTCCGACGGGACTCGCGGGCCGGGCAGCCCAGCGGGCAAGGGGCGGCCGGAGGCCACTGCTTCTGCGACTCCCGGGAGGAGGAGTCCGGGGCCCCGGAGGAGCCCGGCCTCGGCGGAGAGCGGCTCTCCGCGGAGTACGCGCTACCTTCGGGGGGATTCGCTGCTGCGGAGTTCAGCCGGCAAAGGGGCGGAGAGCCCTCTCCGGAGCCCCGTGCGGGCCAAGTCCACCCCGGCCCGGAAGGGATCTGAAGGCAGAGATGTGGCGGGGGCCGCCCCTGCGGCAGTCCCACCGGCGCCCAAGGAGGTCCCCGCGTCCTCGGTGCGGGTAGTGAGCGCCTGCGGGGCGGTCTCCGAGGAGATCGAGGTGCTGGAAATGGTGAGGGAGGACGAAGCGTCCCTGGCGCGCTCCGACCCGGAGCCACCCGCCACCGAACTGGAGTCCGCGGCCGAGGAGTGCAGTTGGGCCGGGCTCTTCTCCTTCCAGGATCTGCGCGCGGTGCACCAGCAGCTGTGCTCCGTGAACTCGCAGCTGGAGCCGTGCCTGCCCGTCTTCCCCGAGGAGCCCTCGGGGATGTGGACCGTGCTGTTTGGGGGCGCCCCGGAGATGACCGAGCAGGAGATCGACACTCTGTGTTACCAGCTCCAGGTCTACCTGGGCCATGGCCTGGACACCTGCGGTTGGAAGATCCTCTCCCAGGTCCTGTTTACGGAGACCGACGACCCTGAGGAGTATTACGAAAGCCTTAGCGAGCTGCGGCAGAAGGGCTACGAAGAAGTGCTGCAGCGGGCCAGGAAGCGCATCCAGGAGGTAAGTTTGGGCTTCAGTCACAGCTCTTCGTTCCTCATTCCTGGAGCCGCGGTCTAGGCTGTGCACATTTTGGGACACTTGTTTTTCTAGACAAGGGAAAAGGAAGACGATGGGTTATGGTGACTTGCCTCCCCCTTCCTTCCTTTCCGCGGTAGGGAAACTGGCTTTCCTCAACTGGCCCTCTCAAGAACCTTGGGTAAGTCTTTAGATATCCTCCCCCACTTATCAGATGGGTTCTATATTGTAAGTGCTCTGTTGATGCACTGCCACTAAGATTAAAGCCACTTTGAAAAAAGGCGCCCCCCCCCCCCCCCCGTAAATGTAAGCTAAGTGAGAATTTATTTCTCTTTGCTCTCTAAATCTCTTTCTAGCAATAACTACCCAGGCATGAACTAACCCTGGTGTCATTTCTTGGTGTCATGCTCATCGACTCAAAATAGTTTGTTTTATGGAGTAAAGTTGGTTTGCTTTTACAACTCCATATGTAGTTTGGCAACTTAGGCAAATTGTAAATGCATTGCCCTCCAAATAAGTGGCCTGTGCAAATGAAAAAGCACTAAGTGATATTTGGTTGTAAATGTATTCTTAAAGGTTTTAGACACACTTTAGGAATATTTCAAGTCTTTACGGATAGTTCGAGTTTCACTCCTGTTTTAGGGAGAAAAAAATGCCCTAGGCAGGAATGTTTAGTATACTTTTGTACTTAGGGATCAAAAAGTAGTGCAGGATAGTGCAATATGGGGGGAAGATTGGAATGGATATACATAGGGAGCTCTACAATCCGTAAAATATATATAATTTGAGGTTATGCTTACTTACAGCTTCTGTAAGAAATTCACTGAAAAAGTATTTTCACATATACTCAGTTTCCTCTAATGGACACTTTTCTCAGAGCAATTTATTATTTTTAGTATCAGTACCAATTGAGGTTGGACTTGGGTAGGTAAATGCCCCTTTTTATGGTTTTTATATTCCTGACATTGTGTTGTCATCTGTTAATCTTGTCTATATTTATATAATACTTGAATACTGCTATTTAGACTAGGAAGTTGGAGCCTTCTGGATGGTTTTTCTTTGCTAGACGAGGATTTAGGAAATAACTCTTCCTCACTTATCCCACACCACAGTGTTCTCATACAACTTCCTGAATCCAGGCTTTCACTCCTTCCAATTAGTATATTTTATGCTAAACATCTCCCACCTGTAATATGATCCTAGCGTTGCAGGGTTTTTATTTCCTTTGGTATCATCTCCTTTCTGGAGTCTGTTCTATTTAGGATTGTTTTTTGTAAGGGACAGAAATCTTAAATGGCCACATATATTCTTTTTAGAGTTTTTCTAATATTGACCTGTATTTCATTGAAATTGCAAGAACAAAATTAGTGCTTCTTTCTCTTACTTGAGTTATACATATATTTATACATATATATTATAGTCTTATAGGCATGTCTGGTTTTATTTTATTGCTACTCAGAAAAAGTTATTTTGTCTTTTTTAATTCAAATTGGGTAAACAATGAAGGCTGCCGAAAGTATAGTTAATTGCAGTTTTCTAGAACCCTTTCATGGGGGAGGTTGTGTACATTTTTAAAAATGCATTTTTTACTAATTAAGTAAAGTTATATTAACTATAATATTTTATTCTGTTTAACAAAGAAATTTTTAAACTTTTAAGGAAGCTTTTGTGTGTTGGAAAATGCCTCAAAATAAATAAAATTTAGTATAAATTCATTGAACATTAAATACATAAACTTTTGGTGCTTCATTTAGTTGGCTTGAATAGTATTTTAAAAATAGCTGTCAAGGAAATAAACAGGTTCAGTTTTAATGCCCTCCTGATTTCTACTGGAAGTTTCTGTTGAAATTATGAGACTCTGGTGGGGGGAAATGTGGTGTGATTAATTAGTGATGTCTGCCATGGGGATGATAATGGGGGTGTATAACATACCAGCCATGTTTTTTGTTACCCAGCTGCTTAAATTCTTTGCTGTCTTAATATTTTGCAGTAATTTTTCTTGGTAGGTAAAATCTTTATAGAATGTGTTACTTTTGAGTTATTAATTCTGTTGAGTTTAGTAATTACATCTAATTCAATGTTTTTGTATTTCCAGTTTTCAAGTTGACTTAACTTGTGAAATTGGCTATAGTTTTTCAAGCTAGGTGTATTTGCTAAATCAGACACATTCTTAGGTATATGTTACTTTAAAAAATTTAGTTGTTTGGTTGTGTTTTTTCTTTAATTTCTGTGAATCTATTTTCTGGTCCCTTTTTCTACAGAATTGCTTTTCCTATCCATGTAAAGGTTTCTTCTTCTTCTTCTTTTTTTTAAATCCTTACCCCAGGATATTTTTCCATTGATTTTTAGAGAGAGGGAAAGACAGAGAGAAACATCAATGTGAGAGCAACACATTGATTGGTTGCCTCCTGCACCCGCCCGGGCCAGGGCCTGCAACCGAGGTACATGCCCTTGACCAGAATCGAACCCGGGACCCTTCTGTCCGCAGACTGATGCTCTATGCACTGTGCCAAATCTGCTAGTGCCATGGTCGGCAAACTGTGGCTCGCGAGCCACATGCAGCTCTTTGGCCCCTTGAGTGTGGCTCTTCCACAAAATACCACGGCCTGGGCGAGTCTATTTTGAAGAAGTGGCGTTAGAAGAAGTTTAAGTTTTAAAAATTTGGCTCTCAAAAGAAATTCAGTCGTTATACTGTTGATATTTGGCTCTGTTGACTAATGAGTTTGCCGACCACTGTCAGCTAGGGCTAATGGTTTCATCTTAAAAACTACACCTGTTTTTGTTCAAAATGGTCAGTAAATTGTTGAAAGGAGTTGTGTGTGTGTTTTTTTAAGTAGAACAGACTGTGCAAATAGATTGTAAACTTTTCAAGGTCACTGGCCTTGACAATATCTTGGAATTGTCTTCTTTGCCACCCCCTAGTTCAGGGCCACACATCTTGTGAGCACTCTTAATATTAGTGGACAAAAGACACCAGAGTTTGTTTTTATTATTGCAAGAATTTGAAGGGTTTGAAAGAAGTGTCCTGTTAATGTCAAGTTGTGGGTAAATAAGTTTTTGTAAAATGACAAATGTAAATTACTCAAGGGACCATGCTATTGAAAAGCTAGGAGAAAGATCTCTTAAAAATGTAAATGATTTCCTAAATAAGGGGGTCTTTATCTGAGTTTGGTGAGTTCCCTATAAATTGAGGGGAACTGTATTTGGACTTTAATGGGCATATAACATTTTATATGCATAGGCATGTTTGCATTTTTGGAGAAAGGCTTTTACCAAACTCCTAAAGGTGTTTTTCAAAAAGAGCTTTAAAACCACAATTGTAAATTATGTGCTTTGTAAATTAGCACCCATGACTGATATAGACTTTGTAAACAATATTGGAGTTTAATTTTTGGAATACATGTATGATTGAGTTATAAGAAGTATTCCTATATCCTTGGCTTGTGAAATACTGAATTAAACCTTAAATTTTCTGCTAAAAGTTTTTGTTAATGATTCATAAATTTGGTTATCTGACTGGAAATAAGTTTTGGAGGAGCTATAATTTATACAGTACTTAGAACTTATTTTTAGATTATATACAAATTATATACCACTTAAGACCTCAATCTTGAATATAAATGAAATGTCAAATTTATTATAGGGTAGGTTTGTCTTGGACTTTTACAAGGGTTTACTGTAAATAGTGCTATTTATACAACAGGCATGCAATCCCTGAATGAATTAAGTGCCACCAAGGTCTTTTGGAATGGTTTCAGCAATAGCGCAGATCATTGGTCATAGCTGAAGATTGTATTATAGTGTGTGTGCATGGGTGGCCCATACTGTGGCTTACCTTTGATGACTTAGGTTTTGTAATAATGGTTTTTGTATAAGGACAATTATTCTTGAAATTATTATTTGTGGTCTTTTAGATAACAGACCTTAATAACTATGATGGTAGGCTTGATTAAGATCTATAAATCAGTGTTCACTTAGGAATTTATTATGTCTGTAAAACTGTCCTCAATTCTAACTTCTTTCCAGTTGAAACAGCATGTGTTTTCAAAAGTAGCCATCCACATAAAGCACACAGTAACCAGAGCCTACCCAGGGTTTGGAGTCAGAACGACCTGGATTCGAATATAGACTTACCACTTCTGTAACCTGCTTAGTTATTTAAACTCTTAAAACAGGGAAATGGGGAAAATACTTAAAGGCTATTTTAAGATTTAATTAAGACAGTATGAAAAAGTGCCCAACAAAGTGTCTGGTATTTATAAAGGAGACTTCCCAAGAAGTGTTAATGGTCTCTTTCATGTCATAAGGATTCTCTAGAGTTTTCAACTTCAATATTTCTCTCAGGTAATGTAACTAATTTATTAGCTACTTAGGTATTGGGCACTTCACATTCTCCTTACATCCTCCCCACTATCTTGAGCTAAGTGGTGTTTTTGTTTTTACCTATTTTGCTGAAGCAGAAGTTGAAACTTAAAAGATGTTACACAGATTTGGTCAACGTTACACAACTAAGGAGTGACCAAATTCAGATTCAAACATAGATTTATCTTAATTCAACTGTGTGCCTTTCCTGCCATTCCTAGTTTTCCTAAAGACATTTGTTTGTTAAAATGACACAGCTAGCACTAGCCGGTTTGGCTTAGTGGATAGAGCTTTTGCCCAAGAACTGAAGGGTTGAGGGTTTGATTGAGGTCAAGGGCACATACCTGGGTTGCAGGTCGCTCCCCTGGCCCAACCAATAGATGTGTCTCTCTCACATCGATGTTTCTCTTGTGTCTCTCTCCCTCCCTTCCACTCTCCTTTAAGAAATCAATGGAAAAATTTCCCCCCGTGAGGATTAACAACAACAACAAAATATGACTCAGCCAAAAACAAATCTAACTTCTGAGGTTATTTAACAGAAGGAGCAAGGAGCTCTAAGAAGACTGTTTGCTTATTACCTCTCCTCCCAATTATGACTTTCCTAAGTTTTCTGGAAAATCAAGATTAGTTATAAAACTTTGGAGACTTGCTGAAACCACGACTATATACATTATAGAAGTGACAGGAGCCCTAGGATGTTGGTCTTCATTGGGTCAGTGAGTCATGATCCATGATTAAGTAGGTATGAATAGTAGAAGCAGGCTGCGGAAAGACATAGTGTATTGCAATGGAGAGAGCTGTTCTGCCTGTATATTCCCATAGAAAGAGTGCAAACTTAAACACAGTTAAGGAATAATGAAGCTAAGTAAATTTTGTGGGATTCTTGAGAGTTATGATGAAAGACTTGAAAGCTGGAAGCTGTTAAAATAATGACTTAGATACTAATCATTTTTTTCAATCCTGTGCTCAAATAAATTTTTGGTCATTTTTCATATCACTGAAAAAAGAGATAAGTATAGGAAAAAAAGATGAATATATGCCTCTAGTTTAGCACTTTTGTAAAGCAGAAACATGGAGACTGGTGACAGAATGGCAGTTTTCCTGATAATTAATTTATGTGGTCCTTTCTCTGCTTGCCATTTAACATCACATGATGCCCAGCCCACCAAATATTTCACAAACATGAAATTGGGCATGTTTCCTCCTTGCTAAAACAAGGTCAAGTTGGACAGACACTTTAGTAATTTGAGTATAAGGGTGTGTGTGTGTGTGTGTGTTGAAGGGAGAAGGTGAACAAGAGGTTTAGTTTGTCAAACATAAAGGCAGAAGAATGTTTGAATTAGCAATTAGCAATCTTCACTCCCCAAATGTTCATGTAACTTTAATCAGTCTCTCACTGTTCTCCATTGCTGCTTTATTTGATACTAGAGGCCCGTTGCACAAAATCCGGGGGGGGGGGGGGTGTCCCTCAGCCCAGCCTGCACCCCCTCCAATCTGGGACCCTTTGAGGAATGTCTGACTGCCACCGGGATCGGGCCTAAACGGGCAGTCGGACATCCCTCTTACAATCCAGGACTGCTGGCTCCCAACTGCTCGCCTGCCTGCCTTCCTGATTGCCCCTAACCGCTTCTGCCTGCCAGCCTGATCACCCCCTAACCACTCCCCTGCCAGCCTGATTGATGCCTAACTGCTCCCCTACCAGCCTGTTTGCCCCTAACTGCCCTCCCCTGCTGGCCTGGTTCTCCCCAACTGCTCTTCCCTGCAGGCCTGGGTCCCTCCCAACTGCCCTTCCCTGCAGGCCTGGTCGCCCCCAACTTCCCTCCTCTGCTGGCTTGGTCACCCCTAACTGCCCTCCCCTGCAGGCTTGATCGCCCCCAACTGCTCTCCCTTGCAGGCCTGGTCCCTCCCAACTGCCCTCCCCTGCTGGCCATCTTGTGGTGGCCATCTTATGTCCACATGGGGGCAGGATCTTTGACCACATGGTGGCAGCCATCTTGTGTATTGGAGTGATGGTCAATCTGCATATTACTCTTTTATTAGATAGGATAGAGGCCTGGTGCATGGGTGGGGGCCAGCTGGTTTGCCCTGAAGGGTGTCCCGGATCAGGGTGGGGGTTCCCTTGGGGTGTGGGGTGGCCTGGGCGAGGGGCCTGTGGTGGTTTGCAGGCCAGCCACGCCCCCCAGCGACCCAAGCATAGGCTGGAAGCAGGTATCTGGGATTTATGTATCTTTTAAATAATTGAAGCTTTGTAGACTGGAGTGGAGCCAACCCTCCTGCTTGCTCCTTTGCGGCAGCCATTTCTGTTTGGTTTTATGTATCTTCTATAATTGAAACTTTGTAGCCTTAAGCAGAGGCCTGGGACGGCCAGGGTGTGCGGAAAGCTTGGCTTCCTCCATCGCCCGGGGCAACCCAAGCCTCCCTCCTGCTCTCTCCAGCTCCGTGGCTGCGGCCATTTCTGTTTGGATTTATGTATCTTCTATCATTGAAACTTTGTAGCCTTGAGTGGAGTCCTAGGCCGGCAAGGGCAGGCGGAAAGCTTGGCTTCCTCCATTGCCAGGGAAACCCAAGCCTCCCTCCTGCTCTCTGTGGCCGTAGCCATCTTGGTTGGGTTTATTTGCATATTCGCTCCTGATTAGCTTGTGGGCATGGCTTGTGGGTGTAGCAGAGTGATGGTTAATTTGCATATTACTCTTTTATTAGGTAGGATTTCATTGACTGTAGAATATTATTGGAAGTGGGACTTAAAAGCACAAGGTGGCCTTCCCTATTTGGTTAAATGTATGTTTGCTTTGTTTTGTTTTGTTTTGTTTTGTTTTTAATGGAAAGTTTCCTATGACTTCTTTTACTCTTTTTGAAAAGGCCAGAATCTGCTCCCTCTGAATCTGACCTATTCCCTCAGTTGTTGATAGGAAAAAAACTAAGTTGCAAGGGTAAGAGGCATAGGCAGTAAAGACTAAATAATAATTCTTGGTGCTTTTTGGAGGAGTGTGTGTGGTAGAGGTGAAGTTCATTTGGCTTTTCAAGCTTCTTGTAGGGGACTTGCAAATACCAAGTAGCCTTAACACAATATATAAGTTATAAAACCAGAGAAGAATTCATTCGGCAAAAAGCTAGAAAATTTTGTGAGTTTTCTTAAATATAGGGAATTTCCTTTTTATGCTTGTCTTTGAATTTAAAATTTTATTTGGTCATATTGCACATAATAGACTATTTTCACATTGTTCAGGGTTTTGTAGAATAGGCTATGAAGTAAAAAGAAGCCGGGTGGGCTAGACATTTTGTATAGAGGAGAATTGTCTTAAGAATAAATGTACAAAGTTCCTTTAATAATTTGGGATTTTATTTGTAACTTTAAGGTTTTGAGGGTGATGACTTGGGGGAGCTTAGTTTATTCAACAAATAGTGCCTTCAAGTAAATCGGCACTGGGAGAAGACAACAGAATGGTCATTTTCTTTGTGAAAATAAAATTCTGGTAACCAGGTCATCCTGATGGTAGGAATTAGTTGAGGCAGGGTACTTTGTAAGAAGCATCTCACTACATTGTCATTAATTTGTGCTTAGTGGAAAGAAAATTTATTAGACATGGCTCAAGAAAACCTGTGTTTTTGTCCTAATTCTGATACTTGTTTCTTGGTCTTAGGTTGTCCTCTTAACTTTAGTTTCCTGTTTGTAAAGTGAAGTTACAGTGTCCTTTTAAAGGAATTTAGGGTAGTTTATAGGCACAGTGTGGCAAGGGTTGGGACTTAGGCCACTTGCTTTGTGTGCTAGTGCCCAGGTTTAGGTCTCCCTGCAATAATGTGACTATCCAAGTCATAGCTCTTCTAATGTTGCTAGGGTTTTTAGGCTTTAAAAAAGCCCTAATTAATTTTTGGATGCAGATGGGCATTAGAAGAGGCCAGGAGTAGTGTTTCTTCCTGTTTTTGTGTTTTGTTTTCTTGTCCTCACTTTGTTCCTTAGCTTAGCTTAAAGGTGTATTGTTTTTTGTGCTTTTCCCTATAGTTTCAGTATTCACACTGCTTTTCCCATTCGTTTTTGATAGCTTGTTGAAGTTGCACTAACAAAATGAATGTTTAATTCCTAAAATTATTTCTCTAAGCCTTTCTTCCTCTTTACCTTCCTATCTAGGTGAATCTTGGTCCTCTATGGACAATAACAAGGCCTAACTGGAGTGACCTATGTGTAGAGAAGTATACGAGGCTCTAGTTTTCAGTAATCACAATAACCTTTATTGAATGCTTCCTGTGGGTCAGGCACTGTGGGGAGGTCTTTAAATATATTATCTCTGTTAGTCTGTAGATAGAAGTTAATAGGTAGGTTTCAAGAGCTTGTTTCCTAGTCCTCTACTTAATATCTTTGTGAATTTGGGCCTACCTAATTCTCTTCAGTACCTTAGCTTCCTCATCTGTAAAGCGAGGAGAATAATACTGTTGCCTCATAGAGTGATTTAAAATAGGTTTTATGTAAAATACATAGACTAGTAAATATTTGGTAAATGCTAACTCTTTTTTAATTTAAATTCTTTTATTTAAAATATATATTTTATTAATTTTTTACAGAGAGGAAGGGAGAGGGGTAGAGAGTTAGAAACATTGATGAGAGAGAAACATCGATCAGCTGCCTCTTGCACACACCCTACTGGGGATGTGCCCGCAACCAAAGTACATGCCCTTGACTGGAATCGAACCTGGGACCCTTCAGTCCGAAGGCCGACGCTCTATCTATTGAGCCAAACCGGTCAGGGCTAATTTAAATTCTTTATTAATATATTACATAAGTCTCCTTTCCCCCCCCCCCCCCATTGACCTCTCCCGGGGTGCCCCCAACCCCCAGCATATGCCCTCACACTCCCACCCCCCTCCACTGTCTGTGTCCATTGGTTATGCTCATATGCATGCATACAAGTCCTTTGGTTGATCTCTTAGTCCCTCACCCCCCGCCTTCCCTCATAGGTTGGACAGTCTATTAGATGCTTCTATGACTCTGGTTCTATTTTTGTTCGTCAGTTTATGATGTTCTTTATATTCCACAAATGAGTGATATTTATCTTTCTCTGACTGGCTTATTTCACTTAGCATAATGCTCTCCAGTTCCATCCATGCTGTTGCAAATGGTAAGAATTCCTTCTTTTTTACAGCAGCGTAGTATTCCACTGTGTAGATGTACCACAGTTTTCTAATCCACTCATCTGCTGATGGACACTTAGGCTGTTTCCAAATCTTAGCTATTGTAAATTGTGCTGCTATGAACATAGGGGAGCATATATCCTTCCTGATTGGTGTTTCTGTTTTCTTGGGATATATTCCTAGAAGTGAGATTATTGGGTCAAATGGAAGTTCCACTTTTAATTTTTTGAGGAAACTCCATACTGTTTTCCACAGTGGCTGCACCGGTCTGCATTCCCACCAGCAATGCATGAGGATTCCTTTTTCTCCGCATCCTCTCTAGCACTTGTCATTTGTTGATTTGTTGATGATAGCCATTCTGACAGTTATGGGAGGGTACCTCATTGTTTTGATTTGCATCTCTCGGATGATTAGTGACTTTTAGCATGTTTTCATATGTCTCTTGGCCTTCTGTATGTCCTCTTTCGAAAGGTGTCTATTTAGGTCCTTTGCCCATTTTTTGATTGAATTGTTTATCTTCCTTTTGTTAAGTTGTATGAGTTCCCTATAAATTTTGGAGATTAAACCCTTATCAGAGATAACATTGGCAAATATGTTCTCCCATACAGTGGGCTTTCTTGTTATTTTGTTGATAGTTTCTTTTGCTGTGTAGACAGACGCTTTAAATTTTGATGTAGTCCCATTTGTTTATTTTCTCCTTAGTTTCCATTGCCCTAGGAGCTTTATCAGTAAAGATACTGCTACGACAAATGTCTGCTATTTTGCTGCCCATGATTTCTTCTGAGATTTTTATGGTTTCCTGCCTTACATTTAAGTCCTTTATCCATTTTGAGTTTATTTTTGTGTATGGTGTAAGTTGGTGGTCTAATTTTATTTTTTTGCATGTACCTGTCCAATTTTCCCAACACCATTTACTAGTATTGAAGAGACTGTCTTGACTCCATTGTTTGCTCTTGCCTCCTTTTGTCAAATATTATTTGAGCATAATGGCTTGGGTCGATTTTTGGGTTCTCTGTTCTGTTCCATTGGTCTACTAGTATATGTCTGTTCTTGTGCCAGTACGAGGCAGTTTTGAGAACAGTGGCTTTGTAATATAGCTTGATATCTGTTATTGTGATCCCACCCACTTTTCTTCTTTCTCAAGATTGCTGCAGCTACTAGTATTCAGGGTCTTTTTTTATTCAGATGAATTTTTGGAGAGTTTGTTCTAGATCTTTGAAGTATGCCGTTGGTATTTTAATGGGGATTGCATTGAATCTAGATTGCTTTGGGTAGTATGGACATGGTAAATGTTAACTCTTATTTATATTAATCTTCATATCAACCCAAGAGGTAGGGATTTTGCAGTAGAGTAAATAGGTTCAAAGAGATTGATAAATTTGCCCAAGATAACATACCTAATATACAGAACCTGATTCCAATCTAAGCCTGACAGATTCCCACCTGCTTTCTTAACCACTGGGCTATCTTCATCCCTGTAAAAAGGGAGTGAGGCTGATGAACAACTTAATCATTGTCAAATTGAAGTGCATGGTCATTGTCTCATCGGAAAAAAACATAAATAGTGACTGGCTGTTGATTGTTTTTTATAAACTTTGATTATGTACATCCTATATAATAAAGAGGTAATATGTTAATTTGTTCGTTAGGAGTCAATGGGTTGTGCATGCACAGGAGCTGGGGGATGGGAGCGGGGACTTCCACCCCCAGCGGAGGCATGCCCAGACCTGCCCAGCACTAACCTCTGCCCAGCACTGAGGTGAAGCTGCCCGCCTGCATCCCTGGCCAGGGACATGACGCTGTCTGCCTGTGTCCCTGACATAGGACATGACACTGCCTGCCTGTGTCCCTGACCTGGGACATGGCACTGCCTGCGTGCACCCCCCCACTCCCCCTCAGCACAGAGCTGCTTCGGTGTCTCGGTGAACTTTGCAACCGACCCAAGGAGGAAACTGAGAGGGGAGAAGCTGGGAGCTGTGGATTCCCAGCGCTTTAGTCACTTGAAAACAGCCCCGCTTGAAATGCGAGGTGGCTGTATGTTCAGCTGAGAAGTGAGGGGGCTGAACACCACCGTTGCTGGGTTCCGGTAGGTCTGAGGCCCAATCGTCCACCACGAGAAGGAAAAAATGGAGGGGCCTGGAGGAAGGGAGGACAATCGAAGGAAATGTGTCTAGACTTTCCCCAGCCCTCTCCCTCTTTCCACTGCCTACAAAAGCCCCAAGTCCGGCCACAGTTCTGTCTCCACCTTTTAGTCCCCTGTCCTCCAACCATAGAGGAAAGAAATAAGGAAGGAGTCCATGCTACCTCAGAAAGTATCTATAGATCTGATCGTCCAGTCGCCTTCTGCAGAGGGAGGCCAGACTGCGGCTTAGGCCTGCTCCCTGTGAGTAGGACATCTCGTGAGGGCTCCCGGACTGTGACGGGGGCAAGCCAGGCTGAGGGACCCCCCCCTACCCTGTGCACGAATTTTTGTGCACCGGGCCTCGAGTCCTATATAATAAAAGGGTAATATGCAAATAGACCAAATGGCAGAACAACCGAACAACCAATCAAAGCATAATATGCTAATGATATGCTGAGGCTGCTCAATCACTTGCTATGAAGTGCACTGACCACCAGGGAGCAGACAGTTGACCAGTCGCTATGACATGCACTGACCACCAGGGGGCAGATGCTCCAACCGGTAGGTTAGCTTGTTGCTGGGGTCCAGCCGATAGGGACTGAGCGAGATGGGCCGGACACGCCCTGGAATTCTCTCACAGTCCCTCCCCTGCTGGCCAACCTCCTGCATCTCTTCCTGGCCAGCCAACCCTGATCGGTCCGATCAGAACTGGATGAGATGGGGCTGGACACAACCTGGAGCCCTTCCGTAGTCCCTCCCCGGCATGATCATGCACCGTGGGGTCCCTCCGCCTGGCCTGCACCCTCTCGTAATCCAGGACAGCTCGGGGAATGTCGGAGAGCCGGTTTCGGCCCAATCCTGCAGGCTACTCCCTTTGGGAGGGCGCCAGATGCAAGGCTCATGGCTGGCAAGCGCTGCTGTGGCAGCGCGAGCCTCTCCCGATTGGACTGATTGGGTGCGAATCCACAGCAGGCACAGTGGGGCCTGAATGAGCAGGAGCAGCAGGTAAGAGCTACAGGTGGTATTGGACTGCGGGTTTTGCCCGATCCCTGCAGGCCACCCAGAGGGATCCCACCCATGCATGAATTCATGCACCGGGCCTCTAGTATATTATGATCAACAATGTTGTCTGTGAGTAGAGAAATTTGTAATCCCAAAGATTACCCCCCGTCCCACTCACAGGGCATTTGGTATATTCTAAGTTACAATCTAAAAAATACCTCCTCCCTCTCACTGTTTATTCCCATTTTAAGTAATTAGTTCATAACATCAAATAGTTAATATTATCCTCCCCTTCCCTTGTGCAGACGCTTTAAATTTTGATGTAGTACCATTAGTTTATATATAACATCTATATATATAAAAGCGAAGTATGCAAATTGTCCCCTCGGGAGTTCAACTGGGAGACCGGGAGTTCTATCGCTCATTATGACTTGTGCTGACCCCCAGGGGCGGGTGCAGAATGAAGAAGGCCCTGGCTGGCAGCCGGGGAAGGAAGGCCCAGGCCGGCAGCTGGAAGGCCCTGATCAGTCCTGATCGCCGGCCAGGTCTAGGGGCCCTACCCATGCATGAATTTCGTGCACCGGGCCTCTAGTCCTATATAATAAAAGCCCAATATGTAAATAGACCGAACGGCAGAACGACTGGTGGAACCGGTCACTATGATGCACACTGACCACCAGGGGGCAGATGCTCAACACAGGAGCTGCCCGCAGGCCCCAGGCCAGCCAAGGCAGGTGCCAGTGGGGACCCCCATATCGCCCCACCGGTTGCCCCACAGATCGGCCCCGATTGCCGCCCAGGCCTAGGGACCCTACCCATGCATGAATTTCATGCACTGGGCCTCTAGTTACTAAATAATTGGCTTAATGTTTTTTGGCTAGGTGGAAGAGGAAGGCCATTAAGGATGTTAACTTTTCTTGTTTTTATTTGAAAATCCTGCCTCTTTTTTTCTTTTATATTAGGTCATGTGTATTTTGATATTGGGTTTGCTAAACGAACCTGAAAAGGTTATCACAGGTAGAGTTAATGAAATGAAGGATTAAGAGAGAAAGGGGGCTAGGTTTATTATCGTAGCAATATTTAAACTTAAAAAATTTGTGGCAATGAGTAACATTCATTATTTTAGTAAAAGGAAATTATATGCAAACTCACAGTGAAGCCTGTTGATATGTTTGTAAATAGTGTGTTATTAAATCTCTGGCTCCCTCGAGGGCCTTGGAGGTGGTTCTTGAACAGGTTTTACTCTATACATTGAGCCTGTGAGACCTAAAACTTGAAATAAGACTATTTAAGCAATCCTATTCTATATAATCTATCTATACTAATAAAAGGGTAATATGGTAATTAGATGGGGTCTACTGGCTATCTTCTGGACGTCCAACTTCCTTCTGGACAAAGCCATGGTGGTGGGGGCCAAGGCCGAGAGGGCAGTTGGGGGCAAGATCAGGCTGGCAGGGGAGGGCAGTTAGGGGCAATCAGGCAGGCAGGCAAAGGCAGTTAGGGGTGATCAGGCAGGCAGGCAAAGAGGTTAGGGGCCATCAGGCAGGCAGAGGCAGTTAGGAGCGATCAGGCAGGCAGGCAGGTGAGCGGTTAGGAGCCAGCGGTCCCAGATTGTGAGAGGGATGTCCGACTGCCAGTTTAGGTCTGATACCACAGGGCCTAAACTGGCAGTCGAACATTCCCTAAGGGGTCCCCGATTGGAGAGGGTGTAGGCTGAGCTGAGGGGAACCCCTCCCACCCCCCACCCCACCCCTGTGCATGAATTTCATGCACCAGGCCTCTAGTCTTGATAATAATGTAATGAAACTTGCAAGATTTTCAAGGATAGTAGCAGTCCTATAATCATGATGTCAGAGAAATTACCCTTGAACTAACTCTGGCTGGCAAGGTACTGGATGGGGAATCAATGATGAAACACAGTATGTGTCTTCCTGGCCTATATTTGTAATTGGTTACTCGGTTAGAAACCAAGTTGAATGGCACTGGGGAAAGTAGTAAGTGGCACAGGGTGGTGTTGCAGTGATTATAATAGGTTCATGAAAAAAAAAATGTTTTTAACTGTTGTCACTGACTCCTTTAAGAAACTGTTAAAAGTTGTGGGTCCTTGCCCTAGAGAAATTTTGCAACAAGCAGAGCTTTGTGTCTGTTTCAAGAATCAATAATTAAGACCTCATAGGTAGGTTAAGATCCTAGACTTATCAGGATTAAATCAGGGAGGCAGGGGAAAAAGGTAAATAACTTTCTAAAATTGCATGAGAGATGTGTCAGCTTTTGAGCAGGAATAATTCCACCCTTTACTTTCTTAGGCCCCTGTCCCTTCTTTCCTCTGTATCTCTATTATTCACCTTTATATTATGTTGGTTTATACTTGAGCCCTTGTGAAATCATCCTTTGCAGGTATGTTGTATTCTCATTCAAATCCATCTACATTCTGACTCAGTTTATGTCCATCAGTGTGTCTTCTCAAATTTAGTCAATCTGCATTTTCAATATTTAAATTCAGGCTTTTCCTATACACTCCAAACATCCTTATTCCCAAATAATCCAACTCTTTTTCTACTCTTTATTTGTTTGTTTGTTAAACCTCACCCGGGGATATTTTTCCCATTGATTTTTAGAGAGAGTGGAAGGGAGGGGTAGAGACAGAGAGAAACATTGATGTGTTTTAAACATTAGTTCTGCTATCCCTAAAACTTCATAGAAAATCATCTCGAATGTTTTCCATTTTCAAGTGGAATTAAAGACAAGACATATTGAGTGGTTGCCTCCACATGCGTTCTTACCAGGACTGGGGATCGGGTCTGCAGCCACAGTACGTGCTTTGACCAGAATTGAACCCTAGACACTTCAGTGCCTGGGCTGCTCTAACCACTGAGAAAAACCGGCTAGGGCTTCTTTCTACTTTTTTTTTTTAATGTGCATTATCTATAGCACCTTACACATTTCGTAGTTTCTATGATCTGAAATGTCAGCAGCTCAAGTTTATCTCCTGGATTTCGTCAGTTTGGGTTAGCAAAATAGAAAATTAAATTGTTATTATAACAGATTAGTGGTTATGTTCTTTTACCAGTTGAATTCTTTTGTCATGGATTATAGGAAATGGTTTAGAGTCTAAAAGTCTAAAAAAGCCTGGTGCTTATTAGTAAACTCTATCTTTTGAAGTTTTAAAATGCATTTCATTTACTTAACCATTATTTGCAGATACTTAGATTAAAATAGATTGCCAGCTGAAGCTATAATTGGTTTTAAGGTAAGCTAATGTTGGAAAACATGAAACTTTATAGCAAAGAAGACAAATTAATAAATTAGCAGTGTTAGGTGAGATGCCTTGGGCTTCTCTGCAACAGTATTAAGTTTAGTTGCTGCATAATAGCTTTGTAAAGTGCTGTACTGTTCTGTTTGAGAATAAAAAGCATGTATGAAATAATATATAAATGTGTTAATATTTAAATAGAATAATTGGTTTTCTTTCTTTTTCATTGCACATAGTTGTGTAGAGGGGAACTGTGACTTAATAAACATACAATGACTTGATTTTGTTTTGGCAGAAAATAGTATCTAAACTGTTGTGTTAACATTTACTTTAGTGTCTCTGTAAGAAGAGCTCCAAGAAACCCTGTGTCTGAGGATTGTCTTACTGTTGAATCATGGCATTTGATCACTTGTAAATGACTCTGGGGAACTTTACAATTGAGGAATGTTGCTACTATTTTGTTTTTTCCCCTCATTCTTTTAATTTCTGCTATTCCTAAAACTTCATAGAAAATAATCTCAAGCCCTAACCAGGTTGGCTCAGTGGATAGAGCGTCGGCCTGCAGACTGAGGGGTCCCAGGTTTGATTCCGGTCAAGGGCATGTACCTTGATTGCGGGCACATGCCCAGTAGGAGGTGTGCAGGAGGCAGCTGATCGATGTTTCTCTCTCATCGATGTTTCTAACTCTCTATCCCTCTCCCTTCCTCTCTGTAAAAAATCAATAAAATATATTTTAAATAAATAAATTATTTAAAAAAAATAATAATCTCGAATGTTTTCCATTTTCAAGTGGAATAAAAAATAAAGGGCTTCTGTGAATGTACATTTTCTTGGAGAGAATTATTGCCTTTAAAACTATAAACAGATAGTTTATAATTCATTGTAAGGACTATAATTGTGTGTTTTTTAACACACAATTATAGTCCTTACATACAGTTTTCTTGTTCTATTCTTCCTTAATCTGGTTATTATGTTTCTTATAGCTGTAGTCTTGAGGTGGTAAAGCTGTGTTGGAAGTGAGTATCTGTGCCACCAGTTAGAATTAGTTTCTGGGACTTGAGAAAAGTGCTGTAATTATAAATTGATCATTCATACAGCTGCTATTCCTTTTATAATACTACTTTTCAATTGTAGCTTAACACAGCTGATTCAATACAAGATTTATCTACTTATGAATAATAGGTAGGTGGGCACAGAAAGAGAAGTATGTAGTATTTTCTTATTTCTTATGCCTTATCTTTTTTTTGAAAAGTTGTATTTGTAAGCCAAAATACGTTTGTGTGTGGTTAAGTGGAGAATGGATAGAATATAAAACCTTTCTTAAGATGTACAGTTGGCCAACAGGCACATGAAAATATGTTCTACATCACTAATTATTAGGGAAATGCAAATCAAAACCACGAGTTATTACCCCATACCTGTTAGAATGGCTATTATAAAAAATATTAGAAATAACAAGTGGAGAGGATGAGGAGAAAAGGGAACCCTCTAACTCTGTTGGTGGGATTGTAAATTGGTGCAGCCACTGTGGAAAACAGTATGGAGGTTCCTCAAAATATTAAGCATAGAACTACTATATTATTTAGCAATTCCTCTTCTGGGTATTTAACTGAAGAATATGAAAGCACTAATTTGAAAAGATACATGTACCGCTTTGTTCACTGCAGCCTTATTTATAATAGCTAAGATATGGAAACAACCTAAGTGTCCATCAATAGAATGGATAAAGAATAGACAAAATAAAAATGCGGTATATACAGTTAACTCTTTAACAACTGGGTTTGAGCTGCACGGGTCCACTTACAGAAGGATATTTTTCCAATAAATAATACTGTTGGCCCTCCACATCCCTGGGTTTCAAATTTGTGGATTCACCCAGCAGCAGATCGAAAATAGTATTTTCCATCTAAGTTTGGGAATCTGCATATACAGAGGGTCTACTTAAGTTATACACGTATTTTCAGCTGCATGAGGTCAGCTATATATACAGTGGAATACTACTCAGCCATACAAAGATAAATATTGCCGTTTTTGACAACATAGATGTATCTTGAGGGTATTAATGCCAAGTGAAATAAATCAGATGTAAAAGAACAAAAACATGATTTCATTTGTGGAACAGAAAACATAAAGAAATGAAAGAATAAAAACAAACTCATAGATAACAGACAACAGATTGGTAGTTGCCAGAGGGGCGGCGGGGGGGGGGGGGGGCGCAAAATAGGTAAAGGGAATAATGTACACCTGAAACTTACATAAGGTTATTCAATAAAAAAAAAAAAACACCTTTCTCTAAAAAAAGTATGTATTCACTTGATAGATCATGATTGAAAAAAGTATAATTGAAATGTAAATCTTCTCTCCTCCTACCCTCATTTCCTTGTCTGTGGTTCCCCTTCTCAGAGGTAGTCACCCATAAGAGTTTCTTGTGTATTTTCAGATTCAGTCACAGATACAAATATATATAGGACATTGATATTCCCTATGTTTTAAACAACCCATATACACTATATACTATATACTCTAGTATACATATTGGGTTTTTTTCTCTTAGGCTATATTTCTTTTTTCTTTTTCTTTTTAGTCCTCACCCGAGGATATTTTTCCATTGATTTTTAGAGAGCGTGGAAGAGAGAGAGAGAGACAGAGAGAAACATCCATGTGAGAGAGGAGGGCAACATCAATTGGTTGCCCTCCTGCATGAGCGCTGACCAGGGCCCGGGCCAGGGAGGAGCCTGCAACCCAGGTATATGGCCTTGACCAGAATCGAACCCCGGGACCTTTCGGTTTGCAGGCAGATGCTCTATCCACTGAGCTAAACCGGCTAGGGCTAGGCTATGTTACTTTTATGGGCTAAATAATACTCCATTGAGTGGATTTGTTTTGATACAAGGGATTTTTTTTTTAACTAATCTTTTGCTCTTGCTATTAAAGTAGTGTATCTTTTCTCAGATGTGAAAGTATATCTATAGGATAAATTTTATAAGAGGAGTTGCTGGGTCAAAGAGAATGTGCATTTTGTTTAAATTGCTTTCTATTTTTATCTCCTTTTCAACACAAAGCTATTTTCAAAACCTTTTTTTTATCTTATCTATGGAAAGCTTTACTTTGTAATTCATTTTGCAATTCTCATGAGTGAATCTTTATTTGTTCAAGATTCATTTCTGTGAACCCATTCCATTCTTTTTTCTTTTTAATTTCTTTATTGATTAAGGTGTCACATATTTGTCCTCATCCCCCCATTCCCATCCCGCACCCCTCCCCACAGATGCCCCAACCCCCTGTTGAACTTAACCATTGGTTAGGCTCATATGCATGCACACAAGTTCTTTGGTTGATCTCTCCCCCCTCCCCCCACCCTCCCCTATCCTCCCTCTGAGGCCCGATAGTCCGATCGATGCCTCCTTGTTTCTGGTTCTGTTCTTGTTCATCAGTCTATGTTCATCATTTCCCCTAGATGAGCGAGATCATGTGTCACTAGAGATATACTTGTATGAACTGAATGTGAGATGAGCAATAATAGTTATGCTGACAGGCAAATGAATCAGTCTGTAGTGAGTTTCTTTCTGGACCAACAGTTCTTTTGAGACCCAATATCAATGTCCACCAGTTCCTTATGTGTACATGTCGGCACTGACCCCTCAGCTCTGGATGGTGGACAAATGGTGGTAATGCAGGTTCGATTCCCTCTGGTTGGGTCTCGGCCGTACCCAGGGGCACGGCTTCATCCGGACCCAGGGGCACGTGGCCTCACCCGGACCCAAGTGCGTGCAGCTTCCCCCGGACCCGGGACCCAGCCTCACCCGGATCCAGGGGCACATGGCCTCACCTGGATCCGGGCTCTAGCTTCACCCGGACCCAGGGGCGCATGGCCTCACCCGGACCCAGGGGAGCGTGGCCTCACCCGGACCCAGGGGCGCGTGGCCTCACCCGGATCCAGGGGCACATGGCCTCACCCGGACCCGGGATCTAGCTTCACCCGGACCCAGGGGTGTGTGGCCTCACCCGGACCCAGGGGCCCATTCCATTCTTTACTAGTTTTTAATTGTGTTGTGTGACTACAGAAATTGTCTATGTTTTGCAAATATTTTTCCCTTTGTCATTTGTCTCTTGATTTTGTTTTTTATGCCCATTTATATAGTTTAAAGATTTTATAGTAAGGTTTATTAGTCTTTAAATAGTTTCCGGATATTGAGTCATGCTTTTAAAGTCCCCCATAATGAGGTTATTTAAAGCAATAAAAACAAAAACACCCTTGTTTTTTCTCCTACTTTTATGATTTTGTTACTTGCATTTAAATTGTGAGCCAGTTGGAATTTATTTTGGTGTAAGGAATAAGGTAGAGGAGGAGGAAACCAAGATGGTGGCATAGGTAAACACCTAAACTGCTGCCTCGCACAACAATTTCAAAACTACAACTAAAAGACAAAACAGACATCATCCAGAACCACAGGAAGGCTGGCTGAGTGGAAATTCTACAACTAGAAGGAAAGAGGAAAGCACACTGAGACTCAGAGGAGCTGCAGGAGGCAGAGGTACTGAGATGCACCCAGAGAGGACTGGCAACTGAGTGCACGGCTGGCCTTCTCAAGCGGGAGGGAAACAAAAACTCCCGATTGCGCTGAACTCCATTTCCGGGTGAGACTCTGGGGACCCAGACTCATACAGGGTGAAACTGGACTGTCAGGAAAGAGAAAAGCACACTGAGACTCAGAGAAGCTGCAGAAGGCAGAGGTACTGAGGCGCGCGCACGGATAGGACGGGCAACTGAGTACATGGCTGGCTTTCTCAAGTGGGAGGGAGACAAAAGCTCCTGACTGCTCTGAACTCCAGTTCTGGGCGAGACTCTGGGGACCCAGACTCATTCGGGGAGAAACTGGACTGTCTGGTGGCGGGCGGAACTCAAGGGCGGCTTTCTCTCAGAGGTGCTTGCAGCGATTACCACAGGACACTGAGACACAGGGGCCTATTAGGGCAGGGCTGAAGGGAAACCAATGCTGTCTGCTCCACCCTGAGACTCTGCCCCATCCAAGCTGAACACAGAGGCTTTTGCAAGTCTTGTCTCATAAGGTTGTCTCCAGCATAGAAGTTCTCCCAGCGTAGACACAGCTGATCCTCACAGCCAATTGGCCTAGAGGTCAATTCCTCCCAGTGATACCAACAACAATCAAGGCTTAACTACAACAAGACTGTGCACACAGCCCACAAAGGGGTGCACCAAGAGTGTCCACCTCAGGTAACTGGGGAGGATGAGCCACTGGGCCCTATAGGACACCTAGCACACAAAGCCACTCTATCAACTCAGGGAAGCAGCCAAAATGCAGAGACAAAGAAACAGGTCACAAATGAAAGAAATGGAGGAAAGCAAACGACTATATAGAGTTCAAAACCACGGTTATAAGGTTTTTCAAGAATTTTCTAGAAAAGGCTGATGAATTTAGCGAGACCCTTGAGGATATGAAAAAGGACCAACTAGAAATTAAGCATACACTGACTGAAATAAAAAATAATATACAGAGATCCAACAGCAGACTAGAGGATCGCAAGAATCAAGGTAAAGATTTGAAATACAAAGAAGCAAAAAACACCCAACCGGAAAAGAAAAAAGAATCCAAAAATATGAAGATAGTGTAAGGAGCCTCTGGGACAACTTCAAGCGTACCAACATCAGAATTATGGGGGTGCCAGAAGAAGAGAGAGAGCAAGATATTGAAAACCTCTTTGAAGAAATAATCACTGAAAACTTCCCCCACCTGGTGAAAGAAATAGACTTACAAGTCCAGGAAGCGCAGAGAACCCCAAACAAAAGGAATCCGAAGAGGACCACACCAAGACACATCATAATTAAAATGCCAAGAGCAAAAGACAGAATATTAAAAGCAGCAAGAGAAAAACAGTTAGTTACGTACAAGGGAGCACCCATACGACTATCAGCTGATTTCTCAACAGAAACTATGCAGGCCAGACGGGAGTGGCAAGAAATATTCAAAGTGATGAATAGCAAGAACCTACAACCAAGATTACTCCACCCAGCAAAGCTATCATTCAGAATTGAAGGTCAGATAAAGAGCTTCACAGATAAGAAAAAGCTAAAGGAGTTCATCACCACCAAACCAGTATTATGTGAAATGCTGAAAGGTATTCTTTAAGAAGAGGAAGAAGAAGAAAAAGGTAAAGATAAAAATTATGAACAACAAATACGTATCTATCAAGTGAATCTAAAAATCAAGTGAATAAAAAAATCTGATGAACAGAATAAACTGGTGAATATAATAGAATCAGGGGCATAGAAAGGGAGTGGACTGACAATTCTCGGGGGGAAAGGGGTGTGGGAGGTGCAGGAAGAGACTGGACAAAAATCGTACACCTATGGATGAGGAAAAGGGGGGGGGGGTAAGGGCAGTGGGTGGGGTGGGAACCGGGTGGAGGGGAGCTATGGGGGAAAAAAGAGGAACAATTGTAATCTGTACAGTAAAGATTTATTTTAAAAAAAAGAATAAGGTACGGGACCCAACTTATTTTTCCTGATGAAATGACAGTTAACACAAACACGCTTTTTTGAATGATTCAGACTTATCATGCAATTAATTTTCATATATCCGAACTCTTTACTACTATATTGTGCTTGATGCTTATAGCAAATATTTATATTACCTGGTAAGGCCATTGCCCTTCTTCACAAATACAGTTTATTAAAGAATTTTCCTTTTTTTAATTTTTATTTTGTCCTCTTATTTTTTCCATGTGAATGTTGGACTTTACTTATGGCATAAAAATATCAAGAGGCTATTTTATTACTGTGTGAAATTTGTAAATTAATAAAGAATTGTTATTTTTATTAGTCTTTCATTTATTTACATTGTTTTTGGCCTCTTTTAACATTTTATTTACATGGCTCTTAATAGATTTAAGTTTAGTCCTAAGTATTTTTCTTTTTTTGTTGTTGTAAATGGAATCTTTGCTGGTTGTTGCTTATATTTACTGTAAAAGGGCTGTTGCTTTTTGCATAGAAATAATAACAGCTTATTGAAATCTATTTCTATTGTAATTTTTTAGTTTATTCTAAATTAGATTTTTAAAAGCAGATTTTTCTAAAAAGAACCAGGATATCTTCATGATCATTTTTTGTTTCTTTGTAGGAGTATAAGACCAAATTAAAATAAAAACAATAAGAAGTATGTCCTCAGAATTAATTTGGTGATTGTAATGACTGTTGGCTTTAAACATACAACTTCATTGAATGACCCATGTACTGGAGATAAGATCCTGGTCAGTGCTGGACATTAGACAAGAAGAGAGGGAATAGCATTGTACCTCTCTTCTAAAGATGAAAGTCATTCTGTGATTGGTTTCAGTAGCAAAGGTTTTTTTTCTTTTTCTTTTTTTCCTTAGGTAAAAGTGCTTCAATAGAGATCTAAACCATGAGAAATGGGAATGTTGGCTTAATTTTAAACAGTGCTAATTGATCTAATGTAAAATAATAGTAAATATAGTGAATGAAAGTAAGTGGAAAAATTATTTTAGGTTTAAGAAAAATTTACATACCATAACTGCACGTATTTGAAAATGGAACACATAATGTATATAACTTTACAGAGACTTCCTCACATTACAATTAAATGGGTATATTAATGTATTTACCCACTGAAGCAGCACTGAAAGAATGCTCCCAAATTTTGACATGCCTACTTCATGATGATCTTGTTAAAATTCAGATTCTGATTCTGTGGGTCTGGAATTGGTCCTGAGGTTTGATATTTCTAACAAGTTCCCAGATGATACTGATGTTGATGGTAAAATGGGGTGGATTGACCACATGCATAATCTATTTTTTTCTACTCCATAGATGGTTTCACTGCTTATTAGATTGTGCTGCATTTATAGACTCAGTGTGATCCCCTGCCTCTCTAGTGTGTACCCTCTACTTCTGCCACTCTCCTTCCTCCCACCAAGATTTCTCATGCTTTATTCATGTGCATTTTCGAATCTAGGCTGCTTTTCTTCACATATTTAGTACTTCCTATTCTTTGTTTTTCTATTTTAAGTGTTTTATTACTCTTGTTTATTTTCATTCCCACCAGCAGTGTACTAGGGTTCCCTAGTATTTCCTATTCTTTAAGACCCAACTCAAATCCTAGCTTTAGAACACCTATTTCAACTGCTTTAGCTTACTCTGATCCATTTTTTTCTCTAAACTTTTATTGTTATTTATAGTCATTTTATTTTTATATGTGTTGCTTTGTTTCTCTAGTTAGACTGTAGACTTCTTAAAGATAAAGTTGATCTTAGACATTTTGCATCCCCTACATGACCTCTCCTTTTGGATATCTAAAGAGCAATTTGGACAGTGTCACTGAATTTATAATCTTTACCTCTAAAAACTTGTGTCTGTTCCTGTGTTCTTTGTCTCAATGAATGCCAGAAAGCTAATAGTAATCATTAATTCCCTGTACCCTAAATCCACTCTTTTACCAAATTATGTTGTCACTTACTTTTGGCCACTCTACAGTGCCTTCAGGTAGTTGTTTTATAATATTTTGCCCAAATTTATAGTTATTGTCAGAGGGAGAGTTGGTTTAATAGGACTAATAGGAACTACTCAGGAGATAGTAGAAGTGGAAGTTATCCATATTAGCCATGAAAGTTGGAATTATAATAGCCTTGAAACAGTAGAATAACTAATATTTATAAGGTACTTTTGTTATCTGATTTGCCATGATTATTACTGATATAGTAGGCAGAATACTAAATGCCCTGATGCTGCTGCACTTTGGTCAAGAACCTGGGAAGGAAGTGAATCCCGAAGTATATATTCATCATAATATTGTGTACAACAAAATGTGATAGCTAAAGCAAGAAGTTAGAGAAGGAAGGTAGTAGTGGAAACTCTAGGCATCAGAAAGAATAGCAGAATTTTGTGCCTCTAGGCAGATGACACTGTCACCAAGTAAATGGACTCTTAAGAATAAACAAGTAAAATATTTTTTATTTTTGCCACATGGTTCTTTTAGAGGTCCTATAAATTTCAGCTTACACTTCCTTGGACAGCCTTTTCTCTCTACTCTCTAAAGAAGGTCGCAGTTTATATAACACCAACTCCCGCCCTTCTTTTTTATGGGACCCATCATTTTATTGTGTTACTTTTATACTCTTAAAACAATATTCTTCATAACATGTATTATTATTTATAATGTTTTTATTTTATATATTTTTATTGATTTCAGAGAGGAAGAGAGGGGGAGAGAGAGATAGAAACATCAATGATGAGAGAGAATCATCAATCGGCTGCCTCCTGCATGCTCCACATGGGATCAAGCCCGCAACTCTGGGCATATGCCCTGACTGGGAATCGAACCATGACCTCCTGGGTCATAGGTCAGCACTCAACCACTGAGCCATGTAGGTTGGGCTGTAATGTCTTTATTTTTTCTTTCTCTCTTTTTTTTTACTTTCTTGTGTAATGTTTTTAAATGGAGAAGTATTGTGAACTCCGTGAGGAAAGGGACCATGCTTTTTTGTATGCCCAGCTCCTAGCCCACTGCCTAATATGTTAGATACTCAGCCCATATTTATTGAGGAATGAATGAATGAATGAATATAAATACACATATATGCATATATACATACATGAGTTACGAAGAAAGTTAAATTGAGTTCCAAATTGGGAGGAAGAAAGGAGTGACAAGAAGATTTGGGGAAATTAGTAAAATAACATTGGCAAGAGTTGATAGCTATCTTGTAGATTAGCAAGAAAAATTTTTGAAAATAAATATGGAGAAAGGTACTAGACCATGGAAAACTTTTTAAAGAGTTAACTAAACAAATAAGTAGTATGGAGTCCTAGAAAATATAGAGAATAGGATTAATATGGTGAAAGCAATTTGAAAAGGATAATTCAGGCCTAAGGCATGGATATGAGGGATAAAGAGCAATTGGAGCTTTTTGTTCCCTCTTGCTTCTGTGTTTCAGGGTTCCCATGTCCTCATGATAGGGAGCAAAAAGTAAATATTTATAGGCTGTTATAATTGCATTTTTTTTTTAATATATGTATATAATCGGTTTCTTTGTAGTAAAACTTCATTGTTCCACAGCTTTTGGATAAGCACAAGAATACAGAGAGCATGGTGGAGCTTCTGGACTTGTATCAGATGGAGGATGAAGCCTACAGCAGCCTTGCAGAAGCCACAACGGAACTCTATCAGTATTTACTACAGCCATTCCGAGACATGAGAGAACTTGCCATGCTACGAAGACAGCAGATCAAGGTATTTTTTTTAAACCTAAATAGTAGCCTGCCTGTTTCATAGTTCTCAACCTGGCTGGCCATGCATTTTAATTACTAGTGGAACTTTATAAAAATGTACATATCTGGTTCTTTGTCCCCAAAGATTCTAGTTTGATAGATTTGGGCTATATACAGCCTGAGCAATCATTTTAAAGCATCTCAAAAGACAATTCTGCTGAGTAGCCAGGAGAGCAGCCTAGAAAGTAAAATTACAAGTACAGTGAGAGATTCCCCTGCCTGCTTTCCTGTACTTCTCTTTCTACTCCTGCTGTCTCCCTTTTAATGTTTTGGGGAGCAGGTAGTCCTAGACTTCTTTACCAGAAGTTGGGAACATTTGCTTTGGGAAAACCTTGTTTTGAAAGTTACAAGGATTTAATGGTAGACTTTAAAATTCATGATACCTAATTTTCATGTGTAAAGTATATATTACATTTTTTGAGGCAAATGTTTAAAGATTGGGTTTTATAGCTGGCCACAAATAACTGTTACTCTGTTTAATTCACATGGAAATGTTGCTGATCTAGGACATGAAAATTGTGTTTTTGCATAATGGGTTAAATTGGAACAAATTACATAAAAAATGTGTATTTGAGAAATTAGCAGTGGGCCCTCTCTGGAGCACATCCACACCTTTCTTCCCTCTCAGATGTGCATTTTTACTTAGACCCTGACCAGGTAGCTTAGTTGGTTAGAACGTCACCATCTCGTCCCAATAAACCAAGATTGCTGGTTCAGTCCCTCGTCAGGGCACATGCAAGAAGCAATCAATAAATGCATAAATAAGTGAAAAAAAAAAAATCATTGTGTTTTTGTCTCTCTTTCTAAAATCAATCAGTTAATCAATTAAAAAAAAAGAAATTAGCAGTTACTCTGGGAACTTGATGATTGGGAGCAAGGATGAGTAGTATATTTGAAAAATTATGAAAAGGTGAATGAAGTATGTCTGTGTATTTTTTTCCCTTTACTAATGAATCAGGATATAGAGCAGCACAGAATTGAATCTTATACGCTCCTTTATTAATACTTTTGAAAAATATTGGGGTTGTCAGTTTATCATAAATTTGGTATTTTAGTTAAAATAGTAACTTGTAAATAAAGTATTAATTTGTAGACACCAGAATATCCTCCCAATTTTTTAATGAAATAGAGACTTTTTTCATTTGAGAAATTGCCTGGAAGGCAATATGGAGACCCCATATCAGAATCTATGTGCATTTTACTTTCATGTTAATTATATCAGGATTTATATTGAGTATTGGCATTAGCAAATTGATTGAACCTACTTGTCATGCTGTGTTATCCACTAGCATCACATTTTGCTTCATTTTTCCTGGAAAGCAGAATATAGATAAGGAGGAATAGACAAAAAAATTTTAAATTTGTAACTTTTTTAAAGGTAAATATGGTATTTTACTTTATTGCTGTTTTTGTGATATTGCTCCTAAGTGCCCAATCAACTATGACTCTTCTGTTCTTTACCCTTGTAAAGATTTAAATAGAAGTATTAGATTTAGTTTGTGAGCTCATACAGTATGTCAGACAAGTGTGTTAAATGGTGCTGTTGTATTTTATAAAACTAGCTAAATTGATTTTTTTAAAAGAGAACCACATATCAATTTACTGAAAGTATAGCTATCACTAAAGTTTCTACAGATTTTAAATGGCTAACAAGAGAATATGAACAAATTTGTGTCAATAAAGTCTACAACTTAGGTGAAATGGAAACATTCTTTGAAAATTACAAACTATGAAAATGGATTCAAAGAGAAATATACAAGTTTGATAGCCCTATATTAACAAAGTTGAATTCATAACTTAAAACCTTCCCTCCAAGAAAACTTTCAATTCCAGATGACACCATTAGAGGGTTTATCAAAGATTTAAGGAAGAAGTAATACCAGTTTTACACAAACTCTTTCAGAAAACAAAGTAGGGAATACTTTCCAACTTATTTTTTTGGCCAGCATTAATTATTCTGATACCAAAGCCAAATGACATTTACAGAAAAAAAAAGACTAGAGATTAACATCCCTCATGAATGTAGTTGCAATATTCATTAGCATAATATTAAAAATAGGATCTAGTAAAAGTCAACAAACGAGGAGGAGAGGGGAACTTCTTCAACCTGACTAAGGGCATGTATGAAAAGTCTTAACATACCTGACTTCTTTCCCTTAAGATTGGGAGCAAGGCAAGGTTGTCTATTCTCACCAGTTCAGCAAGGCAAGGAAAAAAGGCATAAATTGGAAAAGCCAAAGTAAAGCTCTCTTTATATGTAGATCACATGACCATGAATATAAAAAGTCATAAGAAATCTAAAAGCCACTGGAATAATATCTAATAAAAGAGAAACATGCAAATTGACCGTACCTCTGCTATACCCACAAGCCACGCCCACCAGCCAATCAGGAGCGAGTATGCAAATTAACCCAACAAATATGGCGGCAGCCACGGAGCTGAAGCAAGCAGGCGGCTTGGGTTGCCCCCAGCGATGGAGGAAGCCAAGCTTCCTGCCTGCCCTGGCCGGCTCTGGCCTCTGCTCAAGGCTACAACGTTTCAATTATAGAAGATAAATAAATCCCAACAAAAATGGCGGCAGCCACGGAGCTGGAGCCAGCAGAAGGCTTGGGTTGCCCCTGGCAATAGAGGAAGCCAAGCTTCCCGCCCGCCCTGGCCCACCCTGGCCTCCGCTCAAGGCTACAAAGTTTCAATTATAGAAGATAAATAAATCCCAGATACCAGGGCCTCTGCTTGGGTCGCCGGGTGGCGTGGCCAGCCTGCAAACCACAGGCCCCTCGCCCAGGCCGACCACGCCCCAAGGGAACCCCACCCTGATCCAGGGCACCCTTCAGGGCAAACCAGCCGACCCCCACCCGTGCACCAGGCCTCTGTCCTATCTAATAAAAGAGTGATATGCAAATTGACCATCACTCCAACACACAAGATGGCTGCCCTCATGTGGACACAAGACGGCCAGCAGGGGAGAGCAGTTGGGAGGGACCAGGCCTGCAAGGGAGGGCAGTTGGGAGGGACCAGGCCTGCAAGAGAGGGCAGTTAGGGATGACCAGGCCGGCAGAGGAGGGAAGTTGGGGGCTACGGGCCTGCAGGGAAGGGCAGTTGGGGGGGACCCAGGCCTGCAGGGGAGAGCAGTTTGGGGGGGACCAGGCCTGCAGGGGAAGGCAGATAGGGGTGACCAGGCCTGCAGAGGAGGGAAGTTGGGGGCGACTGGGCCTGCAGGTAAGGGCAGTTGGGGGGGGGGGGAATGCGGGGGCCTGATGCGGCGGGGGCTAAACATGGTGGGGATCTCCCTTTTCCAAAAGAGAGATGAACGAACCAGTTCTAAGTGGAGGTGGCCAGGGATTGAGAAATATTAGAAATAAAGAGAGGAGGGATAGATTTGAAAGCTGGGGCTGGGTGGATCTTTCTGTGCCTGGCTGAGGCCACAGAACAGATCCAGACTGCAAAGCTGAGGCTTTATTTATAATCAGGGACAAACAAGGCAATTAACAATGTTCTTGTAAGTTTCACTTGTTTTGGCAGCACTTGCTGCCCCTCCCACAGCCCACTAGCTACCCAGGAAAGATCTAGGGATCAGTTACAGGATCAGGCTTAATTATGCTGTGAGGGGTCTGCCCTCCAAACAAACTTGTTTGTGATCCTGCCACAGGTCAGTCCGAGGCTTAACCCTATAACCGCTTCCTACAGGCTCAGGCCTGCAGGGGAGGGCAGTTGGGGGGGACCAGGCCAGCAGGGGAGGGCAATTAGGGGTGACCAGGCCTGCAGGGAAGGGCAGTTAGGGGCAATCTGGCTGGCCAGGGAGCAGTTAGGCATTAATCAGGCTGGCAGGGGAATAGTTAGGGGGTGATCAGGCTGGCAGGCAGAAGTGGTTAGGGGCAATCAGGAAGGCAGGCAGGCGAGCAGTTGGGAGCCAGCAGTCCTGGATTGTGAGAGCGATTTCCGACTGCCCGTTTAGGCCCGATCCCAGTAGGATCGGGCCTAAACGGGCAGTCGGACATCCCTCGAGGGGTCTCAGATTGGAGAGGGTGCAGGCTTGGCTGAGGGACACACACACACCCCCGTGCACGAATTTCATGCACCGGGCCTCTAGTAATATATAATTTTAATCACAAGGTCAGTATTAAAAATTCAGTTACATGTTCTATCTTCTCAAGTCCTGTATACTGAAAATTATAAAACCTTGCTGAGAGAAATTAAAACATATCTAAATAAATGGAGAGAGAATGATAATGGATTGGAAGACTCAATGTTTATCATCTCTCACTTGATCTGTGGATTCAAATTAAAATCCCAGTATGGTATTTTTTAATATACAAAAACTGACAAGTAGATTACAAAATTTATATGGAAAGGCAAAGAACCTAGAGCAGCCTTGACATTTGTGAAAAAGATAAAAGTTAGAGGACTTATTACCTGATTTCAAAGCTTACAAAAAGATAAGAGAATCCAGACATTGGGGTATTGACATAGAATAGACATGTAAACTAATGAAACACAACTGAATTCAGAAATAGACCCATTGTTATATAACAGTTTTCCACAAAAGGTAACAAGGCAATTCATTTGGGAAAAGAATCTTTTCAACAAATGGTGCTAGAACAACTGGATACCCACACAATAAAGATAAACCTCAGTCCTTATATTTCACACAAAAATTAATTTGAAATCTATCTTAGACCTAAAACATAAAAGCTCAATTTATAAAACTTATATATAAGAAAACATAGGAGAAAATTTGTAGCATCATTGGGAAGGAAAGGCAGAAGTTTTTTAGATAGGATGCAGAACTAGAAGTCCCTCTTGCAGTCCAGGACTCCTCGCTCCTTACTGCCCGCCTGCAGTGGAGGTGGGAGAGGCTCCCGCCACCGCCGCTGCACTTGCCAGCCATGAGCCTGGCTTCTGGCTGAGCAGCGCTTCCCCCTCAGGGAGTGCACTGACCACCAGAGTGCAGCTCCTGCATTGAGCATCTGCCCCCCTGGTGGTCACTGCACGTCATAGCGACTGGTTGTTCTGCCAGTCGTTCAACTGTTTGGTCGATTTGCATATTAAGGTTTTATTATATAGGATGTTCTTTGGCTAGTCCCTTCACCTTCTTTCATCCAGTCCGCCCCTCCCCTCTCCTCTCTAACAACTGTCAGTTTGTTCCATGTATCCATACCTTTGTTTCTATTTTGTACATCAGTTTATTTTGTTCATTAAATTCCACATATACTAGTAAGTGAAATCATATTTGTCTTTCTCTAACTGGCTTATTTCACTTAGCATAGTAATCTCAGTCCAACCTATACTGTCACAAAGGTTAAGAGTTCCTTCTTTTTTACAGCCACATAGTATTCTATTGTGGAAGACCACATCTTTTTTTTTTTTTTTAAATCCTCATACGAGGATATGTTGTTGTTGTTTTAAATTGATTTGAGAGAGAGAGAGGAGAGGAAGAAGAAGAAGAGGAGGAGGAGGAGAGAGATAAACTTCGATTAGTTGCCTTCAATAGGATGCCCAGCTGTGGATCAAAAAGGAAACCTAGGTATGTTCCCTGACCAGGAATTGAACCCGCAACCTTTTGGTATACAGCATGATGCTCCAACCAAACGAGCCACCCAGCCATGGCTGTGCCACTTTTTTTTTTTTAATCTTTATTGTTGAGAGTATTAGAGATGTCCCCCTTTTTTCCCCTATTGCCCCCCTCCACCTGGTTCCTGCCCCACCCCAGGCCTTCACCATCCTATTGTCTGTATCCTTAGGTAATGCACATTTGCATTCTTAACACTTCTTCCTCTCTTTAAAGAATACCCTTCAACATTTCATGTAATACTGTTTTGATGGTGATGAATTTCTTTAGTTTTTTCTTGTCTGTAAAGCTTAGTATCTGACCTTAAATTCTAAATGATAGCTTTGCTGGGTAGAGTAATCTTGGTTGTATGTCCTTGCTATTCATCACTTTGAATATTTCTTGCCACTCCCTTCTGGCCTGCAAAGTTTCTGTTGAGAAATCAGCTGACAGTCATATGGGTGCTCCCTTGTAGGTAACTAACTATTTTTCTCTTGCTGCTTTTTAAGATTTTCTCTGTCTCTCATTCTTGGCATTTTAATTACCATGTGTCTTGATGTGGGCCTCTTTGGGTTCCTATTTTTTGGGACTCTGCACTTCCTGGTCTTGTAAGTCTATTTCTTTCCCAAGTAAGGGAAGTTTTCTGTCATTATTTCTTCAAATAGGTTTTCAGTATCTTGCTCTCTCTCTTCTCCTTCTGGCACCACCATAATGCGATAGTTGGTATTCTTGAAGTTGTCCCAGAGGCTCCTTACACTATCTTCATATTTTTGGATTCTTTTTTCTTTTTGCTCTTCCGGTTGGGTGTTTTTTGCTTCCTCAGATTCCAAATCGTTGATTTAATTCTCGGAATCCTCTACTGTTGAATCCCTTTATATAGCCACCACATTTTATGACCTATCACCTAGTTGAATTTTGAATGTGCTCTTCTTCCTTCACCCCTTTCCTTCTCCAGGACCAAGTAAATCAATAGGTGTCTTTGTGAAATAAAGATTCCCACCCCCGACCCCCGCTGACAGATTGGAATAGAGCCACCCTCTGAGCAGATGCAACACTACACATGGCTTGGCTAAGCATAGGCTGGATTTCAGTCTCTACTCTGCCTCCATGGTTGGGTACTTTTGTGCAGGATGCAGTTTTTATACCATTGGAGCACTGTATTCTATAGTATGCACACTGTGAACTATATAGTGCCACTATACATTAAGGTCCTTATCTTAAATTTGTTTCCTTACCTTTAAATTTCTCTCACCTTTAGATGTATTATTTTACACTCTTTCCTGAGAATATTATATCTAATATTTGCTTTGAATATAAACATTTATGAATAGATGCTGCCAAAGCTAATAATTTCATTCTTTTAACAGTCACTTTAGATGACAACTGGGCCTGGAAAATTTGCATTTAAGGGTACTGCAACATCAGTATATTCGCAAATTTATCCTGAAATTTGTTTCACCTAAGAATTGGAGTTGTTTTTTTCTTTTCCACTCTCTTCTAACAATAGATAGGAATAACACATAAGACCCGGTATCTAAGCAAGTGATGTGTTTATCATAAGTAATCCTGTGCCAAGAAATTTGTATTTATAAACGAGTCTCACTGTCCTAGCTACCTAAACTGACACATTCTTTTTTCCATGCTAAAAACAGGCACTGTTTTCTTTCTAGTTCTGAAATTGAAAACAGAGGTGTCACTGTTTCAGCACATGATCCAGATGACCAAGGCTGTGCATCTTCAAATTTGCCAAGTTAGGAAATGAACTTAGTATCCTATCTTCACTTAATGTCTTAGGTGCAATTGTAATCACATTTTTTTAACAGTTGGCTGAAACATTAGCTACTGAATTTCACAAGTCAGTAAAAAACAGCATTGAAAAGCATAATATACATGAACAGTGAAGGTAAAGATAATCCAACAACAAAGTGTAAATTATCTTCAAATAATTGTGACTGGATTTATTTTTTGTTAACTTTTTCTCTTCTATAAACCATAATGCAAATTTTCTCACTTCTGTGTACACTGTTTAATTGTGCAAGTGAAAATAAATTCTGTTAATAATCTGAGTTAAGATTTTTGAATTTGGAACACTGCTTGTTCTGTTTATTAAATTTCTGTTTCATAGTTGTGTCTGTTGGAAAATCAAACCAGATACTTCAGCAGAGGGACTTGAATATAAAGAGTTGTTAATTAGGTATAAAGTTGTTAACCAGATCATTAAGAAGGCAAGAATGTAACTCTGTAAGATATCAGAGTTAACAATTGCCAAAACAGCCACCACTCCTAGGTGCGGGGGGTTGGGGGTGTACAGGAAAGATGTACTTTTATTAATCAGCAAAGAGGATGGGCCCGGTCCTGGTGAAACTAGTCTCTGAGGAAGAGGACATTGCTCACCTAGTGCTGGTGTTTGAGCAGCTCTAGTGGAGAGACCCTGCTCTCTGGGGATAGTGCACTGGTGGGCTGGTGCTGGTTTGTCTTTTGGAGGTGGGACGGGGGGGTTGGGGCACACAATGAAGCTGGTTTTGCAAAGGTGGGAAAGCTGGGAACTGGATTCTGTTAACTGCTTCAGGAAAAAACTGCAGATGCTGGGTTGAAGAAGTGAGGCTGGGATGATGCTCACAGTAACAGCAAGCAGTAAAGTCAAGTGATGCAGATGGGAAGAAGCAAATCTCTGTTACCTCCTTCAATCCTGAAATCTCCTCCCACCCTTCCTATTGACAAAGCCTAAATGTGGTTTGCAGAGCTTGAATCTGAGCATCACAGGGCAGAAGGTGGAACTTGGAGCCATTTACATACATTTCAGATTTTCAAAGTTAGGGAAAACATCTAATAACCTAGCTTATGGTCTTAGGTAAAATAAACTTACAAGTTCTTTAAAGGGTACAAAGTTTAATAAATCAGGTCTTTGAAAAGGATTTCTATTCAAAATGTGCTGAATAAGAGTTTAAAATTTTGGCTGCAGTGTTCAATTTATTAAATTACTATTCCATACTTGTGAATTCTAATATTATACTTTTTAACTTGAGTGTTTTAAAATCAGAAGTAATCACAACAAAAAGTTCAGACCTTGATGGTTTTGTAATAGCAAACAAGTCTTTTAGAACCCTTAAATCAAAGCTGTAGTCTAAATATGCCACTTACTGTTAAGAATCCCACAGAGGTTTTCTGTTTCCTGTCAAATTAAGTACAATTCCTCAGCCTGACATTTAAAGGCCTCATAGTGATCACAACCTCCTTTTCTGGTCCTATCTCCCAGTACCTTTATCTATTTTACCTAAACTCCTGCCAGGCTGGACTGCTATCTGTCTCTTATCATACACTAAACTTACCTGCCTCTAGGCATTTGCTCAAGTTAATTCTTGCTTTCAGCATGCTTTTTGAAGGTGGTTCTATTTCTCCATCTGTACCTGTCAAAATCCTATCCCCCAGCATACAAAGCTTCTACAGTTATGAACCTCAATAAGTTCTATTTTTTGTAGTGATTTTTTTTCTTATTTTCCCCCCATTACCATTTATCCCCTCACCCTGCTCCCTATAAATAGCTAAGTTCTCTCTCACCAAACCTTCAATTTTTCTTAAAGGTCTTAAAACACCTTTATTTCTTTTTACACAGAGACACTGTTTGCCATCTATAATATCTGGCCAAAATGCTACTTATTCATCATTCCCTTTAGAAAGTCTGCCCAGACTTTGCACCCCAAACTCCACAGCTGGTGCTCCCCATGGTATCTTAAGCATACTCTATCATGACATTTTTCATAATTAAACTAGAGCCCTGGTGCGTGAAATTCGTGCACTCGGGGGAAGGGGGGGGTCCCTCAGCCTGGCCTGCACCCTCTCGCAGTCCAGGAGCCCTCAGGGGATGTCCGACTGACAGCTTAGGCCCGCTCCCCCTCGCGCCCCCCCCCCCCCCCCCCGGGAGAGAGGCTCCCGCCACCGCAGCTGCCTTCACCAGCTGTGAGCCTGGCTTCTGGCTGAGCGGCACTCCCCCTGTGGGAGCGCACTGACCACCAGGGGGCAGCTCCTGCGTTGCGTGTCTGCCCCCTGATGGTCAGTGCATGTCATAGCAACCGGTCATTCGGCCGTTCGGTTGATTTGCATATTAGCCTTTTATTATATAGGACTAGAAGCCCGTTGCACGAAGTTTTGTGCAAAAGACCTTCCTTCACCTGGCTGCTGGCACCAGTTTTCCGCCAGCACCAGTTTTCCTCTGGCCACCCGCTGATCAGAGCACCTCCCGCCAGTGCCATCGGCCACCCCGAGTTCCTCCAGCGCCATTTCCTCTGGCCACCCGCCGATCCGAGCGCCTCCCGCCAGCGCGATCGGCCACCCCAAGTTCCTCTAGCGCTGCCGGTGGAGGAACTTGGGGTGGCCGATCGCGCTGGCGGGAGGCGCTCCGATTGGCGGGTGGCCAGAAGAAAACTGGTGCTGGCAGAAAACTGGTCTCAGCAGCCACGCAATCAGCCACCCCGAGTTCCGCCACTGGCGCCTTCCGCCAGCCCCATGGGTCCTCCCGCAGTGCCAGCAGGAGGAACGGGGGGCGGGGACTCACGAGTCCCCGCCCCCACCAGCCCAATCGGCCACCCCGAGTCCCGCCCCCAGCCTCCCAACGGCCCAATCGTGGGTGTAGCGGAATGATGCTAATTTGCATATTACCATTTTATTAGGTAGGCTAGTAATTCTTTACTTGGGTATTTATGTCCTCTACCAGGCTGAATATCTTGTTATCTCTGGTGCCTACTACAATACTGGCACTGAGCAGATACTATACATGATCATTTTGAATGAATAATTGAGACCTTTCTTAAAGGTCTCATAGCAGAACCAGTCTCCTCATTTCAAAACAGATTTCTTCATCACAGATCTCTCCCTTCCCCGCCCTCAATTAGATTGTAAGTTTCTTGGGAGGACAATATGCATGTTACTCATATATTTCCTCTAAAGCACCTAGTACAGTTGTCTCTGCATTCAAATTATATAATTGAGATGATTTCCAAATATTAGCCATGGGAAAATCTAAAAGGAAAAAAAATCCCAACCATATTTACTAGTAGCATCATTTAAGTTTGACTCCTGAAGTTTGAAACTGGAGATACAGTAATCATCTGAGAATTTAAAAAAAAAAAATCTAGTTTAGATGAATATGGAATTGGTTATCAAGAATCCAAGCTGCTGCTACTGGCTTAATTGTCTTTGCTTGGTACTATTTTTATAGTCTCAGAAGTGGAATTTTTTATAATTCTATTTCCAAATTAATAAGGAAGACATTTATGTTCTGAACCATATCTCTACTTCCTGTCCCTCCCCCATACACTGGAACAGTGGTCGGCAAACTCAATAGTCAACAGAGCCAAATATCAACAGTACAACGATTGAAATTTCTTTTGAGAGCCGAAAACCGACTTCTGCGCCTGGGCCACAAAGTTTCAATCGCACTGTACGTGTGCACCCGCACGTGGTATTTTGTGGAAGAGCCATACTCAAGGGGCCAAAGAGCCGCATGTGGCTCGCGAGCCGCAGTTTGCCGACCACTGCACTGGAAAAAAGAGGTCTTATAATTTTGCCTCTTTCTGGGCCTCATAATATGAAAACACTAGAGGCCCAGTGCATGATTGAATCATGCACGTGTAGGGTCCCCTACACACTTTCGCTTTTCGCGGTGGAGCTGGGTGCCTGTCCGCTGGTGCACCAGGCCTTTCAGAAGCCTCCGGCTCGGCGGAGGCTTCTGAAAGGCCTGGTGCCGGAGCAGACAGGCACCCAGCTCCCCCACTTTTGATGGTCCGCGGCCGCTGAGGGGGGCTACCCTGCTGTTGAGAGGCGCTGAGGGGGGCTGCCGCGGACACCTGGCTACCCTGCCGTTGAGAGGCGCAGCTGGGTGTCCGCGGCAGGCCCCGTCAGCGGCCGTTGAGAGGCGCAGGGGGCGGGAGTCCCGCCCCCTGTGCCTCTCAACAGCAGGGTAGCCCCCCTCAGTGGCAGCGGATCCGTGCCTCTCAATGGCCGGATAGGCCACCCCGAGTCCCGCCCCTCAGCCTCCCACCGCCCAATCGTGGGCGTAGCGGAGTGATGGTAATTTACAAGTTACTCTATTATTAGATAGGATGAGCTCATTGTTTGCTTGACTAGAAACAGGAAACCTCTGGGATAGTGTGTCTTCAGCCTGTCTAGTTGGTATGATTTGTGAACCCAAGAAAAGATAAAAGCATTTTTTCTTGTTCATGCTTATAAAAGATATGTATAATAAAGAAGATTTGGAAAGTGCAGATTTTAAACAGGAAGAAAAATATTACCAATAATTTACTACCAAAAGATGACATCAATAATAATACACCTTACATATTTTGTCCATTTTTCCCTGGGTATTCTTTTATGTAATTGAAATTATATCTCTGTACAATATTGCAGTGAACACTCTGGTTATTATTCTTGGAAGGTATTGTCTTAAATACCTTCAAACAGTATGGTATCATAAACTTCGTGGTCCATGTGCAGAAGTCGGTTTTCGGCTCTCAAAAGATATTTCATTCGTTGTATTGTTGATATTTGGCTCTGTTGACTAATGAGCCAAATGATATGGTTCAGAACATAAATACTTCCCAAAAATGTTTTAATCATTGTATAGTTCCACTAGTAGTATATAAGTGTGTGTCTTTTTCACCATTACCACTGTTTAGTCTCATCATTTTTTAAAAATCTATTTTTATTGATTTCAGAGAGGAAGAAAGGGGGAGAGAGAGATAGAAACATCAATGATGAGAATCAATAATTGGCCGCCTTCTGGGGATCGAGCCTGCCACCGGGCATGTGCCCTTGACCGGAATCAAACCCAGGACCCTTCAGTCCACAGGCCAACCCTCTAGCCATTGAGCCAAACCAGCTAGGGCCTGTTTAGTCTCATTTTTAATATTTACTTAGTGAATCTTTCTAAGTGGTTATCATCCTGCCATCTAATCTTCTCCTCTCCCTTGCATCAACTTATTCTTATCTGGGCTCTTTCTTCACAGGGGAAAACAGAGATCATCAAACAGGAGTTCCCTTCATCCTTTCTTTACCATACCCAAAACCTACCTTTCTTTATGCCATGAAGGAATTCTTTCTCTTTTTGCCAAAAGCAAATCCCTACACCAGTACTCTGATCCTGTCCCTTCTTATCTTTCAAGGACTTTCCCACTCTTGTTAGCCCCATCTCTTTCCTGCATCTTTAGGTTCTGCTGGATACTTCTTTTCACTGCTCAAACCACTCCATGATCTTTAGAATAAAACAAAAAGCAAAGGGCCTCACCTTAAGCCTTATCGTTTTTTAGCACCACCATATTTTTCTCAATTCACATATCTCTCAAAAGAATATTTATTGCTTACATGTGTCCACATTTCTCTCCGTATTAAAAACGTGTATGGAAGTGAACCAGTAATTCAGCTGAGATCTGATGATGTGATGTGAGTTAATGGGCAAAGGGAGTTTGCTTATTTCCCAGACCTGTTGTTGGCTAAGGTCAGTGATCTTAATGCTGTTAAGTCTGGATACTAGTTATCATCCTACTTGATCCCTAAATAGTGTGTGACAGCATCGATTTCTCCTCCTTTGAGTCTTGCTCCTTATGTAATTCCACACTTTTACTGGTGTACCCCCTACCTCTGGCTTGGTTTCTGTATGCACTTTTTCACCCAACCTGAGTGTCGGAATGAACTTAGGGCTCAGTCATGAGCCTTTTCCTTGTGACTTCCTTAGATAGCCTCATTTATTCTCATGGCTATAAATGTCTTCTGTGTGTCAAGGTGACCCAGATTTATATCTCTGGCCATGACCTTTGCAAAGTCAAATCTCAAATACGCAAAACAAAATCCTTTTGAAATAACCTATTCCTCCCTTCACTGTTTACTTTTTAAGGAATGCCAATCGCACATACATATTTCCCCCCAGTAATCTTGGAGTTATTCTTGACCCTTCCCTCTGCTCTGGCATTGTCCTTCTCAACACTGCTAATAAATTGTTCACTGTGTGCTGGGCACACTATTCCTCTGTCTCGAAGAATCTTCATTTGCTTAAGGAGCAAGTATATTATAGCTAACAGTAAATGTTACCTTCCATTGGGTGTTAAATTTCCAGGTGATTAAAATTTTATTTTGGTTTTAGACTTTTCTTTAAATTTCTATTTATTGCACAATTAAGAGAATATGGCCTGTATAATTTCTACTTTTGAAACTTATTATCAACTTTTATATCAAGGCTTATAACACTTGATAACTTCTTAAAAAGTACCCCAGGAGTGTATCAACATTTTTTTGTATATTTTCTTTTCATGTTCCTAATATGGTTTTAACTTCTCATTTCATTTTTAACAGTCTTTTCTCAATATATGATAAAGTAGGATGGAATGTATATAAAGAGTTCATTGATATTCTTACTGGTTTGTACCCTTCTTCCATGTTAAACTTAACCTGTGTAGTGATTTTATGTACTTTAATATTAATATTGTCACTTCAGTGAATTTTATTTTAGCATTCACCTGGTATATCCCTGTCCATTATTTGATTTTCAACTTTCCTTAGTGTGTTTTTTTCCAGTCATGACTCTTGTAAATAATACAAAGCTAAATTTTTTGTTATTTTTTTTCCAGAGCCCTTCAGTAGGTAGATGGGTTGGTTTTTATGTATTATCAGTCTTAAAATATTGAGTTTTTATTTTACTTATAATTTATTAAATAAGTATTTTATTGGCGCAAATAACTCTTAACCTCACTGAAAATATAATTATCACAAAGGAGGAAATAAATTTCTCATGATCTCAGCACCCCAAAATAACCATTTACAACAGTGTGCTAAATGCCTTTTGTTTATATATGGAGGAAAAAAGGATGAAAAAGAAGATAGAGAAGGATGAAGGGAGAACAAATTTTATGTCAGTATCTTCAACATTGTTTTTTTGTTTGTTTGTTTGTTTGTTTGTTTGTTTTTTAATTTCTTTATTGATTAAGGTGTTACATATGTGTCCTTATTCCCCCATTACCCCCCTCCCCGCCCACCCCCTCCACTCATGCCTTCACCCCCCTGTTGTCTGTGTCCATTGGTTAGGCTTATATGCATGCATACAAGTCCTTTGGTTAATCTCTCCCCCTTACCCCCACCCTACCCTACCTCCCTCTGAGGTTAGATGGTCTGATGTTTCTCTGTCTCTGGATCTATTTTTGTTCATCAGTTTATGTTGTTCATTATATTCACAAATGAGTGAGATCATGTGATATTTATCTTTCTCTGACTGGCTTATTTCACTTAGCATAATGCTCTCCAGTTCCATCCATGCTGTTGCAAATGGTAAGAACTACTTCTTTTTTACTGCAGCGTAGTATTCCATTGTGTAGATGTACCACAGTTTTCTAATCCACTCATGTGCTGATGGGCACTTAGGCTGTTTCCAAATCTTAGCTATTGTAAATTGTGCTGCTATGAACATAGGGGTGCATATATCCTTTCTGATTGGTGTTTCTAGTTTCTTGGGGTATATTCCTAGAAGTGGGATCACTGGGTCAAATGGGAGTTCCATTTTCAGTTTTTTGAGGAAACTCCATACTGTTCTCCACAGTGGCTGCACCAGTCTGCAGTCCCACCAGCAGTGCACGAGGGTTCCTTTTTCTCCGCATCCTCACCAGCACTTGTCCTTTGTTGATTTGTTGATGATTGCCATTCTGACAGGTGTGAGATGGTACCTCATTGTCATTTTGATTTGCATTTCTCGGATGATTAGTGACTTTGAGCATGTTTTCATATGCCTCTTGGCCTTCCTTCTGTCTTCTTTCGAAAAGTATCCATTTAGGTCCGTTGCCCATTTTTTGATTGGATTGTTTATCTTCCTTTTGTTAAGTTGTATGAGTTCCCTGTAAATGTTGGAGATTAAGCCCTTATCAATGATAGCATTAGCAAATATGTTCTCCCATGCAGTGGGCTTTCTTGTTGTTTTGTTGATGGTTTCTTTTTCTGTGCAAAAGCTTTTTATTTTGATGTAGTCCCATTTGTTTATTTTCTCTTTAGTTTCCATTGCCATAGGAGCCTATCAGTGAAGACATTGCTTCGGCATATGTCTGAGATTTTGCTGCCTGTGGATTCCTCTAGTATTTTTATGGTTTCCCGTCTTATGTTTAAGTCCTTTATCCATTTTGAGTTTATTTTTGTGTATGGTGTAAGTTGGTGGTCTAGTTTCATTTTTTTGCATGTATCTGTCCAATTTCCCCAACACCATTTATTGAATCAACATTGTTAATTTTCTTGTGTTATTAATTAATAGCTAGCACTCTAAAGCAGGGGAAAACAAGTATTCTTTGTTTTAGAATCAAGCACAGTGCCTGATGTAAGTATTCAGTAAATGCTTAAGAAATGAATAAAAGAAAGAAAAGAACTTTTTAAAAATGTTTTATTTTATTGATTTTAGAGAAAGGAAGGGAGAGGGTTAGAGAGATAGAAACTTCCGTGATGAGAGAGAATCATCTATTGGCTGCCTCCTGCATGCTTCCTACTGGGGATTGAGCCCACAACCAGGGCATGTATCCTGACCTAGAATCGAACCAGTGACCTCTTGGTTAATGGAGCGACATCTAACCACTGAGCAACACCGGCCGGGAAGAACTTAATTTTTCTTTTTCTCTCTCTAAAGATTTCCATGGAGAATGATTATCTGGGTCCTCGAAGAATTGAAAGTTTACAAAAAGAAGATGCCGATTGGCAGCGGAAAGCTCACATGGCTGTGCTCTCTATTCAAGATCTTACTGTCAAATATTTTGAAATAACAGCTAAAGCTCAAAAAGGTAAGTTTCCCAATGAAATTATCCTTGTTTAACTTTGAAAACTAGTTGTTTAAATATTTTATGTTCACATTAACTGTGTTGAAAAGTATATAAACACTAATATACCACTAATAGTCCTAACAGTTTGGAAGGAAGATCACGATTAATAAAGTTATATCTTTTCAATCTTTTTTAGATATATTAGTAATGGGATATTGATATAGTATAATTCAGTTCTGACACTAATCATTCACAATTACAGACCCCACAATTTAAAGGCACAGAGGTGAGTCTCCAACAAGACTATCCTCATCTCGGGCACTACTCCCTCATTTGGGGGGTGGGGGGTTTCTCAGGCCATCTGCTCTTCTAACCAACTTGCTACCAATTTGGGGGTTCCCATAGCTTTTTTAGGTTCCGTAATTCACTACAATGACTCAAAGAACTCAGTAAAGCACATTCTTAGAACTTAGAAATGATACAAATCAGGACAAGCCAAATGAGACATAGGGCAAACTCTGTGAAGGTTCATTTCTTTCAACTTCTTCCTTAGGTGGCCATAGAAGTTCTTCAGTGGCTCCTTAATATGCAATTCAAACTCAGAGCTGTTCATTATATTAATAATCTGTTACTCTCTTTACCTGCAGTTAATACAGGTTAACATTCAGGTTATTCTTTCATCAAATTCACATTTTCTTAAGTTGAATTTAAAGCAATTTATCCCTTCAGAATGCCAGTGCAGAATGAGAATACTTTTCTTGATTTCTCCACATCCTTTGGCATTGTCATAAAAACACACAAAAACAACAATTTGATAAGTGAAAATATTATCATGTTCTTAAATTTTACATTTCTTTGGTTACTGAATGTTGATCTTTTTTGTTCTCATATAATAATTGGTATTAGCATATTCTTTTTTTTTTCAGTTAACATTTTTGCCTATTTTTCTATGGTATTTTTTGTATTGCTCTATAAGAGCTCCTAATATATTCATAGATATTTTTATTATATTTCTATTATAGTTGTATAGTTTTGACATCTGTTGCAAATATCTATTCCTAAATTTTCTTTTAACATTTTTTGTTATACAAATTTTATTTGTAAAAATCATCAGCTTTTAAGAATGATTTCCTTTTTAATCTTTAAATTATGTTAACTTGTAATTTCTAAAGTAAGTTTCTGTGTTCCTTCAAATAGTTAAAGCCTACTAAAAATCCTTTTATATACTTAGATTTCTTTCTACACTGTTTTTTCTGTTCTTATACTGTAATTGTAACTTTATAACAAAATTTATTACCTAGTTTATCAATTAACCCCTCATTATTTTTCAAAATATCTTGGCTATACTCAATTATTCTTCACTAAAGTAGTATTATAACCCTTTTGAAAAATCACATACACTCTTTTCTTTTATTAGAATTATTTCTTCCCAAACGAATATAATTCTGATCAAAACTATAATGTTTTAGGATTTGAAAGAGGATTTTAATATTTATGAGGAAGAGTAAATGCTTTATTAAATAAACAGGTGTTACAGGATACTTTTTTTGGGGGGGGTGTGGTTGGTATATCATGCCATTTATTCAAGTTGATTAGGTTTTTTGTTTTGGTTTGGTTTTGGTTTTTTATCTGGGTCCTATACATTTCTTGTTCAGTTCACTTGTGGGCTTTTTATGTTTTACCTTTGTTATTATGAAAGGACATTATTCCTTTTAATAGGTTTTGAGCTTTATTCTTTAATCTTCAAATATTTGATCCATTTTGGTGATTAAAATGGTATAGAATGTGTTCAGGTTCTTATGCAGATGTTTCACTTCCATACAAAGTGAAATTTGATAGCTGTAATAAAAACTGTCAATAATTATATGTGATTTTTATTTGTTAAAGAATAAAGTAAATATGGTTTGTTTCTTAGATTTAGCAAAATGCTTTAGATAGATGAAATTATAGTTAACATGTAGTCTTTGACTATGAAGTGCTTTCCTTCATTCTTTTAAGATATGTTTTAGTAATACTTTTTGTTTTAATGTTGATGTGAGTGATTTTGTGCATAGATGCTGGCAAAAGTGTCTGACATTTATGCTATTGCTACTTTTTAAACTCAAAGTTTCAGTCACCAAGGTTATCATGTCCCATCTTTGCTGGTCCTGAAATATAGATATTTGCCTAAGCAGGTGGCAAAAGTTTGAGTAAGCCATATTACTTGTCTCTCCCCATCTTCAGTCTTCTGGGGGGAAATAGTATAATATGATTAAGGAATTTTGAAAATCACATATACTCTATTATTCTGCCACCAGTCATCATCTCCTACTTCATGTCCATTTCAAGTACTCATGAAAATACTTTACATTTAAAAATGCATTATATTAAGATGAGCTATTGCTATAGAACTTGCAGGCATCAAAAGGATAATAAAATGCTACAAACAACACTTCACATGCAAATTTAACAAAGGTGAAATGGAACAATTCCTTGAAAAGCACAAACTACCACAGTTCATACAAGTTAATAATAAATAACCTGAATATTTTAATAACTATTAAAGATATTGGATTTGTAGTTTAAAATCTTTCAAAAAAAGAATTCTCTAGGCCCAAATGGTTTCACTGGCAAATATTACCAAATATCTGAATAGTAATACAGCTCTATCTACACAGTCTCTTCCAGAAAATAGAAAAGGGAAGGAACACTTCCAATTTATATTAAGCTAGAGGCCCAGTGCATGAAATTCATGCACAGAGGGGGGGTCCCTCAGCCCCGCCTGCACCCTCTACAATTCAGGACCCCTACACCTTTTTCTTATCTAGCTAACCTCTTCACATTTAAAAAAATTAACTGAAATATCACCTACTCTAGGAAATTCTCTTTGAACAAATGTCTTTACAATCTGTATTAAGTATTTTCCTAGTATATCATTCTTTTTCTTTAACAGCTACTTAGAGTGGATGCAATGTGGTTTTCATTCTTGCATCTGAATTTTTTCTTCTTACTCTTGTAATAGCAAAGCTTATCCAATTTAGATTTGCCCTTCAAGGGCTTATATTTGGTTCAGTTTCTAGTTGGCTCCCTGCTTTTTTTTTAAGTAATAAATTTGGGTTGTGATAGTAAGCCTCACTTGTAAACAAGCCTGTAGGTCTCCCTATCTGAACATTTTATAATACCTATCACTTTAGCATACCAGAGATTGTGTTCATTTATAGAAAATAACAATAAATGTCACCTGATCATTTGATCTTCTAATAATATTTTATAGCAAGATGTATTATTCTAGTAATTTAACTATTACAGACGGAGGCATACAGAAATAAATCACATTGAACAATAAAGAATGACTCAAATATCAAAGCATAGTACACTTAGGGCCTCCCTTGTCCTGTGCCTCAGATATCATAGCATAGTACACAGTTCACATGGAACTCAGCTTCCTTTAAAATAGGAAGGGATGCCATACTCATGAAGCAGCTACTTCCACACATTTCTTTTATTTAATTCACAGCACATACTCTTTGTACTAATTATTGGAAAATCATCCTAGCAATGCCTCTGTTCCTCTTTGTATTGTTGCCTTACATTCTGATGTTATTACTTCGCTTTTATCATCCACTCGCTCTAATAAGATTGTGAATTTTTTAAGGGCAGAGATCATGACTTGAGCTTGTGTTTCTCTGTCATGGTGCCTAGATAAATACCCAAATGCCATCCAGTCCAAATGACTGTGATGACAGAGGCCCACCGCTGCTGGAGACCTCTGATTTTTATTTAAGGGCCTCACTTGTTCTGCACCTTTACAGAGGGGTGAGTAGGGGCTGAGGGAATTTGAGGAAACCCAGACAGAATTCTCCTCCTAAAAGATTTTGCTAAGCTGGCGCCCGGGACGCTGGGCATTTGTCCAATTAAAATCCGGACACACAGCAATAACAAAGGCACTGGTCTCCTACTGCTAATGTGAGGGGATCAAACCTCAGCCTGCAGGAACTCACCCTCGCAGTCAGGACCAGCCGCTGGGTAGACCTGGCTGGTGCTCCTAACTCTGGGGAGAGGGAGACTTCCTGTGGCTACAGGCTAGAGGCCCCGGACTCCACGCCACGCCCAAACAGGTCCATAGGGCAGGTTGGTCAGCGGAGTGGCTTCTTCGCCTGGGATTGCGGGGCAGTTTGGCCAGGCTCGGCCTGGCTTGTTCACCCCATGATCGCAGGGCAGCTCGGCCTGGGCTCTTCACCCTGTGATTGGGGGACGGCTCAGCCTGGGCTCACTGCTTTCCACCAGCTGCAGCTCGCCAGTCTCCCATGGGCTGGGGGGAGCCGACCAGTCGAGCCCACAGCATGTGGCAGCAGCTGTGAAGGTCGCCACAGCAACCCAGCACTGACTTCCAGTTGGTCAGCCTTTGGTCATGATCGGTCGTTACAAGTTACAACCCTGGGCTTTTATTTATTAGGGTGAGACCAGCAATGCCCTAACTCCAAAACTACACAAAAACAGTACAAAAAAGAAGAAGAAAACTATAGACCTGCATTCTACATAGATAGATGCAAAAATCCTCAACAAAATATTGGCAAATTTTAAAATATTTAAAAATTAACAATCATGACCAAATGGAGTTTTTCTTTTCTCATTCAGTATGCATTCTACTGTATTGAAGGTCTAAAGCAGTGGTTTTTAACTGGGTGTGATTGTGTTACACAAAAGGACACGGAGCAGTGTCTGGAGACATTTTTGGTTTTCACAACAGCATAGTGTATAACTAGCATCTAGCCAGCAGAGGCCAGAAATTGTGTTCAGCATTCTATAATGGCTAAGAATTTTCTGGCTTATAATGTCAAAAGTGCTGGTGTTGAGAAATTCTAGTCTTAATAAAAAAAGCATGATCAGCCGAAACCGGTTTGGCTCAGTGGATAGAGCATCGGCCTGCGGACTCAGGGGTCCCGGGTTCGATTCCGGTCGGGGGCGTGTGCCTTGGTTGCGGGCGCGTCCCCAGTGGGGGGTGTGCGGGGGGCTGCTGATCGATGTTTCTCTCTCATCGATGTTTCTGGCTCTCTGTCCCTCTCTCTTCCTCTCTGTAAAAAATCAATAAAATATATATATTTTTTTAAAAAAAGCATGATCAGTATATCAGTAGATGTTGAAAAAGCATTCGGCAAAATATAACATCACGTGCTAAAAAAGCTCAGCAAACTAGGAACAGAAAGGAATTTCCTTAAATTAATAAAGTGCATCTACAAAAATACTAAAGACATCATCTCAGTTAATGGTGAAAGAGTAAATACCCCATAAACTAGGTAAAAAATCAAGAATGTTCACGCTTGCCATTGCTATTGAATGTAATATAGTAAATCTTAGCTGGTTGTAATGAGGTGAGAAAAAGAAATAAAATGTATATAGTTTGGAAAGGAAGAAATATAATAGTCCTTCCTATTCACAGATAATAACGTTGTTTATGTAGAGAATTATATGGAATCTATATTTTAAACTCTTGTTAATAACAAGTCACTTTCTCAAGGTCACAGGAAATAAGGTCAACCACAGAAGTGAATTTTAGTAGGATTTAAATAATTTTAAATAATCTTTAATATTTCAACTAACATTACCAGGAAAAATGTATAAACTTTCACAGAATAAAGTTTAAATAGAAACTTTGAAATGTAATGACACTGGACATGTGAAAGAGCATTTTTAAAGTTAATCTGACAACTTGGTTTCATTTTCATAGTTATTTCTGAGGAAGATTATTTAAAAATTTTATTGAAGACATTAGAATCTAAGATATTGTTGAATAATATTTTAGAGCCGTTAATAAGTAATTTACCATGGGGGTAGGATTTGGGTGTTTATCTTTGAGTAGGTGGTTAGTGAAAGCTGAGTCTTTCAAATTCTTTAGTATCAAGTTGTTTTATATCTTAATGTCTTTTTAAAAATTATTATTAATAGCTGTGTACGATCGAATGCGAGCAGATCAGAAGAAATTTGGTAAAGCATCTTGGGCAGCAGCCGCTGAACGTATGGAGAAACTCCAGTATGCAGTTTCTAAGGAGACGCTGCAGATGATGCGAGCTAAAGAGATCTGTTTGGAACAGAGGAAACATGCACTAAAAGAAGAGGTAACAAAAACACGGAAAGATACAAAATTTTTAAAACTTAAGATTTAATTTTATCTTTGTACAAGACTGACATTTTTCTGATTCTACAGTCAACTATTAATTTTGCACTGACTCCATTAGACAATAATACTCATGATGGGGCCTATGATTTGAGGTGCCACTAATAGAAAAGCTAGGTACATATGGTATTTTCACAGCATCACAGTGGGAATATAGGCATCAATACACTGTTAAGACAAAAAGGAGGTCTACGTTAGAATTCCTTTGCTTTCTTTAAAATTTTTATACTGTAATGTTAAAGCTTTCTGACAATTATTAAGAAAGTTTCACTGCCTAGGGAAATTTAGCAAATATCCTAAGGCAGTAACATTTTGTTAGACTTAATTATATTATACTTAGACCATTACCTTTGGAACTTTCATTTTATTTCTTCTGGAACAAAACAAGGTTAATAGAGGTCCAATTTTCTTGACTGGGCTTCAATTTTCTCTTCATGGATAAAAAAAAGAAAGGAAAAAGCTATAGAAATCCTTGAAAAGGGTTTCTTAAAACCTACCTAAAATGAACTTTTAAAAATTAACTTTTTTTTTTCATTCTCATCTTGTTTATCAGTGGTTTTAGTATTCCTTGTAGGGTCCAAAATAGCACTGGGATATACCATTGATGCCCAAATCTTGCTTGAAAATATTGCAACCATTAAATGTATACTAAATGTGTACCTTCTAAACCATTAGTTTTGAAATACTATTATATATTTTATGTTTTATTATTAAACTCAGCCAGAACAAATAGCTTTTTATAAAAGAGTACTTAAATATCTACATTGGTGTATGCTGATAGTTTTTCTAACTATTAGAAGAAGCAATGTTATGGTCTAGGAATACAGTATTTTTGAAAATCAGGAAAGTATATAGTTTTAATAGTGAATGTAGATTAAAACTAGTGTTGGGGATGAATCTAAGCAGGTGTTCTAGATGGTAGGTAGTAACATTTGATGTTTTAGGCACAACTATTCAGTTTGTCTGTTGTACCCAGAGTTAAAACTCAAATATATCAAAGATAAAAGCAGTCAAATTATTAAATAAATTTTGGATTGCTTTTCCTTTTCTTTATCCATTTTTTACCTTATTGAAATAGATAGTTAACAATTTATTGTATCATACATTATTGAGTCATTTTTTGGGGGGAAAATGAAATCACTTTTTGGGGCCAATATGTCATACATGAAATATTTCTAAAACCAAACTCCTTCATTTCCCCATATAGCAGGTCTTTCTCAAATCTCTCCTTTCTGTTAAGGGCGCATGGTTCTTCAAGACACTCCAGGCCCAAAACCTTAGGGTCATCTTTAACTTTTCCTTTCCCTTTGCCTCCATTTTCTGCTTGTTAGAATTCTGCCCTACTAAAATGTCCCCGCTCAGTTTATTCATTCAACAACTATTTGTTAAATGTTTTTAATGTTTTTGCTAGAAATTATAATAGGTGATGGGGATAAAAACATGATTAATGCCCCCCCCCCTTTTTTTTAAGCATAAAAAGGTGCAGTCCTGGTATGTCGAACTCTTAGAATATGGTGAGGCAAGACATGGGCAGTGTGAAAATGAGCTGTGAGATAGACATGTATCATCATATGCAAAGTGGACCCTTGGAGGAGTATTCCACTTTGACCCAAAGGTCATAGGTGAAGAGAACTGCATGTTCCAGGAGTCCTAGTAGAGGCAGGAAAAATCAACCTAGTTATCTGAAGGAGAGTGAGAAAGGAAGTTAGAAAGTAAGCAAAGTTTAGGGTTGGCCTTCTATGTCCTGCCAAGGAATTTGAATTTTACCCTAAAAACAGTATAGAGCCATTGTAAGATTTTAATCAAGGAGTAACATGATCAGATTTGTTTTTATGAAATATTAGGGGCCCAGTGCACAAATTCGTGCACCTTGAAAGGAACTGTGGGCCGTGAGGCTGCAGTAGGCACGGGCAGGTCTTGGCCCATCCTCCACAGCACCCCTGCCCAGCCTCTCCCATCACAGCCCCCGGTCCCCTGTCTGCTGGCAGCCCCACTCCCACCGCCGCTCACACCCGCTGACAGCGTGGAGTGATTGGGGCCAGCGCCAGCAGTGGGTGGGAGTGAGGCCGGCGCCGGCAGCAGGTGCAAACACTGGGTGGGACCACATCATGAGGGAGCAAAGAATTTTCAGTAACCACCAGAGGCTCGCCCCGATGACAGCGACTGGCGCCCTACCTTGGTCTGGTGCCCCCGCTCACCTGCTCCACCATCCCACCGCAGCCAATGCCCACCATGTTCCGCACACGCCCCCTGGTGGTCAGCGCACATCATAGGGGCCAGTTGTTTAGTTGTTCGGTTGTTCCGCTGTTTGGTCTATTTGCATATTAGCCTTTTATTATATAGGATTATTCTGGGCAGTTTCTAGAGAATTGATTTGAAAGTCATTCTTAAATCCTTAACCCGTTTCCTTTACACGGGAAACTGTTTTCAAATTTTGTTTCACTGCTGGTCATTGAAAGCAAAGCATTTCTCATAATTTGGATCTTTAATTCAGTTATGAAAGAGGTTTGAGTTAAAGGCAATAGGAAATTGAGAAAGACTAAACTTACATTATGTTTTGATAACCTGAAATTGCTGCTTTTAAAGCTACTCAGGATTGCAGGGTATTTCTAGGCAGCTGAGAATTTGAGGTCCAGATTGCACAGATCTGGCCTCCTCCTGAATGGACATGAGCTTGTGCCTTTGTTCAGATAGCACTGCAGTCATGTCATCTTGAATAGACTTGTAGAAGAGGCAAGAAGTATGGATTTTTGTTGGACAGAGGAGAATGAGCTGGGTTAGGCAACTGATTTTATACTAGCTATTTTAAGAGAGGAATTATACTTCAGAAGGATTAAATAAGAATAAAATTATTTGCTCCATCATTAGATTTGTAGTACTTTGTAGCTCAAAATGATTTTTAAATTGTATTTTGAGACATACTTCATATACCATACAGTTTTCCCATTTAAAGCGTAACTAGCAATACAGTCAACTGTAGAATATTTTCATAACCCCCAAAATAAACCTGTGTTCATTAGTAGTTATTCTTCATCTCCCCTTCAACCCTCCCCCAGACCTAGACCATAACTAATCTACTTTCTGTCTCTCTAAATTTTCTATTCTGGACATTTTACTGTAAATGGAATCATAAAATATGTGGGTTTTTTTACTTAGCACGTTTTCAAGGTTCATCCATGTTGTAGCATGTATCAGTTGGAAGCAAAGCATTTTTGTTATGTTTTGTTTTGTTTGGGGGTTTTTTGGCGCCAAATGACACTTTATTGCATGGTTATACCACATTTTGTACATTCATCAATTGATGAACATTTTGATTCATTCTACTTTTGGAGCTATTGTGAATAGTGCTGCTGTGAACATTCATGTGCAAGTTTTTATTTATCTTGATATATACCTAGTGTGAAACCGCCATTTAACCAATTGAGGAACTGCCAGACTCTTCAAAAGCAGCTGTACAATGTGCATTCCCACTAGCAGTGTAGGAAGGTTAAAATTTCTCCACATATTTACATTATCACCACCAATGCTTCTTACAGTTTGTCTTTGTATTATAGCCATCCTGGTGTGTGTGAAGCGGTACCTCATGGTTTTGACTTGCGTTCCCTGATGGCATTGATGTTGAGTATCTTTTCGTGTGCTTATTGCCCACTTAACATATCTTCTTTAAATAAACATTCAGATCTTTTGGCCATTTTTACATTTTTTTTATTACTAATTTGAAAGTTCTTTGTATATTCTAAATACAAGTCTTTTATCAAATACATATATAATTTGTAAAATTTTGCTCCCATTCTGTGGATTAACTATATTGGTTTTTAAAACATTGAGTATATTTGTGAAAGTAGTACATTTTTGTCTGTAGAGAAGAACAAAATGTCTCTGCTTATCTATACATATAAAAGATGACCAGTCACTATGACGCACACTGACCACCAGGGGGCAGATACTCAACACAGGAGCTGCCCCCTGGTGGTCAGTGCGCTCCCACAGGGGAAGCGCTACTCAGCCAGAAGCTGGGCTCACAGCTGGTGAGTGCAGCTGTGGCAGCAGGAGCCTCTCCCGACTCCACAGCAGCACTACCAAGCGGTGGCAGCAGGCGCAGTGGGTGGGGATGAGCGGCACAGCTCCCAGTCACAGTTCAGGCTCCTCCCTGGCCGCCTGCCGCTTGGCACACTGCTACATCCCTCGGGGGATGTCCAACTGCAGTTTATGCCCGATACCTGCAGGCCAGGCTGAGATCTGGCCTACCTGGATTGCGAGAGGGATGTCCGACTGCGAGAGGGTGCAGGCCGGGCTAAGGGACCCCCCACCACCACCCCCTAGTGCACCAATTTCATGCACAGGGCCTCTAGTATTAATATAACTTTATGAAACGTTTTGGGCTAAGAGGCATACCAAGACAGTTCTCACTGGCATTTTAAAAGTGCATATGTTTGCCTCTTGTTTAAAAAATAGTATATGAGCCCTGGCCAGTGGCGCTCAGTGGTTAGGGGTCATCCTGTGCACCAAAGGGTCATGGGTTCAATTCCCAGTCAGGGCACCTACCCAGGTTGCAGGGCGTGTATGGGAGACAACTGATAAATGTTTCTCACATTCTTTCTCTCTTACTCTCTCTAGAGCCAATGAAAAAAACATATCCTCGGGTGAGGATTTTTTTTTTTTTTTTTTAGTGTATGGGGTATCGTGGTCGTGATCTAGAAAGAAATTTTTTTGTTAATGGAGTTAAAATTGTAGTTTTATTTTTCCCTTACATTTTCTTACTTGCTGGTATTGTTAAAGATAAAATTGGATCTTTTTGTTACTAGCTGTCTGGAATTTTCCTCTAAGTTCCAGAACTTTTGAAAGTTAAAATCCTAGCACTTCATTGCCTGTGAAGTCGAGTATCACTCTGTCTTCATCACATTGACTAGCTTTATTCTAAGCAGGCTAACATTGAGTTGTTCTGACAACATAGGGAATCATAAAATATGTGGTTGTTTTATTTAGCATGTTTTCAAGGTTCATCCATGTTGTAGCATTCATCAGTACTTTTTTGTTATGTTTGTTTTAGGGTGCCTAAAAGAGCTGCTGAGGGTAAGGTTTCTTTCTGATTGCAGTACTTGCTATTGCACGAACATTATTCTTACTGGAATTGGTCTAGGTGGTAGAGGAAGCTACAGTGGGCCCTGAGAATCTGGGATGATGATTATCTGTGGGGTCATTTTCCTTGGGGCCATCCTATTACCTTAACAGTCTGTTTTTTAACATTCTGTATTGTGTTTGAATCTTCAAAGGTTTTGGTAAAACTGCCAGTTAGTCATTCCTGCCAGGTTTATAATTGTTGTGTGTATATAATATACGCATTGTGCTTTTTATGTGCGTCTGTGATGATTTACTCTACAGTTTTATTAGCATTAATTTAAGGTGACCACATTACTCATGAGAAACAGAACAAATGTCAGTTATTAAGCCCATCCCAAACAAATGCCAGTGAAGACCTTGTGATACAGTACTACCCTGTGATTTAAATGATGGGGAGACTTTTGTTCTTTTAAAAAATGTCGCTATGTTGTGTTTCCTTAGGTTATTTTGAAGACAAAAGACTTCTTCCTGATGTGACAAAACACTTTAAAAATAGGAATTAAATTGAAAATTATTTAGTAATATTTGACATGAGTGTAATGCTGAACTTGAAACAAAATTTTTTAATTAACATTGAAATATTAAATGTCACCTGGGCAAGCAAAATTCTGTTTAAATTTTAAATTTTCTTTACACTAGTATTTAGAATAAGTATGATGCCTTTTACTCTATCTCCTTTTTAACTGTTTCTGAGTCTTGATTATAGCCATTCTTACCCGCTTTAGGTCACAGACAATTTGTCCCTTTAATGATTTGAAAGCGAGGAACCCTGCACTCAGAGAAATACGCATATGCACAGCTTTGCACACAAATTTAGTGGGTTCCCAGATCATCTGTATCTGAGCCTCTCTCTGCTGGTGTTCAAATTTTTCCATCAAAAACTCTTGAAAATATCATTGCCCTTTTGGTCCGATACATCTTTACTTTCAAATATTATTACTTACAGATCACATCAGATACATTTTAAACCACTGAACAAGGTTAAGCTACATATAATCACACAGGGTTAGGAGTAGGATGTATTTTAGAAGTATCATTAAAATAATGGTTATTAATGAAATAAGGGATTCTCTTTATAGTTATTAATTGAAATAGATACTAAAGTTAAGATGCCATCATGAAACAAATCACATATCTCAATTAATTTGTGGACTGTTACCTTCTGTTGACCATGTTCTCTGGTTAATAGGGAATTAACCAGAAAACCCTTGGGATTCCAATCCTTGTGGTTGAAAGTTCTAAAAATATACCAATGTGCTTTCTTGTCTTGGCAGAGGATTTTAACCATTACCATTCATATTTTTAAAACTGATTCTTTCAGGTCATCTCTATGAATATACATAAACTTCTAGAATATTGAGCTGATTATATATACCAATCCTGAGGCTCGTTCCTTTTATTTCATTATTTTGTCTTTCTCCTAAAAGCATATGGCTAAATTATGATTAATTAAGGTTATAGTCCTCTATGTCAGTTTATTTAAGTCACTAGTAATTAACTAGAGGCCCGGTGCACAAACTCGTGCACGGGGGGGGGGGGGAGGCGGCGGGTCCAGCTGGCCTGCCCCGATGGGGGCTGATCGGGGGCTGGGCAGTGGGGGGGGGGGCACAGGTGATTGGCCGGCCGGTCCCGCCCCCGATTGGGCCGGTTGGCCGGCCGCAGTGGGCATCATAGCGACCGGTTGTTTCAGCATTCCGGTCGCTGGCTTTTTATATGTAGAGATTATTGAGCACTTATACTTTAGTGAGCATGAGCTTATGACATAGACAGAGATCTTCAGCAGAACTTCCTTCAGTGATGGAAATGTCCTACATCTGCACTTTCCCATAAGCTTAGCTACTAGCCATATTTGTATCGAGCCCCTGAAATGTGGCATATATGACAGAGGAGCAGAATTTTTTATTTTAAATTATTTAAATAGCCACATTATGGCTTGTGGCTGCTAAATTGGACAGAGTTACAGATCCCACCTTGAGTGAATTACTTAACTTCTCTATAAAATAAAAACAATATATACCTTCTAGGAGAGTTATGATTTCATGTATATAAATCATTTAGCAAAGTGCCTGGCATAGAGTAAGAACCCAAAAATAAACATTAGATATTATTATTATTGTGATCTGTGTTAGTTAACTGTGCATGTATCATGGAAGGGAATACAGAGGTGGGGAAAATGTAATTCCCATGTTTAAGATGTTTATTTGTTTTTCGTATAGGCCTTTCCAAAAAGTTTCAACCTCAAGGAACATAGGTGCTTGTTGAGGCCGAGAGGCTGGTTTTGTGTTTTTAATTTATCAGTAAGCAGATAGAGTCTGTGTCATCATATCTGTACAGTATTCATTTCAGTCTCTAAGTACAGAAAGCTAGGTTCCACTCCAAAACTCTAATGTTAATTATGAAATTCTATTTTTACTATCTAAGTTATATTTTGATAGTGGTTACAAAAAAAAGTTGTAAATGTTTCAGGCCCTGTCCTTAGTGCTTTATGTGTATTACCTCAATTCCCAATCATAACCCTTTGCGCTATAAGCCCATAAGTCATTATCTGGAACCCCAAGACCAGATATGTTTCAGAATTCTCAGTTTTTTAGATTTTAGAAAGCCAGTTGAGGGCATGTACCTACTGGACCAGTGTTAGCATTTCATTAATGAAACATGTAGATATTTATATTAAATGGAATAAATAGGGACTCACAGCAAGTCAGATCATATTTTCCTACAAATAGATTGTGAGATTAGGTTTCGACATCAAAGAATTTATGGATATTTCCAATTTTAAAATATTTCTGAAATGTGGAATTTTTTAAAATATATTTTATTGATTTTTTTACAGAGAGGAAGGGAGAGGGATAGAGAGTTAGAAACATTGATGAGAGAGAAACATCGATCAGCTGCCTCCTGCACACCTCCTACTGGGGACGTGACTGCAACCAAGGTACATGCCCTTGACCGGAATCGAACCTGGGACCTTTCAGTCCGCAGGCCGATGCTCTATCCACTGAGCCAAACCGGTTAGGGCTGAAATGTGGAATTTTAGATAATTCTGTCAGCTTGTATGTATTTTCCCTATTCATGTAGCTATTATGGTGGAACCCCAGGTTTGTCTAGTTATAAGTCTCATGTTCTTTTCATCTTTTCCACATAAAAGGGCTAGTCTTGATTGAATGCTTGTCGAGCTTGCCTTTAATGTCATTTCTCTTACGCTGTGCATTGTTTTTATGACTACTCTTTGAACCCTTGCTTCATTTCTTATTTACTGCCATCTTCTCTGTAACTCACATAGTGGTGAGTACTCAGTGAGTATTTGTTGGCTGCTATATTGGCTCAACCCATAGATACTGTTTTTCACAGCTCCTCACATGTTGTGGGGTTTTCTAGCACAGTAGGGTAAAAGGCAGGACAGGGCCATCATTCGTTATATAAATGACTTTATATTTGTTTTTAAGATATAGTACGGTCAGTAAAATAGGTACACATGAAAACTACTATATCATTATTGTGTAAGGGGGGATGATTATCTGTGGGGTCAATAGTGTATGATGTACTTATGTGGATATATGGATGTCGACTAATACTTCCTGTACTTCATTTCCTTGCTAGATTTACTGCAGAAACATTTTTCTTTGTCCCCTTTTCTATATTTATTGGAATGGTGCTCCCTACTTTTGTCTAAGTGGAAAGACCATCCTTGTAGGAATTGGTATAATTGGGCTCGTTCTCACGCTGCTGGTACTGCCTAGGTTACCTTAGGAAGTCACAGTTTGGTTTGGGGTCTTGATTTCAAAAGTGTATTTAGAATGGTGAAAGTTTAACAGAGTTTTTTCATTGGCACTGATTGTCTTTTTTTCTTGAACACTTAACCTGCTCTTTAGGCTTCCTTCTTGTCAGGGGAAGCACTGCCCCCCAGGTTCCATCTGTGGCACCTTCCTTCACTGCGTGGCTCCATTGCTCACAGTTAGTGCTTCTTCCACTCTGGATTCCCATTCCCTTAGTTCTGTGGCTGTCAGCTGAATTAGTCACCAGGAAAAAAGTCAGTCTGGAAATTTCAGATGTTAACAGGGAAGAGATTTGGAGCAATGTAGACTTTGCATACCTCTCCATGCCTTTTACTGAGAATTTCCCCACCATGTTGAAGTTTAGATAAACCTCACAGTACCATTTTGCGCTGTCAGGATTTCCCTGGCTTGTCTTTAACCCCCTTCTCCTTAGCTTATCCCATGAAAGTCTTCTCTACATCTCTTTAACTTTTCCTGAGACCCATCACTGCCCTGTTGTTTGTTTTCTCAGAGTTTGGTACTTAACAGATTTCTTGTCTGTGCTTCTGTCTCTTATGAGGTTTTGTCCTTCTTTTGAACCCAGCCATGCCAAATACACTTCTGGACTCCCTTGCTCTGAATAGAACTCACTAAGCCAGAAAATTGGGGGTGAGATCACTTGTTATAAAAGAACACCCCTTCCTTTCTTTGCTATTTGCTGTACTCTGGTATCATTATTCATCTCAAATGCTTTTAAGGTATTTGGGCCCTGGGCAGGAATCAGAGTATTGTTCTACTTGCAGTTGAGGCAGCTGACAATGCACAGGGATGTCAGCAGGGGACTTTGAACTTCATTCCTTAGCCAAAGTATGGGACAGGAGTCTGGTAGTTAGCACATGTCATAAAAGTGGCAGATAAATGGTCACTTCTGGCTGGCGAGAACTAGAGGTAGTAAAGATGGAACAGCCCGCACTGGACCATCACTGGAGAACTGATCATAGATGAAGGCTTTTAGTGATACCTTTAGTGATTCACACTAAGGTTTTTCTTATTATAATTCCCCATTTAGAGAATTAAAGCCTTCTAACATTACACACTCTATCTGTTTGAATGCTGTGCTCACAGACAATGTTGGTGCAGATAACAAAGGAAGATGTATCCTGGGACTGTGGTTTCCAAGACTGGACAAGACCCCCAAGATAGTCTGTAAAGGGTTTATAATTTAAAGTGAGACTGGGAGTCTTAGCAAAGAAATCATTCCTAGATTCTTCTTTTATGACTTAGGACAAAAGCAGCAGGATTTCATTTTGTCAACATTCCCCTTCATATGTGAAACTATAATTAAACCCATTTGGGTTTGTTTTATATTTATTGTTTGTTACTCATAATTCCTTAGTATAGCAGGATCACTGACTTACAACTTAGATAACTTATTAACTATTTATAAAATGTTTATAAAATTAAATAGCACTGTATTTAATTCATCGGGTTATTTTTAAATGTATACTGTTGCACATTTAGACCCCAGCTTAACTGTTGTTTTGCAGTTCAAAATTTTTATTAAAAGAATTTAACTGGATGGATATCTAAAATGTAAAGGAAGGCTGGAATCTTGTTTAAAAATACTCTTTTTATGTGCTAACATGTTTTACCAACCTCACCAGCCAGAAGGGGTTATTTTGTAGCAATGAGAATTCACTGTCTGCTGCCATGGCTGCCCAGGACTATCAGTTAAGTGTGTTCCTGGGATTCTGGAAGCCCCGGTGATGTCTCACTCGAGCTCATAAACATTTCTCTCATTTTCCTCTTTGTTCTCCCCCCACTTCATTTGTTAGTCACTCCTTAGCATGCCACTTGAGCCAAGGGCCTCCTCACAGTGCTGCTAGTTCCCAGCAAATTGATACCTGTGCCAGGAGTCTCCTGGAACTTCTGAGCTTGAACCCTTAAACTGCCAAAGAGTGGTGCCATGTTCTTAGAAGAAATGTTTTTGGAAGAATACTTACTCTCTCATACCAAAAAACTATTCCCATATTACAGACTCATGAAAAGTTTCTTGCACCTGTCTTTTTCCAAAGAGCCAAATAGTAGAGAGGTATGGAACCATTATCTAACTTGCACTTTTCCTCATGGTGATTTTCTTCTGATTCCCAGCAAAATATCTTCTCTCTCACTTCAGGACTAAAAACCAACCAACAAATCTCATTCAAGACCACCCAACTACTTCATGAGACATGCACAGAAATTTCTGAATCCCTTAGGTTCACTGTAGTACCCTGAGTGTGTTTACTTAGATACTAATAATGATCATTATCAGTAGATTGCAAAGATTTCCATGGAAAGCAATTGTCATGCCGCTCTAGCTCACATCCACTCACCTTCTTCTCCAGTCAGTAGATCCTAGAAGCCAGCCAGGCTGTGACCTTGGAGCAAAATAAAGCCCTGATGTGTGCTGTTAAGCAGACTTTTACCCCTCTGTTGTGTCTATTCAAATATGGCCTAATGGTATTCATATATCTTATATGAACAGGATAACTGCATAACTATCAACCACTTTTTGAGAGTGAAAAGGGATGCCATTAATATTTATGTCAAGATTATTAGAATAATACATTATTAACATAAATATAGATGAGCTGTAACATAAACTTTAAAAACCTTATATTTACAGTGTTTGCCTAGTTATTTCTGAAACCATATGTTTTAATTATTACTGTTTTTATGTCTTTTAAAAATCTTCATTCTTGCCCACAAGTTTCTTAGAATAATTGCTTTATGGATTTATCCTGTCTGATTAGTTTTTATTTCTAATTAGAACTTATAACATGACTTTTTTTCTTGTCCCCACCAACTAGAAATATTTTTATTTTCAATACAGATGCAGAGTTTGCAGGGTGGTACAGAAGCCATAGCCCGATTGGATCAGTTAGAAGCTGATTATTATGATCTGCAACTTCAGTTGTATGAAGTACAGTTTGAAATCTTGAAGTGTGAAGAGTTATTGTTGACAGCACAACTAGAAAGCATCAAAAGACTTATATCGGGTATGGTGTACATTTAACCACATAAGTCCACAAAAGATTGAATGCTTTATAAGAGACTAGAGGCCCGGTGCACGAATTTAGCAGGGGGGAGGGGCTGTGGGAGGTTGATTGTGGGAGCTCATTGACCACCAGGGGGCAGCTCCTGCGTTGAGCGTCTGCCCCCTGGTGGTCAGTGTGCATTATAGCTACTGGCCGGTTGTAACGATCGCTTAGGCTTTTATATCCTACCTAATAAAATAGTAATATGCAAATTGACCGCACCTTTGCTACGCCCAAGCCACGCCCACCAGCCAAAGCCACACCCACCAGCCAATCAGGGCGAGTATGCAAATTGCCCAACAAAGATGGTGGTTAATTTGCATACGCTGAGAGAGGAAGGAGTTAAGACTGAAGACAACTTAGAAGGAAGAGGGAGGAAAAGCAGAAAGCAAGGTGGCTGCTAGAGGGAAAGCCTGGGCGGGGCGGAGCGGGGTGGAACGGGGCGGAGTGGGGCGTAGCAGGGCGGGCAGCAGTGGCGAGCGGGTGCAGGCGTGGTGGCCGCAAAGGCGGCGGCAGCGGCAGTGCACGCGGCCGCAGCAGCCACTTGCAGGATTTTCCTGCAAATGGGCTACTAGTCTATAGATAATGGCTTTGCCTAAGGTTACAGAGCCAGTAAGTGGATGAGAACCCTGTTCTGTCTTAACCGTCCACGCTCTTAACCGTATCTTTGTTGCTATTCTGTACCAGAAAAGAGAGATGAAGTGGTGTACTATGACACTTATGAAAGCATGGAGGCCATGCTGGAGAAGGAAGAGATGGCAGCGTCGTTGCATTTACAGAGAGAAGAGCTGCATAAACTTCAGCAGAAAGCACGCCAGCTGGAAGCAAGACGTGGACGGGTTTCAGCCAAGAAAGCCTACCTCAGAAATAAAAAGGTATAATAAGTTATGTATTTATGAAATTCAGCCTTAATTTTAAATTTTGCTTTTATTCATTACCTAATCCTTGATCCATAGCTAATAATTCTAAGCTAGTTTGTCACTAGTACTTGTTCATCTTTTAAAATGAAGTAAGTTATTGTGGGGTGCTGCTTCAGAATCCTGCTGGAGTTCCTTGGTAATATAATATATGTAACCTATCACCTTTTTAAAATCTGAAAAAAAATTTAATTTCAAAACATATCTGACCTTTGTTCTGGATAAGGGATTGTGGACCTGTATTCTCATTTTATAACCAAGGGAACCAAGGTTAAATAAATGACCCAAGGAAAAGTGCTTAGTATGGGGCAAGGTAGGATTCTATCTGAGGTCTGTGTGACTGAGAAGCCTGAGTCAGTATACCACTGTATCATGTCACTGTATAGGACTGCCTTTTTTCCCCCAGGGAGACTGCCCTGGACAAGTTCATTTCATGATCAATACTTATTAGGCAAGAGATTTAACCCAGTGTGGGGGGAGAATATAATATCAACAGTTGCTTTAAAAAATAGTTTACTGGCTTAAAATGTCATTCCTTAGATACCTTTCTCTGATTAGAAGAGTAATCTTTGGTATAGCTCCGAGAGTGTTGGGAACTAATGGAAACCCTTTCATCTGGAGGGCTTTCCAAAAGGGCTCAGGGAAAATGAAGATTTAGCCTGGTGCCACTAAAATTGCCAAATGGCAGTGCATTATTTTGTAAAGAAGCACATATATCCCATTTTATTATTACGTTTTTGTTTTCACGTGATTAGAAAGAGCATAATTCTGACTTTCTAGTCTTTTAGGTCTCTCTTAGTTCTAAAGTCTGTGGCCAGAAGTTTAAGATTTCATAATATGGTTCAAAGCAGTCTGGGCATAATCATGTTCTTTAATTCATCAGAGAGAGTTTAAGAATACAGACTTTAAGCCAGGAGTTGTATATCCTTTTTGCCCAGACAGTTTAAGGAGTACAATAAGACAGAATATTCTGGCCACAGACTTTCAGAGCTGAAAGAGACTTTTGAGACTATATAAGAACACACTCTTCCACTCTGCCTTGCCCCATCCCTCCCCCTCCAAAAAAGGGAAATCAGGAATGCTAGAGAAGTTTTAATAATTTGATAGAAGACTCTTTTTAAGATCCTGCTTATTTGGCTTATGCTGCTTCAGTATTACAAATGAGAAGCCAGAGGTGGTTTATTTGATATTTTGCTATGCAGTTATATGTTAAAATTTGACTTATCACGTAAACCCTGGTATGTTGTTTAAATCTTTAAGTTCCACTTATATTAAAACACGTTTTATGTGTTATAGGAAATTTGTATTGCAAAACACAACGAAAAATTCCATCAGCACCTTCAGATTGAAGAGAACTACAGAACCCATCATACAGTACAACTAGTAAGTTTTTATTCTTGGAGACTTAGAACAAAACTTTGATTTTTACATGTATCAAAGTGAATAAAATCTATATAGAATTTTAAAATGTTATAAAATATAGATGTTACTATTAGTTCACTATACTTTTATATACTGTACTAGAGGCCCAGTGAACAAAATTCATGCACTGGGGTTGGGGGAGGGTCCCTCAGCCTGGCCTGCACCCTCTCTCAATCCAGGACCCCTCGGAGGATGTCCTTGTAGGATCGGGCCTAAACTGGCAGTCGGACATCCCTCTCGCAATCCGGGATGTCTGGCTCCTAACTGCTCGCCTTCCTGTCTGCCTGCCTGATCACCGCTAACCACTCTGTCTGCCTGCCTGATCACTCCTAACCACTCTGTCTGCCTGCCTGATTGCTCCTAACCACTCTGCCTGCCTGCCTGATCGCCCCTAACCACTCGCCTGCCTGCCTGATCGCCCCTAATCACTCACCTGCCTGCCTGATCGCCCCTAATCACTCACCTGCCTGCCTGATCACCCCTAACCACTCTGCCTGCCTGATCATCCCTAACTGCTCTCCTGCCTGCCTGATCGCCCCTAATCACTCACCTGCCTGCCTGATTGCCCCTAACCACTCTGCCTGCCTACCTGATTGCCCCTAACTGCCTCTGCCTGCCTGATCGCCCCTAACCACTCTGCCTGCCTGATCATCCCTAACTGCTCTCCTGCCTGCCTGATCGCCCCTAATCACTCACCTGCCTGCCTGATTGCCCCTAACCACTCTGCCTGCCTACCTGATCACCCCTAACTGCTTCTGCCTGCCTGCCTGATTGCCCCTAACCACCTCTGCCTGCCTGCCTCATCGCCCCTAACTGCTTGCCTGCCTGCCTCATCGCCCCTAACCACTCTGCCTGCCTCTCTGATTGCCCCTAACTGCTTGCCTTATTGCCCCTAACCACCTCTGCCTTGGCCCCCGCAATTCAGAAGAATGACCAGAAGGTCGTCCGGAAGGTCGTTCAGCTGTCCAGTCTAATTAGCATATTACGCTTTTATTATTATAATTTAGAGCAGTTTAGACAAAAAGCACATACGTGCACAGATTCCCTATTAGCCAAATCCCACACAAGAGTGGTACATTTGTTACAGTCAGTGAACCAGCATTGACACATCATTATCACCCAAAGTCAGTGATTTATATTATAATTCATTAAGAATACCATACAGAATATTTTCACTGCCCTAAAAATGCTCTGTGCACCCTTCTCTGTCTCCAAAACCCTGGAAATCTCTGATTTCTTTACTCCATAGTTTTTCCTTTTCTAAAATGTTTAATTGGGATCATACAGTAGGAACCTTTTTCAGATTGGCTTAACTTAGTATATGCATTTAAGGTTCTTTTATGTGTTTTCGTGGCTCAATAGCTCATTTGTTTTTATAATATTTCATTGCCTGAATATACCACATTCATCCTACTGAAGGATATGTTGGTTGCTTCCAACTTTTGGCAATTATGAATAAAGCTGCTGTAAACACCATACAGGTTTTTGTGTGGACATAAATTTTCAACTCTGGGGGGTAAATACCAAGGAGCATGATTGTGGTAATAGAACGTTTAACTTTGTAGGAAATTGCCAAAGCATCTTCCAAAGTGGCTGTACCATTTTGCACTTGCACAGCAATGAATGAGAGTTCCTGTTGCTTCCTATCCTCACCAGTGTTTGGTGGTGTCAGTGTTTTGGATTTTAGCCATTATCTAGTACTAGAGGCCCGGTGCACAAAATTCGTGCATGGGGGCAGGGTGTCCCTCAGCCCAACCTGCACCCTCTCCAATCTGGGACTGCTGGCTCCCAACCACTCGCCTGCCTGATTGCCCCAACCGCTTCTGCCGCCAGCCTGATCAACCCCTAACCACTCCCCTGCCAGCCTGATTGACGCCTAACTGCTCCCCTGCCGACCTGGTCACCCCTAACTGCCCTCCCCTGCTGGCCTGGTCACCCCTAACTGTCCTCCCCTGCAGGCCTAGTCGCCCTCAACTGCCCTCCCCAGCAGGTCTGCTCGCCCCTAACTGTCCTCCCCTGCAGGCCTGGTCACCCCAACTGCCCTCCCCTGCTGGCCCGGTCACCCCTAACTACCCTCGTCAGCCTGGTCGCCCCTAACTGCCCTCCACTGCAGGCATGATCCCCCCCAACTGCCCTCCCCTGCAGGCCTGGTCACCCCTAACTGCCCTCCCCTGCTGGCCTGGTCCCTCCCAACTGCTCTCCCCTGCTGGCCTGATCGCCCACAACTGCCCTCCCCTGCCGGCCATCTTGTGGCGGCCATCTTGTGTCCACATGGGGGCAGTCATCTTTGACCACATGGGGGCGGCCATCTTGTGTGTTGGAAGTGATGGTCAATTTGCATATTACCTCTTTATTAGATCGGATTATATAGGTTAATATATAATCCTATCTAATAAAATGATATCTCATGGTTGTTTCAGTTTGTGATTTCCTAATGGCATATGATGTTGAGCTTCTTTTCATAATGCTTATTTGCCATCAGTATATCTTTGGTAAAGTGTCCAGATCTTTTGCTCATTTTTTAACTGGGTTGTTTTCTTGTTGAGTTTTAAGAATTCTTTGTACATGCTTTATAATAGTCCTTTATCAGAGATGTGTATTGCAAATGTCTTCTCCAAATTTGTGCCTTATTCTTCCAGTCCTTAGAGTATCTCTCACAGGGCAGAAGTTTTTAATTTTAATGAAATCCAACTTACCAATCTTTCTTTCATGGGTCGTACCTTTGATGTATCTGAAAAGTCATCATCAAACCCATCATCATCTATATTTTTTCCTATCTTATATTCTAGGAGCTTTATGGTTTTGCATTTAGGTCTGTGACCCATTTTTTTAATAATTTAATTCTCACCCGAAGATATGTTTTTTGTTTGCTTGTTTGTTTGTTTGTTTTACTAATCTTTAGAGAGAGAGAAACATCAGTGTGAGAGAGAAACATCAATCATTGCCTCATGTATGCGCCCTGACCCCTAACTGGGGCTTGAACTCAAAACCTAGGTATGTACCCTAACTGGGAATCAAATCTAAAACCTTTTGGTGTACAGGATGACACTCCAACCAACTGAGCCTCCTGGCCAGGGAAGTCTTGTCTTCCATTTTGAGTTACTATTTGAGTTACTTTGGAAGGTGTAAGGTCTGTGGCTAAATATTTTTTTCTTTTTTGCATGTGGCTGTCTAGTTCTAGCACCATTTGTTGAAAAAAACTGTCCATTCTCCATTGAATTGCCTTTGCTCCTTTTTAAAAGATCAGTTAGTTATACTTATGTGGTTCTATTTTTGAGCCCTCTATTGTTCCATTAATGTAAGTCTTTTGCCTCTAAAGAAACTTTAGAATCCGCTTGTCAGTAACCATAAAATAAGCAGCTGGAGTTTTGATTAAGATAGCATTGAATGTGTAGATGTGTAAATCAAATTTGGAACAATTGACAATTCAACAATATTGAGTCTTCCTATCCATGAACAAGGAATATATCTCCATTTACTTAGTTCTTTGATTTTTTATGAGTTTTGTAGTTTACTTCATATAGATCTTGTAAAGATCTGATTATTTTGTACCTAAATTTATCTTTTTTTCTTTTTCTTTTTCTTTCTTTCTTTTTTTTTTTTGTGTGTGTGTGTGTGTGTGGTAATGTAACTAGTTTTTAATTTCAGGCTCCAGTTGTGCTTTGTTGGTAGATTGGAAAGCAGTTGACTTCTATATGTCAACCTTGTATCCTGCAACTTTGCTATATTGACTTGTTAGTTCTAGTTTTCTTTCTTTTTTTTCCTTTTTGGTTCGGTTCCTTCAAGTTTTCTACATAGACAATGTCCTCTGCAAGTAAAGACAGTTTCTTCTGTTCCAGTCTATACCTTTTATTTGCTTTTTTTATTGCATTAGCTAGGACTACCAATACAACGTTGAAAAGGATTGATCAGAAGGGACAGCTTTGTTTTTTCCTGATCTTAACAAGAAAGCTTCTAGTTTCTAACCATTAAGTATGATATTAGCTGTAAGGTTTATGTTGGTTTTTTTAAGTCCTCACCCGAGGATATGCTCACTGATCTTAGAGAGAGGAAAGTGGGGGGGAGAGAAACATCAATGTGAGACAGAGCCTTGATCAGCTGCCCCCTAACCAGGGGTCAAACCTGCAACCCAGGCACATACCCTAACAGGGAATCGTACCTGCACCCTTTTGATATACAGGACGATGCTCCAACCATTTGAGCTACACCAGCCAGGGCAAGTTGTAGGGGTTTTTGTGAGTGTTGTTTATCAAGTTGAGGAAGTTCTCCTCTATTTGTAGTGTGCTCAGATCATTAATTCACTTTTACAAAACCTTCCATTCCCAGTATTTCTGTACCTCATGTCTGCAGTATATTATTCTGATAGTTGTCTTTTCAGACATGTCTTAGGTTAGTCAACTACAGTGGTTTATATTTCATTAAACAGTAGAAATGCTAATATACTATATATGTTTCATCTTTTTCTTAGAATCTAGAAATAGTTAAATGAATTAGAGTACTTCTATATTTCATTACTATTTTCCTGGGTCACTGGTTTCCAAGGAAGGTTAGACACTGGGTCAGCAAAATAGGTGTATGAAATTGCCCCCTATTATCACCATTAGTACCTGCACTGTCAGCTTGTTGTTGAGGTTCCTGAGAATTTGTTCTTAGTACATGAAGATTTTGGCTTCTGATAAAATGCTAAAACTTTGGTGGATGGAATAACTAATTACTTTTAGAATGAATATTGAATCCTTTCTCAAAGAGTATTATGGGGAAAAGAGTAAAAATTAGGAGATTTATACTTGGGAAATCTCAAAGATAAATGTCATCTACATAATACCATTTGCCTAATACCAGCTTTGTGTAGAACATCTCATTGTGGGAGAATGAATTGTTTGACCATTTAGTCATCTTTAACATGCATAGATAGAGGAAAATGAAAGTTGGCTTAGATCAGGATAAATCATTGTTTTTCAGAGCTAGTTCTAAAGCTCTCCATCAAAATCTCTTGGATGATAGATTGTTTAAAATGTAGATCCCTAGATTTTAGCCTTGTTGTTTCAAAATTTTCTTCTAGAAATCTTTGCAAATTAAATATGTAAGTAAGCATAAGGAAGTTTAATATTTGATAGTAAGCTGTAAAACAGAAAAGTGTAAAATTACTTGCTTATTACTTTTTTTTCCCAAGATCAGAGACAAATTGAGTAAGGGAAGGAAATGGTGGTCAGAAAACAAGTCAATCCTTCCCATTAAAAATGGCATTCTTGTTTTATGTAACTACACTCATAACTCATGAATTTCACTTCAAGAAAGTACACATGGAATGCTTTTAAGCTGTAGTTTATAGAAATTGATCAGAACCTTTTCAATTATTTTGTTCACGATGGCTTTTTTTTAATACTACCTACTTCTTCCATGCTTTGATATGTGCCCTGACTAATCATTGTCCTCATTTTCTTTAAAAAAAATGCTTTGTTATAAAAATCCTTTATTACTTTTTTGAAGCATAATACATATATAATATACATACAGAAAAGTGTACAACTCATAAGTACGTGACTTGAAGAATTTTCACAAAATGAACATACCTATATAACCAGCACCCAGATTGATAAACAGAATATTATGAGGCACCCACTTTGGTTACCTTCTGTTACCATCCAGTAAGTACTCCCCACCACAACTTCTCTTTTCCTGAGTTTTCTGCCTGGATATCCATAATCTTTCTTTACTGTAGAAGTCTAGTAACGTTACCAGTTGAGCATTGTGCATGAAGGTTTCCTGAAACTTCATGTACACTTTTAGTTTGAAGATTCAAGTCATCCTTTAGATTTTGATATAATCATCCAAGGCAAATGTAGCAAGTAAGTCTCATTAGAAATTACATTGTCCAGGATAAAGCTGGTGGGAAAGAAGAGAGAAGCAATAGAATAAGAGAATAATGGATGATAAAATTTGTAAAGGACAGCAGACAAATGGAAGAAAGACAGATTAATGACACACTGGAACCACCATCATACCTCCATGTGAAATTATCTGGTCTTGTGGGAAGTAGCTCCAATTTTTTTAAAACAAAGCAGAAAAATCAAGTTTCATAACCCATTTGCTTATCTAGAAAGCCTGTTCATTTATTTAATATTTGTTCTGCCAAATGAGACTTAATTAGATCACTTTTAGTTGATTCAACAATACGAGAAAATTTTTAAATTTTTGTACAAATAACTGCCAGCTATAAGTTATGATAGTAAAGCAAATGATTTATGTATAATGCTGGAACTACTTTTATTTTTTTCTAACTGTTGGTTATATTGGTTGACCTAATGTGTAATATCTAAATTACTGACCAAGTGTTTACTGATTTATTTTAAGGTCCACTGTTTGAGTTAGCAGAATTAACAGCTATAAGTATTTCATACTAAAATTGTTTAAGCCAGAGCCACAAAAATAAAACATTTTTAGTTCAGAGATTTTATTCTATTTTACAGAATAAAATTCTTTAATTGGGAGTAAATGAAAAAATAAAATAGTATTATTTTTGCCATTGTGAATTTTAAAATGATAATTTGTTAAAAACAGATAGTACTTCATGCCATAAAACATTTTGTTTAATGCGTCATTCTTTGGGGTTACCTACCTGACATACTGGGAGAACTCTTTTCTTTTTTCCTATTAATGATAAAAAGAAATGGGAAACATCATAATTGAATTACTATTCATTTTTTACCAGAAGAGAGAGAAATTACATGATGAAGAAGAAAGAAAAAGTGCTTGGGTTAGTCAAGAAAGACAGAGAACGCTGGATAGACTTCGAACTTTTAAACAGGTAATAAAAGTACAGTCACTGTTTTGTTTTTCATTGCTACATACACACTACTACTATAAGATTTCTTTGTATGAGAAAAACTTGGCTTTCCCTTTGTTGTTTAGAAAGTAATTAAGTTTTGATTGCATGGCTACCTTTCCTCCGGTTGTTTCCAAAATTAATATCCTGTGACCCTTGGCTACCACTTCAGTCTAGTATAAGAGGAATGGGCAAGGCCACGGGGAAGCCTGGATTCCCCTTGAATTATATTACCTTGTAATTAGTTTATAGCCAACTCTCCATTTCAAGCATCAACTTGTTATTGATTCAACATACACCAACCTATGGTAGTAATCTATGGAAATGATCAGTGACAGAATTAGAGAGTGGATCAGCATACATGGGAAATGCTTCAGCAGTTTTCTTTCAGGTGAACCCATGACTCGACACTGACATCACAGCAGCTAAATATTTCCTTCGAACTGTGCTTAAGCTGAATGGTTTTAGTTGGTAAAGTTGCTCAGGAGCCTTACTTCCACTGTCGGAAGCTTTTGGTAAAGTCCTATTAGGATTATAATGAAAAGGGTGTTAAGCCTTGAGTTAAGCAAATGCATTAATGCTAGGTTTCACTACAGTAAAAATACAGAATGAGAGTTGTTACGTCGGTCAGTACTCCCAAAAATTTCATCTGTAAGCATTTGAAAATAAATGTGAGAGACTAGTAATCCCTTAGCTTTCTGCGTATATATGTTTTACATCATTTATGTTGTGTAATTTGCATTCCTATTATTTTTTTTTGTTTAAATTCATAATTTTATTCAGTAAAGACCTTTTTTTAATAGTGGTAATTTTGAATAGTTGCTTAAGTCTATAAGAGGATTACAAGATCTCGATAAAGGATTTGATGTTGAGCAAATGTTAAAGAGTTTGGTGATAGCCCTAACCGGTTTGGCTCAGTGGATAGAGCGTCAGCCTGTGGACTGAAAGGTCCCAGGTTAGATTCCGGTCAAGGGCATGTACCTTGATTGCGGGCACATCCCCAGTAGGAGGTGTGCAGGAGGCAGCTGATCGATGTTTCTCTCTCATCGATGTTTCTGACTCTCTATCCCTCTGCCTTCCTCTCTGTAAAAAATCAATAAAATATTTTTTAAAAATACTTAAAAAAAAGTTTGGTGATAACTGTTTGAAAGTTACTACACTTTTGGTATTCTGGTTTTCTGTATAACTGTGTTACAAAAATTTCCCTGAAAATTACAAAAGCTCCAAAAGAACATCTTTCACTTGAGAGAGAGAATAGCTAGCCATTTGTTCATAAATTGTTTTAACATAATTTAACCAGTTATGATAACTTCTGTTTCTTTAGAGGTACCCTGGCCAAGTTATATTTAAATCAAGCAGATTGCGACTGGCTCATGCAAGAAGTGCCGCCAGTCCTGTGCCCTGCGAGGACCAATGCAACTCTGTGCCAGGAGCACTGCAGACAGAAGAGAAAAGTGAAGAGGTGCAGAACGGAAGAGGCAAGCTTGGGTCATCACAGACAGCAGAAGCCCAAAGCCTCATACAACTTGAAGACACTTCATTAGTACAACTTGAAGCCACTTCATTACCTCTCAGTGGTGTTACCTCGGAACTGTGCCCCACTGTTTCTCTTTCACTTTTGAATAATATTGACCTTGAACCAGGTTCTGTTACCACAGATCCACTCCCGCCACCTCTTCCTCCAACACCACCTCCTCCACCACCTCCTCCTCCCCCGCCCCCACCACCACCACCTCTGCCTGTTGCTAAGGACAACATCCCAGAGACACTGGAGAAAGGTCTGCCTAGAGTGGAGGGGAACGAGAAAAGGATCCCTAAATCTGCGAGTGCCCCTTCAGCACATCTCTTTGATAGCAGCCAGCTGGTCAGTGCCAGGAAGAAGCTCAAAAAGACTGCTGAAGGTTTGCAGAGAAGGAGGGGTAAGTTAAAGAGATCTTTTCATGTTCATCTGTTGGTAAAAGTGAGGCATAATCAAAGGACTTTTTATTTCATAGGATCTTACAAAGCTTAATACATTATTTTATTTCTGGACATTATTTGATAGCAAATAGGTTTTCAAGATCACAGCAGGGCAGAATTCTCACCAACCCATATCGACAAATTTCTACAGACATAGCAGTGTGTACCTTTAGCTGTTGGGCATTTTTTTTTAAAAAATCTTCTAAAGTGATACTTGATCTATTTGGTAATACATAGTAGGCAGCTCCTTTTGTGTAAGAAAGTGATTTTAAACCTGGGAAATACATGAAAGGTATTCACATTGGAAAGCTTGTGTTATTTGGTCAGAACTATCACACTAGGGTGGCATTGGCAGGACAGTGTAACATTTGGTCACGTGTTTATTGAGGATCTTGGTATACTCTTCATATAAAGAATCAAAGAAGAATAAGGAGTAATATGTATAATTTCTTGCATGTCATATTATGTGTTAAAGCTATTTTTTTAAAAGAACAGATAATAATCTTGGCCCTCAAGGAGCTTTAGCTTGCATAGAATATTATATAGAACATTTTGCATATTATATTTTAATCTGAAAGACTATCCTGTAAAATATTTTTTACCTTAATCCAAGTAGAATTTCATGTGTAAAACAACTAAATGCAAAGTATAATCACTATAATGAACCAAAATTAATTTTTGAAAATTAAATGTATAACCCAGTCATTTCTGAATTCAGGTTGGGCTGGTGCGTTATAGAAATCCTTCAGAAGTCTCACCCATGATTGTACTAAAGACCATCTCCTAGCTCCCAATCTGTTCCCTTCTCTCACATGGGAAATGATAGGAATACCAATAATACCTGACATGGAATTGAGTCTTGGAATTTCTTTTTAGTATGTGTAATTAGGATGCCCTGTGCTTTGGAACCTTCTGTTCACAGTGCATGGGCTATTTTGTAGATGGTGTTTCCAGTGTCATGGGCTATCAAGTCCTACAGTCTATAGAGGTTGTAGTAGTTTGACTTTATGTGTTATCCTAACTACAATTGTTTTCTTTCATTTTCTAAAGTGAGCTCACCCATGGATGAGGTGTTAGCTTCCTTGAAACGTGGTAGTTTCCATCTGAAAAAGGTTGAACAACGAACTCTGCCTCCTTTTCCTGATGAAGATGATAGTAATAATATCTTGGCACAAATAAGGAAGGGGGTAAAATTGAAGAAAGTACAGAAGGAAGTTTTGAGAGAATCCTTCACGCTTCTGCCTGACACAGACCCTCTCACACGGAGCATCCATGAAGCTCTTAGGAGAATCAAAGAAGCATCCCCTGAGTCGGAGGATGAAGAGGAGGCCTTGCCTTGCACAGAATGGGAAAACTAACAAGTAAATGGTCTTACTTTCTTCAGTAGCGTTGGTAACACAGCTTTTATATTGGATGATGATGAGGTCTCTTATATAGAGCCTGAGGTTTATTATTTATTATACAGGCCAATTATAGTTGGGTCATAAATTTGTAAACTTCAGATTTTACTTCTGTAATTTCTAAAAAATTAATAGGAAAGCACTTTTCAAAGATACTGCTATGTAAATGTTTTTTATATGGCAGTACAGTCATATCCCAAGTAAAGAGATAGTCTTATCTGATACCAAGAAAGTCTTTCAAAACAGAAAAGGCCTTTTCTAACTGAAGCATTTTTATTACAAATGTATGCATATTGAATTTTGATGTTTTATTAGCTGCCTGTAAAGATCATTCTAGAAAAGTAATTGTGTTATCTGATTATTTAGCTTTCTAAGCCTTTAAAACTGAGGTTAATCATTTTTAGGCTTATTATAGTTACTGCATTGTTTAATTAAAATTGCAGTTAACATAAAAATATAAAAATTATACATATAATATCTTATTGAGTACCCCTATGGGTATTGGTTACACATTTGGCATTCTACCAGGGTAATAGAGAGTTATACTCCAGTACATTTTAATAAGGTAATTATAAAGTAATGTAATTATAAATTATGTTAAATATATAGAATCAGTAACGATAACATATAAGTTAAATAGTATACAGCTTCACACCATTCACCAAAAGGGGGAGACTCACAGTCCTGGAGGGAGTAAAGAATAAACATATTCATCAGCACCATTATTCTTTTTGTTGTTGTTGTTACTCCTCACCTGAGGATATTTTTCCATTGATTTTTAGGGAGAGTGGAAGAGAGAGGGAAAGACAGAGAGAAACATCGATGTGAGAGAAACACATTGATTGGTTGCCTCCAGGAGGAGCCTGCAACCAAGGTACGTGCCCTTGACTGGAATCGAACCTGGGACCCTTTAGTCTGCAGGCCAACCAACGCTCTATCCACTGAGCCAAACCTGCTAGGGCACATCAGCACAACTATTCTTAAACATGTTTGATTATAAGAATTACCTGGAAAGCTTATTAAAAGGGCAATATTCTTGGCCTTCACTCCCCAGGATACTAACCAAGTAGTTCTGATGCATATGCAGGAATACATCTGGATTTTGAAGATTGAATACAAAACAAACAAACTGTCATTAATTTTTAGATTGATTACATGTTCAGAGATACTATTTTGGATATCCAATATTACTAAAAGCAATTTTACCTGTTCCACATCTCTCCAGCATCATCTGCACAGATCAGTAATTTAACAAAATGGGTGGGGGGGAAATCACATTTCTCTTAAGTGGTTGTGTGTTACCTTTAATGTGCTTGAGCCAACATTCCAGAATACCATGGTCCTGCTGTGGGTTTTGGGCTTTTGGTATCCTTTTTTCCAAGGGCCTTATTTATAGAGGTCCTAATTAACAGTCACTCTGTGTGACTTACTGATTATGGATCCCAAAATAATTTCAAACCATTTGTGCTTGTACATAACTAGTATATGTATACTATGCTTTGCAGAAGGATATAAATATTATCAGTGTATCTACTTGGTGTATGAATGTGTCTAGAGACTCAGGTGTGTCTTGACAGGGAATCTTTTTGACACTGGATATTTATTGTCTTTCACATTACAGTGCTTGCTACCTATTTTTATTGCCTGTCTCCTGCTTATAGCTTCTTGGTGAGCTGCTAAGCCTATGCCTGAAACTACCATCTTAGTATTGATTGGTTAATCCCTCAGGTGGGCCTTCGTAGAATGAGTATGTTTAGTCCTTTTATTACAGTTGCCTGCAGTGGCCCAGGCAGGGTAAATGGCCTCCCAGCAGCTACTCACGCCAGCCCATCACTGTTTGTCGTCTTCCCATCCTACCAGATCCTGCCCAACACAGATACTGCAACAGTATTTCCTGCATTAAAGTGTCTGTTATTTATAGCTTTGGCTGCTAATTTGGCCTTATTTCTGATGTCCAGGATAAATGCCACTTTGAAAATTGCCTAAAACTTTTCTCTTTTTGAATGATTTTTTTTTTATGACTGGTATCTATACTAATAAAAGCCTTGGGGGTGATCAGGCCAGCAGGGGAGGGTATTTGGGGGCAATTAGGCCTGCAGAGGAGCAGTTAGGTGTCAATCAGGCCAGCAAGGGAGCAGTTAGGAGCCAGCGGTCCCGGATTGTGAGAGGGATGTCCAACTGCAGGTTTAGGCCCGATTCCACAGGGATTGGGCCTAAACCTGCAGTTGGACATCCCTTGAGGGGTCCCCTATTGGAGAGGGTGCAGGCTGGGCTGAGGGACACCCTCCCCAGTGCACGAATTTCGTGCACCGGGCCTCTAGTATGTAGTATAATGTTGAGAGAAACAATAAAATAGTTCCAAAAAATGTATGAGCTCAGGTAGCTGCAAAGCTAATTTTAAAAGGCAGTATATCCTACACCAGAAGCAATCTGTAGATTAGCTGTATGCTCCACCGATTGAGCTGGCATTGATGAAAGAGCTCCATTTCACTGCCTGCGTGTGGGCTTGGGAAATCATTTTTAAATCCTTTAGATACTTCTCCACAGATAGCTAAAAAGGCTGTAATTTGTATTTCCTGTTATTAATTGGCTTCATTCTTAGAGCTTTTAAATCATTAATGTGATTACATCTTTGAAGAGCTAATTCCTCAAAAATTCATGAAGTAAAAAGTGAAGGTCCCTGTTCTACCTCGTCCTCCTCTAAAAACTCTTCCCAGAGATCGCTATAGGTAACAGTGTCCTTGAAGGGTATTTCTAAACATAAGAAAGTACATATAGTTATATAGGCTTTATTCAGTTTCTAATTTGTTTCCTGTGGGGTCCTTTATATATATATTATTGATTTCAGAGAGGAGGGGAGCGGGGGAGAGAGAGAGAAACATCAGTGTTGAGAGAGAATCATTGATTGGCTGCCTTCTGCATGCCCCCCACTGGGGATCGAGCCCGCAACCTAGGCATGTGCCTTTGACTGGAATTGAACACGGGACCTGTCAGTCCGCAGGCCCACACTCTATCCCAGTGATGGCGAACCTATGACACGCGTGTCAGCACTGACACACATAGCCATTTCTGATGACACGCAGCCGCATGCCGAGGATGAAACATTTGCTGCTCCTGAGGTTGAAACATTTGCGACTAAGAGTCTTGGAGTTCGTTTTTTCCTCAAAGTACACACTACCTGATTTATGCTCAGTTTTTTGGCGAAGTTTGACACACCAAGCTCAAAAGGTTGCCCATCACTGCTCTATCCACTGAGCCAAACCAGCTAGGGCCCTGTGAGGTCCTTCTTAAACTTATGAAGTAACTATAATGACTCTGTCCAACAGAAATACAATGTGAGCCTGACATAGGATTTTAAAAGTTCTAGTTATACTTAAAGAAGGTAGAAAAGAATGGGTGAAACTGATTTTACTAATACTTTATTTTACATGCTATATCCAAAATAGTATCTTTCAACATGTTTTCAATATAAAAAAAATATACAACACAATTTACATTTTTTTGTACTGAGTCTTCAAAATCCACTGTGTATTTTATAGTTACTAGTATAAATTATAGCATAGTACATCTCAATCTGGATGCTAAATATTCAATGGTTAAAGTGAAATGTCCTATCAAAACAACGAAATTGTATTTAGTAGAAAAAAATATTTTCTACCACTTCATATTTAAATCAAATTAAAAATTCATTTTCTCAGTCACACTCGCCTCATTTTAAGTGCTCAATAGACACATGTAGCTACAGTGTTAGATAACACAGAACTATAAAAAAGTAAGTTATATTCTGTTCATGTGAGCTTTTATCTGATAAGTACCAGAACTTTTATATAAATGTTCCTGTGCCATAGGTAAGCTCATAGATCTCAAACACAACTATTTTGAATTTTACAAAGTCTTTGTTTGTAAAGCACCCATTTAAAGACCAGTACTCATCCCGTCCTCTAAATGTCAATCTAACAAAAATTACTCCCTAGTGAATTTTAAAAATGCAATAGTTCTTATGCTGTCAGTTTATTAAGCAAATATTTTTAGATTATATTCTTCCTTTTTGTATTGTCATAAAATATTACGTTAAAAGAAGTAAAAATGAAAGAGAATCTAACATACAACCTTTTAACAGTGATCAAAACCCATATGTAAGTTTTTTCATTTTTATTGCTTTTGAATACAAGCATATCCTTTTTTTAAAACTGTCTGTATAAATGGCCATTTATAAGGAAAAGTCATCAGTGTTCATTCTGGATATTGCTAAAGTTATGAGGGAGCATATATACATACTACCTTTAATAGGTCATTCTTTTTTTAATACACTGTTATTTCGTTTATAAACAGGTGACTCACGAAAAAGAAAAAAATACCTGCGGTTGAAGACCGATTCATATTCTTTTGAAAAACAAATTTTAAGCACTTGGTTCCAGAATTGGATTCCATTAGATCCAAAGTGTATTGGCTCAGTGGTGTGAAAAAAGGAAGCACAATTGGCAAGTTATTACTTTTCAGTCTTTCCAATAGATGGTGGTTAACATGAGTTTTAGGTGTGCAATGTTTCTGACTACAGTGAAGAAAAGGCCTTCAAAGAGAGGCCCATTTTTTTACCACCTTCCCCTCCTGTCCACCCACTTACATCCTTACAGTGGCCAGTAAAGCTAGGGGTTGCTGTGAGTTGGAAGAGCACTGGGTGGACAGGCGTCTGCTGTAAGCTGTATTGGGACTGCTTTGAAATCCATTTTTCAGGGCACTGAATAGTCATCTGCTTGAAAATTACAGAGCTTCTTCCATATCAGCTTATATAAATAGTGTGACACTCTGAAAAAGAAGTTTATCCTGATAGTCATTGGACAGGAATTGAAAGAAAATCAGATGATGAAAATTTCCACATTACTTATCTCCAAAGGAATTTTCATAAAGATGTTCAACAATATCTGGAAAGATACAAAACTATGGAGATACATCTAGTTATGTGTTTACCACAATATGATACATTTAACATGGCATATTTTTAGAAGACCACACACTCTTACACTTTGTAAGTTTTTGAAGTAAAAATTTCCATGCTTTTAAATAGCTCTTCATAATTGTGAATTTATAATAGTTTGAATATTATGTGCAGCTTTGTTTATGAGAAGCAATACTTTGTAATTTGATAATTCAAATTATTTTTGGTCTTTTTGTTTGAACTATTGCTTGATTACTGTAATTCAACATGACTTTCCTATTAAGAATCAAAAATCAGGATTCTATAATAGGAATGCAGATTCCTATTTATCATGTCTTTTTATCATCTACCATTTAAGTTTTTATTTTTATGCTCCACAGTGAAAAAAAAGTGCTCTACAGATCTGCAGAAGAAATTAGACAAGCAGAAAAGCCTCCTTAGCTGGCATTTCACTATCCTCACATGCTTTGAGTGGAGTTTTTGGATAGAGCCTTTGTTATTGTCACTAAATTAAACATGTATGTAGCTCTAGGTGTCTGTTTTGCTATAATGGAGTCCTAAAGGGTGCGTTTATATGAATGGAGCCATTATGTGTTCTCAGCTGGACTGCTATGGGCTTAAGTGAAGATAGATATGTTGGACTCAGTACAGTACTCGGTAAAGTAATTCTGCATAAGACAGATCTTGGCCTTTATCTGAAAGGAGGACCAAAGTACCAAAAAAGACTTTTATTTCTTATGAGGCAATTATCTGACCTAGACTCAGAAAGCAGTCCCAGTGTAAAAGCCCTCCAATGAATCAATATTCCGGAGAAGAAGAAAATGCTCACACCTTTGTCACATTAAAGTGTTATTTCCTTGAGAATAATTCATTCATTGACATTTAGAAAAATACAGGAGGATGCAGTGTTAAATTAACAGCAAAAAAGCACTAGAACTCTCATATGTCTAGAGGGAATTGCTACCCATTAGGTGTTACAGCTGCAATTCCAAGGGTCCTGTGATCGCCATGGAGATTATCTCACACTTGAAGGTGAGTAGGTTAGAGCAGCCAGCTGTGCTCATTCTCTGGTAAATAACTTTCTCTAACACACTCACTTCCCTTGGAGAGTCAGATTCCTGCTTCCATAAAATTGCCTGTTACTGCAGGTCATCAACCTTTAAGAGTTCTCACAAATAATATTAAAATTTAAAATAACTACGACCGACTTGTCTATCAAGATGAGTTGACCAGTTGAATCCTCATTTTAATTTTAAAGCAGTTTTAGACCCCAACAGGAATTACGTTGACATGGTTAAATTCTTTTTTTTCTTGCCCCAGTAAGATGAGCACCTTGGGCCTTAGTATTTCATTTGTATATATTTTAGTTATGATGGTACTTATAGATCACATTCCCACTTCCAAACTTGCCTGTACTATTTATATGGTTTAAAATATTTGACAGCTATATTTCTGTTAATGTATCATTTCGATATATAAGAATCTGCAAACAACTGCTTGCTTATGCTGAATCAGTTTAGAAGTTAATTTACTAATCTAATCTCAACTACTATATATTTAAAATAGGGAAACAATTAGGTGGTGATCTGGGGGATGTTTTGAGAACAGTATTACTTACTGCTCACTTAAATGTCAATGTTAACTATTTCTTCTACTAATGCAACTAAAATTATGTATATATAACCAATGTGGAATGTATAGAAAAGGTATTCCTCATGATTTAAAATCCCAATGGTACTATATTGTAGCAATATGAAAAAATGTCTGGCTAAAAAGATTTTTAAAAGATAAGCAACTGTCTTGCTTACTTGATGAATATTTTATAGGCTTATTGAGTTTGTGAGCAGCATAAAAGCAATCATTCCTTAATTCTTCATTGTGAAACAAACATTTCTATAAAATGCATTTTTAAATAGACTTTTAGACACGACTATGACACTTGAACAGGTGTAGTATTTCCATAGTGGGACTGTGGGGCTTTTCTTATATGAAACCGTAGAAAAATTTCAGCACTTTTATGTTACTAGAGGCCCGGTGCACGAGCCCGCTTCCCATGGGGAGCAGGCCTAAGCAGGCAGTTAGACATCCTTAGCGCTGCCATGGAGGCGGGAGAGGCTCCCACCACCGCCACTGTGCTCGCCAGCCATGAGCCCGGCTTCTGGGTTTCTGGCTGAACAACGCTCCCCCTGTGGGAGTGCACTGACCATCAGGGGCAGCTCCTGCATTGAGGGTCTGCCCCCTGGTGGTCAGTGCGCATCATAGCGACCGGTCGTTCCGCTGTACGGTCGATTTGCATATTACCCTTTTATTTTATAGGATGGGGGGGGCCCTTGGTTTCTACAAAGCTGAACTATGTAGCAATATTTGGTAACATGGCGTGACCACTTTTGTAAAGCATACTTTGGCCATAGCAGACACTAAGAATTGAAATTCTTTTATTAGTGGAACAAAAATAAATGGGGAGCATTCTCTCTGGGATGGGACCAGTATACAATTAACACAATTTAACTTTATACATTCCCTGAGACTCCATTTTTAATTACATTCACTGAGTATGGAATGCTTTTAGCCTAAGAAAAGTTTTTTCTTTCACTAAATACAAGGTGTGTTTTTTTTAATCTTTATAATTTCATTATTATGCACTTAACATCAGATACCAACCTGTAAAGTACTAATGGGTCCTTAAAGGCCTTATCAGGGAGTTGAAATTTCATATACTTTACCATGTTATTTGTAAAAAAAATTTTTGAACAGATGTAAAACATTTAAAAACTGTGGCAGACTCATTGTTAATGTGCAACCATTAGATAGTGAAAGCAGAAACCTTAAGTTTTGCCTAATTCTTGCACTGAATTTAAATAATATAAAGTTAAATGTGCATTTTAAATAGCTTTTATTCCCCGTTTACTGCTTAACATAGAAGAACTATGCTTAATGTAGAGGACTGACCAGCAGGACTTGTTTCCGATGGCAGAGAGGGAGGGAAGTAGAAGCACCTTACTGTGGGAGCATGCTGCATTTATTTAGGCTACTGAACAATTCAGTAGTTGTGTCTGAACTTTGCTGCAGAGTGCTCTTTAGTTAAAGCACATTTAAAAAATCTCTGCTCAATTGCTTTGTAAAATGAAGCAATGGCATTTTTTATCCTATAATTATAGGCTAATTTAAAAGTTTTCCTACAAAAAATGAGTTTATATTGCTGCCTAAACTATCATGTATGTAAAAAGAGGCTTTTTAAAGGTAAGAGGGAGTCTGGATTGTGTGTGTTAAATGTTTGTCCAATTCCAAATTTATAAACGTTTCTCCCCTTCTCCATGCATTTATTAGGACACTGTAAGGTGAATGTACAGAAAATACCTCTGAGATTGAGATTGACATATTAAATACTTTATCAATGTTATTTCACACTGAATCTCAAACATTTGTTTTGAGGGTTAGGGGAAAGTTTTTGTGTGTTTTTTAAAGTCAGGTATAATTAAGATTGGCTTATTTTGGGGAGTTAAGGAAGGACCATGGAAAATGATATTTAGACATGTACAAAAGGTACAGGTATTGGTTATAGAGTTCACTTTTAACAAGGGAAGTTTTGGTGTTGTTTTTTTTTTCTTGCATGTTCTATGGTCAACTATTCAAAGAGCATATAACAAGTTATTCTAGCTTTTCCCAATACTAAGTAAATTGGTTTTAAGAAGTCTCCATAATCACAGATGGCATTTTCCCTTCATCTGTTAACCAAAAGGAGTAGCCAATATAACCCATATAGTGACTTCTGACTTCTTCAACTTGGACAGAATCCTCACTGTGTCACTGAATTTCTCATTGTACTGTATGTATTGCCAAGGTTGAAACCATAATAAGTAGTTTATGAAAAATTGAAGGCCACAGATCATTTTGCATGAGTAAAGCCCATTAGGGCTAATGAAACTGACATGTTTTTTAGCCTTTCCGGTCAAATGAAAATTTTAATAGCAAACTGATTCACCATTTACTAGCTTTGTGCAATATTATAATGGTAGAAGCAAAACACTAGCACATTGTGCTTAGCTTTTAAGGATGGCTTTAACACCATCACATTACATGGGCAGTGTGCACAGTGTATTGTAAATGCCAACTCTTGCAAATTTACAATACTTAAGTATGCTAAATTAACATCCTAAAGTATTAAAAGTACAAAGAAAAAACTTAAGCAAGCATTTATAGCAATACTCTGAAATCTCCAATAATTGTTTTGACTGTTGCCTTTTGCTCTTTAGTGCAACTTTTCTGCATTGTAATTATTGTATTGCTTTGTATTTCATGTTTTTTACACTCATGACTTCAGAGTTAAGTACTTGTACACCAAGTATTGCAATCACCTTTCTCTTCTTGTACATGCAATGTAACAACATACAGTTTTGGTGCTTAACAATATTCCATTTTTTCTTTAATAAAATATATTTATTGCATTTACCTCACTTTGTTTAACATTGGTGGGAGATACTGTCACTTCATTTCAAATAGAAGGAGCACAGCAAGTTATACACCTGTTACGTTGATCAGGATTCAGAGACTGTTTACCCCTATACTTCTGGCTCTTCCCGACTACTATTTATTATGAAATATTTTCATGGCAGCTTTATCTGTACTAGTACCAGCCTTATTCATGTCATCTCTGTAACTATCCACATAGTTTGGAAAGAATAACTTGCAAAATTGGAAGGTCTTTAAATGCCTTTCATGTTAGCAGTCAATTTGTGTTCATCTAATGAGGGGAGATTATTGGCTTTATGATTAAATATAGAACTAGCTTAACTGGGTCCCAGCACATACTCTTACCCAACGCTGACTTGATGAAGCCCCCAGCACACACACAGGTCTAAGGAAGGCGTCCTTCAATGGACTGAGGTCCCAGATGCTGCCAAGCCCTACTTTTCCCCCAAGTCCTCATTTACAAAACGATGGGCTGAACAGGATAAACTTTGGGACTTTCCAGCTTCAGGATTCTGTATTAAGAAGTGAGAAATTTCTCCCAGGTAGGGCCTTACTGCCATGTATTCTCTCTACAGATATATCAACAACTAACCAGAGGGTTTTGATTACTAGTTTTTCCATAAAATGGACATGAGAGGAATGTTAGCCATACTGATAGAATATCACCTTCTGCCTCTTGAATTAAACTTAGATACATTAATACACTCTCAACAGTACTTCAGAAGACTCCTAGTATCTAGTTCACCCTTCTGAAAATCATGGTGCTATTGGCTTGGGACGGGTTTATTGGGTGGACTTCTCTGTGAGGTTAGCCATCTTTCCTAAGGCAGGTGAAAACCTCCTGAAAATCTAGGCCTGACTGGAATGCCTTACTCTTTGTGGCCTTGTTGCTTATCCCGACCTTGCTGAGTTTCTATAAGCTGGTTGAAACCTGATGAATTATTTGCTACAGGAAGCCCTTTGGGAGAGGCTTAAAAATCTTTGGTGCAGCACTAGCTGGTTTGGCTCAGTGGATAGAGTGTCAGCCTGTGGACTGAAGGGTCCCAGGTTCGATTCCAGTCAAGGGCACATGCCCGGGTTGTGGGCTCAATCCCCAGTAGTGGGTGTGCAGGAGGCAGCCGATCAATGATTCTCTCTCATCGTTGATATTTCTCTCCCTTCTCCCTTCCTCTCTGAAATCAATAAAAATATATTTTTTAAAAACCTTTGGTGCAAAAATCCCTACATTCCATCACATTTGGACAGCTACTGATGGATAATGACATTTAACCATATTTCCCCAGTCTCTGTCCCTCTGCCCAGGGATACCTTTTCCACAAAGACCCTACAGCTTTGTTGCACACCAGAAACTTGGTTCTCCTTCACTGTTATTAGCATTTTCTCCAGATATCTCCACTAACAATCTTAGTCATTCACAAGTGTTCTTGCTCATCTTTCTCTAAACCTGTTTGTCAACTGCTTAACTTCTAATAGGCTGATGACCTATTATCCTCCTACCGAGTTCATACAGATCCATCTCCAATCGCAGCAGCCTCCAACTTCTTTCACCTGCCTCCATTTGCTCTTGGCGATTGCTGTGACCAACTCCATATACTCAGGCCACTGAGCTGCTTTCTGATCTCGGATTCTTCCCTGTCACTAATTCCCAAGGCCAGGCCCTGCTGTACATTCAGTAGAGTCCAGGACTTCCTGCCTCCATGCTACCTAAGGAAAACATGCTACAAGGCTTTCTGTGGGGACATAGGTCTCTTCCAGGCCTTTCCCCTAGGACCTCAATTCTACATGCTCATCTCATATGTCTTTCCACTGGCACACCTGTCTGTCTAAAATGCTTCTCTTATCTCAAGACCATCAAAAGTCTATCCATTGAGTGTTAATTTGGAAAGCAGGTGGCAATGAATCTGGCCCTCCCTGTGTGTCAAAATTCTTAATCAGAACATTGAAAGAAAGGGAATAAAGTTAAGATGCAAAAGGAAAAATTATAGAATCTGATTTAATCTTCACAATTATACAAAGATTAACCATTTGAGGTACAAGAAAAGGGGTTAGGCCCGGCCGACGTAGCTCAGTGGTTGCACGTCGACCTGTGAACCAGGAGGTCACTGGTTTGATTCCCGATCAGGACACATGCCCAGGTTGTTGGCTCGATCCCCCATGTAGGGTGTGCAGGAGGCAGCCAATCAGTGATTCTCATCATTGATGTTTCTATCTCCCTCTCCCTTCCTCTCTGAAATCAATAAAATATTTTTTTTTTTTAAAGAAAAGGGAAGGGGGTTAGATACTAAATTGTCCATGTTAACAACTTTTAAGTGGCAGAGAGCTTTGCTTTAAAATCCCTCCCTTACTCCCCATAGCACCTTCACCTTCACTATTAGCCCTGTGAGGTTCAACTAGTGCTCAGTGAGCGCTTCCTAACCAGCCTCACTCTCTCCCATGTCTTTAAATGACCTTTGTGTCATGACAATGCCCAATTTGACTTTTTAAATTTTTTTCCCGGCTTATACCTCTTCTCAGAACTCTTGGTCTCTTGTGTGTTCAGCTGCCTGGTGATCTCATCTTTCGGATGCCTCTTACCTATCTCAAATAGAACATATAAAAATGGTTCCCTTGATCCACTCCTTCTCAGCTTTACGCATCTTTCACAATTCATTCAGTTCTGCAATTTAGAACCTGGAAGTTATCCTTGCTGCCTTGCTCACCCTCACCCTCCACATTGAATCTTCATCTAGTCCTATCAAGCTGAATTCCAGTTTACCTCTGACGTATCCACTGCTTTTTCTGTCTCTTACTGCCCTCTGACCCAGAGCACCTTCATCACAGCTAGATTACCACACTAGTCGCTTAACTGACCTTTTTACTGTCACTCTTGTCTCCTTCCAACTTCCTCTGCACCCACAGACAAAGGAGTGGGATCCTGTCTCACTCCCCTGCATAACGCCCTCCAGTTGCTTTCCATTGACTTAGGATAAAATCCCACATCTTGAATAGGCAATTCATAAAAGAAATCCAAATGACTAATGTGCATACCAAAAAACAGTCTACCTCAATTGTAACAAGGAGAACATAATTAAAACAAAATGAGATACCATTACACTTTGAAGAATGGTTAAAATTGATTGACATTTCAAGTATTATCAAGGATTTTGAAGAAAATGGGAACTTTCATACACTACTAGTGGTAGTATAAATGGTATAACTATTGGAAAACTGCTAGGCATTAGCTACAAAAGTTGGATGTATGCTTACCCTGCGACCTAGGTGAAATATGTATATAGTTGAACCAGGAGACATCTGCAAGAATGCTTATAGCAGCATTCTTCATAATAGCCAACAACCAAAATACATAAATGCCCATGCACTGATGGACAGACAGTTGTGGTATATTCCTAAAATGCGGTGTGTCCTACAATGGAGTGCTGTAGAACACTAAAAATGAATAGAGCTGCACAGTTCCCATGAGTCTCAAAGTTGAGCAAAAGAAGCCAAAAAGAATAATATATGAATCCAGTCACATAAAGTTAAAAAACAGACAAAACTGAACTAGTAGTTAGGCTATTATTTAAGCAGTAAAACTTTTTTAAAAGCAAAGGTATGATTACCATAAAAGTCATATGGTCACATTGGAGGGAAAGGAGAGCTTTGTGACTTAAAATTCTGTGGGGCTGTCAAGCTCTTATTGGTTGACCAGGGTGGTGATTAGATGGGGGTCCACTTTACAATAACTCGGTAAGCTTTACATTTAATGTTCCTGTATTTTTCTGAATAAGCAGTACATTTCCTAATAAAAAAGGTTTTAAAACTCTAAAATAGTGTGGTTCTATTATTCTGTAAATTGCTTCTAGAATTCAAGTTGCCGAATACGTTTTATACACAAAATACTTTGCCTGTTTGCTCTACAAAACAATGAGGACAATGGAAAAACCTGCTCATCCCAGACTTCTGCTCCCCAGAGTTCCATGCTCCTTTTCATCGGCTGTGTGTGTGCACGCATGTGTGTGTGCATGTGTGTGGGGGCATTAAACTCCTTTTCCAGGTGTTCTATTTAGGTTTCTTGTGAGGAAGTAGATAGGAAAATCTTTAAAAATTTCTTCAAATAAAGATATGCTACAGACAATAGGGTGCTGAAGGCCTGGGGTGGAGGCGGGCTGGAGGGGGTCAATAGGGGAAAAGGGGGGACATATGTAATACATTCAACAATAAAGAATTTTTTTTAAAGATTCTACAACATAGCAGTCATAGTGGTTAAGAGCAGGGACTCTTGAGACAACGCCTACTAGCTGTGAATGTGGACAAATTGTGTGCTTCCGTTTGTTCATCTGCAATATGGATGGTTTCTACTTCGTAAAGTTGTGGTATGGGCTAAATGCATACATAAATGTTAGCTATTATTCTGAAAATAGAATACCAAAGTTCTTCACACACACACAAAGATTTGTGTAATTTGAAAGCAGGAACATCTGAGTCTAGAGTAGCCACTCCTGGACAATCTGAAAAGGCAGCAATAGTCATATACATTTCCTGTTGTAATAGAACAATTTCATTCACATGTCTCAAAATGAATATTCTGCAATAAGCAACATTTTAAATTAACAGAAAATCTTTGTTGGCTCTTTGTAGGAAGAATTGGGTGCAATGGGAAAATGTAGGATTTCTATTTGCTGACTCACTTTATGTGGAGATGGGATCCTAAAGAATCTAAAAAATAATCCAAAAATATAAATGTCTGAACTTTCAGTTAAATATGGTGGCTTCAAACATCGATACCTCTTTCTAAAGTCCTAACATGGCAGTAAAGGAGTTAAAAGAGGAGAAAACTGTGGACAAGAAATGTCAGTGTGTGTTTGGAAGATGCCTGGGCTGTTAGCGGAGGGAGCTGACCTGAGTGTGCAGCAAGAAGCAAGCCAAGCCCTGAGGGGCCTCGCATTTGGAGGCACTCTGTTCTTTGAAGGTGGGGATGAGGGGTAAGTGTGAAAGGAGAGGTGGAAAGTCAAAAAGAAGCAATTGATCTCACCCCCATCTCCAGGCCCTCCTTTCCCACTCAAGATGCTAGAGGTTCATTCCCTGGATAAAATGAACCAGAGAAGATCTGGGCTCCTATAGCAGGTACAGATGAGGGCAGTTACTGCTGAACACCTGAGGATTAAGTTAAAATCCTTCAGAATCACGGGGAACATCAGCTAGGCATCTCCAGTCCCCAGATGAGTCTGGAAGATGCTTCTGTAGAAATTAAAACCCTCAGAGAAAAGGCCATCGTGAATGTGTGAGGAGAGTTGGAGACTTACCAAATGGTGAAGCTGGTCTTCCACCCAATCATCCTACCCCCAAAGATACTAGTCAACCAGCCCCCGCTTCCTGCCCCCAGGGCTCCCAGAGTCTCACTGTAGAAGATGAACAGACTACTTAGAATCAGTTTCAGAAAGTCTCCACCCGATGGACAGACTAAAACAAACTAAAAGTAACTCAGAAAACAAGACAATTCAGAGACTAGGAGAAAAACATTAAAATTACTTTTGTCAGAAAAATAAGGTGAAATACTGCATTCATGATACAAGAATGTGTTGCAGCAAAAAGGAATAGTCTGAAAACAAGGAGTGACACTTAAATGAAAATTATGACAGCAGAAGAGGGCATAGAAGGAATAAATGATGATGGAAAAAATAAAATGCATTTTGAAAAATTCAACTCTTAGAGCTGAATAAACCACTAAGGAGATGAACAATAGAAAGGAGGATTGATTTGGCTCATCCAACATCTGATTGATGCCAGGAAGAAGAGAGAAGTGGAGGAGAGAACATTATTAAACAATACAAGAAACTTACTGTTCTCTTCGCCACAAATGGAGTTGCATTTCCTCTCATGTGCAATAGGATTCTGAGGGGCCTCTGAGGAGCGTCCCAGTCAGATAGGAATTCAAAAAACGCTCCCTGGTACAGGTGACCCGAGGTACTGGGCCCTTGGAGACAGAGTTTTTGGCAGAGCAGTGGGGGCAGAGCCAGAGTGGAGAAGTCTGCAGAGCAAATGGAAAATTGGGGAGAGGAGATAATTTGTGAGTATACAATTCTTTCAAAAAATTTTCCAGTGACAAAGAGAAATCAACCAATAGCTCTAAGGATTAAGGCTGGGTATTTTTTATAGGTTAAGAAACAATAGTCATAGCAATATCTTTACAGACACCGCTACCAGGGCAATAGAGACTAAGAAGAATATAAACAAATGGGACTACATCAAAGTTAAAAGCTGCACAGCAAAAGAAACCATCAACAAAACAAGAAAGCCCACTGCATGGCAGAACGTATTTGCCAATGATATTTCTGATAATGGCTTAATCTCCAACATCTACAGGGAACTCATACAACTTAACAAAAGGAATATAAACAATCCAATCAAAAAATGGGCAAAGGATCTAAATAGACACTTTTTGAAAGAGGACATACAGAAGGCCCAGAGACATATGAAAACATGCTCAAAGTCACTAATCATCCGAGAGATGTAAATCAAAATGACAATGAGGTACCATCTCACACCTGTCAGAATGGCTATCATCAACAAATCAACAAACGACAAGTGCTGGCGAGGATGTGGAGAAAAAGGAACCCTCATGCACTGCTGGTGGGAATGCAGACTGGTGCAGCCACTGTGGAGAACAGTATGCAGATTCCTCAAAAAGTTAAAATGGAACTCCCATTTGACCCAGTAATCCCACTTCCAGGACTATATCTCAAGAAACCACAAACACCGATCAGAAAGGATATATGCACCCCTATGTTCATAACAGCGCAGTTTACAATAGCTAAGATTTGGAAACAGCCTAAATGCCCATCAGCAGATGAGTGGATTAAAAAACTGTGGTACATCTACATAATGGAATACTATGCTGCTATAAAAAAGAAGGAACTTTTATCATTTGCAACAGCATGGATGGAACTGGAGAGCATTATGCTAAGCAAAATAAGCCAGTCAGAGAAAGATAAATATCTCATGATCTCATTCATATGTGGGATATAATGATCAACATAATTTGATGAACAAGAATAGATCCAGAGACAAATGGTAGGGGAGGGGTGGGTAGAGAGCAACCAAAAGACTTGTATGCATGCATATTAGCATAACCAATGGACACAGACACTGGGGCAGTGGGAGCTTGCCCAGGGTGGGTATGGCTGGGGGCAGGGGAGTCAATTGGGGAAAAATAAGACATGTGTAACACTTTAGACAATAATAATAATAATAATAATAATAATAAACACTAAGGCATGCTTATGTGCTGAGGTACTGATATAAAATAGATAAAAAGTAAAAGTGGCTTGAAATAACAATTGTATTATTGCTTCTTAGGTAAATAAGACCACTTATAATTAATAAAGAGAAAATGGGTAAGAAAATTATCCAATTCAGGCATCCCAAACATCTTTGACCTCAATGATGGGAATCATTTAAATTTAAAGGATTAGAGGAGGTATATGGTTTTTCCCAAGTACCCACCTCAATTCTCCATGGTTATATAATGTACATGAAAATAGCCATTAGAGCTATTCTGGTCATTAATGGATTTTCTTGAAAAAGTTTCTCCCACAGTATTTTCACTGACTTCTTGTGTCACTAGTACACTGACTTGATTACTCCACATTTAAGGTGGTACTTTTATTATCCACTTGTTCAACAAGTAATTTAACATTCAACAGGATCTACCACAAACAGACAATGTGCCCTTGTGGATACACAGGTATCTGCAATTCTAGGGCATGGAAAGAGGTTGCAAAGAAAAGCAAGTCTCTGCACTCACCATGCTCAGTAGCGGACACAAGTGTTAGACCCACCTACCAGCCCCCCAGTGTCTGACACCCATGATGGCCATCAGGACAAGACCAAGTGGCACAGAAACAATCCCGTTGGGAAGGGTAGGGCCTCACCTCTGACACGCCTCCAGGGTGTGCCATGATTTGGTGGTCCAGGGGTCCCCTCATGGAAGTAGAAGAGCAGCTTCAGCTTGGGGTGGTTCTAACAACCTGAAGTCACCTTCGTTAAGTTATTGTCCTAGTTACTCTGCAGGCAATCCAAAGGGCCAGGACCACCGCTAAATTACACAGCTGTCATCTCTTGTCTCCCCAAAACCACTGGCACCAACATCACAGCGCTGTCCAGCCCCCCATGGGAGAGAACATCACAAGCCAGGGAGCCGCTCCTGCTCAGGCTCTGAGGGCAGATGTGAGGTGCCAACGTGTGGTGTGAAAGTGCAAGAGCAGTGTTGGCCGAGAGTAGGCGGAGCTCCCGGCAAGACCTAATTTACTCCCTGGCAATGGCTGCTTTGCTGGAAGAGTCTGATTCCTCTTCAGTCAAGAATTTGCTGTTATGAATGTTCTCTCTGTATAAAATATCTGCTATTTCAATAGCCATCAGGGAATGTAGACGAAGAGTGAAAGGAACAGTAATGACCAGGAGGCCTTTCTGAGTCACAGAGAACGTTCCTATCCAAGAAGAAATAATTTTATTCTATTTTTGCAAATGCAAATAAGAATGGAAATTTAACATGGTCATTTTCACCATAGAATAGATTTTTTCATTGCTGCCAAGTTCTACAATAATCCTAAATGCCTCTCATTCATTCCTGTGCTGAGGATTGGTCCTTACATCTCCCCACAGCAGGTCAGAATTGAGAACTGCTGTCTTTCTCTCAGCTAGATTCCAACCATTTAACAGTTTTAATATTTTTTTAAGTGCAGCAGGCTAAGAGCTTGGATTTAGGATCTGGCTTTAGGCATCTAGTAGTCTTAGGCTGCATTTTTTTCTAGAGAATTATGAGTGAGTGCCATGAAACAGAGAGACTCCTGGAGAGCGAGTCTGCTCTGGCTGTGTGAGCTTAGGCTAGTCACTTACCTTCTCTGGGCCTCAGTTTCCTCCTTTGAGAAGTTGGACAGGAGAATCTCTGAGGTCCCTTCCAATTCTCACATCCTGCGGTTCCATAAATGATGTCAACTAAAATAGGTCCCTCTGGTGGCCTATGAAAGAAGAAAGTGCCCTACAGCTTTCTAGTTTCTGAATAGAACATTTAAAAGGTAGAATGGAATCTAACCCCTGAGTAGACACATGCCACCTCAGGCAGAGGGAAAGAAGAAATCTCTTAAGGAGCCCGACATGCCAAAAAGAGCTGCCTGCCACCATGCACTTGCCTTTGTTGCTGAACCAGCTGGCTCTCAGGAATCCACAGAGGGCTGGGGAGAGCCAGGAAAGCCCGGCCTGCCTGGTTCCCTACTTAGGCCCAAAGCAGTTCTTTGTTCTGAGGTTTACCAAAAACCAGAAGAGAAGTTATTTTCCTACAAATTCACACAAGCTGCCCAGAAACTAAAGTGCTTTCTAGAATACTTGGTCCCTGGCTGGATAGTTAAGTTGGTTAGAGCATCGTCCCAATACACCAAGGTTATGGGTTTGATCCTGGTCAGGGCACATACAAGCATCAACCAATGAATTCTTAAATAAGTGGAACAACAAATTGATGTTTCTCTTTCTCTCTCTCTCTCTCTCTCTCTCTCTCTCTCTCTCTCTCTCTCTCCCCTTCCTCTCTCTCTCATTCAAGTCAACTTAAAAAAAAAAAAAAGATTCTCCTCTTTGGTTCTGCTGTCCATTATGTATTTTCTTCAAGCTTCACATTTTATAGTCAAGAGCTTACAAAATTTTTCCCTAGTAGCTTTGAGAAATTATTTACATATAATTTGTACCCATATAAAGTGTACAATTTGATAAATGTTGACAGTTTTGCACACGTGTGAAACTGCCATCACAATCAAGACACAGAACATTTCACCACCAAGAACTAACTTCCTTGTACCTTTTTGTGATCCATAGACAACCACTGACCTGCTTTTTGTCGCTACAATAGATTAGTTTGCCTTCTCTAGAATTTTGCGTAAGTGGCATCATATAGTATGTACTCTTGTGTCTGGCTTCTTCCATTCAATGTCATGAAATTCATTCCTGTTGCATGTATCAGTGGTTTGTTCCTTCTGTTGCTAAGTAGTAGTCCACTGAGTGGATGGTGCTACATTTTGTTTATTCATTCATCTGTTAATGGGCATTTGGGTTATTTCCAGTTTGGGGCTATTGTGAGGACATGTTTTTATTTCTTTCAAGTAAAGGAGTAGAGTGTCTGGATCATTTGGTAGGTGTGTGTTTAAAGAAAGTTCACAAAATGTCCAGACAACAGTAAATGACCACCAGGCACACCTTTGCCCTCAGATGAGAGAAGCCTTTGTTTCTTTAGAGGCACTGAATAAGGTATAGAGCATTTCTCCCATTTGCAGAGGAGGAAACTGGCCTGGGGAGATGAAAATACCTCCACAAAAGAGCTGCAGGCATGTTAGAGGTGTTGGCAGGTCACGTGTGTGAAGAGCGCTGCACGGCAAATGAGCGTGTCGAGTGCTTCATGGAAGGACAGAGGGGCTGCCCAGCTCAGGGGCCCGCTCCCCTATGGACTGTCCTGGTCAGGAAGGATCTAGGCCTCACTTACACCTGGTGGCATACCTTCTCTGCCTAGAATCCAGGGGAGGGGAAACAGTTTTAGCATGACTTCTGACAAAGCCCTAGAAGCCCCTGGAACTTACCAGGCACGTGTGACGACAGCCACTTCTCCGAGGCCAGCGTTGCCCACTCAGAGAGCGGGCCACACCGCCATGGGCACACTTTCCGCCTTGGATAAATGCACAGCCACTAGAAATGAGCTTGGCTTGAATTCATTTAAGAGGAATCCAGCGTGGAAATATTTGCTCATGCTTCCATTCTTGTTTGCAATAAAAATGGAAGAAAATCATTAAATGACCACATCGCCTCCTTAATCCAAAACATAAGCCTAACAAAATTTTGATTAAAAACAATACGTTTGCTCTCTATTGTCAATAGTATGCATGATTCTTGGAGGGATATTTGTAAAACCATCTTTAGCAATAACAGCAAATCTTATTTCAGATGGGATGGCATTTTAAGTGTTGCAATCAAGCAGACGTGGGGGTAAGGGGGGGAGATCAACCAAAGGACTTATATGCATGCATATAAGCATAACCAATGGACACATACACCAGGGGGGTGAGGGCATGAGCGGGGGGGGGGGGGGGGAGGGGGCAATGGGGCAATAAGGACACATATGTAATACCTTAATCAATAAAGAAAAAAAAGAATATGCATATTTAAAGGGAAAAAGATGTTACTTGAAGGCACATAACCATAACCCAACAGCAAATAAAATTAGTTTCATTTCTCTCAGAAAAAAACAACTTTTGAGAGTTTGTGATACGAAAAGAATATATTCTTAAGCCTTTCTCCGTATGACTTTTTCTTGACACACCCAGAGGAAAAAAAATTGGAATGAAATTCAAAAATTCTTTGAACCAAATAACAAAGAGGAAGAAATGGCAGCTTACTGAAAAGCATTACATTTATCGCATTTACAAATGTGACAACTTTTCCCAAAGGCAGCCCAGGTTCGGCAGAGAAAACAAAGGCCTCGTCATCATTGAAGGTGGTTTTATAGCCTGAAGATTAAGTTGCATCTCAAAAGCGTTCCTGTGGTTTTCCTGCTTCACACAGGCGGCAGGTTTTTGAGGAACCCGTAAGTACTCTGGCTCTAGAGACACTGCCCGCTCCCGGGCAGCAACAATTGTCTTGGTACTCAGACAAGGTGGGACCAAAAAATCTTCATTTTGTTTTTATTTTTATATTTAGAACCAGCAAGTGGAAGGGAGTTCTTAACTGGAGAATGAGTATGGCGAAGGCTAAGAAGATTCTTTACCGACACCCCCTTTATTTGATCCTGACGCCATGAACCCCAGAACCTCCCCCGAGTAGGCCTACTGACTGCTGTCGGCGTTACTGCCAGCTTGTTGAGCTTCCAAGAGGTGTCGCTGAGGTTCCTGGGTCCACAGGAGCTAGCCTAACCTGGCCCGAGAAGGACTGTGCTAAGAGCACAGTTGAGAACTCCTGGCATCGCTCCCTCATTGGGAATGAAGGAGGCCTCTCGGGAATCAGGGCAGGAGGTGGAGGAGGGAGTACTGCATACACTCCTAGCTGTTTTTTCACCCCAAGAGTTATAGCACAGTCTTGGGATCAGATAACAATCCAGGCAAGGGAAGGAATGAATGAATGATGGTCAGCAATTCAGGAACCTTCCCCAGGGCCTTGCCCTAGAGGCTCCACCCAGCAGCCACCCAGCTCCAATCTTGCTACAGCCTCTTGAATGAGCAGTCAACTCCACCTTTTTCATAATCTTTCTATGTCATTGCTGAGGGTGGGAAAGGAAACTATGCCTCTTAGAGAAAAAATAGGGGCTTTCTGAGTTCAAACTGGATTCCAGCCTTTGCTGGTTACGTGGCGCTGGGTGACCACTGGTGTCCAGTCTCTGGGTTCACCCGTGCAGTGGAGACACCCGTCACCTTGCTGGGCTGCGGTCAGGACCAAATGACGTAACACGGAGAGTGCCCAGCACATGATACAAAGTGAACAACAATTCCCTTGCTCCCTCTAATAGCTACTGTTCTTTCCAACAGAATGAAATGATTAATACCAGAATTAGAGTTTCAAGACGTGTTGGTTTGAGGAACAAATCACTAGCCAAAAGGGAGGGTTTGGACCTTTTCTCTTTGTTTGAGACCCACGCTAATACTTAGCGGGCAGTGGCTGAGGACCTAGCCATCATTAACATTATTCAAAGGAGAGTTCCATCCAATGTTCAGTTCAGGTTGCTCAGGGCCAACTTGGGAATTAAAGCCATGGTAATTGCTAGCTTCATTCTAACCCGGCACATGTGGCTTAATGACTAATATATTGGCCAACTGAGGAACAGGAAGGTCTCCTGGGAGTTTTGCACTCTCTGAAGGAGGTTGTGTCCGGCCTGGGCAGGGCTCTTGGGGAAATACTTGCTCTTGACAGAGTGTCTATCAATAGCTCCGTCTTTACTCTGGAGGGAAGCCTGGTATCTTCCTGGCTGGTGATGGTAAAAGTACATCATGGCACCTAACAGAATCTGCTAGTCCAGAAGATGTGACGAACGAAAGCATGCTCAAATTTCTGAACCAAGCCCAACACGGGGAATGTGTGCTAGTTTTGTCGAGTTCTTGCTCATGATAATTCAACGGTCCAAGCAAGAAGCTTGTTACCAGCTCTGACATGGGATTTGGAGAAGAACAAAATTTATGCTAACACTTATAAGGTTAGTAACCATACTTCTGACCAACAAGGCCATAATTGATAAAGCTAACAGACTAAAGAGGAACGCTTTCCTTAAATGCCCTTATACCATTAACAATCAAATGTTTAATTTTTGTTATTGTTGTTGATATATAGATTAGCTATTGGGAAAAAACTTCTCTGAAACAGTCATCAGAATGAACGTTGTACCTACTCAGAGATATGGTTTTAAGAAACTGAAAAATTATGAGGACATATCCTTTAGTTTTTAATTAGCTATTCTACTTATTTGCCAAACACAAAGTATATTTGAGATAGTTTAGTATAAAAATATAAGAACCATCAGACCAATATAGTAAGACCAAACTACTGATAAGAAAAAAAATAGGAGCAAGGAACAAATAAGGACCAAGAGAGGAAGAAAAAAGAAACTATAAGAACTCTCTGAGGAACACGATAGGTTTTAAGCCCCAAGCCTGGTCTTAGCTTCTCAGCAGCCAGGGTGATGATGGATTTATGTAGTTCTTACTGCCCAGAGATAAGAAGCATTGGCCCAAAAGAACAAATTTGTTTAGTCTTAGTCTTTGAAAACAATTTTTGAGAGACCTTTTCTTAAAAGGGGAATTGAGTAGGACAATAAAAAGAAAATTCCTACAGTACATTGACATGCAGAGGAGAGCGCCCAGTGTATGTGATTGTGTGAAGAGCACAGTTTCAGAACCTCTCGCATCGCTCCCCCATGAGGTATGAAGTAGGCCTTGCAGGAACATTATGGAGATAAGTAAGGCTACACCATGTTAACATCAATTAGGTCCTGGGGTCCGAATCCCAGCAGCCCAGCAGCCCCAGGCAATCAGAATGTGGCCTCACATTTGGATGTGAAGTAGATCATTTCCTGGTTAATAGAAGATATAACAAAGAATTTGTTTGTAAGCCTGAACTATCCTTGGTATGGATCCTACTGATTTAGTATAAAATTAAATGACAGCTAATCAATTTGATTATCTGGTGTCACCTGCTAGCTCTTCTCTAGGTCATTTGGACCTTTCGACCTCCATTTCTCCCTGCACACCCCTTTCAATGTCAGGGCTCTCTAGGGCTCTGGTCCTGTTGTCTTCACCCTCTCTGATTTTTCATCTCATGGCTTCACCAACAGCCTACTTTCTGGTAACTTCCAAATCCATTTCTCTAGCCAACACTCCCTTCCCAATCTTCAGACTCATAAGACTTCTGGAGAAGAACCTCCAACTCAACAAACAAAACTTACCTTTCTTCCAACCAAATCTGAAAACCTAGAAGTCCTCCAGCTACCAAGCCCTACAAAGTCTATTGGTGGTGGGTACATTTTTTGCAGGCCACAGTTTGGGTGTGCAAAGGATATAATTTCATTCTTCTCCGTTTTGTTTTAAAACATATTCTGCATCAGAAACATTGGTTTTGTCAGTTCAAGATAAACTCAGCCAATTAGGGTTTCCCACCTCCTCTCTGGGGTTCCAACTAGGTTTCATGTAGCATCAGGGTACTTGGAGAGCTGGGAGAGTGGTGGGTTCTGGCTCCTTGTCCACCTCTATCAGTGCTGGCATTTGCTTCCACAACTAGGCTACCTCTGGCGCTGGCCACTGGCACCTTTCTGCACCAACATCCACTGAGCTGCCCATCTGATCTGGTCTTTGGTCCCAAGTGACTCTGTCCTAATTCACTGGCTCCTTGGCAATAACTTCTGCACCTGCTAGAGAGGGTCAGGCAGGGAAACGTTGCCAGTACCTCCCTGTGCCAAGAAACTTGGGGTCCCAAGAAACTTGCTGGGGTCTCTTAGCTTAGACACACCATGTCACCATTTCTCCTCATCATCTGCCGCATCACCCTGGCCCAGGGGATTCCTGGAAACTGAGGCATGGGTGTCTTCTGCTATTCAATTCCCAATCCCGTGCGGTCAGCTATTTGTCCCTGACTTAAGGCTGGTGTGTCAGAGGGAGGGGCCAGTGCTCAGGGTTCCTTCTTTTTTTTTTTTAATATATTTTATTGATTTTTTTTTAGAGAGGAGAGGGATAGAGAGTTAGAAACATCGATGAGAGAGAAACATCGATTCAGCTGCCTCTTGCACACTTCCCACTGGGGATGTGCCCGCAACCAAGGTACATGCCCTTGACCAGAATCGAACCTGGGACCCTTCAGTCCACAGGCCGACGCTCTATCCACTGAGCCAAACCAGTTAGGGCTCAGGGTTCCTTCTTAGTAATACTTACTACCTTCTCATTATCTTGTTTCCTTCATTTCCTCTTGCTTGTCACTTGAGAGTTGTTGTTTGAATCTGATTTGAGAGGAGAAATTCAAAAGTAGAGAACTGACTTTCTCATTACTGCACTAACAACCCAGTCCTGAGGGCCAGGGAATTGAATGCTTTGGCTGTTGTCTGAATTGGGGGTAGGGGGAAGGAAAAGGATTAATAAATGCCAGGAAATAAACAGATTAAAAATTCTAAAATGTCATCCCATCACATACCTCCTGAATATCTCTCATAATTAGTTCAGCTGTTTTCCCATCATTTTCCGTTTTTGTTTTTTTGTCTCTTACTTGGACTTCTACAATGAAAAAATAAGTCATCTAGAATCCTGAATCTGTTCTTGCAGAACCTTTCTTAGTTCAATCTCCCCCCCCCCCACCCCCGACAAGATTTTCTGAGATATAATTGGTATATAATATTGTACAAGTTTAAGGTATACAATGTGATATATATATATATATATATATATATATATATATATATATATATATATATATATATATATATATAATTATTACCACAATAAAGTTAGTTAATACCTCCATTAACTCGAAGAGTCAAATTCATTCTTGATACTGTGGCCAGTGATTTACTTTCTCTAAAATGTAAATCCAATCATGTCACTTCCCTCCTCCAAGGTTTCGGAGACTTTCCACGGCCTTTAGGAAGTCAGAACTGCCAAGGACACAAAACAAGGTCTCGGTCTGGAATCTGTCCACCTCATCTGCTCGGGTGCCCCAAGCTAAGCCACTGACGGGTCCATCAGGGAGTTAGACTGCATTTGAGTGTATGGCTCTGTGCTCTTGTGATGCACCCTTTCCCCTCGGCTCTCTGGCCATCACCAGAATCATCTAAGTAGACATCTATTTATCTTTACATCTCAGCTCAGATGTCACCTCCTCAATGACCACTGATGGACTAACTCCTTCCTCTGTATAGTCACTGGAAGCTATAACTCCTTTTATCACAACACTGTCTTACTGCACATATTGAACACCTATGCTTTCTTCACTAGACTGTGTTTCTTGCGAGAAGGGACTATGTCTTAGATCTTTGCGTTCCCAGTGCCTAGTGACACTGTAGGTGCTCACCAAATGTTTCAACTGGCAGGGGAAGCACTACACTTTGGGTCTGTCTCACATACCCTGTTGGTTCCCTAGCCATCCCGATGGCACTATCCAACAGCTGGTGGACCAAGTCAAGGTTAAAATTTACATTGAGCATCCCCTCTTTTCTAAGACAGTAAGCATATTCAGTTGTCCAACACATTTATTCAACTTTTTTTGTCCAAAGCATGTGCTAGGTGTTGCTTGTAGTTTCATTTAGAAATATCTTCCTCAGGATCAGTTAAAACATTTTTTGAAATTTTCAGGAAAACTTAAACATCCAGAGCTTATCCTGATTTGGATTGTAAGAGGCAGTGTTGGGCATTTGGTAACTGGGTATTAATCAATCCTAAACACCCCTAATATTTAATAAGTAGCCTCAAGTTCAGGAAGAAGGTGGTGGTATAAAAGAGAAAAGAAAAATAAGCAAATGCTTAAACTGTGACATAGCCATAAAGCGTAACTCTGAAGAAGTTAAAAGGGGCGAGGTAGGTCTCTTTGTACCAACTTGGCCATATCTTCCAAAGAAATTAAGTTAAAAGTAGCAATTGTAGAACAAGACACGCCATATAAAATTTATACACTCCTTGCCCCCTCAAACAACTAAAAATATCTATCAACAAATATATTTTGTATATAAATGGATATAAAATGCTGAAAGGACACATATAATTAGATTATAGTAGCAATTTCTAGGGATGAAACTGAGAACTTAAGAGTAACTTTTGCTTTATCTGTACTGTTAAAAACATTTGCAAAAAAGAAATCATGTAAGAACCACTTGCATAATTAAGTTTTTTCCCCTAAAAAAGCAGAGAAGTAGTGCATTAAATATTCAAAGACAATACTATTGTAAAATGGAGAATGCTTTTTCTCATTAAGTGATAGATTGTCAAATATTGTGAATTTAAACTTCTGTACCTGTACCTGCCTTCTTATAAAAGGCCTGCCATTCCTAGTTGGGACACGATGGAGTGGATTAGCAGGCAGAGGACCTGCGTTCTATTCCTTGTTCTGCCTCTTACTTGGCCAATCACTTAATCTTGCTGAGTCTATGAAATCTATAAAATGGGATAACAAATACGGTTAAGTCACGACCTTGCTGTGAACTTGTGAGATGGCCATGCACCATGGACTGTGACGTTCTGTTTTACACTATTATATATAACAGGATTTTAATGCACAGAACGTACTCTAGATAAAGGCTCTGCTAAAGGAGACCAAGATTAATCACTAAGTAGAAAAATATGAACAAAGGTGGTTTAAAAGTCAGTTTATTTGACAATTCACAAGTGATTTCTAAGTTTTATGGATTATTTGAAGCCAAATTTGAAAACCAGTAGCTCCGTTTCTTCCTGGAATGTCTGACATGTTCTAATTCACCTAAGTAGTGCAAGTCACGTCTACTCGAGGAATTCAAGCTAATTTTAATTTTAACTTAAACTAGACATAAAAATCAAATAACAAATACAAGTTGTTGTTTGAGCTTATTTCTACCAGAGATAAATTTGTATACAGTTACCTGTTTATGAATAAATATAAAAAGGAGAGTAAGACAACAGAAATGTTAATTCTCTAAACTTTCTATGGCAATACAAACACAAAATCACCTGGTCCTCGAGGTGAATTCAGTATCAAAGTAACACATTGGAAAAGGCACATGCAATAGACTTAAGCCTCTAGAACTTGACTTTGAGGAGAGGCAGGTGACCTACAGAAAGATAATAAGGCAAGTTCTACTAGGAAAGTGTTCATTCTTCTTGTCTGTTGTTCCCCCACCCCCACAACCTTTTAGAAATGACAGCAACATGGAAGCTGTGAACAGAAAAAAAAATGGTAGCATTTAATCAACAAGTCAATAAGAAAAATGAAGTCATTTTCATCAACATTTGAAACTGGGCTTATAGAAGACAGCAGTTACCACATGTAGACCCCATTTTGTATTTTGCTTCAGTTGCAAAGTATAGAGAAAACCCTGATTCACACTAAGAAATAGTAGCACTTCTTTAATAGCTCACCTCAAAATACCAAGATGCTCTTCAATTTATGAGAGATGGCCTTATTCTGCATTTGCACAAAAACAGTTAACCTGGTACTGATGTTTGCTGGATTTCCATGTTTTGAAATGTTATAAATGGTGTACTGGAGTTTACTGGTTTTGATTTTTTAAGTTAATATATATTTTAAAATCAAACTTTAATGAAGGATCTCAATAGAACACAGTTTGAGTATCATTGCCTCAGACATGAGTTTATTTACAGGTATTATTATTGTGTGAAATCTGCCTGGTTTTCTGACACTCCACTCCAGGCTTCCATGAGTGCCCACACTTTGGTTGTTCACTCTTCCCTCTTGGCCGTTCCTTCTGTTTCCTTGACAAGCTCTGGTCCTGTCCTGCACCTGGCCCACAGTGACATGTTCATCTTATTCTCCCCATTTCTTATGCCCTCAATTACCATGACCTATGCTGACAACTCCCAGATACCTATCTCCCAAACAGATAGCTCATATTTCTCTTCTAAGCTCCATTTAGACTTATATCTCACCCGGATGTTCTATAGACATCTTAAACTCAAAACAGAACTCATCATTCATCTTGCTCTGTCTCACCTCCTCTCCTGAGTTTGCTCTCTCAATAAATGGGATTGTTCATCTGGTTGTCCAACTCAAGAGATCTAGGAATCATCCCGCATTCTTCTTTTTCCCTGTCATCTACATTAGCCAATCAGTCCTACTAATTCCACCTTCTAAATACTCTGAACACCTTCTCCATTCCCACTGCCACTGCCATGATGGGGGATTTATTGTACTTCACACAACTACCTAGACGTATAAAACATGTTTTTGTTACATCACTTCTTTAAAGAAAATCCTTAAATACCTCTGCATTTCCTTCAGAATAAAACCCAAAATTTTCACACAACTTAAAGTCCTTCCTGTTCTTCCCTGTGCCTACTTCTCCATTATACTCTGCAATTCTCTTTCACTTCTTTTCTGCTAGTTAGCTCCTACTCCTACAAGACTCAGACAGGTACCATCTCTTCTGGGAAAGACTTCTCCACTCCTCTTGCCTCTGGGCTTCCTCGTGTGAGTGCTCTCCTGATCCCAGCACTTTACACTGTAGAGTACATGTGACCTGCACTAAATTGTGAGCGTGTCTCGTTTTGATTCCAAAATAGAATAACAGGTGGGGCATAACAGGTGCTCAATAAATATTTTAGTTGCAAGAGTAAGAGGCATGACTTAAGAGGCCAATGGGTCACTTACAGGTCTATTAACAAAGCACTAACCCCACAACTGTGACTTCCCAGTGAGACGGCACCTTGCTCTATGAACCTTTTCAATGAACCCAATTCAAACCCAATCCTTTTGGTTCCTCAAAAAGTTAAAGATAGAATTAACACATTATCCTGCAATCCCACTCCTAGGTGGAAATGAAAACAGGGACTCAAACACTTGTACATGAATGTTCATTGCAGAATTATTCACAATAGCCAAAAGGTAAAAATGACCCATGTGTCAACTGACAGATGAATAGATAAAGCAAATGTGGTACATCTGTACAATGGAATATTATTCAGCATTCAAAAGAATGAAATTCTGATATATGCCACAATATGAATGAACCTTGAAAGCATTTTACTAAATGAAAAAAACAGACACAAAAAGACAAATATTGTATGATTCTACTTATGTGAGGCATATTACCATCTAATGAGTTCCTTCTGTGGCTGAGCCAATGGCTTGATCAACCTGGAGAGGCCTCAACTGCTGTGGAACCAGAACCAACCACACACTCACTCAGTACTGACTGCTGAACTGCTATTTAGTGGAGGGGGATGAGTTGTGCAGGTTTACAACTTGTTTCACTAGGGAACTTAAGAGATGAGCTGCCTTTCCAAGGCCTTTGGAAATAGTTTGATACGTAAGTTTTACAGACTGAATTCTGCATATGAAACTACTTTCCTTATATTATCTGAAGCTCGTAAATTTAAAAAATTGGGACTAAAACATGACATCTGCCAACAAAATATGACTTACAACTGAATGACAATAAGCATTGTCAAAATCAAAGAAGGCTAAAGGAAGAAGTTCGAGGAGTATGAATATAAAATATATAATTAAGAAGTACCCTAACAGAGATATTCTAGAGAGGCAAAGAAGGCAAGCCAGAGGGAAAGATTGTACCAGAAACATGAGCAAGATTCCCACCTTTTTAACTGATGTACTGGATGACCAGCCCGATGGCTGCAGGTGCAATCATTTGAGCCTCTTCCCTGCCTTCCTCCAACCCCTTCCAAAAGAATACCTCTGAATAGGCCCCTCTACATAGAAATGAAATGTCGAACAGTTAGTATAGTGCCTGTCATACAGCAGATAGTCAACAAACACTCCTTTATGTTCCATTTCATACTGAAGTTGTCAGGAAATCATTCACTTCAAGTACATGTGCTTTCTAGCCATGTTTTCTGAAATAGTCATTCCGCTTAAGGTATCACAATCAAATAGGTTATAGACAGAGGTCATAGATATATGACTTACTACATATATGCACATATAGTAACATGGTTATATAACACAGGTAAAATCATGAATGTTGCTAGAAAAATTACCAATAAAAGACATTTTTCTATGCTACAAAAATGGGCTTAATTTTGCATTTATTAGGCACCCATCATCACTTTAATTTGGTGTTATTAAAAGAAAGTAGAGTAATATGTCTGTCCCTGGGTAGATCGGATGTGAAAATAACTGACAAAAGTAGGTCAGAATCCCACAGAATGGTGAGTTTGAATGTTAGGTGTCATATCCTATCTAATAAAAGAGGGAATATGCAAATTGGCCATCATTCCATCACAAAGATGGCGGCGCCCATAGCCACAAGATGGCAATGCCCAGTCCTCTTAGCCCCACCGGAGTCCCCCAGTCCTGGGGGGTGGGGGGGGGGCTGCTGAAAGCGGGCAGCATGAGCAGCCTGGCGGAATGCTTGCTTTGTTGCCGCGGTGACAAGGCAAGCATTCCACCCCGGCCACTGAGGGCCTTGGGGCAGCGGGCATGGAGTGGCCGGGGTCGGGGGGGGGGGACTCTTGCATCATCGCCCTGATGACGAGGCAAGCGTTTCGTGCTTGGCCGCAGAGGGCCTCTGGCCAGGCTGGGTGCGGAATGCTTGCGTCTTGGCAGGCTGGGCTGAGGGACCCTCCTCCCCCGCCCCTGCTGCACGAATTTCGTGCACTGGGCCTCTAGTTAGGTTATAAATCCTGACAAGACAAATTTCAAGGTCTTCTGAAAGCCTTTGAAATTCATGAGGACAATTCCCAACTCATTTATTTAAAAGCAACAGCAGGTAGGAAATAGCACTTTTATGTGTCTCTCGCTATCCTGCCATCCCTTAGGTAAAAACTGGTCATCATGCTCCTACTCTTTTGCTGGCTCTGACCTCCCCCTCAAAAAAAATCCTCTTCTCACTCTGATACTCCTGGTATCCTCTGGAATGTGTCCTTGAAAGGAAAGAAGTATCCTCAAAGAGATCAGTGATTCCATCAGAAGTCTATTGGGAGCTGTGGCCTTTTCCCTATTCTATCTAGTCCAGATGTAATTTCTCTCCCTATGTAACCTGTTTTTGGTAAAAATGACTTACAATGTTTCTTTTCCATCTAGTGTACAAAGCACTACGCAGTGAGTGCTGAGTTTTTGAGGGTTTTTTTCTTGGATGAAATTGTTAGCTATTTTATAAGGCAATATATAAACAAAAAAATGAAAAACATTTGCCCTGGCCGATTAGCTCAGAGCATTGGCCTGCAGACCAAATGGCTCCCGGTTTGATTCCCAGTCAAGGGCAAATATTTTAGTTGCAGGCTCCCCAGCCTTGGTAGGGGTGAGTGTAGGAGGCAGCCAATCGATGTGTCTCTCATGTCAATATTTCTCTCTCCCTGTTCTTTCCTCCCTTACACTCTCTCTAGAAATCAATGAAAAATATATCCTCTGGTGAGGATTAAATAAGTAAATAAAAACATCATGTCTTCAATTCAATTAACTGTTTCTATTTGTGTGACATCTACATATCAGATTCCCATAGAGAAAAACTGTCATAAAAATGTAAGGTCCAATTTAATGTGAATATGAGGAACATCTCCACAACTAGAGTAAGGTGAATGATGCATCTGTTGCCATTCTAAAAAGATCCATTTCTAATAATTTTCAAAATACTCTTACATGAAAATCATCTTAACAAATTAACGGTATAATACGCTACTTGAGAAATTTTTAAAAATATGTCATTCTCAACTACTACTTATCTGGAAGTTTTCTTCTTTAAGTTTTATATAACTTACTTCATGAATGATAAAAGAACAATGCTAAATATCCAGAAGACGAAAATTCATTGAAGACTATTTTATAACTTCAAACACAGAATTTCAGGATGTTAAAGTCATTTGATGTCAAATAAACAAAAGAATTTCTTGAAAAACAAACAAACAAACACTGCCACCTAACAAACGTTCCCCCTGCCTGCCTCCCACTCCAGAACGGACAGAAATCAGGTGCGCAGGAGAGAGCTGCGTACTCCAGAGTTAAATGAAAACATGGAAGACTGTAGCACACTTGTTAAAGAATGAATTTAATTTGAACAAGGAATTTAATTCTTTAACAAACCAATGAGTTTAAAAAGGTGGTACTGGTTTAATTTTGAGTGTCCCTTTTTCAAGTTCCACTTGGGAAAAAAAAGTGTAAGTTTTTTCTCTACTGTAATTGCTTCCCAACAGTTCAATGACAGCAAAACATTAAATCTATGATGGCGCTGGAGCTCTTCTGTAAGGGCAGAGATGCAGCTTCACGAACTTTGTAAAATCTGCAGGAAGGGAGAGAAAAAAGAGAGGGGAAGGGAGGAAGAAGGGGGAGAGGGGAGAGAGAGGAGGGGAGGAGGGAGGGAGGAAGGGAGAGAGGGAGGGGAAGGGGGGGGGCGAGAGAGAGACCAAAACTAATTTTCCAGGCAGGAAAATACTTACAAAACCTTTTATGTCAAAGTTAGGGTTTCACAACAGATCACACTAATGTAAAATCCAATAGCACCTGTAAGATTTAAGTAAATGCTGCCATCACTTGAATGCTTTTTTAAAAAGTATCTGTAAAAGACTGAGGGGGAAAAAGGTAAAGTACATTCTCCAGAGAACAACAAATGTATTTCAAAATAAAAACTGTATTTTTGTCTTTCTTTTTTTTTTCCAGTTGTTTTTTTGTACAAGAATTCAGTTTTCATATAATAACTTATACACAACGGGATCACCCTCTGCTCTCCTTTCTGTGTCACTTCGAGTCCACATGTTCAGGCTACAGTCCCCAACATTGTTTTCTGACAAATATATTACCACAGTTTGATCTAAATATAGATACATTATATAATATTTGTCTCTGGGAAAATCAAATTTTAATATGCAAACTTTTATTTCTATAATACAGAAATGGAGAAAACTACAGTAGGCACACAACCTAATTATGACTTGAAAATGATGACTCTAGATACTCTCCTACCGTAAATCAATGTTTAAAATAGTCTTAAGATTTTATTTATATGTGCACTTGTGTCCACCTTATCCCATATACTGTACACGTCTAATGACAATCTGGGAATTTAAAGGTGCAGCCCTCAAGAAATTGTTAGATCACTTAAAAAAAAATTAGGCTCTATTGGACAAGGAAAAAACTCAGAAAATTTCCAATTTTAAATTTCATATAGTAGGAAAATATTAAAAATAATTTTCTGTATATACATATGGGTATATGTATATATTGAGTTACACACATCTCACATATCAATACAACTCAAGTGGAGACATCTTGATGAGTTATTTTCCCACTATATAATAACTATGTCAAAATTTAAAAATATCTTATTACATCGTTAAAATAATTCACTTACCATTTCAACAGCTTACACTGTTTATTTATTTTTATTTTTAACTCTTCATATCTACATTCCCTGATCCCTAGAGTTAAATCCCCTATTTAAGTCAAAATCTGGTGCTCTTTGTTACTCAGAAACTGATAGATAAAATCACATCTACTTTAAAATTCTATCAATTAAATAAAATTTTATTACCTGATTTGTCAGAGAAATATCTCAGCTCTGAGCTTGTGTACCTACATTACCTTCCCTGTAATACATAGGTGAGGAAAATACCCTAAAATAGATGGAGGTAACTCACATGATGTTATAGCACATATAATACATGATGATCAAGTGTCTGATAAAAACTTTTCAGAGACATCTGAAAACTCACTTTAGAAACTAACTTTAGAAACCATTTATTTTTCACTCTAATATAAATTAATATGTATGTATTTCCATACATACACATACATATATAAAACAAAATAGCCTATGCTGAGTAGCTGTTTGTGAGTGAAAAAATGGTTACAAATTGATTAATTAGCTTAATTTTGTTCTTAACAAGTCAGTCTTTTGGGGGTACAAACCAAAAGTCAGTGCACTTTGTAGACTCCTCAGAGTCAGATTCCCAAGCATACACTTTAAAAAAGAACCCTCCTCAACATCGCAGGCATTGTACAGCGAGAATACATGGACTCTGATGCAACTCCTACTCCATATGCAGACTAAACAGCACGTGCCTTACTTTTAAAATAGCTTCTTAAAAGAAATATCTAAAGAAATGCATCTTTGCTAAAAGTCTTTTAAAATTACATCAAAACAACATTAAAACCTGTTCACTGAGAAGAGCCTATTGAATTGAATTCCTGTGTTGAAATGCCTAGTTAACAGTTCAGAATATTGCCTTGTGAGGTTTGACTAGAGAGATGGTTGGCGTGAAGATCCAGACAGAGTACACGGCTCAATCCCAATAGTCCTCTGATCCGCGGTTTGATGGAAATGGATCCCTTTTAAAATAGCTATACACCTGAAAGTGATCTATAATAAACAGTTCCCCAATAACCATAATTATTTGTAAATTGAAATGCGTTGATCATTCAGAAAAAGATTTCTTGCAAAAAAGATATAAATAAAGGTAACTGCATATTCTGTAAATATACTTAACATTGCTAGACCAGACCGTCAGTGACGGGCTGCTGCATTTCAGTACTGTGTCAAATTTATTAGAAATTTAAAAAGAAAAATTTCTGAGGGACTCAGCTGCCTTCGTTAGTTGGCTTTAAAATGTGTAATACAATGGGAGACAGTATCTTCTCATAAATACATGGAATCAGTGTGGAAAAGTAAACTATACAGTGACAAGGTTAGAGAACACCGGCGTGCAGCAGAGCGGTCACCAGAGTGAAATATCTTCCCGCCTAAAAAAAGGGAAGAGCTCTACACACCCTGTCCCAGCAAGCATGTTTCAATTAAAGGCGCAGCGCGCTCTCGCTCCTGGCAAGAATTAACTGGTAATGACACTGCTTCTCAACAGTGCAAAAATATCCTGAGAAATTATTCAGATTATAACAAAAGACAGGGCTTTCGTCACTAAGTTTTTTGTTTTTTTTTGCACAAAACACAGCTTTAGATATCATAAATAAATTAAGTTAAAAAGCAGATAGCCTTCACTGTGTTGAACACAAAAAGGGGATGTGACCCAGACATGGTTAATTCTCCCATTGGCTAATATCAGGAAAAAAAGAAGAAGAGGATTGCATTAAGTGTCTATTTATAATTTTCTAGTTAACTATGGCCAATAATATACATGGAGGTAATTTGTAGTTCAAGTGTTTCATCTCTTTTTTCCCCAACTAGCTACAAGCTGGATTCTAAAATTTACACTGAAATATACAATTCCAATTTTCAAAAAATCCTCCTCCTGGAGGAGTGATATTTAAATTTTTTGTGCAATCTTGATGCAGAGCCCAAACAGTCCTATGAAGGGAGACAGTATATTTTTTAATCAATTGGCACTGAAATTTCACTTTCCTTAGCTGCATTCTAGAAGCTTGGCCAAGTTATCTCGTAACTCTGTTAGTTCAAATATTTTTCCATCGAGAATTTCTAAGAGTGTCTTCAGGTTATTACGAAAAGCTTCTTGTTCATTCTGACTTTTCTCCAGACGTTGCTCTAAGTCAGACAGTTGTCCCTCCAGGTCTTTGTTCCGAATTTCTACTTCCTTTAGAAACAAAAGTGTGATATATATACATGTCAGTTAATGATTTAAAAAACGATATAACTTTTATTATTTCCAATATTGTGGTAGTTATGAATCTCAGGTTAACACAATTTTAGGAGAGATTTCAGACTTCACCATCTGAGAAATCCATGTGGTTTTACTGACTGGTTTGTTCATGAACCCATCTACCCATCTAACAAAAATTTCCTGACTACTTATTTGTGACAGACAAGCCCCTGGGCACTTCAAACACCGAGACAGTACTGAAGACCCACTTAGAGGACTATCTGCATCTCATTTCTATTTCTGCTACCATGCTGTTCCTAATGCACAATTGTTCGCAATCTTTGGTGAAAGCAGGCAGAGAAAAAGAGGGAAGTTAATGTTTTCTCCTTATTGGCAATTCTGGAGAAATACTAAGAGAAGAAAATGACTTCGTAAATGAAGTTTTAGGATCCTCTGAGTATGTTAATTATTCTTTGTTTTGCCACAAGAGCGAATGAATGCATGTGATAGAAAACATAGTTCAATTGCAATAGTGAAGATATATAATAACTACATATAAGAATTATAAAGATAATAATTCCAACATACTAGAAAACAAGGAAAGAAAAAGAATCACAAAAAAAGGAAGTTCATGGCAAAAAAAACCCCTAATTTTTTAACACATTAAATTCTGGCATACGGTACTTAGAAGTTTTTACTGCTCTAAAAATGTTTCTAAATGTGACAAATATAGCAAGCAATTCAATAAAGTAAAATAACATAACATGAGCTTTGATATAATTTCAGTAAAAAATAAAATTGAGAAAAACAGCAGAAAACCAACTATTATACTTTAAATAATCATATGAATTACAGATAAGCAATGAATTGACAGTTACAGTAGTCCCCTTATCTAAGAGGGGACACGTTCTAAGACTCCCAGTGGATGCCTGAAACTGCAGAGAGTACCAAACCCTATATATACTATATTTTTTCCTACACATACATACCTATGATAACATCAAACTTATAAATTAGGTACAGTAAGATATTAACAATAAAATAGAGTATAACAACATACTGTAGTAAAAGTTATGTGAATTTGGTCTCTCTCCCAAAATATCTGATAACTGAGACAGCAACTAAGTGACCAACAGGTGGGTAGCCTATTCAATGTAGATACGCTGGACAAAGAGATGTTATGTCCTGCGGTAGAACAGAACAGGACAGCTGAAGATTTTATCACGATGCTCAGAATAGCGTGCAATTTAAAACTTATAAACTTTATTTCTGGAATTTCCCATTTAATATTTTCAGACTGCAGTTGACCACAAGTAACTGTTTTTTGTGCAATCTTGATAAAAAACAAAAACCCTAGGTAAAGAGGGGACTACTGTATATAACCTTTCTAGAAAGCTCACTTTTACATCTGAGAGGACTGAGGTGACTGACACAATTTACATTCACGTATGCAAATTCTATGGAATAATAAGAACATTTTGGAGAAACTAAGATGGCAGCAAAGGTAAACACCTGAACTGCTGCCTCGCACAACAACTTCAAAACTACAACTAAAAGACAAAACAGACATCATCGAGAACCACAGGAAGGCTGGCTGAGTGGAAATTCTACAACTAGAAGGAAAGAGAAAAGCACACTGAGACTCACAGGAGCTGCGGAAGGCAGAGGTACGGAGGTGTGTGCATGGGGAGGGCTGGCAACTGAGTATGCGGCTGGCTTTCTCAATCGGGAGGGACACACAAGCTCCCAACTGCTCTGAACTACAGATCTGGGCAAGACTCTGGGGACCCAGACTCATACGGGAAGAAACTGGACTATCTGGCAGCAGGCGGAACTCGAGAGCGGCTTTCTCTCAGAGGTGCTTGCAGCGATTACTGCAGGACACTGAGACCTCTGCCCTGAGATCCCACGCCACGAAGCCATTGCTGTTTGCTCCGCCCTGAGACTCTGCCCCATCCAAGCTGAGCACAGAGGCTTTTGCATATGAATGGCCTGGTCCTTTGAATTCCAAACTTACCTAACAAATTGCAGCTGAGTCAGTGAGACCTAGAACATCCAAAAGAAGGCCCAAGGCCCCACAGCAGCTTGCATTGCTTCACAGCTGAGCCTCATCTGGGCACCTCCAAAACCCAAACAAAGAAGAGGAATCCGCAGATCTCTCCATAGCTCCTGCTGGGTGGCCTCAGGCAGAAGCTAAATTAGCACCTCCTTAGAGAGATCCAAGAGCCAGTGTACCCAGGGATCAGAGTGGGACCATCCAGATTACAACTCCTCAGATCCATAAGGGACACACTCAGGGGGCAGACTAAGTGAGCACCAAAGTCCTACTAAAGCAAGTCTTGTCTCATAAGGGTGTCTCCAGCACAGAAGTTCTCCCAGCGTAGACACAGCTGATCCTCACAGCCAATTGGCTTGGAGGTCAATTCCTCCCAGTGATACCAACAACAATCAAGGCTTAACTACAACAAGACTGTGCACACAGCCCACAAAGGGGTGCACCAAGAGTGTACTCCTCAGGTAACTGGGGAGGCTGAGCCACTGGGCCCTATAGGACACCTAGCACACAAAGCTACTCTATCAACAAGTGAATCTAAAAATCAAGTGAATAAAAAATCTGATGAACAGAATAAACTGGTGAATATAATAGAATCAGGGGCATAGAAAGGGAGTGGACTGAATTCTCTTGGGGGGAAAGGGGTGTGGGAGGTGCGGGAAGAGACTGGAAAAAATCGTACACCTATGGATGAGGACAATGGGGTGGGTAAGGACAGAAGGGGGGTGGGAACTGGGTGGGAACCAGGTGGAGGGGAGCTATGGGGGGGGGGTGAGGAACAATTGTAATAATCTGAACAATAAAGATTTATTTAAAAAAACAAAAACATTTTGGTGTAACACAATATGAATCAGCCTCAGAAAATATATTTCAAAAATGTTAGTATATCATTTAAAAATGTATAAGTCTCTAAAAACTTCTGTCAAGTCAGGATAGGGGGAAATTTTTTTAATTACTGAAAGACAATTTGGTAAATAAAAAGAACAGTATGTGAAGCAGATTTGTATGCATGAGGACAAACACCGGGAATTAATGTACTAATAAGAAATAGGAATTACTTCAGGGTTTTGGGATTATGGGTACTTTTTTCCAAAATTTGTCTTATAATACCTGTTAAACTTTTGAGAAAAATAACTGAGAAATGGCTTGAATACATAAGAGAGTAACAGTTGATTTAGGATTCCGAACATGTAGAAATGTTCGTGGGCTTTGACAGAAATAGCTAAGATCAAGGCTTAAGCTAGGATGCCACAGATGCGTTGCAACAGCCTGGGAAAATATAAAAAAGGAATTACGCAGCTATAATCACTTATAAATGAAGAATTTAAGGAATCCCAACCTAATCTTAAGGTATTTACGGTGAGATGTTTACCAGGTATGTTTCTAATCTCTTTCCTTTGAATAATCCACAAGATGAAGATAAGTAAATTGAGTGCAGAATCTGAAATCAATAAAATGCTTATAAATCCAGAAGCCCTGGAGGCTCTAAACTATGAGGGAGAAAATAGACCCTGGGATCAAATCTAAAAATGCCACTCATGACTGCACAGCGTGCTCTCTTGCCTGCTTAAACAATAAGCTTAAGAGTAGGATGTTTCCAACTATAAAAATAGACGCAATGTCATTCCCTAGAAAACACCCTCTTCTCCAGGCACCACCCAGTTTGCCCTCTAAAGCCTTCCTTTACAATGAAAGGCTTCCTTGTTCTCTTCGCCAATCAAGGAAACATCCCAACATTTTCAATGGAAGCAAGCAAAACACAAAATTCTCTCAGCTATTAAAATGGTGCTGTTCTCTCTAAAAGGAGTCTCATACTCTAAGCCATTTTTCTGATTGGAGGAAGTTTACTAGGCAGATAACAAAAGGGATCCAATACAATGCTGACGGTGCTGGTCTATTCTGAGGCAGAGAATGTGATCCGTGATCCTAGGGCAAGAACAGACAACCGGTGCACGGGGCCAACAGGAGGCAGTCACAGGAGGCAGTCGGAGCCCTGGATGGTGGCACTGCCCATTCTTCTACCTTCCTCTTTTTTCCTCCTGTATTGTCCCCTCCTAACTCATTCTTCTGTTTATTATCATTCTTGTCCTACTATTTCCCCCTTCTCATTTACTGATATGTGAGCTTGTTACCGGACGTCCAGAGGCCTGATTCAGCCCTTATAAAGAAAGCACGGCAGGTCAGAATTTGCTAACTCCCTTTCCAGTGCTTGACGGTCAATAACTGAAAGTATAAATCCTAGTTGGCAGAAGGTCAAGCTCTGTATTTGCTAGTTTGATAAGTGCTCTTGATATTCAGTGAAATAATAGGTAAAAATGGATATTCACAATTCCAGGTGCCAAGTGTAATATTCAATTACTGATCAATCAATGATGAAATATATTTAGCAATTTAATATGAATAAATTACCTCTTAGTTTCTCTGGGATAATGTAAATGTACATATAACTAAAAAAAAATTAAAAGAATTGTTAGGAATGACTTGGACACTTGCTGCCTGAAGCAGTGTGGTCATGAAGGAAACACAGAAATTTTGGAATCAAAACAAATCTAGGCCTCACTACTTTCTAGCTAGGTCAGTGGTCGGCAAACTCATTAGTCAACAGAGCCAAATAACAACAGTTCAACGATTGAAATTTCTTTTGAGAGCCGAAAACCGACTTCTGCGCATGGGCCACGAAGTTTCAATCACACTGTACGTGTGCGCCCGCACGTGGTATTTTTTGGAAGAGCCACACTCAAGGGGTCAAAGAGTCACATGTGGCTCGCGAGCCGCGGTTTGCCGACCACTGAGCTAGGTGCTTGATTGAACTTGCTAACACCTCTGAACTGCTGCCTTCTCTTTGGAAGTGGCATACAACTCCTGTTACTGTGAGAATCAGAGCTAATGTATGTAAGTGCTTAGCATATGCCTGAATTATAGCAAATATTGAAAAAATGGTAGCCAAAGTTGAAACAGACAACGAAACTAGGCTGAATTTCCCCCATGTTTTTCCAGCCCCGATTGCAGGCTTCATATTTTAGTTCTACAACAGGATTTCTCAACCTTGGCATACTGACATTCTGGGCTGGATGATTCCATGTTCAGCAGCATCCTCGGCGTTGACCTATGAGCTAGCAGTAGCACTGCCCTGCTTGGGAAAACAAAAAATGTCCCCATACATTGTTAAACTGTACCCAGCTGAAAACCACTGATTTACACAGATGATTAAAATGTAGAAACAGTTGGTAGGGCAAATCAAAACAAGTGACCTCATTTTTCCCAGGCCACTGAAAATCAGTGATAGGGGAAAGGGAAATATTTCATTTCATGTAAAGAACCTGTTTCCTTTATGAAGGCTCTCTACTGTCAGAGAATGTGACTGTCTCCATTTACATACAGGTTGAACAAGTTACCCCCTATGCAAGCCTCTGTTTCCTCACTGACTCATAGAGATTAAATGCATACTATAAGTAAAGTGCTTAGTGCAGTGTGTCTGGTACATAGTAAATATTCAATAACTGCTGGTCATTCTGATCATAATCTAGGTATTCTTTCCAATCCTGGGCTTTCAGGTCCCACTTATCACCAAAGTTCCTCACCCTATACATACATTTATTTCTACTGCAAACCATAAAGTGGTCCTAACCCCTCTTGAAGTAGCTCGCCATGGGGGTTTAATCAAAGTTTCTGAGTTTGCAGGAGGAGACTTTGGTAATGAATTTTAAAAAATCTTCCTAACTATGGTTCGCTACCACTGACATCTAATCGGTGTATATAAATTGGAAGCACACTATTCATGCAGAAAAAAGTGAGTAAAATTAATTAGACTGAAAAAATAAGAAGAGCACTGACTTGATTTCCATTAGGGCACAACTACTGCTTTAATTTATACCTTAACTAGAGGCCCGATGCACAAAATTCGTGCAAGAGTAGGCCTTTCTTCCTCTGGCTGCTGGCACCGGCTTCCCTCTGGCACCCGGAACCCAGGCTGGCTTCCCTCCAGCCACCAACCAGCAAAACTAGGACAGTAATTTCAGGGGAAAATGGGGGCCACCAACCAGTGAAACCCGGAACCCAGGCTTCATTCCGGCCACCTGCAGGCACCTGAGACGGCCCGGCTTCGTCTGGAAGGATATCCAGAATGACATCCAGAAGGATGTCTAGTCTAATTAGCATATTACTCTTTTATTATTATAGATTCAATGTAAAAAATTAGCAGAATTGCCGAAACCGGTTTGGCTCAGTGGATAGAGCGTCGGCCTGCGGACTCAAGGGTCCCAGGTTCAATTCCAGTCAAGGGCATGTACCTTGGTTGCGGGCACATCCCCAGTAGGGGGTGTGCAAGAGGCAGCTGATCGATGTTTCTAACTCTCTATCCCTCTCTCTTCCTCTCTGTAAAAAATCAATAAAATAATTTTTTTAAAAAAAATGAGCAGAATTTCTAAACTGAATTAAAACCATTTGAAAAGTTTCTTTAAATTCAGAGTATTTTTAGGTTAAAAGTAGAAATGTCTAAAATAATTTACTAAAGATAATTTATAAATGACTACCTATAATGTCTGTAAGCTATCTAAATGAAGTTATCAACTACTTTTTGAAAAATCTAAGCTTAGGCATGAATCAGAAGTCCTGGAAAAGAAAAATGACCAAGAATCTACAAAATGGAGTTTCAGAAAAAAGTCATTACTATGTGATAGAATGATTGATGCCTCCCTATGCAGAAATGAATAAACATTTTATTAGAGCTTACCTGCAGTTTCTGAGTCAGAGAGTCCCTCTGTTCTTGGAGTTCTCTGGCATTATCGATTTCTTGTTTTAATCTTTCTATTTCCTAGAAAAAGTAGAGCAATGTCTTTAACAACAACATTTAAGTGATATCAAGGAAAGAGAAGGCCCCATTTCCCCCCGAAATTACTGTCCTAGTTCTTTAAGACAATGATTTAAAGAACATTTACTTTAAATTCCTTAAAAAAGGTGAAAGGATAAAAAAAAAACAAATAGAAAAAGAAATTAACTCATAGACAGACAACAGTATGATGATTACCAGAGGGAAACAGAGATGGGGGGAGGTAGGAGAGAGTAAAGGAGGGACAAATGTATGGAGAGAGACTTGACTTGGGATGGTGAACCATATATATATAGAATTGTGCCCCTGAAACCTATATAATTGTATTAACCAATGGCACCCCAGTAAATTCAATAAAAAAATAAAGAGCATTCCTTTATGCTGACTTTTAGAGAGGTGAATTCATCTTTAAATATATATTTTTACTGATTTCAGAGAGGAAGGGAAAGGGACAGAGAGATAGAAACATCAATGATCGGCTGCCTCCTGCATGCCTTACACTGGGGATTGAGCCTGCAACCTGGGCACGTGCCCCACCCAGGAATCAAACTGTGACCTCCCAGTTCATAGGTCAATGCTCAACCACTGAGCCACGCTGGCCAGGCTGAATTCATCTTTATAGGCATGTTGTCTTGTGCAAAATAATCTTAAGAAACAAGCAACAAGTCTAACTTGATGGCTTTGGTATAGCACTGCTCAGAAACAGTCTGAACATTTTAAGGTTGTTTCAAGTTTTGAATTCTTCCCTGGGATATTAAATCTGACTGAAAACCAGAGAAAGCAACAGCTTCTAAAATTCATGTTACTTCTAATAGTTTCCTGTTGGTCATGTGGATACAACTCTCAGACAGAGAGTTGCATAATTGGTATGCAACAAGCAGTATCTCAGTCTGATGGCCTCAACATAGCTCATGACAACAGGAACAAGGATGGAGAAAATATGAACAAGGTTAGTATCACTCAAGAAAAATTTCATGCTAAAAAAACCCACACAGCCTTACCTTATTCCATCAAGTACATAGACTCTAATAGTTTAGCTAGATTACAGATGAGCAAAAAGTAGAAAGTACCTCTTCCTTTTCTTTCAGTGTTTCTTCCAGTTCTTGTATTGTCTGATTTAATTCTGTCTTATGGGTATGCACAGCATTTGCTTGACTACTAACACATTCAAGCTCAGTCACCTAAAATTAAATGAGAACTCAGGTTAAATTATATGAAAATCTCAAAGAATTTATTGCTGAAGAGATAACAGGCCCTTGATAGGTGGATAATGAATTTTGAATCAACATATGAAAATGAATTTTGAGAAATATTAAGATGAAAGAATAAACAGAAAAGATTCTTTAGAGATGTGGATTTAGGACAAAAAAGAGCAAAGGAAATAACTATTTACATGGGTTGGTCATGAAAAGGATAGGAAAACTTAAGTAACTAACGATAGTAGAAAATTCCTTTAAAAACTACTCATAACATTTAAAATCAGATATAGTCATCTGCCCTCCATCTGTAGCTTTCAAATTTAATTGAAAACTGGCCTTGCAGAGGTGAGAAATGTTTCTAATACATTTCCAAAATGTAAGAGAATCTGGAAGAAAAAATATGCTTAAAATACAACTTAAATATTTGATACTAGAATGTCTACATATTAATAGTTTCTCTTATGGCAAAAGATAGTTCTTCAGTCCATAGACTGACGGAGGGCCCAAACACAACATAACTTTTAATGAAAACACTTGCTATTTTTTGAGAGAACAGATATAATACAACCCATATATGCTCTGAGAACCAATGGAAATCTCCAAACGATGTCCCTGTGCTGAATCTACGTGTAAATTTCCCCTAATCAAGGAAATCTGCTAGCCATAAATTCCATGGACAGCAGCCCTGGACTTGCCCGCTTGTGCAGACGCTCTGCTTCCTCCTGATATGCAGCAAGTTGCTGTTTCCATTGTTTCACATTGGCAGTAGACTCCAACAGGGCTGCAGTGAGTTTGGCATTATTTCCTTTGAGGGTAGCCAGTTCAGCCTCCCAATGTTTGCTGATTGCTGAACTGAAATTAAAAAAAACAAAACTCTATCCATTATACTGAATATTATTGCCTTGAAAGGACAGCAGTACTCAGGTCTATCATTTGGTTCATAGTTCATGAATGTTTCAAAGACAATCCAAGAAGAATAAAAACACAAGTATTTCACTGAAATGCTCCTAGTAAAGAAATCTAGCACATGAGGAAATATAAAAAGTACCAAAGTAGTAGGCTTAATGTGGAAAAGTTCTACTCACTATAACAGATACAGGTATCTTACAGGAGAGTCTTTCTTTTTAAAAAACTTTATTTTTATTGATTTCAGAGAGGAAAGGAGAGGGAGAGAAAGAGAAATATCAATGATGAGAGAGAACCATCAATTGGCTGCCTCCTGCATGCCCCCTACTGGGGACCAGCCCAAAACCTGGGCATGTGCCCTGACTACTGAGCACACCAGCTGGGCTCTACCCATTCTCTTTTGAAGAATAAACATTATATCCTGAAAAATACCTATGAAGAAAACCTAATAATGTACTATATTTTTAAGAGCATCACAGCCTGAAGTACAACTTTATTCCTTCATATAAAACATATGAGGATGCCCTAGCTGATTTGGCTCAGTGGATAGAGCATCAGCCTGTGGACTGAAGGGTCCCAGGTTCGACTCTGGTCAAGGGCATATGCCCCGGTTGCAGGCTCGATCCCCAGTGGAGGCATGCAGAAGGCAGCTGATTGAGGATTCTCTCTCATCATTGATATCTCTCTCTCCCCCTACCTCTCTGAAGTCAATAAAAACATGTTAAAAAAAAAAAAACATATGAGGATGCTTCAATGTTTCAATAACATTTGGGACATGTAATAGAGTATTTAAAATTATTGGTGATTTATTTCATCTTGTTCAGAATTTTTAAATGGCCTAAATATTTTTTAAAATGCTGGAATAAATTTATTTCAGGTCATATGACAGACTAGACCTAGAAAATAATGATTTAATTTTTTAAAAATATATTTTATTGATTTTTTACAGAGAGGAAGGGAGAGGGAGAGAGAGTTAGAAACATCGATAAGAGAGAAATATCAATCAGCTGCTTCCTGCACACCCCCTACTGGGGATGTGCCCGAAACCAAGGTATCGAACCTGGGACCCTTGAATCCGCAGGCCGACGCTCTATCCACTGAGCCAAACCAGTTAGGGCTAATGATTTAATTTCTGATAGAATTTCCCTGTCACTGATAGAACAGAACTTAAAGCAATCATCTTTCACTGATAAGTTACCCAAAGTTAAGTATTTCAATCAAGACAATTTTCTACTACAAAGACAATTCTACTAGTTAGGAAGATCCCTTTTTTGATAATTCCTTTTTTTTTTTTAAATATATTTTTATTGATTTTTTTACAGAGAGGAAGGTAGAGGGATAGAGAGCTAGAAACATCGATGAGAGAGAAACATCCATCAGCTGCCTCCTGCACACCCCCCACTGGGGACGTGCCCGCAACCAAGGTACATTCCCTTAACCGGAATCGAACCTGGGACCTTTCAGTCCGCAGACCGACGCTCTATCCACTGAGCCAAACCGGTTTCGGCGATAATTCCTTTCTTAAACTTTCTAATGAAGAAAGAATTGCCTCCTTTCTCATTATTGAAGGGTTTGTTCCTATTAGTGAAGTTCTACTAACCTCATTCCATTAACTAACTAGTAATGATAATAGCTTTCTTTAATCCACATTTTGATGTTTGATGTTATTTGCATCACAAAACAAATGTTTTGATGGACTGATATTTTATAGTAATATTATATAAAAGAAAGCATAATTTCTATCATCAAGATTCCTAAAGCTCATCACGAATAATAAAACATATCAGCATTATGAGATCATTTCTGTGACATTCTTGCCAAAAACTCATAACTCTCATCCTAATTATGAGAAAACATCCTATAAACCCAAACTGGGAGACATTCTACAAATTAACTGATTGGTGCTCTTCAAAGGTGTCAAGAAGAGATAAGAATGAGAAAAAATGGAGGAGACTAAGAAGAAATAAGTAAATGCAATGTGAGATCCTGGTTAGGTCCTAGAACACAAAAAGGGACATTGGTGAAAATTGACATCTGCAGTTTAGTTAGAAGTATTGTATCAATGTTAATTTCCTGGTTTTGATCATTATGAGTATGAAAGATGTTAACATTAATGGAATCTAGGTGAGAGGCATACGGGAAATCTCTATACAGTTTTGCAACTTTTATATGTTTAAAATTAACTTAAAATAGAAAACTAAAAATGTTTCTAAAGGGTCCTGAAATTTTTTCATCAAAACATGAAAAAACAGAATCAAACAATTAGTTAAGCTATTAATTTAACAACCCATTTTTCTCCTTAAAAAGAAAGTTCTTTCTAATTCTTCTTTTGTGGAAGGATTTTCCGGTTTCAGATTTCCTGAGCCAAGTGTGCACTGATTCACCTGCTCTAACTGAATTATAGATTTTTTTAAAAACCACCTACCAATTGTTCCACTACCGAGATGAGTTTTATTTAAATGAGTTTTTCAAAACTCATAAAATTGTACAGAAGAGAGGGTAAATTTTACTATATATATAAATTATGCTTCAATTAAAACATTATTATCACACTACCAAAAGAAAAAAAAATAAAAGCTTTCTAAGCATTCCTAGATATTCCTTCTGTGACTGTAGCATTACAAATAATAAGAGCTGGAAAGTCTTCTTAAATGGGTAGAACGGTCTCTAAGCTGCTCCATTCATGTCTGTATTTATTGGCATGGGAAGAGACTGAGTGGGCAGGAAACAGAACAGCTGTGATATAATGAGAGTCCAAAACAAAAAGGAAGGAGGTGAGGGCATCTGGAGATGTTGATAAAAAGGAGACTGGAGAATTAGGATTATAGAGGCAGGGATACGCAAGGGAAAGGAATAGACAGCTGTAATTAAAATTAGTTTGGGGTCTGGCCAGTGTGGCTCAAGGGTTGAGTGTCGGCCTATGAACCAGGAGGTCACAGTTCCATTCCTGGTCAGGACCATTTTCAACAGGGGGCATGCAGGAGGCAGCCCATCAATGATTCTCTCTCATCACTTATGTTTCTATCTCCCTCTCCCTCTCCCTTCCTCTCTGGAACACACACACACACACACACACACACACACACACACACACACACTTAAAAATTGGCTTGGGTAAGGAAAAAACTGAAATGATGCCTCTGGAACAGGATAGAAAAAGATGAACGTATAAAGTCTTGATATACCATAATTTGTTTACTTCATATTCATGAACATGTCTTGATTCTCTAATATATTAAGTAGTGAGATTTGGCCACAGATAGGAAGTTCAATGAATTCCCACTAACTCTTTTCTTCCTTTACTCTGCAGAGCTCCAAAATATTGCTGATTGCACTTAAGAAAATAAATATTGAAGCAAATTATTTTATCAAATAATTGCATGCATATTGCACAAGACTACAATCAGCAATAACAATTTAAGACCTAACAGTCCTGAAATGAGTTCTACAGGAGACCAGTTCAATGCTAAGTTTGTGTGTTTCTGCATTTTCATATGCTTGGTTCCAACGTAAATAAAGATATGTTCTTAAGGCCATTTTGTAATATCAACCAAAAACTGCATTTCTTTTTTTGGTAAATTTGAATCTTTCAGGACATTCTTGCTTCTTCTACTTTAGGAGTGGCTTCATTAATAATCCATTTTTCTAGAGCACAATGTGAAATACAATTTAGAAAATAAAATATTTTTTATTTTTGTAATTTGCCCTGTTTTCTTCTAATATATTAGAATACCCTATATAATGTCAACTTATATAAAACATATGAGGATGCCCTAGCTGATTTGGCTCAGTGGATAGAGCATCGCCCTGCGGACTGAAGGGTCCCAGGTTCCCTTCAGTCGGCAGGGCGATGCTCTATCCACTGAATATACAATGAATTCCAAAGAGTATCCTGCAGGAAGTTCTACATGTGAGCTATCTGTTATCTCTGATGTGTTCAGCCCTTATATATAATTTTATTTATTTTTATTTTTTTTAAATATATTTTATTGATTTTTTACAGAGAGGAAGGGAGAGGGATAGAGAGTTAGAAACATCGATGAGAGAGAAACATCGATCAGCTGCCTCCTGCACACCCCCTACTGGGGTTGTGCCCGCAACCAAGGTACATGCCCTTGACCGGAATCGAACCTGGGACCTTTCAGTCCGCAGGCCGACGCTCTATCTACTGAGCCAAACCGGTTTCGGCCCTTATATATAATTTTAAATACTTGGCACACTTCTGCAATTTTGAGGAACAATGTTCCTTTCTTCTATCTACAACTCCTCCCCCTTTAGACTCATATTTAGCAGTACTTAATACCTTGGGATTAATTCTGATACCAAAACTTCAAGTTAGCATCTTACATTTCAGGAATATTGTTTTAAAAAATTGAGGTTCTCTGACTGCTAACTTGGTCTTTTTTTTTACAGGTACACTTTTGACAGTTTCACACCGAATAAACTGCTCACAAAGAAACACCTCAATTGTTCAGCTGGAGACACCCGTGAGTCAGAAGAGATTTTGAAATACCACTATGACCTCATGTCTGAGTGCTGGAATAAGGACAAAATAATTCTTTATTCCCATGACTGGTAAAGTTTCCCTTCAAACATGACCAGCTAGTTTCCTGCTGGCACTTCCGATCCAGAAGTCAGGGAAGGAGCTCAGAACATTCCAAAAACATCATCTGAAAGGTTCCTTAAGCTGGAATTTTACAATTTTCCTTTATCTAAAGTCAAAGTTCTACAAGAAAGCAGTCAACTTAGTTAAATTAGTTATGCAATATCCAGAAGATACTTCAAAAGTATCATCTAACAAAGTATTCTATCTAACAAAATAAGAGTCTATTGCATGAGCAAGGCACTTATTTAACCTGTGGAGTAAACCCTGTGTGTCCACGGTCAGTAATAGAAGTTAAGAAAACTGCCTCTCCTCCATGCCTGTAGGGGCTAGGATCCACCATCAGTTTCTAGAATAGCAGCGCCTTGCATGTGCTTCTTAAGCATGTTAATTATGTAGAATTGTGAAAAAATATCCAGATAAGGTTTTAAAAATAGACTGCAACAGGCTTACTTTTCGACATTATTCTCGGTGTGAATGGTGAGGTCACTCCCTAACTATGCAAATAAGACTGACTTAAGCACTTCACAATCCTGACTTGTCTCAGGATCGGCCTAGTGGTCTCTCTTCACTGCCCGCCCACACCTGTGAAGGCAGAAGCAGCCAACATGGACATCAACGCACCTGTGTGCCACTCTCTGGGCCACGTGCTCTCATGTTGGCGTGTTGGCCCCAACCTAGTTCCACTTAGAAACTAATGCTTCCTTCAATAGTGTAGGGTCCAAATTTGTTTCGTAATACAATTTAAGTTATCCTTTTAAATGAAAACAAAGTAATTTTGCACTGTTTATAATCAGGTGGGTTTTTTTTTTTCATCAAAAGGACTTCAGTGAGTAGGGATTTAAGGTCCTGCCATGCAGAGAGCCTCGTGTATGAAAGGCTTTTTCTACTAGATGTAGCTGAACGCTTTAATTTGCCTAAATGCTTAATAAGGTGTCTCTCAAAGCTTACTGTAATTTTGGCAACTCCTTTGGTTACTTCCTTATCCTTGAGGTCCTGTTATCAGGTGTTCCCAGTGTTCTGTTCCTATCGTCCTGTTGGTACCTGCTTCTTCTGACCCATGCTTTCAATGTATGCCTGGGTAATCCCCGGAGTCTTACATTCCAGCTCAAATTCCTTCCCTGCCTCACAACCCATCATCTTTGCACATAGCCTGCCATCCAGAAACTAATGGCTACATGTAAACAGATAACGATATATTTGCTGATACTTTTAAAGACAGTCCCTGTAGTAAACTGGAAATAACTTGGTCATATTCTGGAAAACATGGTGTTTAGAATTTTAGAATTAAGTATTAAAGCTTTTAATAAACAGTGGCTTGGAAGAAAATCTCAGACAAGAGGGAGGTAGTTTTAAAAGAAACACTATATCACCAATGTTATTGATATCCATAATACTAGGTTGAAAAACATGGACATAAACTATAATAAACAATGAACCAGAGGAGTTGTACTCTGAATATTATGAAATTACAGGAACATCTTAAACCACTTATCTATTACCCATGTATAAAAGTAGTTACAGAGACCCATTGCCATCTATATCCAAATAAAGAGCTGGTATAGTCAGTTTAATTGACAATATTTTCTTGGTAGCATGTAAAATAATGGTGTCCTATTATCAAACATCTAAACTTAGATAAAATGTAGAATTTTATTTATTCCTGGTAAAGAAAATGAAACACCACTGACTTTTTGGAGGAAGTTATAAAATTAATCTGAAACAAATTACTTCAAAATGTAATAATGCATGTGTTTATCAGTCTATAAGTAGAAATTCCTAAGTTGTAAAGAATATTGTTAAATGTATACACTAAACAAGAACCATTGTGAAACAGTGGTTATAAGTATAGGTTCAGGTACAACTACAACTGGTACAATGTTACATGTCCATTATATGTCAACTTTTAATAAAAGCATAGACTCAGAAGTCTATTGACTTGGTTCAAACTGTGGCTCCAGCCTTTTGCTAGTTATGGGACCCGAGGCATGTTATCTAACCTCATTAGGTCTGTTTCCCCATCTGTAAAATTAGGATTACTATTAACTATCCTCATTGGGTGACTCTGAGGAATAAACAGCCCATATAAAAGTACCCTTGCCAAAACCAGTTTGGCTCAGTGGATAGAGCATCGGCCTGCGGACTGAAAGGTCCCAGGTTCGATTCCGGTCAAGGGCATGTACATTGGTTGCGGGCACATCCCCAGTAGGGGGTGTGCAGGAGGCAGCTGGTCGATGTTTCTCTCTCATCGATGTTTCTAGCTCTCTATCCCTCTTCCTTCTTCTCTGTAAAAAATCAATAAAATATATTTTAAAAAAAGAAAGTTATTCTTCTAAAAAAAAAAAAAAGTACCCTTGAAGAAAGCACATAATACACACTCAATTGTTAGTATATTCCAAATGCACAAGCAATAAAGAATCTTGAAAGAATCTTCAGTGAGCTATGAAAAAGCTAAAAAGATTTAACATTAAATATTTTAAGGGAGATAATTTTTATTAGTGATGTACACAATTTAAATAGATGAAATTTAAATCATATCCACATCAAGTATGTACTTAATGAATTCTGTCATTGTCCTTAGGTACTACAGATGTATTATCCTATATAATAAAGAGGTAATATGCAAATTGACTGTCACACCCTCACAAGATGGCTGCCTATGACCAGGTCAGCAGGGGGGCAGTTAGGGGTGATTAGGTTGGCAGGGGGGCATTGATGGGTGACTAGGCTGGTGAGGGGGGGCAGTTGGGGGCGACCTTGCCGGCAGCAGGGGGCAGGGGCGACCAGGCTGGCAGGCGGGGCAGTTAGGGGCAATCAGGCTGGCACACAGAGGCAGTGAGGGGTTATCAGGCTGGCAGCAGGGGCAGTTAGGGGCAACCAGGCAGGCAGGCAGGCAAGCAGGTGAGTGATTAGGAGCCAGCGGTCCGGGATCGGGCCTAAACCAGCAGTTGGACATCCCCCAAGGGGTCCCTGATTGGAGAGGGTGAGGGCTGGGCTGAGGGGCCCCCCTGTGCACAAATTTCGTGCACCAGGCCTCTAGTCTATATATTTATATATAAAACCCAAATATGCAAATAGACCAAACGGCAGAACAACCAAACAACCAGTCGTGCGCTATGATGTGTGCTGACCACCAGGGGGTGCGTGCGGAACATGGTGGGTGTTGGCCACAGTAGGATGGTGGAGCAGGTGAGCTGCTGCTTGAACCTGCTGCCAGTGCCTGGCGCCGGTCCTGATCACTTGGCACCGTTAGCGGGTGCGAGCGGGGCCAGTGCCGTCAGTGCGTGGGGGCAGCGGCAGCGGAAGCGGGGCTGCCAGCAGACAGGGGGCTGGGGGTGGTAGCGGGAGGGGCTGGGCAGGGGCGCGGAGAATGAACCGAGACCCGCCCTTGTGCCCACCGCAGCCTCGTGGCCCAAAGTTCTTTTTTTCTTTTTAAATATATTTTATTGATTTTTTTACAGAGAGGAAGGGAGAGGGATAGAGAGTTAGAAACATCGATGAGAGAGAAACATCGATCAGCTGCCTCCTGCACACCCCCTACCGGGGAGGTGCCCACAACCAATGTACATGCCCTTGACTGGAATCGAACCTGGGACCTTTCAGTCCGCAGGCCGACGCTCTATCCACTGAGCCAAACCGGTTTCGGCCCCCAAGTTCTTTTCAAGGTGCATGAATTCGTGCACTGGGCCCCTAGTTTATAATAAGTTTACGCCCTTGGTGTAGGCCTCAGAATAAATTTAGCCAGTTAATGGAGTGAGAAAATAAGTGAACAGGAATGATTCTCATAAAGTGGTGAGGTTGATTTCTGATTGTGAGAGGAGAGAAGGGAAGGTGAAATCTGAATCTAAACGACATTACATTTACCACATAAAAACATTCTACACTTTTGGCAGTTTCCCATTTGGTTTTAGAGGGCACAAAAAGTCTAGTTTTACTCCCACTTTTTTATTCACTAAAATGGAGGGAGCCACAAACCCACTAAAAAGAGTCCCTTAAAAATTCCCCGGCTGCCGTCACTGCTCCTAGCAGTAACCGAAGCATGCCTATGTGCTAGAGTAGCTCTCACGGAAGACGGCTGGGTACTGCAACATCCCCTAACATTCACCTACTGCTGGCCTGGCACTGCCTTCTGTGGTCTTTGCCATGTGCCTTAAAGTAGCAGTCAGTCTCCAAGGAAAGGCGATAAAAGATGAAGAAACCACAGGAGGTCCCAATTTCACTTCACTTCTACTTTTTACTCTCACTGCAGGTCTCCCCTACACACGATGATCTAAAACGTATAAAGGGATTTCCTTTTAAAATTTAAAATAGCCTATTCTAAGGTAGGAGGTGTGGATACCAACGTGTTGCTCAAAAGATATTTACTTGTCAAAGGCTCAAACTACTTTACAGGCATTTTAAATATTTTAATGTTAACCATACTTTCCCTGCATCATGGTTGGGTATAGAATCTAAGGGAAGGGAGTAAAAAGCTAGTCAGTGCTAGTTCATAAGTGATAAAAAAATTTATTCAAGGCAATATTGTGTGTTATGCATCTACTACCTTCATACAAGTCACTATTTGTGTTGTTTTCCCTTTTATAAAAAACTAATCAGTAACTAAAAACTTTCTTTGGTATTCAGAGCATGATGTTAGATTATCCTATTGAAGAGAAGTCTTCGGGGAAATCGCCTACATAAGTGAAGAATTACGTTTCTCTAATCTCTTATAAGTATACACCTATCCTGTGCAAAGAGTGAGGTCAATTAATTTTAAGACTGTCCTTTATTTATAGGAAAACAGCATTAAAGCGTTATAGTTTATTCAAGACAGAAATGAATATCTTTATCTGTCCATCCATAATTTGATTTAATTTTGGAAGCTAAGGTGCCTCTGTTTCCTTGCAAAGTAGGTCACTTATGGAAAATCCATCCTAAAAATTGATTAGCACAATATTTAGTAACGTTGGGGAAAACATTATAAATAAAATAATAGAATTCACTCTCAATACTGACAGAATATAAAATGCAATCAACAGAGATTTTGATAAAGCTAAAATTGGATGGAAATATATGAATAATTTTACAGTAAAATCTGTTTTCCAATTTCCTGTCATGAAAATTTTTCATTCTTTTAGAAACCAGTTGTAATCAATAATTTGATCATTGTTTGATACTCAGAATTTTGTTTAAATTTGTTTTTAAAGAGAAGGCCATAGTCAAAAGACATACCTTCAAATTATTTAAATGTTTAGTATGAACAATATTCTACTTGCAACAATTACTGCCTGTTAGTTATGGTGATCATCATTCCCCACTTTATTTATTTAATGCATACATGATCTTCATAAGTAATATGCAAAAGTAAGGGCCCTGATCACAATGAACTTTAAGGAGGGGGAGATGCTAAGTGAATACAGCTCAGGATTAATAATAGCTTAGTCCACTACTGATGGAAACCAAACTCTGTTACAACTCTGAGGACCAATCTAGGTGATGAAGACTGGCTATTCTCTAACTCCAGGTTAGTTCAGCAAGAGTCACCACTTGAGCTACAGAATATGACACAACTGAAATCGATCAGCAGGCTATTCGCTTTGTGTTTTTTTCTAGTAATGCTGGCAGACTTGAGCATGCCCATCCCATAAACTTCCTTTCCCTTGATCTAACACCCTCTTTTGTAATCTGTGACTCTGAGTTTTTCTCTGTGTGAAGCTACCACATACGATATCAAGACCAGTAATGTGGGCTTCATTTATAGCAAGCTTAAGCATCTGAATTAACTGACCCAGACTATGAAACCCAAATGCTGCAGTGGAGGGGACTTTCTGTCTTCCATACAATAGCAACAAAGCTAGGACTTGAACTGAGACACCTGCCTTAAGGTTTTTTTCCAACTAAAACATAATGTCTTTTTTCATATGGGCTTGCAATGACTGACGACTTTTTCCCTTGCCTTATAACTAGTTAATAATCTCCATGATTAGTACTAATTTACAGAAAACTAATAGATCATGTTCACTGCAGCATTATTCACTATAGCCAATATAGAGAAACAAGCTAAGTGTCTGTCAATGGATGACTGGGTAAAGATGAAATATGATTCATACACAATGGAATATGATTCAGCCATGAGAAAGAACATCCTGCCACTGGTGACAACACGGATGGGCACTGAGGGCATTATGCTAAGTGAAATACAGAGAAAGACAAATACTGTATGCAATCACTTATATGTGGACTCTAAAAAAGCTAAGTGTAGAGAAACAGAGACTAGGGGTGAGGGGGTTGGGGAAAAGGAATCAAGATGTTGATCAAAGAGTACACACTTTCAGCTATTAGGTGAGTAAGGTCTTGGGATCTAATGTACAGCACAGTGATTATAGTTAACAGTACTTGAAAGTTGCTAAGAGAGTAGATCTTAAATGTTCTGACCACACAGAAGAAATGGTAATTATGTGACCTGACCTAGGTGTTGGTTAAGGCTATGGTGATAATCATTTTATAATATATAAGTGTATCAAATCAACACATTTTACGCCTTAAACTTACAGAATATTCTATGCCAATTATATCTCAGTAAAGCTGGGGAAAAAGACGGGTGAAACTATCTATCTAACTATCCATCTATCTATCTATATCTATATATATAAAGTGCTAATATGCTAAGTGTCCCTTTGGGAGTTCAACCGGGAGACAGGAAGTTCGATCGCTCACTATGATGTGTGCTGACCACCAGAGGGCAGTGCGGAACATGGCGGGCGACCAGCTGCAGTGGGGCGCTGAGACATCCACTGAGGGAGCGAGGGAAGGAGGAGGCAGGAAGGTGGAGAGGCGGGGAACCTGATCAGCCCTGATTGGCGGCCCGATCTAGGGACCCTACCCATGCACAATTTCATGCACTGGGCCTCTAGTATGTAAATATAGATTTGGAAAGCTAAAGCTAGTTTCCATGCTCAATTTCTTCAAGAATTATATTAAAACTAGAGGCCTGGTGCACAGATTTGTGCACCAGTGGGGTCCCTCGGCGTGGCCTGCTGGGATTGGGCCAAAACCGGCAGTCCAACGCTGCCTGCTGCTCCTGCCTGCTGCTTCTGCTCATCCCAGCCCCAGTGCACCTGCTGCGGGCTTGCACCCAGTCAGTCCCCAATTGGAGAGGTGCACCCTGCATCTGGTGCCTGTTGGGTCAGCTGAGTGGTGCTCCCACTGTGGGAGCACACTGACTACCAGGGGGTAGCTCCTGTGTTGATGTCTGCCCCCTGGTGGTCAGTGTGCATCATAGCGACCGGTCATTTGATCGTTCGGTTGCTTAGGCTTTTATATATATATAGATGACATGATCTATGGCAACCACTTATATAAGCAATTTAAAAATGTTAATCTCTTGAGACTATAGTTAAATTAATTTTTCATATGCGTTTTTTGTAAAAGGGAATAGAGAAATTTAAGAAAAACATTTTAGATTCCATTTACTAATACCACTTAACACTATATTCATAAATGATCAACCAGACAGGGCTAGTGATATTCTAGATTTATAACACAGTCATAGTATCTCTTAATATTTTTAGCAATTGAGAACCATATGACAAATACTATAAAATTTGGGCATTTATACATTTTGGCTCTTGGGTTCTATTTGGAGAAGACAGACAAAATTAAGGAAGTTTAAGTTCATTTTGTTATCAATGCATTAAGATGTGCATTGTTAGGCCCTGCCCAGTAGCTCAGTTGATTAGAACATCACTGTAATATACCAAAGTTGTGGGTTCAATCCCCAGTCAGGGAACATATAAGAATCAACTAATGAATGCATAAATAAGTAGAACAAGAAATCAATGCCCCCCCCACTTTCTCTCTCTCGCTCTTTCTCTCTCTCTCTCTCTCCCCCTCTCAAAGCAATAAATAATTTTTTAAAAGATTTGCATTTCTAATTCATTAAGTCATGTGACACTAGCATTTCGATGATTAGATAATTAAATAGGCTGTCTGTTTATGTAATTTCTGAACTTAATTTAGCAATCAATGATAAATTAATAGTATTTATCGCCTTTTATGTGTCTAGTGTTTTGGGGCATATGTATAATGACATTTTTCTCATCCTCAAAGGAATTCCTACCCTAACTGTAGAAAAAAATCTGACATATAAGAAATAGTTGACCAGTCACATGATTTACAAATATTTATTATCACCTACTACGTATCAAGTACTCTACCAGACAATTGAAATTCAAAGATGAAATAAATATGGCTATTGCTCAAAAGCCATACAAAGTAGAGGCTAGAAATATCTTTAACTTTTCTTATTCCCTTGCTCTCAAAGCTACACAATGAACAATTCTCTCATTTCTTCCATCCTTATTTTTCTCTATAGTTTTTTTCACTGTCACTACCATGACCTCAGATGAAGACACTAAACACCTAATTGTTTCAAGGCAAAAGCAGATGCTCCCCCCTCTGTCTGGACTGCTCCTTCCCCACTCTCCTGGGGCTGCTTCTATTCTCAAGGATGAGTGATGTGTGACTCCTCAAGGCCTACTATTCTATCCAGCCATACCACTGCCCCAATACCTGCCCTCTCCCTCTCTCTTTGATCTCTACTTTCATGATACTACTCATAACAGTCATTATACAGGTATTTATTTAATTAGGTTTTTTTGTTTCCCACTTAAGTTTAAACACCATGAAAACAGAGATGTTTTTCTTGTTTGCAAATGTACCCATAATGCCCGACATTTAAATATGTCAAAAGAATGTAAAAGGAAGTATGAGATCAGGGAGTATGGACGTAGCCAGGGAGAGAGCTGGGGCTCTTTGGGGCTTCTGAAGCACCCCATGAATCACTACCTCTCATCATCACAGATAACTGTCATACCGCTTATGTAGTCTACAGTCTCACAAAGCTCCTTGAGGGCAATTCTACTCATTTTTTTTCCAAACAGACATGCCAGATAAATGATTTTGAATAAATGAGTATTAAGATGGACCTACATGTGGATAATTGCCAGAAACAGCTGGTCATGCCGAGTTAGGCCACTGATTGCTTTTGTGTGTGGCTCATGGAGATGTTACATATACAACTTGTTAGTCATTTAATGACTTCCAAGCCATATGATTCTATATAGACATATGCATACATATAAAAACACTCCACAAGGATAATTGTGCCTCCCATTCTCTGGACATGGTTTTCAGTTTTAACATCTGGTTGAAATCATTGGTTTACAGTTTTAAACTCTTTACCTTCAAATAAAATTTAGCACCTACTTTTTGAACCATTCAGGGCCTATTAACCATCTTTTGCAAAATACTTGTGAAGCTATTTAAAAATTTCAACTTGCTGCTCTCAAGAAATAACTTCTGCTATGAGGCCCCTTCTAGATACCGATAAGCTGCCTTAGCTTACATGCACATCTGAGAACTCTTAGGACAAGTGTGGTCTGGAAACATTAAAGTTAGCTCTAAGCAGAAATAAAACCATTAGCCAGCTACTTAGTAAATACCCAGATTGTATTCTTAACTATATTACTAAGCTAAGAAAGCATAGTATAAGTTTACTCACACAAATTACCCAAACCTAAGATCCCCTAATAATTTTCCTTTGCTTGCAGCTATATAATAAAGAATACTAAGACTACACACACACAAGTGTACACACTGAACTCTGTTAAGATATTTGCCAAAAGAAAGATATTTGCCAATGTAAATAACTATAAAATCAACATGACCATGTTGACTTAACCTAAATACATAATACATTCTTAAATGAATTAAATGCCTACAGACCTAATACTTATTCATGAACTTCAACTGCACATTTAAAGATTCATAACCTGTTTTTGTGCCAAATAATAAATGAATTTTGTTAGCTATTATTTCTTTCAAGTTTGGTCTCCATATAGAAACTTAAAATTTCTTTATGATAAATGAGGGGAAGATAGGAGCAGAGAATCAAAGGATTAGAGTCAAATTCTAATTCTGGTATCTATAGGTTTTTTTAAAGATTCCCTAATATCCTTACACCTCAGATTTTCACCCTGAAAAATAGGGAAATTATATCTGTTCTGCTTCTCATAAGACAATTATAAAACAAAATGAGTAGAGGAAAGACTATAAAAAATTATAAAAACCTAAGTTTAGGTATAAACCCATCTACACCTAATCTTTAATGAATAGATTTCCATGTACATCAAACTACCTAATCTTTAGAAATACTAAGGACAGTGCACCTAGCCAAGCATTCACAGTTCTAAACTAACATGAATGGACAGTTATAAGATGATCTCTAGAGGGAAAAAAAAATGAAAAAGAACAAAAATGATATTTCTCTCAGTCAGTATCACTGAACTTCAGTGAGTTAAAAGCAAGGAGTATCCTTCCCTGGTCTTTCAGGGTATAATGCTTTCTTCCTATAATTAGTCTACAAGTGATGTTAGACTGAGGTATCACTCACAGGTGAGACATCAACACCATGCCAAGTGCTAAATGCCTTCAATATTATTTCCCAGACAGAGCCATATGTTACTTATTAAGTTATATATCTTACTTTCCTCCAAAACAGCATGTCAGATTTCACCATTTTCCATTGTTTCCATAACAGCTACTGCATAAAGCAAGTTTCTTTCAGTTTGCTGTTTTATTTTATACGGTTAAACTCCATTCCCAAGTATAGAAGATTTATGAAGTTTAGAAAATTTATTATTCATTATGGGTTTCCATCTCTAAGTTTAGCTATTAAGGAGCAGTATAGTTCAGAAATGTATCCATTACAATAATCCATTCAAGGACATTATGATGTTATGCTACCTCCTATGTTAGTGCCCTCATTTCAAATGAATCTATCGTTGAAAAGTAAGAACTGGTGGATCACATATTTTGAATCCACAGTGCCATCTGGAAGGAATTTAAATTATGTGTGCACACAATGTGAAAGCAAGGACACAATACTTCTTTTTCCTAATGTGCTATGTAAAGAGGTAGCTAATTTGACGTAGGTAATAGATTCTTTTATGTAGCACAGTAACATATCGATGTTTTTAAGGATTATAAACTCAGCACTACCTCACGCCCAGGATTATAAACTCAGCACTACCTCATGCCCAGCCACAGAAGACTGACCACGAGAGGAATCTCATTCATTTCCTGGACTACAGGGATGATCATGTTAAGATAATCAAGAGAAAGGGCCTTAGAAATCATTATTCACTCCCCTCTTATTTTACTTAATAGATGAGGAAACCAGTTCAGAGAGATGAAGTGATTTGCCTAAATGAACGCTATTGGTGGCACAATCAAAAGAACCCAAGTTCAACCCCTTTATTTTTGAGAGGGATATAATGATAAGAATGTGTTTTATTTTCAGAGATCAACGAAGTGATCACAAAACCACTATATTATACACATTTTCTCCCAGGAAATTATCCTCTCTAGAATTAAATCAGACTCAGGATGCATTCTATGAACTGTTATTTCCACAATAAAATGGGCACTGATACAAGATAGCCCTTGTAAGTTTTAAAGATCAGAAAAGTAATACTGTTAAGGTAATGACTAATACTGTTATATTTCTTTATTATTTCTGAGGCATATGTTCACCAACTTTAACATTCGCTTTCTATGGCAGACTGATTAGAAGAAAACATATATTAAACTAGATGTAATCATATTTCAGAGAAAAAGAAAGCACTCTTACTCTAGTATTAGTAATAACTTCTCAGTATTAGATCCCACTTTGGTGTTAAAACAACAGTAGGGGCAATAGAAACCAGGTTCAGAAATAATTTTCAAAGAAGCTTCATTTTATGAATGGTTATACATAAAATTGATCAATAATTTCTTAATTTTTCTCAAACTAGCTCAAACTACATAGTGTTTTTCTCATTATTATGAGGTTAGAATTTCCAAAATATTATTCTTGCTGTGTATTCAAAGATATGAGCATTAAACTGGATAAAGAATAATATACTATGGACCAATTTACATCATTCATCTCAGGAGTAGATATGAATGTATACATAAAATGCTGCAATAATGGCTAATTATGAAACTATTGAAAGAGAGCAAACAAAGGATAAACTGAGTCAGCCAACGAAAGGCTCCTTCTGTAGTTCCCACTGTTACACAAGTTAAATAAGTGAGTGGATTTTGTGCTATGTATATGACATATGGAGCAGTAGGATCTCTAGCACAGTGAAGTATACAAGGTTCATCTAAAGCTATTTATTTTTTTAAGTGAAGGATATAAAAAAATTCTGATTTTAAGCACTTTCTTGATCCCAACACACTTAACCTAGCACTGTGCCCTTTCTCCTTTTTATAGTGTATAGAATAAGTTATAAAACAAACATTTAAATGATATAGTAAGAATACATTTTCTAAATTATTTGTTTACAAATACCAGATTATAAGCCCAAACCCCTAAATTCACATTGAATTGATATGCCTTTTGATACTGTTACACAGTAAGAACAAAGCAGTAGAACACAGACATCTGACTGCAATTTTAAAGTCTCACTGTGGAAGCCATTATCTGTTCACATACTTTATCTACTAGTAAGCTTTGACTTGCAAAAATCAAATTGATTTATTTATGTGAAATACAAAATGCTATACAATTACTTCCTATCCTAGGTTGTAAAAATAAAATTGTACAAATAAAAGCAAATTCTGCAGGCTATCAAGAATTTTCTATGCATGAATTTTAACTCATATTTAAATTTTTTTCATTTATTTAGTATAGGCAGATTTTCTTTCTGACTCATCAAATCGATATTCCTACAGTAACCCTATTTTTAATGAAAATATTACTAAGATTTCACTTCTACCTAATAACAGAGTGTTACTGTTTTTACTTGTCTGAATTCTGGTCATCTCTACACAAGCTTGAACCTCGTTTCAAGATTTTCATTTAATTTCTTTAAATTACATCTATTTCATTGTGTTTTTCATATTTTTTATTCATTTGAATTTGATGAGTTACCTTTTATCTTAGAGAAATGAATAATCAAATCTCAACTAAATAAAAGGGGAAACCAGACACTTTTACTTTAGCACTTCTTTAATTATAACTGTATAAAAGCTTAGTTGAAAAAAAATCAGTGCAACATTTCATGCAGTTAAATTATTTACAAGGATGTTCATTAATAAGTCAAATATAACTCCATTATCTTATTGAAATTTCAATATACCTGATATCCATTCATAGCCATAGGAAAGCACTTGCAAATTTTAAAAGAAACAAAATCTTATAATTACAGAAACTATCAACAAGGAGACAGTCAAGAGTTATCAACACTACACTCTTAGAAACATTTAAAATTTGCCTCACAACAAGCCTGTGAGGTGGGGAGTGAAGTGTTCTCATATGACAACCAAAGAAATGAGGATCAGATTACATGTAGGAAAATGGCTACATTGAGTTTTAAAAGAAATGGCATCTATGAACCAGTTCTACTTTGAAGTCCAGGAAAATTAAGTTGCTTAGTATTTTCACTATCTTTATCAGGAATAATAGCTATTTTGATTTTCAAAAAAACAAAAAATGTTCTTCATCAAGGGCTTTTGAGTCTTCTGAAAATTAAGTGGAGCAAATATAATAATAGTATTTTGCCAAAAAAAAAAACATGTGATGCCATGCCAAGTCATTTTTTTTCTTCCAAGATATCTTAAATGGAAATATCTTAAATGCCATGTAGGCATTCACAGGAATTCACACGGTTAAGTGTCTTCTTTAAAAGTATTACTTCTTTTGACTCTTCAAAGTTAAAACTGTGATGATTGTGTCCTTTTAAATTGCCTTGTTTCTTCCATGTTAGTTTCTCTCTCTCTCTTGGTCAGGGATTACTTGCATGGTTTCAATTAGAATAAACTTCAGATCCTCTTCTTCCATGGGAAATGGTGACTCCAATAAGTTCCAAAACTAAAGGTGGTCACAGAAGTCATCTACCAAGGAAAATTGGTTGTCTCCATAGTAGGAAAAAAAGTCCAATTGGAGAAATGATCTTTTCTGACTTTCAAAAAAAAACAAAAAACTATCCAGTAGGTATCAGAATGTAAGGAAATAAGAAGTCCAGCTTTTCCATTAAAAACAAAAATATTAATGGGGAAAAAACACCTAAAAAATGAGAAATGTAGTGGAACTTCTTCAACCTGATAAAGAGCATCTAAAAAAAACAAAACCCATAGCTAATATCATGCCTAATGGTAGAAGACTGAAAGTGTTCCCCCTAAAATAGGGAACAAGACATGGATGTTCATTCTTGTCATTTCTATTCTGCATTGTACTGGAAGTTCTAGATAGGGCAACGAGTCAAGAAAATGAAATAAATGACATCAAGAATGGAAAGGAATTATTTCACTTAGCATAATGCTCTCCAGTTCCAAATAAGCCAGTCAGAGAAAGATAAATATCACATGATCTCACTCATATATGAGATATAATGATCAACATAATTTGATGAACAAGAATAGATCGATCTAGAGACAAATGGTAGGGGAGGGGGGTTTAGAGAACAACCAAAGGACTTGTATGCATGCATATTAGCATAACCAATGGACACAGACACTGGGGCGATGGGGGCTTGCCCGGGGTGGGAATGGCTTGCGGGGGGGGGGGGGGGGGGGGGAGTCAATTGGGGAAAAAGGAGACATATGTAAAACTTTAGACAATAATAAAAAAAAAGAATGGAAGGAAAGAAGTAAAATGATCTCTATTTGCAGATGACATGATTTTGTATAAATCCTAAGGAAGCTACCTAAAAACTATTAAAACTAATAAATGAGATTACTAAAAAAATACTTCCACTAATAACAGCAGCAAAAAGAATAAAATACATAGGAATAAATTTAACAAAAGAAGTACAAAACTTATATTCTGAAAGCTAAAGAATTTTTTGAAAGAAATTAAAGAAGAGCTAAATAAATAAGAAATCATCCCATGTTTATAGATTGATAGACTTAACATTGTTAAGATGGCTAGCCATCCAAATTGTTCTGTAGATTCAACACAATTCTTATCAGAATCCTACCTGGCTTCTTTGCAGATAATCACAAGCTGTTCCTAAAATTCACATGGAAATTCTAGGGACTCAGAATAGTCAAAACTATCTTGAAAAGGAAGAATAAAGTTGGAAGACTCACATTCCCAATTTCAAAACTTACTGCAAAGCTACAATAATAAAGACACTATGGTACTGGCATAAGAATAGATAGATGAATGGGATAGAACTGAAAGTTCAGAAATAAACCCTCACATTTATGGTCAGATAATATTTTTCAAGGATGCCAAGACAACTCAATAGGAAAAGAATAGTCTTTTCAACAAATGGTGCTGGGACAACTGGATATCCACATGCAAAAGAATGAAGTTGGGCCTCACATCATATAGAAAAGTTCATTCAAAATGAACCAGATCTAATTGTAAGGGTTAAAACTATAAAACTCTTAGAGAAAAACGTAAGTATAAGTCTTAATGACTTTGAATTAGGCAATGGTTTCTTAGATATGACACCAAAAGCACAAGCAACAAAGGGAAAAAATAGAAAAATGGGACTTAAATGAAATTAAAAACATTTGTATTGCAAGAACATCATCAAGAAGGTGATAAGACAATCCGCAGAACCGGAGAAAATAACTGCCAATCATTTATCTTATAAGGAGTTAATATCCAGAATATATATAAAGAATTACAACTCAATAACAAAAAAACAAACAGCCCAATTAAAAATGAGTTTTCTCCAAAGATTTACAAGTGGCCAGTAAACACATAAAAAATGTTCAACAACATTAGCCATCAGGGAAATACAAATCAAAACCACAGAGATATCACTTTCCCACCTACTAGAATGGCTATAATAAAAAAGACAATAACAAGGGCTGATAATGTAGAGAAATTGGAACCTTATATACTGCTGGTGGGAATGTAAAATAGTGCTGCTGCTCTGCAAATGTAGAACTACACACGTGCCAGCAATTCCACTTGTAGGTATACGAGTATATCCAGAGAATTGAAAACATATGTCCACATAAAAACTTGTACACAATGTTCACAGCAGCATCATTCATAACAATGATGGAACTTTCAAAAAGTGGACATAGCCTAAATGTCTATCAACTGATGAGTGGATTAATACAAGGTGGTATATCCACACAATGGACTACTATTAGGCAATAAAAGGAAATGAAATATTTATATATTCTACAGCATGAGTAAACCTTGAAAAACATGCTAAGTGAAAGAATCCAGTCATAAAAGTTCACATATTGTATGATTCCATTGATAAGAATGTCCAGAATTGGCAATTCTACAGAGATAGAAAGCAGATTCCTGGAGTGTGTGAAGGAGAAAAGGGAAGTGATTGCTAATGGGTTCAGGGTTTTGGGGAAGGTGATAAAAATGTTTTAAAATGGATTGTGGTGATGGTTGCAAACTCTGCGAATATACTGAAAACCACTTAATTGTACACTTTAAATAGATGAATTGTTTAGATGTGAATTACATTTCAATAAAAACGTTACTAAAATATTAATGTGACTATTAACAGCTAAGTGATTCCTGTTAGAATCTAAAAAGTAAACTAATTATTCTTAATATTGGTATCTTTGTTAGTCCTGCCTGGTATATGATATATTTTTTATGCTAATGATCAAGTTGCACTAAGTTATTTAACCCTTCCTATTATCTCACAGTAAAAACACATATATTTATTCACTCAACAAATTTATTCATTAAACTCTATGGGATACCAAGAAATGTAACTCAACCAGGCTTAGTCCAGAAACTAAGAATCTAGTGGGGGAGTTTAGCAAGTTATAGTAAACTAGAGGCCTGGTTCACGAAATTCATGCACTCGGGGTGGGGGGGTTCCTCAGCCCGGTCTGCGCCCTCTCACAGGCTGGGAGCCCTCTGGGAATGTCTGACTGATGGACATCCTTAGCGCTGCTGCAGAGGCAGGAGAGGTTCCTGCCACCGCCGCTGCGCTCACCAGCCATGAGCCCTGCTTAGGGCTTCTGGCTGAGCGGCATTCCTGCTGTGGGAGTGCACTGACCACCAGGGGGCAGCTCCTACATTGAGCGTCTGCCCCCTGGTGGTCAATGCGCATCATAGCGACTGGTCATTCTGCCATTTGGTCGATTTGCATATTAGCCTTTTATTATATAGGATGTGTGTTGAACAGTGATAAAAATCAAGATGGTAAGTATCTGAAATGTGATACAGAAAACATTTCTGGAGTTTAGTAGAAAAACAGCTGCCTCAACCAGTATGGACCCTGATGATCAATGACTCTGGGGACCTACCGTATTTTCCAGCGTATAAGACGACTGGGCGTATACATTTTCCTGGGTTAAAAAGTTGTCTTATATGCCAGAAAATACGGTATGTCTCTGGTCTAATCTAGCTATTAGCAAATAATGATACTAAATGCCTCTTCCATAGACTTGATTCCACTTCTGTAAAATGAAGTGGCCGGACTATGTAATAGCAAAAGTTCCTTCTATCTTCATAGTTCTAACATAAATGTTTAGACTTCATTTTTGGCCAGAGTAAAAAAATTAATTATTTTGTCTATAGTGGATATACGGACAAGCTAAATTGTCAATGGAAAATGGCAAACTGATAGATAATAAATTATACATTTACTTCAACTGTTTAGTCATATCTACATTTTCCACACCCTACAAGGAAGGTGGTCCCAGGAGCATGATAATTTTCAATATATTTCAGTGAATTAACTGTCAGCTATTTTCATGTGAATATAGGGGGGAGAAGAGGGTCCTAATATATGGGGACAGGAGAAGATTTGACTTTGGGTGGGGCACACAGTGCAATACACAGACCTTGTAACATGAAAACTCACATCTGAAACCTATCTGATCATGTCGACTGATGTCACCCCAATAAAATTAATTTAAAAAAAATACAATTCTCAATTTAAAAAAAATTAATTGTCCTTAATTTCACTTGAGTTTATAATAAGCTAGAGGCCTGGTGCACAAAGTTCATGCACGGGGGTGGGGGGTGGGGGGGAGTGTCGGGGGGGCGTGTCCCTCAGCCCAGCCTGCACCCTCTCCAATCTGGGACCCCTCAAGGGATGTCCGACTGCTCATTTAGGCCCGAACGGGCAGCCGGACATCCCTCTCACAATCCAGGACTGCTGGCTCCCAAATCCTCGCCTGCCTGCCAGCCTGAATGATGCCTAATTGCTCCCCTGCCAGCCAGATTGCCCCTAACTGCCCTCCCCTGCAGGCCTTGTCACCCCTAACTGCCCTCCCCTGCAGGCCTGGTCACCCCCAACTGCTCTCCCCTGCAGGCCTGGGTGCCCCCCAACTGCCCTTCCCTGCAGGCCCGATTGCCCCCAACTTCCCTCCTCTGCTGGCCTGGTTACCCCTAACTGCCCTCACCTGCAGGCTTGATCCCCCCCAACTGCCCTCCCTTCCAGGCCTGGTCCCTCCCAACTGCCCTCCCCCGCTGGCCTGATCACCCACAATGGACCTCCCTTGCAGGCCTGGTCCCTCCCAACTGCCCTCCCCTGCTGGCCATCTTGTGGCGGCCATCTTTGACCACATGGGGGCGGCCATCTTGTGTGTTGGAGTGATGGTCAATTTGCATATTACTCTTTTATTAGATATGATACTTGTGTTGACCTTTATAAGAGATGAAATTTTTTAAAAAACATTTTAGGAATAATTAGTTTAAAAACAAAGCATATAAATATTGTCTAATTCCACAGAAAATATACCATTAAGTGACTTTGTACTGTTTTTTAAATGAGAAAAATTATTCTCAAGAAAAAAAAATTCTATTAAGAAAAATGCACATTTTAGCATCTTTTACATTATTTAAGTACTTAACAACATTGTTTATTAACACATTATCTTTAAAATTTCTTTGTACAAATTAGGAAGCTTTCAAGAAAATTAGGTAGTTAAATTCTTAAGTTTGATAACAATGACTGATTTTCAAGGAATATAGCTCATTTTATATCTTAGCTTCAAGGTCTTATGAATCCATAGGTGTAACTTTAGCTGACAGTACCAAGGACATTCAGAACATGTACTCAATTTCTGTGAGGTAAATTGTTTCATTCATATGTTTATTGAATGTACACCAGGGATACAAAAGAATAAAACACAATCCTTGCCCCAGAAGAGACTAAGAAGTTAATGTTAGCCTCCATATGTCAGTTTGAAGGTAACAGGGATTTGAGAGAGGGGGGAACATAATTCAGTCTGACAGCATGAAAGAAAGCTTGCCAGAGAAGGTGATGCTGTAACTTATAAATATATACATAGGGATTGACCAGTTGGTGGTCAAGTTAGAGGTAGAAGTCAGGTGGGAGGATGTATGAAGTGTGTGTTTCCCATGTGTATATGCAGCCATTGCAAAGAAAAGCGAGGACATTCCAAAAACAAGGAAACAGAGACTTGCACGTGAGCAACAGCATGGTTGCTTGGTTGTATGTGGAGGAGTACAAGCAATTCAGAGTAATTGCTACAGAAGCACAGATGGAGGCTGGGGAGGCCTCCTCTGATTACCATGCATTGGTCCACATACACTGTGCCACTGAAATATTTTAAGAGGGAACATGACATGGTCAGGTTTCTGTGTTTGAGAGGATAACACCTGTCAGAGTAATACGTCAGCAAAGAGAAAACATCCAGTATTCCAAATATGCAAGTCATATCTTCCCAAATACCTCCACCAGGAGTTTATAAGGATATTATAAGCTAGAAATCCTTACCCTGAGCTAAACCATAAATAAATCACAGATTCCATTTGAAAGTCTAAACTGGAAACCAGATGGGTCATCTAGTCCCAATCCCTCTGTATTTTAACATTGATTTTTTAAAAAAATTATTGTTGACATTATTACAAATGTTTCCCATTTCACTCTCCCTTGTGCCCCCCTTCACCCTGTCCCCACCCCACCCTATTGTCTGTGTCCATGGGTTATGTATGTATGCATACATATGTTCTTTGGTTAATATCTTCCCGTCCCCTCAGCCCCCTTCCCTCTGAGATCTGTCACTCTGTTCTATGAACTGACCTATTTTGTTCATCAGTTTATTTTGTTCATTCGATTCCACATATAAGTGAGGCCATGTGATATCTGACTTTAACTGGCTTATTTTGCTTAGCATAAGACCTTCAATATCGTTAACTGAACCTCACCCATTATACTTTACCACAGACCTCACAATTCCTTACTGTCATATTCACCACAAATTTCACACATTTAAGTGGCCTGCTTGTCCTCTATGTTTACTTGTCCCTTACTATTCTAGTAAGAGGAAAGATGGAAAGCCAAATTCAAAGGAAGAACATTTTCCCTAAGTCTGAGAACAGAGCTGTCCATGTTCCAAACCCCCCCTTCCACTGGAATCCCCACGATGGTCTTCTAAGAGCAAAATTGAAGAAAATTATGAATTTTTAAAAGCCCTCTACAGAGAAGAAGTCACAAATAACCTCTTGTGAATGACCACACCATTAACTCCAGCTGGTCATCTTGAAAACAGAAGTTGACAATCACAAGGGATAGACTGGTGAACATTCTTTGCCATTAATTCTTTGCCAACGTTAATGCCAAGGAGAAGGAGGAAAGGACTAACCTCTATTGAAGGTGGTTAGAAATGTCTTTATATCAAATGAATAGTACTTTTCTTCTTGCAAATAACCTATATCTATAATAATAAAAGTGTAATATACAAATCGACCAAACGACTGAACAGCAGACGACCTTCTGGACAAAGCCGGGGCTGCGAGGGCTGAGGCAGCTGGGGCTGCAAAGGCCTACTCTTGCACGAATTTCGTGCATCAGGTCTCTAGTTAAGTTATAATGCCTGAAAAAAAGCTTCAGCAAATTTTAAAATTTCTTCAAAATCTTTTCATACATCACATGAGAATAAAGGTTAGTTCTTTTAAAATTAAAGATAGGAAATTTATACTTCATTAGAAAACTAATAAACATTCTTGGTCACTAAACTATATTTTTTATCACATCTTGTTTAAAAATGTACAAATTGCTTTTCACTTCCTAGAGTATGTATAAGTGTATATGTTACCAAATTACCAGAGCACTTTCGTATAAAGGGTTATCTGTTCACAGTGATGATAAAGGAAACTCTGACATCTCCAAACGGTTGTGTTACAATCCCTCACAAACTATCTTGGCCTTCAAATTAACTCTTAAAAACCTAATCTAATTTCTGAGGGTTAGCGGTGGAAGGTACTTAAGTCAATTGGAACTGCAACAATAAGAGGAATCCTACAACTTACAGTTTTCATCTGCAATTGTATCAATGACAAAGTGTTTCTTGTGAAATCAGTCCCAGCTTTACACACAAAAGTTACCTGCCAAAATCATTCCTATTGTATTTCATACCTATAATCGTACAAGTTTTCTTCACTATTCATAAAAGAGACAAATGGCAGAGCTATTGAGAGTACAGTACCCCAGAGCTCTTCACAGTCATTCACTTTTTTCCTCTTTGTATCATCTTTGAAGTACAAACTGCATTTGATTCAATATAAAGCACTTTTTAAAATTTTAACATGTAACTAAATGACATGTAAAATTTCCAATAAAATTTAGTTTTTGAAACTGTAAAAGAATCCCTAAATCAGTTTTAAAATATTAGCTTTCCAAAATTCTGATAATGAAGAAATCTAAAAATACAAATGGAATTAACCCAGCCAGATTTCATAAATTTTAGTAAACTTGTAGTTATGCTGATTTAAAGCAAAATCAATATATTAAAAAGTAATGTTTCTGCATACATCCTTTAATAAATTCTTTTCAGAAACACGTAGTGGCAGAAAAGTCTCTTAAACACAATAGATGATACATGCAGTACCCCCAAACTGCATAAACTATAGCAGCACCAAGATACTCTATTGCCCTCACTGGTTTGGCTCAGTGGATAGAGCTTCGGCCTGTGGACTGAAGGGTCCCAGGTTTGATTCACATTAAGGGCATGTGCTGGGTTGCAGGCTTGATCCCCAGTAGGGGGCAAGCAGGAGGCAGCTGATCAATGATTTTCTCTCATCATTGATGTTTCTATCTCTCTTCCTCTCCCTTCCTCTCTGAAATCAATAAAAAATTTTTTTTAAAAAAAGAGAGACTCTATCATCTAAACATTATAAGAATTAAAATATAATCAGTGCTTAAAATAGCCCATATTTCATTAACATAAACTGTTATTAAAATTTATTAGTAAAAAATAGTTTCACAAGCTACTAATGTCTATAAATCTGTTTGGAATGCTCAAATATGCAACAGCAGTTATTTATCATATTTATCATATATAACTATCTCTGAAGGTCATAAATTTATAATACACAAAATTAATAGTTTTAGTTTTCAATATTATATTTCAGTATTATATTCTAACAGCATGAGGATGCTATAAAATTAACTATTTCCAAGAAAATTTTAAATAGCTTTAAATCTTAAAAACAAAAAATCCTGGAATTTATTATTATTAAGAAATAACAAATAAATTTCAGAATTCCACATAACTGATGCTATGAAGCAAACAATACTCCCTGGAATAAAAGAACAAAACCTTCTCCCATATGTATATGCTAGTCTATTAGTATATAGCTACTTTATTTAGTATACTAGAGGCCCGGTGCACAAAATTCGTGCACGGTGTGTGTGTGTGTGTGGGGGTCCCCTCAGCCCAGCCTGCACCTTCTCCAATCCGGGACCCCTCGGGGAATGTCTGACTGCCAGTTTAGGCTCGATCCCGGGGATCAGGCCTAAACCAGCAGTCGGACATCCCTCTCACAATCTGGGACCACTGGCTCCTAACTGCTCAACTGCCTGCCTGCCTGCCTGATCACCCCTAACTGGCCCCCTGCCGGCCTGGTCACCTCCTACAGCTCCCCCTGCCGGCCTGGTCGCCCCCAACTGCCCCCCTGCTGGCCTGGTCACCCCACGCAGCTTGCTGTTCAGTCGTTTGGTCATCCCTCACTAACCCCCCTGCCGGCTTGGTTGCCCCAAGCAGCTTGCTGGTTGTTACTGTTACTGTGATGGCGTCCCGGACAATTTGCATATTCCTCTATTATTAATATAGATAGCTAACCTAAGACTACTGTCTCAAACGACATCCTGAACATTCAAGCGAGCCACAGTGTATACCTGCACAGTCTCAAAAGAATATTATCATTTAGTTTAAAAAGTAATTTTTAAGAAAAAAATGCCATTTAGATATAATTTAATATCATTTCCTATAAGAAATTAGTAAGTGTTTTCTTCCTCATGATCTGCCTCTTTTTCACATCCTTAAACTTTAAAAGCATTTAAATAGATATTAATTTATTGAAACTTATTCAACGAGAATGTTTTTGCATAGTTTATGGCAAGGACATAAAACAGTACTATAGCACTTGACTGAGGAGTATTGAGCGGCCCAATTCATTTTAAAATTTAGTTATGAAGTATAATAAAAATCTAAGAAATGAGTAAATAATTCAAGTAACCCTATAATGCCACTGAGTTAGACAGAAAATAAAAAGTTGTATTAGCTTCATAAATAATTTTTATAAAAGTTCAAAAGTAATTTTAAAGAAATATTTGTAGATTAAATTATATGTCTAAGATTTGCCTTAAAAATAATCCCAGAAGTGGAACAGTCTGTAGGGATAGAAATGAAATAAGAATGACCATTTTTTCATAACTGTTAAGACTAGGTGATGTATGTGTTCATGCGAGTTCATAACAGTATTCTCTCTTTCATATACATTAGAAAATTTGTATAGATTTAAAGAGTAACAAAAATGTTTGCTTATATCTTAAAGCTAAGTGGTATTTTTTAAAAAATACACAAAGCTAACAGAATGTAAAGGACAAACGATAATCACATTACTAAAATGTTCAGGACCAAATGAAAATCAGGGTCTTCTTTTGATGTTAACTCACAAATTAATGAAATTAAGGCATCAAATCTGAATTCTAAGAAGAGCACAAATTGGGTAGCTAAGTAGCTATTACTATAATCAACTCTTAATTAACTTGACTGACTAGATCACTGTTCCCTATATCCTTCTTTTAAAAACAAAAACAAACAATAGACATTTTAGCATTATGCTCCCTATTTATTAGTAAAATAGTATCAACCAGAACAGAAAAATGTTGGCAAAGTATTTTTTTGCTATTCATTCTTTTCTGTTAAAATAAGTACTGAGTAGGGAATATAGTCAATGATGTTTTAATAACTATATATAGTGTCAGGTGGGTACTAGAGTCATGGGGGAAATCACTTCGTTAGTTATATAAATATCTAATCACTATGTTGTACACCTGAAACTAATACAATATTGAATGTCAACTATAATTGAAAAACAAAAGAAAAACTTATAATGTACTAAGGAAGAAAGACAAAATGGTCTAAATAAGCCTTAAAACAGATTTTAATTGTCTTCCAGTGATCTTTTCTCTACACAGGATAATAGGAACAGTTAATCCAGCACACATATAAATATGTACATTACTGAAACAAAATTTATACTCTCTTTTTAAAATCCTCACCCGATGACATGCTTAGAGAGGAAAGGGGAAGGGAGGGAGGGAGGGAGGGAAGGAAGGAGAGAGGGAGAGAGAGAGAGAGAGACATTGATTGATTGTCCTCTGCATGAGCACCAATAGGGAATCGAACTGCAACCCATGCGCATGTTCCAACCGGGAATCGAACTGGCAACCCTTTGGTGCACTGGAAACTGCTCAACCAACAAAGCCACTCCAGCTGAGCTAAAGTTTCTCCTCTTAATGTGCGCTTTACTCTGATGTTTCCTATTTGGTTTTATTATATTTCATATTCAGAATGCCATGAATAACCTAAATTAATTTTAAATTACCACAGTTTGAAAAATCCTAGATTATATCATCTCTGAGGTCTCTTCTAACTGATATTTTGGGATTCTAACATTAACTACAATAAACATCATCTTTTGTCTCAGGTAGAAATCAAAACAAGGTCAGAGAATAAATCTAAAATCCTATAGCTAAAATGTCTTTACAATAATAAGAAAACTGTAAGATTATGTAATGCTTTTAACACAATTAAAAGCTTAAATTGACCTGTTAAGTTTTACTTTTTACTTTCAGAACTCAAATATCTCCATGGCTAATATGTAGATTCCAGTAGTCAAAGAAGTTCTATCTTCAAATCAAAGTAAATAACTCCTATTAGACTCTCCCAGGAGTGGAGAAAATCATCCGATGACCAATCCCAGTTAGAAACTCCAAATACCAAGTATTATCAAAACAATAAACATTCAGAAAACTTTTGGTGCATAAAGTAAACTAGAAATAGCATTTACAAATATTAAATAGAAAAATTCTATTTCTAAATGCTACACTATTCAATGCACATGACTTGATTGTTGCAAAGAATTCAAGTTTATAATTATACTCAGTGTAGTGAAGTCTATTTATTAAATGGATATACTAAGTATAATTTAATAGGAAAGGATATTTTCCTCCCTCAACATAAACATTTTTAAAAATTGCATACTAATCACATTGCTCTTTAATTGTAATTGCATATTTTAAAAACCTGAATGTTTTACAAATCACAGTCTTCAGAACTAAAAATTTTCATGTGTTCCGTTGTTTTTACAGCTATAGAAAAGAGAACATGCTTAATCTGCAATAGTAAAGCATGATCTCCATGATAATTCCAAGATAGGTCTACTGTTTGTGCAAATTAGCATTTTTTGAAATAAATTAGAATAGCCTCACGTCAAATAGTTTCTACCCATTCATTCCTTAAAAAAACAACCTTACCTAATTTCTTCTTCTTTCTGAGCCTGACCATGAGGTCCCTCAATTCTAGGCTATAATATGTTCAATCCTATGCCCCTAACACCCAACAAGTTCAGTCAAAATTAAGGCTCTCATAAAAAAGAGTTTGGAATATCTCACTTCACAATTCTTCTGAATATGCTAAAGAATTTGATTTTAAAAATCTGGTCCCAAAAAGAGATGCTCAACAAAGGAAAATTGTTTTCTTAATTTCAATGAAAACTACCCAGTCAAAAATTGCCAAAGAAGGGTAAAAATGAACTTTAAGACAACGACTGATAGGTATTTGTTTACATTTGCAATAATTCCGTTTCATAGACCTCCTTAAATTCCCCAAACGACACAATATAGCCCATAAGTAATGTGACTGATTTGGAACACATGTAGGATAAACTGTACCTGCTTAAAGTATCAAATTCTTTTTTAAAATTCAGAAGCATGTGAAGATTTATTTTCTGTTAGTTGGTGTGCAAAAATAATTCTCACATTAACAGGTTCATTCTAGAAGTTACCCCAATAACTTGCTTCCTTCTGTGAAATCATACAGTGAGATCACTTCTAAAACTATGGTAAGCTTAAGTTCAGAGTAGGAAATTATTTTTTAAAAATTATAACCCTCAAGAACATACATGAAAATGGAAACCAGATTAACACAAGGAGCCTTTCAGCAACTGTGTTAGAAAATAAGAAGAGACTTACAATAATACATATTTTGTTCCACTGAAAAATGATTTGTATTATTATTAGTAGCCCTTTTTTATACAGATAAAGGCAATATTCATTCCTGCCCATCCAGGCAACTATAAATTATTAAAATCTTTCTGAGGTTAACAAAAATAGTTAAAAATATCTGACCTGGAATTTTCACTCAGGGTTATAACTTTGCAAGATTCATCTGAAACCCAAATAACTTTCCATGTTTACACATTTTACTTAATCATGATGGTTGAATTGAATTTGTACCTATGTGAAAATGGCAATGCATTCTGAGTTGGTTCAGCCCTTGACTCTGAGTTCTGTGTGACATCAGGTGTTCTTTCATCGTCGGTCCCATTGATACTTTCTGGTGTTAAAGGAGACTGAAGATCCCCACCTGCTGATTCCTTAAAACAAAGGGATAAAAAAGCGTTATACTTCTACTAAAAGACACAAGATCATCTTAAAGTTAAAACTGACTCTGATGTATGCTTACTTATGAACTATATTTCAATTAAAATTTGAATCAAAGACTTAAAAATGAAATTTGAAGGAGAAATAATTTTTAAAGCAAAGCAACTCACAATAGAACTACCTGAAACCTAACACAAGTTAGCATATAGTTACAAAGAACTGAAACACTTTGGGGCTTACATAAGCAATTAATTAGTTAGAATAAAAGATATTCAACGAATTGCTTGAGAAGAAAGAGAAGATGGCACAAAAATGCAAGGTGTGAGGTTTTATTTGGGAGGGTACGACATAGAAGTGGAGAGAGAAATCTTCAAGAAGTTTTAACTTTTTTACCTACCCTACTTCTCAATTCCTGAAATTACTTAGAAAAGCAGTCAGAAATACCTCTATAACATATATAATGATGTCCGTGTATTTCAGCTTTTCTTGACTCCTACTCAAAATGGAATTATTTTTCTTCACAAAATGTCCTCTTATATCTACTTTTAATTGATCTGCCTATCAAGGTAAATTTAACTTATCCCTTAGGAAAATAAATGGAATTTAAAATGAAACTCAAGCTGACAGTTATTCTTGCATCTGCCATGATCAAATTATCCAAATTTGATAATTAGAAATCAGAATGAGGGGTCATTTGATAAACCATTAACCAGATGAGGTTCTAGCATCAGATACTGAAAGAGCAGCTTGGTGGGCTCCTTGTGATTGCTGGGAAATAGAACTTCACACTTGAAATATTAGGCTATTGTTAGGGAAGAAAATGAAAATATCACTAGGGACCTGGCTAGGTATGGTCATAATTTGTCAACTTAGAAGAATACAAGATTTCCTAAAATATAATCAAGGAGAATATGTGTAATACAGGGAAATGCTTCTAATTAGGAAAAAACATAGGAGAATATAAAAAGATACCCTACATTATGATAATTTATATACTTTACATGAAAAATATTGCACATGAAGTGCTGGGAAGAAATATGGAAAATATTTATGTGGTGAGACTAACTTTTTTTTGAGGGGGCTCCTGGTTTTACACCACTGAATGCATTTTATTTCACACTTAAATATAATTTAGCTAATAGTACCACAATGCTATAAATTATATTAGCTATCAAAGATCAAAAGACAGACTCTCTTGACTCCACATTCTCACTTAACTATTTTTTAAATATTAATGGAACCTCTATTTCAAACTTTAATTTCACTCATTAAATCTTTCTCCTGAATCCTCTTTGTTTCCACTAACAGTCAATGCCTGGATAAAGCTTATAGGATAATGTGAAACATAAAATTGTTTACAACAAAGTCAAACTGTACTAAGGGAATAATGGCAACACTATCCAAAGTGACTCCTTCCGGGTCAATTATGGACAATATCAGAAAAATGACAGAAAAATCTATTAATATAACATGCAGATTTCTTTGCAAGTGCCAAAGGTTAGCTCTATTTTGAGGAAAAATATCCCGAAAATTGCAGGCAATTAATTATTGGTGTAATTTATGTAAGAAAGACAACATGGAATTCCAATAGATTCATATTCAAAGAAAAGACTTCAACTCTAAATCAAAATATGGATGAGTAAATAAACATAATAGTATTGAATTTTAATTTATAAATTTTAAATAATCTTTTTAAAATTCTTCACATTAACTGACTTTTTAGATTAACTCATCAACTACTAGTTTTGATTCCAACCAAAGAGAGCTTGTGCTGTATCCCCTCCTGTCCTCTCAACCTAACCCACTTTCCACCTGCACTTCAACCTCAAGACTAACAATCTTTGGGTTTATTTCTCTCCATATACCAGAAAGCCAATCATGTTAACTATACTCTCACTAGCATCATCCCAATTTTCGGGTTTTCTTTACCTTTTATAACACCTATGCTGTCAATTTTAATTTCATATAAAATGAACCAGCATTCCCTATTCTTATGTGCCCAAGCTACCAAGAGCTACGAGAGAAAATATACTGTTAAATATGCTGATTGGTGCCATGAAGATAATTTTGAGCTCTAACTTTAATTATGATCTTGAAGTGCAGAGTAATCTTTATCTACTTTGTTTGACTCTTCTTTTTTTCTTTACCTAACAGCTGTTCCAAACCTCTGTTCAAGCCTTCTCTCTTTTTAGTTGTCCTTCCTCTCAGTGAATGATTGAATTCTTCTTTCACAGAGAAAATAGAAATAAATTGGCATAGGCTTCCTCAATCTCCCTCTTATCTGTATCTGAATCCATTTTTATCCTTCCTTCCTGTCTCAGATATAGTGGCTAATTTGTTTCCATCCTCCCCCCTCACAACAGTACCTTCTGCATAATGCTCCATCTATGATCTCTTCCTTCTATTCTTCTCTTTCTCCTTCCTGACTCAATTTAAAAGTCTTAGACAAATGACAGCTAAATTGTTTTTCTAGACTCCAATGAAGAAAAATTTTGATAGTATCTGACTATATAACCCTTTTATCGTTAATGCATATTCTGAGAAAAAAAACCTAACAAGTTAACTGGAATATAGTATTTTTACTGTGGACCAAATAAAAAAATTTCAGGAGTAAAACCAATCATAACTCTTGATTTGATATAAAGTTGTTTGTAAGATTTCCATGGAAACATAAGAATATAAGATCTTCCATAGAGAAAAAGTTCTAAGTTAATGTCTGTTATTTAAAGAGTAATATGAAAGAAACTAACAATTAACATGTAATTCAACCTATTTCTAATGATGCATCCTTTATCCAGAAAACATTAAGATTATTGGTAATACTTTCAACAATAAAGAATCATTTTTTAAAAAAAGATTATCTGACATGATCGCACTCAGAAGTTTAAGAATGGGGAAGTGGATAACTTTGCTCTCAATGCCAGACGGCTTCAGAGAGGTGGGATGGTTTGTCCACAGCACTGCTTTTCACAGTGTGGTCCCCAGACTGACAGCATCAGCATCTCCGGAAACTTAGTAAATGCACATTCCTGGGCCCCATCTCAGCCTCAAAAATCAGACTTCTGCGGGTGGGAACCAGCAACTTGTGTTTTAACAACTCTTCCAGGGGATTCTGATGCAGGCTTTATTCAATTAGGAATTGTATTTTTCTAAATAACTGTTATGTGCCAGATCCTATGTGGAGGTTTTACATCATTATCTTCACCATTACAACCACATCACCAACAACAGCTGTTAACATTTATTAAGCATTTACTATATGCCAAGCATTTTGTAATCCTCATTCAAGTCTCACAAAACCCTATAAGAAGGTAACTGTTCTTATTCCCATTTTATAGATTTTTTTAAAAATAGTAACTTGCTTAAATCAGAAAACCAGATTCAAAGACTGTCTCTATTGCCACGATTGTATGACACTGTCATAATGTCATCCTATATAATAAAAGGCTAATATGCAAATTGTCCCCTCAACCAGGAGTTCGACCAGGGGGCGGGACCAACCAGCCAACCACCCACGGCCTCCCCAGCCCCCGGCCAGCCTGGCTTGATTGGCCCCAACCAGGGCGGGCCGGTCAGACCCCACCCGTGCATGAATTCGTGTGTCGGGCCTCTAGTCTGTTATAAAAACATTGCCATTATCAGACTTGTTCCTCCCAACCATCCTATAAAGCAAGTAATGAAATACTCGTGTTACAGATCTATAAGCAATTTTAGCAAGATCACACAGTGACAGAAAAAGGATTTATGACTAAGCCTGTCAGACTTGAATACCCATACTCTTAACCACTTGTTTATCCCTCCTCAAATAAAAACAAAAGCTATGCCTGAGTGTTTACTATTATTAATTATCCCATTTAACCTTCTGATCCTTTTGCTGAATCCCTGAGTCATATTCTATTCTCCAGGCAGAGCGTTAATTTAGCAGACTGGGTTAAACCACTGAGAACCAAGCTCTGTTCTTTAGCTGAATAGGATCGGAGTAGCTAGTGTTCAAACACTGCAAACTGAAACAAATATTAATGACACCTGTAAAGGACTGTCACAAAAAGGGGAGAAAAGAGAAGTGAAAAAAAATAAAACTTTTTCTTTTTTTTCTTTTTCACTATTTCTCTGGCTTCATTTAACAATCAAACTTCAAATATTTTTAAAAGATACATTGGCGTCAATATATTTTGGCTCTGAAATACTGATGAGCTTATGGTATGTCTTGGATATATCCCTTCAATGAATGTAAAGGCTTAAAGACACTACTTCCACCAAAGAGGAGCAGGTATCTTAGCGACCTGTAATAGTTCATGGCCAATTAAACAAAAGCAAGTTGTGATTGGAGAAACAGAAACTTAGTACAAAGGCAAAATGTAATCCATTACAGTTTCATTGGGGTTGTTTGAGTATTCTCTTGCAACGCTACAATCATTCACCTGAGGAATTGAAGTTCCCAGCACGTATTGGTACTAAATTTTAAATAGGCTTTTATGCTTAAAAGTATCACTATACCATCAGAGCACTTAGGGAAAGATAGATTCAAGGGAAATTTCAAAATGATCATTCATGTTATTCCTGGTCACTGTTAGTACAGAGGAGGTATAATGAAGCTTCAATCCAGAGTACACCTTTAGTCTGTGAAGAAATATGTACTTTAAGCATACTTAAGAGAGCTCTCCTTTCCTTTAAAAAAAAAATACACACCCAAAACTCTTTATACCAGTAGGGTTTGCCAAACAGAGTTTGGTGCCAGGGTCGGGAAGAAAGTGAATAGTGAAAGTTTTCTAAAATGTTCCAATCATTTGGCTAGTCACTAAATTCCAAGGCAATTTCTATTTACTTCCTCAAGGAAGCTTTATGTAAATCTGCTACTACTGACATTATTCCAGAGAAACATTTGTACATCTGATCTTCATAAAACTCCCAAGTAAACTTCAAAAATAATTACTAAAGAGAAAAAGCACAAAGCTGAACTCTACTCCTCTGTTTTCCTGAGCCTCCCCTGTGTCCCCTCTAGTAGCTGCACCTCAGTGACTATCACAGAACACAAACAATAGGTCAGTCTATGCTCTATAGGTGCGATTGTTTTTTAAGTTGTATGCACATTTTAAAAATCTGAGTTTTAATTGCTAAGCTAATCCCTCCCCACCCCCAGATTCTTGTAGACATTGGCATATAGGACAAACTACTTTTCTTTCTTGACTAGTACAGATGAACTAAAGGGTATATTTCTATGTCCACTTTGAAAATTATCTTATTTGCCATTATGTTCTTAAGTTTAACTCTGGCATAAAGGATATCATCTAAAATGAACAAGGCTCATAAGTAAGAATAGAAATTAAATACCCACCTGTGAAGGTGTACTGGTAAGTTCCATCTTTTCTTGTGATTTCTCCTTTGCTAGTCGAGCAGCTTCTTTAAATTCCTGAAACTTGTCTGCAAACTGAATGTATAAAGACTATATACATTAACCAAATAAAAATAAATTGCAATGCTCACTTTTACCTTAATTTTCTTTTATTTTCTCTATAACTTACTCTTATGCATACAGCCTACCCCTCAAATCAATTACAAGTATAATATGAAAATGACAAAAAAAAGAAACCAAATACCAAAACATATGTATACCGCAAGGTACATTGACAAATCTCATTCAAAAACATCGCAACATAACTAAGTTAGAATCTGGTGTCAGCTAGCTTATCTATGTCCTTCCTTGGTTTTCCAGATATACTTTACTAAGACGGAGCGGTGGGGAGGGTGAAGAGGTGGGGACAGGTACACATCGGGAGAGGAATCAGTAAAGATGAGCATACTATGTTTGTTTATCATGGAGAAAAGGGAATCTCTTAAGTATCAACTAAACATCTCAGTATCTGGAGCATGCTTTTAACTTTTACTATAATATAAATTCTTGTATTATGTAAGGTATTTTATTTTCAACAATACGAAGAGCAACATTTACTATTACCACTAACTGACATTAATATAACTTCATTTCTAAAGACTCCTAAACAGCTAATGTACAGCAGCAGAAGGAATAATATGTCTCCACAAAGGTCTGTGAGATTGGTAACAATTTAAAAAATTACTGTACATAAAATGCTAATTCTTAGGAACTCACAGAAATCTATAAAGGTCATGGCCACAAATACTACCTTATCTATGTTTTGGAAGTAGATACTAGTTTACCACTATTCTCAGAGAGAGTAAGTTATGGTTACAAAATAACCAACTTTAAAAATCTAAAATCTCTTTTTCCTGGCTGGGTGGCCTGGTTGGAGCGCCATCCTGTACAAAAAAAGGTTTCAGGTTCGATTCCCAATCAGGGCACATACCTAGGTTGCTGGTTCAATTCCCAGTCGGGTGGGTATAGGAGACAACCAATTGATGTCTCTCTCCTCTCTCCTCTCTCTCTCTTTCTCTCTCTCTCTAATAAATAAAAAACATATCCTCAGGTGAGGACTAAAAAAACACACACAAAAAACACCTAAAATCTCTATGCAATTTAAACCACCTGGTTAAAGTTGGTAATAAAATATGAAATGATCGTTCTCTCCTCAAACCCCATAAGCCAACCCAGATTTCATTTCCATCTTGGGAAGGAAAGCTTTGGTAGGAAAGCTCATGATACTCTGATGTGCCTTTGGGAGATAGAAGAGGATCAATATTAGAGTTATTGCAACTTTTTCTTTTTGCTTTAAATCTTTCACCCCCTCCTACAACTTGTAGATCTGGGAAGTGAATCTGTATTACTATACTTCACTAATTAAACAGAACATCTCCTTACAGAAAAACAAAAAAACTGAATACAAAGCTTAAAAGGTCTTATTCATATTGGTGGAATTAATTAACCATAATTAATTTCTCTTTATGTAATCTGTAGTACAGAAAGCTTTTCTTGCACTAATTTAGCATTCCAAAGTAGTTAATGTTTAAAACCCTTCTCAATTTCACAAAGACCTATGCTATTGCTAACTTTTAAAGACTTAAGTTTCCATGATAACAAAATACAACTCAGGAAGCACTACATGCACAGCTGTAATTTTTTCTCATACATCAACCTTAACAAACCACCCTGTTCTAATACTGCCACTCTCCCTTACTTTGAGAGGCCTCTGTCTACAATTGCCTTCAGGGGATTCTCCAAACCCTTGCATTCATTTATACATTTTAATGATAAAGCAAGTCAGAATATTTACATGTTTGCTTCATTTCTATAAAATAAAATATTATACATTCCGTTGGGTCCTCTACAGTCTATAAAACATCCGCATTAGACTTCAAGGTTAGTCTCTTCAGAATGCTTTGGTCCAAAGCATTCTGAAGAGATTAACTGTAAACTCTTTGGAGCCAAATCTAGTGAATAAAAACCTGGACTTGGCTCTGAGAACTAATAGGTTGTTTCCTGATAGTCAATCCACATGTAAAATACTAGAATTCACTACTGGTAAGGTTGGTCAAAAATACATGCTAATTTTAAGAAAGGAAAATAAAATTCTTGAAATATAAAAGCCATTCCCAGAAAAAAGATCAAATGAGAGGAGACAGTATAATTGAACAGAATTTAATAAACTATTTATTTATTACATTAGCTACTTTCCCACTAACCTGAAAGACACAATGAAAAACTTAATATATGGTCAAAATTACTTAAGCTCAAAAATCATTTCATGCAAGTTTATTGAAGATATTAAGCCACATTTTAGTTCCTGTGCTAACCAAAAATTCAACAAGTGTAATATAATTATAGTTTTATTTTATTCTTGCTATAGTCTGTAATGGAGGTTCCAAAAAAAAAGTTCTAAGGTTCTGAGTAATGGCAAAAGTATTAGAATAAACATATAATTTCCTAAGGGAATTATTTATGGAGAGACAATGCTCAGCCTAATGCCTGTGTTCCTGTTATGTTGAAATACTTTGATTCTAAAACTTACACCTCTACCACAGTTCAAGTAATGTATTTAGAGAATTAGATGGGTATAAGACAGTGGTCAGCAAACTGCGGCTCGCGAGCCACATGCGGCTCTTTGGCCCCTTGAGTGTGGCTCTTCCACAAAATACCACGGCCTGGGCAAGTCTATTTTGAAGAAGTGGCATTAGAAGAAGTTTAAGTTTAAAAAATTTGGCTCTCAAAAGAAATTTCAATCGTTGTACTGTTGATATTTGGCTCTGTTGACTAATGAGTTTGCCGACCACTGGTATAAGAGAAACCAAATCAGGTAACTTGTTTGTTTTAATTGTCCTATAAAGAATGACTTATAATCACCAAGGCTAAAGTTAAAATAGTCTAAAAATTGAGCTTAAAACTACAATTTATGAAAAAGATAACATTTGAAAACAAGTGTTAAGGAATGTTTACAACTAAAACAAAAGGAAACAAAGTTGCTTATTTCATACTTATCCCTTACTCTTTCCATGTGATATCCACCTAACTAATAATAACCTCAAGTCAATAAATATTCACAAAAAGTGTAAGACTTTTAAAAATAATCTGAATGACCCCAACAATTTAAAGTCTCCAGCCATGACAGGTGCCTCATTAGCGCATTAGGTAGCGCGTCAGTCTCATAAAGTCTCCAGCCATGAGATCCTGTGTATACTAAAACACATGTAAGGTGTTTCAAATGTAGGGCTGTCCTTTTAACTGAATGCTTGAGAGAAGTTTTAAGCATAAATCTTTGGGTCTGGTGAGCATAGAATTTGAAGAGCAAAAGTGAGTAATACTCATTTTCTCCATCATCTTAGTATCCCGATGCTGGAGGCTAAGTCCAGCAGGTCATAATAAATGCGAGAAGTCCTCAAAAGGTTGAATGGACATATTCAGCAGGGCTGAAAATCTGCATGTTATTACCTGCTGCTGGAACAGCCGAAGGCATTTCCCCTAACCTGATCATCTTTTCCTGTTTACCAAACCTTACCTTTGATATGTATATCTGCTTTCCTAAAGGGCCAATGTGTTTTCCAGCAAATAAAAAGCCATGGGTCCAGAGATTCGGGGAGCTTAGTCACTAGAACTAAGTTTCTGCCTGGCTTTCCCCCATGCCTTCAAAATTTATATTTCATGTCTAGTTTATCCATTTACACGCAGCTCCTTCTCCAGATTCCTGAAGCCTAGCTGCGGAAAGACCCTAGCATCCAGAGATTGTTCCCTTTCTTCCTTACATACTCTTTCCATGTGATGACCACAGAACTCAAGGTGCTGCTGATGTGAACACTGGCTTTGCTTATAGGCAGGACAACTGTTTTGCTTCCAATATTTAACCTGGTGATGTTCTATATTATATTGGCTTTTCTGGCCACAGTACTTCACTTGGTCAGAAGAGGAGTATTTCCCAAGAACTCCTCATAGTATCTATTGGGTCTCTGTATTGCATCAGAGAGCTCAGAGTAATTCTGACCCAGACAATGCACAGCTTTCCCTAAACATAGTGATTTATATGTGTCTGCTGTCATGTCAGAAAGTTGAAATATATACCATTATCAGCTTGAGTTTTCACAAGTCATAAGAGCTTGGTGTCTACCTATGTTGCAGACCATCTCCAACTAAGGATGTAAAGTCATGAGCAAAGTCCATTCTGAAGTGGTAATTCACATGTTTTATTTCCTATCATACACAGAGTTACCTATGCAAAGCCTTCTCAATCAGTGGTGACTATTTTTAATGTGTGCAATGAATTTTCCAATTGACAATAGAATCCAATGATCTCTTCCTGCTCTAAAATCACAACAGTTCTGAGAATATTAAACAAATTTCTCCTATATATTTTACACTCTCCATTTGCTACTATATATTTAAGACATCTGACCTGAAGACGAAGATTTCCACTTAGATCTGATGAATTAACTTACTTTTGAAAGATGATGCTCAGAGGAGAATCCCAGTCCATAAACAGTGTTTGCCCGGCTATCGGCCCACTGGCCAAACTTCTGAGATGTTTTCGTAAATGTCATGTTTGGGGTGATGGTGCTATTAATTATTGCCTGAAAAATAAAACAAGTATGAATAACCTGCCCAAGATTAGCAAAAAGACATTTAAACACGGGATTATTTAGTTACATAAAAACTTAGGATTCTTAATGAGCCAAAACATTAAATATACAGTATAGTTATAGAAATAGTTTATATTATTTCAAGTGACAGAGTGGAAATAAGGTAACTACTAGAACTATAAATATGATGGTACTCTATCAAAAATTTCAATACCTTACAGTCAAAGTAAGTTTTCTTATGATGCAAAACATTTTAAAGAGCTTTTAGTGTAATTAGTTTCTTCCCTTTGAACATTTAGGGTTAATATCTATTAATTTTGTTTTAATTTTATTTAACATCTATTAATTTTGGTGTTAGTCACTAAAAGCAAGTAAGTTTTAATAGTTGTTTCTTTAAAATAGTTAGTTCCCACTCTCAAAAAAATCTTTCAAACATGAATACATCAATAGGAAAACTTTCTATCTGTACACTAATTTTCTAAAATGCATAATCAACAATTTTCCAAAAGCTGACTTACTTGAAATATATTATGATACAGAAAAGATTTTCAATCATTTAGTATTTTTCCTTTACTCAAGGGAAAAACAAACCTTAAAATACATTATTTCTTTTCTCATAAAGTGGTATAAATTCATGGTATTGAGAATCACTATCATTTCTGTTTAACACATAGTTTCTTAGAAAACTAGTATTTTAATATGTTATTAAATATTAACTTTGGTGATCACTAAAATAGATTTCAACTATTATTATAACATATTAACTTTAATTCATTTCCTCTGTCAGTACTGTAAAAGTTTAGAATCCATTTTATTTAAGTCTACTGCCCTCCAAAATTGAGATTACAAAGTGATTCAATAAAAATAAAAATGTGATCACATTCGTAAGTGGTTTTCTGGCAATTTATTAAATATGGGATGAAAATCAAGCATTTTTAGAACAAAGCTAAATGTTTACCATGTGAACAACCATATAATGTAAATATTTATGAGCTAAGCAGGCACTGGTGAAGTTATAATAATGAAAGTATGACACCTGCCTGCTAAAGAAGACAGTAAAAGAGTGGTCCCTTGCTTTCTCTAAAAGACAGCAAACGTGTTACCTGTTGTTATATGGAGCCCTTGTCCTTGATTAAGCTTTTTTGTTTACCTCTTATAAAATTTATATACTCATATACCTCCTTACTCTTCAATTCAAAAGCTGCTTTTCCTAGAATGTCATTTTAGATCCTATAAAATGTGGCTAATAACTGCACTAATTTGCGAGTTTTCATCAAATGAAAAGACTGGAAAAGAATATACAGTGGTCCCCCTATATCCAGTTTCAGTTACCTGTGATCATCAGAAGTCTGAAATATTAAATGGAAAATTCCCCAAAATAAACAATTCATAAGTTTTAAGTTGCATGCTGTTCTGAGTATGATGAAATCTCTTGCTGTCCTGTCTTGCCTTTGAATCATGCCTCCTGAATCATGCCTTTGTCCAGCATTAGCCACACTACATACGCTACCTGCCCATAGTCACTTAGTACCTATCTAGGTTATCAGGATGACTGTTGAATGTCCCAGTGTTTGTGTTCAAGTGACCTTTATTTCACTTAATAATGGCCCCAAAGCACAAGAGTAGAGATGCTGGCAATTTGAGTATACCAAAGAAAAGCTGTAAAGTGTATGTTTGTACAGGAAAAAATTCAGTTCTATCTGCACTTTCAGGCATCCACTCTTGGAAGTATTCCCTGAGGATAAGGGGGAACTACTGTATTAGTTTGCTAAGGAACCATTTGGTTATTCAACTATTTTATCGAGTACCTATTAATGTCAAGCACAATTCTATAAACTTGAGATACAACAAGAGGCAATATAATTGTGGATCACATTCTAGAGCAAAAAGAGTCCGTCAATGACCACATAAATAAATAGCTGACCAATTTTCTGTGAGTGGTAAGTGCTTATGAAGACCATAAGACCAGGATATGATAGAGACTGAAAGGCTAGATGGCCAGGACTGTCAGGCACTACGAGATCCCACGGTGCTGGAGTATTCCCTGAGGAAGGCACATTTGTGTTTTCAAGAAGAGAAGGGCATTTAACATGTGACCCTAATAACTCAGAAAGTGAGATGGCAATAGGTGTTCCAGGCAGCTGAGAAACCCATCCATGTGGTATTGACCTTCAGCTTTAACTATTTCAAATGAACTTTTTTTCTACTTTTCAGTTTAAGAGTTCCGTTTTAATCCCCATTCTGAACATTTCCTTAAAAATATATTTTATTAGACTTCCTTGAATAGAATGCTACAATGAATCCATGTAAAATAAAAAAATTAGTTCTATAAAGTAAACATGTCTCTCAATCCCAAAGTTCTTGTCCTTTCAAGGAGAAGAGGTAGAAATGCTGTGTTATTACAGATCATGTAGTGCCCTGATCCTGGCCCTTGGCCAAGCTGGTGTCTCTGCAAACGTTATAAGCTCAGTAAAAGTACATTTTCTAGTCAGGGCACCTAAGGTCTTTTCAACTGATCATGCTGTGCAGAAACAGAAGTGAGGGTGGTAAGAAAAACACTCATTTAGCTGCATCAAATAAACCAGAAGGGCTTATAAAAAAAACAAAACAAAACAACCCGATGACTCCTGCAGGGAACTGCAGTGGTTAACAGCATCAGCTTAGAAAGGTAACTAGAAAGTAGAAAATGTGATAGAAACATGTAATTGCTACAGAGGGTGGATTTTATTAAAAGAAACGAAACAAAAACTTTTTCATAAGAGTTATTTAAGAGCCTAAAAATTACAAGCTGCAAAGTATGTTCAAAAATAAAAATGCCAGAAGCAATAGTTCATATTGCTCCAGAAGGAAGACACACGAGGATTACTTAATCACATAGTACATGAGACTACTTCAGTTGAACTTTATTTTTTATATACCATTTAACTCTCTTGTCTAATAAAATGACATTTTATCTGTAGTTTTGGCCAAGAGAGAAACACAGATTATAGAGAGCTAAAGATTCGAATCAGGGAAAAGAAATAAATTAACATTCTAGAGTCTAAATTAATAATAATTAATATCTGTTAATTTCACTAAATACTTATAAAATATGACCAAATTGTTCTTCATTTAAAAAAAAACTTTCACAGATATTAACTATTTCAATTTCCCAAGTCCTTTAAGTCCTCCAAATGAAAATGAAAATAGGATCAATTATTCAAATAAATACAAGTTAGTCACTTGTGAACCAAAGTACAAATAGCCCCTGGGGTCCTATAATCTAGTTAATGAGATAAGAAATGAGCACACAGAAAAGACTGAAGTTTGAACATTAAATTAAATTTTTCTTTTATTCCCCCAAACCACTCAGTACTACATAATTAATAGCTTAATAATATTAATAATGGTAACAGTAACAGTTGTGTTTGTATAGGGATTACTATACACCCTTGAAGTGCTTTTGCCTAAATGTATTTCATCTTTACGATTCCACGATATGATGACGTAGACAACTTACTAATTCTTTTTCACAGATGAGAAAACTGAGGCACTAAGACATTAAATATCTTGCTCTAGGCCAAATGGCTAGCAAGTAGTAGAGCAAAAATTCAAACCAGATAGTCTGGCTATATCGTCTGTGTCCTTAACCCCTAAACTAAATTGCTAAAATTTCTGAGAATAGAAAGGCCTCATGGCTTCATGAACACTTGAAGAAAAAGAATGGAAGCCTCATTCTACACACTTTATATCCAGGATATGATGCTTGGCATTTCTTTATCTTCATGTGTTGTTCAAAATTCAATGATAAAAAATTGGAATTTTTCCCCCTTTTGAAGGGTATACTATCCATTAAGCACTGATCTAAGTGTTTTTGCAGATATTAACTCATTTAATCCTTACAATTTCAAGCATTGAGGTGAGGACAATGAAGCTCAGAGAGGTAATTTGCCCAAAGTCAAAATCTTAGTAGATGGTAGAGCTGAGACGTGAATCCAGTTAGTCTATGCTCTTAGACTATCTGCCTCTCCTAAAAATAAAAATGTAGGAACTGTCCATATGCTTCTTTCCGAATGAGGGATGCTCAGAATAAACTTTAATATTGATATTGACAGACTTCATATAATTTAGGGATTTTGAACAGCATACTAATCTGTAAGAGTGGAAATTGCATCCACCCTATTCACCACTATATTCCTAGCCCCTAGCATAATGCCTGACATATAACAGATAATCAATGAATATTTCCCAAATAAAACTGACCTCAGATTTGCAAAATATTTTGACATGTAATTTAGTATAAATAAGGTGGTTAATCCAAGTAATTTAGTGGACAAAATATGTCACTACCTTAAAAATGACCAATGTTGGCCCAGCCAGCGTGGCTCAGTGGTTGAGCATCAACCTATGAATCAGGAGGTCAAGGTTTGATTCCTAGTCAGGGCACATGCACAGGTTTCGGACTCAATCCCCAGTGTGCGATGTGCAGGAGCCAGCCGATCAATGATTCTCTCATCACTGATGTTTCTATCTCTCTCTCCCTCTCCCTTCCTCTCTGAAATCAATAAAAAAGTATTTTTTTAAAAATGATCAATTTTGTTTTTTAAAGTTGTTTTAAAATCTCTCAATATTTTAATACTGATAAAATTCCTCTAAAACTGAGATGCTATACTGTATAAAGCAAAATAGCAAGATTATTTAAAGTAAATGTAACTTACCTTTGAGCCATCTAAACTGATTATCCTGTACACATTTCTTGTGCTGTCATAGAAATAAGACACAGTAACTGCGTGCTTGCTGGTGGGTACCCAGTTCTTCTTTGTGTTTGGGTCAATCTGGAAGACATGAGCACGAGTGCTGAAGATGGGTTGTTCCCTGTGGGGGAGAAAATAAAATGACACTCTGAAACCAGCCAATTCTATTCCACTGGACAATAAGACATGAAAACTAGGAGGATGACTCCACTTAATCAAAAACTCCCCACGTCCTGAAAACAAGAGAAACTTTCAAATTCGAATATTCTAAGTATTCAATCATAAGCTTCTTTAAACAATGAGAGTCAATCCTCATTATTTGAAGATTCTGTGTTTGCGAATTTGCCTACTCAACAAAATGTATTTGTAACCCCAAAAGCAATGCTTGAGGTCCTTTCTTGGTCTTCTGCAGTGGAAAAATGTGTGTCCTTGGAAAAGCATGTTTCCACCTGACGCTGATCAAGGCAACACTCGGCCCTTCTGTTTCAGCGCTCATACCATAATCAAGTGTCCTTTTTTTGCGATCTATTTAGTGCCGGGTATTTTGCATTTTTGTGCTTTCTGTTTAAAATGGCCCCCAAGCATAGTGCTGAAGTGCTATCTGTTCCTGGGGCTGTGATGTGCCCTATGGAGTCAATATATGTTAGATAAGCTTTTTCAGGCATGAGTTACAGCACTAATGGCCTTGAGTTCAATGGTAATGAATCAACAATATATATTAAATAAGGTATCTTTAAACAGAAACACATAAAGCAAACTTATGTATGGATGGGTTGATGAAAATGTTACAACAGAGGCTCACCGGGACCCTATATTCCCCCTAGGAGCAATGGGTCAAAATTCACAACTTCAGTGTTTGTGGAGCCTTTGTAAGAACATAACTATTGTGAATAATGAGAAATGACTATGCCTTGTTAAAATACACATCTCCTATTTGACCCTCACTAGGTTAAAGGTTGTTACCCATTTAAAACTACATTATTCTGGTAATTAGGTAAGTAACTTACTGAGAAAGTTCACATCAGTATAATCTCTATATTGAAAAGTATATGGAAAACAAAGTGGCTCACCACAACAGTATCTTTTACTTAGATCAAGTAGGGCCTTAAAGATGTACAAGAGATTTTAAAAAATTATAACTTCAAGAACCAAAACTATTAAAACATTAAAATTAAAAATTTTAATGTTTTAATAGAATCATATATTCAAAATATGATCATTACAGATTTTTTAGTCTGAGATTGTCTGTATATAATAGAAGCATTATAATGCAAAATTTTTCAAGTTCAAAGTAAAATTTCTTTTGAAACAGCAGCTATGAGACATTTTTTTTGTCCCCTCCTCCCCAAATAACACAACACCTTTCTTTCCTCAAGCAGATTAAGGTCCTAAAGAGAAGTTTAACTGGTATTTTTTTAATAGAGTTAAATTTAAACGTTTTAATTTTAAAGAAAGGAAAGGAGAGTGTGGGAAAAAAGAGAAATTAGAAGACATGCAGGACAAATCTGGGTCCTTGACAAAAGGGCTCTTCAGATAAAGGGCAGTGTGTCCTGTGTCCCCTGCGGATCTCCTTCAGTCCTTGGAGAGCAGGTGGGAAAGGAGGGACCTTCCCTGTAGGTCACCTGGCTCTTCCCAGTTTTGTTTCTGGAAACCTCTATAACAACTTTTCTTATTTAGAATATCTCTTTTGAAAGGAAGTGATACATTTTATGCCACTCCATAAAAAGTGACAGAAAGTCATCATTTCGGCTTAACTGCCATCATATATGGATTTTTTCAACAAATAAATGTTAACAATCTCGCAAGGCACTGTGACAGAATACCGAATTCTGAACTGGGAGGTCTTGTTCATTCCCTTTCCCCATCCACAGTCCTTGGCTTTCAGTAAGGCTCTTCTACACGGAGTTACCTTCCCGAAGCGCTGCAGCCTCTAGTTTTCATCTTTCGCCTTCTAATTAAAGTCCCAGGTATAAATGTGCTTGGTCAGACTGAGTGTGACCAATTCCATTTCACAGGAAAATCTACTCACTCACAACTGTCTGTATTAAGGCATGGAAGGGACGGGAGTGGAACACTCTAGTTTTTACCGACTTGATTTAAAAAAATATTTTTTTTATTTCACTGGGATAAATTTCTAAATAGTGCATGCTGGTAATTATAGAAATGTGTTCTAAAAAGTGTATTTTCTAAACAACTAAAGTAGTTGTTAACACAATGATATTGCTTTTGCACTCATCAAATTCTTATTCAATGGAAATGCAATATTTTGAGTCCAGTAAAAAAATTCCCACATCACATTAATTCACTCAATTTAATTAATCTACACAATTAATCCACGCAGTTTAATTCTCTTCTAAATAAAGATCTTTAGGGTAAACTACTATTTTACAAGCAAATGACATGTGATATCAACAAAATACACTGCTTTCTTCAATTCCCTCTGAATGGCTGATTTCTTAAAGAAAGTTGTAGTACAAGATTTCTGTGGCCAAAAGCCTACCAAGTTTGGATAATAAAAACTAAAAATAAATAAAAAAATTGACAGGGAACAGAATTCCTGTAAGTAATGAGGATGTTACTACATCACTTAGGGCATACTAATAAATGATATAAACTTTCATTGGATATCTACTTACTACATGCAAAAAACTGAGAGATGGTCCCCACCCTAAAAAAATACAATTTGGTGAGGAAAGACAGATATGTTTAGAAATAAAATGCTATTTCCCATGATTTTCTCTTAAAGTGACTAAGGGCTACCATGGAGGAATTGATGCCTAAGTAGTGTTTGAAACAAAGTATGGCACAGTGGTAAGAAGGCTCAGCACACATTGGCTTGTGTAGCAAGAACTGTAGTGATGGAACTGCCATTTGACACAGTAATACCACTTCTAGGAATATATCCCAAGAAACCAGATACACCAATCAGAAAGGATACATGCACCCCTATGCTCATAGCAGCACAATGTACAATAGCTGAGATTTGGAAACAGCCTAAATGCCCATCAGCAGATGAGTGGATTAGAAAACTGTGGTTCATTTATACAATGGAATACTACGCTGCTGTAAAAAAAGAAGGAATTCTTACCATTTGCAACAGCATGGATGGGACTGGAGAGCATTATGCTAAGTGAAATAAGCCAGTCAGTGAAAGAAAAATACCACATGATCTCACTCATTTGTAGAATATAAAGAACATTATAAACAAATGAACAAAAATAGATACAGAGGCAAAGAAGCATCGAACAGACTGTCAAACTGTAGCGGGAAGGCTGGGTGGTGGTGGTAAGAGATCAATATAAGCATAACCAGTGGACGCAAGACACTGGGGCGGGGTGGGGGGGAGGAGACATATGTACTACTATTTGTAATACTTTAAACAATAAAATTAAACTAAAAGAAAAATAAGGCTAAATATAAAGAGAAGCCAGCTCACGAGGGTCCTGGCTGGAAGCTACTGAAAGATGTAAATACAGAACAGCTTTGCCTTTTAGAAAGATAAATTTGGCATCACTGAAGAGGGTGGATTGGGAAGAAAGAACATCGGAGAAAAGCAGGCTAGTCAAAACCCTACAACAAAGAGGAGGTAGGAGTGAGATGAAGATATGAGGAAGGATTCAAGGTAAATTTAGAAAGTAGAATCAATAAGGTTAAGTAACAGATTAGACATGGGCAATGGTTCTCAAATAGGGGTGATTTGTTCCCCAAGGGACATTTCAAAACATCTGGAGACATTTTCGGTTGGCACAACCGAGGGAGATTATTATTAGCACCTAAGGAGGAGAAGCCAGGGCTGGTTGCTAAACATCTACAGTGCACAAGACAGCCCCACACAACCAAGAATTATCCAGCCAAAAATGGCAATGGTGCCAGGGCTGAGAAATCCTAACGCAGGAGATGAAGGAGCAATCGGAGACTCTCTCCTGGGTTTCAGGCTTGGGTGACTGAAAAGAAGACAATGTCACGGGCCAGGATGGGAAACAGAAAGTAAAGCCGGGACTGGCAGGACAGCGGGGAGAGGACGAGCTCCGTTTTGGCTGAGTTCAGAGCCCTTGCCATGTAAAACTGTCAGCACAGGAACTTAGTAATATTAGGCTGGGGCTCAGCAGAGAAAACCAAGCTGGAGTGAAACGTGTGGGGAATCATCAAGAGATCTTATCATGGCCTTGGCCAGCTAGCTCAGTTGGTTAGAGCGCACCGTATAAAAGTGTTCTGTTATTCATACAGAGGAATAAAGGGAAAGTAGGAGAGAAGCACAAACCCAAACATGCCTAACTGCAGGACTGGAAGTGCTGAAGATACATTCACCTGTTGGTGAAAACACTCTCCCCTTCCTGAGACGTAAGTACACAGGAAGTAAGAGAAAAAACATTCTATCTTCGGCTTGGTTTTTAGAGTTCGAAGTGGCAAGAGAAGGTGGACAATACCTGTTAAGGCCAGAAGGACACGAGCAAGGATAAGACAAGGAGTGGACAGACACTGACGACCATGTAACTTCAGACGGAATGCCTGAAGAATTTCCTTTCCGTGCCACTGTGAGGGCACAGCAAGTCTTCAGACAAGCTGAAGCTCCAGCACTAGAGTTTCTTCAAAGGAATTGTGCTGAACAAATTAATAATATACATTGTAGTTCCACTGATTATCGGGGAACCAGTTTAACTGCCCCCCTGCCCAGCCCTCCAATGCAAAGATTGTGACTGCATGTTACTATGTATTCCTATTACCAAGTTATATGGTCAACAGCTGTTTGCTTATACATTTAGCTTTTTTTAAACATATGCGTACTTTAAGGAAAACAAAGATTATTCTAATGGCTACCCAACACATAGTTGTACTGCAAGAACTCCATCTAGTGATGAACTAAAAACATAACAGGCATATGTTTTTTAAAACTTCCGAGTCTGTATATAGAAATACGAAATTGTGATGTTGCTATAACAGAGGTATATAGACATAAAATGTGACACTACCAACTGCAAAATGTCTTTTCTGGAAGTATTTTTTTTAATTGTATGATCCGAATTCCTTCATCTTTTTTTTTTTTGTTAAATGCACATTCAAATGAAAGATTTAGAAAATAATTGTCTGCATCACAACAACTGAGCATAAAAAATATTTTCAGTGAAAAAAAGTAAAGGGATTAAAAAGTAAAAATTGTCTGTTATAAAATAGTCACAGGGATGTAAAGTACAGCATAAGGAATATAGTCAATAATATTGTAATAACTGTCTGGTGTTAGGTAGGTACAAGCCTTATACAGGGGATCACTTCATAAGTTCTATAAATATCTGAGCACTATGCTGCACACCTGAACTAACGTAATATTGAATGTCAACTGTAATTTAAAATTTTAAATAAAGGAATACTTTCATGACATCAAGTTGTTAATTGGCATATCTGAAGAAAATATCAAATAAATTAAAATTTTCCATTTGGAATTTAAGATTATCTATAATAATAAAAGTGTAATATGCTAATTAGACCAGACAGCCAAACGACCTTCCGGACGTCCTTCCGGATGACCTTCTGGATGAAGCCGGGGCTGCGAGGGCTGTGAGGGCCGAGCCCCTTGCACGAATTTCGTGCATCGGGCCTCTAAATTATAAAACTATACTTAAACATAAGAATACTGTTTATATTCATTATGTACTATCCCTTATTTTAAAAGTAATTTTTACTCATCTCAGTCCTTTCATTAGGTCAAAGAAATTCCAATACTTATTTACCTTGGGCACTTTAATAAGTAGCTACATTTAAAAGATCAGAGATATGCAGAAATTCATTATAAAGAGCAAGGAAATTCACTCAATATATACATTTAAGTAACATCTTCAATGCTAAAGAACCTGGCTTGCTATTTATTAATAACTGCCAAGTGACATTACCTCTGTCCCTCCTCCCCATTTAAAACCCTATCCATCCCAGATAAAATAGTGGGTGTTTTAAAATATATCAACACCCATGTCTGGTAACTCAATTACATTTAAAATTAGTATTGTAGTCCTGGCTGGGTGGCTCAGTTGATTGGAGCATGGTCTCGTACAACAAAAGGTTTCTGGTTCAATTCCCAGTCAAGGCACATATCTAGGTTTTGGGTTTGATCCCCAGCCAGTGTGCATACGAAAAGCAACCAATTGATATTTCTCACATCGATATTTCTCTCTCTCTCTTTCTCTTTCTTTCTCTCTCTCAAATCAATGGGAGGGAAATACATATCCTCAGGTGAGAATTAAAATATAATAATAAATAAAATTAGTATTGTATTTTCAATTATTATTAGCCTTTAAATATTCTTCTCTCCCCAAATGATTTCCACTAAATAAAGTTAAATTCCAAAAACTCACAATATACACTGGGAAATCTAAGGAAAATAGCCTCTTGTTAATGAGAATTCTTATTAATATAGGTATTATTTTTCTAAAAATCTAAAATAAATAATTTTCTAGTAGACATCCAATTCCTAAAAATTTTTTAAATGAATTAAATGTTACAAGATTATTTAAGTTCTAATACCAATAATACTTCAAGGAACAATAATATTCTTAGGTACTCTTTTTTCCTTTATACCTACTACAAACTAACCTAGTAGAAACAAACCATATAGTAACTGAACACGTATATAGTCTTAAACAAACAAACCCAGGACTGATGAGAAAGAGCTGAAGGTACTTGGGCAAAATGTTAACATTTGCTACATTTCCATAGTGGTTGCATTGATATTATATTATTCCCTGTGTTATTCTGAATATTTTAAAATGCTCAAAATGACAAAACATCACACCATTTCTCTAGAATTCTTGTTGACAGTGTGAAATTTGAATAATCAGCCACATTTTATTTTATATGTATGTAGATCATTTATTTTAACTGCTGTGCCAAAATCCATGTAATGATTAGAACTGCACTATCCAATATGGTAGCTACTAGCCACATGACTTCTGGACATTTGCAATATGGCTAGTGTAAGAAAGTGAATTCGTTTAAATTTTATTTGATACCCCAGTCAGTTACTGAAATCGTTTTAAGCATGTATGGAACAACTTGGGTATATGAATCTACTGTTTCAAGTGTAAATTTTATGAAATTCAAATCCAGACCAAGTCTTTCCAACAAAAATTTTAGCATTCAAACTGATATGTGCTCTAAGCACAATAAAAAATGGATTTCAAAGGCTTAATATAAAAAAATATAAAATATCCCAATTACTTTTATATTAATCAAATGTTAAAAATATATTGGACATACTGTATCAAAATATATTGATTTCACCTTTTTAAAACTTTAAAAACAAAGTTAATATTACATTATTCACATTGTATTTCAAGTGGAAAATACTGGACTATTTTAGGTAGCCATTTCCTCACTGATAGACATACATGTTGTTCAATGTTTGCACTACTACAAATAAATGCCCCTGTATGTTTACTTGGGGACACATGCAAGAGATAGACTAGAAGCTGAATTCCTGGTCACAGGGTATGCACCATAGAATATTTCCAAATTACTCTTCACAGCACATGCACCAATTTATATTCTTAATAGTCTTATATTATTTCCTTCCAACACTAGGTAATGTCCAAGTAACATCTTTAATTTGTGCCAGGTTGATGGGCATGAAATGTTATTTCATTGTTGCTTTAATTGCATATCTCTTGATTACTAGTGAGGCTGAGGAGCTCTTTATGCATTTCTGGGCCATTTGAGCCCAATAGAGTTCTACACTTATTCCTGAGCTTGTTTAAAACCTTATTTTAGTTCCAAAGAGTGAAAACACCAGAATCCAAAATTCAGCACTCAATCCATATGCATGGGAACATCTCATATATACATTCTAAATACAGGTACAAACTTAATTAAGATAAACAACCACTAAAGTAAAGAAAGGCAGTTATTTTTCTAAATCTGATAACACTTAATGTTTAAAAATCAACATAGTACAGATACAGCACATATATTCTGCTCTTTTTCCAAGATAAATTACGGTTCTTTGGTAGTTTTTATTTTTATTTAACAAATTGTTTCTGACATTCCTCAAAATTTTTCCTTTGTGGCCCTAACCGTTTTGGCTCAGTGGATAAAGCGTCGGCCTGTGGACTCAGGGGTCCCAGGTTCGATTCCGGTCAAGGGCATGTACCTTAGTTGCAGGCACATACCCAGTAGAGGGTGTGCAGGAGGCAGCTGATCAATGTTTCTCTCTCATCGATTTTTCTAACTCTCTATCCCTCTCAAAAAAAAAATCAATAAAATATATATTTAAAAAATATTTTTTTTTCCTTTGTGGAGGGGTGAGTGGAGGAGTGGTAAATGCTTATCAAACTTTTAACTTACTCATTTAACACTTTCCTGGTTTAGCATCAAAAATAATTTAAACAAAACATACTTAATGTTAAACTGGAGCTCAAAAGTAACAGTTCTGTCAGATAGCTTAATCTCCTGGGTGTTTTTCATCCAGTAAACATCACCACTCCATTCCCACTCTATTTCTCTATGTAATTTTCATTCCAACATCCCTCAGATTTGGTTTTCTCTAGTCACAGCTAATGATTATATCTGATTAACCTTTCTGAGTGGTCCTCAGGTAGTTTAGCTATAAGTCTACCAATGGACAGCATCTGGATTTATCTAGCTTTCATGTTATTTGTTCTACTGAAAAAAGACTATGTTAAGTATAACTGAATGTGACTTATGTTTTCCCTTCTTGTTAGCTTTTCAGGTAACACAAATTATAGACACAATTCTTTGTAGGATGCTGTGCCCCAACTCGGGGTTTTGCAAATATAATTTTTGTAATGATACAGAGTTTTTGCTCAAATACATTAGATCTACTTCATAATAGTGGTGTTGATAATTCAGTCATGGTATCATAGAAGCCCAAATAAATATGTTTTCTGACTGTGAAGGTATTTTACTTTTTTAACTGATCAAAAATTTGACACAGGAATGCAATAAGCTAGGTTTGGGACCTTTCCCTATTTAGCTTTTCTGAAAATGAATTATAGTGGAGTTAAGGGCAATTTGACTTCTGAGGTACCTTAAAGAGGTAATCACTATAGATAAAAGAGCACCTAATAAGATGCATTACAGTAGTGTTTTTCCAACAGTGGATCACAACTCAGAGGTCAATTTAATAGCTAACAATGGGCATTTAGAAAGTGAACAAGAATGTAAAATAATCAGAGTATATCACACTTGGTAAGGTTATATGTATTGTTTCATGAAACTTTTTTTAAACTTAAAATATATATTTTATTATTAAGATCTGGCACCTGGACAAAATTCAGATCTTGTGTGTTGAATAAGAAACTACATTTTATTCCCTTTTTTCCTGATCTAATCAGGTGCTTTTATAATTATCAAACTTTGGGTATATACATAGAAAAAGTTACTCAAAGTTCATTGTTCATAAACTCATGAATATTCAGGATCAAGGTAAGTGATGCTTTAACTGGTACTAGATGAAAAGTATACTCCAGCCTAGATGTTCCATGAAACTTTTGAGTACATATTCATATATGCTTGACACAATGGAAGATACATTTTTTACTGTGGATCGTGGTCAAAAAGTTTAAAAATCTGGACATACAAAATGCTTTTATTTAGTGTTCATAAAAACCCTATGAAGCAGGTACCCATTTCATCAAACAAAAATATAGGTCCTGAGTGACATATCCAAAGTCACACAGCTAGCAAATGATATGAATAAACATATTTCAAATGGAAACGGCATTCAACCTCACTAGAAATAAAAACACTGCAAATTAAAACTGAGCTCTCATCTGTCAAAATAGGAGACTTTTTTTTAATGAAAAAAAAATCCAATGTTAGTGAGAGTTTAACAAAACCTGACACTTTCAAAAGCAGCTGGAAATATAAATTAGTAAAGTCTTTCGGAAAAACACTGACAATGAATATTAGTCAAAAGCCTTTAAATTTTTGTGCATATTCTTTGACACAGTAATTCCATTCTAGGAGCTTACCTTAAGGATATAATCATGGGTATATGCGGAGATTTAGCAACCAAAGACTGTAAATTAAAATGTCCAGTAATGTAAGATCAAATAAATTATGGTACATCATATAATGGAATCCTACATAGTCATTAAAAAACAAAGTTGCAGAATATTCAGTGACATATGATGTCCAATATAGTAAATGAAAATCATTTACAAAACAGTGAATGCAATATAATTCTTTTTTTAATGTATTCATATGCATACAAAAATATACTAGGAGGATACAATTATATTCAGCCCTTGTCCTGCCTCCCCTTCTCTCAACACAGAAACCAGAGTGATCCTTCTAAAAACCCAAGTTAGCATTCAAATATTCCAGGAATAAAAAGGTGGATGGTCCGTATACAGCAAATGTAGACTGCTACTGAAGTAGGTGATACAGGAGAATTGTACTTTCTACTTTTTTATATGTCTAGAAAATTTCCTATGATAGGGTTTAAAAGTAATAAAACCTAAATCAGGTGGGTCATTCTTCAAAACCCTCCAATGGCTTCCCGTCTCATAGTAAAAGCCACAGTCCTTAAAATTAAGTCCAAAGTCTTCTACCAGTGTTCCTCCACCCTGGCTGCATCAGAAACAACCAGCCTCTACCTCTACCATCAGTGGTCTGGTGGGCAGCCAAGCTCCCAAGGTGATTCTCACATGTAGCCAGGAGAAGACCACTATAGGATATGCCCCTGTTCCCTCTCCAACCTCAACTACCCCTTACTGTCTTTAGCTTCAGCCACATTAGCACTCCTGGTGTTTGTCAAACATGCCAAGCTCCCCCCACCTCAGGGCGTTTTGCCTGAAGTAATCTCTCCCCTCAGATCTGCCTAGTATCTTCCTTTACCTCCTCCAGGTGTTTGCTCAAATGTTATCTTAGTGACACCATTCCTGGCTGCTCTAAAATTTGCAGCCCCTCCTTCTTCTCTCTCTCGGGATTCTATCATTTCCCTCCATTCACTCTTCCCCATGGCACTTATCATTAGCTGACACACCATGTATTTTATTGATTTTCCCTCTCCCCCACCTAAAGTACTATCTCCTCAAGGGCAAGGATCTTGTCTTTTTAATCACTTCCGTGTTCCCAGCAATGCAATGAAACTCCAATAAATTTAATTTTAAAAAATTGAGACCTTCCTATCCTAAATGCATTCACTCCTTTCTACTACTGAGGTACTCCAGCAAAAGTATCAAAAGTATTTGTTTAAGGAGGCTGTTAACTATTCTAAATTCTCTAATAGTAAAGCTTCCTCTCATGTTATTTCAATTCCCTAGAAGAAAGCCTTCAATGAATTAAGACTTAAAGTTCTCCCGTGAATCTTTAAACATATTGATAAAAGAAACTCCCACTAGATCCCCACATTATTCAGTATCTCATATGAAATTGTTAAGAAAAAAATTGTCTGCTTGCTAGTGTTATACCCAAACAAGACAACTCAACACACTTCTCCCTCACTTGCCTGGCCATGTTGTTTTCCACTCCAGTAATGATCTCACCTCAGGTGCCTGCTACATTTACCAGTATTCATCTGTTTCTTTACAACACTGTATTTTTAAATGTCCCGCTTTACCTTATTACTGGAAATTCTCTGCAGAAACTGAAAGATTACAGACCTAATATAATAAAAACTGAATAGCTTAAACACTACTTATTGAATTTAAAAATAGTAATAGTGACTGAAGATAGTTGATCATTTTTAACGTTTTGCAGTTGGGATGATCTGATTATCTCAACCATTTCCCTTTTAAAAATTAACAAGCACACAAATTAACAACTTTCATAATTTGTGAATAAGGAGGGAAGCCACAGATTGGATAATTCAAACTGAGAAATTCAAATATGCCACTCTTAAGCCTGAGAACAAAAGCCTACACTTATAAAACGATATGTGGTCAATTCTTTGGTTATAATTAATATTTTTGAGAGCTTACCAAATGGCCAGGCACTGTTATAAGCATTATTCTGTATTAATTAATCCTCTCAACCTCTGTGAGGTAGTTACTATTATCCCTCTTTTGAAGATGAGAACCCTGAGGCATAGAAAAGGTACGTAATTTGCTTAAGGTGACACATGCTAGAGTCAACATATGAACACTGTCAGAGCCCATACCTTTATCCTATTCTGAATCCTTGGATGGGAAAATAATTATTTTGTCATATAAACCTGGTTCACTTCTGTAACCAAACTCTCACCTGGCCCTTGTCTGGAATTATGTGGACAGACGTGGGATAATACGGCCATACATCTATGATTACTATGCATGTTAAGCACTGTTAAGAGTACTTAAGTATTTTCATAAAATGTATGTATGTACACTGGTACCACTTACTCTTTTACCTGTATTTTGAAAACAATTTATTCTATAACACTTCACTGAAATGATATTGTGGTTTGGGAGAATCCAAAAACTTATTTTTAGTCATGTCAATTTTGGTTATTGAGCTTTCCTTCTGTAAGGGAAGATAACTTTGATCTGTATTTTGATAGAATGACTCCACCACTGTAACAGAATAAGATAATGACAACAATAATAAAGTGTTGGCCTGTGTGAAAGCACAGGTCTTAGAGACTAGGAGTTATCTCATATCTCATTCATACACAGGCTACACTTAATTAACTATCTTAATGTCCTTGTCTACTAGTCCTATCATTGATGCCACTTCTAGGTCTGTTTCTATTGATGGATTTTTCTGCTCATATGGATTGTATTTTACTTCTCTGAATGTTAGATAAGCATATTAAGGGGAGACTTTAAGATATATAAAAGGCTCAAATCAATGTTCTAGAGATGAAAAATAAACTGGATGAAATTAACAGCAAATTAGACAATGCAAAAGAATAGAAAACTAGTTAACTTGAGTATATATAAACTACTCAAAATAAAGCAGAGAAAGAAACTTAAAAAATAAAGAGTAGGAGTATCAATGTGATTATTATTGAACAACTTCAAGTAACCTATTATACATGCAACTGAAGTCCTCAAAGACGGGAGGGATGAAAAATATTTGAAGAAATTATGGTTGAAATAATTCCCATATAAATAAAAAACAAACATAATTCTCAAGAAGCTCAACAAATCCAAAGCTATAGCAATGGACGTCATAATTCAATTGCTTTAAATCAATAATGAAGAGAAAATCCAAACACCCCAGTCAAAAGGCAGAGATTGTCAGGCCTATACAGCAACACCCAACTATATGATGCTTGTAAGAAAGTCATCTATCTATATAAAGAGGTAATATGCAAATTGTCCAGGATGCCGTAACGTCATGACCGCTCAGGAGGAGGCTACGTGCACAGGTGGGTGGGTGAGAACTGCATGTGCGGTGAGGCAAGCCACGGATGGCACAGGCCCGCAGAGAACAGGGCCTGCCAGACGCAGCATGCCAGCAGTCCCGCCTCGGCACATGAGCCGCAGAGGAAACACCTTTTCTGACCACTCATTGGCTAAGCTCCCCATAAGCCACTCGCAGTGTTCTGGGTAACTTGGGTAATAAGAATCCAAGAAGGTGATCTAGGGTTTTTCCACCACATTCCTGGAGGAAAAAATGAAGGTCTGCTGCTGGAGGGGCTAAGAAATGTCATATCCTGCCCTAGCTGGTTTGGCTCAGTGGGTAGAGCCTCAGCCTGCCGACTGCAGGGTCCGGGTTTGATTCTGGTCAAGGGCATGTACCTAGGTTGCAGGATCCTCCCTGGCCGGGGCCCAGGTCAGGGCTCATGCAGGAGGCAACCAATTGAAGTGTCCCTCTCACATTGATGTTTCTCTCTGTCTTCCCCTCTCTCTTCTACATTCTCTAAAAATCAATGGAAACATATCCTCAGGTGAGGATAAAAAAAAGAAAGAAATGTCATATCCTATGAAAGAGACATCTTGAAAATGCCTAAAGAAAGTTGTCATTTTTTTTGTGGTGAAGGGACTGGAGTCTGTGTTGATGAAAACACCTTGGCGGCTGCGGCGACCAGCAGTGGCAGCAGCAGCAGGGTGATGGGGGTGGCGCCTTCCCCTGATCAGCCGGGTCGCCTCACGCAGTATTTATTAAGTAATGAATGCCTTCAGAATTTGTGGAAACTTCTGCTGCACGTTACTATTCCCAGGCTACAATACGTAACACATCAACAGCTGTTCTTCTTGCTGTTAACTGTACCCTACTTCCAAAAGCCTATTCTTTTCTCCTACCAGTCTCTAGGAGCTGATGACCAATCTTGTTAGATGACCAATCTTGTTAGATCTGTGCCAAAAGAAAAAGAACTCTTTTCTAAGTGAGGGTCTGGTTAGCATTTCTTGAGTAAAGTATATCTATTTGGCTGCTCCCTGAGAGTATGGAATATTTCTTAGGCTACCATGCTTCTTTGTCAGATCAGTAAGAAGTCTCTTGCCATGACTGGATTCTAGAAAAATAGGGAAACAGAAAGTGGATTTGTGGTTTGGGATTTTAAAAGTAAAGCAAGAATGAGTAAGAATTCAGCCATTTGAACTGCTAATCCCCCCCCCCCCACCACCCCGCCACCCACCTTCTCTCATCCACAAAATTTATACAAACATGTTTCTCCTCTCCACCCCATCCTCACTAATCATCAGTGGCACATGAAACATGAGGAGTTAAAGGACTGACTCCTGGTATTTCTGTTCCTTTCTCCCTACAGAGTTGGGAATATGCTTTTCCTAGTGAAAATGTGATACATGTTGTTTATATTTGTAAGTTACCATTAACACATTTTAACACTTCAACAGCTTCTATGCAAGGTACTAGCCTTCAGGGACTTAAAGAGATAATTACAAATTGTGAACAGTATTTGCCAAGGAAAATAAAGTGCTAGAGAAAGAGAGTGCACAATGGGAATGAAGGAAGAGGAACCTAATTTAGATTGGATGGTTAGCTGAAGAGTGGGAATCAGAGAGATAATAGTGCTTCAGGCTCAGACGACAACTAGCATGTGTGCAGCAAAATGCATTTTCCAAAGGTGGCGGCAGCAGTACCTCCTGTCCCTCTTCTAGAACCTTGCCATTCTTCTGTCAGGAGACAAAGTCTATGTCCATTCCCCTTAAACTTGAAAGGACCTTCATGATTGCCTGGACCAAAATAACGAGGCAAAAGTGATGCTGTGTGATTTTTGAGACTAGGTTGTCACAGGCCATTCGTCTTCAGCTTGGTTCACTTGCTCACTCACTCTTAGAACCCAACCACCATGTGGTGAGGAAAGCCAAACAGCCTATGGAGAAGCTCCAAGACCCCAGCCCCGGCTGACCTCTCCGTCAAGAGCCAACACTATCTTGCCAACCATATGAATGACCCATTTAAAAGTAGATCCTGCAGCCCCCAGTGACACCATCCCAGCCAATGCCATGTAGAGTAGAAATGAGCCGCCCCCATCGAGCCCTGCCCAAGTTGCAAACTCGTGAGCTAAATGATTACTGTTGCTTTAAACCACTAAAGTTTGGGTGGTTTGTTATGTAGCAAGAGATAATCAGAACAACGGGCAAAGATCTTGAGGCTAGCAAGATCTTGGCAGTTCCAGAAACTGAAAAGTACAGCTGGAGCACAGAGATAAATAACAGTCACCACCAACACCAGCACCAACAGCCAATATTTGGTATTTATTATGTTATACAGGAATTGTTCTAAGGGATTTGTATGTATTATTTGATCATAACAATCCTGTTGGTAGATACCCTTAAGACACTGATTTTAAATATGGAAAGACAGAGGCACAGGACAGTGAAATGACACTCAGGCAGTCTAGTGCAAGAGCCCATGCTACGAATAATGCCGTACTCCCTCGCAAAGAACAGAGTGGCACATAATGAGGTTTAGAAAGGTAGATCAAGCCCAGGTTATGCAGATTTTTATAGACCATGGACGGAAGTTTAGGTATAGTTTATGAATAATGGGACACTACTGAAGCCTTTTAAGCAGGCTAGTTTGTGATCCAATTTATATTTAAAAGATCATTCTGGCTTCTTGCAAAAAAACAATTAGAAGAAAGGCAATAACATTGGACAGCTAGGCATTCCTCAAAAATTAAATTAGAAATAACTAAAATATAATGGTTTCATTGAAGGAATATAATGGATTGATCAAGCTGATAACACTGAGCCCCATGATTAAGTTTAACATACAAAAAGAGAAATGCCAGGACATTTTTATGTGCCTTCTAGTGTAATGCTACTGACAGGAAATATACCACCCACCATTCTTGGGGGAGGGAGGGAGAGATTCAAACTAGAATGCAATCAAGCCTAGATCTAACTACCAGTTTACCATTTATCAAGAGTAAGAAAGATAGGATAAATTAAAGCTGCAAGACTTTGTCCAAAATAGTAACAATATGACTTCTCAGTAGGAATCAGAGCAATATCCAAGTGCTTACACCAATCAATTCACTTCTGTGACATTCCCAGGTATAAGAGAAAAGTATTAAAGAACCCCACTAGCCTGCTAGCGTGGCTCAGTGGTTGAGCATTGACCTATGAACCAGGAGGTCACGGTTTGATTCCCGGTCAGGGCACATGCCCAGGTTGCAGGCACAATCCCCAGTGTGGGACATGCAGGAGGCAGCCGATCAATAATTCTCTTTCATCATTGATGTTTCTATCTCTCCTTCTCCCTTCCTCTCTGAAATCAATAAAAATATATTTAAAAAACAACAACAACAGAAACCCCGCTACACTCTGGTTCCCCATGAGAGCATGTGTGTTTGTGTGGTATGAGCACAGGACATAAGCAGGGATGAGAAGATAAATATTAAATGTTATCCCAGACCTCAGGAGAACTCCAAGACCTTCCACAGGACTAGGTTTTAGGATGTTTTCCACAGAAGAGATATCAATTGTTTAAAAAAGTTGGTGATATTCTGGCAAACATAATACAAGGCTGGTTTCCCAAGATAACAAAGTTCCCTATAGAAGGAAAAGTGCAATTGAGTGGGGAGTGGTATTTAAAATAACCGAATAGAGCCCTGACCGGTTTGGCTCAGTGGATAGAGCATCGGTCTGCGGACTGAAGGGTCCCAGGTTCGATTCCGGTCAAGGGCATGTACCTTGGTTGCAGGCACATCCCCAGTAGGAGGTGTGCAAGAAGCAGCTAATCGATGTTTCTCTCCCATTGATGTTTCTAACTCTCTATCCCTCTCCCTTCCTCTCTGTAAAAAAATCAATAAAATAATAATAATAATAATAATAATAAATAACCAAATAGAACATTACCTCTTTGTTCATACCTCTTTCACGCTTTATTTTAGCAGAATGGAGACCATGAAAACCCTTCTAACACACAGTTCTCTGCTCCTCAGGCATAGCAGTAACCTAGATTTAGATTGCTTCAACAATAAGAGCACCAAACTTGGGGCTTTCACCTCAGCTGGGCCCCCCAAGCTCCTAGTTGTTCATGGTCAGCAATCTCTCCCACTCTTCACCTTTCTTCCCTATGCTCAGCCCAACCTTCATTCTCTATACTCTCAGCAGATGGCCTTGTCTTTTATCATTTTCTAGAATATGTATGCTTCTTGGTTCACAGATGTGTCTCTCACACTTAGAACAGTGCTTGACACATAGTAGGTACTTAATAAATACTTGTTAAATAAATCAAGGAATGAATTGAGGAAATGAAGTCTCCCAGCCCAGGAACTCCTCCCTCCCAGGATTCTGCTCTTTAACCACAAACTTAAGACATGCCTCCTACTTAAGGTTAACTATTCCACCTGTGCTCCAAGATTGCATTCCTTCCCACCTTTTTCCTCAGTAATTATCCCTATTGCATTTTCTCCCATCTCTTTCCTAAGTAATTATCCTTCTTCACTGTAATTTTAAATACCCCTAAGCCAGTGGTCGGCAAACTCATTAGTCAACAGAGCCAAATATCAACAGTACAACGATTGAAATTTCTTTTGAGAGCCAAATATTTTCAACTTAAACTTCTTCTAATGCTACTTCTTCAAAATAGACTCTCCCAGGCCGTGGTATTTTGTGGAAGAGCCACACTCAAGGGGCCAAAGAGCCGCATGTGGCTCGCGAGCCGCAGTTTGCCGACCATGGCCCTAAGCTATGGAGTCCTTTCTCTGGACTGAAAAAGAATGCTTAATCCCATTTTGAAAACAAACCCAGAAGAACTCCCCAAACTCTAGAGTTTGTTGAAGCTACACTCCATTTCAAAGTCTTAAAGGAGAAGTCTACGCTTCAGGTCTCTGCTTCCTTCTCCTTCATCAGCACCATCACCCCATGGCCATTGGGCTTCCACTCTGGCTGGTCAAACTTCTCAAGATAAGGTTAAAGGACCACTATTTACCCAAATGAATACGTATTGTTTGCCTCATTTGATGTTTCTCCTACATTTGATCCTGGAAACTCAATTTTTTGAAACTCTACTTCTTGGTTTCTTGACTGTTCTCTGACTGTTTTAGCCTGACAGCTCTCTCAGCTCCTTCCCTGCCCCTTAAATGACTATTCCCCCAGAGAGATCTGCTCTGTTCTTTTCTATAAATACTCCAAATGAGCTCATCCACATTCATAGTTTCAGCCAATACTTATATATTCTAATGATTCCCAAAACTCTAGCCTCAACCCAGTTCTCCTACCCTGAATAACAGACACTCTCACGTGAATGGCCATACTTCAACTTTTACTTAATTTGTCCTCTCACTCCACTGCAAACTTGCTTCTCTTCTCCTGACTCCCTATCTCAACTAATGGCTAACCAAGCCAATGTCCTTACCCCTCTACAGCTATATAGTTCATTGTCAACTCCTATAGATAATAATTAGGGCTCTTTCAAATTCATCCCCTCTTCTATTCTATCTTAATTCAAGCCATTATTCTTACTATTGCTGCAATTAACCAATTACACAATTAAATTTGAGGGTCTCTAAGACCCCCACCAATTTTACACACACACACACCCTCCCACAAGTCCAAAACTTCCTCCATTTTGCAGCCTCAGTAGTTAATTAAAACACAAGTAATGGTCCTAAAGTGGGGTACAGGAAGAAGATGGGTATTTCCTTTTTCACATCTATTTTTATGTATGTTTTATTATATATACACTAGAGGCCTGGTGCACAAAATTTGTGCAGGGGAGGGGGGGTCCCTCAGCCTTTCCTGTACCCTCTCACAGTCTGGGACCGCTGGCTCCTAACCGCTCACCTGCCTGCCTGCCTGATCGTCCCTAACCACCTCTGCCTGCGGCCTGATTGCCCCTAACCACCTCTGCCTGCCGGCCTGATCGCCTCCTAACTGCTCCCCTGCCAGCCTGATCGCCCCCTAAATGCTCCCCTGCTGGCCTTATTGCCCCCTTACTGCTCCCCTGCTGGTCTGATTGCCCCCTAACTGCCCTCCCCTGCCGGCTTGATGGCCCCTAACTGCCCTCCCCTGCTGGCCTTATAGCCCCTAACTGTCCTCCCCTGCTGGCCTGATGGCCCCTAACTGCTCCTCCCTGCCGGCCTGATCGCCCCTATCTGCCTCTGCCTAGGCCCCTGCCACCGTGGCTTTGTCCGGAAGGAAGTCTGGAAGATGTCTGGTCTAATTAGCATATTACCCTTTTATTAGTATAGATATGGTAGGACATGTAACTTATAAATATACATATATATTTATGGAGTTTGCTCAAAATCTTTCATTGATGTGGGTACCACATGAAAATTATGGGGAGCCCACTAACCTAGAGGTTAAGTACAATCCTTTAATGGACACACAGTCATCATATCTGGTCCAGAACCTACTTTCTAGTCAAATCTACTTGTATACTCTAAACAAGGTATGTCCAACTACCTTAACTTTCTAACTAGCAAATGTCACCTTTGAAGCTTTACCTGTGACACCCCTCTGCCTGAAATGCCCTAACACCCCTTCACACATTTTCTCTCTCTCCACTGCCCTCGGCACCCATCAACTCTTATTTGTTCTTTAAGGCTTAGAACAAACACTGGCTACATGAAGCTTTCTCTGATTTTCCAGATGGAGGTGGGCACTTCCTTCTCTGTGCTTCTAAACACAATGTGCATCTCTATTACAGCACTTAAATCACAGTAATGTAATTTCTTGTTTACATGGCTGTCTACTCATCTTTGTATTGGCAGTGCCTAGCATGACTCATGACACAAATTAAGTGCTTAATGTTCGTTGCAAGTGCTCAAGAGGCACAGTGTTAGGGGATAAACTATAGCAACACCTTAGTTACCAACACAGTTGAGAGAGTAAATGCTTTGTTTTGCTGATGTTTGGAATAATGATCAATTTTAACTTTTTAATTTTTAGATGTGCTTACATCATGCATTAAGTTTTCAGGTGTTGGTAAGAGGGAGAGATTTTTTTAGAAAGCCAACACTTTATCATTCGCTAAATTCTAATCAGTTAACTGTCAACAGTGCCAACACATTCTGAAAGATGCCCTATATAAATTCAAATGCTAAGCCTCAGTGATTTTGGCCAAACATGGAAAATTAATTACACACATTTATCTTCCTTTTCTGAAATTCCACTAAAATGAAAGTGAAGAGGAAAAGAAGATATAAACTGATAACACCAAAAATACTAATGCACTAGTGTCACTTATAATTTTAATGCAGTTTTGGAAGAAGGAATAGTATCTAGAAAAAGGAGGGGACAGTATTTCCCTTGGCAAAACCAAGGAAAATGTCAAGTACCTGCAAAGAGGGAATTATAAGTGAACAACTTGCTGGCCAGAATTTAGAGGCAAAAGGAAGGCAGGAGAGGATATGAGGTTTGGGGCTGAAATTGGAAAGTTGATTGAAAGTTTAAATAACAGAGCAGTGAGAATCCTCTTCCCCCTCCTCACCCTTCATAGTGAAGCAACTACCTTTTCCATCAGCAGAAGACAAGAGTGAGGCCTAAAACAGGAGCACTGAGAGAAAGGGTGCAAAGCAAACCATGCCCCTCAAAAGCCCTCCCCTTCATTGTTTTCAGGTTACAGCAGGTAATACACCTCCTAGGTGTATAATGAAATATACTTACCTTGCTCTCAGATTGCCAAGAGGTGGGCATATATTGAAAGAGTTCTCTAGAGAAATTGAACAGTCTCAGAAAAAAGACAGAAAACTCAGAGAACAGATCTCTACTTACTGTCACCTGGGGACCACCCAAGAAAAAAAGTCAGTTCACTGCCTAAATGATGCCTACTAGTGATAAGCCTCAATGAGTCACTAAAAGCTCCTAATCAGCTTTTTAGTATCTCACTCTTGTACATAGCTGAGGATCACCAGACATTCCAGGAATGTTTCCAACATGAAAGAAGAAATTAAACAAACAAAAAAAGAACACAAAAGAAAGACAATGTAGGGAATAGAAAACCAAACCTCAAAAACACTATAAATGTCCTCCAATAAATGAGATATTGAGAGAGAGGACTTGGAAATTAAAAGTTACGTGAAAATTTAAAACCCAATAGAAGTATTAGAAAATGAAGTCAAGGAAATTTCCTTAGAAGGCAGAATAAAAAGGAAAAAAAAATGGTAGATGAGACAAAAAGGTCCACCATCCAACTAACAGTTGATAAAGTGGAGAAAATATATACTGTTCTTTAAAAATAGAAGAAAAACTCCCAAACTTTGGGGAGTTGACAAATTGAAAGGACCCAGCAGTGACCAAAAGAACATGATTTTTTTTAAAAAGCAAAACATAAAAACAAATAAACCTGACACTGTGTCATAATAAAATTTTTGAACATCAGAGAAAAAAAAGAAAATTCTAAAACCTTCCCAAGTGGGGGAACGTCACACATGGGGGAACTGGAATCAGAAACAAGCAGCCTTCCACAGGAACACTGGAAACCAGAATACAATAGATCAGTATTTTCAAAATAGAGAAAATTACTTCCTGTTAGAGATCTAGATTCAATTAAGGAAGGGTGGAGGGAAGGAACACACTTTCACATATACTATGCTTCAAACAAGTTATCTCCTACCTAGTCATTTCAGGGCACTACAGGAAAATAAGCTTCAGACAAACCAAAAAAGAAAACACAGTGTCCAGGAAACAGGAGAGACAATCCCCCCCCCCCCGACCCCCACCCCTGCCCCCCGCAAACCAAAAAAAACTTAAGGGAAGGTCTCTAGTATGTGTACTACACTGAATGCCTACAGAGTAATCAATCCATATTCGAGCAGGAGTGTAGAGAGCTATAGATTTTTAAAAGTTAAAAATAAAACGAAATGAAAATATGGGTATTTGCACATTTGGAATATATCCATAGTTATTTGATATGATGTAGAAGCTAGAATTATAAAATGGCCCCAAATTACTGCCACCTGTTGGCCACTTTGTACACAGAACTCTCCCCTGGAGTGTGGAATGTTGGTGTAAGGGTTGAAAAAGATGGAATAACACAGGTGATTAGGTCCCAAACATATTGACCTTCAGTTAATCAAAAGGGAGGTTATCTGAGTGGCCCTGACCTGAGTATCTCACTCTTGTTGAGGATCAGCTCCTTCTGTTAAAAGATGGAGCTCTGTGAGGGGCTCCTCCTCCTGGCCTTAAAGATACACACAGCCTCTGGGTTTAAAGCTGCAAGGAACTAAATTCAGCCAACAACCACATGAGCTTTGAAGACACCAATCCACTAGAAGAGACTAGTCCTAGCTCCTACCTAGACTGCAGACTTGTGAAACCCTAAGCAAAAGATCCAGTTAAGGTACCCAGACTCCTAACTCACAGAAATGGGTGTTGTTTTAAGCCACTAAAATTGTACTCATTTGTCACCCAACAATAGAGAACCAATACTATATACAGCATGTGAACAAACGAAGCAGGATAAATAACTTAGAAGGAAACCATACTTCCTCCAAAAGCATAAAACTTCAGGAGTCAAAGCAGTATCAGCCCCTTTTTAAAAATAATACATTTAGAAATTCCAGAAAGCAGAAGTCACTCTAAATAAGAAATGAGTATAACTGCTAAGTACTGCTGAAAGTAATCAGGTTTAAAGAGACAGAGATCAGTTTCAAGTTGTCCTGGATCTTTTACCTTATAGAAAATAGATACGAGGCTCAAATCAGGGTTTTTTCTCCTTGGCTCAAAATTCTAATTTTTGCACATTGCAAACAGAGGGGAAGGCTTCAGGAATATTCAAGTTTTTCAACAAAGTTTCTCACTTGTGTAAGCTGTATTTATCAAATGCAATGACTCTTGGTCCCTGGACCAGCAGCATCAGCATTACCTGGAACTTTGTTAGAACAACAAATTCATGAGACCCCTTCCACTGAATGAAAAACTCAGGGTGAAGCCCAGTAAACTGTGCTTTTAACAAGCCCTCTAGGTGATTCTGATTCAGGCTCAAAATTGTTCAGGTTCATAATCTAATGTTAAGTTCTGCCATTATGCTGCCATGCTCTGGTCTCCCTTCCTTAGTCAAGAGTTTAAGAATTTCCAAACTTACTGTATCTGGTCTAGTTTAGAATATCACAGTCACTAGCACATAGTAGGAGCTCAAAAAAAAGTTTGCTAAATAATTAAGACATTAGGCTTCGGATGTGTTTCTGTCACCAGGTTTTTAGAACACATTGGGTAGAAATGCCTTTAGGCAGGTCATATTCTCTTCACTTTCCCACAGTCCGCACCAACCCCTATTGCCTTCTACTTATACGTTCACACATTTTTCTGCTCAGCCAATGACAGTGTCAGAGTTTAGGACCTCTGGGGAATAGGATTCAGAAAAAATAATAATTTTAAATCTGTATACAATATGGTCCAAACTTCTCTCACGAATTCTAGGGAATCAAGTAACTTACAGCTAGCTCATGATGATACAGAAATTGTATAGTATGCTACAACTGGTCCTTCCACTTGTGGGTCTCTTGATCCAATGTTAAGCCCTAGGAAAAGTGTTACAAGCTAACATCTCAAGCTTTCTTTTTCTGGTCTGAAGTCTTCAAAGATGGAGGCCCTGCCTACTTAAGTATTCCATTGGCTTGTGTGCCTAATAGCTATAAGGGCAGTTAACAGAGCTTTGACTAATAGAAATTACAATTTAATATCAACTTTGAAAACTCTATACCAAACACATGTAATAACTTCAAATCATTTATGAGAAAGACTTCAATGTACTCAAAATGTAATGCATTGAGCAGAGATTTAATTACACTAAAATCAGAATGCAGTTTCAGAACCATCTAAAAGGAAAACAAGATATATGTGATTAATTCACCACTAAGATACTAAGATTGCACTAAATTAGAATTTTTTTTAGCTATGAGGGGTTAGAAAGCCTTCTCTATATGAATCTTTATATTGTGTGAGCATCCGTTTCGGAGCCCCTGGACTAACGGTAAGAGCCCTGAGGAGCTAGCATATGCTCTGCCATTTCACAGTTGCAGAATCCCCCGTAAATCAGTTTCCCTGTCTCCTTTCCATAAAAAGCGGAGATTAGTACTAACACTCTGATAACTGACAGCAGAACCACTCCTTACACTTAAATAAGAAACCAATTTTGCTATCATTAGAGTAACTATTTCTTTAGCCAATTTTAAAAGAAAAATGAAATAAAATTTGAGATAAGCAAGCTAAAACCAATACAAACACATAAGTATCTCTATACAGGAGCAGTGACTGATCCTGATAACTTTGCACTGTAGATATTAGCATTTTTAAAATACCCCTCACCCTTAAAGTCCAAGAAAAGTTCTAATACTTAATATAGTCATCTTAGAAGAACAAAAAATTACAGACTCAAAAAATAAAATTTCACACTCTTACCTTCCAAAAATAAATATGGTAGCACTTTAAGAAATTTCCTTCAAATCTCTTTATGCATAGACAGAATGCATTTTACATAGTTGAGGTAGTAGAAAATATACAATTTTGCATTCTGGTTTCTAACTGACCATTGCACCATCTCTAAAAACATTCTTCAGGCTAGCTTTCTACCATATGAATAGCCTATAGTTTAGCTACCCATAGATCAAATAGTAATTACTCAGAATATACTAATATACCACCAAACAAAACTAAATAGGTAGAACAATAAATATCAATTTAGCATTAATAAAATACTACATGAAACAATAAAAACACAACTACTATAATTCTATATATTATCAGTGGAATAAGGAAAAAAGGCAGTCTGCAAGATCTAGAACTATTTTTTTTTAAACCCAGCAGATCCTCAAGACAGACGAGTGTAAGGGTGACTTGGGAGTCTTCTCATTCAGCCAAATGTACAAAGATCCCTGGCAATGCTGAGTAAATAAGAGTAGGTAGAATCCTCATTCTGTAAGCATCTTGGGAGCTGGCAGGTTGATTGAGCAAAGCACTTGAATTTTAATGTTAAAAGTCATGTGACAGAAATTCAAAATAACAGAGTAGGACAGAAAATGGCAATTTTACAAAAGAATAAGCAAAAAGAAAGCACAGAAAGGCAAAGGAATAGGCTAAGCATACTAAAATGTTATAGTAGGTTCGAAATAATTGTCCTATATAAGTTTAGAAATGTACACACTTACTTTCCATAAAGAAAGAATGACTGACAGAAATTTTCTAATGAGTACTTTGAGCTCTTTGATAGTCAAATCCACTTAAGGTAATTTCTTAGAGACTGTTATTAAAAGCCTAATGGGGGAAACTGAAAGTAACTAGGGCAGAAAATTCTAACTCACAAAAAAAGCCTTATTAAGAGTAGCCCTCTTAAACTTACTTAAATGTAACAGAAGGGAGACAATAACTACTAAGTTTAAGATTGAGGTGTACATAAATGTAAAGGTGGAAGGATCCAACAATTTACCTAGAAAAACTATCAGAAAAATAATTGGTACGACCAACTGTATATCCAGTTGCTAGGAATCAGGATTTTCTATATACTAAAAATGGGGTCTAATTTCCCAGATCCCTTCAACCTACACTGCATGTGTGTGCTATACTATGAACTAAGTGTTTAGGAAATGTACAGTATGGTATCCATATAAACCTGTACCAGAGCTTCTCTCTCAGTTCATTTCTATGAAGGCCCTTCTACTAAAAACAGGAACAAATGAGGAGCAAGCCCTTCTATGAGGTGAGCTGGGGTGGAGGTGTGGGGGTGAGAGGGGGAATTAAGGATACTGTTCTACAGCTCTCTAGACTCTGAGACATGTGAACCCATGGATCCAGATGTGCCAATAGACATGACGTAACAAACATGACTTAAAATGACCTTATAATGAAAGCTGCTTTGATATCTGTGGTTCCTCAGCACAGTGTTTTGTTTATTTGAGTTTAATTTCTATCTAACGCTTGTTTGGTGATTTTACATAAAGCTCCTACTTCCTATAACTGCTCTGCCTTCAGGAACTGATTGTCAACTCCTCTCAAAGATAACACGGAAATGTTTCATGTTTTATGAAAGAATGTTAAAAGAAAATGTCTATAAAGCAAAGCTATTTTTTAAAGCTAGTATTAGGTGTTAAGGTGATTTTTTAAAAAGAGAACATGCAGCCCTGACCGGTTTGGCTCAGTGGATAGAGCGTCGGCTTGCGGACTGAAGGGTCCCAGGTTCGATTCCGGTCAAGGGCATGTACCATTGTTGCGGGCACATCCCCAGTAAGAGGTGTGCAGGAGGCTCATCGATGTTTCTCTCATCGATGTTTCTAACTCTCTATCCCTCTCCCTTCCTCTCTGTAAAAAATCAATAAAATATATTTTTTTAAAAAAGAGAGAGAGAACGTGCAAAGGTAAATTGTACTATGAAGAGAAAATACTGATTAGATTGCTAAGTTTTTTTATTTTATAAGTAATTTTATTTTCTGATACAAGAAAGAAAACACTAACTTCTTTGCCTTTCTCCAATAATCTACCTTAAAAGGAAAAAGTCTTTTTTGATTTCTAGGACTAAATCTCTCTCTTGCTTATTCCATGAACACAATCAACCTTATAAACTACAGCAGGCGTCCTCAAACTACGGCCCGCGGGCCACATGCGGGTGTTTTTGCTGTTTTGTTTTTTTACTTCAAAATAAGATATGTGCAGTGTGCATAAGAATTTGTTCATAGTTTTTTTTAAACTATAGTCCGGCCCTCCAACCGTCTGAGGGACAGTGAACTGGCCCCCTGTTTAAAAAGTTTGAGGACCCCTGAACTACAGGGTCACTTTACTGGGTAAGCCACAGATTATAAGGCATTACAAAACAAACAAGAAATTGCTCATTTCACTCAAGTGAACATATCCTAACTAGCTGAGAAATAAAGCTATTTAAAATGTCTTATATCAGTCATTTAAAATTATATCAGGAAACATTAAACAGTTGTAATTCATTTTCCCTACTCTTCTGTCCAGTGACTTGGAATAATTCTAAATAACAAAAATAAATATTTCAGCTAAACACCAGAGGTCTGGGGGAAAAAAATTCACGTGGCAGTAGGGAGGTTGGACCTTTTGAGATGTAACCTTTTTTTTCATCTGAGACATTCACTTAAAACTAAACTGAGTTTACAAACTATGTATAAAGATAGTTTCCTTTGTCAATCCCTTAACTGCCATGAATAACAACATTTCAGGTAATTAGCCTAAATCAATTTCAATGATTCTCTAATCCCCCAAAATAAGTCACACTAATCAGATTTATTTTATGACTTCATTTCAAAATTATTAAACTAATAAATTATAGTACTGAACCAAAATTTAGATTCCTCTAAACACACCCTTTATATATATATTTTTTGAAAGGATATTTTTGTATATATACTTGTTTGCTCATATGTCTGCAAGTTTGTTGTGAAAGTTTAATTTCTATTTGAGAAGCAGGAAATCAAAATAAAGAAAAAAATTACAAGTGAAAGGAAAAAAATAGGATCAATAGGAGGTTTTCAAAAGAGATTAATGTCTACACAATATGACTAATCAAAATGACATAATATACCTTGCTTTCAAGAATTACACAATCACATCCTAATGTGCTTCTCATAATCACTATTTCATTCTTATAAAAGACTCAGGCCAGAGCCAAAAACATCATGTACTGTATCCATTGTCTCCCAAATGACCCCAGCTCTAATAGTATTTGCTCCTCCCAAAAGTTAATTTACACAGATTCTTGATGTAATCAACATTGATTAGTTTACACAGTCTTACAATAGCTTTACACAAATACTCAAGTACCATAATCTTGATTCTCCTCCTCTCATTCAATTTGTGTCCTGCTGAATATAAAAAACTAACCAAAAAGTTTTTATTTTCATTTTAAAAACTCTAGAATCAAATCCAGTTTTTCAAAAAGACATTATAAAATATCTTATTTATAAATTTAAATAATACTATTCCTGCAACTTGGCATGATAACACAAATTGCTATCTCATAGAGATCATGATACCTGTCGGTTGAGAGTGGATGGCCCTACCCATCCCATCACCACTAGATCTGGAAAAGAAAATTTCTCCTCCTCCTTCAATTTTTTTTGGAGGGGATGGTGGGAAGGAGGGCTCAGATGAATACTGCTAATCCCAACATTGAAGCAAACAGAAGCTGGGAAGTAAGGAGAAAATTACAGGAGCAAAGTCAGGAAGACAGAAGTTTGAGGGTGGGAGTGGGCTTAAATTTTTTCCACTACCTTTAAGTGGGTAAATGCATTGTAGCCAGCAAAAAAGTCCTGAGAGTCCTTTGCTATGATCCCTGCTTATATCACCAGGACAAGGAAAAAGAGGGTGAACTCACAAGGACAAAAGGAAATAAAAGCAAGAAGAAGCAGTTTAAAAGTCCTCACTATATACAATAGGTCATAGACACAAATAGGTTGCAGATTGGGGGGAAAGGACATTTTCAAAGAGCAAAGGTCACCCTGTCCACATGTTACGTCAAAAAAAAAACAACCACCTAAAAACAAAAAACAAAAAGAGTTATTTCAAAATTTCATTGAGTGGGGTGGACTCAATTATTCATTAATATATTAAAAAATAAACCTATTTTCATGAAAGTTCTCATCACACAAAAAACTTTGTAACTGTGTAAGGTGATGAATGTTAATTAGACTTATTACGGTAATTACTTCACAACATATACATGTGTCAAATCATTACTATTGTGTACCTTAAGGTAATACAATGCTATATCAATCATATTTCAATAAAATGAGGAGCCTATTCTCAAAATATGCAAACTCTTCTACTCTTCTTATGGTTGGTATCTTCCTGATATATGCTGATAGATATTAAATTATAATTCTACTAGAGGCCCGGTGCATGACATTTGTGTACTGGGGAGCGGGGGGGTGGGGGGACGTCCCTCAGCCCGGCCTGCAACTTCTCGCCGTCCGGGATGTGGGGAGCGGGCCTAAGCCAGCAGGCGTCTGCCCCCTGGTGGTAAGTGCACGTCATAGTGACTGGTCATTCTGCCATTCGGTCAATTCGCATATTAGGGTTTTATTATATAGGATGTAAGTCACAGGACAAGTAACATTTCAGCTTACAAGGCAAATCTTACTAGCATCTCCAAGTAACCTTTAATTACTTGCTTGGTAGAATTTTTTAAATATCCTCACTCTTACTTTCCATGTGGTTTGTATGTGAGCTAGAAAGTCCCTTTTAAAGGACTTGAAAGTCCTTTAAAGTCCCAAATTCACTGTCTCATAGCCCATCTGAGTAAGCAGCTCTGCTAGGAACATACCATGCCATGTCCTACATTCTTTCCTCTGAACAATAAATGCCCTAATCCTAAAAAAGTACTGCTCAGACAACCACACACAACTCATCACCATCCTTCCTTCCCTCCACCGTGGAATTTTCCAGGGCCTGCCCAGCTATCCACTTCCCCTTCCTAGCCAGGTTCATTGCTCTGGCTTGGTCTTTCCACAGGACACAACATATAAAACCAAATTCTAAGTGGTTTTTAAAACTTTTCTCACTCTATTTCCCTGACCCTTCATGGAACTACTCTTTAGTGGAGTTCCCACAAGCCAAGAGCAGTGTTTTTCAAATTACCAGTTGCTACCATCAATTATTTTTGTCATTTTTTTCCTTAAAAATAGAATAGAAAATACCAGAATGCATCACACAAAGTGTATTATTTCACAACATTTTATCATTTCTATATGTGTGCACTAGATTCTGAGATAAAACTGTGTATCTTACTCTAAAGGACCATTGCCCCCAAAAGCTTGAAAAATACCTGCTTTTGTTTGGTTTAGAAGGCCCTCTAACCTGGCCCCTGCATAAGGCTCTAGGTCTAGCTCTTGCTACACCCTAAAAAGCCAAGTTCATCATGCCAAACTTTTGTAGACCCGTGTCTTAGTGCAATCACACTATTCCCTCTGCCTTGAATGCCCTCTCATTTGTCTCTGAGGCCCCCTGTACGCGTCTTTCATTAATTAATACATGTTACCTCCTCCACAAACACTTTATCTTTCCCTTGGCAGCTAATGACACACACATTTTGTACCTTTATGAGGAATTATAACCTACATGATAGCCCCTTAGACATTTCACTGTCCTTTTTAATTTTGGGCTTGACTCTCTTCCCAACTTCTAAACTATAGACTCCCTGAGGGAAGGAATACCTTTCACTAGTCTTTGTATCAGCAGCACTGAGCTACTGCATATGCCATATGATAGGGGTTCAAAATTGGCAAAATGAACAAATAAAAAATTAGGGACTTGCACCTAAGTTCTCTAATGTCAGAAATGATTGCCTTTGCAACAACGCCTGTTCACATTGCAGCGCTGGATCAAGATTTCCTCATTTCTGCTACCATAGCTCCCAAAGAGCAGCACCCAGTAGCCTCAGGCAGAAAGAGGAGGTGTCAGCTTCCTCACTCAGCAAAGGAACTCAGTTCAGGTTGCAATGCAGCAGCACCCACTTCCATGCTTCAGGAGGTTATTTAGGGAAAGGCGGACAAGAGGGTTTCCAGAGGTTCTCACAGGCAGGTGAGATAAATCAGAAACAGCATTATCAGACCTCCTTAGCAGGGAGAATCACATTTTATAAATAACTCTTAGTGGAGGGTAGGAGAGGGAGGATTCTCTATTCCCATATTGATGGCACTAAATCGCCAATATGAGCTAAGCAAAACAAAAGGTAGCATGAAGTAACTCACTGAAGTTACTTGGTTTCTGTTACCTACTGTAATAGTTCTGAAATAGCTACTGACTCACTGCTCTCATTATGAGAGACTACTTGGAAGACCGGGGTCATACCTAACAGGGGCTCCTCACCCAGGCTTTGAAGCTTTTTGTAGGCTTTATCTTACATACAGGAATGCTGTAATTCTCAGAGGTCTGGTACACCTATTTCACAAGCCACTACTTCAACTGCCTTCAGTGTAATTAAAAACAGTGCAGGCAGCATCCAAGATTCTTTGACAGACTCCGCCAACTGTCAGTTTCAGCTGTTCTTTTCTGTTTCCACCATAGTTCATAAACTACTATTACATGAGCCATGTTTGTTTCTGCCTAAACTAATCATTTTCTTTAAAAATAATTCCTTTTGCTTAAAGTTTGCCCCAGACTTGCAATTTTATCCATAATTAAGGCAAAGATAAATTATTGTTATAACCTAACCGTCAAAAATATATTCATAAAATGTGAAACTTCACCCACTATATTAAGTTTTCGATACCTGTTAGAGGAAGGTAATTCAGGATTGCCTGGGTAAAACTTAAAGAGCCATTTAAAGTTCTGCTTCCTTTTGCTTTACATAAGTGCTGAAGACTGCTTATTCTACACTCATTAGGTATAAACACCTACCAGGTATAGAAACTTCTACAAATGCCTTCTCTGTATGTTCTTCTACTTTCAATTATCCATCTTCTCTTGACAACTCTGCTTAAGTAAGTGTATTAGTAAGAAAGAGTAATAGACCCAAATATAGGCGTTCAGAAAAATAATGACATAAATATTCCTTTTCCTCTCCAGTCTACCTTTAAGACTTTATTAAGAAAAGGACAAATAAATAAGTTCATAAACAAATGTAATTACACTGAAGTATCTAAAGTGTGTGCTATGTGTGGGGGCTTATTTTCACATATTAAACACTAGTCCCCTTAGTATTAAGTTCATACCAAGCTTCCCTTGGTAAAATGAAGAGCATTGATGCAGATTAAACGATTTTCTCCCATGATGCTACTACTCCACCATCTATTCTAGAGAGAATGCAGCCTTCAACATGAAAAAATGCCACTTGATTACTTTTTTCTCTAACATGTTTTAAACAGAAGAGTGTAGAATATCAAGAGAAGCCATATTTCCAAGGTTTCAAGTAGTATTTTTCAGTATTTTCTCTTACTAAAATTGGTACAATTCATCCAAAACATTTTTCAAATGCCATTATTTACATACTTAAAAATTGCTTAGAGAAAACAATCTCTCCATCTGAAAGATTTACTTTAAGAAACCAACTAGTAATCATCAAAACAGAAAGGAGAGAGAAAAAATCACTTTCATAGACTAAAATTTTTTTAAAAATTCATCGAAGTTCTTCATTTTACAGATAAGAAAACAGTTCATACCGGTTAAGTAATTTGCCTCAGATCACAAAGCACTAGAAATAGAATGAGGTATTTTAATTGCTCTAAATCATGCAAGTTAAATATGTTCTCATCCACTGTCATTTAAATGTTAAAATTATCCCTCTTTCTCATTAATTCCTGACGAAGGACTCCTACAATATATGTTCTACATTTTCAAATTTGTTCAAGTTAATACACTTCAAATTATAACTCCAACCAAAAGTAGTATCTGAGAACTTTCCTCCAAAAGTTTCAAGAAAGTTTAGGTGTGGACATCCCTAAAATGTCGCAATGAATTTCAAAGTATATCCTTTAGATTGCTGTCCCCCAAGAACATTTTAGATGTTTGTTCAACCACCACAGAAAAAAACAAAAAGAGGGAGAAAATTCTAGAAGTTTCTCTTTGACAAACAGCATCAACAATCTGTGAATGAAATGCTTAGATCATTATTCCATGAACATATAATGGGTTTCTGGCTTAAATTAGGAAGTCACTAGCATTTTATCAATTTACTGCCTGAAGAGTTAATAAAAGGTTGGAAAATGCACTCATCGTTGACTTTGGATCTGAAAGAAGGTGATCTGACATTGTCAACACAAACTGAAGACCTGAGCTTAAAAGCAAACAGCAGAAGTGAACAAGTTCCTTCAATAAAAAGCTCTTTTCTATTCAAGCTCTGATCTCTTACCTAGTACACTGGCACCGTGGATGCCACATCAGTAAGGCTTTCGGATTTTCATTGCAATGCTCCAACTAAATCAATTCTGTACATTTTAACTTTGGATACTCAAGGGCAAAGCAGAGGGCACAGTGTGGGTAACAATTTACACTGGATCATTTTCAAGGACGGTAGTCTAACCACTCATTACAATTGTTTCTTTGTGCAACTGATTATTCTCAAAGTACTGAGAGAATGCAGTACCGTAGTTCTCTGAAAGATAACGGCAACAAAACCCAAGACATGATTTTGATTACAAACCGATGTGGCAGTTTGACCAGTCAAGTGCAGTGTATGTTGTCTTCTTAAATATGACCTCAGGTGTCACTGTACAAACAAATAATCTTGTGGAAAGGTTCACACACCTATATTTTTAAAGTACGGCCAGTTTAGCAAGGTGGCAAATTTGTCAGAAAACATCAAACACAGACAATCGCCACCATGGCTCAATCACACACACACACACACACACACACACACACACACACACACACAGGTTCAAAGCTGCGTTAAACACAAAAATCCTTACCCCATTTTGCCCAATGAGAACTTGCTCTGAAGTTTCTGCCCTTTAGGCTACGGAATAAACTTCCAGAGGAATTTCTCCGTCTGCTATTTCGCAGTTGCTTTTCCACCCGCCGAGGTCCTTTTCTGGAGGTATTTCAGTAATGCTGACAATTCAATTAGTTCCCTTGTACAAAATGAATTCTCTCTCAGAAATACCAAAACGTTCACACACAGGTGGCATTTGCTTATGAGAGTTAAAATGCTGCGCGGAGGAGACGGCGGTCAACTCTCTTCCACAAAATGAGTCTCCGTGTTGGAAAGCGCAGAATCCAGCTTCACGGAGTCCTATAAAAAATGACCGGGGTGGTCATGTCGCTCCGGTCTTCCTCCACTCTCGGAGAGGCAGGTAACTCGGTCTTTTCGGAGCTGCTAAGGCTGCGGGTTCAAATTTCTCCACCACACCGGGTCCCTGGGGGCGGAGCGTGCAACCCAATGCGACGTGCACTTTACAGAGAGCCCTACGAGAACACAAAAATCCTAAAAGCAGTAAATGCCACGGCTTCCCGGCACTCACATTAGAAAAAGGCCATATAGAAAAAATCCCCTCGAAGTGCAAACCCGGCAGCTCGCGGCGTGCACCACACTCCACATTGGAATCTGTCTTTTAAATTGTGTTCCCCCCTCCTAAGACTCGGAGCCGAGGAGAGGCGGGGAGGAGGCAGAGGAGGCTGGGCAGGATCGATTCATTCTCCCGAGAACACACGGAGCCATTTCCAGGCTGGCAGCAGGCTGGGGGCGCAGCGCGTGCGGGCGAGCAGGGGGAGGGGGCCCGATCCCACCTCCCTCAGCCCCTTCCCGCCCCCCGCCGCCGAGCACAATGGAGCCCGGCTTCCGCCCGGCCCTTCATTCGCGGCTGCCCACTCTTCCCTCCTCGGCCGAGCACAGCAGGTCCGCGGCTCCCGTCGGCGGAGAATGAATGAATCAGAGAGCCTCGCCCCACGCTGCCCGGGTACCCGGCCCCCAGCTCCGGGGCGGGCCGAGCGGCGGCGGACGGAGCTGGAGGGTCCCCGGGAGCCCGCCCGAGTCCAGGCGGGCGGCTAATTCCGCGTCGGGGGGCGGGGAGCGGGACTCGAAGCCACCGGAGAGCCGCTGCTCCAGCGCCCCCACCCCGGCTCCCAGCCTCTCACGCTCCGAGCCGCCGCCACGCGTCGCTCAGTCCCCGGCCCCGCCGCCTCCTCACACGTCCAGCACCGCCGGCCTCCAGCTCCCGCTCCGCAGGCAGCGCCGACCCGGGCGGCCCTGGAGCCGCCGCTGCCTCCGCCTTCACCGGACGCTCGCCGAGCGGAGGGCGCCCCTTCCCAGGTCAGCGCCGCCGCGTGAGCCCGGCGCGGTGGCAGCGCTGGCTGCGGCGGGGGGAGCGGGGAGCTGGGCGGGGAGAACGGGGGCCAGAGCGGTCCCTCCCCCTGCTCGCGGGGGGAGGCAGGCGGCTGCCGCGGCGGACGCCGGGCTTGGGGCGCTGACACGTCCCGAGGGCCCGGCGGGGCCCTGCGTGCCGCGGGAGGAGGCTGCAGCCGCGAGGGCGGCGGGGAAGGCTGGCGGCACCGAGCCGGCCCGCGTGGGGAGCTCGTCCGGTCAGCGAGCCCGTCAGTCCGTCCGTCCTTCCTCTCCCCCTCCCCTAGCGGCCGGCGGCTGGCGGGCCGTGCGCCCTGCTCCAGCTCTGGCTCCTGGCCCCGCTCCCGGCTGCCACAGCCCCCTCCTCGGCACTCCACACCGGGTGCTCGCGCCCTGTCTCCATCCTCCCCGCAGGAGGACCTTTAAATAGCAACGTCAGCGCGCTCTTCTCCGCACACACGTCACCCGCCGCTTACGTCACCGGTGTGCGGGGGATGATGTCACGCGGCCGGAAGTACTGCTAAATTAGGGAAGGAGCAGGGGAGGAGGGTTCCACCAGCTCCTCTCTGTGCCCACCTGTTCTCGCTTTTCCTTAAAGGCCAAAGCGCAGGAGACAGCCCGAGAGGAGCTTGGGGAAGGCAGAGGCAGAGAGTTCCTTTGGCACACAGGTGCCAAAAGCGGGTGAATCATTCCTGGCAACAGTGCCGAAGTGCCAAGCGGGCGCTAGCTTGTCTCCCACTCGCACCTCTATTGCACCCGGATCCCCGGGCTTCTCTAGTCCCAACGAGCAAGGGTATGTGGGAGGAAAGCCTGATCACTAGTGATAGATTATTTCTAACAAGACTTAGGAAAAATCACCTTAATTTTCAAGAGTTAATGCTATTCTGGACATAGGAGACTTAAAAACAGTTTTTTCCCCCGCTTAGTGGTTATCTGAATCACGAATGAATAAAGAGCGGAGCCATAAACAAATGTTATAATGCAATAAAGGATAGCAATTAACAGGGAAGAAGGCCATCAAATAATCTAAGTGTTTTTATTTGCAGAACAGCAAAGTTTTGGCACAGGATAATGAATCAATCTTAGATAATTACCGTCATAGACAGCAAATGCCAGTATATCCTCTCAATTCTGGTTTATCAAGAATATGAGTTCCAGTCTGTGGAAATTAAAAATAAAGACTACCAAATCCCCCTTTTAAAAAATTAACACAAGCACATTTAGATTATGTTTGTCTTTCTTAGTTTGGGCCATGTGATAACATAACCTCTTAAATATGTGGTTTTTCATTTCCTATATGTCAAGGGGAATAGCCATTTTTAGGTTTACTAACTGTGTATGTGCATAAGAAATCATATTATGAATGCTTTTAAAATAGCAAATTACTGCAAGTTATAAAATGTCCTTATTATTTTGATAGTTTATTAGATAGACTTAAATAATGAACTTTGATTTGATTTAATGTGATAGTCATGACCCAGAAATAGAATTACTAGATAATGCCAAAGGCCATTGCTATTTCAGTTAGTCTATAAATTCAGTGACCACATTTTCCAAACCAAAATCTAGGCATATCATTGGACAATAGACAAAATATTTGAAATCTGAAGTGAACTGGAAAATCCAGGACATAGGATTACCAACCTATAAAGTGATTGTTAGGAGAGCTATAAATGGATATCAATGCAGTTTAAATAAAAGAAGCTAAAACTCTGCAGAATTTATACTATGGGTAGCTTTTAAAAAAAATGTTTTAATGTTAAACTACTAGCATAATTCCTAATTAAGGAATATTGGTTTTACAGCTTTCTGTATTTACATTTTCTTAGTCAATTTAGGAGCCCATCATTGAAGGACACCAGCCAAAATAGGACCAATTTGTAACTAAATCAGACTTTCTGGTTATCCTCACATTATAAAATCAAGCAATTTTATATTTCAATTGCTTTCAATTTGAAATATTAAAAGTATTTTTAGGGTTATAACAGGTTAATAAAAAACAACCCCCTGACTGACAACTATCATATTAACAGAAACTTGTACTAATTTATCTTTCAAATAAATGGAGTTTCTTACATATGTATAAAATATTAAAACTGCCTGGCCAGCGTTGCTCAATGGTTGAGTGTTGACCTATTGAACCAGGATTCCTGGCCAGGGCACATGCCAGGATTGTGGGCTCGATCCTTAATGGGGGTCATGCAGGAGGCAGCTGATCAATGATTCTCTCTTACCATTGATGTTTCTATCTCTCTCCCTCTCCCTTCCTCTCTGAAATCATTAAAAATATATTTATAGCCCTAGCAGATTTGGCTCAGTGGACAAAATGTCAGCCTGCGGACTGGAGGGTCCTGGGTTCTATTCCATTCAGGGCATATGCCTGGGTTGTGGGCTGATCCCCAGTAGGGGGCGTGCAGGAGGCAGCCGATCAATGATTCTCACCATTGATGTTTCTATCTCTCCCTCTCCCTTCCTCTCTGAAATCAATAAAAATATTTTTAAATATACATATATATTTATTTATAAAGCAATAAGACTGTCAGTCTTCAAATATTATCATCCGTTGGCTATTGCAAATTGAAATACAAATTAAGTTATTTACTAAAATTTCTCTACAAATTATTTCCTATCTGAACTAAATTACTTTTCTCTCTTTCCTGCTCTTTCTGTCCAAGCTCACTTTGTCATTATTAGACACTTCATTCTACTCTTTCATCATGACTTCTTTGGGTTATAATCTTAGTCCCCCTCATCTTTGCCCAAATGTCAAAACGGCGAGTCATCTGCCTCCCTGCCTTTAGAATGCTGACCCTTCCTTAGAGTTTCTACTTTTCAAAGCTACATGATCGCTTCTCAGCTGCTCTTTTGTCAGCTGAAAGCAGAGCAACATTTTTCCTATATAAATCTAATGGTGCATTGTGATAAAATTACTCAAAGTTTATGTGATTATTTAATTTTAGCTTCTGCTTTTAATTTAGAAAATTCTTCCAGTAATTGTTCTTACCCTCCTCCCCCGCCAGCTTGTGTAGTATATCTGGGAATCTATATGTTCATGTGCCCAAAGGAATAAGTAAGACGTTTGATATTTCATGGAATATCTGCTCAGACATAAAATAATAAAGTAAATACCCTTTTCTCCCCATCCCTCTTGAAACAAGAGAAGTCAGAGAACCATTCTATGGTTTTCCAACACAAAGTAAATATCTTTTCTCCTGATGTAACCCAAGTGCTAGCCATGAATTTCTAACCCTGATTACTTTGTATGTTTTTTTAAATAATGAGCTTCACATATGTATATAATTTTTTTCTTTTTTTTTTTTTACCGGAAGAGGCAGAAAGTACTTTGGTAGACTTTCAAATTTTTAACAGTTCCTGTTTCCCACTACACTCTGAAAATTTATGGAGAGGCTTCTGAATACCCTGATTTTAGAACCTGTGGGTGGAGGCATCTGTTTTAGTTACAGAGTTTACTTCCATGCCCTTAATAGGAGATGGTAATAGTCAATGGGTGTTCACAGACTGGTCATGAGATACATCTTTCTCAATGAAAAGACATCTAGGAGACAGAAAAACTTTGCAGGAAAGAGAGTTAAAGCCAGATTTAATTTTAATTGCTTGTATTAGATAATAGCAACTCCCTTTCAAATTCCCTCTTTTTAATGATCAAAATACAACTATTTTCAAATAAAGTCTTAGGTAGAAATAAAAGTTATCTCTGCATACCATAGAAATCTCAAGATTCCTAGTTTATGCCACCTAGTTATGAAGGAACTGAGTGTAACCAGCAAAACCTAAAAGTAATAAAAAAAGAATGAAAGATTTGTAGGGAAACAGAATTTATTCAGTTGACTCTCCAGAGTCAGCCCACCTCCTATACCAGTGGTCGGCAAACTCATTAGTCAGCAGAGCCAAATATCAACAGTACAACGATTGAAATTTCTTTTGAGAGCCAAATTTTTTAAACTTAAACTTCTAGCGCCACTTCTTCAAAATAGACTCGCCCAGGCCGTGGTATTTGGGGAAGAGCCACACTCAAGGGGCCAAAGAGCCACATGTGGCTCACGAGCCGCAGTTTGCAAACCACTGTCCTATAGAATATAGCAGATATTTGGTGCCAGTAAGACATGTTTGGCCTGTTCAAAACCATCGTTTACTATTAACAATAATGTTCCGAACAGAAATAGATTAGTTAATAGTCTCAAAGGTGGGAGTATTAAGTGTTTGGCATCTCCAAGGCAATGACTTGAGGACAATTTTTACTCTTTGGTGTGTCTGCACTATTTTGCCAGTGGGGTGGGTTATGGTGGAGGGAGGGAAAGAGAATTATTCTAAAGGAAGATGATATAGAGTGATGGGAAATAATCTTATAGAACTGTCTCTTGCTCCGATTTTGGCTGTAAGTTCATTGTTTGTTTTCTAAAAATGGTTAAACAGATACAGATATAATCCCAGATTTATGAAAGAGCATATCAGAAAGTTTAAATTGGTGCTGTGAGAAAATCATTATACTATATATGTAAAATTTTAAATGTTCAGAAAAGATGGGGATATGGTGCCTTTGAGAAAAGTATCTGGTTTGACTGCAGGTTGTGTGTTTAGTTGGTTGGTTGTTCTAAACAACAATTACGGAGAAATATGCAGATCTGCAGAGAGCTACAGTAATGAACGTGGAGTAAAGCTGGTTCTACACCTGTGTGGTTACTTAGAATGGAATGCTGTGGAAGCTCATTGCCATGGTAACCAATAATCTTTTTCCTGAATGGAGGAACAGGACCACCATGAGGAAACTGTTTTAAATGAGCTACGCTATTTTGTGATTCTTTTGGTGCCAGTTAGGTCACCACCCTAGGTATTAAGGACAGCCATGCTTATGAAAGGAAGTTGCCTTCTTATCAAAGAGAAAAGGCTGGGGCAAAAATTTGGGGCTATTTCAAAGAGAGAGAGGGGTTTAAGAAGGCAACATAATTGATAGAGACTCTTCACATGGTTAAAGTGGGCAGACACAATACCTGGAAACCATGCTAAATGTTCTCCCCAACATAAGAAGTCAGAATAAATAAAAATTGCTAACATTTGGGAGTTTTAGCCAAGATAGTTCATAAGTTATTTATGAGGCTTTTATTTCTTTTAATCTGGTTCTAAATAATAATTTCTCTTTTAAAATAAAAATGGCAATGGTAAATGAATCTTTAGTCACTATCCATTCCATTATTTTAATAGTGAATTGCAGCCCTGGTTGATGTGGTTCAGTGGTTGGAGCGTTGGCCCATGCACTGAAGGGTCACAGGTTCAATCCCCAGCCCTGTTGGGGCTCGAGTGAGAGGCAACCGATTGATATGTCTGTCTCACAAGTCTGCAGGAAGGTGGTCCTACAGTTGGTTTGGATGGTCCAAGGTATCACTAGGGTCCAGGCTCTTTCCAACCTTTTACCTTGCCATCTTCAAGTGTTGTCTTTTTAAACAATCCTGTATAATAAAAGGCTAATATGCAATTAGACTGAACGGTGGAACAATTGAACAACCAGTTGCTATGATGTGCGCTGACCACCAGGGGGCATGCACGGAACATGGCATGCGTCGGCCATGGAGGGATGGTGGAGGAGGTGAGCTGAGGGCCCCGGTTGCTGTCATCGGGGCGAGCCTCTGGTGGTTACTGAAAATTCTTTGCTCCTGCGTGCTACGGTCCTGCCCGGCGCTTGCACCTGCTGCCAGCGCTGGCCCTGCACGCACCTGCAGCTGGTGCTGGAACCACCGCTCGCACCCACTGCCGGTGCCCAGCACCAGCCCCAATTGCTTGGTGCCGTCAGCGGGTGTGAGTGGCAACTGCCGGCCCCAGTCGCCCCTCAGGGCTTCTCCAACTCCCCCTGCTCCTGAGGGGAGATCGGGGCCAGCAGCCACCTCTCGCACCCACTGACGGCGACGACCCCGCTCCCACCCACTGCTGGTGCCAGCCACAATCGCTCCGCGCCTTCAGCGGGTGCGAGCAGAGCTTGCGCCGTCAGCATATGGGAGTGACGGCAGTGGCAGCAGCGGGGCTGCCCCGCGGGCAGGGACCGGGGGCTGTGGCAGGAGGGGCCAGGTGGGGGCGCAGAGGATGGGCAGAGACCTACCCCTGTGCCTACCACAGCTTCATGGCCCACCGTTCCTTTCAAGGTGCATAAATTCATGCACTGGGCCCCTAGTATTTTTATAATTTGCTTGGACAAATGATGGTTCATCCCTTGAGTCTACATATTGTGTCTGAACAAAATTAGAGCTCTCACAGCCAGGAAAAAAGGCAATGCTACCAGGTAAGCAAATCACTTCTTTGCCACAGGACCCAAAGCCACTCTGGTATTTCTATTGCTCTTCAAATAGGATAAGATTGTTTCAAATACTGGGCCTTTGCCACCTGTAACACATGTGCCCAAGATCTTCACACTTCTCATTATTCAGTTGTATGCTCAAATTGCATCTCTTGAGACTTCCTGAACATTTTTATTTTATTTTATTTTTTAAATCTTTATTGTTGAAAGTATTACATATGTCCCCTTCCCCCACCCCCATTGACCTCTTCTAGCCCGCCCCTGCCTCCCACCTCAGGCCTTCACCACCCTATTGTCTTATGTCAGTGGTCGGCAAACTCATTAGTCAACAGAGCCAAATATCAACAGTACAACGATTGAAATTTCTTTTGAGAGCCGAAAACCGACTTCTGTGCATGGGTCACGAAGTTTCAATAGCACCGTACGTGTGCGCCCACACGTGGTATTTTGTGGAAGAGCCACATTCAAGGGGCCAAAGAGCCGCATGTGGCTCGCGAGCCGCAGTTTGCTGACCACTGGTCTATGTCCACAGGTTATGCATATATGCATACAAGTTCTTTGGTTGATCTCTTTTCACTCACCCACCCTCCCCTGCCTTCCCTCTGAAGTTCAACAGTCTATTCCATGCTTCTATGGCTCTGGATCTATTTTGTTCATCAGTTTATTTTGTTCATTAGATTCCACATATGAGTGAGATCATGTGATACTTGTCTTTCTCTGACTGGCTTATTTCCTTGCTTAGCATAATACTCTCCAGGTCCATCCATACTGTTGCAAATGGTAAGAGTTCTTTCTCTTTTACATGTAGTATTCCATTGTATAAATGTACCACAGCTTTTTTATCCACTCATTTGCTGATAAGCACTTGGGCTGTTTACAAATCTTAGCTATTGTAAAGCACGCTATTATGAACATAGAGGTGCATCTATCCTTTCTGATTGGTGTTTCTGATTTCTTGGGATATACTCCTAGAAGTGAGTGGGATCACTGGGTCAAATGGGAGTTCCATTTTTAATTTTTTGAGAAAACTCCATATTGTTTTCCGTAATGGCTGCACCAGTCTTCATTTCTATCAGCAGTGTACTAGGGTTCCCTTTTCTCCACATCCTCCCCAACACTTGTCGTTTATTGATGGTAGCCATTCTGACAGGTGTGAGGTGATACCTCATTGTTGTTTTGATTTGCATCTCTTAGATGATTATAAAATATTTGGAAGATATTCATAGCCACTCACCCTCAGACCTATATCAATAGAATTGGCTGCATTGACAATCACTGGCTTAGCTCTTCCTCACTATATCTACTGAAGCAGAAACTAGCTGTATGAGCAATTATTGGGGTGATGTAGAAAAGTTGCTTGTTGCCCAGCTGATTTGGCTCAGTGGTTGAGTGTCGACCCATGGTTCGGTTCCCCATCAGGGCACGTGCCTGGGGTGTGGGCTCCATCCCATCAGGGGGCGTGCAGGAGGTAGCCGATCAAAGTTTCTCATCATTGATATTTTTTATCTTTCTCCCCCCTCTTCCTTCCTCTCTGAAATCAATAAAAATATATTTTAAAAAACAGACAAACAAAAAAGCCCAATCTTTTAAAAAATTCAGACAGCTTATTACATAGATAGCAAAAGCAAAAACAGCAAAGGTGCCAGCTGCCCCTGTGCCTTGTCCCACAGGACAACACAAAAACCAAAGAGGCTGGATGACAAGTGCAACATGAGTAGTGGAATACCCTGTTGCTGCAGGCGGATTCCATGTTGCAGCTAGTATTTTTACAGCCTGCAGTTGTATGCTGGAGTGGGGGTGGGGGGAGCAGGCTGTTGTATAGTAAAGAACATGGCTGGCCTTTGTTTCTGGTTCCTGGGAGTTAGCCTCTAAATCCTTGAAATTTCCCAAGAGATAGAAGTATCTTGTCATTCATGGTGGGCACCTGAGTTCATGCTAATAAGAAAACTCAGAATGGGGGGCCATGTCAAAAAGATGAACTATGTAATTAGAGGATTGAGGCTTTGATCCAAGTGATATCAGCCCAACCTCTGGGGAGGAGAGAGGGACTAGAGATTGAATTCAATCATGTCACCAGTGATTCAATCATTCATGCCTCCATGAAGAAATCCCAGTGAACACTCTGGACACAGAGGCTCAGGTGGGCTTCCTGGTTGGTAATCACACATTGATGTGTCGGAGGGTTACATGTCCCGAGGACTTGGAAGCTTCACATGGGAAGGACATGGGCCCTCCTGACCCCGAAGGACATGGATTGTCTAAGAACTTGCCCTATGTGCCTCTTCAGTTGGCTAGTCCTGATTTGTATTCTTTATAAAAAACAAAAACAAAAACAAAGCCTATAATCGTAAGTATGGTGCTTTCCTGAGTTCTGTGAGCTGTTCTAGTGAATTATCAAACTTGAAGGGATAGTGGGAACTCCTGACTTGGTAGCTAGTTGGTCAGAAGTATGGTTGTCCTGGAAACGCTGAGCTAGTGGCTGGTGTCTGAAGTTAGGGCAGTCTTGTAGGGAAGTGTGCCCTTAACCTGTGAAATCTGATCTAGCTTCAGGTAGTTAACATCATAATTGCATTAGAGAGGGGAAGGCAGAACACCTCATGATACCCTCCTGGAAAGATATGAAGACAGTGAGGAATGGCCTTGAAGTAGTTTCTTACAAGCTTCCCATGGTTTCATGTTCCAAGAGGATCACAAGACATTTGCTAAACTTAGATCAGCTGCACTTAAGCTTTGCATCAAAAAGGGTCTGAAAATATGTTTACCAAAATGCTGGCAGTAGTTATCCCTGAGTCACGTAATCAGAAGACTTTTGGCTTTCTTCTTGATGCCTTTCTTCTTTATACTTTATAGATTTAATTTAGGGAGTAGTTAAGTGTGGGCTCCAGGGAAATCCTGCCTGGGTTTGGATCTCAAGTCTGTCATTTAGTAGCTACAAGTTCTTGATACTGATCCATTAACTTGTCCTCCTAGTCCATGGGTTCAGTCAGCTCCAGATCCTCCGAGGTATGTGTTCTCCCCCTTTACCTTCTTCATTTACAAGAATGTCATGTGGAGCTATCATTTCCTTTCCTGAAATGAAGATATAATATGTCCATGGCAAGGCCCTAATTCATCATCTTTGTTTTCTCATTAAAATAAACAAGTCAAAGAACAAAATTAAACCATGCTAGTTTGGCATGACTGTTTTCTTGGTAAGGCAAGACTTCAAGCAAATTACTTCGCCTCTTTATGCCTAAACTTTCTCATTTGTATAACGAAAATAATAGTTAATAGTTCCTACTTCATAGAGTTCTTATGAGCATTAAATGAGTTAATATAAACAAATTGGCCAATTTTTTCCTTATAATCACAACATCTCAGTCACCCTATAGAGAAATGAAATAATTTCTGAGAAAATATTTGAAAATGTCAATGAATATCTTAGATGACTATATAAATAAATAAAATACATATGTACATATACAAAATAGATATCTATTAAAATATGTATAGGTATACTTTTTATTATTTTAAATTCTTCAGGCTCCCTCCAAAATAAGCCATAGTTAATATTTTGATATCATATTTATTTAAAGGAAGGAAATACATTAGAATGTTCATGTTTTATCTGTGGATAATGGAATTCTGGATCTTTTTATTTTCTTTGTACTTAGGACATATTCTAAGTTCTTTCAAGTCATCATGTACTACTTTTTGTAATTAGAAAAAAATGTTATATTTACTAGTACAGATAAATTATTTTTATCTGAATCCTTTATGTACTTTACAAAGAAGAAAGTAGAAACAGAAAACCTTGGAGACTCCAGTGACATGAGAGATTGCTTCTGAAACATTCTGAAATTATATTTTTATTGGTTTTAACAAGATTTACAGCCTACTCAGAAAAGCAATAGAGTGGGCACCAGAAAACAAATTTGTTTGGAAGCTCTAGAACCAGTACATGAATAGTCATGACATTCAACAACATGTCCCTGTTGAAAAATAGTTTTTATAATCTATAGTGGTAGATGTTCTATGAACAGAGTAAGCTTCATGTAGAATAAAGTGAAAAGATTTTAAAAGTAGGGATTAAAGATGATTAAAGATTAAAGATGAGAAAGTATTTTAACGAAACTTCCTTTTGTTATGCTAATAAAACTCACTATCAAATACAAACATGAACTGTAAGAATATCAGTAAGTTATTATATATAACTTGGACTTTGGAATTAGACAAACTTAGAATTTGAGTCCTCTTGACCCAACCAGGTAGCACTGGATAAGTTATTTAATATCTCTGAGTCTCAGTTTCCCAGTCTCTAAAATGTCAATAATAATAGTACCTGAAGGGCTATAATCCTATATAATAAAAGGCTAATATGCAAATCGACTGAACAGCAGAACGACCGGTCGCTATGACATGCACTGACCACCAGGGGGCAGATGCTCAATGCAGGAGCTGTCCTCTGGTGGTCAGTGTGCTCCCACAGGGGAAGCGCCACTCAGCCAGAAACCGGGCTCATGACTGGCTAGCACAGCAGCAGTGGTGGGAGCACACTGACCACCAGAGGACAGCTCCTGCATTGAGCATCTGCCCCCTGGTGGTCAGTGCATGTCATAGCAACCAGTCGTTCTGCTGTCGAGTGCACGAATTTCGTGTGCCAGGCCTCTAGTCCTATATAATAAAGAGCTAATTAGACCAGATGGCGGAACAACCAGTGGGCAGGGGCCGTGAGGGCCAAGGCAGCCGGGTCTGTGAAGGCCTACTCTTGCACGAATTTCATGCATCAGGCCTCTAGTAATTAAATGAAGTCCAAAATACTGGTACATTGCAAATGCTTAGTCAATGTGCTCTTTATATATAAAAGGCAATGGTCTGTTTTTGTTTCTCTTACTGATGTGAGAATTAATTGCATTCTAGACTCCTTTCATAATTAGCCATTATAAATGGAAAAGAAACATTAGACTATGTAATAATTGGGGAAATTGACTTCAAAGTTGTTTTCAAAATGCATTCTTTTCCTTTAAAACATCCGAATCTGGAGTTTTACGCAGAGGCATACCATACCAACTCTGATCTTACCAAGTATAAAAAGAAAGCAAAACAGAGACTTTAGTATACAAATACAACATTCTTTCCCTCTCTCCCTCCCCCCGCCACCCTCCACCACAATTCATGCCCATTGATCTCTGAATCTTTGTGAACTACTATGCTTTAGCCTCTTCCATCCATGAAATGGAGTGCAGATTATCATTGTCTCTGGATTTATCAAATAAGTGCTAGAGTAAACTCCCGGCCTTTTAAGAATGCCCAAAAGACTCATGTCACCCTTCAAAGGCCTTTGAAGATTTCAGTCAGAGTTGGCCTCCATGCCTGCCTATGAGTTATCTGAGCCCTTAAAAGTACATTAGGGTCTACCTAATTATAATTTTTATCAAAACCTCTACAAAACTCCTGTCAAGGGCATGTACCTTGGTTGCGGGCACATCCCCAATGGGGAGTGTGCAGGAGGCAGCTGATCGATGTTTCTCTCTCATCGATGTTTCTAACTCTCTATCCCTCTCCCTTCCTCTCTGTAAAAAAAATCAATAAAATATATATTTTTTTAAAAAATCCTCTACCGAAACCGGTTTGGCTCAGTGGATAGAGCGTCGGCCTGCGGACTCAAGAGTCCCAGGTTCGATTCCGGTCAAGGGCATGTACCTTGGTTGCGGGCACATCCCCAGTAGGGGGTGTGCAAGAGGCAGCTGATCGATGTTTCTCTCTCATCGATGTTTCTAACTCTCTATCCCTCTCTCTTCCTCTCTGTAAAAAATCAATAAAATATATTAAATAAATAAATAAATAAATAAATAAATAAATAAATAAAACCCTCTACAAAACACTTTTCTTTAAGGGAAAAGCCTCTCTTCATAATTCTGTGCATTCCACTCCTACAGGAAGACTTCTCAGAAATGACAAAACATCCCACAGTTTGGACCCAGAGAGAGAGTGGGCCGCCTCTGTCCTTCACCCAAAACCTAATTCATAGTGAGCACCAAGGCTTCAGCTGCATGGAGCCTTCCTCTCATCCATGACACTCCCTTAACTAACAGCACATCACTGTGACCCCATCATCCAAAAAGGGGGTCAACACTCCTGGGCTTCAAATGTCAAAGAATGAGACTGCTACCTTTCTGCCTAATTTCTCAAACTCTCGGGTTTTTCCTCTCATTTCCCCCATTGCCTTTATTGGCATTTTCTACTTGGAAGAACTCAGTATCATCTATGAACCTAATGTCTGTCTTCCAGAGCACTTGCACAAATTTAAAATATATTTGTTCTAGCACAGAAGGATCGCTGAAACTTTGTTGCTTATGCTTCTCTAAATAAAGACACATTTATTAAACATATCATTTCATTTCAAGCCAGATCCCTATCCTTGTGTTGTGCTATTTTAAGGTAGTGCCAATCCAATGATGAGCCAATCAAAAATTCTTATTAACTAGTAGGAAATGTCTTTGCCTATAATGATTTTGGGGAAGTCTTATATTTATAAATTTCATCCACTAGTTTTGCCTTTAGTATAATAGTCATTTCTTTAAAGACCTTGTAATATTTCTATATTAATCTCCCTTAAAAGCTATGTACCTTTTTACCAGTAGGTTGTTTATACATTTTTTCAGTGGTTCTACCCTTGAATTACAGATTCAACTAGTTTGTTTAGTATGGTGTGATACTATCTGTAAGTTTCCATAGCTACGCCTGCAATTTTTCTTTTAGATAGAATTCAGATAGGCAATCCATCAGTCCCTGGAAAGTTTGCCATAACAGGGTACACAACTTTGCTAGCAGTTGCATAGTTTTGCCCTTGATGTTCTTTAAAAGCCTAGGTTGATAAAGTTCTATTGATTTTCTCTTCCTGGTGTGTTAACTAGGTCCTGGGCACTTCACATTATTTATTCGCAAGAATAATACCACCTTCTATCTGTATAACACTTTATATTTATCAAGTATTTTCAACTTTTCAATGGATCTAATAATATTAATCTCTAGGAATAAAAAATAATTTATTTTTCTATAAACCTACAGAAAAGTAGTTTTCTGTAAAACTACTTTTAAAAATCTATTAATTAAAAAAAAAAAACACCCATAATTTAAAAGAGGGACTCTTGGTAATGTTTCCTTAGTAAAGTTGGAGGAAAAAAACATACAAACCAATCTAGCTATCAGGACTGATGCATTCCATTCCACCCCAATTAAGTGGTTTCCTTTATTCTCTACCTCTTCTGACTGATATAAATGTTCTTTTCTTCATTTAGAGACCCCTGCATAATTCTTCTTAAATTCTTACTGACTATCAGCTATGACTAAATTATCAGTTGATTTTCCAAAAAAAAAAAAAAAGAAAAATTTTATAACTATATAATAGCTTTTATTTATTGGGTGTCTACTATATGCTAAGCATTATGCTAAACATTTTATGCATTTTTTTTTCAGTCAATCTGTAGCAATCTAATAGGATGGGTATTCTGTATTCATCCCAGCTATAGAAAGGAGGAAATGCAAGCTCAGCAGGAATTCGTCGTTTGCCAAAAGTCCAGTTAGATCCGGTTTGGCTCAGTGGATAGAGCGTCGGTCTGCGGACTGAAAGGTCCCAGGTTCCATTCCGGTCAAGGGCATGTACATTGGTTGCGGGCACATCCCCCGTAGGGGGTGTGCAAGAGGCAGCTGGTCGATGTTTCTCTCATCGATGTTTCTAGCTCTCTGTCCCTCTCCTTTCCTCTCTGTAAAAAGTCAATAAAATATATTAAAAAGAAAAAAAAAGATCTGTCTAATTCCAAACCGTTGCCCTTAATCCCTATGCTCTCTTGCCATTTACTTGGCGTTAAATCAAGCATTTCTAGAACTACAGATGACTAGATTAGGGTGTAGACTATCTGCATTCTGGGCTGGTTCTGCCACAACCAACTATTTGATTGAGGGCAGGTGACTTAGTTCATGGGCGCCTGTTTCTTTATCTGTGAAATGCAATGATAGATTACAAAACCTTTAATGACTTCTTTTTATGTAAGAATCACAGAACTTCCCTAACCGGTATGACTCAGTGGATAGAGCGTCGGCCTGTGGACTCAAGGGTCCCAGGTTCGATTCCAGTCAAGGGCATGTACCTTGGTTTCGGGCACATCCCCAGTAGGGGGTGTGCAAGAGGCAGCTAATCAATGTTTCTCTCTCATCGATGTTTCTAACTCTCTATCCCTCTCCCTTCCTTTCTGTAAAAAATCAATAAAATATATTTTAAATAAAGAATCACAGAACTACTAACCCCTATGTGATCATGAACAGGTACCAAACTAAAGTAAAAAATATCAAAATATGTCTTCCTTTTAAATTTAAAGAGAACAGTATGATGTTAGTCTTAACTATGAATGGATATTATTCCTCCACACAGGAGGAATATGTTTGGTCTATTATTTTACTTAATAGCCAAAAGAGCAGAGGTGCTCATTAAACAGTACAGCCCCCACTTTAGAGTGTGATGGCAGTTATGTCTGTAAATAAATTGTATTCGTTGCCATGAGTGATAGATTTATGTGTTTATTTCTTGATTTGAAACTGCAATAATTGAAGGTTTGGATGTAACAGAGTGTTTATTCTCTTTATTCAGATTATATTCAGAGTGGCTTAGGGAAGAAAATTGTCAGGGCCTAAATTTGGCCAAGTCCGACTTAGTTTTTCCCACATAATTTTTGGATTTCTATACATAATAATTCAGCCTTTTCCTTGTTTCCATTTATAATGGAAACCTTCTATACTGGTTATTTTGCATGCCCTCCTCCCACCTACCTCCTGGTCCAATCTTGCCCAAACCTCTCCACCCCCATTTTTCTCCAATCTCCTCTGTCCTACTTTATGCCTCAGAAGACTGAAATTTGCTGACATCTCCATGACTCCTTGTGCACTGGGACACATAGGAGATCGGCAAGTGGAAAATGGAGTATTTTTTCCTCCACCCCCCACCCTGCATTGTCACCCCAGTTCTTATTCATCACTCCTGAGCCACATTTCCTCTGCCAGGTCAGTCTTCTTCCCCAGCTCCAGCTCCCACTGAGTTCTGCTAACTCTCTTTCCTTTCTTTGTTTCTTCAGCCCCAGGAGGAAAACAGCTCTCCCTCTGTACCTGGTGCCTCGCCATACTTTTTTTTCTTAACCTTGCCTCTATACCTTTGAGTAGTCAGTCTTCTTTCTTTTTTCCAATTAATTAATTTATTTTAATCCTTATCCAAGGATTTCTAGAGAGAGTGGAAAGGAGGGAGAGAGACAGAGAGAGAGAAACATCAATGTGAGAGATACAACGATTAGTTGCCTCCCACAGGCCCCGATAAGGGCAGGGAGTTGAGCCTGCAACCGAGGTACATGCCCTTGACCAGAATTGAACTGCGACCCTTCAGTCTGAGGGCCAATGCTCTAACCACTGAGTCAAATCGGCTAGGGACTCAGTCTTCTTATTAAAGTCTCTTCATGTAAAATATCTAAGGTGAATTTTGTTTCTTCCCGAGGACCCCACATGATTCACCATCTCTTACCAAAAACCCATTAATTTGGAATTTAAGCACCTCATTCTAAAGATGACATTGACTTCAATGAATTTATATTCAACATCTTGATAAGCTCAGAATTATATTAAGTGCTATGAGAGGTACAAGAATCATTTGTGCCCTAACTGGTTTGGCTCAGTGGATAGAGCCAGGGGTCCTCGATTCCAGTCAAGGGCATGCACCTTGGTTGCAGGCACATACCCAGTAGGGAGTGTGCAGGAGGCAGCTGATCGATATTTCTCTCTCATCGATGTTTCTAACTCTATCCCTCTCCCTTCCTCTCTGTAAAAAAATTAATAAAATATATTTTTTAAAAAGAAACATTTGTGGCACGATTCTGCTTTTGAGAAGTTTATTATCTATTAAGAAAGTCCGAGATTAACATATTAAATAATTCACATGTAACGCAGGACTTTAAATCTTAAATTAGGTAGTTCATAGGACTAGTCAAGCAACAGGAGATAAAATTACAGGAAATGCTCACCCTCCAGACATGCCACACTTCTTACATATTTTTATTTCCTGAATTAGAAACATTTTTATTTCTTAGACTTACAAAATATAGTATTCAGAACTAGAAAATGTTAGTGAAAGATTAACTACCTGTGGAATACTCATGCTTGAAATATTCTGAGTAAGTGAAATGTGTCCAAAGGTACCTGCTGTGTAAACATAATGAGGTCCAAGAGGTCATCTTGTGTATGTACGAGGAATTTGTTGGTCAAACAAGAATGGTAAGGCATTTGCCAACGATCGGTCTGGAACTAGCCACCATTCCCATACACTCTGGGAATAGGAAATTTATCAACTGTGCTTGATTCTTAGCTTCTATGGGACTCTCCTGTTAGGCCCAAGGATATGCACTAAAATCCAACTTTGCTCATTAGTCTATCTCCCTACTTGGTTCAGAGAGAAAGCCCCAGATTTGGGAGAATGGGGAAGGCATGCACTGTACTCTGGTGCCTAATATGATTATTGCAATCCAATAAACAGGTTACTGTTTTAAGAGCTTGCATGTCAAGACTGCAAATCTGATATGTCACCCACAGGTTGGGAAGGAAAAGCTAGAATGTGCAGAAAGGTGTTGAGTTTCTCCACCTGTGTGCAGACATTAGTGGGGTTCTCTGTTAGAGCAGTGAAGGCTTTATGCAGGTAAGGACTTGGGGGCTTGCTTTCTAATTTGGTTAGGATTCTGACAGGCAAAAAAGGAGAAGGACTTATAGGAGAGAGAGAAAATATAAGGGTAGGCAAAGAAGTAGAAATGAACTTTGTATTCCCCAGAGGAAAATGAAGAAACCAGCTTGACCTGACCTCCAAGTCTAGTTGGAGCAGTACAAATAATATTGAACAGATAAGATGGGGCAGATCTGTGGTTGGCAAACTGTGGCTCGCAAGCCACATGCAGCTCTTTGGCCCCTTGAGTGTGGCTCTTCCACAAAATACCACGGCCTGGGCGAGTCTATTTTGAAGAAGTGGTATTAGAAGAAGTTTAAGTTTAAAAAATTTGGCTCTCAAAAGAAATTTCAATCGTTGTACTGTTAATATTTGGCCGTGTTGACTAATGAGTTTGCCGACCACTGGGGCAGATCAACATCTTATCATTGTACTGATGAAAGAACACAGCACCAGAATTTCAGAGTGTTAATAGTTATATTATTTCTCTTTAAGTAATGTAATGTGCTTATAAGTATTGATGCAGCCACTCTGTAGAATTATGGTTGGTTAAAAAATGCTATCATATTCAACAAGCAGGGCTTGAATTGGATGGGATCTCACAAGACTTGAGATCTGGAAACTGATTTTTAGGTCCTGTGCCTAAACATAGGAAGAGAGGAGGTTCAGAAGTGCATTCTCAGCCAAATCGAGGGTTGGGATAGGTCTACTAATGCAGCAACGTAAGTTTGCAGCTATGGCAACAGTAATGCCATTCAAGACTGTTTCCTTTCCCAAAGCAGGAAGCACTCTAACAATGATTTCCTCTCCCTGCACAGGAGCCTGCTTCCTACCAGGGGTGTGGGAAATGAGAGAAGCTTCATCTTTTACTGCCAGGCCCACGTGAAAGGTGTCGGGTAAAGGAAGGGTCATAGGAATACAGGAGCAATAATGAGTGGCTAAGGACTTTCCAAGGTCTTAGCAAGCATGATCTTGTTGGTGCTATAGTCTATGGACATTGTTTTTCTGCCCTTACCCTTTGTTCTCCCAATTCCAAATGAGGAAAAGTGGCACTGAAAGTCACCCACCATTAACAACTGCTGCATAAATGTCTTTTAAACACTTGGTTCTGGAGTAGCAATTATTGGAGCACTTAGCTAATAAATGCCTGGTGAGTCTAATCTCTGGATATCAGAGAATTAAATTAAACTGCCTGAAAACTGGGTAGTAAATTAGCAACACCAGTTATTAAAGTGACACATCAGGGTGTTTTTATTTTTTCACATTAAGATACCAGTATGATATAACACTCCTATCAGAACAATGGCCTTGACTCCTTGAGGTAGCAAAACAAAGGACTTACACACTCTCTGTATATTTCAGGCAGTAACACTTTCCAAGTCAGCACTATTTTTCCCTATAAACCTGTTCTGCATACATCACATTGATGTGAAGTGATATGAGATAATTATGTGAAGGCTCTTTGTAAACCGAAGAGTTATATGATGGTCAAGGAATCATTATTATTGTCATTCAGTGAATCGTAAAAGAACATGTTGCAAGATCACTTGTAAGTCAATATTTTCAAATTCTGGAAAAATGCACTTATTCTTAAGAACTAAAGGTATTGAATTAAAATGTTGAAATATTTATTATGAGTTTGGTCTGCTGGTAACAATAATCTGAAGTGAGAACAAGAATGAAATACATTAAAAGAGTATTGTTCTATTACTTCTTTTTAATACTTTAAAGTACTGTATTCCAAGTGTATAGAGGTATGTTCACTGCAACATTGGTATTACAAAAAAAAAAAAAAAAAAAAAGCCAACCTGGAAACAGCTCTTTACATTTTATGATACCTAATACAACGTAAATGCTTTACAAACAGTTATTCTACATTGTTTAGAAAAACATCTATACTTGTTCAGTATGCCTAACCATATAGTACACGTCAGTAACAATGTACATTTTATTTAGAATATTTTCTATCCAAGATTGGTTGAATACAGAGATGCAGAACCCAGATACAGAGGGCTGGCTGTATTTAAGTAAATTACGATACAATTATATCATAGAGAAGAGAATTAAATAGATGCTATAAGCACCAACATATTAAATAATAAACACAATATGGAAAACAGTATGTATTGTATAATTGGAATGTTTCTAAGAGATATGTAATTGTCAAGGAATTATTTTTAAAAGTCTCTCTCTATATAGTAATATGTATCAGTAAACCAGAAAACATTCTTGGGGAAATATCTGCTATTCCTCTGTTAATAATATCTCTCTATATCACAAGAGTGATAACTTTCTATAGTAATTTTATATTGCTTGGATTTTTATAATGGGATTATGCTCCTTTTGTACGCATAAAAATTTAAGGCTTTTACAAGTAAGTAAAACACCTGTGCTTTAAACAAAATCTAAACACATTAATGAGCAGATAGGATTAACTTTAAATCATATATTGAAAGAAATATCGCAGTTTTGAAGTGCTAAAGCCAAATAGAGTTTAGTTCAACTTGCTGAGGCTGATTTGGAATCATAGGGCTTGAAAAAAAAATGCCTGAAAATATTGATCCCAATGCTCTAAGGCACCAGACAATAAGTTCAAAATATGTTTCAGAGTCTCCATGGGGCTAAAACAACTCTTCCTGATAACATAAGCTGAAACAAAGATGAGTTTTATCCTTTTGTAAGATTGTTAGCTTTTGTTGGTAGCCAATAAATCAAAGGTCCACATATTTGTTAAATGCACTCTAACCCCCAGAGAGAAATCAACTAGAATGGTTGAACAAAGGTTGAACAAGGTCAACCTGGACTTGCCCAAAACGAAGTATGGATGATGACAGAGTTAGCTTTGCTATTTTCCATCATGAGCGAAGCATGAAGAGTGTGGGCTGTGAAGGGAGATATTTAAAAGATTCAGTCATTTCAGAGATTAATGATTACTTTTCCTTTACTTATTTTCCTTCATTAGTCCATCACCTACTGGTTAAAATGCTTAATTGATGGCTGAATATAGAGAAAACTATGATGTTGCTAAAATTATAATGCTACTGGCTGAGTGATATGCAAATCAAATTGTATGCAGACACATAAAATAATAAAGTCTCAATTGGTGAGGATGGTGAGGTTGTAGATATTTTTAAAACTTACCATTATTGTTACAAAATTGGGCAAGCCACACATTTAAAAACAAAACATATTTTTAAAAAACAACATTATTTTACAAAAATTATCACTTCCTTTAACATCTCACAGAAGGAAGAAATCATTCAATACTATATTTGCAAAAATAGTTTGGTTCTAGACTGACTCTTAGAAATCTTCAAAACTAGTAGTAAATGTAGCATAAGAAAGAAAATTGTTCTCTTGGTGTCCTGTGACTGTTTCAGCTTGTTCAACAGACTCCCATTATAGGCAAACATTCACAATATAAAAAGTCTTTTGGAATTTAGAAGTTAGGTTCCATAGGTTCACTATGTCCCCTGTGGCATTATCTTATGAGAATAAAGTAAATATCAATGAGTTAAATAATATCCCCTTCTGGAAAAATAAAGATTAAAATTAAAAAAGAAAGCTCATATCCTCTATTAAATATTTACAAGTTCCTAAAAGCCCCTTAGGGAATCTGAGGTCCAGGATCCATAATGCTTATAATATGTTTATAACTTAAACATATGAAATCATATTTAGTAATGTTTGAATGGTATAAACTTCAAACCATGATTTTAAAATAGTTTAAGTGAAAAGATCTCTTATAATAATCTTAAGAAACCAGTCAGAGTGTAGCATGATCGATCTCAAGTTTTGCTTTTGTCCAAACTAAATAAATAATATGTTTAATAAAAGAAATTATACAAAGTTGAGAGTTTTAAAAATTGATAATACTGTATTGACTCAACACAATATGTTAGAGCTATATTGATTTTCAACTAATTTTTAAACAAAGATTATGTAATATAATTACTTTGCTCTTATTGTAAAAAAATTAAAAATTTAATGTATTTGCTTCTATAGGTATTTGCTTCTATAGGTATAGTTGAGCTACAGCACTGTGCTTTTTATTTCTTCAGCTAAAACCTGATGTTCATTTGCAAACATTTTTATACAATGAACAATGACATTCTCTTCATAGAATCATAATGAAAAATGACAGTATGTAGAAAAAAATTTAAAAAGCAAGGATACATTTTCTAATTATAATATGTAAGATACAGTAGTGAAATAGGAAGGAAAACAATGAAATCACAATGATTTTATATCACTCAGAAACTTTGACTAAAAAAATATTACCTTCTATAATTTTTCTCATTCTTTTTCCACAAAATAAACATGTTATACAGTTCTATAAACATTTTTGCAAGGAACTCATAATAATTTAAAAGTTTTGAAAAGAGTACAAATTACCTTACTATAAAAATCAATTATTGTAAATCATTTTGAGTAAACAAAATAGGCTTTTAAATCTACATATTTGCTGTTCCAATGGAAAAAAAATGGTCAAAAATTTAAAAGGCACCTCTTAACATGTAGACAGGTGGAAAAGAGAAAGACAGAGCCTGGTGCCTGACAGCATAGGTTCCATCTCAGGCTCTGCTTCTTGCTTGTTGTGTGATCTTGGGCAAGTTACTCAACCTCACTGTCCTTCAGTTTCCTTATCTGTAAAACAGGAATGGCAGTAATAGCAGTACTTGCTTCTGAAGGGTTGTTGTTAAGATTAAATGATTTAATAAAAGTAAAGCATTCAGAATTTTGCCACCTAGAAAGTGCTATGTAAATGTCAGATGTTCTTATTACAGTGCATTTCTTTTATATACCCTAAATTACCAAGTAAATAGTTTCCAAGTTCAACTGTAGCTGATGATTGGTTCAAAAACCAACTTGCTCTTCTATCTAAGAGGCTGAGTTTTTCCTTGAGAAATGTCCCAGGAAGGAAACTCCAGAGCGGTCACCTTGGTCTCTGGCCAGTGATCCCAAATATGCTGAGTCGAATCCATTCCACGGGTATGAGCCCACCTTTTCTCTGTTAGCTGAAGAAATGCTGCAGGATTGTTTTATCAAGTCACTTGGTAATGGAGGGCAAGTTTTCCAACACAGGATGTACACTCATACTCTCATATTGTTTATTCTGTGGTGGTGATAGTGGGAAAGAGGAAAGGGGCCAGATGATAAAATGCCTTACCAGTATATGCCACCATGAGAGCATTCTCAGATGCTATGATAACATATATTCCACAGGAATTCTGGGGGCCAAAGTATGCTACCTTGGGGGCAGGCCCTGAGTGTGGCACCAGCTCTGGAAGGCAGCCAGGCTGGCAGGACGTGGAGAGGCCCCAGGGCACTAAGAAGCAGCTGCAGAAGTGATGAGTGGGCATTCTCCAGGTAACTGGATCTGTGTGTTTTGCATCAAAGGACTGAAAACCTAGCCCATCGCTGGCCACCAATAGGCCAAACAACCGTAGCAGGTACTGTTGGCAGGCATTTGGGCAGAAGGAGGCAAGAAGGAGACAAAAAATAAAGGAAAGGGAGGAAAGTAGTTGCAAGAAAAAGAGAGTGAGGTGAAAGCTGAGGTCTCTATAGAGGAAATAAATCACTAATTATCTTGGGAGACCCTCAGAGGTGCTGAGTAGAAGGCTACTAAAAGCTGAGAGACTAAGTTCAGAGGTTCTTGGCCTAGGCTATGCAATATATCCTCTTATGTAATTGAAAAAAAACAACAACACACTAATATTTGGGCCCCACTGCCCAGAGATTCTGATTTAACTAGAATCATGGGCCCATGCATTAGTAATTTTTGTAAAAATTATATAAGCTCCAGGTGTACAATTCTATAATACGTCATTTGTACATTGCATTTTGTGCTCATGTCAGTAATTTTAGCAGATGATTCCAGTGCACAGCCAGGGTTAAGAACCACTGGTTTGGCTGACTGGAAGGTGAAGTGATGCTCTGTGATTATTTGGTTGGTAAGAAGATGCTCAAGAGAAGCCAAGCAAAGCAAAACAGAAACTAAACCTGTTTTCACATGTGGGAACACAATGAAAATTGCATGCTATACTAATCCACAAATATTTGTAGTTGGTTAGTACTGTTATTCGATGCTTATGAAATGCAAGACTTTTCAGCATTAGTCTGAAATAACTCAATCAGTTGGCTTTTTCACCAAAGGTTTCTGGTCCCAGATATTCTAGAGCACTCTCTTTTTATGAGGTCATCAACTCTTAGGGACATGCCTCCTGATGCCCAAGATTGGCAGTCACTTCAGAAAGTAGACTGTCGCTATAAAGTAGTCAATTAAAGCAGCAGCAGCAGGCAATCCACAAACCATAAGCTTTTTAATGAAAAAATTAAAAAGTTTAGGAACTTTTTCTGGAAGAAGATAGAGCCACACCAAAATATTAATCAAAGGCATATAACTTCAAAAGCAATGTAAAATATTATTTCACCTTTTTATAGTTGGAGGATTATAAACTGACATCGCTCTGCTTTTTAAGTCAAGAATTGAAAATATGCCCTAACCGGTTTGGCTCGGTGGATAGAGTGTCGGCCTGCGGACTCAGGGGTCCTGGGTTCGATTCCGGTCAAGGGCATGTACCTTGGTTGCGGGCGCATACCCAGTGGTGTGTGTGTGTGTGTGTGTGTGTAGGTATTGGGGTGGTGGTGGAGGGATTGAGCAAAAAAGGGAAAAAAAGAACATGGACATGAATAACAGTGTTGTGATGGAGGGAGGAGGATAGGTAGAGATAGAAGAGGGGATAGATGGTGATAGAAAAAAAAAAGAAAGAAAGAAAGTGAATTTCTTTAAGAAGCAAGTTAAAAAAAGATGGAATTCTACTAAAGCTGTTTGAAATGAGTTAATACATAGATGGCAAGTGTAGGTGTAAAATCAGTTATGAGAATGGGAGAAATTGAATTAAGTTAGTCAATTGTTGTAGAGTTGCCTGTTGACTGAAAGGGGGTCATTTTAGGATTTTCATTCAGTTCTAGGTTATACTGAAATATTGAATTCTTTTGCCATGAGGCCAAAGAGATGAGGTCAGAAACAGGGAGAGTTAGAGAAAGTGACTGAAAGCTTTTTTCTTTAAGTTGTAAGCAAACCGTTCTAGAACCTCTTAGGGTTTATAAGCAGAGTGGAAACTGCCTATAAGAATTTCTTTGTGGAAAGTGGCTCTAACATCCCATAGTTCTGGAGCCAGGGCATTCCTGTAGACTTCTGATTCTGAGATTTATGGCAAATTTAATCTGCACTGGGCAAAGTAAACCTGGGTTAGTTTAAGCAGAGGATTACTGAGTAGGGTACATACCCGTATGCTAAAGACTAATGGGCAAAGTTCTTAACTGTAGGAGAATGTTAGATTTTCTTGCATTCTTATACAGAGTCATCACTTTCTAATAGAAAATACACATTCATCATTATTATGAATTTTGCATAATGCATTATACATTTCAGAAACTAAGTTTTAGGAGAAAAGCAGTCACTTAGTGGCAGTTTTTCACTTTTGTAAGAAGCCCAGGGTTGAGTCATAATTTCTCAACTGTTGACAGCTAACTAAAGTTTAGGCCTGCTACCAAATGGTAATTCAGTCCAACAGAGAGGTGGCACCTGTAGTAAAACACTGGCGTCAGTTGTATGTCCGAGTTAGTTAAGGGAGACAGACTCCAGGGGCTGTGGGAAGAGGGGGGAGAACAAGATGGAGAGGTAGGAGGGAGAGAAAGATTAGCAGCAAAGAAATAGAGATGGAGTTATCAAGGGACAGCAAGAATAATATGCTACACCTGTGCAAATGCACACAGTGGTCCCAAAAGACAGGCAGAATCACAAAGGGAGATGGATTTTAACAGAGTTTAGGGTTTCTTACTAAAGGCTTCTAAAGTATTCCTTTTCCCCCAACTATAGATATATCTATATTATAAAAGACCAGTGGCCGTAACGCCATAACGACCAAACGACCGGTCACCAGGAGGTGCATGGAGCACCTCTTGGTCCTTCCCCCGGGCCCGCGAGCCACTCGTGGCTCACACGGCGTGGCGGGGCTTGCGTGGCATGGCGTGGCGGGGCTCGTGTGGTGAGGCGGGGCTCGCAGCTTGTGTGGCGCGGGGGCGAGCTACTCGCGCACGGCGGGTCTGGGGTCTGGCCAGCACAGCAGTTCTGGGTCCCATGCGATTTCGCGCGCTGGGCCTCTAGTATAGGAATAATTACATAGTACTTAGCAAAATGAGCTGATACACTTAAATTAAGAGTAAAAGATTATTCATCCTGCCTTGGATATACTCTTCAGTCATTAAGAAGCATTATGAACTCTAAATTTTCTTTAAGGTAAAATCTTTCCAAATTACTTTCAAGATGAAACATACTTAGAAGATATAAGAATACATTCAAATATCATGGTGGCCTTGAATGGATTGAAGAATATTAGATTAAAGGAATGTTGGCTTACAAGAACAAGTGGTCCCTACCCTTTTGGAGGAAATTTTAAGCTACACACTGTGGTCAAACACTGGCACTAGGTAGGTACCCTCAGTCCTCTGAGATTCCCCTAAATGCAGGGTCCTGTTTCGTGATGATTGAGGGTGTTTACCAGCATCTCCGATGCTATTCATTTGCTGCTAGGAGTGACCTATACGCCACTCCCCAACAACAACAAAAATCAGTCTCCAAACATTGCCAAATGTTCTGTAGGGAACAAATCACTCCCAGTTGAGAATCATTCTCTTTGGCCAAACATTTCTAAATATTGCTTACCAGAATTCTTGGGGGGAAAGGATTAAAAGAATGTTTTAAAAACCATATATAAGATACAGGGTGGGGAAAAGTAGGTTTATAATTGTTGTATAGAAAAATACATAATACAAGAATAAACTGTGTTTCACGTACTCACAACTGTAAGCCTACTTTTACCCACCCCTGTATATACAAAGAAAGGGAATATGGGTAATAAAAAGAAAACTCAAACTAAAATTGCACTAAAGTCCCTCTATGTCCACCCACACTTCTTTTTGGAGAATCAATCTGCCCTGCTCACTTTTGCTGACCAGGCGGTCACGTATTATAGCATATGACCCTGCATACTCCCCCCCCCCCCCCCAACCATAAATGCTGCTGCTGAAAGGTAATATCTGGTCTGGGAATCACTAGTTCCGTGACTTGTTTGTGGCTAATAGAATGTAAATTCTATGACAACAGACATTTTTTATTGTTCTCTTCCATTGCTTTTACCCCAGCACCAAGAAGAGTGGCATATATTTATGGTGTTTCATAAATATTTCAGAAATGAATGTGGCTTGGCCAAGTAGATGAACTTTTCCTATTAGAGTCCTCTTCTGTGGATCTGAAATTTGAGAAAAGACAGGAAGTAGTGGAGCAAAAAAGGATGTAAGGGACTTGAATTGTAGCCAAAGTTCATGGGCAAGTTATCAGGAAATTGAAAACAGATGGTAGTGGGTGAGAAGCAATAAAGCACAGGTATAGAAAGATGTGAAGACATGACAAGAGACCAAGAAGCTGCTCTGTACCAGCCTCATTTCCCATGAGGCTGCCTGTGCTTAGATTCCCCTGATATCACCTCAGTGTTTTAATATTCTTTAATTTTATTGATGAGAGAGAGGGAGGGAAGGACAAAGAGAGAGAGAGAGAGAGAGAGAGAGAAAGAGAGAGAGAGAGAGAGAGAGAAAGAGAGAGAGACAGCCAGAGACATCAATTTCTTATTCCACTTACTTATGCGTTCATTGGTTAATTCTTATACGTGCCCTGACCGGGGATCGAACCCACAACTTTGGTGTATGAGAAAGAGGCTCTGACCAACTGAGCGACTGGGCCAAGGTTCACCTCAGTGTTTTAAAAACAACCCTTGCACTTACCCCTTCCCTTGAGTTAGCTTGAGCAATTCTGTTCCTTCTAATTTTAAGAGCCCTAACTTAACCCTTTGGACTCGCTTGCTTTTTTCTCGATTCCTTTATTCTACTCGGGATTTAATTTTTTAAATACCCCAGATTTTACAAAGCACGGCAGTAGAATAAAAAACTGGAGTTTCTTTTCATACAAACTTATTTATTTGGATTTTTTAATATTTCAAATTATTGATACATTCAATAACCATCACACTCGACATCCGAGTGCAAAAGGTTAAGCAATAATGTTGTATTTAATACAATAATGATGTCTCAAGATAAGATTGTTATAACTACTTATACCATACTAAAAGAAGGATGCTAAACTGGCATTCAGAAATTATTAAAACTTATAAAAATAGATAAATAGTATTTATAAAGTGAAAGTATTCATTTATGCAACAAAAATGTTTAAGTGTTTACTAGGTGCAGGCATTGTGCTAGCCACAGCTGATAGCAATATGAAAAGACAAGATCAGTCCTCTTCAGGAGTGGATCGCCTGAAAGAGGCACAGCAAGTACAATGAAAACAGTAAAGAGATTCTAAGGGGAAAGGGAGTATGTGCAAGGGAGACATTTTGAATTAAGACATAAAGGGTAAGTAGAGCCCTAGCCGGTTTGGCTCAGTGGATAGAGCATCAGCCTGTGGACTGAAGGGTCCTAGGTTCCATTTTGGCCAAGGGCACATGCCTGGGTTGCAGGCTCAATCCCCAATGTGGGGTGTGCAGGAGGCAGCCGATCAATGATTCTCTCTCATCATTGATGTTTCTATCTCTCTCTCCCTATCTCTCTAAAATCAATAAAAATATATATTTTTTAAAAAGATGCAATGGGGGGAAAGGAGACATATATAATACTTTAAACAATAAAGACTTTTTAAAAAAGACATAAGGTGTAAGTAGAATTTTGCCAGCCATAAATGAGAAGATTCCGCAGAAGAAAAAAAAAATGTGCTAGAGTTGCTGAGTGGGAAGAGGAGGATATTTTAGGCAGGAGGAATAAATGTACAAACGCATGGAAGCAGGTAAAAACACAATGATGGAATTATGAGTCTGTGAAGTGCAAGAAAGGACCAGCAGAAGATGAAGCTGAACAGATAGGCAGGGCTGGTTAGGGAAGGAACTGAGATTTTATTCCAATTCACGGTAGGTGAATCGGAGCCATGAAGAACTCTGAGCACTAGGAAGACTAGATTACATTTGCATATGAGAAATTTCACCCCAGTGGTGGAGTGGTTTGATTGGAGCCAGAGGGTAGTGATAGTCAGGGGTGGGGTTTAGGTGTGGGATCGGGTGGTGAGTGGAAATGGTCCTGGTGGAATCCAGGGCAGAAAAGGTGGGAATACAGAGGAAAAGCTGAATATGACAGTTTTGTGGTAAAATCATCAAAAATTGATTATTGTTGAAGAAAAGATTGATATGTTTGTATAGACCAAAAAAAAAAAAAAAAGATATGAAAGACAATCATTAGCATTGGGAAATAGTGGTGCAGTCTCTAAAGAGAATTTATACACTCCACTTTCTCATCAGAACAACGCCGGAGGAGAAAAGAATAAGTCTCAGAGAGCCGAGTGGCTTCCCCAAGGTCACTTATCCTTTCAGAGGCTGAGGCAGAGCCTCTCAGCTCCGAGAAAATCAGGTGAACAGATAAGAGAGCACACAAAAGGTTTTCTCTACTGTTCAGAAGACAGCAACAAAAGGATAAAAATGTTAAACCTTTGTCAAAGTATTTTTATATAATTAAACTTATTTTTGATGTATTCCATAAATCCTCAAAGAACTAAAATGTTCGGGACTCAGAACTTGATTCTTTTCTTTTCTATATTGATTTTGTGTTTAAACTCAAAGGTAGGAGTCTTCGTTTTTCTTATTTTCTTCTCTTTGAAGAAAAATGGCATTTTATAGTTTGGTGAGCAGGGTTATTTTTCTTGTTGTGGTTTTATACTCTGTTTCAAAAATGGCATGTAATGCATTTCATAGTGCACTTGTAGCCAGTTTCTGATGATACTGAACTGAGTTTTTACATAACACTGCTCTTCTAAGAGACATGATATTCTTTACCAACATTCAACCCACTAGTCACTAAGATGTCCCTGCCATTTCAACAGGCATCGGGAATTTTATTCCCTCTTTGCATATAGAGAAACTCAGTCTTAAAGTGGTTAAGTCTGTTTCTAAGAGATCAATGCCATTCGCTTCTACTTTTAGTCCACTAGACAAGTCAGGCTCTAGCTGAAAAAAAAAAGTTTTTTTCAGATTCAGTTTTATATTCATTTTACCTATATTGAATGCCTACTATGGGCTGAATACTATGTAAGTCGTTTTGTTTAATCCTCAGAAATTTTCCAGTCTTTTATCTACTTAGATACTGATTAATGGCATTAATGTAGTAGAAGAGAGGTGCATTAATTAAATTTTTCTCTATCTTGGAGGAAGGAAACAGAACCTTTTATTTTTCACTTTGCATTTAAAGTGAGTTGCAGCCGAAACCGGTTTGGCTCAGTGGGTAGAGCGTCGGCCTGCGGACTCAGGGGTCCCAGGTTCGATTCCGGTCAAGGGCATGTGCCTTGGTTGCGGGCAAATCCCCAGTGGGGGGTGTGCAGGAGGCGGCTGATTGATGTTTCTCTCTCATCGATGTTTCTGACTCTCTATCCCTCTCTCTTCCTCTCTGTAAAAAAAAAAAAAAAATCAAAAAAAAAAAAAGTGAGTTGCATTTACACACACACACACACACACACAATACAACAGTTGCCCTGGCTGGTTTGGCTTAGTGGATAGAGTGTGGGACTGAGGGGTCCCGGGTTCGATTCTGGTCAAGGGCACATGCCCGGGTTGTGGGCTCGTTCCCCACTGAGGGGGGAGGAGGTGTAGGAGGCAGCTGATCAATGATTCTCTTTTATCATTGATGTTTCTATCTCTCTCTCCCTCTCTTTTCCTCTCTGAAATAAATAAAAAATATTTTAAAAATATTTTAAAGAATACAATTATAAATTGTTCAAAAGCATGATCGTTTAAAACAAATATTAATTTTTGTCAATGAAAAAAATAACTTTAAAAATATTTTTAGTATGTTTTTATTGATTTCAGAGAGGAAGGGAGAGGGGGAGAGAGATAAAAACATCAATGATGAGAGAATCATTGATTGGCTGCCTCCTGCATGCCCCCTCCTGGGGATCTAGCCCGAAACCCAGGCATGTGCCCTGACCAGAATCGAATCATGATCTCCTGGTTCATAGGTCAACACTCAACCACTGAGCCGCGCAGGTCGGGTATGAGAATAACTTTTATTTAATAGTGTTTTTTAAATTTTTAGTAACTTTACAAAAAAATCTCCTTTAATTTTCAGGTTTTAAATATAACACCTAAAATATATTGTGCAGGGAAGTTTTTGAGAGGCAATAACCACCATTTAAAGCTGGTTTCTCTCAATGCAAGGCCAAATGAACCCACTAGGGGGCAAGCAAAGATGTCATTTCCAAAAGTATTTTGAAATCACTGACTCTTAAAATTTGAAGAGTGGGAAGTGACCCAAAGGTCATTGAATCCAAACTTCATATTTTATGAATATGAAATATGAGGCCCAGTGAGATTACCTGATTTGTCAAAGACCACACAGCCTTCCATAAATAGAGGCAGCTTAGAAGAAGTCAAGCTTTTGGGCTCCTGTGCAGTCCATGTTCTTTCTGATGGAAGTCAGACTACATTTTTTCTTTCTGGATCACTTGGCAAACATTTACCATCACTTGGTAAAAACACTTTATTGAATCTTCCATTCTCTTAGCTCTTGTATCTTATCTGGAAAACCTTGGAGACTTGTATTAGCTTTCTTGGAATTTCTTCCTATGAGATAGGTGATACATGTTTTGAAGCCAGAACTATTGAGCAAAGCATGAACTCTCTCTATTTCATTATTCAGCAAGAAAATCATCATCATCATCATCATCATCATCAAATATATGTTCTGTGGTTTGGCATTGCTTTTATTACTTAATTGAACTATTTTGATGAATACTAAAACTCTCCACTTCGAGGTTTATAATCTAGAGAAACTTGTTCACATGCATACCAGGAGATGTGAATAAAAATGTTCATAGCAGCATTGTTCATAAAGAGACAAAAAATGGGCAACAAGTCCAAATATCAATCAGTAGTAGAATGGATAACCAAATTGTGGTCTACTGGTAAGTGGAATACTACAGAGTAGCAAAACTGAAAGAATTACAGTTTGTATATCATTGGATGATAAATCCCCAAAACATGTTGAACAAAAAAGCAAATCACACAAGCCTGTTATGTATGATTCTATTTACATAAATTACAAAGGCAAGCAAAATTAAACAATATATTGCTTAAGGAAACACATATATGATAAAGTAGTAATTAATAGAAGCAATAAATAATTTCTTGCAAAGTTTCAATGTACGGTTACCTATGGGGTGGTCAGAGTGGGGGACATCATTAGGGAGAGGGTACAAAGGAAACATCTAAGGTCCTGGGAATCATCTATTTCTGAAGATGCACGGTAGGTACATAGCTATTCTATTATTTTTTTTTAAACAACACATACACATATATACACTCTTGTGGAGGTATGCTATATTTCACAATAACAAAGTTTACACAATAAAAAGCTAATATTTTCTGAATTAACTTGAAAAGTCTATTGCAATTAAAAAGATACATTTTAAAAATGGTTTGTTTTTTCATTTAGAATTAAAACTTGGTTTTAACATATACCTCAGAACGTGTGATAAGGACCATGTTTTAAGAAATACACTTTGTAATAAAGATGGTTGGCTAAATATGGCTAAGCCTGATGTAGTGTATACCTATTTTTATACTAGAGGCCCAGTGCGCACACTTCCTCTTGCCTCAGCTGGCCACCCTATCCATTGCTGCTCATAGCTCGCTGCCCTGCCCTCTGATGCTTGTGGCCCCGTGAGAGCCACTGCTCATTTGGTCGTGACGGCGTTACGGCGCTATGGCCACGGGCCTTTTATATAAGAGATTGGGCCAACACATTTGAAAAAACAAACATCCTCTTTCCATTGGTGCTTTCAGGAATATGACATTATAGCTGGTGAGCCTTACTTTGAAAACCAAAATAAACTTGGTAATTTTTTTTTTTTTAGGGGTGGTTTATAAAAGCTGAGATTATTGAAAAGAGCTGCAGATATATTCTGTTATCCAATTTAAGACATCCTCAGCTATGTGGATAACTGAAATTTGCTTTTATTGAAATTAGCAACAACTATATGTGTGCCTATTTTAGAAACTTTATAAGGAGCTTATTCCTTATTACCATGTGTGTATTTATTATTGTATTATGTGAATATCTAGTTGTATTGTTAAACTCTGCAAAAAAGAAAGTCAAGACCTTTTGGCTGAAGAGCAGAGCAATTCTCTATGTCAATTCCTAGGGAAAGAGCAGCATCTGTAAATTTTGAAAACACAGGGGCAGAGGTCAGATTTTTATAATAGATCATAACAGCTGGTGTGGCTCAGTGGTTGAGCATCGACCTATGAACCAGGAGGTCACGGTTTGATTCTGGTCAGGACACATGCCTGGGCTTCAGCTGGATCCCCAGTGTGGGGCATGCAGGAGGCAGCTGATCAATGATTCTCTCTTACCATTGATGTTTCTTTCTCTCTCTCCCTCTCCCTTCCTCTCTGAAATCAATAAAGATATATTTATTTAAAAATTACAGAGGTAGAAGAAATAATTCGTAGTAGAGATGGACTGAGGGAATAAGTTATGGAGGCAAGGGAGGGGCCCTAGGAGCTCGGGAGCTGGAAGGTAAAGGTAATGTGCCTGGAGGGGAGGGGGAAAGAAAAGGGAAAGGCAATAGGGGTGTGCTCTTGGGTCCTCCAGCTGAAGGTGTTTTTTTGTTTTTGTTTTTGTGTTTTAAATCTATTTTTATTGATTTCAGAAAGAAAAAGAGAGGGAAAGAGAGGTAGAAACATCAGTGATGAGATATCTGAAAGTGATGAGAGAGAATCATTGATCAGCTGCCTCCTGCACGGCCCCTACTAGGGACCGAGCCTGTGCCCTTGACTGGAATCAAACCCAGGACCTTTCAGTCCATAGGCCAACGCTCTATCCACTGAGCCAAACTGGCTAGAGTATAAGGGTTTTTAGGGTGGAAATATTAGGGGAGGTCCCAGAGGAAGATCTTAATAGAATATTCCGCAGCTTTCCAGGTATGTTCTTCCAGGGTCTAGGTCTCCACGGATGGATTGGTAGGTGCCAGGGCTGGAGGTCATTATTCGGTAATTCAGCTGGTCCTGAAGTCAGCCAAGGGGTCACTCACTGGTCTGGTTTTGCTGCTTTTCTGGACCCGGAGCTGAAATACAATTGAGGCCTAAATGTTATCCCTAGGGAGGAAAGGTCAGAGGACCCAAACAGCTTGATCAGCGATAAGCTAGGGGAGGAAAGGTCACCCTGGGGCAAGGTTCTACTCTACAATTGTCTGTTGCTAGGCAACTGGGGCTTTACATCCTGATGACCTTCTGTACCTGGCTCATCCTCCTTGCTCTGCTCAGGTCTGTCTAATTGCCTCCCACAGCAAGACCTGATCAATCCCTGGCTGCTCCAGCCTCATGGGAATAAGCAGTCTGTTGGTTAGGCCTACCCTAACCGACCCAGTTGTTATTTGTTCAAGGGTTTTGGCAGAGTAATCCTGACCATTTCGAACTGATGTTCGTGCCCCATTGAATACTTATAGTATGATCATTTATACAACCTACCAGATATGACTCTTTGAAAGCAGGTAGCATGATTTTTTAAAAAGTCTCTATTTGCCAAACATTGAACACATTAAGCTCTTAATAAATATTTATCGGATGAGTAAATGAACATGAGATTCATAAAGAACAAAATCCATTCCCTTCCCATAGTATTAATAATTACAAATCCACATGTAAATCCACATCAGTCTGGGGTAGGACTAAACTAAGTTCTCCATGGAGTCCAGGATGGGATAGCTGGGGGTGGGGAGTAGGGGAGGAATTAGTACCTGTCCCACATCTGAAATCATTTAAGTGGGAAGAGGCTTGGCGAAGGGAACTAGGGTGGCAGAGTGAATAGAGATGGTGTGATGTTAATTACACGTGTCAACTTGACTAGGCCTCAGGGTGCTCAGACATTATTCTGGGTGTGTCTATGAGGGTGTTTCTGAATGAGATCAACATTTGAATAGGGAGACTGCAGATTGCTTTAAGGTGGGCAGACCCCATCCAGCCAGAAGGCAGGAAAAGAGAATAAAAAAGGCTGACCCTCCTAAGAGTAAGCAGGGGATGGGGAGTCTCCTGCCAGACTGCATTCATTTGAGCTAGGAATTTCTCCTGCCTTCAGACTTGAAATATGGATTCTTCCTGAGTCTCCAGCTTGCTGATTGCAGATGTTGGGATTTGTCAGCCTCCATAATCGTGAGTCCTTATAATAAATGTCTATATTTATATACATCTATACCTATATGTCCATATCCATACATATGTGTATATATGTGTCTGTATATTGTACATATACATATCCTATTAGTTCTGTTTCTCTGAGGAACCCTGGTTAATACAGTTGGAAATAGGGTCTGAAGAAGCAAACACAGGTTTCCTGTGATGTGGCATGTGGATTATATTATAAAGAACTGGATTTTGGTAATCTTTAAAGGCACTCCATCAAAATGGGTGGTGATGGCCATCTAAAGCTTTCAAGCTGAGATGTGGTCCTTTGAGTGGGAAGTGGTGGAGAAAGCAGTAGTCAGCCTGAAGTCATTTCGATGAGAGGGAACGGTAGGAGGTCCTCGGTATGGGAACTCAGAAAGTCCACTGCCCCAGCAGAGAACACTGCCTTTGTCCTCTGATCCACCTGCTCCACTGATCAGACCATACAATGGCCACAACAAGCAGCTAGAAATTATAGAAGGAAGTGGATCTAAGAAGAAAGAGTACCCCCACTTCATGCCCCACAAAACCACCCTGGGCTTTCCCCTGTGGGACTTGCAAGCTTGACTCAGGCGTAAGGATGGAGGGAGGGGGTTGGGGTACAAAAGAAACTTCGGGTCTAATGAGAGCATAACATTTTAATATTAGACGATACTGAGCTTTTTAATACATGCACATGTGGACGAAAGGGACCGCATGCAAACCTGAAAAGCTTAAGGAAGGCCTGCATGGCAGTCTTGCAAACTCAAAGACCTAAAGTAACCACAAAGGATGGTTTGAAATTAAACTTCAACTAAAAGCAATTATGGTGGGTAGTCACCTCCTAGGCTGGTACCTACACTGGTACTTTTACTTTAACTGAGCCTATCTGTCTTTTTGCACCTATGATAGCTTATCCTTGAAATGTCTGGGTAACTTGTAACTTCCCTTTCCCTGGACCCCTTGGGACACAACCTAATGTGCCTGGGCCCCAGGACAGATACCACAAATTCCTTCATTGTTATGTTAATTGTTCCTGCACCCACCTAAGTATGTGTCTATTTTTTTATCTAATCCCAGGGGTTTCTCCTGCCTCTCTAGTCTATCACCATTGGATTTAATGTATATAGATGTAACCCACCATTCTCTGGAGCATTATCTCAATCCGTTGAGGTTCTGCTTCCCGGCAGTTGTCCTCAGTTTGGCTCAAATAAACTCACAAAATTTCTTTACAGGTTTGAGTGTTTTTATGTTAACACACATGACCCGGAAAGCTAGGGTCTCTGCCTAAGGTTTCATCCAATGATGGAGAGGAATAGTTTGACCAAGGAGGTTGGAAACAGCAGTGGAGAAAAAGACTGAAGTTTCTTTGTCCCTGACAGAGTCCAGCTTATTCAATGAACTACTTACATGCAGTTAGCCAAAAAAGAAAAAAGAAATGTTTGGTGTGCCAATTTGTAAAATTTCCTTATGACTACCATTACAATTTTATTCCTAAAAGTATAGTGGAGAGCTGAGAGTTCCCTTGAAATTTAAGCCCCAGGAGATTCACTCCCTCTCTTTCTTTCCTCCAATGACTCTGCAAAAGGTCAGTGAACTCATTTCCTGAATCAATTGGATGATTCAGAGTTTTCCGTCTCCAAAGTATGGCCTTTTACTAGTAATCTTTTAAGCAGAGATTGAATATTGTAGCGTTGTATGTATCATTGTAATAATATATGCATCGAAATGACACCAAGACTTAATGAGCCAACGAAGGCTGTGACTAATTCAGGGTGGTAGGAGTCTGTAGAAGAGGAGGGTGTGCTTTCTGGCAGGAATCTTAATGCTTTTTTTTTTTTTTTTTAATCAAGGAAAGGTAAAAAAGAGCTGCTCATCATGAAAGTTGTAGGGCTCTAGCTTTCAAACACTGCCCCTTTTCCAAGAACAATACCTTTGCCCTTAAGTATTCATAACAATATTTCATTGTTTAGCAATTCATTACTTTTTGCCAGTCAGCAAAGTCCTCTGCTAAAATGTTGTCAGGTCATCAGCCCACAGCCCACAATCTATAAACCACCTACTCACTAGCTCTGTTCTTCAGCACTAATTTTCTTTTAATGCCTGTTTGTTTGTCCCGGAGATGGGTGAACAGGGAGCTATTTTGATGATTTATAGCATCTGCTTGATCTCCAAGACTTGGGTTAGTTTAAACATGGAGTCTAGTATTCAGACAGCACTTTAAAAGTTTTGCAAATAAATGAGTACCCTTTTCTTGAAATTGAACTTGGTTTCTTCTTATTTGCCTGAAAGGGGAGAATCAGAAAGCATCAAAACGGAAAGCACCTGCTGTGCCAGCCTTAATTTAAACACTCGGAGTATCAAATCTCCTGGATTAAAAACCTACTTTTGGTTTTCCAAAGCATCCTCGGCATTCTCAGGACCTAAGGAATGGGCAGAATTTTAGGACTGCCAGTGAAACGGAATTTTTGTACTGGAACCCGGATTCTTTGTCCGCCCAATGGAAGAATGAATCCAGGGACAGAAAGTGGTATAGCAAAGGTGGAGATTTATTGAATAAGTACAGACTCCCACATGGGGAGAGGGAAAGAGTCCCACAGAATGGACTCCCATGTAGGGAGGGCAAAAGGATCCCACTGAGTTCCTTTCCCTATGGCTTATAAAGGCTGCAGATCCTGGTGCCTTGATATTCCCTCTGATTGGTCACTATTCCCTTAGACTGGTTACTATAGTAACTCCTGGGCTCAAAGGTTGAACTTCACATGGGACCTGTGAGGTTCTTCCCACCCCCAACCCCCTCCTTCCTTATTGTTTTTCTGTTCCCTTTGGGCTTTCTTCTTCTCCTTCTGGATGAAGGGCTTCCTTCTCTTTATTTTGTAAATATAGACCTTTTGCTGTTCCCAACTCCCTCATTCTATGGAAATATACCTTCTGCTGCTCTGCAGCCCTGTGCTTCCTCCATGGTGCCCTTAATTTTCAAAAATTTAAAATTTCCTAAACTTGTCCTATTTTACCTTTAAAATTCCCGTTTCACCAGTGTCATCTTGAATTTTCCATGTGACAGGCTACTTTTAGATTTTCACATCCTAAATCACTGTCCTTTAAAGACTTCTTTCTTCTGCTTCCATTCTTACTTTTTAAGGTCTCAGGGAAATTTCCTTCTATAGCTTCTGACATGCTGATAAAACGCTAACATCTTCTGGTTACAGGTTCTTTCCTTTTTCTCTCTCCAAAATGGAAACATGAGTATTATTAGTCATGATTGAGAACCTCACAAAGAACTCAGTGGGCAACTTTCCCCTGCATGTCAGAAGCTAAAAGCCTGGCTAGAGTATATGACTATCATTTGGGTCACATATTATACTGCAACATCATTACACATGTTGCAATTCTAGCCCAGGAATTAAAAGAAGCCTTTCTTTCTGTTTGCTTTCATGTCATCTTAGACAAGTAGTCAGTAACCTTGTTGGTCTATGAGGCAACAATGAAGCTGCAGATGGGTTAAGAGGTAGGCAGAGAGAAAAAAGGGGAAAAAAGGAAAGTAATGGAGTTGAGGGCAATGGAAAAAGGAGTAAGCCTAGAGTAAGAGAAGAAGAGAGAAAAGGAAGAGAGAAATAGATGTGGAAGAGGAGTTTATGTGGAAGATTGGCATATTAGGAGTATCACCCATGATCTAACACATATTAAGTTCCACTTATTTATGCATTTATTGGTTGATTCTTTTTTAAAATATGTGTTTATTGATTTCAAAGAGGAAGAAGGGGGTGGGGGAGAGAGAGAGAGAGAGAGAGAGAGAGAGAGAGAGAGAGAGAGAGAGAAACATCAATGATGACAGAGAATCATTGATTAGCTGCCTCCTGTACAATTCCTACTGGGGACCTAGCCTGCACCTGGGACACGTGCCCTGACCCGGAATTAAACTGTGACCTCCTGGTTCATGGGTCAATACTCAACCACGGAGCCACACTGGCTGGGCTATAGTTGATTCTTGTATGTGCCCTGACCAGGATTGAACCAAAACCTTGGGACAACGCTCTAACCAACTGAGCTACCCAGCCAGGGCCATTTGTACTTTCTTGTAATGTGGAAATCATCAGAATATTTCATTTTCCTTGGTATATTTGATATTTTTGGGCCTGGATCATTTTATTTTTGAGAGGGGAGGTGACACATACTCTGTGTTTTGGACAGAATTGCAATAAATAGGATAAAGTAAATAAAGCATTTAGCCCAATGCCTGGCATCACCTAAGTGCTCCATGAAATGTTAGATTTCCTCCTCTTCGAAATAATAAAGTTTTCTCATGAAAGAAAATGAGCATGGGGGAAAAAAATACGAAAAAGAAACCACTTGAAATCTAGAAATAATTATATAACCCCCTTTATCTGTGGATTGATTCTAAACTCTTCCTCCACAAGTTATTTTACCAGGGCTATCAGCTCTTAATAATATTAGCTGAGGTTTTTCTTTTCTGCTTCCTCTGTAAGAAGATGTGATATTTTGTCTTGCTTTGTGGGAGAGGGGAGGCGCGGAGCGGGGAGGAGAGGTGAAGGTTGTTTTCACAGAACCATTTTATGCTCTACCAAGGAGAGTGGACTCACTCCACAGGCTGAGGAATCAGCAGCATTTTTCAAACTGGGGAGGAGTGTGACAGGATTTGCATTTCGAAAGATCATTTGGTGTAGGAGTGGAGAGTAGAAGAGTGGGGCTGTAGGCTGGAAATCGTTTATTTACTCAACCAATATGTACAAAGTGCCTCTTCTCTGTTAGGTGCTGGGGAGACAAGGTCCCTGACCTTTTGGAGATGACCTCATAGAAGGGGAGGCAGACCCACAAATAAGTATAAAAATACATACTTTGATAAGTGTTATAAAGGAAAAAGATGGACACTATGCACGAAAGGAAATGCTTCTCTTGAAGCTTAGTAATCCCTCCTTTGGAAAACTGCTGTTTGAACTACTCTGTTATTCTTAGTCTCTTATTCTGTAGGTCAACTCTGTTATTTTTAGACTGTAAAATAACTTTGTTTTTTGCTTGAATAGAAAAGATAAACTTAATTGTCTGACCTTGCAAGCTAGCCATCTAACTGATACGCTGATATTGATGCCAGGTGCCTGTATAGATATGATACTCAAGGTTACAGGTGTCTGTATAAATATATGTACTCAAGGTTACAGGTGTTTTTAGATATAATGTGTACTCAAGGTTACAAATTGTCTGTAAAAATAACTTGCACAAGGACCTAAAAAAATATAAAAAGAGAATGTTTCCTCCTTTGGGTGCTCAGAATTTGACAGAGGTAATCTGCTCTGAACCTGTGCGCAATAAAGATGACTCCTAACTAACTGGCTCATTAAGGCGTCTTGTCCACTCGCTGATTTGCGGTACAACACTCTGAGAAAGTGATGTGTGAGGATGAAGAAGAGAAGTCGGAGAGGAAAAGGACTGAAGAGAAGATTGTATTTAGGAAGGGGAGACTTGAGCATACTTCTGTGCTGAAGGGATGGCTGAGGGGCAGGGGAGGAGTTAGAGAGGAAAACCGGGGTTTATTTAGGAAGCAAGAGCCCTCAGAGGGTGGGAGGGGGTGGACCTCGGCCCTGGGGTGGAAGAGGGTTACCACTTGCTCTGGGATGTGATGAAAGAGGGGAAATGGAAGCAGAGGTTGGCAAGTTTATAGATGTAGAGTAGGCTTGGACAGAGGTTCTCCTTGATCTCATTCTCTGTGCAGTAGTGGTTGCTGAATATCTGGGAAGACTTGTGGAGTAGAGGGCAGGGGAGAGTGGCAAATGGGTTGGAGTGGCTTCCTTGGAAAACCAGAAGGAGCCATGGCGCGATGCATCTAGCTCTGTTCCAGAGGCTCCTGGGATGTCTCTGAGGGGATGCCCCAGAGTGCTCCCTTTCTCCCTTTATTTTCTTTCTCCCTTTAATTGTTACATTTCCCAAGGGACTCAGTAATGACACATAGCAGCCATGAGGACAAGCATAGGAGAATTCTCCCATTACAGCTGTGCCTGCCAAACAAAAGAAAAATGCATTCATGCAGGCCTGCTTTCACCCAAGCCTTAAATGAGATCTAATAATGAGACTGGCAGAAATGAAAAATCGGACACTACTGAATGTGGGTGTCAGTGTGGGCACAAAGAATCTCTCAGATGCTGCTGGGGGAGTACAAATTGGTACAACTATGATGAAGAGCAAATTTGCAATGTCTGGTAGTAAAGTTTAAACTGCCATAAACGGAATATACCATAACAGTTGGATATATACCTAGAAGATTATTTTTCAAACTGTGGCTGGAGACCCAATAGTGGGTCCAGAAATCAATTTAGTGGTGCTCAGCTAGCAATGTAAAAGACCATAGATTTAAAGTAAGTAATATCAGGTCATTATTAATAGAAAGGATAGGACTCTTTCTCATGAAACTTTGGTTTTAGTTCCACATATATAACTGGTCACAATGAGACAGAGCCTGGTTACAATAAGAAATTTCGCATTGTCGCATGGCATCAAAATCTGTGGAAATAGCTCTGGAGAGACTCCTGCACATGTGCACAAGGAAGCTATTTCTTGCAGCATTGACTATACTAATGGTTTATAATTTAGGAAATCTCCATCAATAGATGAATTGAAAATGGTCTGATATACAATGTAATATTAAACTAGGTCTAAATATATCAGCAAACATAAATCTCAGAAACAACCTGGAGTGAAAATGGAAAGTTGAAGGATATGCAAGTATGATGCCATCGATGAAAAATTTAAAAACTCACAAAACAATGGCAGACATTGTTTTTTCACTGTATTTAAATGTATATAAAAGAATAAAAAAGACGTGGAAGATATGCTCTACAATCTGATAGTTGTTGCCTCTGGAGAGTAGGAAAGGGATGGGAACAAAGACTTTATTTCTAATATTTTTTTAATTAAAAATGTTCTTGTGAAAAATATGACAAGGTAATAATGGCCAATTTGGGACAGTGAATATACTATTCTTTGTTATATTTTTTTCTTTGTACTTCCTGTGGTTTTAAAGATATGTTCTTATATTTTTTTTATATTCCTCCCCTTAAGAGATGGAGTTCATTTCCTCCTCTTTTTTTTTTTTTTAAATATATTTTATTGATTTTTTTACAGAGAGGAAGGGAGAGAGGGATAGAGAGTCAGAAACATTGATGAGAGAGAAACATTGACCAGCTGCCTCCTGCACATCCCCCACTGGGGACGTGCCCGCAACCAATGTACATGCCCTTGACTGGAATCGAACCCGGGACCCTTCAGTCCGCAGACCGACACTCTATCCATTGAGCCAAACCGGTTTCGGCCATTTCCTCCTCTTGAGCCTGAGCTAGACTTGGTGACTTGCTTCTAGCAAGCAGAAGCAAGGTGATGGAATGTCACCTCTGAGATGAGAAGAGCCAGGAAGAAGCCTCAGCTTTTCTCTTGGGTTTTCTCTCTCTTTCTTAATCCCTTCCTCCTTTTCTCTTTCTCTCTCTCATTTCTCACTCTGGGGGACCAGCAGCCAAGTTATAGGAGCAGCCTTATGAAGAGGCCCTTGTGGTGAGGAGCTGAAATCTCCTACCAACAGCCATATAACTGAACTCAGAAGTACCGTAGGTTAGATTTCTCAGCCTCTTCAGATGAGGTAGCTCTGGCCAAGAACCTGACTACAAATCCAGGAAGTGTCCCTGACCCAGAACACAGCTAAGTCTCTCTTTGATTTGATTTATGACCCACAGAAATTTGAGATATAATACATGTTTACTATTTAAAGCTGCTAAGTTTTGGGGTGATTTGTTATTCAGCAGTAGAAAACTAAGTTCTTTGTATTTAAATTTTTCTCAAAAAAGGACCTCTAAATAAAAACAAAGTAGAAACTATTAGAGAAGAAACTTCTTACAAATATCCACATAAATCCAAGAACTCAAGTGATTGAGGATATCAGTCACTGAATGAAGATTAAGAGCATGAATTCTGGTGCCAGACAACCGATGCCCAAAGCCCTCACTAGCTTTATGATCTTGGGCGAGTTTCCTAATCTCTATCCCTAGGTTTCCTCATCTGTAAAATGGGAATGGTAATAGTAGTACCTGCCACATGGGTTTGCAAAAAGATTAAATGAATCAATAAGTATAAGGCAATTAGAAAAGTAAGCACTTTATACATGTAACTTTACAATTTTTATTGTTTGAAGGAAAGGGACCTTAAAGATAATTTATTTCAATCCCTTTATTTTGCAGGTGAAGGAAATGGTGGTTCTTGGTTCAAGGGCTCAGAGCTATTTTTTCCTTGAAATATCATTTCCATGAAAATTTTCTTTTTTCTTCCCTTTACATCAATTACATCTACTGCATGTCCTAATTTGCAAGGATCTCTGCTGGGCTTCTTATACAGTACTTTATATAATCTAGGAATTTTTGTTATCTCCATTTTGCAAAAACAAAAACAAAACACAAACCTCTGAGAGCTTACCACTTGTTCACAGACTGGTAGGTAGTAAAGTAAAAATTCAAGCTCAGGTCTTTTTATAACAAATTAGTAGCACAAGTACTTTCTTAACCAGTTAAAGATATATTATACTTACGTGACTTTTTATTGTAAAGATCTTGTAGACTTCTCTCTGATTACCTTATAGAATTTTAAAGCAGATGTGAAGCCTAGAATTCAAGCCTTCTTAACTGAATTTGCTTTGCAAAACATTACTGTAACTTTCCCCAGTGATTCTACATCTGGGTGGGTAGCCCACAAAAATACTCCCAAGTGTGTAAGGGTGTTCATTGTAGCATCCTACATAATAAAAACCTAATATGCAAATTGACCTAACTACAGAACGACCGTTTGCTATGGTGCACTGACCACCAGGGGGCAGACATTCAACGCAGGAGCTGCCCCAGTCCGCAGGCTCTAGGCCATCAGAGGCCTCCCCCCGCCCCCATCACCCTGCCGGTGATGTTTCTTTCTCCCTCTCCCTCTCCATTCCTCTCTGAAATCAATAAAAATATATTAAAAATAAATAAATAAAGATAATCCTTGGGTTGAGATTAGGGGAGAAAAAAAGCACATGAACTTCAATTTATATTGTTTACATTTTTATAATGGTTACACGTTACTTTATAATTAAACTAGAAGCCCATCTCGTGAAATCACGCGAGACCCAGAGCCCTGCCTGCCGGCACCGCCGCGGGACCCATCAATGCACCTCCTGGTGAATCTGTGGTTGGTTGTTACGGTGTGATGGCGCTAGGGCCACAGGCCTTTTATAATATAGATGTTTTAGGTTGAATTAGTAACACTTGTTTAAAAAGTTATTTATCCTCTCAAATAGTTATTGAATTCTTGTATGTGTGTGCTCAGCACTGAAAGGGTTACAGAACTCACAAGGAAGTTCTCTTGAAGAAGTTAGCATCTGCTGGGAGAGAAAAATAGAACTTAGAAAATGCTACAAGACAGTCTACACTTATCTGTGGGGGAAATGACCAATTAGTGTACCAAGTCAGTCACACAGATTTCCTTCTCTGTTGGAAGTTTTGCACAAGGGAAGTTGCTTTGGGTCCCAAATTTCCATACGTTGGGACTTGGTGCAACATTGAGCATTACTAAAAATCATAAATTGCTCAGTATCACTTGGACTAATTAAACTGGAATAATCTGTCCTTTATTTATCTATAATTTATGGTTTTCAGAGAGAGAATTTGACTGGCTTGTTTAGTGTCACTTGGCAGAAATATAAATTGGGCTACTGGACAGAAATTGAATGAAGCCGTCACGAGGCAGGGAACCTGGCCCTGAGTAGGTCTGGCTAGCTGGTAGTGTATGGGATCTTGACTTCATGCATGAAAATTCTCACAACCCGAGTCCAGGTGAATATTAGAGGACACTTATTAAAGCTGGGGACAGTGAAACAAGGAAGGGCTTAGGATAACAGAAGGGACTAGGTGGGGAAATGAGCCTAGGTTGGGCCACTTTGGCTCACTAAGAAGTCAAAGAGAAAAGAGGGCCTTGGGAACAGGGTCAGGGGGTTAGCCCAGGAGGAGCTGACACTGCCCATTGCTGCCCTGGTTGCAAGCCTCATGAGGTCCCTTAGAGTTACAGTGATGGGCAACCTTTTGAGCTTGGTGTGTCAAACTTCGCCAAAAAACTGAGCATAACTCGGGTGGTGTGTCACTTTGAGGAAAAAACATTATTTCGCGATATTTATAGTTTAAATAACATAAATTATAATTGTTATATATAATTATAAATTATATATACAATATATAATTTGACATGCTGACACGTGTGTCATAGGTTCGCCATCACTGGGAGATGCACGCCTGTGTGGGGAGGAACGGAACGGCTGCGGCACATTCCTAGGAGAGCGCGCACTGGGACCTTCTTTTTTGAAGCTAGAAACCAGTGAGTCCAGGTGCCTGTCACTACTTGAGCCAATGAAGCAGAGACAGGAGCATTTATTCCAACAATGCCAGCAGTATGGGAGAGCAGCGGGTCATCTATGAAAATCTGCTCTGCGCCCCCCCTGCCTCCCAATAAGACAGATGCTTATATTGGGTAGCACAAAGATTACATGGGGAAGTAGGCAAAAGGAATGAGTGGGACTGACCATTGTGGCTCAGGGTTGATGTTTCTATCTCTCTTTCCCTCTCCCTTCCTCTCTGAAATTCTGAAATCAATAAAATATATATATATATATATATATATATATATATATATATATATATATACATTTTTTTTTTTAAGAAAGGGTATAATGGTTACAGATTACAGGCAGGGCTGGGTGGGACTCCATTGTTTAGGCAACAAGACTGGCAATCTTTCCACGATAATAGGCAGTTCTTGGATGAGAATGGATCCATTCCAAGGTTGACTCCCAGGTACTGGGGGTGAGGGAGTACAACCCCCAGCCAGATTAGAATGTGCTTTCTTTAATCAAAAAACAATCACGCTTAACAGAGTATGATTAATTATTTCTTATACCTAATAGCTAGTCACCATTATTTCTGCCCCTGACATTTTGAGGGGTTTTAAAGGCTGGGGGTTTAAGGGAGGTCTTAGAGGAGGCTCTCAACAGAATGTTCATTAGTTTCACACTGATGTGCCAAAATGAGATTTATTCCCTTTCCTTGATCTGTCCTTAGGTGTGGTTGGCATATGTCACTAATTGGATTTTTGCTTGAGGAGGGTAACTTAAGCTATTTACCCTCTGGTTGGTGGAGAAGTACAAACCATTCACTCTTTAAAAATTTTTTTTTAAATTTATCTTTATTGTTGAAAATATTACAATGTCCACTGTCCCCCACATTGATCCCATACCCATTCCATCCCCCAGGCCTTCACCACACTATTGCCTGTGTCCATGGGTTATGTATATATGCATATAAATTATTTAATTAATCTCTCCCACTCACCCACCCCCATATTTCCTCTGATATACATCAGTCTATTCCAAGCTTCTATGTCTCTGGATCTATTTTGCTCATCAGTTTATTTTGTTCATTAGATTTCACACATGAGTGAAATCATGCGATACTTGTCTTTTTCTGAGTGGCTTATTTTGCTTAGCATAATACTCTCCATGTTGTCTCAAAGGGTAAGAGATCCTTCTTTTTTTTTTTTTTACAGCTGCATAGTATTCCATAGTATAAATGTACCACAACTTTTTTATCCATTTACTCTTAAGTGTCCTTGGTTTAGGCAAGATTGGATTTACTACAGGGCTGCAAACAGCTGGTTTATCTGCGTCAGTTTCCTTATTCCACTTGTCCTGGCTTCCTGGCCTATCTCAAAGCCACCTCAGAGGCACCTGGTATCTCTGATGCCTAGCCCTTAGAAGGTCACTTCTGGCTTGTAGTGAGAAAAACACAAAATCCTTGAACTTATGTAATAAATTAAAGTAAGACACACAACAATATGTACTATATGACACCATTTACATATAAAGGGTATAAGATAATAAAATTGAGATGTGAAAACTCTGTTATTTGAGCTAATTCAATCCTAGATGTGTACCTTAGAGAAACTTGTGTATTTTTTACCCAGAAGACTTTTGCAAGACTATTAATAGCAAAAACAGAAAATATAAACAAATTTAAAAAAATCCCTCAAACTGGAAATAGCCCGAGAGTCCACTAACAGAATAGATAAATTGCATTATATTCATACAATGCAATTCCACACAATGGTGAAAATTAATTATGTATAGCTACACACTAATTTGTGAACAATAGATACCATACCTGGAGCTATGGCAGCCATCTTGACATCATGGGGGAAAATCTTTATATCAGGGAATTACTGAACCAATGCCAGCAGCTGCTTTCAAATTCCAATTACTTTAGGTCATTGATAGTCAGGTTTTCTTGTTACTTTTACATGTAAACACTCCTAATATATAATAGTTAACTTAGAGAAAGGTTCAGTTTACAAATCAGAGGGACTTTCAGTTTTTATTATTGAAAAATTTTACATTAAGAATATGGTTGCCCTAACTGGCTCAGTGGATAGAGCGTCAGCCTGCTGACTGACGGGTCTCAGGTTCGATTCCCGTCAAGGGCACATGCCCAAGTTGCCGGCTTGATCCCCAGTAAAGGGCGTGCAGGAGGCAGCTGATCAATGATTCTCATCATTGATGTTTCTATCTTTCTTTCCCTCTCGCTTCCTCTCTGAAATCAATAAAATATATATATATATATATATATTTAAAAAATTTTAAGTGCAAGAAAGCCAAGAAATAGGATGTTATACAATGGATCACATGGGCCAGCTTCTCAATCTTTTTCAGCCAAACTTTTATAATATTTACTTAACCTACCTTCCACCGGATTTCTCCCAACAATCCACCCTTCCCCCTTTTTTAAAAAAAAATGTATTTTATTGATTTTTTACAGAGAGGAAGGGAGAGGGAGAGAGTCAGAAACATCGATCAGCTGCCTCCTGCACACCCCCTACTGGGGATGTGCCTGCAACTAAGGTACATGCCCTTGACCAGTATCAAACCCGGGACCCTTGAGTCCGCAGGCCGACGCTCTATCCACTGAGCCAAACCGGTTAGGGACACCCTTTCTTTTCTTAGCCTAAAGGTCAAGCTCTTTAATGTAACCCATAATGCTCTGCTTCTCTGATTCCCAGCTCTATCTCACAAACAATTCTTTTTCTTCCTAACAAAACTCTTGTTACACTGGACTATTTTAGTTCCACAAATGTTCCAGGTTCCCAGCTTTTGGGCCTTCAATATTCTGTTTCCATTTCCTGAAATGCTTTCTCTTTTTTTCCTCTTCTCCCTAGATATCACTCACACCCCCAGCTACCACTCCATTCTTTCCTCATCTTCCCTCTGCTCTCAGCACCCCCTTCTCCCCACCATTCTTTCCTCTTCTCACCCAAGGTGAGAAGGTCTTTTAAAATATGGTTTTGTTTATTTTTAGACGAGAGGAAAGGAGAGGGATAGAGAGACAGAAACATAGATGAGAGAGGAACATCATCAATCGGCTGCCTCCTTTGCCTCCTGCACACACCCCTACTGGGGATTGAGCCCACAACCCGGGCATATGCCCTGACCAGGAATCAAACCAGCAAACTCTTGGTTCCTGGGTGGACGCTCAAAGGCTGAGTCACACCGGTGGGGTGAGAGAAGCAAAATAATGTATCCAAGATGTACTATGAAAAAAGAGCAATATTTGCAGAAAAAATTCTTGTTTCTAAAATGTGTTTGTTTTGTAGGTCCTTCACTCCAAATATTCTGAAAGACTAAGTCAATTCAATTGAAGGATTGGAGGTCTTACAGTTGCTCTCCTAGGATTGTGCTGGGGACAGGAATCTCCATGGACTTGATCTCCATGGGCAATGACTGGATGGAGAGGATCCCTGGTGTAGAGCAGAGGAAAAGACAGGGAAAGAGAGAAGCAAGTCAGAGCAAAAAGGGATCCTGGCACCCATCTAATGCTGTCTCTGTATGGGGATAATCCCGTGGGAAAAGTACAGAGCTGTTTTGCACCATTCTCTGGCCCCTACTCATGATTGGTTAGTTGGAAGACTTATTTTTTTCTGGGAACAGACTGGATAGAATTACTGTTCCAGATATCTGGGAACAAAGTCACAGGGTCAGACCTTTGGATGGTCTGATGGCCTGAAGAAATGAGAGGAAGGAGCAATTACTGGAACCCAGAGACTGAGAGGGCTATAAGGCTATCTGAGATCTTTAGTCATGGATGCAGCAAGCCTACAATGACACCACAAAGAGAAGCCTGGGAAATAAATAACCCAATCTCTCTTTTTAGCCCTCCTGATCTTCTCTGAGGCTCTGTCTTGGCCCAACTCAATGGAAAGCCTAATGGGCAAGAAAGCCAGGGGGATAGATTCATAAAGATCAGCCTTTGGGGAAGAAAGCAGATGGGTGCATGGAATGGATATGCAGGGCAAATGGCAAATGTCCAACATAGTGCTGGTAGGTCTGTCCATCCTCCGTGTAGGAAAGCAATATAGGAAACTGAATTATAACCACAAGGTTGCTCAGAGAATATGGAATCACAGCAAGGAAAATTAGTTAGCTAATATCATTAAGTGATGTCCTAATACATATATTTCTTGCCTAGGTATTGGAAGTATGAGTTGGTGTGTCAAGAGAATTACTGTTCTTAGCACATTCATACAATAACCTCCTGTCTATAATTTATTTATTCTTCATTCTTGGGACACATATCTTGTCACCTTCAGAAATTTCAAATTGCAAATTTCACAATAGTATATTTTTGGGGGGCTAAAATTTTTAGTTAGGAATCACTTCTTAACTAGGCTGTTTGTCTTTTTCTACAGTTCCAACTAAAAGCACTAAAAGTTGGTTTTACTGCCCTGGCCGGTATGGTTCAGTTGGTTGGAATGTCATCCCACGCACTGTGCACTGGAAGGTCACTGGTTAGATTGCCGGTTGGGGCACATACCTTGGTTGTGGGTTCAATCTCAAGTCTGGGCAGGTGCGGAGGTAGCCAATTGATGTATCTCCCTCACGTCAATGTTCCTTTCTCTCTCTCTTCCTTCCTCCCTCCCTCTAAAAAAATAAATCAATAATAGTTGGCTTTATTGTAGAGACTATTTACGCAAAGAAATAATTACTTAAAAAAGTAGTTCACAAGAGTTCTCATGTATAGAAAGATAAAAAGAGAATAACGTAAAAGTTTTAGGTATATTCCAAGCAGCTAGCTCATTCTGTGGCCAGAAATTCTGTAAAACTAGAATTTACTTATACAGAACTCAAATTCTTAACAAAGAAGATTACAAATAATTTGATTATATTCATAATATTTCAATCCTATAAAGTAATGTTCAGATTTTTTTCTTTTACTGAATTTTGGGTGTTTATGAAATGTTAAAAATCTCATATTAATTGTAAATCTCCTATGATGTATAATTTCTGATTTAAAATATTTTATAATTATGCATAACATATGTAAAATGTAAACAAAAGTGCTGGAAAGCGATCATTATCTCACTAATTAGAAAGGTGTGGACAAGGAACCCGGGAGGCTGGTCAACCTTGAAGCTCTGAAAGGTCAGAGCCAATCACTCCCTATCTAATTGAGACTGGTAGCTGAAGCAACTTCCCCACCAAATAATCATGTAAATCCTTACTGATAAGATTACCTGCCTATTGCCTGCCTAACGGCAATGGGTGTATCCCAAACTTGATTGTATTTTATTTTATAAAAACTGTATTGTATTTTATTTATGAATAAGCTATAATTTAATCATTCAGTTGCTTGTCCACAGATATTTGAGTTATCAAGTTTCTTTGCTACATAAAATAATATTGGTATTAACATAATTGTAGATTTCTTTCTGGGTAAGAACTTCTTTAGGGTATATACTTAAGAGCAGAATTGCTGGATCACAGGATATATATGTATTAAATATGCCACAGTATTTTCCAAAGTGGTTTTAAACAAAGCAGTTTTAAATAAAAGAAGATTTAAGATTTCTCACTTTTCTACATCCTTATCAATAGTTGATATTGGGGTATATTTATTTTTTAAAAAATATATTTTTATTGATTTCAGAGAGGAAAGGAGAGGGAGAGAGAGATAGAAACATCAATGATGAGAGAGAATCATTCATGGGCTGCCTCCTGCACTATTGAATCGAGCCAGTCAGTCACGTGCCCTGACCAGGAATTGAAATGTGACCTCCTGGGTCATCTGAGCCACACCAGCCAGGCTGTATTGGGTATATTTAAATTTTTGCCAGGAATGTCATTCTACAGATGACTGAATATATCTTTGTATTTCTATCTTTATATTTTTCATGTTTGAGTTCAACTATAACCTCAATTTGAAGATATATATATATATGTATATATATATATATTTAAAAATATATATATATTTATATATTTTATTGATTTTTACAGAGAGGAAGGGAGAGAGATAGAGAGTCAGAAACATCGATGAGAGAGAGACATCGATCAGCTGCCTCCTGCATACCCCCTACTGGGGATGTGCCCGCAACCAAGGTATGTGCCCTTGACTGGAATCGAACCTGGGACCTTTCAGTCCGCAGGCCGACGCTCTATCCACTGAGCCAAACCAGTTTTGGCTGGAGATATATTTTTATTACCTCTTTGCATTACTTAAACTTGTCAGCTATCATTTTAAATAAATCTACTTTCCAGATGCTGAATAAATAGCTGAATGACATTCAGATCGATTTGAGGAACAATATTGATTATTTATTAGAGCTGCACCATCTGGGCATAATTTGATGTATTCAGGAGCCCTTCTATCTCCTTTTTCTCAGTTCCATCTATCCACCTCCCCAAATAATCAAGTTGTGGCCTGGGAGACCAAGCTCATGTGACATGTATGTTGCCATACCTAAAAGAAACTGGCCTCTAAAGTAATTTTAAGCCCTAGCCGGTTTGGCTTAGTGGATAGAGTGTTGGCCTTCGGACTGAAGGGGCCCGGTTAAGATTCTGGTCAAGGGAACATTCCTGGGTTCGGGCTTAATCCCAAGTAGGAGATGTGCAGGAGGCAGCTGATCAATGATTCTTTCTCATTGATGTTTCTCTTTCTCCCTCTCCCTTTCTTTCTGAAATCAATAAAAATATATCTTAAAAAATAGCTGAAACCGGTTTGGCTCGGTGGATAGAGCATCGGCATTCGGACTGAAGGGTCCCAGGTTCGATTCCGGTCAAGGGCATGTACCTGGGTTGCGGGCACATCCCCAGTAGGGGGTGTGCAAGAGGCAACTGATCAATGATTCTCTCTCATCAATGTTTCTAACTCTCTATCCCTCTCTCTTCCTCTGTAAAAAATCAATAAAATATATTTTAAAAAATAACGTTATTTTAACATCAAGACATACACGGCAAATTAGCTGTACGCTGCATCGTATGGGATATGGAAGCCAAAGGCCTGTTCGAACACCTTTGCTGTCTGCAGTTACCAAGAAAAAACGACTCTAATTCGCACAGGAACACAAGGATTGGACAGTCGAACATTGGAAAAAAGTCATGTGGTTCAATGAATCACATTTCCAGTTATATCATGAGGATGGCAGAGTGAGAATTTCGAGGAAACAGCATGAAAGCACGCACCCCACATGCTAGAATACAAGCCTTCAAGCTGGTGGGGGCAGTGTTATAGTTTGGGGCATGTTTTCCTGGCATGATTTGGGCCCTTTAATTTGTGTGGAACAAAGTTTGAATAGCACAACATACCTAAGTATCATTGCTGATCAAGTTCATCCTATCATGTTGATGGCGTATCCCAGTGGTTGGCAAACTCATTATTAGTCAACAGAGCTAAATATCAACAGTACTACGATTGAAATTTCTTTTGAGAGCCAAATTTTTTAAAACTTAAACTTCTTCTAACGCCACTCCTTCAAAATAGACTCGCCCAGGCCGTGGTATTTTGTGGAAGAGCCACACTCAAGGGGCCAAAGAGCCACATGTGGCTCCCGAGCCGCAGTGTGCCGAGCACGGGCGTATCCCAATGGAGATGGCTTCTTCCAACAAGACAGTGCGCCATGCTACCATGCTCGTATTGTGCAGGAGTGGTTTCAAGAACATGAGGGAGACTTTACCTTGCTTAGGTGGCCCCCACAATCACCAGATCTCAATCCAATTGAGCATTTGTGGGACGAAGTTAAAAGCCATCAGGCAGCTGGTTCCACAATCATCAAATCTCATAGACCTGGACAGTGCTATTCATGAGGCATGGTGTCAGATTCCTCACATCACCTTTCAACATCTTGTGGAGTCAATGCCAAGAAGAATCGCCGCAGTATTGAAGGCAAAAGGTGGCCCAACGAAGTACTGATGGGGTGGTCATAATAATCTGGCCACACAGTGTATTTCTCTGTTATGAGATTAGAACTTGGAGCTACCTGCTGAATTCTGTAACTCCTAAAACTAAAAAGTCAATTCATTAAATATTTTTTACAGCCTAAGTTATTATTAATGCTGAAGTTCTATCCTTATGCAACCAGGTGGTCAGGTACATATTGCAGGGTGAATCAGAAAATAGTCTTACTCAATGATCCTATGCATATCCTTAGACTCATCTAAAAACAAAGGCTTTGGTAACTTTGGAGGGAGATGGTGATGGAAGGGAAGGAGTCCTGGCTATTAGTAGTGGTTAAGGCTAACATAATGATACTTAGGAAATGATTAAATGGACAGGTATCTGGATTGATGTTTAAACCTTCTTAATAAATATTAAGAATTTAATTTTCACAACAAAGAGGTAGATGGTATTATAACACCCCCATGCAGATAAGGAAACTGAGATGCAGAGATGTTAAAGGAATGTGGCTAATTATCTCATGTTACTGGAAAGATGCAGCTAATATAGAGACAAAATATACAGGCAAATAGACTATTTGTAATTGAAGGATGTCAAAACTTTGAAGTTATTTTTCTTATTTTATTTTAATCACATTTCTATTTTCTGTAAACCAGAAGCCCCACTGCAAAGCCTTATTCTTAGATTTCTGCAGGTTGGACATCTACTCAGATGATGTAATTTCATTCTTTTTTTTTTTTTTCAAAGTACTTGCTTGTATGTGGCAGTGTTTCTTTCAAACCCTACTTTGCATTTTTTTTTCCTGAGGAAGATTAGAAAAAGCTATCTGGTAAATACTACCCTGAACATTTCTCTGAGTGGGAACTTCCTAAGAAGAAATTGTAAAGAGCAGAAAGTGTGGTATAAAGAAAGATAGGCAGAATACAAATAGAACAATTTAGAAACGAAAGCATTACCTTCTGATACTTAGAGAATTACCTTTTTGTACAATGAGTTCACTTTTTCCCCAGCCCCTTTCTTCACTTTTCCTTTTGAGGAAATTATTTTAATATGTTTTTACTGATTTCAGAGAGGAAGGGAGAGGGAGAGAAAGATAGAAACATCAATGAGGAGAGAGAATCATTGATCAGCTGCCTCCTACAAACCCCACACTGGGGATTGAGCCCACAATCCAAGCCCATGCCCTGCCCGGAATCAAACAGTCACCTCCTGGTTCATAGGTCTGTGAGAAATGCTCACCTGTCCGAATTCAAATAACGAACTCGGAGACAGAAGCATGGTAAAAACAAGATGTTCTTGAGATCCGATGTCAGTCCAGGTTGCACAGGCACAGCTGGGCAGTGATCACAGCCCATTTATTCAATCCCTCCTCTGGTTCCCCATTGGCTGGGTATTATGGGATCACCTGTTTCCTCATATGTCCTCACCTAGGTCTTACTGTCTCCCATTGGGCCATTAAAAAAATTGGTCTGAGGCCTTTGCTAGTTGTCTCCACCTTCCCCATCTAGTTGGGGCAGGCGCCTTGGGGGTTTTCACCATGATGCTGGCCCATGTCCACAGTTCCTTGCTCTTACATCCTCTTCCCTCCTCCCTACATTCTGTTTGCCCTGAAAAAATGCAGTAGCAGTTTCCATCAAAAGCAGACTATGCTGGAAATGGATCACAGAGGCCCACTTCCCACAGGTTGATGCTCAACCACAGAGCCACGACGGCAGGGCGAGGAAAGATTCTTTTAAGTGAAATTGTATTTCTTGAAAACACTTTTCCAGCCGTGTGGAGATTTAATATTCTTTATATATTGCTTGCTTAGTTTTGAACTTCTGGCTCCTTTTCTAATAGCTAGCTGTCTCTTGTATTCAGGTATTCATTACTACCACCCTCCACCTCCCAATAGTGACGTTTAAGTTGTAACTATTTGTCTAGAAAAGAATCTGGCAAATAATGGATGCTCAATAAAGATTTGTTGATTGACTGAATGGCTGATTAAATGAATGAACAAATGAATTAGTGAGAGAAAAAAAAGTTCAAGGAGTGTAAATGTGAAACAAATTCTTTTTTTAAAAAATATATTTTATTGATTTTTTTATTTTATTTTATTTTTTTTTACAGAGAGGAAGGGAGAGGGATTGAGAGCTAGAAACATCGATGAGAGAGAAACATCGATCAGCTGCCTCCTGCACACCCCCCACAGGGGATGTGCCCGCAACCAAGATACATGCCCTTGACAGGAATCGAACCTGGGACCTTTCAGTTCGCAGGCCGATGCTCTATCCACTGAGCCAAACCGGATTTGGCGTGAAACAAATTCTTACTGATGATTTTTGTAAAGAAGTATTTGTGATACTGATTTCATTCTTTTACATTTCCCTCAAATTTGTTAACCTTTTCATAACCTTGAAAAGTCAATGTAGCCATATAATTTCAGAACTCTGCTTAGAAAAATCAAATGCTATTTTAAAAATGACTACTAATGGATCAATGAAAAAAAATGAGTACTTTTTGGGGGGTTCTAATTGACATACTTAATTGCAGTTATTCTATCCTATAAATTACTTTTCCATTCATAGAGTTTACCTTTTACTTTGAATCTCTTAGAATACTGTCTTACATTGTACATTCTCTAGTTTTCAAAGTAATAAAAGTTAAAGACTGTGATATTAATCTGGCCCATACTGAATCAGACCTGTTAAACAAATATTCATGATGACAATAATTGAAATATTGGTTGACATTTATTTTTGTCTTATAAAATTAACCTTTTAAAAGGCAATTTTCAGGCTCACAGATGTTAGTTATATTGTACCCTATAAATTTTTATTTCTTTTTTTTTTATTAAATATATTTTATTGATTTTTTACAGAGAGGAAGAGAGAGGGCCAGAGAGTTAGAAACATGGATGAGAGAGAAACATCTATCAGCTGCCTCTTGCACACCCCCTACTGGGGATGTGCCTGCAACCAAGGTACATGCCCTTGACCGGAATCGAACCTGGGACCTTTCAGTCCGCAGGCCGACACTCTATCCACTGAGACAAACCGGTTTCGGCTAAATTTTTATTTCTTAATACATTTTTGTAGTTTCCAAAATTTCTCCAGTAAGCTTTCATTACTTTTATAATCATAGAAAGCAATACATCCTATTAACCCTCCACCCCACCAACTCAGTAATTTATCACTCTGAGTAAATTCCTATTAATACTTATATTTTATTATAGCAATTTTTAAAGGCATGAGAACCTATGGCAGTAATTTCAACTTGTAATTTCCAAGGGCTCTGTCAAGGTGAATAGAGAACTGTATTCATAGTGTATTTGTGTAGAATTTGCAATTTCCTTAATTGATTGTACTGTCTATTCTCACACCATATTTAAGTTGAAATTACATGCTGATCTACTTAAAATGACCTAGTATATGTTAACTTATTTCTTTTTCTATCTTTAATACATCCATTGTTTTCTTACATGTAAAACGAGGAGCAGGGATAATTGCTAAACTTCACTTTGGTTCTAATATTCTAAAATCATTTGCTGAGATTGTTCTATAATAAATTCATTAGTGATAAAATTATATAGTAGGGTATTTTGAATTCCAAGGAGCACTGTTCAACTCGCTAGCCAGGATATGTTCTCAAATTGCATAGAGAAGAATGAACTTTGAAAGTGTACCCATGATGTGTGAGGGATCACACTGGAAAGTGAGAAATTGATAAGTTTAAAGAGTTTTAATACTATAGTAATCATCTAACTCTATCCTGTACCTCTGGTTTCAGTCACTTCTTCCTAAAGAGAAAGACATCTGTGTATTTCCATATGGTATGATTTGAAGAAGAGGAACTTCCGAGAATTTCTTTAAAACTTCTGCTTCTCTAACTATAGAACTTTTCTTACAACATAGTCTCCATTAATGAAATCCTTTCCAGTTATCTCATGTCTTTTATATGCATCACTAGGGTGATTCTGCTGTTTTTATAAGAGCCAGTGACTTTTGGATGAATTACAAATTAAAAAAAATTCTATTGCAGGCATTTTCTTTTCAAAGCCCGTTTTTAGTTACTATGAAGGGAGCCAGTATGACTTGGTGGTTAAGCAGTTAAAAACTGGCTTGGAAACAAACAAATCTAAGTTTGTATCCTAGCTGTACTTTTCAACTACTGCCTGACCTTGGACAAGATACATTACAGCTCTGATCCTCAGTTTTGTCATTTGTAAATTAGGGATAATAAACCTTTTTTTTTTCAAAATTGTTTTTGAGGAATAATTACCAGTATATGCCGTACACAAAGTACTTTGCATTCCATTGAGTAAAGCAATATTTATTGAGCATTAACCACGTGTCAGGCACTGTGCCAAGCTCCTGTCTCACTCAGGACTGTTCCTTTTCTTCTCTCAAATTTTCATCTTTTTTAAAGAAAATATATTTTTATTGATTTCAAAGAGGAAGGGAGAAGGAGAGAAACATCAATGATGAGATATAATTATTGATCAGCTGCCTCCTGCACGCCTCCTACTGAGGATCAAGACCGCAACATAGGCATGTGCCCTGGACCAGAATCAAACATGGGACCATTTAGTCCGCAGACCAATGTTTTCTATTCACTGAGCCAAACCGGCTAGGGCTCCCATTTTCCTCTTAAATGTCACTTTCTGAGGGAATGCTGTTGTGTTAGTTCAGGCCTCTAGGAAGTGAATGCTAAGATAGCGTAAGACCTGCAAACCCAGCCCTGTGGCTATGGTTGAGTGTGGACCTATGAACCAGGTCACAGTTTGATTCCAGGTCAGGGCACTTGCCCAGGTTGCAGGCTCCATCCCCAATGTGGGGCCTGCGGAAGGCAGCTAGCTTATTGACGCTCTCTCATCATTGATGTTTCTCTCTCTCTCTCACCCTCTCCCTTCCTCTCTGGAATCAATAAAAATATATCAAAAAATAAAAAGACAAAAAATGCTTAATGCAGATCGGTGCAAGAGTGAGGGAAAACTGGGTCAGGAAAAGCCTCTCTGGGGAGGAGTCACCCAGCTGAGATACGAAGGACCAGTAAAAAATGTTAACCACAGAGAGAACCGCTGTGCGTGGCCCTGGGCCGGCTGCCCTCGGCTCATTGCTTAGGTCTCCAGCCTCAGGGTAGTCCTAGCGCTTCCCCCCGCTCCAGCTCTGGCGCTGAGGCGCATCTCCCGCCAACCTGGGACCCCAGCCGTCCCGCGCATGCGCTTTCTAGCAAAGCGCTCGCCGGAGGGGCGGGGGTGTTGCCGGAAGTGTGACTTCCTCGCTCTTCCCATCCGGGGTCACGGCCGTCTTCCGGGTGTTTCCGAATGGGCTTTCTACGCCGCTTTTGGGGCGACTTTTCGGTCTTCCGCCTCTAGCCACCGCCCTCAACCTCCCACACCCTTGCCGGCCCTGCCTTTTCTCGAGTCTCTCCGCCCCGGCCGCCGAGTTCGGGTGTCGAACGCAATCCGCGTTCGGAAGCCAGGCCTCGCCCCTCCGCGGCCGCTGCCCGTGGGCTCCGGCGAAAGCTCCCACCGAGCGCGTGGGCCGTCGCCGCTCCGGCCTTGGAGCTCCTGGGCGGGCAGTGCCGGTAGGCCCTGCCCCAAGGACACCGGTGAGTTAGCGGGCTGGCGGGGTGGGGGGGACGCACCCTGTAGGCCTAGGCCCAGAGGGCGGGGCGCGGGGAACTTTTGGGAAACTACTGTTTTGTTTGGCGTGGGAGGTTCCGGCAATATGTCTTCCCAGACTTATGGGCGGGCCCAGGGTACTGTACTTTCCGAAGAATCTTTGCACCGTTTACTCCCCCCCCCCCCGCCCCCTTTTCCCTTCCTCGTGCCTGTCCTCAGCCTGGGACCAAAAGAGGAAGGTTGTTTGGGGATCGCTGCATGGTGTGTCAAAGGCTGGTTGAAAAGGGCATGGCATGGCCTTAGTTCTTCACGGTACGGGAAAGTGCACAGGTTAGGACTGTCAGGTTGTTACCCTTCTTTGCCTGTTCAGCCTTTGTAGATGGGCTCTTCATCTCTTTTTCTAGGCCAGAATACGAGGGATTTATGTTTCTCACAGCTTCCGGATTACAAAGTAACGTGTCTTCGAAACCTTTGTTTAAAATAGTTGTTTTAGTTATCGTATACCAGTAGGGTGAACAAGAAAGAAACAGAGAAACTGGAAAAACTCAAGCTAACTTGGCAACTCGTTAGCAGATGTGAAGTATATGTGATGTTGTGAGGAAAGAGAGCCTAACTGAACACTAAGTTTGTGTGTTTGTATTATAGGTAACATACTATTTTTTTGTAAGTGCCATCATATTGTATGATTTATTATTATTTGTAATTCTTCATTGTTTAAAGTATTACATATAGTATTACATATGTCTCCTTCCCCCCCCCCCCCATTGTTGTATGATTTATCACCTCAAAGCATTACCATGTACTGATTAACAGCTTAAAGGCTCTTTTTTAAAAATTCTTTTAAAATTTCTTTACATTACCCTCCCCCTCCCCACTCATGCCCTCACTCCCCCCCCTCCCCCCTTGTCTGTGTCCACTGGTTAGGCTTATATTTATGCATAAAAGTCCTTTGGTTGATCTCTCCCGCTTACCCCCACCCTCCCCTACATTCCCTCTGAGGTTTGATGGTCTGATCGATGTTTCTCTGTCTCTGGATCTGTTTTTGTTCATCAGTTTATGTTGTTCATTATATTCCACAAACGAGTGAGATCATGTGATATTTATCTTTCTCTGACTGGCTTATTTCACTTAGCATAATGCTCTCCAGGTCCATCCATGCTGTTGCAAATGGTAAGAATTCCTACTTTTTTACCGCAGCATAGTATTCCATTGTGTAGATGTACCACAGTTTTCTAATCCACTCATCTGCTGATGGGCACCTAGGCTGTTTCCAAATCTTGGCTATGGTGAATTGTGCTGCTATGAACATAGGGGTGCATATATCCTTTCTGATTGGTGTTATTAGTTTCTTGGGATATATTCCTAGAAGTGGGATCACTGGGTGAAATGGGAGTTCTATTTTTAGTTTTTTGAGGAAACTCCATACTGTTCGTTCTCCACAGTGGCTGCACCAGTCTGCATTCCCACCAGCAGTGCACGAGGGTTCCTTTTTCTCTGCATCCTCACCAGCACTTGTCCTTTGTTGATTTGTTGATGATAGCTATTCTGACAGGTGTGAGATGGTACCTCATTGTCGTTTTTTGCATCTCTGAGATGATTAGTGACTTTGAGCATGTTTTTCACATGTCTCTTGGCCTTACTTCTGTCTTCTTTCAAAAAGTGTCTATTTAGGTCCGTTGTCCATTTTTTGATTGGGTTGTTTATCTTCCTTTTGTTAAATTGTATGAGTTCCCTGTAAATGTTGGAGATTAAACCCTTATCGGTGATAACATTGGCAAATATGTTCTCCCAGGCAGTGGGCTTTCTTGTTGTTTTGTTGATGGTTTCTTTTGCTGTGCAAAAGCTTTTTATTTTGATGTCGTCCTATTTGTTTATTTTCTCTTTAGTTTCCATTGCCCTAGGAGCCGTATCAGTGAAGAAATTGCTTCAGCATGTCTGAGATTTTGCTGCCTGTGGATTCCTCTAGTATTTTATTGTTTTCCCGTCTTACTGTTTAAGTCCTTTATCCATTTTGAGTTTATTTTTGTGTATGGTGTAAGTTGGTGGTCTAATTTAATTTTTTTGCATGTATCTGTCCAATTTTCCCAACACCATTAATTGAAGAGACTGTTTTGACTCCATTGTATGTTCATGCCTCCTTTGTCGAATATTAATTGGGCATAGTGGCTTGGGTCGACTTCTGGGTTCTCTATTCTATTCCATTGATCTATATTATATGTCTGTTGCGCCAGTACCAGGCAGTTTTGAGAACAGTGGCTTTGTAATATAGCTTGATATCTGGTATTGAGATCCCACCTACTTTGTTCTTCTTTCTCAGGATTGCTGCAGCTATTCGGGGTCTTTTTTTATTCCAGACTAGAAGCCCGTTGCACGAAGTTTAGTGCAATAGACTTTCACCTGGCTGCCGGCACCAGTTTTCCTCCAGCAGCAGTTTTCCTCTGGCCACCCACCGATCAGAGCACCTCCCGCCAGCGCGATCGGCTACCCCGAGAGGAACTCCGATCGGGGAGGCGCTCCGATCAGCGGGTGGCCAGAGGAAAACTGCTGCTGGCAGAAAACTGGTGCCCGCAGCCACGCAATCGGCCACCCCGAGTTCCGCCACCAGCGTCTTCCACGGGCCCCATGGGTCCTTCCGCAGCGTCGGCCTAAACGGCCGGCGGGAGGAGCGGGGGTCGGGGACTCGCGAGTCCCCGCCCACCCCCCCCAGCTCCTACCGCCAGCCAATCGGCCACCCTGAGTCCCGCCCCCCGCGCCTCCAGCCGGCCCAATCATGGGCGTAGCGGAGTGATGCAATTTGCATATTACCTTTTTATTATGTACGATGAATTTTTGGAAAGTTCGTTTTAGGTCTGTGAAATATGCCGTTGGTATTTTAATTGGGAGTGCATTGAATCTATAGATTGCTTTGGGTAGTATGGACATTTTGATGATGTTTATTCTACCAATCCATGAACATGGTATGTTCTTCCATCTGTTTATGTCTTCCTCTATCTCTTTTTTTCAGTGTCCTAAAGGCTCTTCTTATGTACTGATAGCTAATAGTAGTAACATTACTTTGTTGGTGTGCTAACTCCAATTAAGTCTAACAGATAAGCTCCAATGAAACAGGTCATTTAAGAAATGTCCATTTCAAACCATGTGACTAGATTATTTTTCAACACTTGGATGGAATCTAATCCTATCTAATAATAGAGTAACATGTAAAATACCATCACTCCGCTACGCCCATGATTGGGCGGCGGGAGGCTGGAGGGCGGGACTCGGGGTGGCCTATCCGGCCATTGAGAGGCATGGATCCACTGCCACTGAGGGGGCTACCCTGCTGTTGAGAGGCGCAGGGGGCGGGACTCCCACCCCCTGTGCCTCTCAACGGCCAGATCCATGGCCGCTGAGGGGGCCTGCCGCGGACACCCAGCTGCGCCTCTCAATGGCAGGGTAGCCAGGTGTCCGCGGCAGCCCCCATCAGTGGCCGTTGAAAGGCGCAGGGGGCGGGAGTACCGCCCCCTGCGCCTCTCAACAGCAGGGTAGCCCCCCTCAGCAGCCACGGACCATCAAAAGTGGGGGAGCTGGGTGCCTGTCTGCTCCGGCACCAGGCCTTTCAGAAGCCTCCGCCGAGCCGGAGGCTTCTGAAAGGCCTGGTGCACCAGCGGACAGGCACCCAGCTCCACTGGGAAAAGCGAAAGCGTGTAGGGGACCCTACACGGGCATGATTCAATCATGCACTGGGCCTCTAGTTCTTAATAAAAATGAGTGTCCTTTTCGAAACCTGCAAGAGGTTTTGACAGTGTGTAAACAGGATTCAGGGATTGGACTTTTTGCATTGTGGAGAAAAGAAGTGAGTTTAGGAGATGGATCAAAGGCTTTTGGACAAAGTGGACAGATAGTTTGATTTAGCCACTACAGTTCTGTTTTTATACTAGGTAAATTCTGCTTTCTGAGGAATCCTGTGTAAGGAATTATGTAACCGTAGGTGTTCTCTAATTCCTTAGAGGAGAGGTCAAGTTTAGGACAAATTCCAGGTTATAAGGTACAGGATCTATATAGTACTATATAGCACTAGGAATTACTTTGTAATCTGATACAGCTTGTCTCAGAACCACTGCATTGGTTCTGGCCTTTTTGTTTAAAACAATTCAAAATTTACTGAGGTTATTCTGTTTTATAGTCAAGTACTGATGGAGAAACTTAACTTTCAAGCTAAGAAAAATGGGATACCACAAATATCTGGATTTTATTTATTATAAAATTTCTTATACCTATTACTACAGTTAATGTGAAGTCGTGTTTTATGTAGATCATTATCTACTTAGTGAAGCCTTTATTCAGAATATAAAGAAAAATATTTAAAATTCTGTGGTGATTTCCTTAGTTTTGTGGAAACTTTCTATTTAAAAAATTATCCTTTATATTGTTTAGGATAGATTATTATTTTGGTGACATTTTTATCTTCATAAAAATCAGAGTTGAAATGTATTAGAAAAAAATGTTAGAAATAGGAATTGAAATTAATGGGCTTTTGGTTTACTTCCTTATTTCTAGGTGGTCATGCAGGATATTAATGTTGGGGAGTGATGAATGCCACTGGTTACATTCCCTAGGAATGTTCCTCTTTACTTTGTGGGCTGCCTTGGTAAGAGCCAGACTTGAAGGGCAAGATTCATACTGAGGGGAACCTGACAAATATTTTGTTATGGAGGGACTCCAGAAACTTCAGTGGATTTCTGGGAATTTGGGACAGGTCAAACTCAGTATTTACCTCAAAGTAAACTTGGCTATGGAATCATTGTAAGCTTTTAAGCCTTGGATAATTTGGTCATTAGCTTTGTAGAGTACTTGTGGGCCATAGGACATCTTTTGACTTATTCTTAGTTTGGGTCTGACCTTGTAATGGCATAGGAATAGGTGAGGTCTGGGATATTAAGTCACTTCCGATCTTCAAATCTGAATGCATAGGTATAGGACTTTATTTGGGTCTGGAAGAAAAACAGACATACAAGGTGGGCAAAAGTAGATTTATAGTTAATATGGAAAATAGTACAATAATTAATAAATAATAATAAAAGAATAAACTGTTTTACGTACTCACAACTGTAAACCTATTTTTGCCCAACCCTATATTTATTTATAGGTATAAACAAAGTGTTTTAGAATTTTTACTATGAACTGATTTTTTAAAATATATTTTTAATTTCAGAGAAGAAGGGAGGAAAGAGAGAGATAGAAACATCAATGATGAGAGACAATCATTGATTGGCTGCTTCCAGCATCCTCCCTACTGGGAATCAAGCCCAAAACCTGGCATGTCCCCTGACCTAGAATCAAATAGTGGCCTCCTGGTACATAGTTCCACGCTCAACCTTTGAGCCACACTGGCTGAGCTGAACTGAATTAAATAAATTTGAAAACTTTTTAATTCTAGTTTTTCTGAATACAGATTCCATCCCTTGTTGATCATATCTGTATTATCTGTTTTCTAACAAAATGAAATATCAAGCAAAATTCATTATTGTAATGACTTGTATTTAATGTCATTTTCTCAGGAATCATATGAAATAGGAATTATGTTTTATGGGGATGTGGGTCAGGGAAGCAGAATAAAGAAGGCTAAGAAAGGATGAACCCTGGCAAAGGGTCTAGGACAAGGCATTAGATGCCAATCTGGAATCTGAAATTCTATGATTATTGAGTGTACTTTTAATAAAGGATTCTCTGGAATCCTTTTTGGTTCAAGATATTTTCCATTTCCTTTGAGTTAAAATCAGTACAGTGTGGTAGATTTTATAGTATTGTTTTTTAAAAAAATCTATAACAGATAAAGGCCTGCTAAAGGAAGTTGACAAACACTTATTTTCTGGAGGTAACATTTGTCTTTGGTTCAGATGAGAGGAACTTGGGATGATATCTGATGGTGGCCAGAGACTCTTCCTCAAAATCTGTTTGAACCTGCCCTTGCCAGGTGGCACAGTTGGTTGGAGTGTCATCCCATACAACAAAAGGCTGCAGGTTCTATTCCCCATCGGGGTACATATCTAGCTTTTGGGTTGATCCCCAGTTGGGATGCATGCCACAGATGGCACAACCACGTTTCTCTCTCGCATTGATGTTTCTTTTTCTCTCAAATCAATTAAATATATATATATATATATATCTCCATATCCTTGGGTGAAGATTAAAAAAGCAAAAAAACAAAATCTTTTTGAGCCCTGAAATGGTAAGTTTCACTCTATGTAGCCAGTTTGCAGAATTTTAATCTTTCAGAATTAAAAAAAAAGGGGACAAAGTTTGTATGAGCGATTTATTTTTTTGCGGATCATTCTCTTTTTCTCTTCTGTTGTCTCCTGCACCAGTTTTTCCAACCATCTGGTCTCAAACCCCAGAGGCAACTACCTATTTTTTAAAAATTTTTTTGTAGCTGCTTAAGTGTTTTTTTCTTATGTTCTGGCAGCAGAGTGGTTAGGGGGTGATCAGGCTGGCAGGCAGAAGCGGTTAGGGGCAATCAGGAAGGCAGGCAGGCAAGCATTTGGGAGCCAGCAGTCCTTGATTGTGAGAGGGTTGTCCGACTGCCCGTTTAGGCCCGGTGGGATCGGGCCTAAATGGGCAGTCGGACATCCCTCAAGGGGTCCCATATTGGAGAGGGTACAGGCTGGGCTGAGAGACAACCCCCCCTCCGTGCACGAATTTCGTGCACCGGGCTTCTAGTAATAATATATGAATATATGTGATCTTTAAATATAGTATGTAGTAAGTGATATAAATATATTATTATTCTGTGTTTTCAATGTTTGTCTTATTGTAGGAACCAAGTTAATTATATTTACTTTTTTATATAACCTTTTGAGTATGTTTTTTCTGTAGTAATTTATTTTGAATTTACTGCTTTTTTTTTTTCCTTGTAATTATTTCTGCTCTTTCAGCAGAATTGCTCTCTATTGGCAAATACATTAGGTAGCCTATAAGTTAACTTTTTTTTCCTCCTTAGATATCTTGAAGCCCTCTGTCCTGCTCTAATTTAAGCTGTTTGTTTCCCTTTACCATCATCCTGGGTAATTTACTTTGTCTCTGCCCTGTGTTGGACCTTCTTTTTCTTAGATCTCAGGTTTTCTTTTTTGATACCTTACATGTCTAAACATGTTTTTATTTCCCCTTGCATTGGTAGTGTAGCTGGGTATAAAATTAATAGCTTGAGAGCATTTTTTTCCAGAAACTTGAAAGCATTGACTTAATTGTCTTGTGGTTTCTACTGTTGCTTTAAAGCCATTTTGATTACCAGCCCTTTGTTTATAACATTTTCTGCTGTAACATTTTCTGAGCTTCTTTTTCCTGATATTCTGAAATTTTGAAATTTCACCATAGTATGCCTTGATATTCATTTCTTTTTTTAAGCTGTGCTTTGTACTCATTGGGTCCTTTAAATGTTAGGATTGTTGTTCTTCAGTATTGGACATTTACTTTTTTACTTACTTGGTAATTTCTTTCTCTGTTCTTCCTGGAGCTTTTGTTTTGTTAGACAACTTAGTTTGATTCTCTTCTATTTTTTCTACTATTTCCTGCTTCCCTTCTGCCCTCATCAGAAGGAAAGATTTCCTCAATAATCTTTTAACTCTGTGTTGGAATTTTGGCTTTCAGTTTTATAATTTTCAAGAGCCTTTTCTGTTTTTAAGCAGTATACTCTTGTTTTGTATATGCAGTGTTTTTTTCATTACTTGTGGTGTTTTTTTTTTTAAATTGAGTTTTCATTTGTTCTTGGCATTATTTCTGTTCATTCTCAGATATTTTTTCTTTCTGACAATCCATGTTGTCTATTTTTTTAAATTTAATAAATCTTTATTGTTCAGATGATTACAATTGTTCCTGTTTTTCCCCCCATATTCCCCTCCAGCCTGGCCTGACGGGAGGCGCAGCCTCAGGTCCCCCATCAAGCCCTACTGTGCGGGGGCACGGCCCGAGTCTCCCCCTACCCAGCACTGGGGGTGCACCTTGAGGTCCCCCGTCAACCCCTGCTGGGTGGGGGGGCATGGCCTGAAGTCCCCTGTCAAGCCCCACCGGGGCGGGGCAGGGCGTAGCCTCAGGTCCCTACTGATTGCTTTTTTAGGCTCTTTATGGGAACTTGGCCTCAGCTGTGTGTGCAGCCATCTTTGAGATGGAGTGATGGCCAATTAGCATATTCCCTCTCTTTTAGATAGGATGTGTTTCTTTTCTTTCTCAGATAATCTATAGATGAGTTTTCTAATTTCCTGCTTTAGGAAGGTGGGCTGAGGATTCTTTTCACTTTGTAGACTTCACTTAATGCTTATTTTGAGTTTATTACCATACCCTACTGCAGGCGTCCTCAAAGTATGGCCCACGGGCCACATACATTTGTTTTTGCCATTTTGTTTTTTTTACTTCAAAATAAGATATGTGCAGTGTGCATAGGAATTTGTTCATAGTTTTTTTTTAAGCAATAGTCCGGCCCTCCAACGGTTTGAGGGACAGTGAACTGGCCCCGTTTAAGTTTGAGGACCACTGCCCTACTGTTTGTAAGTTTGCAGCCTCGGAATCATTTATTGCAAAAGAATAAATATCTAGTCCTGCCTGGGTCAGTGAAAGGTTCTGATTTCTTTGTATACACGTTTTCCTTTTCTTGTGGAACAAGTCGTCTTATATTGAATAAAAGTCCTTCATATACGCTATTTCGGCTTTAAAGAAAATCTCACGATTTTATAAATACCCATATTTTCTGGCGTATAAGATGATTGGGCGTATAAGACGACCCCCAACTTTTCCAGTTAAAATATAGAATTTGGGATATACTCGCCGTATAAGACTACCCCTCTTCCAACGCACACCAAATAAAAATGAAGGTATGTGCTGGGGTGTAGGGGAGGCTGGGGGTAGGTCAAGGGGGGGGGAAAAAAAAGGAGATAATATGTACTACTATTTGTAATACTTTAAATAATAAAAGAGAAAAAAAAAGACACCTGGCGTATAAGACGACCCCCAACTTTTGAGAAGATTTTCCTGGGTTGAAAAGTCATCTTATACGCCGGAAAATACGGTAGTTATTAGGCAATGCAAATTCCTTCCCTTGTTGATCAGATTATAATATCTCAGTCATAGGAATCAGGTTGTTACTTGATGGCTTATACCTTTAAATAAGTTATATTGGAAATAATTATAAGAATCTAGAGTTTCATTAAATATTTTTCTTAGGTAGTTTCTTTTTATTAGAGTATGTGGTAATAACTTGATTTCTAAAATATTTATAGATATTAGGATAACTTTAATAGGATACATCAGAAAATTTGAAACATATATTGTACTATCATTTGAATAATTCTATGGATAATGTAGATTTAAAATTAATTACTAGTTTTTTGTTACCTATAATATAATTTAAGAGATCTGTTAAACTTTTAAAAATAAGTTTGCAAATGAAATTTATAACTTGGTACTAATTGTTTTAAATGTCGGATACTAGTTATGAAAGAGTTCAATAACTTTAAGCTATAATAATTTGCCTTTTAAAACTATTCTAGGTGGAAGAATACATGTTCACTTTTAGTGAACAAGAGCATGTTCCCAAACTCAATTTTGGGTCGCCCACCTTTCACTCCAAACCATCAACAACATAACTTCTTCGCCCTATCACCAACTCTTTATTCACACCAGCAGCTTATAGATGCACAGTTCAACTTTCAGAATGCAGAGTAAGTATGGAAATACTTTGGCCCATATTATTTGTAAATTATGTTTTCTACTTAATGCAAATCCTTTATATATAAAACATTTGAAATTAGACAAAATGTCATTATGCCTTGTTTTCTTTTGATCAATGAAATAATTTATGAAATTGTTTTTTAAGGAACAAAATGTTTATTACTACTGTTCTTTTTTTTGGTAGCTTGTCTAGAGCTGTGTCATTACAGCAGTTGACATATGGAAATGTCAGTCCAATTTCCCCATTATTTCGAGGAAGGAAGTAAGTATATCTTAATTATTTTAAAAGAAAATTTTGCCTTTCTTAGAAATGAGTAATAATGTATATTTTATTAAAATTGTATGAACAATATGCCCTAATATTTTTTTCCTGGGATCTGTGTGATCAGCCCTATCACAGAATTTTAAAACTTCTGTGTAGTATTTAAAGAATTTTAGGGGAGAGAAACCAAGATGGCGGCATAGGTAAACACCTAAACTGCTGCCTCGCACAACAGTTTCAAAAATACAACTAAAAGACAAAACGGACATCATCCAGAACCACGGAAGAGCTGGATGACTGGAAATTCTTCAACTAGAAGGAAAGAAAACCACAAGGAGAATCAGAGGAGCTGCAAAAGCCTGAGGTACGGGAGATACGCGCGCGCGGAGAGGAGGGGGTGGCTGAATACCAGGCTGGCCTTCTCTAGCAGGAAGGAGATAAAAGCTCCAGACTGCGCTGAACCCCAGTTCCGGGCGAGACCCTGGGGACCCAGGCTCATACAGGGGGAATCTGGACTGTAAGGCGGAAACTCAGGGGAGCAGCGAAAGGCAGAGGTCTGAAGGCGCACGCGCGAATGCGCGCAGAGAGGATGGACTGTTGACTGTGCCGCTGGATTGCCCTAGTGGGAAGGAGACAAAAGCTCCGGACTGCACTGAACCACAGTTCTGACTGTACTGAAACCCAGTTCTGGCCAAGAATCTGGTAATCCAGATTCATTGGGGGAGAGACTAGACTGTCTGGCAGCGGGCGAAACTCATGGGCGCCTTTCTCTCAGAGGTGCTTGCAGCCATTGCCAAGGGTGGGGCTGACAGGAAGTGAAGGCTGTCTGCTCCACCCTGAAACTTCGCCCCATCCAAGCTGAGCACAGAGGCTTTTGCAATTTTGCAAGTCTAGTCGAATAAGGGTGTCTCCCTGCATACACACAGCAAATCCTCACAGCCAGTTGGCCTGGAGTTCAATTCCTCCCAGTGATACCAACAACAATCAAGAGTTAACTACATGGAGACAAGATAGTCTCTTCAACAAATGGTGTTGGGAAAATTGGACAGATACATGCAAAAAAATGAAACTAGACCACCAACTTACACCATACAGAAAAATAAACTCAAAATGGATAAAGGACTTGAACATAAGACAGGAAACTATAAAAATACTAGAGGAATCCACAGGCAGAAAAATCTCAGACATATTCCAAAGGAACTTCTTCATTGATACTGCCCCTAGGGCAATGGAAACTAAAGAGAAAATAAACAAATGGGACTACATCAAAATAAAAAGCTTTTGCACAGCAAGAGAAATCATCAAGAAAGCCCACTTCATGGGAGAACATATTTGCCAAAGTCATCACCGATAAGGGTTTAATCTCCTACACAGGATACTCATACAACTTAACAAAAGGAAGATAAAGAACCCAATCAAAAAATGGGCAACGGACCTAAATAGACAGTTTTCGTAGGAGGGCAGAAGGAAGGCTAAGACATAATGAAAACATGCTCAAAGTCACTAATTATCTGAGAGATGCAAATCAAAACAACAATGTGGTATGATCTCACACCTGTGAGAATGGCTATCATCAACAACAAATGACAAGTGCTGGTGAGGATCTGGAGCAAAAGAAACCCTTTTGCACTGCTGGTGGGAATGCAGACTGGTGCAGACACTGTGGAGAACATTATGGAGTTTCCTCAAAAAACTAAAAATGGAACTCCCATTCGACCCAGAGATTCCACTTTTAGGAATATACCCCAAGAAACGAGAAACACGAATCAGAAAGTATATATGCACCCCTATGTTCATAGCAGCACAATTCACCATAGCTAAGATTTGGAAACAGCCTAAGTGCCCATGAGCAGATGAGTGGATTAAAAAACTGTGGTACATCTACACACTGGAATACTACGCTGCGGTAAAAAAGGAGTTCTTACCATTTGCAACAGCATGGATGGACCTGGAGAGCATTATGCTAAGTGAAATAAGCCAGTCAGAGAAAGATAAATATCACATGATCTCACTCGTTTGTGGAATATAATAAACAACATAAACTGATGAGCAGGGACAGATCCAGAGGCACAGAAGCATTGATCAGACTGCCAGACCTCAGAGGGAAGGTAGAGAAGGGTGGAGGAAAGGAGGAGAGATCAACCAAAGGACTTGTATGCATGAATATAAGCCTAACCAATGGACATGAACACCAGGGGGGTGAGGGCATGAATGGGGGAAGGTGGTTGGGGGGTTAAAGGAGGGATGGGTACACATATGTAATACGTTAGTCAATAAATTAAAAAAATATATATGGTGTTCAGGTTTTGGCCGTTTGGCTCAGTGGGTAGAGCAGGCATCCTCAAAATTCGGCCCTCGGGCCACATGCGGGTGGTTTTGCAGTTTTGTTTTTTTACTTCAGAATAAGATATGCGCAGTTTGCATAGGAATTTGTTCATAGTTTTTTTTAAACTATAGTCCGGCCCTCCACCGGTCTGAGGGACAGTGAACTGGCCCCCTGTTTAAAAAGTTTGAGGACCCCTGGGATAGAGTATTGGCCTATGGACCAAATGGTCCCAGGTTCGATTCTGATCAGGGGCATGTACCTCGGTTGTAGGCTCCTCCCCAGTATGGGTTTTGTGCCGGGCACGCAGCTAGTGGATGTGTTTCTCTCACATTGATATTTCTCTCTGTCTTTCCCCCTCTCTTCCACTCTTTCTGAAAATCCGGTGAAAGAGTATCCTTGGGTGAGGATTAACAAATAGTAATAATATGGTGTTTCGGCAGATCAGGGAGGAATAGACATACCTCTCAAGATGGACTGTCCAACCCCCCTTGTGGTCTCTAATTTAATGGTGCTTGTTCTTATTTCTCTTTACCTTTATGCTTGTTAATCATTTTGACCTTTGCTTTTCTATTGATTATTGATATTACTTGAAGTTATATTTTTCCCTCATAATTTTACTAGAAAAAAATGAAATTTTATAAAGATGATGAAAGAGTACAGTGATCCTTTGTCACCACCAATACTTTTTGACCTTGTATCTTATTTATATATATTGAACATGTTTAACAATGTGAAATAGTTTGAAAACATCCACCCTTAATTATTGCAACATATATCATCCTACACAAAAGAGATAAAACATTTAAAAAGATCCCTTTATATCATAGTAATTGTCCCCCAAAGGTAATGTATTGCTACTAATCAAAAGGCAATATATAGCTATTAATCAAAATCTTATCAAGATTCACAAATTATATTTGGTAGTTTTGTCTCCATAGTCACAATTTTAAAAAAATTTAGAATATTCTACCCATCACTTTGCTTTCATGTTGAACTTGAATATTTTGTTGTTGTTGATCATCAGCCAGGGGTATTTTTTCCAGTGGTTTTTGGAGGGAGTGTAGGGGAGGGGGAGAGACAGAGATAGGCATCAATGTGGGGGGTGTGCATGGACTGGTTCCCTCCCGCATGCACCCCAAACAGGCTGGGGATCAAGCCTGTGGCCGATGTATGTGCCCTTGACAGGAATCAATCCCGAGACATTTCTGTCTACAGGGAGCGACACTCTGTCCACTGGGCCAAACTGGCGAGGGGGAACTTGAAAATCCTATATAATAAAGAAGTAATATGTAAATTGACTGTCACACCCTTACACAAGATGGCCACCCCAATGTGGTCAGAAGATGGGGGGGAAAAAAGACTTAACTGCAGCAAGGCTGTACACACAGTCCACAAAGGGGTGCACCAAGAGTGTCCACCTCAGGCCAAAACCGGTTTGGCTCAGTGGATAGAGCGTCAGCCTTTGGACTGAAAGGTCCTGGGTTTGATTCTGGTCAAGGGCATGTACCTTGGTTGCGGGCACATCCCCAGTGGTGGGTGTGCAGGAGGCAGCTGATCGATGTTTCTCTCTCATCGATGTTTCTAACTTTCTATTCCTCTTCCTTCCTCTCTGTAAAAAATCAATAAAATAGAGTGTCTACCTCAGGTAACAGGGAGGCCGAGACACAGCACACAAAGCTACCCTACCAACTCAGGAAAGCAAGCGAAAATGTGGAGACAAAAACAACAGATTACAAACAAAAGAAATGGAGGGAAAAAAACGACTGGATATAGAGTTCAAAACACGGTTATAAGGTTTTTCAAGAATTTCCTAGAAAAGGGCAGTAAATTTAATGAGACCTTCGAGTATATGAAACAGGACCAACTAGAAATTAAACATACACTGACTGAAATAAAAAATATTATACAGAGACCCAACAGCAGACTAGAGGATCACAAGAATCAAGTCAAAGATCTGAAATACAAAGAGGCAAAAAAACACTCAACTGGAAAAGCAAAAAAAAAAAACAGAATCCAAAAATTTGAGGATAGTGTAAGAAGCCTCTGGGACAACTTCAAGCGTACCAACATCAGAATTATGGGGGTGCCAGAAGAAGAGAGAGAGCAAGATACTGAAAACCTATTTGAAGAAATAATGACTGAAAACTTCCCCCACCTGGTGAAAGAAATAGACTTACAAGTCCAGGAAGCGCACAGCACCCCAAACAAAAGGAACCCAAAGAGGACCACACCAAGACACATCATAATTTAAATGCCAAGGGCAAAAAGACAAAGAGGGAATATTAAAAGCAGCAAGAAAAAACAGTTAATCACCTACAAGGGAGCACCCATAAGACTGTCAGCTGATTTCTCAACAGAAACTATGCAGGCCAGAAGGGAGTGGCAAGATATATTCAAAGTAATGAATAGCAAGAACCTACAACAAGATTACTCTACCCAGCAAAGCTATCATTCAGAATTGAAGGGCAGATAAAGAGCTTCACAGATAAGAAAAAGCTAAAGGAGTTCATTACCACCAAACCAGGATTATATGAAATGCTGAAAGGTATTCTTTAAGAAGAGGAAGAAGAAAAAGGTAAAGATAAAAATTATGAACAACAAATACTCATCTATGAACAAGTAAAGCTAAAAATCAAGTGAATTAAAAATCTGATGAACAGAATAAACTGGTGAATATAATAGAATCGGGTGCATAGAAAGGGAGTGGACTGACAATTCTCGGGGGTAAAGGGGTGTGGGGGGTGCGGGAAGAGACTGGTCAAAAATCGTACACCTATGGATGAGGAAAGTGAGGTGAGGGCAGTGGGTGGGGTGAGAACTGGGTGGAGGGGAGCTATGGGGGGAAAAACAGGAACAATTGTAATAATCTGAACAATAAAGATTTATTAAATTAAAAACAAAGAATTTTAGGGATCCTTTTTTGAATTATTTCTGCCGTTATAAGTGTTACATGGCATGAAGCTATGTTTCTTTAGTAAACTACTTTTAATTGAGATTTTTAACTAAATCAGATGGCTTTCTATATTGTATGGTAGGGCTGCCATAACAAAGTATAAGACTGGGTGGCTTAAGCAACAGAAATTTATTTTCTCATAATTCTAGAGGCTAGAATTCTAAGATCAAGGTGTTGGCAGGTTTGGGTTATTCTAAGGCTTTCCTTCTTGACTTGAAGATGGCTGCTTCTCTCTGTGTCCTCCCATGTTCATCCCTGTGTCAGTGTTTTCTGTGTTCTAATCTCTTCTTCTAAGGTCATTAGTCTTATTGGATTAGGACCTACCCTAATGACTCAGTTTAACTTCCTTAAAAGCTCTGTTTCCAAATACAGTCACATTTTGAGATATTGGGGGTTAGGGCTTAAACATAAGAGTTTTGAGGGGGACACAATTCAGCCCATAACACCTTATTTCTAATGAAGTTTACTACTATTTGGCTTATCTAAATCTTATACAGGTAAGGTTCTATCATAAATATTATAATAAAAATTTCTACATGACAAAGCTTTCTATAGAGAAGTTTAAGCCAATTAATTTTAACCAGTTTGATGAAATTAAATTAATGTATCAATGTAATTATAATAGAGCTTTAGAGGTAGATTATAAAAATATGACTTGGCGATATTTAAAAGTTATTGCTATTTAAAACATATAAAATACTTTATAATTTTTATGTCCAGTTAAAATACTACCTAAGAATTACTGATCACATTATGTAGTAGTCATTGTTCTAAGGACTTTATAAATAATAATTTGATTAAGTTTCACAGCACTTTATGAAATAGATACTATTATAACTCTTCTGTTGAGAAAGCTGAAGCACACAGAAGTTAAGCAATTAGTTAATCAAATAAGATTGGCATAACTGGTATGAACCCAGGAGGTCTGGCTCTAGATCCCATGCTTAGCAGCACTGAGTTGTTCAAAGTTGTCATTGTGGAAAGCTATATTATGATGCTAAGAGTACTGACTTTATTCAGATTTTTAATTTTTGGAAATTTGCCTTGATAGCCAATTTGTGAATCACGAATGAAAATAAATTTCATTGGAAAAACAACCAATCTCTCAGCAATGGCAGAGAGCCAGGGGTCACCAAAGATGGAGTCCAAGAGATCCCACAGTTTAAGAATAAGGGAAAAACAAGTACGCACAGTCAAGAAAAAGAAAAGAGCTGTAGCAGAGGTTACCAGATCCGAATGCTCAATAGAAGAAAAGCTCCTGTGTGTACCAGAAGAAGGAAGTCCATCTGCCTCTCATGCTTCAAGCTTGGATCTAGATTGACCAAGACCAGCTTCAATTTCTCTATCAACAGATCTTCGATGAGTTGTCACAATTGCTCAATTGTTTAAAACCTCTTTGAGAAGAAATAAATAGATGCAAGGAAAGTTGGAAAGAATTATGGAACAACATGAAGAGAATACAGACAATATGAAGAGAATACTTGCTGATATTAATACAATCATTTCTCAAATAGGATTAAGTAGAATGGTTGGATCAAAAATCACAGAAGAATTAGTAAACTTTGCACCTGCACTTAATCCTCAACCAATTGTTACCAAAACACCTGAGAAGTAAGCTGCAAGCACCTCTCAGTTAATTGGATCAGGGGATGAATACAAAAAGTATTGGCTCTCTCAAGAAGTAATTAGTTAAGAAAAAAAAAAAAAGGAAAATAAATTTCATTAATTCATAGTTATACATATTTTAAAATATAAAGGTCTAGTAGAAACTTAATCTCTTCATGTTAGAGTTTGGATCTTTTGTTGTTGGTGGTTCTATAAATACTAGTAGAAACTTTCTTACAAAGTTTTCACTCCTGAGATGAAACATTGGAGACTAACCTTTGTATACAAGCTGTCCCCTCAAAAATGTGTACATACTTTAACAGCTGATAGCTCAATTTTGAAAATGAAATGTATTTTAATAAACACTGCCTTTATAGTTATTCAAAGGGTGTGTATACATTTTTGGGGGACACCTTATATATGTAGTTTGTTTTTTTTACGTATTTTTTTCCCCTAAGGTGTTTTCCATGCTGAAGATGGATATTTTAAGATTCACATAGAACTAATATTGTGGACTTACTGAAATGTCAGTATTGTCATGTTATTTATATATTCTTAATTGTTTTCTATTTGTTATCAGAAAGTTATACCTGTAATTACTAAGGTATATTGCTTGTTTTCAGGAGATTAAGCGATGAAAAAAACCTTCCTCTTGACGGTAAACGGCAACGTTTCCATTCACCCCACCAAGAGCCAACTATAATTAACCACATAGTGCCTTTATCAGGTGATAGAAGATACTCAATGCCTCCATTGTTTCATACAAACTATGTACCAGATATAGTCAGAGGTGTTCCACCTTTTCGAGAAATACCAATTTTAGAACCTAGAGAAATCACACTGCCTGAGGCCAAAGATAAGGTAATAATAATGTAGATTATTTTACATTTTGGGAAGTGAATATAAAAAATGTATAAAAAATATCTAATGTCTTTGAGTAGAACATGCTTTTTTTGCACTGTTTAAAGTACTGTTCAACGGAGCTTTCTGTTGAAATTAGAGACTTTGCCTTTTTTTTTGGAAATGTAACTTTTGTATAAGGAAATGTTTCATAAGAATCTGCGATTAGAGCCAAACCATTTGAGTTCTTAGTATAGAGAATTCTGTTGTTACTTATTGACACAAAAACATGTTTTCATATGGATATTTTAATAAAGTGTTAAAAAGCATGTTCTTTTGGGATATTTGTCGTGAGGTTTTTGAATGTGAAAAATAGAGAATCCAAGAGTAACAGGAAATAATACATTCAAATCAAAAAAGATTTTTAAGAACCATTATTTGTAAAAAAAACCCCACATTTTAAATAAATAGAATTAAGCTATTTGAATAATAATTCTTAGAAAATGACACTATCTGCATTCTCTTGGATTGCCTATGGCTTATATTTGTTGTTTTTGCATTTTAAAAGCTGCTTTGCTCTTGAAAAATATGACATATGACATTTGTATACTAAGGAGAATGAGCCTGAAGAGAGTATAGTGACTTTATATTATTCATCTTGGGTTTCTAGCAACCAGCATACCCTGGAACATAGTAAGTGTACAGAAAATGTTGACTCAAAAAAGGAACACTTGCTTCATTCCTTAGTTGTGCTACTTTGTATTTATTCTTTTATGTACAATTGAGATAAAGTTGTACATAAAATTCACTCTTTTAAACTTTAAGTGTATGATTCAGTGGTTTTTAGTATATTCACAGAGTTGTGAAACCATCACCACTAGATAGTACATTTTCATCCTCCCCCCCCCCCCAAAAAAAAAAAATCATGTATCCAGTAGTAGTCCCCTCCCTTTAACCCCTGACAACCACTAGTCAATTTTTTTTATCTCTGTGGATTTGCCTGTTCTGGAAATTCCATATAAATGGAATCCTACTATATGTGGTTCTGCTTCTTTAACTTAGCATGTGTTCGAGGTTCATCCAGATCACACAGCATGTATCAGTTCTTTATTCTTTTTTGTAGCTAAATAATAATCCATTGTATAGATATATCATATTTTATTTGTGCAATCCTCAGTTGATGGACTTTTGACCTGTTTCCATTTTTAAGCTATTCTGAATAATATTGCTATGAAAATCTGTGTACAGGTTTTTATGTGGACGTATTTTCATTTCTCTTGAGCAAATACCTAGAAGTGAAATTGCTGGGTTATATGGAAATTATGTATAACTCTTTGAGGAAGTGACCAAGTGTTTTCCGAAATGGTTGCTCCATTTTACATTCCCACTAGCAGTGGATGAGCGTTCCGATTTCTCCACTTTTTTGTCAACAGTTGCTGTTGTCTATCTTTTTCAATATAGCCATTCAAGTGGTTTGAAATGGTATCTCATTGGAATTTTTATTTGATTTCCTAATGACTAATGATGTTGATAATTTTTTTTATTAAAATATGTTTTTATTGATATCAGGGAGAGGGAGAGAGAGATAAAAACATCAATGAGAGAGAAACATCGGTTGGCTGCCTGTTGCATGCCCTTTATTGGGGGTGGAGCCCGAAACCTGGGCATGTGCCCTGACTGGGAATCGAACTGATGGACCTCTTGGTGCATGGGTTGACACTCAACCACTGAACCATATTGGCTGGGCTGATCATTTTTTCATTTGCATGTTGGCCATATGTATATCTTCTTTGGAGAACTGCCTTTTCAGATCCTCTGCCTATTTTTTAATTGGGTTTATTAGTTTTCTTTTTGTTGTTTTATAAATAGTGATTTTATAGGGAGAGGGAGAGATAGGAATAAGGAGGTAGAAATATAGATGAAAGGGAAATATTGATCAGCTGCTTCCTGCATGCCCCTTATTGAGCTTGCAACCCAGACATGTGCCCTGATTAGGAATCGAACCAGTGACCTCTTGGTTCATGAGTCAATGCCCAACCACTGAGCCACACAGCTTGGGCTCTTTTTTTTTTTAAATTTAATAAATCTTTATGGTTCAGATTATTACAATTGTTCCTCTTTTATCCCCCATAGTTCCCCTCCACCTGGTTCCCACCCCACCCTTTGCTCTTACCTGCCCCCTCCACTGTCCTCATCCATAGGTGTACGATTTTTGTCCAGTCTCTTCCCGCACCCCCCACACCCCTTGACCCCCGAGAATTGTCAGTCCACTCCCTTTCTATGCCCCTGATTCTATTATATTCACCAGTTTATTCTGTTCCTCAGATTTTTTATTTACTTGATTTTTAGATTCATTTGTTGATAGATATGTATTTGTTGTTCATAATTTTTATCTTTACCTTTTTCTTCTTTCTCTTCTTTTTTTTAAAATTTATTTTATTGATTTTTTACAGAGAGGAAGGAAGAGAGAGAGTTAGAAACGTCGATGAGAGAGCAACATCGATCAGCTGCCTCCTGCACACACTCCCCACTGGGGATGTGCCCGCAACCAAGGCACATGCCCTTGATGGGAATCGAACCCGGAACCCTTCAGTCTGCAGGCCGACGCTCTATCCATTGAGCCAAACCGGCCAGGGCTTCTTCCTCTTCTTAAAGAATACCTTTCAGCATTTCATATAATACTGGTTTGGTGTTGATGAACTCCTTTAGCTTTTTCTTATCTGTGAAGCTCTTTATCCGTCCTTCAATTATGAATGATAGCTTTGCTGGGTAGAGTAATCTTGGTTGTAGGTTCTTGCTATTCATCACTTTGAATATTTCTTGCCACTCCCTTCTGGCCTGCATAGTTTCTGTTGAGAAATCAGCTGACAGTCATATGGGTGCTCCCTTGTAGGTGATTAACTTTTTTTTTCTTGCTGCTTTTAATATTCTCTCTTTGTCTTTTTGCCCTTGAGATTTTAATTATGATATGTCTTGGTGTGGTCCTCTTTGGATTCCTTTTTTTTGGGGTTTATGTGTGCTTCCTCGACTTGTAAATCTATTTCTTTCACCAGGTGGGGGAAGTTTTCAGTCATTATTTCTTCAAATAGGTTTTCAGTATCTTGCTCTCTCTCTTCTTCTGGCACCCCCATAATTCTGATGTAGGTACGCTTGAGATTGTCATAGAGGCTCCTTACACTATCTTGAAATTTTTGGATTCTTTTTTCTTTTTTGTTTTCCAGTTGAGTGTTTTTTGCCTCTTTGTATTTCAGATCTTTGACTTGATTCTTGTGATCCTCTAGTCTGCTTTTAGGTCTCTGTATAATATTTTTTATTTCAGTCAGTGTATGTTTAATTTCTAGTTGGTCCTTTTTCATATCCTTGTGGGTCTTTCTAAATTTACTGCCCTTTTCTAGGAAATTCTTGAAAAACCTTATAACCGTGGTTTTGAACTCTATATCCAGTCATTTGCTTTCCTCCATTTCTTTCATTTGTGATCTGTTTCTTTGTCTCCACATTTTGGCTGCTTCCCTGAGTTGGTAGAGTAGCTTTGTATGGTAGGTGTCTTATATGTCCAGTGTCTCAGCCTCCCCCAGTTACCTGAGGTGAACACTCTTGGTGCACCCCTTTGTGGACTGTGTTTACAGCGTTTTTGTAGTTAAGTCTTAATTGTTGGTATCACTGGGAGGAATTGACCTCCAGGCCAATTGGCTGTGAGGATCAGCTGTGTCTATGCTAGGAGAATTTCTGTGCTGGAGACACCCTTATGAGACAAGACTTGCAAAAGGCTCTGTGCTCAGCTTGGATGGGGCAGAGTCTCAGGGCAGAGCAGACAGCCTTGGCTTCCTGTCAGCCCTTCCCTATGATGCCCTTGGGTCCCAGTGACCCTTGGTAATTGCTGTAAGCACCTCTGAAAGAAGGCGCTCTCGAATTTCGCCCGCTGCCAGACAGTCCAGTTTCTCCCTGAATGAGTGTGGTTTCCCAGAAACTCACCCGAAACTGGAGTTAAGCACAGTCGGAAATTTTTGTCTCCCTCCCGCTTTAGAAAGCCAGCCGCGCACTCAGTCGCCCCTGCACTCAGCAGTCAACCCTCTCTGCTCGCGCGCGCCTCCAGACCTCTGCCTTCCACAGTTTCCCTGAGTCTCAGTGTGCTTTCTCTTTTCCTGACAGTCCAGATATCCCCCGAATGAGTCTGGGACTGGAGTTCAGTGCAGTCGGGAGCTTCCGTCTCCCTCCTGCTTTAGAAAGCCAGCCAGGCACTCAGGTGCCATGCAGTCAGCCGCCCATCCTCTCTGTGCGCGCGTCTCCGTACCTCAGCCTTTTGCAGCTCCTTTGAGTCTCAATGTGCTTTCCTCTTTCCTTCTAGTTGTAGAATTTTCACTCAGCCAGCTTTCCTGTGGTTCTGGATGGTGTCCCTTTTGTCTTTTAGTTGTAGTTTTGATATTGTTGTGCGAGGCAGCAGTTGAGGTGTTTACCTATGCTGTCATATTGGTTTCTCTTGGGCTCTTTTTGAGTTTTAAGATTTCTCTATATATTATGACTATTAGACCCTTATCAGATATTTGATTTGCAGATATATTCTCTCATTCTGTGGTTTGTCTTTTTACTTTTTTTTAAATGTACTTACTTTTATTATATTTCAGTAAATTTTTATGAGACCTTATAGATTTAGAGTGTTTTCTCCAATCTAGTTTTTCTCTATATCCTGTTGTTTTTATTATAAAAATTCCACAGCTTCATGATTTAAAAAGAGTATTCTAAACATGATAAAAGAAAATGTTTTTAATTAAGGATGAGACTTATGCCTTGTCATGGACTCTGGAAATCCTAGAAAGAGGGGTTGAAAATGAAATAGAGATTGAAAAATGATAGAGGTATTTGTGTTCTGAAGGTGACCATAAGGCTTGGATACAGAAGTATTGGTGGAGGGATTAGCTTTGGACAGGGAAAGAGGATGGTTTGTCTGACAGTATCTGATAGGAGTGGTAAAGAGATGACATTTCATTCAGATATGTTAGCTTACAGATAAGAAGCTGAGGAATGCCACATCTGGTATCCTCAATTTTCTTAGTAAACTTTAATATGAAATTGTCTGCTTAAAAAAAAAAGTGAGATAAGTATAGGTTGCTTGAGTACAGTAGAAAAGATGTTGGAATGGTGATGAAAAATAAGAGTTTTATTTAACTAGAGACATTAAAGTAATTGCTGAGTGGTGATGCTAAGGGCCAACCTTTGGCTGGTTCTTAAACTGTAAATTGAAAAGATGCCAATTTTGGGATTCTAAACTTTTTTCAGTTTCACTTCTTAGCAACTCAGTTGTAAGAGCAGAGAAGGTGGTTGCTTGTATTGACCTAAGATTACGATTTTGCAGGACAGGTGTTAGAGCATGACAAGGGGTTAAGGCTTAATAAAAGAGAGTGGTGAAGGTAAGCATTATGTGATGTGGAGTAGATAGGGACAGAAATTGTCTTATTCAGGTGCCTGATGGGTTGGGGAAGAATCAGAGGATTCAAGAGAATCTAGGTCTTAGACGTTCTACAGCAGGTATGAGGGTAGTAACAAAGTAATTGGACAAGAGATTGAAGCGAAGATAGTATATTGAAATTTAAGTTTTAGAGCCAGAGAAGTTCTGTTTTATTGCCAAGACCAGTTATGACTATGAAAGTATAACGCTGATGAAAAATATTTGAATAAAAGAAGTTCAGAAATGGTGGGAGTATGTTGTAGTATATAGCTCATTATAGACTAGAGGCCCAGTGCACGAAATTCATGCACTGGTAGGTCCCCAGTGGCTTCTGGCTGTTGACTGGGACCTCCCTTCCCTGGCTGCTGGGGCCTTCCTTTGTTCTGCACTGCCCCCTGATGGTCAGTACACGTCATAGCAAGCGATCGAACTCCTGAGAGGACACTTTGCATATTAGGCTTTTATATATATATATATATATATATATATATATATAGACTAGAGGCCCGGTGCCTGAATTTGTACACCAGTGGGGTCCCTTGGCCTGACCTGCAGGATAGGGCCAAAACCGGCTCTTCAACATCCCCCAAGGGGTCCCGGATTGCGAGAGAGCGCAGGCCAGGCCGAGGGACCCCACCTGTGCACCATCAGGGCTGGGGAGAGACGCGGGAGGTTGACCAGCCAGGGAAGGAACCATGGGAGGGCTCAAGGGTGTGTCTGGCCCGTTTCTCTCAGTCCCGATTGCCGGACTCCTGCAGCAAGCTAACCTACTGGTCAGAATGTCTGCCCCCTGGTGGTCAGTGTCAGTGCACATCATAGCAAGAGGTTGAGTGGCCTTAGCATATGATTAGTATATTACACTTTGATTGGTTGAATGGCCAACTGGACGACCGGACATTTAGCATATTAGGATTTTATTATATAGGATATGAAAATCACCTTTGCTGATGTCAGCAGTTGGATTGGAGGGGAAAGTGTGAACCAGATTGGTAGATGAACAGGGAGGTCTGTCCATAGATGACAACAATACTCCAGGATTCAGGACATTATTGTAAGAATCGGGAAGAGGGTGGTTTGCATGCTCGTCGACCCAGGAACTTCTTGCAAAGACTGCTATATTTACTATTTGTGCTCTGAGTGCCAGGGGTTGGGCAAATTTCCTTTTTTTAAAAAATATATTTTTATTGATTTCAGAGAGGAAGGGAGATGGGGAGATAGAAACATCAGTGATGAGAGGGAATCATTGATTGGCTGCCTCCTGCTCGCTTCCCACTGGGGATTGAGCCCAGAACCCTAGCATGTGCCCTTGAGCAGAATTAAATCCTGGGACCCTTTAGTCTGCAGGCCGATGACATTCTATCCATTGAGCCAAACTGGCTAGGGCTAAACTTCTTACTTAAAGGGACAGATGGTAAATATTTTAGACTTATGACTTCTGTCACATGTATTTGTTTGTTTTTATAACCCTCTAAAAAGATAAAAACCAGCCTAGCTGGTTTGGCTCAGTGGATAGAGTGTCCGCCTGCAGACTGAAGGGTCTCGGTTTAGTTCCTGTCAGGGGTACGTACCTCAGTTGCAAGCTCGATCCCTCCAGGTTGGCAACTAATCAGTGATTCTCGCTCATCATTGATGTTTCTCTTTCTCCTCCCTTTCTGTCTGAAATCAGTAATATTATCAAAACACAAAAATACCATGCTTATCTCATGTGTTATCCAAAAACAGCAACCAAAGTTTGGAGTCAGCGGACCCCCATGGATTATACTTACTATGAATTGTCTGTGACTATGCTTTTCTGTGACTTTTGATACTTTACCTTTTAAAAGGTAGTAACTATTTCAGTTACTAGTAACCATTGTTACTTAGGTAACAGTAGTTTTGATTGTAAAGTGTTAAGGAGAAAATATGTATTCATCTTTAAAATACTAAATACTGTTGGTAGTATTGTTTTACACTTCTTACTGTGGTAGTTACACATTTCTGAACAAATTTTTTTTACTTCTTTTTGCGGTGGATTAAAGTTGAGTCAGCAGATACTGGAGTTATTTGAAGCATGTCAGCAGCAAGTAAGTGATTTAAAGAAGAAAGAACTCTGTAGAGCACAGCTGCAGAGAGAAATTCAGCAATTATTTCCACGTATGTTTCCCTGTTTTTCATGCCCATTATGTATATGAATTTCTGTTTTAAATTAGAAATAATATCTTATAATTCTCTTTTGTTTCTCTAGAAAGCAGACTTTTTTTGGTTGGGTCCTCTTTAAATGGATTTGGTACCCGGAGCAGTGATGGTGATTTATGTCTAGTTGTTAAAGATGAACCAGTAAGTAAAGAAACATTTATTCTCATATTAAGTCATTTAAGAAATTTTATATAAAAGTCATTGAGGAAAATAATTTGTTTTATTTTAGTTCTTTGGATTCTTTGTTTATAGTAATTCAAGGAAACCCAGGAAATACTACTTTTTCCTTTAAGGTGTTTGTACAATAAGCATAACAGGAATTTTAGCATTAATTTTAAAAAGTATATATATTTTATTGATTCTTTACAGAGAGGAAGGGAGAGGGATAGAGAGCCAGAAACATCTATGAGAGAGAAACATCATCGACCAGCTGCCTCCTGCACACCCCCCACTGGGGTCGCGCCCGCAACCAATGCACATGCCCTTGACCAGATTTGAACCCGGAACCCCTCAGTCCGCAGACCGACGCTCTATCCACCAAGCCAAACCGGACTCGGCAACATTAATTTATTTTTAAGTTGTTAAAGCAAGATGGCTTCACTATTTTTAAAGAGCTCTGCCTCTTTTGAACAATCATTGGGTTAGGTATGTTACTGGGATGCACCAAAGAAGAACATATGTCAGTATTTTCTTTATTAAATATATTTTTATTGATTTCAGAGAGAGGAAGGGAGAGGGAGAGAGAGAGAGATAGAAACATCAATAATGAGAGGGAATCACTGATTGGCTGCCTCCTGCATGCCCCTTCTGGGGATTGAGCCCGCAACCTAGGCATGTGCCCTTGACCGGAATGGAACCTGGGACCCTTCAGTCCACAGGCTGACTGATGCTCTATCCACTGAGCCAAACTAGGTAGAGCAGTATTATCTTTTATTTTATTTTTATTTTTATTTATTTTTTTTACAGAGTGGAAGGGAGAGGGATAGAGTTAGAAACATCGATGAGAGAGAAACATTGATGAGAGAGAAACATCGATGAGAGAGAAACATTGATGAGAGAGAAACATCGATTAGCTATCTCCTGCACATGTCCTACTGGGGATGTGCCTGCAACCAAGGTACATGTCCTTGACTGGAATCGAACCCGGGACCCTTCAGTCCACAGGCCAATGCTCTATCCACTGAGCCAAACCAGTTAGGGCAGTATTATTTTCTTTTCCATATGAGTTTTCAGTGGTTCTATTTTTAATCTTTTTTTTTTTACTACCTTGAAAATGCTATGGCGTTTGGAGTTATCATTTGGGAATACAAAAAGAGTGGTTTCACTGAAAATTAAAGTAAAGCTATTGTGATAGAGTTCTTCTGATATTTTGGCTTTATTTCTTTTATTTTTATTAAATTTTGTTATTTAGTATTAGGTTTATTTGAATTTCCTTTTAACTAATACTCTTGTGTATCCTTAATACAACAGTAGTTGCTAACCTGAAGCAGCCTCTTTAATATGCTGAGATCCTTTCGGAATTATCAAGGATTAAATTAACTTCAGTATAATTTAAAAGGCCTTATTATAGTCTACCTCTTTAAAAAGACAAGAAAAATCTATTGAATGGTAATATATATTTTAACTATTCCTATTATTCCACTAATAAAATTGGCTTCTGTTTACTGCAAATCAGAAAGAGATTCATTTCAGGAAAGAAACTTTATTTTAGGCTTTGAAATCAAACAAAGGAAACTTAAAAAAAACTCAAATAATAAAAGTAGTTTTCTACACTAGAGTTTTAACACTTTCTCTCATGTAATTATACTATACTCAGGCACATCTCACTAACCTTTCAGTCTTATTCACATGTCTAAATCATTTCACAGCTTGTACTGAGACACCATAGATTTGAACCTTATCCTTAATCTAGATGGGGAAATAAAACATGTTATAGAAAGTTAAAATTATGTTTATTTTTCTTAGAGAACATTGCTTTTTGTACATTTATACTAAAGAAAAACATAGCATATATTGGTCTTTCAATATTTCTTTTAAAATTTTCCATTAGGTTTAAAATCAGGAATTGACTTAGAAATTGTGATGTGAAAGACAACATAAATTTTGACTTTTCCTGTGATGCAGTTTAGTCTATATTGAAAAGTAACTCCAAAGAAAAGTATACTTTATATGCTTTCTCTTTGTTGAGATACATTAAGAAAATAAAACACTAAGTTAAGAAAGGTAATGAAAAAACACTTTATTTTTAACTTTTCAGTGTTTTTTTCAGGTAAATCAGAAGACTGAAGCACGGCATATACTCACCTTAGTCCATAAACACTTCTGTACTAGACTTTGTAAGTCGGATATGCCTCAAGTTCATATGTCATCTGACATTAACTATTTACTTAAAATGTCTCTCTCACTTTATTTTCTGGTAAGAATTGTTTATTTTCCGGTCAGGATAGGTATTATGTGGATCCTTTTTTTCCAAATGAATTCCCTTTTCGTTTTGATTAAAAGAATAACCATTTATTCAACAATTCTTTATTGAATTCACTTACAAATATCACTGAATGCAGTGAAGAACTCAGATATACAAGCTTCAGTTCTTTTTCTTAAAAGGTTGTACTAGTAGATTGTTAGGGAAGCTAAGCATGGACTATAAATAGCAGTAATGCAAAATCTCTATAAAGCCATAAGAGTGATTCAGATAGTCTTAATCAGGTGAGGGAGAGAATTTCATCTGTTTTGCAATGACATGGAATTTATGACATCAGATTTTAAAAATATGATCACTGAACATGAAACCCAAATGAATTACTCTTAACAGAAAGCAAAATTGTTGATGGCCAATGTTATTTTTAATAGCTAGTATTAGAATTATAAATATTAAGTATGCAAGGGACCTTAGAGATCATCTAACTCAAATGAAAGTTGTCTTTTTTTTTTTTTTCCTTTTTGTGGCTTTTAATAGTTAAGAAGACTGGTGAACATGGGATCAGTAACTTGCAGGAGTATAGTTGGTTTTTGATTGGTATTAGAACTTGTACTTGGAACTTGAAGTCCTTATTTTTCACTGAATTTCACTGAATTCTTACATATAAATTCTATTTGAAGCTTAGTATTTTTGGTGATAATGCATTATAACAGATTTTTCATAAAACTATTTTTATTGATTCTTAGAGAGAGTGGAAGGAGAGGGAGAGAGAAACATCGACTAGAGAGCAAAACATCTATCAATGGCCTCCAGCATGCCTCCTACCTGGGATCAAGCCCACATGTGCCCTGACTGGGAATCAAATAGATAACTTTTTGGTGCACAGGACACTGCCAACCAACTGAGCCACACCAGCCTGGGCACAGAAATTTTTTATTTTTAAAAAATCTGGTGTTACATATTCTTTAGTTAAAACATTGGGAAATGGATCATTTGGGAAAGTTTGCAGAGTTTCTTATTTATACATGTCTGTATTTCCCCAAATTTCCATAATGAATGATATATTACTTTAAACTCAGGAAAAAAATTATTTTAAACTTTGATGGAATTAAAAATATGTAGATATGTGTTTCTCCCCTGAGAGGTCATACTTATTTGAATGTGTCACCATTCCGTGTGTCACGTTGCAAGCATTTAAGATTCTGTACATATGTTATTTATGACTGCCATGACATCTTGCTATGTGCTGGACCTGAATTGAGCCATCCCACTGCTGCTAGCTTAGATATTTTCCATGTTTAAAATGCTCGGGTCAACTTCATTATCAATGTTATTGAACATTAGACCATATTTCTGAAAATACTTGAATATAAAGCCCTCTAAATGGTATTGGAAATTCCAGTCTTAGAAGAATTCTACAATGTCCCTTCTTTGCTTTCTTTCTCAAATACTATGTTTTCTTAAATGATCTTAGCTTAGGAAAATACTATTTTTAAAAAATTATACATTGATACACTATGAATTTGATAAGTATTTGCAGATATTGACATTATCTTTTATCCTTTAGCTGGCTACATTGAGAGACCTCAGCTGATTCGAGCAAAAGTGCCAATTGTGAAGTTCAGGGATAAAGTCAGGTAAATAACTACTGAATTCCCTTTTTTTCAGTTGCTTTAAATAATTTTTAGATATTCTTTTGATGTAGATAATTAAGAAATGTTACTATAACATAATAGCTTGTCTTCATCAGTTTTTGAAATTCACTTGATTGAGTCTTTGAAATAATTTTTGAAAATGGTCTGACCAATTTTTCATGGTTAACTGTATATAGTTATTCTGCTTCAAATTTTGAGTATTTGAGACTACCCAATTTAAAGAATATATACATATTTATGTTTCATATTTTTTAATTATCACTTGTCTTTTGGAAATGTAATTAATGTATTAAGAACATATCTTAATTGATGCAATTTTATGTGTCAGAAGGAAACTTTAGTTGTATTCCTGTATATTTAGTTGTATTCCTGAAAATCTGTATATTCTACTTGCCTGGGTTCTCAATTTCTTATGGGTATTGGAATTACAATCTTTTAGATAATATCTGATTGTGAAATGTAAATACTAGATCTTGACTCTTTCTTTGGTTAAAAAATGATTTGTTTTCTGAAAAAAAGATATGATTTTGATAAGTCAAGTTTTTCTAGCTCAATTTTATAAAAGTAATACTGAAATATAAGTGTAAGTATAAACACAGCTGATTTTCATTATTCATGGATTCCATATTTGCAAATTCTTGTTGATGAAATTTATTTTATAATCCCTCATTCTCCTAAATTAATTCTTTTACCAATTCATAGACATGTGCAATGCAGAAAATTTTGAGTCACCCAATGCACACATTCCCAGCTGAGGTTAAACAATATGATAATTTGCCTTCTTGTTTCAGCTTTCATACTGTCCTTTTTACAGTCTAGTTAGTGCCATGTTTTTTACTTTTTTGTGCTTTTTGTAAGTGGATTTGCTGTTTAAAATGGCCCCATGTATAGTGGTTCTGTGTACAAAACTGTGATTGTCCTCATAGGGAAAATACATGTGTTAGATATGCTTTGTTCAGGCATGAGTTACAGTACTCTTGGCTGTGAGTTCACTGTTAGCGAATCAATAGCTTCTTAAATAAGGTGTCTTTAAACAGAAATGCACATAGAAATTAGTTACATATTGATCAGTTGATGAAAATGTGACTGAAGGCTTGTGGAAACATGACTTTATTCCCTAGGAGTAATGGTTTAGTAGTCACTAAGTTACTGTTTGAAATGACTTGATAGAACATAACTACTGTGAGTAATCTGAATGGACTGAAAAAAAACAAACATACATATATATATATATATATATACATATATAATGTATATATGTATATATATGTATATATATACACGTATATAATATATACATATATATATTTTAAACAAAACTTTAGTTGTATTCCTGACTCAAACCTTCCCCTTCATTCATCAAAACATCTACTCTATAACTCTGTATTGAATTTTATTAAGGAAATAAAGTCTAAAACACAAAGATATAGGGAGATAAAAATAAACTAAACATTAGCTAATTACATTTTTTAAAAAATTGTGGTTATATAAACAATTCTATTCTTTTTCTATTTAAGATTATTATACAACCTTTTTGTTTTTAAGTATTCTTTATAACTCCATTTTATAATTTTTCTGTATACAAACTAGTAAAAAAAACCCTCCACTTCTGACAACCAAAGATAACTGATGTTAACGCTTTGATGTAAACCTTTCAGTCCCTTACTATGCAAATGAATGTATGAGCTTTTACAGCTAAAATTGAGCCCATAGTTTTTTACTTAACAAAATATCATGAACACTGTTTATATCATTGAATATTTTCTGGCTTCATTTTTAATGAGTTTATGTATTTCATTGAGTGACTCTTTTGTCATTAGTTAGAATAAGCATTTTGTGCATAAATTATTTTCCATAGGAAGGATTATTTTAGTATTTTCAGAAGTAGAAGTTGAAGCAATTGCTATGAATATTTTTAAAGCTCTGTATTCATATTTTTAATTTTAGACTAGTGACCATCTACATGTTTTACTCTATTGAGTTATATAGAAGTGAAAATTGGTTTCATTATTAGATTTTCACACACACAATTAAAAAATATAAATTCATTTTTACAATGTTTCCCAAAGCCAAATATATATATGTGATATCTAAACTGTTAATATATTATCTGTTTGATCAGTATGCATGAATAATTGAAAATTACAAGATTTCTTTCCCTAAAACAAGAAAATCTGAAACGGTAGATTTTAAATTTTATGATTAAAAGCTATAGAAAATAAATTTGTTAAGTTTTTATTTTAGGCATTGTTTTCATGAAAAAAACTTTTGTTGTTTTTTTAGAGGGTTAAAACTTTAAAAAATTAAAAAAATGTTTAAAAAAATTTTTTTAAATTACTGTTGACATGTTATTATATTAGTTTCAGTGTATGCCCCAATGACTAGACATTATATAACTTTTACTAAGTGATTATTCCAGTACAACTCATACGCATCTGACACCACACATAGTTATTAGAATATTATTGACTATATTCCCAATGCTGTACTCTGCATCCCCATGACTATTCTGTAACAACCAATTTGTACTTCCTAACCCCTCCACCCTTTTCACCCATTACCCAAAGCCCCCTCCCATCTGGCAATTGTCAAAATGTTCTCTTTATCTGTGAGTCTGTTTCTGTTCATTTTGTTTTGTAGATTCATTTATTGATAGAGATGTATTTATTGCCATTTTGTTCGTATTTTTTATCTTTTTGTTTTCTTCCTTCTTCAAGAAGACCCTTTAACATTTCATGTCATACTGGTTTGGTAGTGAACTCCTTTAGCTTTTTCTTGTCTGAGAAGCTCTTTATTTGTCCTTCAATTCCAAATTGTAGCTTTGCTGGATAGAGTAATGTTGGTTGTAGGTCCTTGCTTTTCATTACTTAGAATATTTCTTGACAATCCCTTCTGGCCTGCAAAGTCTCTGTTGAGAAATCAGCTGACAGTCTTATGGGAGCTCCCTCGTAGGTAAATAACTGCTTTTCTCTTGCTGCTTTTAAGATTCTCTCTTTGTTTTTTTTAACCTTTTGCCCTTTAATTATGATTTGCTTTGGTGTGGGCCTCTTTGGGTTCTTGTTTCGGATTCTGTGTTTCCTGAACTTGTATGTTTATTTTCCTTCATGTTAGGGAAGTTTTCTGTCATTATTTTTTTTTCAAATAGGTTTTCAATTTCTTGCTCTCTTCTGACATCCTCATGATATGAATGTTGGTACACTTGAAGTTGTCCTAGAGGCTCCTTATACTACCGTCAGTTTGGGTTCTTTTTTTCTTTTTGCTATTCTGATTGGGTGTTTTCTGTTTCCTTATCTTTTCAATCTTTGATTTAATCCTCTGCTTCATCTGCTCTATTGTTAATTCCTTGTAATATATTCTTTTCTTTTTTTAATGAACCTGATTTTATTAACTGTAAGAGTTTTTTTTTTTTTTTTTTTATGGCTCTTAAAGGAAGGTAGGGAGAAAGAGAAACATCGATGTGAGAGAGAAACATCAATCAGTTGCCTCCTGCACTCGCCCTGATCAGGAATTGAACCCCTAAGCTGGGTATGTGCCGTAATTGGGAATCCAACCTGCCAGCTTTTAATGTATGGAACAACACTGCAACCAAATGAGCCATACCAGCCTTAGCTCCTATAATGTATTCTTTGTTTCAGTTAATGTATGTTTCATTCATAACTGGTTCTTTTTTATAGTTTTCTAGTTCCGCTTTTGTTTTCTCTTTGTTGAAGGTCGTCTGCTCTTCCCCTAAGTTTATTGAGCATCCTTATAACTAATGGTTTGAACTCTGCATCTAATAAATTGCTTGTCTCCATTTTGTTTAGTTCTTTTTCTGGAGTTTTGTTTTGTTCTTTCATTTGGGATATGTTTCTTTGTCTCCTCATTTTGGCAGCCTTCCTATGTTTGTTTCTATATATTAGGTAGAGCTGCTACATTTCCCATGCTTGATAAAGTGGCCTTATGTAGTAGGTGTTCTGTAGGGTCCAGTGGCACAGTCTCCTTTATTCCCTAAGCCGGACACTTGAGGTGTGCTCCCTCTGTATGGGCTGTGTACTCTTCTTATAGTTGAGCCTTGATTGCTGTTGGCACATCAATGAGAGGGATTTATCCCCAGGCCGATCTGCTGCAAGGACTGGCTGCTATTACAGACCAACTGACCTGACCTGCTAGGGCCCATCCCACAGAGCAGGACTTACTTCAGTGGGGCTCCAGTGCCCACTGAGTCTCCTCCTTTAGTGTATTGCTTGTAGGGTGATTGGGTGGTGGTGCTTTGATGTGGTCTGAAACTATCCATTGGGTGAGCTGGCTCTGAGGCCTCCAGGAAGATGCAGGCCAAGGTCAGCTGCCACCCGTGTTCTGCCTGGAATCACCTGGCATAAGCTATAAAGCAATTTGTAGATGGCTGCTACTGTGCTGGGCTTAGAGGTGCCTAGGCAAGTATAAGTTGTGAACCAAGGTTGGCTGTTACTACTGCGAGGCCTGGGGCTGCTTAGCAAGAGGCACGGAGCACACTTAGGCTAGATGCTACTTGTTTGGGAGATTTAGGAAAATCTGAAGGATGAGTCAAGACAGGCCATTCCTATGGAAAAGCCACTAGAAACAGCTTGTGTGGGCCTGTAAGTTGGGTGGGGCAGGGCCTTAGGTAATCACTAGGTGAGGCAATCAGTGAGTGATAGATTAATGGAGACTCAGAAATGGCTTCTGCTTACTGGTTCTGTAGGGATAGGGCTTATCAAAGGAACAATGGCTTCTGCCAGCACTTCTTTCTGGGAGAAAGCTGCCCCTCCAGCTCTCGCCCTGGTGCCAAACAATTCATTTCCTCCCCATATGTCTCTTGGTGCCTCTCAAGCTGCTGCCCAGTGGTGCATCTAAGGAGTGAGTCCAAGTAAGTTCATGCACAGACCCTTTAAAAGGAACTTCCTTGGACTCTAACAGCCCTCCTTCCACCTCAGGCCCTGCTGATTTTTACAGCCAGAAGTTATGGGGACTATTTTTCCCAGCACTGGGACCCTGGTATGGGGGTTGGGGGGAGAGGCCTACCTAGTGTGGGGCTGGGACCCTTCACTCCTAAAGGGGGTACCTCTGCAGTCGAGATATCACTCCTGATTTTTATCTGCCACATATGGGAGTGGTATCAGCTCATTCTGCATCTCCACCCCTCTTACTAGTCTTGATGTGGCTTCTTCAATGCCCTAGTTGTGGGACTTCCGTTCCGTCAGTTCTGAATGATGGTTCTGTAGTTTAGTTGTAATTCTGATATGATTATGGGAGGAGGTGAGTACCACAATCAGTTACACTTACACCTTAACCGGAAGACTCAGAAAAACTCTTATACATTAAGTAATCTTTATTTTGAGTTTAGCCATTTTTTTGTAGATCTCATTAATATTGTTCCTTTTTCTAAATTGTGAATTGCATATCTTTACTTTCAAAGAAGTGTCTTTGGCATCCTATACAATAAAAGCCTGATATGTGAAGTGTATCTTTACTTTCAAAGAAGTGTCTGGTCGTCGGTTCAACCAATCAAAGGGTAATATGCTAATGATATGCTAAGGTTGCTCAACTGCTCACTATGATGTGCACTGACCACCACGGGGCAGTCAGTCAGCTGGTTGACCAATCACTATGATGTGCACTGACCACCAGGGGGCAGACGCTCCGACTGGTAGGTTAGCTTGCTACTGGGGTCCGGCTGATTGGGACTGAGCGAGATGGGCTGGACATACCCTGGAGCCCTCCTGCGGTCTCTCCCCAGCTGGCTAACCTCTCCCCCGTCCCTTCCCAAACCCGATCGTACATCAGTGGGGTCCCTTGGCATGGCCTGCACCATCTCACAATCTGGGACCCCTCGGGGAATGTCGGAGAGTCAGTTAGGCCCGATCCAGCAGGCCAGGCCGAGAGACCCCACTGGTGCACGAAATTGTGCACCGGGCCTCTATTGGTATTTTAATTTACCAATTTTTTTGCAGGGAATATAATGTATAGACAAAGCTTTTATTTTGTTATTGTTTGCCTCTTCTTCTGCTTTTAAAAATCAAAAGATGCTCTAATTTCAAATTAATTGAGAATGTATAACTTAGTGGGATAACTTGTCTAGAAATGTTTTTGGTCACTTTTTTTTTTTTTTTTTTTGGTCTGGAAAAGATTGGATTGCAAAATTTTAAATTTCTTCTGTTAAAGGATAATTGAGTTTTATTACCAATATATTACAAATCTTTTCAACAGTAATCCTGTTTTATATTTTTAAAACATACTAGATCATATTTAGATGATATATTGAGTACATATTCATACTTATTTCTTTAGTGCTTCACTTTGTGGTCTTGGGCCTTTGGGCCTATGCAGTTTTTACATCGTTGAATATACATTCATTTATTAGTGAGGTAATTTAATTTGTACTTGAGCTAAAGTTTTTATATTTCTTTTTTTAATAGTTGTGTGGAATTCGACTTGAATGTAAACAATATTGTTGGAATAAGAAACACATTCCTTCTCCGAACTTATGCATATCGTAAGTTTGTTTAGTTCTAAATAATTATCAGCTTTTCATTTATTTGTCATTTTTTTCCTTTTTAAAGATGTTTACAGTAAATGCTGACATCTCTAATTGTGTTTATAATGTCTTATCATATTATATGTAAAATATATTGCTTACTAAAATTATATACTACCAAAGTTAAAGGTCAATAAGATGAATTTTAAATAATTAGCAGTTTTTAAAAAGGTAGCTATGCTTTAGAAGTAAGATACATTTATGGTGAACACTGTTTAATACACAGGGAGGCGGTACTCTTTTTATTAGCATGGAGTTAGGAAATTATGGAAACGTTGAAAGAAAATATAATGTCTTCTTACAATTTTTAAGTTTTAATTTTACTTTCAGTTGAGAATCGAGTTCGTCCATTAGTACTGGTGATTAAGAAGTGGGCAAGTCACCATGATATAAATGATGCCAGTCGTGGTACTTTAAGCAGCTATAGTCTTGTATTGATGGTTTTGCACTACTTACAAAGTAAGTATTACGGGTTTTTCCTAATTTTTAAAACGGAAATGCAGCTAAACTTTATTATGGTATCTTTCCTATTGACCCTACTTCAAATAGTATTGTTTTAAACATTTACATCTAAGGTCCATTAGACCATATTTTCTGTTTTGTTGCTTTGAACACTTGTTTTAGAAATGTTGCTCCCTGGAAAGCATTAAAGAGCAGTTTCACGGAGCTTTTGTTTTTTTGACAGTTTTCTGTATTCACTTTTGTATTCAAAGAACTTTTCACCACTGTATTGTGGAACCATTTTCTTCAGGCAGATGAGTGAATGTTCAGAAGGCCTATAAAAAATAAGCTCACATATCATTCATCATGTTTTTTGTTTTTCACTTGAGATAGGAATGACATTATTTTCCTGTTGATCAAAGAAGCATTTATTCCCTGTGAGCTAGTATGGAAATAGGGTGAAAACTTGATCCTACCTAATAAAAGAGTAATATGCAAATTGACTGTACCTTCGCTACACCCACAAAGCCATGCCCACCAGCCAATCAGAGCGAGTATGCAAATAAACCCAACCAAGATGGCTACAGCCACAGAAGCTTGGTTTTCCCAGGCAACAGAGGAAGCCAAGCTTTCCGCCTGCCCTTGCCAGCCTAAGCCTCCACTCAAGTCTACAAAGTTTCAATTATAGAAAGTAAACAAATCCAAACAGAAATGGCGGCAGCCTCGGAGCTGGAAAGAGCAGGAGGCTAGGGTTGAAGGAGGATGTCAAGCTTCTGCAGCCTTGGCCGGCGTAGGCCTCCACTCCAGGCTACAAAGTTTCAATTATAGAAGGTAAATAAACTCTCAACAGAAATGGCTGTCACAGAGTGAGCAGAAGGCTCACTAATAAATGAATGTATATTCAACGATGTAAAGTTTCAATTGTAGAAGGTAAATAAATTCCAGATACCAGGGCCTCCTCTTGGGTCACCAGGGGGCGTGGCTGGCCTGCAATCCACCACAGGCCCCTCGCTCAGGCTGCCCCACGCCCTAAGGGAACCCCCACCCTGATCTGGGACACCCTTCAGGGCAAACCAGCTGGCCCCCACCCGTGCACCAGGCCTCTATCCTATCTAATAAAAGAGTAATATGCAGATTGACCATCATTCCAACACACAATATGGCTGCCCCCATGTGGTCAAAGATCCTGCCCCCATGTGGACACAAGATGGCCACCACAAGATGGCCAGCAGGGGAGGGCAGTTGGGAGGCACCAGGCCTGCAAGGGAGGGCAGTTGAGAAGGACCAGGCCTGCAAGGGAGGGCAGTTGGAGGCAATCAACCCTGCAGGGGAGGGCAGTTAGGGGTGACCAGGCCGGCAGAGGAGGGAAGTTGGGGGTAAACAGGCTGGCAGGGTAGCAGTTAGGCATCAATCAGGCTGGCAGTGGAGTGGTTAGGGGGTGATCAGGCTGGCAGGCAGAAGCAGTTAGGGGCAATCAGGAAGGCAGTCAGGCGAGCAGTTGGGAGTCAGCAGTCCTGGATTGTGAGAGGGATGTCCCAGATTGGAGAGGGTGCAGGCTGGGCTGAGGGACACCCCCCCTCTGTGCACGAATTTTGTGCACTGGGCCTCTAGTGTTATTATAATAGAAGATTATTTACTAGGATGTCTAGAATCTGATCTGTTCTGAGTTAATGTTATTGCCACAGTTTAGAAAGTGATGTTGTAGTATTTATATTCTTTGAATTAGTAGTTCTATTTCTAGGAATTTATTGTAAAGTAATCAGGGATGCTTACATGGATTTATTTATAAGGCTGTTTTTCATAGTGTTGAAATAGTAAAAGATTAGAAATATACTAAGTTTTTAGGAATGTGGATGATTAAATTAATTATAGTATATACCAATGTGAAATGTACACAGCTACTAAAAATCATGTTTTTTAGATGTTTAATGATATAAGAAAAGATTCAGGATACACAACATGACATACATATACAACATGACACCAAATTTATTTAAAAAATAGTAACTAGCCCTGGCTGGTGTAGCTCTGCGGTTAGAACATTGGTTTGTGCACCAAAGGGTCATGCGTTTGATTCCTGGTCAAGGCCACATACCTGGATTGGAGGTTTGATCCTAGGCTCCAGTCGAGCTGGTGCTGGAGTAATCAATTGATGTGTGTCTCTCACATCAGTGTTTCTTTCTCTCCCTCCCTCCCTCCCTCCTTCCCTCCTTCCCTCCCTCTCCCTCTCTCTCCCTCTCTCCCCCCCTTCCTTCCACTCTCTCTATAAATACCCTCGTGTGAGGATTAAAAATTTCTTTTAATTATATTTAAGTTCATATATATATTCATATGTATAACAAGTATTGAAAAGGTATGTGCGAAAAATTTAAAAATTTATCAGGTTACTTATGGATAGCAGGAGTTGTGTCCTTTATATGTGACTGTAATTGTAGATGTTTTTATAATACAAAATAAGAGTGTTTTTATTTGAATGATGAAATCAGGTGGGTTTTTTTTTTTTAAACTTGATGAGACTTAAAATGGTTAAATGGGTCAAAGTTTTATGAATTACTTATCAGAAAAAATTCAAGGTAATTATATATATTTTTACTGCTGACTAATCTGAAATATACATTAGTTTGATGACTGATTTGCTCCTCTAGTAGGATTTGAAATATGATATTAGTTGTTTTAGATACTACTTCACATATCACTAATCATTTTGTGTCCAATTTTGCAGTTCAATCTAAAACACCAATTACTTTTGAGGCTTTTTTGTTATTGTTAATGCTCACCTGAGGATATTTTTTCCATTGATTTTTTTTTAGAGACAGTGGAAGGGAGGAAGTGGGGATTGGGGGGAGAGAAACATTGATGTGAGAGAGACATATTGATTGGTTGGCTTACACACCCCCCCCAACCAGGTACATGCCTTTGACTGGGAATTGAACTCTCGACCCTTTGGTCCCGGGCTGATGCTCTACCACAGAGCCACACTGGCCTGGGTACTTGTGATGCTTTTTTAGTGAACTATCTACAATTCACAGTTATTAAAACTTGAAGAGATTAGACATATTTCTTATAAAATATAAAGAATAATATGACAAACCTCATATCACCACCTACTATCCATAATTTTTTAGTTTTAGTTAAATTGACTAAAGCATTTAACATGGATGAACATCCATACGTTCCCTATTTCTTCACTCTTAATGTGTTACATTATACTTTTTAATTTGATGGTCTTCTTTAGAAAAATGTACTTTAATCACAGATAGCTCAAGGTGATTTTGTAAGGAAGTTGAAAATTTAAACATAGTATTTTACTAGTATAATGAAATTATGTTAAAATTTGGTTTAGATTTTGTTAAACATATTTTATACTTGACAGAGTGGTCCCATTTATTGAGTTGATTTGTAATTAATGTACTATCATCAACCATTTCTAGGTTCTAGGTCTTTGTTAAAGGACATCAGCAACTCTGTCCTTTTGCAAATTTAAGCTATTCCTAGCTAGAAGTAATTAGAGGCATTGAAATAAGTAGTTGCTTTTGTTTCATACAAGAGTCTGCAGGGTGTATTGAGCAGTTAGAGGTCTACCATAATGAACTAGTGTTTATGATTTTGGCCAAGTTATTCTACCTCTCTGGCCTTTTCTCATTGATACATGAATAGTTGGATTAGATGACTTTTAAGTTACCATTAACTTCTTAAGTGCTTTAATATTTTTTTCTGCCAGGAACAGATAAAGGAAACAGGTCCTCTGTATGTAGAAAGGTTGAAAAGATTAAAGACACTTCCTAGAATGAATTTCAATAGTCAGTAATAGACTACATATGTGTAAATGACTGCTACAGTACACTAATTGCTTCTGTCATGACTAGTGTTTTTAAATCTGTTTGTCAGACAGAGATTTACTGAATGATATTTCTGCCCCCAGAAGCTTCCAAATTACTCTCTGTCTATTAAAAGACCTTAAACCAGTAGTTAGTATTTGTATTACTCTCCTAGCATTCTAATTATAATTCTAGAATGAGATAAACTTAAAAAATATTCTCTGTAACCTTTTATTCATCCTCTTTTAAATTACAATTTTAATTTATTATGAGAATTCAGTAGGAAAGGAATTTAGGTTTTTAATTAAGAAAAGTAATTTCTAATAAGATTTTCCAATTTCTATATTATAATAACAATTATTAGAAAGCCATGGAAATGTTATACAAATATAGAGACTTTTAGAATTAAAGTGACTAGGACTTGAGTTTATTTGTAGGGTCTTTTAGAATTTTGTGCATTTGAATGCTTCTGGGGAAAGATATAACCTTGTTTTCTAAGTGATTTTGGTAGGCAATGAGTAAGTTTTTTCTGATATTCCCAATCATACACTGTGAATATTCCAGAGTATTCTATTCCAATTTTCAACTTGGGAATGAAATACAGGAGGGAAATTTAAATACTATGTGGTAGAAATGTATACATTTATAATCATAGTTGGAGACCTAAGTTGACCGTAATGGTTGATTATATGTATATTAATGTATTCCAGAAGTCATTTTAAAATGTTTTTGCTAAATAGCCAGTTGAAACTGAATTAAAGATTATTACTAAGTTTATTTAATTATGTAAAACGTATTTCTAATTCTTAAATTATCATAGTTAATCATACGATACTATATTGGTCTTTAATCTTAAAGAAGTCTATACATATATTTGTATTGTGACATAAAACATTATATATTAGTTATTTATTATGTTGTGAATATTGGGAATCTTCCCTTTAATGTCAATTATTGTATAATGATGTGAAATGACTGTTAATGAATTTAGTAAGGTTGGATTTGGGTAAAGCTATTGAAGGGTGAAGAATGACAATTAAAAATATAGTAGCATATGAAGATAATGATTCCTTTGCATGAAATTTTATTTATAGAATGTTGGATCATATCTCCTGATTTAGATTTCTAAAATTTGCTGAGGCTTTCTTTTAAAAATGAAGTAATGAAGTTGAAGATTTTTCTTCCAGTTTTTTTTCTTCAGTAGATTAGTTTCCAGAAACTATCTTAATTTTAGTGTTATTGTTTGTTAGAAGAAATTAAATAATAAAGGCATAATTGTGATAGAACCGTCGTTGGACTGTATCATTGGACTGTACTTAAATTTTTTTTATAGCTACATTCATCTTAACAATGTCCATTTAATATCTGTAGAACAATTCTTGTCTTGCTTATTTTGTGTGTGTGTCTGATGTTGGATCAGATGATGTGTGTCTATTTATTGATGGCTTATTCTAAAACCACGTAAGGAATATTGGTTTACATTAAAATATGCACAGTTTACTAACAAACCTTAAATTGCCAACTTAGATATATTTTGAATTAAAATTTTTAGGGATCAGAATTAACTTCACAAAATATGTGGAAACTGTTGACTTTTAGCAGAAACCCTTATAGTTTCATATCTGAGGGTCTTAGCTGACAAATTACTGTTTTGTAAAATGAATTACATGAATCATGGAAGCTTTAAACTTTTTTTTTTTATAGCCTTACCTGAACCCATCCTTCCATCCATCCAAAAAATATACCCAGTAAGTGTTTCTTATAAATTATTATAATACATATTGTGACCAGTATATGTGGGACTATTTATGTAGTGTTAATGTAAATATAAAAGTAGTAATAGTTACATAACCTTCTAAGTATTGGTAACATTTTCTCTATAGGCTGAGTCATTGGCCATTAGAACATTAAAAATGTTTCATATACTTTTTCAGAAGACTGATAATTTATTTTGTTATTGGCAGACAATCTGGTCATTTTTTTAATGGTGGAATTTTGTGCATGAAGCTCATGATTATCCCTAATGGGAGTTAAATTAGTCCCATTTGGACTCATTCTAGTTTTCTTAAAATACAGTTTTACAGCATTTCTTTAGTTAGTTAACTCAGAAGTTTTTCAGCCCAATGTATGTATATTTTGAAAGCAGAGGGGGGAAATTAAGAAATTGAACAATCTGATATAATCATTGTATCTTTCATTTGGTTTTATTAAGTAATACAGCAAAACAGGTAAAAATAGTATTCTATCCTTGTTGCATAATAAGAATCCTGCTGAAGCAATTTGGAAATACTCAAGAAATAAAGTGTACCTACTAGAAAAAGTTTAGTATGTTCTCAGTTTGAGTTTAGAGAAAACCTTGGTAATGTACATATTTGCAATGTATGTGAATACTTTTGTTTCTTCCATTTTTTTGTGTTCTTTCCAGAATTCTCTGTTGCCTTGTTTTATAGTCCTACTATTTTTGTTTTCTTCCATAGTGAGCCTTGTTCCTGGTTTTATTTGAAAATATTATTTAAGCTACTTGTTTAGAATGTTTGACCAACCCACTGAAACCACATAATTTTTACCTGTTATTTTTTTAAACTTACTAAATGGTCATATTACAAAGAAAAACATAGTATCTAGCTTTAGTGGTCAGCATTTAAAGAACTTACTTATTTTGTATGTATCACAAAATATAATAAATACACTTGACATAGAACCTAAATTAAATATAATTTAATTCTTGATAATTGAAAAGAACTGATCTTGTTTTTGAACCTCAGTTATTGCAATAATTGCAATACATACATGCAAGGTGCTGGGTAATGAAAGGTTTATTGTAATAGAGTTTTGCTGTAGTGGGACCTCCTAGTTTGTGGTGGGTCATCTTCTAGAGGACACATTTATAACAACTACCTTTTGGTGTTTGCATATCTTATTTTCCTCCTTTTAAAAACTAAATTCTGCTATTATGAAGAACCATTATAATGAGTTCCCAATAGTACTAGGGTATGCTTTTAAACATGAAAAATGAAACAGGCTTTCACTGAATACCTTTGAAAAGACAAAAAAAATTTTTTTGGTGAAGATTTTTTTTTTTTAACTGACAATGTAACGTGGCTGACGTGGCTCAGTTGTTAAGCATTGATCTATGAAGGAGGTCATGGTTCGATTCCCAGTGGGGGCACAAATGACTCTCTCATCATTGATGTTTCTATCTCTTTCTCCCTTCCTCTCTGAAATATATTAAAAAATAAAACTATTATTTTAAAGTTGATATTACTTAAATTTTTAAAAGCATAGGAAGTTAATTTTGAAATAATACATTATAAGTTTTAGGACCTAACCATACTGCATTATTATATAAATGTACAGTTAAAATGATGATGATGCCTGGCATATATTAAATTATGAATATTTAGGTAATACTATTGCTGCTAAGCTTTACATACATTATGTTACTTAATCGTTATAACAACCCTATGATTACCATTTTCTTTATATTATGGATGAAGAATCTTTGCAAAGCTGGGTAACTTCATGTAATAGAAGAACAAGATTTCAAACCTAAGTGGTCTGACTCCAAAGCTTATGCCTTAATCACCTTATTATATGTACTCATACTTTATGTTAAATACTTATTTTTTTAAATATATTTTATTGATTTTTACAGAGAGGGAGGGAGAGGGATAGAGAGTTAGAAACATCGATGAGAGAGAAACATCGATCAGCTGCCTCCTGCACACCCCTTACTGGGGATGTGCCTGCAACCAAGGGACCCTTGAGTCCGTAGGCAGACACTCCATCCACTGAGCCAAACCAGTTAGGGCTGTTAAATACTTATTTATATTGATTTCAAAACTTTAAAAATCTCACTAAAATCTGATATAATGTAACAGAAATTTATTGATCAGTTTTCTAACATACATCACCAGATTGGTGGTGACCTGTTTACATGTATACAATAAAGAAAGCTTGGTAGAACTTCAGTATATTATTTAGTTCTTTATCTATTCAGGTAAAACTCTACTTACTCTATATCTACTTTCTCTTTACATCTACACATTTAAAAAAATATATATATCTTTATTGATTTCAGAGAGGAAGGGACAGGGAAAGAGAGATAGAAATAGAAACATCAATGATGAGAGAGAATCATTGATTGGCTGCCTCCTGCACGTACCCTACTGGGGATCAAGCCTGCAACCCGGGCATGTGCTCTTGACCAGAATCGAACCTGAGACCCTTCAGTCCTCAGGCTGATGCTCTATCCATTGAGCCAAACCAGCTAGGGCTCTACACATTTTTTTAAGGAAAAGTTATCAAGTAAAAGTTTAGCCAGTCTAATTTATTCCAGAAGGTCTTTGATTGTCCAGATTTCAAACTTTGAAGATGAAGTAAGAAATTATGGGCACAGTCTCCCATCCTATCTATTAAAGATGACGGCTCCCACAGCCAATAAGGAGGGAATATGCTAATTGACTGCCCCGCCCTCAAAGATGGTGGTGCCCACAGCCACAAGATGTTGGCGCCCAGTCTCCTCAGCCCCTCCGGGGCGTGTCCAGCTGCTCTGCGCGCCTGCCTTCGGAGTCCCCCAGTCCCCTCAGCCCCCCAGCCGCGGCAAGCCTCAGATGGCGGCTGCCCAGCAGCCCAGTGCCTCCCGAGGCTCAGGTAACCAGTGCCGGCTGAGGCAGCAGAGGTGTGGTGGGGGCATCACCTTCCCCTGATCACCGGGTCGCCTCCCACCCCTGAGGGCTTCTGGACTGTGAGAAGAGGCAGGCTGGGCTGAGGGACCCGCCTCTTCAGTGCATGAACTTTCATGCACTGGGCCTCTACTAATAGAATATGGCAGAAGATGTTTTTGCCATATTGGCAGACAATTGTATTGACAAAACAATGGAACTTTTCAGATGTTTTTCAAGGGATTGCCTTTAAAATTTTTCCTTACTTTGGCATTGATTGAAGAGAAATGGAAAATATACATCCTTAAAAATACCAGCATTTAACACATTAAGCGCCATCTAAATCTCTAGTGACTGACACTATACTTTACGTCCGGAAGACAAAACAGGCTGGATGCTTAACGTGTTATCATTTAGAATTGATTCATTATACATTTGGTTATGAGAAGCCCAAAATAAGATATAACCTTAAAAAGTAATACAGCCCTAGCTGGCTTGGCTCAGTGGATAGAGCGGACTCAAGGGTCCCAGGTTCGATTCCAGTCAAGGGCATGTACCTTGGTTGTGGGCACATACCCAGTAGGGAGTGTGCAGGAGGCAGCTGATTGATGTTTCTTTCTCATCGATGTTTCTAACTCTCTATCCCTCTCCTTTCCTCTCTGTAAAAAAATCAATAAAATATATTAAACAAACAAAAAGTTCTCTCTACATTAAAAAAATGAAACAGTAGTAATCCAAAAATCCTATATAATAAGAGGCTAATATGCAAATCGACCAAATAGTGGAACAACTGGTCGCTCTGACACACACTGAACACCAGGGAGCAGATGCTCAACACAGGAGCTGCCCCCTGGTGGTCAGTGCACTCCCACAGGGGGAGCGCCGCTCAGCCAGAGCCCTGAGCCGGACTAATGGCTGGTGAGTGCAGCAGCGGTGGTGGGAACCTCTCCTGCCTCTGTGTTAGTTGGACATTCCCCCCCCCCCCCCGCCCCCTCTGCAAGGGCTCCTGGACTGCGAGAGGGCACAGGCCAGCTGCGGGATCCCCCCAAGTGCATGAATTTTATGTGCTGGGCCTCTAGTAGATGTTATAATGCTGTCTAGGTAGCTCAGTTGATTAGAGCGTCATCCTGATATGCCAAGGTTACAGGTTCAATCCTTGTTCAGGGCACATACAAGAAATCAACCAGTGAATACATGAATGATGGAACGAATCTATATTTCTCTCTCCCCCCCACCCCCGCCGTCTCTCTAAAAATCAATAAAATAAAAAATAGATATTACTATATATTGTATGAGTTAAGTTGTTTTTCCACAAATTTAGGTTGTAATTTTAAGGATACCTTTTTTCCTTTTGGCTCTTTATGTGCTTTCTAATATGTTAGTGTAAATTCTACCCAACCCATCATGTCCAAAGTAGTATAACTGCAATGGGGGAGATCTGTTTTGAAAAAAATCTTAGATGTAATTTTTCTTAAAGCAGAGATTTTTTTCTGTAATGTGAACCAAAAGTGGGAATTTCTTAAGGTTAAATGAAATTCCTATTTTACTAGTACTTGTAGCTTCTTTTGGACTTTGATATTTATTTATTTATTTATTTATATTTCTCCTTCAGTATGTATAACCATGGCCCTTTTGTATATGACTGTGAAAACAGTGGAGCTTAAGAGGAGACTGGCCAAATTTGTTCAAGGTCATTCAATCATTTTAGTAGACTAGGTCTCACAACTTCAGTTTTAATCTCATAATTGCTGATACTTTTCTTTAAAATTGTTGAACAAAATAAAAAATTTAAAGGAAGTCCAAACTGTGTTAAACCTCAGGTAAGAAAATACCTTCTATTTTACCATCCGTTCATAAATTGTATGCTTACTGTGCTAGGTGCTAGATATCAAAATTAGTATGTAGTTTTCAGAGCTTGAAAGTATTAAACAGTGACCCACTTTTATTTTCCTTGTCACTTGAACTCGTTATACCTTTGTCTTTAATTTGCCAGAAACTAATATTTAAATTTTACAATTTTTAAGTAATGTCCTAAGTCCAATTTTTTACACATAACAATTAAGAGACAAAAGATGATAGAGGCAGTATACCTGCTCTTTCTTCTGCTTTTACTCTTTATTATAAATTGTGGCTTTGTTCGTATTCCCCCTAGTCTAAGAAAAAAATTAGTATATCTCCTTGTAATACTAAATATGTGAGAAGTGGAAGGGGAAGTATAAAGATTAGGAGTCCCAACTTTATGAATTGTTGTTTTGGAGTAGAGTTTTTTTTTTTTTTTCTGAAAGAATCATTTTCTGGTGGTTAAAAATTATTGATAGAATCCTATCTAATAAAAGAGAAACATGCAAATTGACTGTGACTCCACTCTGCCCACCAACCAATCAGAGCGAGTATGCAAATTAACCCGACCAAGATGGTGGTGGCCACAGAGCTGGAGCGAGCAGGAGGCTTGGGTTGCCCCTGGTGATGGAGGAAGCCAAGCTTCCCACCCACCCTGGTCGGCCCTGGCCTCCGCTAAGGCTACAAAGTTTCAATTATAGAAGATAAATAAATCCCAGATACCTGCTTCCAGCCCACCCCTGGCTTCCGCTCAAGGAGGCACTGAAAAAAAAAGCAAAAAAGGAGGGGCTTGGAGCTTGGGTCACCGGGGTTCATGGCCAGCCTGCAAACAGCCATCAGCCCCTCACCCAGGATGGCTAGGCACTCCAGTGGGGACCCCCACCCTGAAGGGGCTGTGGCCAGCCTGCAAACAGCCATCAGCCCCTCACCCAGGCTGGCCAGGCACCCCAGCGGGGACCCCCACCCTGAAGGGGCTGTGGCCAGCCTGAAAACAGCCCTCAGCTCCTCACCCAGGCTGGCCACACCCCCATGGCCCGATCCCAGTAAACGGGCAGTCAAACATTCCTCGAGGGGTCCCAGATTGGAAGGGGTGCAGGCTGGGCTGAGGGACACCCCCCACCCCGTGCACGAATTTCGTGCACCGGGCCTCTAGTTATAGATAATGGGGTAGAGGACAGAAGCTTAAGATTTTCTTGCTCTTTTGTTTTTTAGTGACGATTTTTGATGACTACCATAAATAGATGCAATACCCCAATTCTCTGTATTATAATGCAGTTATCTTGAGTTATTTAGACATTACTAATTTAATCGATATCAATAAACCCAAGATTGATTTGTTAGAGTTGGGAACGTTAAGTGTAGTTGTCATTCTGCTGCCTTAACCAGTTGCTTTTTTGAAAAAAAAAAAAAAATAAATAAAATTCTATTTTGATGGCAAAGGGGAATATAGAAAATCCTTTTTGAAGGCACTGTGCTAACTACCTTAGGAAACATTTTCTTTTTCATTTGTAGATAGTTTTAACAACCAGCTGTCCTTTACCACTTTTCCAGATCCTGGATTAGGGCAAGCAGCCAGTTGCAAAATTGGAGTTTATATTTAGCAGTGAAAAACAAGATTAGTTACTAAATTCTTTTATTTTCAGGCATACAGATATATATTACCTGAAGCTATATAGTTCATTTAGTGTGTTTTAGAGCCAGAACTTGCTGCTATTAGAGGAAAAATTAAATATAAAAATGAATGGCATACCATAGGCAAAAAGAATAAGTACCCATTAGTATTCTTTCTAAGAAGTGTGCTGTTTGGTCCTGGATTACAAGCAAATGATAACCTCCTTTATGAATTTTGTGGTAAAAGTTTGCTGAATATTGCTTGCTGGTATTTTCCTTTCTTCTGTTCCCTGCCCTCTTTGTCTTTTCAAGTTCAGTTGATGTTGGATGTCTATTTTATCTTCCCTCTAAGATACAAAATAAAAAATTTTTAATTGGTATAGGTACTATTCATTTGTTAAAGTTATTTTTATGGCCTTTGAGAGAAATTTTAACTGGTAGTTAGAAAGAGCTCTTTTACCTGGTGTTTGATATAACCTTTATTAAGTGCAACTGCTCCTTATAGAAATAATTAAAAAGGAGATACATTTGTAAAGAAATCTATATGTTATTGTATGGAGTTTTGGCATGTACAGAAAGATTTTATTTATGAGTTAGAAAATCTTTGTTAGCATACAGATTCATTGTTTGTTGTATCTCAGCTAAGGATTAGATTATTTTAGATTTTCAGATACTTTCTGGCCCACTCCAAACACTGGTAAACTTAAGTGTAAGAAAATCTTCAAATTTCCAAAATACTAACATAAAAAAAATTTCTTCTTTCATTTTCAGAGCACTTTATTTAGATCAGATAAAGTTTTTAGTGTATGTTTTAATTTTTTATTTTTATTTTATTTTTTAGTTTATGTTTTAAATGGCTTTACATTTCGCCCCCTTTTTTCCTGACAGGAATCTTTTAGTCCTGCTATACAACTGCACCTTGTACATCAAGTTCCATGTAATGTTCCTCCTTACCTCTCAAAGAATGAATCAAATCTTGGGGACCTCTTACTGGGCTTTCTTAAGTATTATGCTACGGAATTTGAGTAAGTGAAACCTCAAATTGTATTTATTCATTTTTATATAAGTGAATGCTACAAATTTGGTCAAAAGTTTATTTTTGTCAACTTCATTGCTGTAAACTTGTCCAGAAATGTGTAATTTATAAAATTTAATATCTAAAGATTAATTACTAGAAACTAAGTAGAGTTCCTATTCCTAGCTAAAAAAATTATAGCTCAGTAAGCCCAGTTTTAGTTGCTTTCAGTAGTGATCCCATTTTATGTTTAGCTGCCTCTTTTCATAGTAGGGCCTGAATAAATGTTTGTGTTGATCATATGTAGGTAGTATATCATTTGGAACATCTACTTTTTAGATACTGAAAATTTGTAGTAAAAAACACAGCTGTGGCAACTTGGGAAAAGATTTACTTAATACCTGATATCTGAATTTAATGGTTGTGGTATATGAAATATAAATCAAGGAATAATCCTTTTTCATGTTTTTTGTTGAGGGTGATGTGTAAATATGAAACATTAAAGTATATAATCAGACCGGACATAACTAAGTTCTTATGGGAGTTCTCAGTTCATAGACTAGGATTAGGGGTTGTTCGAAGCTCTTCTGATCAATTCAGAAAAGCTTGAAGGAGAAGGAGAACGGACTTAGGAGTTATAAAAAATTAGAGAAATACAGTGACCACAGAATCCCACACTGAAGAAGTTTGGAGAGGGGATAATAATAGTAAGTAATAAATTGCTACTACTAGGTGGGGTAAACATTCTAAACAGGTTATATGTATTATTTCATTCAGTTTACATTATCACCATATAAGATGGTATTATACTAGTATATGCCCATTTTACCAGTGAGGCATATAAAGAGGTTAAGAAACTTGCACTAAGATGACACAGCTTGTAAGGGGAGTATTTCAAATAGTTTTGATTACAAAATTCACACTTTTAACTATGATACTTTACCACAATGTTGATATTGTCTTATGTGCTATGATGTTGTAACTTTAAAGAAAATTGACTTATATACGATGATTTGAAACATAGGGCATGAAAGATAAAATGTTTTTTAAATTTCTCAAAGTAAAGCTTATACTGGACTGTTTGAACCTGTTTAGTTAAAGTTGTTTCTCTACTACCTAGTTCTGTGCCAGATAGTGGGTACTTGGACAAATATTTATAAATAAATAAAATTTGAAGCAAAAAGTAAGATTGTAGACCTGATTCAAAGATCCTTAAGATTACTAAAATTGCTGATTATGTTTAAGAAAAGGAGTAGGAAAAGTGCTGGAAGAAAGGAGTTCAGTAAGAATGAAATTATGATAGACCAGGTTAAAAATGACCTAAATATAAGTGCAGGAATCAAGGACAAAATGGAAGGAGCCTTCATTAATATAAAGATGAAGAAAGATTTAAGACTATATGAAACATAGGACATAAACTGTAAAGGTTACGCTAGAGTTCAGATACTGCAGTAACAAAATAGCTAATATTTAGTGAATATTTCTTTATCTAGTGTCTTTTTAGAGTATGTTCAGTGATTCCCATGTATTATCTCATTTAATCCTTAAAAAATAACCCCCTGTCAAGCTTAGGGGGAATTTGTGAACCTGCTCATGTCAATACAGCAGATAGTGAGAAAACGGATTCAAATTCAGGTCTGACTACAAAACACACTCTAATTTGTTAGACCATTTTGGCATCATCTGTTATGTCATATAAATTAAGGATTGGGAGAAGTTTGTGTAGAGGGAAAAGGATACACATAGGAGAAAGTTACATTTCTGCCATGTGTATGGTTTAGGACAGTGATGGGCAACCTTTTGAGCTTGGTGTGTCAAACCGCCAAAAAACTGAGCATAACTCGGGTAGTGTGTCACTTTGAGGAAAAAACATTATTTCGCAAATGTTTCATCCTCAGGAGCAGCAAATGTTTCATCCTCGGCATGCGGCCGCCTTAGCGGCCGCGTGTCATCAGAAATGGCTACGCGTGTCAGTGCTGACACGCGTGTCATAGGTTCGCCATCACTGGTTTAGGATTAGAGCACCTACGTACAAACACCTTGAAAATCGCTGCTTTGTTGGACTGAAACAAGATGGTAGTTGTCCCATTTGTGAGTTAGTTTAGCATTGACAGAAACTAGCTTGCTGTGCCAAATGATACCGGCTAGGATGCTGATGCTTGAAAAAGATTTTGAACTTTTGTATGCATTTGTTGTTATTGATGATACATGATTTATGAGCCATCTTCCTCTACTCTTTCATCATATAGAGCATTTGTCAAGTGCATTATTGTTTCATACCAGATATTTTCAGAAATTTGACTGTAGGGAGAACAGCCAAGAATGCAGTCATGGTGATGAACTAGGTGCTGTTAAAAATTGATAGTTCTTAGAAATGTTTGTAAGTATTTCTTCTGAACTTTGAAATATTCAATTAAAAAATTCTCTATACTTGAAGACAGAATTAAGTGCCTTTTAAGAGATGCTTGAGTATATGGCATAAATGTTGCAGAAATTTTATATGGCCATTTAAAAATTACTAAGATGTTCTTACCTATTTCAACCATAACTTTCTCCTAAACCTTGCTGCTGAAAATTCTCATAGTGAAATCAGACTTCTAAAACTGTACCCAGGAAAAGAAAAAAGAATTAGGTGACTCAGGGAATCTTGAAAAAAATAGTGGGGGGTTGAAGGTAAGAGATCAACCAAAAGACTTGTATGCATCCTTATAAGCATAACCAATGGACACAGACAATAGGGGGGTGAGGGTCTGTGCTGGGGGGCAGGAGCATGCTGGGAGAGGTCAATGGGGGAAAACATATGTAATACTTTTCAATAATAAAGAATTTTTATAAAAGAAAAAAATAGATGTAATAATTTGTATTTTAGCAAGACAAAAGTTCTAAATATTATAGACTCATAAATATTGGAGAGTCTATGAATTTTATTTTTGTATTTTTAAAAAATATGTTTTTATTGATTTCAGAGAGAGGAAGGGAGAGGGAGAGAGATAGAAACATAAATGATGAGAAAGAATCACCGATCATCTGCCTTCTGCACGCCCCATGCTGGGGTCAAGCCTGCAACCCAGGCAAGTATGTGCCCTGACTGGGAATTGAACCGTTACTTCCTGGTTCATGGGTCAATGCTCAACCAATGAACCATACCAGCTAGGCTCTATTTTATAGTCTTTATTTCCTGATTGCCTAATCACATTTTATTGCTAGTCTGTCTGTTTAATTAAAAAATACATACCTACATACTTAAACACATACATTTTTTAAAAAGGGAAATTACAAGACCCAATTTTTTTAACCTCCTTTTTTGTTCTGTCTTTTTTTCACTCATTTTATTTAATTAATAAATCATTGAATGCCTACTGTATACTAAGCTATTTTTTATGCATTGGGGATATAGCATTTAACAAAAGAGAGATGATGACTCAAAACTGGCATGAATGCTTGTCTTCATGGAACTTACATTGTAGTATGGAGGGGCATTTGAGTTACTGTTAATTTCTAGATGCTGTAGATATTATAAAGGAGAATGGTCTTATTCTTAAGAGATGAATGCCAAAGGAAAAAGGAATGAAGTTTTGTGATATCTACAGCTTAACAGATGGTTCCATTTAAAACATTATATGTACACAAATAAGCAAATGGGGCAAAATCTTAACAACTGTTGATTTGTTTTTTAATTTTATGCTTTTCAGTTTATCTCTTTGAAAAATTTCATATTACAAAGATGAAATGAAAATGAGATTAGGGATGAGAAGGAACTAATAGAGTCTAAAAATGAAGAATCAGGAGGTAAGCCAGTAGAATGTAGTGTCTTGAAATCCAAGAGAGAAAAATGTTTCGAAGAGAAGGGAGTGATTATCTGTCACATTCTTTGATAGGTCAAGTTCAAAATGAGAACTGAAAGCTGATCATTGGTGCATTGGTCCACGTGGAGACCACTCATTGGGCCTTTGACAAGCAGTTTCTGTGGAATAATGGGGATAAAAAGCATCATTGAAGTGGGCTTAAGAAAGAACAGGAGGAGAATCAGATACAGATAGGTTAGTGTATATAAACTCTAGAGGAGTTTACATACTTGTAAAGGGGAGCAGAAAAATGGAGTAGAAATTGAAGGATTAAGTGGGGTTGAGTTTTTGGTTTTGGTTTTAGAAATGAGAAATAACCTATCTTGACAAAATGGATATCAGAAAAAGAAATAGTAAATTGTTAAACAGTATACATAAGTGTTTGAATCAAGAAGAGTTGGAATCTAGAACAAAGTGGAATAGGAGCACAGATAATGAATGAATAATAATGAGAAAAAACTGAACATGTACATGGATACAGATGAATATATGTTGTAGGAGCTAGTGGGAATTATCTTTTGATTGCTTTGGGGTTTTTTTTAGTGAAGTGAAGCATGAATAGCAGCTGGGACTGGTTATGAGGGAGGAAATTTGAGAAGTGAGGAGAAGATATGAATTGTCATGCAGAAGAGTAAAGAAACTATGAAAATAAAGTATAATTGATGTGTAGTAGCATATAGGGTCCTTTGAGCTAGGACATCATGAATTTAAAGTGATCATGAATTAAAGGTCAGCAGGGTTACATATTTTCCTTCAGCCATGTTTAACTGCATGGGAAAGGATAGGAGTAGACAAGATTTAATTATGGTTGTGTTTCATCCAAGGAAGTTCAGTGCAGTAAGAGCAGGTGAGAGAGTTGAGGGGATATACAAAGGAGTGATTTTAATAATTGACTGGACAGAATATATTAAATTGAGTCTTGGAAATGTAGGTGCAGGAATGCCTGTAGCACATCCGGTTGCAGTTTCTAATAGTGATAAATATTGGCCTGGGGCCTAGTAAAAAGGTTAGAGCTGGAAAAAGTATTATTTTTGTAAAATAAGAGAGTATTGAGGCCTGAAATAGATGATCTAGCATTACAAGAGAAATGAAAGAAGGAAGGCCCTGATTGACACCAGCATTTAAAGAGTCAGGCAGCCGAAACCGGTTTGGCTCAGTGGATAGAGTGTCGGCCTGCGGACTCAAGGGTCCCAGGTTCGATTCCGGTCAAGGGCACGTAACCTTGGTTGCGGGCACATCCCCAGTAGGGGGTGTGCAAGAGGCAGCTGATGGATGTTTCTCTCCCATCGATGTTTCTAACTCTCTATCCCTCTCCCTTCCTCTCTGAAAAAAATCAATAAAATATATTTAAAAAAATTTTTTTCTCTCTGCTTAAGAGGTTTCAAATCCCTAACAAAGTTTTCTTTTTGTTTGCTTTCCAACTCTTAATAATAAAACAAAATTATATACATTTGTTCACTTAATTTGACTAGATGAAGTATATGTGCAGCCATGTGATATCAGACCCATAATTTAGACTTTGTTAGGCTTAAATTTTTCTTTGTAATGTTGCCAAAGACTACACTTCTAATTTAATCAATCATCTCAAAATACTTTGTCACAAAAAGAATGGCAAATGAGAGCTAATAGATGGATACCTGTTTATTATCACTACTGAAGAAAAGAAGCAAACATCTTACTAATATGGAGTCAGTAATCTCAGCTTTATAGTGAAAAAATTATTGTAAATTATCAAATCTATTTTAGATCAAATTAAGCCCCATATCTGTTCTTCCATTCTTTTGTGCAATATCCTTCTTCTATAAACTGTATTTTATTTTACACTTTAATGATTGACAGTAACAGATTTTCACATGGCAAGCAAATTATGGTAGAAAAAGATAATAAAAGGTTTAGTTTAGGGTCTGTCTATATTAAAGAATAAAATGTTTAGGGAAAATATTTCTAAATTACCATTTGAATTCTACATTTAAATTTACCTCTAAGAATAAAAATAGTATATGCTATATATCATGTTTCATGACTTGAAATGTTTAATAATTTAGAAATATTTAAAAGCTCTGAAAATGCAGTAGATTGAATCAGTCTAAATGATAGTGATTCAAAATATTCTTTTTTCCCTCTCTGAAGTTTTTCAGTATTTTTGGTGATATAGTTATTTAATTAACTGCATTATTCCGGTTGATTATAGGTGTATCTGGTTAGTGATGATAAAGTGAATATAGGTATGTTCATATGTTTCTGTGACCCTGTTTAGAACAAAGTACTGGCATGTAATATAAAGTTAGGATTGGATTCAATAGAAATATAGAGGTGAGGGGAGTTCCTTTGATTTAAGGAAGTAAAAGCTATAGTTTAATAGGACACAGTATTTTAATATTCTAAGCTCGTCTGAAAGAAATTAATCTACCCCTTTTTAACGTAATGTTTCTACTTTTAATTGTACTGCAAATTCAGTTGTCCTATAAGTTGATATTAGAAACAAGTAGGCTCAGGAAAAAAGTATTTTATTAGTGAAAATTTGTCTTAAGTGGTATAAAGTGAAGTAGCACACACTGTAATTCTACTGTAATCTTATTTGGTTCAGGCATGTGGTTGTGTAACTCCTCTTTGCAGTGTTATTTAAAAATTTTAGAAATACACTTGAAACAATAGAGCAGTATACTTCTTTTCTGTGTTGAGTCCATACTGCAATACATGAAGTATCTAAACCATCTTATTATAACCAATACTAAGTTTTACTCTTTAACAACCCACTTATTTTTTTTAAAGCATAAATTCTGATATGTTAAAAAACAAACAAACTTAGAGCTGTCTTTGCAAAGTACCGGGTGGGACAAAAATAGGTTTATGGTTGAGAATATATGAACCACAGAGTTTATTCTTGTATTATTATTTATTATTTACTGTATTATTTTCCATACAAACAATATAAACTTACTTTTGCCTCATCCTGTATTTCTAAACTGTACTCTTTTTGTTTGTTTTTTAATTTTGTTTCTAAACTGTACTCTTTTTGTTGGTTTGTTTTTTAATTTTGTTTCTAAACTATTCTTTGTTTTTTAATTTTGTTTCTAAACTGTACTCTTGATAATAAAATGTAGAAAACTTTTTTTTTTATTATTTTATTGATTTTTTTTACAGAGAGGAAGAGAGAGGGATAGAGAGTTAGAAACATCGATAGGAGAGAAACATCGATCAGCTGCCTCTTGCACACCCCCTACTGGGGATGTGCCCGCAACCAAGGTACATGCCCTTGACCGGAATTGAATCTGGGACCCTTGAGTCTGCAGGCCGACGCTCTATCCACTGAGCCAAACCGGTTTCGGCAAAATGTAGAAAACTTTTATACTTCGAGCATTCTTTTCAATGATCAAACTTCACAAGATGCAATATTTTCTCGAACATTTAACATAGAAATTAATCAGTTTTTCAGAAACAAATGCCATACTGAATCCACAATTATATTTGTACTAGAGGCCCAGTGCACGAAATTCTTGAATGGGCAGGGTGGGCACGTCCCTCAGCCCGGCTTGCACCCTCTCCAATCCGGGACCACTTAGGGGATGTTGGGCCTAAATCGGCAGTCGGACATCCCACTCATAATCCAGGACCACTGCCTCCTAACCGCTCACCTGCCTGCCTACCTGATCGCCCCTAACTGCTCCCCTGCCAGCCTGATTGCCCCCTAACTGCTCCCCCCTGCCGGCCTGATCACCTCTAACTGCCCTTCCCTGCCGGCCTGATTGCCCCCTAACTGCCTCTGCCTCGGCCCCTGCCACTGTGGCTTTGTCCAAAAGGAGTCCGGAAGATGTCTGGTCTAATAGCCTATTACCCTTTAATTAGTATAGATGGTTTCTCTCTCTAATTAATATAGAAAGAGTAGGGCAAGTGTTGGACCTCGAAGGTCCAAAACCATGGTCTTTTCTCTTCTTACTGAAATAATGGAGAAAGATAGCACTGTAAAAAAGATACCAGCTATTCCCCAAACTCATTTTCTCTTGTATACAGGCTGAGTCGTCATAAGTGTTAAAATAATTCTTGAAAAAAAGAAAATAGTACTTATACAAACTATTATAATTGTAAAGAAATCAAAAGAAACAACAATGTAATGCTAATACATTACTAAAGACTGGACAATTGGCCTTCAGACATGCAGATAAAATTATTTTACTTGAGTAAAACTTCATTATTAGCTGCTACATCCATATGTAGTAATACATGTTTTCACAGTGTATTAATGTTTTCATAGAGTATTAATTTTGTTTTCTGAACCAGCATCTACTTGCTGTTTTTTTTGAAAATTGCAGAATTTTTCCCCAAATCATACAAACAGATATGGAACTGAACACAAATTACTGACTGAATCAGAAAATAACACAAGAAGATTAATTCTTAAATTAAAAATTCTTAGTGAGATATTAATAATGAATATAATTTTTGTTTTTTGCTTACTTACCCATTCTTTTTATGTTTTTTAAAAATATATATTTTTATTGATTTTAGAGAGGAAGGGAGAAGGATAGAGAGAAACATAAATGATGAGAGAGAATCCGGCTGCCTCCTGCATGCCCCCTACTGAGGATCGAGCCTGCAACCCAGGCATATGCCCTTGGCCAGAATTGAACCTGGGACCCTTCAGTCCACAGGCTAACGTTCTATCCACTGAGCCAAACCGGCTAGGGCTACACATTCTTTTTTTTTTTTTAATTCTGAGGAATGTTTTTTTATTAATTTTACAGAGTGAGGAAAAAAGAGAGAGAGAGAAACATTGATCTGAAAAACATTTTATCAGTTGCCTCCTATATGCACCCCAACTTGGGATCGAACCCACAACCTAAGTATGTGTCCTGACTGGGAATCGAATTCGCAGTCTTTTGGTGTATGGGGCGATACTTCAACCAACTGAGCCATGGGGCCGGGGTTTCTTATTTTTTTATATTGCTTAATTTATTCAATAAATAAGTATTAAGTACCTAATTTGTGCTAAACAACTAGTTGAACAGTGAAAAAATACAGAAATAATTTAATATCTCGGAGACACACTATAAACAATAACTAAGCAAATTGTTAGACTGTAGTACTATGGAGAAAAAAGTAGAGAAACGGAAATGGGGATTATGTTGCTGAGGGTTGAGGCAAGTTTCAGTATTCTTTGAGAAAATCAGAGGAGGCCTTACTACTAATATAATGAAAATAATAAAGGGGAAATTAAAATAGTTAACATAATTAATGTTTTTCTTATAGCTGGAACAGTCAAATGATTTCAGTTCGTGAAGCCAAAGCCATTCCCAGGCCTGATGGTATTGAATGGAGAAATAAATACATCTGTGTAGAAGGTAGCTTTCCCACTACTCTCTGTCATTCAGTTATCATCATGTACTAAGAGAATTACTTGAATAATTTCAGCTTATATTATTATAAAATAATAAATTTATATCCTGAAGTGGTTTTAGTTATAAGATTTTAATTTAATATTTAAAAATAATTTAAAAACTTTTATTTGTAGAAAATAACAAACACGAATTTAGGTGTTTAGTGTTTGTAGTTGGTAAGATTTGAGCAACTAGAAACACTAAACAATATCCCTCCTGCTTAAAATTGATGGAAACGTCATTCTTATATTGAAATAAAATCAGTTCTTTTATACTGATTCTTAAATGCAAGCTAGATTTTTATGAATAGAAATTGATTTTACTTTAAAAATTAAATGCTGAGATATTCTGTTTTCTAAAATTAATTTATATATAGTTGACTATCACTGACTTAAAGAAACACTGACTGCTGTAAAGTGCTATTTGTGATGTGACCTGATAGTTTGGCATATGGCATTATTCTATTGAAGAAAACAGTACTTTGACAGTAAACTTCTTTTTATAATAGCCTTTCTAAGCAATAAAAACACACAAAAGAAACAAAAGGAGCTTTTAAAATGATGGGCCTGCCTGCTTAGATTGTATTACAAATGTAAAGTTAACCTCTCCATTTGATTTCACCCTTTTTCCAGGTCTCAGCTTTAAGGCACAAATAGTTTTTATCAATACTCTTGGCTTCATCCTACTGCTTCTTCTAACTACTTTCCCCCCCTCTTTTTTATTGCCAAAATTCTTAAACTCGAGTAATTTTTACCTACTGCTGACATTATTTCAGCTATCCCATCTGTTAGCCTCCTTTTCTCACTATTATCTTCAGTTTCTTTGTCTTCTCAATATTATAAAACATTTGTTGTCTGTATATATGGACTCTTCCCTCTTGTGGGTGACGTGGAAGGTAATGTTCTGTTCTCTAAAACTCTTCATTTTCTTCCTCTCTTCTCTACTTGCTATCTTTTCAGCTCTTTCACTGCCAAATTTCTCATACAGGTTACACTGTTCTCACTGTATCTTTCTAAACCATCCACTCACACCATAACTCTCTGCATTGTCTTCTATCCTCACAATGTTTAGACTTACTTTCAAAGGGATTGACCTTCTCTTGCTTGACAAATCAGAAGTCTTTTAAATTTAAATTAAATTTAAAATTATCTTTCTGTGATGTTTAACATTAACCACCTCTCTCAGATACAGTGCTTTATTCTTTTTGATAACTTTAATTCTTTAACTTATTTTTATTTTCTTAAGGGTAGGTAGGTTTTTGACACTCTGTAATTCTTCAGAAATCTTATCCACTTTTATGATTTAGATTTAACATACTTATGCTGATGACTTCATTTTTAGTTATCCTCTCACTTGAATTCTTCCTACCTTATTAGACAGTGCATAGCTATATAAAACTATGTTCAATATGCATAAATCTAATAAGATACTAGGTTGAATTATATGTAATTGCTATTTTCTAGGTAAAAACTGTCAAATATTGACAATTTCATATAGTTCAACCAAATAAAAAAATTGAAGCTCTCATTTTAATAATTTTTTGTTTATATGTGCATTTAACTTTGCAGAACCTTTTGATGGAACAAATACTGCCAGAGCTGTGCATGAAAAGCAGAAGTTTGACATGATAAAGGATCAATTTTTAAAGGTAAACAGTATATTAGATTAACTCTTAAAAGCATTAGTAGACTAGTGTGCTTTGAAAATGAAATACATATGTACTAGTAATTGGACCGAATAGCCCTGGTTTCTGTGTTGTGAAGCCATCAATGTAGCACAATAGGGAATTTATTACTTGAATTTAGATATACTTTCCCTTCAGAGAGATCTGGCTCTGTTTTCATTCACATGGCTTTCACTTTTGTGGAAATAAGCATTTCCATAGTGACTTATTAAACTCTCAAAATGAAACTAAAGCCTGGTGGACTTCTTTTCCTCCTAAAATATTGGGGAACTTATGATAGCCTTAAAAGAAAACTTATTTATTTATTCATTTATTTTTATTGTTGAAAGTATTACAGATATCTCCCATCCACCCCTCATGATTTTTCTTTTGCATGCCCTAACAGGAACTTGAGTTCCATTTTATCTTTGTTTACATTTTGAGAAGTTAAAAAAGTATATTGGTGTATATACACGCATTATATATATAAACTTTGGTTATATATATGTACACACATATACTGTAATTTATTCCTTAGCTCTTTAGTCACATTATGAATTTATTCAATAGTAATTTTGCTAGGTGGGATTTTAGTCATCAAGGAATTCCACAGTACAATGTAGAAACACACTGATAAAAATATGTACTATGAGACATACAGGAGAAATGCTTCATAGAAGGAAAGAATCAGTGAACTGTGACGATCATTTTAGAGACATAACTTTTTATTATCAAGACATACAAGTCGCCGAAACCGGTTTGGCTCAGTGGATAGAGTGTCGGTCTGCGGACTGAAAGGTCCCAGGTTCGATTCCGGTCAAGGGCATGTACATTGGTTCCGGGCACATCCCCGGTAGGGGGTGTGCAGGAGGCAGCTGGTCGATGTTTCTCTCTCATCGATGTTTCTAGCTCTCTATCTCCTTTCCTTTCTGTAAAAAATCAATTAAAAAAAAAAAAGACATACAAGTGGACTTTATTTTGATGATAATTAAAAATGCAAGTGTATCATATTACAAACTTTTCTTCAAATTAGGCCCTCTCATTTATCAACCAGACAAGAAAATTTAAATGAATGGAATTGTGCAGGACAAAACTGATATTCCAGAGGGAAGATTTTTGTCAGGTTAAATTGATAACTCAAAAACAGTATTGCTTACATAGCTATTCGTATTGATGGATGAGCTTCCTTTAGTTCCTTTTTTTGTTGTTGTTGTTAATCCTCACCCAAGGATATTTTTCCATTGATCTTTAGGGAGAGTGGAATAGAGAGGGAAAAACAGAGAGAAACATCGATGTGAGAGAAACACATCAATTGGTTGCCTCTGAACAGGGCCAGGGCCCGAGGAGATTGTAACCAATGTAAGTGCCCTTGACTAGGATCGAACCCGGGACCGCTTTGGTCCGAAGGCCGACACTATCCACTAAGCCAAACCAGCTAGGGCACTTCAGTTCCTTTTTTTTTTTTTCTTACCAATTCAACTTACTTGTCTTTTCTAGATTCATATAAAAAGTTTTTTAATAGATTTACTGTCACCTTCATAAATACTATTTTTAATTGAAAAAGCTTACTAGATGCCAAATAGTCCATCAGATAATTTAAGTAGTCTTCCCTTATTCTTTCAAACTCAAAGATTTTGTTTTAATTACTTTGTACCATGCCGCTTTAGATGAAATTATTTAAATCTGTGAATAAATGTGAACATTGTCAATTGTGTCTTTTTGTACCACCTATATGTCCATTTCTTTATTAATTGAAGTCACACAGGTATTGATTTTTTAGATAACTCTTTTTTTTCTGATGACAGAAACAATTCTTATACTGTATTAAAAACTTGGGAGATAAAAACACAAAGAAGAAGAAAAAAAACACCCAAAATTTTACTACTTTGAGAGAACTACTATTAACATTCTAGTAACTTTCCATTCAGTATTTGTTCTGTACATACTTGAGGTCTTAAAAATGATTTCTTTTTTTCTCACAGTCATGGCACAGATTGAGAGACAAAAAAGATTTGAACAGTATACTACCTTTAAGAGCTGCTGTCCTGAAAAGATGACTGGCTTCTATTACTTAATAAATTCTTCTGATAAATAAAGAACAATAGTAATACCATAATGCATTTTGTTTACCTCCATCATAGTTTCTTTTCATTGTTCTTGTTTTCATGTTTTATTTTTAAAAGGACATACTTATATAAAGATTGCATATTTTATTATAACATTTCCTAATAAAACCCTTGGATTTAAAGATGTATTTTTGAAAATGTTTACATTGATGATTAGTGATATTATGGCATGAATTTTCAGGTGATCAGATAAAATATTTTTTGGGAGACTACCTGAACAAGTAAAAGGTTTTTGATATAACTTCAGTTAATTGTACCACATGCTAATACTGAAAAGATTTGTGGAATTTTGGAAAGTATAATCTACAGTAGATAGTTTATTGCCTGTCCTAGTAAAGTGAAGAGTCAAATCAGTTATTCAGTTACTTAAAGCAAAATGAAATCTTTTATTTCAATGAAATCACTGCAGAGGCATGAAATATTGGACAGTTGCCTTAAGTCTTCGCTTGATTACAGGATAGAGGCTGTACGTGTGTCTGTATTAGCATTTCATTAGTACCTCAGATGCTTTTGATGTACTCGAGATTGCTTTCAATTTTTTGTGACAACAGTACATTTTGCACTGTAGTAATATGAGCGCTAACTCTGTATTGAACAGCAGTTAGTGTGAATTGTTTTTAAAAAATCAATTCATTGTAGACATTTTGAAAAGATCAAGTCCCCTATGCTTTATGGTAGCTTAGTGCAATATGCATTTTAGCTTTACTTCCCATTTTGTGTTTTTATTTTCCATGTGACATGAAACAACAGAAACGGAAAGCTCAAAGTTGAAATTATAACCTATTGATCATATCAGATTTTTTTTCTGTGTGCAATTACAGGATTGTAATCAACTGGAATTTTTAGGCAGTAAGTCCCTAATGAAATGTTTTAGGGTAAGACATAAAATCATTATAAATAAAAGCTTAATGTTTGTAAAGATACTTTTTTAGTGTTTCTTTTTCACATGAAGAAGTATTGGTGGCTGCTGAAAAAGCTACAGTGTTTATTAAGGTTGTTTGGGTTTGTGTAAATATTTGTAAAGTGGTTAATGCCTGTACATTTAAATATGAAAAGTAATCTTGGAAATAGTTTTAACTTTTTCAAAAGGACTCTGTACAACTTCTTTTAGACCTGCTGTAGCACAGTTTGTACCTCTAATATATTTGGGGGTTTTGTTTTGTTTTTGGCAGACGAATCCAAATGCTAAGACTTGCTTTTCTTTGACTTGTAAAAGGTGCATATTTTCATTTTCTTCTTTAAGTTTAAAGTTTTGTATTATGTCAAATGCAATAAAGTTTATATATGGAAATTGTTGAGGTGTTTTTGTGTGTGTTTGTGAGTCTTGAGATTGAGGCTGTAGCTATCATCTGGAGCTGACCTGAATCCAGTTGTGCTTGATTATTTAGATTATACAGAGGGTCTTGTAATCAGGTTCTTTCATTGTTAAGCCAACTAACTACATCAACATCCTATTTCTCTGGTATTATTAGGAATGAAGCTTTCTGCACAGATGAGTTTTTTAGATTATTGATGTTTAACATTTTTAAAGCAATTATGCTTTATATATTCCCTTTCTTGGAAATTTTCCTAAAATGTATTATACACTGTGCAACTCTTTATCAGAATGTGTTGAGCATAATTAATATTATAGTGACTTGAGTAATCGTTATAAACAATAGTTATAGTACTGTATAGTATGTCTGTGCAGCTCGCAGGGATTGGGTAAGTATTTAGGGCGCCCTTCCTCTTTAGTATTAGGACATTTCCAAATAAAGTTCCTCCCACCCCAAATTCATTATGGTATGGACTCCTTCACTGGCACTATTTTCTCATCTTTCAAAGGTGCGAAACTTTGAAAGATGAGGAAAAACACACACTGCCCTGCACACAGCTCATTTTACTGTTGCTGCTTTTCACCTGTTTGTTGAAAAATAGATCAAAGTGAATAAACTTTCACTCAATTCAAAATCAATAAACTTAAGCCTAAATTCCCCATGGATCACTGGACTAGCCCAGAGACTGAGCAGGCTAGCTACTCTCTTCCTCCCCCCCCCCCCCCCCCCCCCCCAGAAAACCAGCATTGCAGTTAAACCTTACACAGCGGAGTTGTAGGGGGATCATGAGAGGGAGACCCTTAGCTGAGGGCCTGAACTATTCAGTCCCTTGCTCAGTAAGGAGTACTTACTAGGTTGGGGTAAAGGGTAGCTTGGCTGTAAACAAAGCCTACCAAACCCACTCAGGAGGAAAGAGGTGGGTCTGGGCGCCTTTCCTCCTCTCCACCTGCTGCTGCCCTGGAGCCTGCGCCCCTTGGAGTGGTGGGCGACCGTCAGTTGCCCCAAGGGCCCGCCAGGGATCCGCCTGAACGGCGCGGGGAGGGCTCGGGGGAAGTTGGCAGACACGCGGGAAGAGGAGAAGCTGAGTCCGGGTCCCTGAAGCTCGGCGGCAAAACTTTCTGACGCCTTCTATTTAAAGTCGCGGGACGTGCCCGCCCCCCGCGCCGGGAACCCGAGCCGCCCTCCGGGCCCGAGGCGCAGTCAGGGAGAACACCAGGCGCGGCGCGGGCGGCTCCGGCTCCAGCTCCGGCCCCGGCCCGGCAAGACGCGATGGCGAGCAGCGACAGCAACCACGCCACCGAGAGCTTCCTCGGCTCCGATGGGGACGAGGAGGCGACTCGAGAGCTGGAGACCGAGGAGGAGTCAGAGGGCGAGGAGGACGAGACGGTCACGGAGTCGGAGGAGGAGCCGGACGCCAGGTAGCGTGTGCGCCTCTCCCGGCCCCGCAGCCAGCGCGAGGCCCGGGCCTGGAAATGCGGCCGCCTAGGGCAGGTGCTTCGCGGCGCAGCTCCCAGCCTGCCTGTTCCTCTTAACTGCTGGAGTTCACTCCCCCGGAGCTGAGTACTTTCTCTCTGGGGGCGCTGCCTTGGTAAGAACTTAAAGGTGAAGGTGCCTCCTGTCAGTTGGAGTGACAGGCCCGCCTGCAGCTGCAAAGTTCATCCCTTCCGCGCCCCCCCTCTCCTCCCAGCCCAGCTCAGCTCCTTGTCACTGCAGCTCTTGTTTATTCCTGGGAATTTACTTCGGGTCCTGCGTGACTGCAGAATGTGCTGAAACGCTGAAACTTTTGGCCTAAGGCACAGGAACAATCTTGAAAGCCTGAGCTAGAGAAGGGGGGTTGGGGGCGGGGGTGGGGGGTGGGTGAGGGTGGCGGTCTCTTGGATAGCTCATATTGGGATAGGTTGCTACAAGGGAACTTGATTTTGGTACAAAGGCCCATAAATTCTTTGGAGGAAAGAAGCATGAGTTTCAGCAACCCTCGTTCTAAAATCCTGCTTTTTTTTGTTTTCGTGGTCCCAAATATCAACGTTTCAATGAATGTGAATGCAGTTAGATAATACTATATAAAACTATGGTTTTCCCTCCACTTAGATCTTCCTCTTCCCTCCCTTCATAGGGACCCTAAAATGAGATAAGTAGAAATCATCTTCTCTCTATTTAGATTTATTTCTACTTTTACTTCTATTTGGGTATGGGGTGGCTTATTTTTTTTTTAATTTGTTTTGTTTTTGTCAGTGATGTCTCTTCCTATTTCTATTAATATCAATAGAGAGGCCTACTTTGTAGGTGACAGATTATGTGCAGCATTTCAGAATGCCCATCTTATCCAAAGTTAAAAAGTACTGCCAATAGAGCTGGAGTTGAAGTAGCCCTAAACTGGCATTGATTAGGGTGAATGGTATGTCAGTTAAGTCTGGTATATGGGTCACATATTTACCAATCAGCTGCCAAGTGGGAAGCAGGCACAGCCCCTGTCCTCCAGGACTTTATGGGAAAAGTTAGAGAGCAATATGGAAAGTGTGACACTATGTACTAAATAAGTGGGAGGGCGGGGAGGACAGACCAGGGTTTGTGGAAGGTCAGGAGAGAGTATATAGATCTGTGACTGCCCCGACAAGTGGACCTGTCCTGGGCGCTTTACAGAATGGCAGGAGGTGCGGAAAGGAAAAGCAGAAGAGAGCACCTGGAGGAAATGGAACAAGGAATAGGGAATATTGAGAAGGGAGATCTGTCAATCCCAGACTTTTTAACCTTTCCCCCTTAATGGTGCCTGTGATCCTATGTCCTTGTCCACCCATAATTTACTCCCCCCATCGCTGAGAATCTGAAACCTCATTTCCCCTAAAATGTGAGCAGCTGACAGTGATTCAAAGCACCACTTTGGGGTTGCATTGCCCTTTTTCAAAGGGCAAACTCTTCAGGTAAAAACATTTATCTGCAGTAAACAGCCTGCTCTGACTACAGATGGAAAGGTGGACACTAGCACAAGGACCAGAACAAATAGAGGGGAGGGAAACATGAGGGAATAGGTAGGTGGTGGTAGAGGCCTTGAAAACCATCACATTTTTTTTAAAAATCGGATTCAGTGACATTAGTAACAAGAAATCAGTGAACTGAACAGGATTTAGAAGATCAGGCTAATGTTATTGGAAACTTAAACTGATAGGCAGGTTGGAAAGCTGGGTTTGGGGAGGGCTCAGATCAGAGAATCAGTAAGAGAGAGAAAGAAAGGAGATGTCAGGGAATTGAACCACTGTTGGGGGCAGGGGAACGGGGTTGTAGCTATAGCTAGAGGTAGGGAGATGTCAGTAGGGAGGAACTAGGAGAACTGGGAGACCCCGAATTTCTCCTACTTCCAAGTGTTGTCAGAAATCAAACTGATTGGTTGCGTGTGAGTTTAAAAATGTAGCCTAAAGTTCTTTTGAGACTAGAGGTGAGGACTTGGCATATTCTCTAATCTATTGCAGGCAAGAATGATGTCCTGATGTCTCCCCCACCAAAGTTTTACAATTACAAAAAGGCCCCTTTACTCTGTGCCAGTTTCAGTGCTGTGTTTACATATGCTTTCTCATTTTAAACACCTTCAGCAACTCAATGAGGTGATTGGTTACAGATGAGGAAACTGAGGCTTGATACAATTTACTGAGGGTATAAGGCAAGTAAATACAAGAACCAAGAGGTGAACCTGGGTCTGTTTACTCCAAGCTACTTGTAGACTTTCACTGCTCCCCTTCCTTACTGAAGGTGAAACTTGAATGACTCCAACTAATTTCTACGTTGAAAGGTTATTAGAGGAAAAGGAAAGGCTTTATCTCTTTGGATTCTAGTGGGAGTTTTTCCCCCTTCTGTAATGGAAAAGTTGTCTCTGCATATTCTCAAAGGTCAGAATCATTCTCAGAAGTTGAATTACAAACTGATTATATTGAGAGAAACATAAAAGTAAATAATGAAAATAGCCTAAGTAATAACAGAAAAATTAATTATTGTATCTATTTGATGTGATATTAAGCCATTATTAAAATGCTATTTATGAAGATTTCTAACAATATGAAAAATACATATGTAGCATTTGAAAAAATACTGTATAAATTAAAATCATCTCACTTTAAAAAATAAAATATGTATTGGAAAAAGGTGTTAAAGGTTAATAAAGGTTAACGTAATTAAGGTTATGCTAAACTTTATTAACCTTAATGTTTAGAAGGTTAATAGTGGTTGTTTCTGAGTCATGGGATAATAGTTGTTTTTACTCTATATCTATCTGTATTTTTCAGGTTCTCTATAATAAACAGATAATTCATTTTATTATCAGAAAATATAAATTTTATGTTTAAAAATTCAAAAGGCACAAAGTAAAATCTGCTTGTAAGTCTTTTTTATCTTATCACGAATAATATATATTAAATTTATCCAGAGCTACCTTTCTGAATCAAGGGGGGGAAAACCTTTAATTGTAAAAATTCTTTTCTAGTGCAGGAAAGCTCACCATTACACATGCCAGTACTTACGTTGGATCAGAGAAATGCCTTTCAGATGTATTATTCAGCGATGTGAGTGTGATACATGGCACGAAGAGCCCTGAGTGTGAATCCTATTAGCCATTCATTCTGTCATGGGCAAACTCCCTATCCTTCTGAACCCCAATTTTCTTATCTGTAAAATGATAGTAATACCCCTAATTCATAAGGTTGTCTTAAGATTAAATACACTCTGTGAACGTGTGTAAGCATGCTTGGCCTTTAGTAGGTTCCCATTAAATTTTAGTTTCTTATATCCCTTCAGATGACTCATTGGCAGCAAAGCTTTACCTTCTGCCTACCATTCATCAGTGAAGGAAGAGTGGTGGTCTCAGTTTTCCATAAGTGTAATGATTCTGTTCCACTTTGGCTTTCCTGTATTCATTCACTCACTACACATTTATGGAATGCCTACTAATTGCCATGGACCATGCAAGGTGCTGGGGATAAAATAATAGCTAAGAATCCATAAATGTCCTCAGAGTGTTCACATTCTAGGTGGAGAAACATAAAAACAAAATGTCATTAACTGTTATGATATTTGAGGAAGAAAAGGTATGTTTGAAGCACTTCAAAGTAAGGAGAAAGTGCTGGGATCATCCTTCCTGGATTCCAGTCTAATGTTTGTTAGTTTATTCACTCAACAGCTACTTATTGAACTCCTACTATGTGCCAGGTACTTTCTAGGCACAGAGGAAACAGCAGTGAACAAAATGAACGAAGTCCCTGCCCTCCTGGGAGTGACTTTCCAGTTTGAGGAGACAAACAAAACACATATGTAACATGTTAGGTGGCAATAAGTGATATGAAGACAAACACAGCAGGATAAGGGTTATGCTGTTTTGGATAAGGTGGTGAGGAAAGCCTCCCTGATGAAGTGACATTTGAGTAGAGACTTAAGGAATGAGTGTATTAGGCAAAGGGAAGAGCTGGTGCAAGGGCACTGGGACAGGAATGTGTGGTTTGTCCGAGGAACACAAGGAACACTGAGTCAGGTTGCTGGAGTAGAGTAGGTAAATAAGGGGGAGAGTGGTGGGAGGTGAATTGAAGGAATAATTAGGTTGCAGATCATGTACGGCTTTGTAGGCCAAGATAAGGACCTCAAGCTTTATTCTGAGTAAAATAGGAAGCTGTGTTCTATCTACCATACCACTCAGGGTTTTAAAAAACAAACCAAAAAAAAAAGTATGGTGATTGCAGTGTTCCCTTAAATAGTGAGCATAGACAGTCATATATTCATTCAACTAACATTTATTGAATACCCACTATGTGCCAAACACTGGGCTGAATGTTTCAAACTCATGACCTTTTTTTTTTTTTTTTAATATATTTCTTTATTGCTTTCAGAGAGGAAGGAAGAGGGAGAGAGAGAGAGAGAGAAACATCAATGATGGGAGAGAATCATGGATCGGCTGCCTCCTGCACGCCCCCTACTGGGGATGTGCCCGCAACCAAGGTACATGCCCTTGACCGGAATCGAACCCGGGACCCTTCAGTCCCCAGGCCGACGCTCTATCCACTGAGCCATACTGGCTAGGGCTCAAACTCATGACCTTCTTAATGAGGGGAGATATGTAAATAGATACTCCCTGGTTTTGGGATTTTTTTTTCTGATTGTAGACCAATGAAGCCTGACTCTTTTAATCTTTCCCATAGATCACTTAGAAATTTTTCACTATTTTTGTTTTGGATCATTTTCTGTTGGTCAATTTTCATTTCTCTATTTAAGCACAGAGGATTTTGCCACAACAGAACCAAGACTTAAGATCACTTTCAATTGCAGCTTTGTCACTGCTTGTAAAAAATAAGTCTGTCTAAGCTGATAGAACTAAAATTATTAGTGACATTTACATTTAACTAATCATTGTAGTTAACCTCTTGGAAGGTAAAGGGAGTTTGTAAATTGTTTTTGTTATCAGTACAGAGCACTCTGTTTCCATATATCTATTTATATGTCTCCCCTGGCTGTGCTTATCTAGGTGTTTGGACAAGTGTGTTATTTGAGCCCGCTTTTAAGGTCAGTAGAAAAAGCTGAGATGGGATGGGTGACTGCTCAGGATGCCAGAGACTGGGGGAGGAGAGGATAAAACAGAGGCACTTGTAGCCAGAAATTGAAGAGCTATTTAAGTGTTGGCTGCATGGGTATTACATGCCCTTGAGACTTTGTTTCAATATAGGTGAATACAGTAAGATTTGGAATTATTTTTTTCTTTAAAACAGCATCCCTAGTAAAGAGTAGAACATATTGACTAATAAAATGTTGCCCCCCCAAAAGTCTTATATTCCTTGGATATTCTAAACCTACTCTTAGTAAATGCCTTGACTCAATTCAGACAAGGTAACCAAATTCCCCTTTCTACCAAAAATTAGAGAATCAGGTACAAGAGACTGAATATGGTTTGTACCTGAAATAGTAAATCTTTGGTTTAGTCCACCATTATCCAATAAAAATAAAATGTGAGCCACATTTGTAACTTTAGATTTTCTAATAGTCACATTTTTTAAAAAGGTAAAAAGTGAAATTAATTTTAATAATTTATTTAATCCACTATACAAAGTATTTCAACATGTAATCAATATAAAAACTATTCATGGGGTATTTTATATTTTTATGTCAAGTCTTTGAAATTTGATGTGCATTTTACACTTGCAGCACATCTAAATTCCTCCCATGTAGCTATATTTCAAGTACTTAATAGCCACATGTGGCTAGTGGTTACCATGTAGGCCTGATAATACCTAGAAATTCATTAGCTTTCCTGGAATCCATAGAACTGCTCCATTGACAATGAGTTCTATGTGTTGGCCTCATGCTAGGCACCAGGAACATAAAGATGATTGGATGGCACACTTGCTTCTCTTAAGGAACAATTGTGCACAGTCAGGTGAGGGGAAGCAGTTAACCCCAACATAATGTCATAAATGCTATACTAAGGACATTAACAAAGGAATAGAGAAAAGACATGTATTCTTCTTAAAATGAGATTTAGTTTGTAGAGGTGGTATTATAGCTGGACATGTCCTATCTAATAAAAGAGTAATATGCAAATTAACCATCACCCTGCTACACCCACAAGCCATGCCCACCAGCCAATCAGGAGTGAGTATGCAAATTAACCCCAACCAAGATGGCTGCGGCCACAGAGCAAGCAGGAGGCTTGGGTTTCCCCAGCAATGGAGGAAGCCAAGCTTTCTGCCTGCCCTAGCGGGCCCAGGCCTCCACTCAAAGCTACAAATTTTCAATGATAGAAGATAAATAAATCCCAACAAAAATGGCGGCAGCCACGGAGCTGGAGAGAGCAGGAGGCTTGAGTTGCCCCTGGCGATGGAGGAAGCCAAGCTTTCTGCCTCCCCTGGCCTGCCTTGGTCTCCACTCAAGGCTACAAAGTTTCAATGATAGAAGATAAATAAATCCCAACAAAAAAGGCTGCGGCCACGGAGCAAGCAGGAGGCTTGGCTCCGCTCAAGGCTACAAAGTTTCAATTATAGAAGATAAATAAATCCCAGATACCAGGGCCTCTGCTGGGTTGCCAGGGGCGTGGCCGGCCTGCAAACCACCACAGGCCCCTCGCCCAGGCCACCCCATGCCCCAAGGGAACCCCCACCCTGATCTGGGACATCCTTCAGGGCAAACCAGCCAGCCCCCACCCATGCACCAGGCCTCTATCCTATCTAACAAAAGAGTAATATGCAAATTGACTGTCACTCCAACACACAAGATGGCTGCCTCTATGTGGTCAAAGATCTTGCCCCCATGTGGACACAAGATGGCTGCCACAAGATGGTCAGCAGGGGAGGGCAGTTGGGAGGGACCAGGCCTGCAAGGGAGGGCAGTTGGGGGTGATCAAGCCTGCAGGGGAGGGCAGTTAGGGGTGACCAGGCCGGCAGAGAAGGGAAGTTGGGGGAGACCGGGCCTGCAGGGAAGGGCAGTTGCGGGGGACCCAGGCCTGCAGGGGAGAGCAGTTGGGGGGGATCAGGCCTGCAGGGGAGGGCAGTTAGGGGCAAACAGGCTGGCAGGGGAGCAGTTAGGCATCAGTCAGGCTTGCAGGGGAGTGGTTAGGGGGTGATCAGGCTGGCAGGCAGAAGTGGTTAGGAGCAATCAGGAAGGCAGGCAGGCAAGCAGTTGGGAGCCAGCAGTCCTGGATTGTGAGAGGGCAGTCGGATATCCCTCGAGTGGTCCCAGATTGGAGAGGGTGCAGGCTGGGCTGAGGGACACCCCCGTGCACGAATTTCATGCACCAGGCCTCTAGTCTATAATAATAAAAGCATAATATGCTAATTAGACCGGACAGCCAAACGTCCTTCCAGAATTCATTCTGGACGTCCTTCTGGATGAAGCCGCAGCAGTGGGGGCCAAGGCAGAGGCGGTTAGGGGTGATGAGTCAGGCAGGCAGAGTGGTTAGGGGTGATCAAGTAGACAGGAGAGCAGTTAGGGGCGATGAGGCAGGCAAGCAGTTAGGGGTGATCAGGCAGGTAGGCAGAGGCGGTTAAGGGTGGTCAGGCAGGTAGGCAGGTGAGTGGTTAGGGACAATCAGGCAGGCAGGTGAGTGGTTAGGGGCAATAAGGCAGGCAGGCATAGTGGTTAGGGGTGATCAGGCAGGCAGGAGAGTGATTAGGAGCAATGGTCCCGGATTGTGAGAGGGATGTCCGACTGCTGGTTTAGGGGATCGGGCCTAAACCAGCAGTCGGACATCCTCTGAGGGGTCCCAGATTGTGAGAGGGTGCAAGCTGGGCTGAGGGACTCCCCTCCCCCCACCGTGCACGAATTTCGTGCACCGGGCCTCTAGTGTGGTTAGATATTGTTTTAGTTCTTGGTTCCAGTTCTTGTGCTACTTACTACTGCTCTGTCTAAGCTTTCTTTTTCTTATCCAGAATCACTCAGGATTTCCAGGACTGAGGACATTTGTAGAATGAATAAGTAAATGGATGAGTAAATGAACAAATGAATAAGCAAGTGAATATCAAGTCATCCATACTCTTGCAAGAAGCAAATTTAGTTGGGATGTTGAACCTGTTAGATTAGATAGAATTAATGCTAGCTAGGTCAACTCAAACCAAAATGAGTAAGGTTGTTGACCATTGGTCTACCAGGGATTGACAATGTCCAGTGACTCTGGAAACACTGTACCTTAGAGGGGACAATGATAAATACTGAGGGATTATTCAGTTAGGGTGTCTGGAGTTATCATTCCCACCTCTGTGACTTGCCAGAAAGCCTCTCCTAGATGGACCCTTGAGCCAGATCATAGATAGAAAAATAAGAATAGACTTTGCTTGTTGCTCAGAGAAAAGTCCTCTATTAGGCAATTTGGATGTGTTCAGTTCCAAAATTCCACATGCTAATCTGATAAAGTCCAAGATATGTGGGAAGATTAATTAATGCTCCTGTTCAGTCTACCAAACTCTGAATGCTTAAAGCCCTCCCATGGAGCCATTATATTTTCTTAGTTTGGTATGCTTCTTTTTAAAAGAAAATTCGGCTCAGCCAGCATTGCTCAGTGGTTGAGCATTGACCTATGAACCAGGTGGTCATGATTTCATTCCCGGTCAGGGCATATGCCTAGGTTGCAGGCTCAATCCCCAGTGTGGGGCATGCAGGAGGCACCCTATCAATGACACTCTCTCATCATTGATGTTCCTATCTCTCTCTCCTTCCCCATTCTGCTCTGAAATAAAAAAATATATATATTTAAAAAAAAGAAATTTACATAAACCACAAATTTCCTTTTAAAGGTTGATTTCACCAGGGCATTTAAAATTGATTTGTAAATAAAATTAATTTCCTCCTGTTAATGACTTTTTATTTTATTTATTTATTTTTTAATTTAATATATCTTTATTGTTCAGATTATTACAACTGTTCCTCTTTTTCCCCCCCTATAGCTCCCCTCCATCCGATTCCCACCCCACCCTCTGCCCTTACCTCCCCCGCACTGTCCTCATCCATAGGTGTACGCTTTTTGTCCAGTCTCTTCCCACACCCACCACACCCCTTTCCCCCTGAGAATTGTCAGTCCACTCCCTTTCTATGTCCCTGGTTCTATTATATTCACCAGTTTATTCTGTTCTTCAGATTTTTTATTCACTTGATTTTTAGATTCATTTGTTGATAGACATGTATTTGTTGTTCATAATTTTTATCTTTACCTTTTTCTTCTTCTTCCTCTTCTTAAAGAATACCTTTAAGCATTTCATATAATACTGGTTTGGTGGTGATGGACTCCTTTAGCTTTTTCTTATCTGTGAAGCTCTTTATCTGACCTTCAATTCTGAATGTCAGCTTTGCTGGGTAGAGTAATCTTGGTTGTAGGTTCTTGCTATTCATCACTTTGAATATTTCTTGCCATTCCTGTCTGGCCTGCATAGTTTCTGTTGAGAAATCACCTGATAATCGTATAGGTGCTCCCTTGTAGGTAATTAATTGTTTTTCTCTTGCTGCTTTTAATATTCTCTCTTTGTCTTTTGCTCTTGGCATTTTAATTATGATGTGTCTTGGTGTGGTCCTCTTTGGATTCTTTTTGTTTGGGGGTTCTGTGCACTTCCTGGACTTGTAAGTCTATTTCTTTCACCAGGTGGGTGAAGTTTTCTGTCATTATTTCTTCAAATATGTTTTCAGTATCTTGCTCTTTCTCTTCTTCTGGAACGCCCATAGTTCAGATGTTGGTACGCTTGAGGTTGTCCCAGAGGCTCCTTACACTATCTTCAAATTTTTGGATTCTTTTTTCTTTTTTCTTTTCCGGTTGAGTGTTTTTTCCTTCTTTGTATTTCAAATCTTTGACTTGATTCTTGCGGTCCTCTAGTTTGCTGTTAGGTCTCTGTATAATATTTTTTTATTTCAGTCAGTGTATGCTTAATTTCTAGTTGGTCCTTTTTCATATCTTCAAGGGTCTCGTTAAATTTATCGGCCTTTTCTAGGAAATTCTTGAAAAATCTTATAACCGTGGTTTTGAACTCTATATCCAGTCGTTTGCTTTCCTCCATTTCTTTCATTTGTGATCCGTTTCTTTGTCTCCACATTTTCGCTGCTTCCCTGAGTTGGTAGAGTAGCTTTGTGTGGTAGGTGTCCTATAGGGCCCAGTGGCTCAGCCTCCCCAGTTACCTGAGGCGGATACTCTTGGTGCACCCCTTTGTGGACTGTGGACTCAACCTTGTTGTATTTAAGTCTTGATTGTTGTTAGTATCACTGGAAGGAATTGACCTCCAGGCCAATTGGCTGTGAGGATCAGCTGTGTCTATGCTGGGAGAACTTCTGTGCTGGAGACACCCTTATGGGATAAGACTTGCAAAATTGCAAAAGCCTCTGTGCTCAGCTTGGATGGGGCGGAGTTTCAGGGTGGAGCCTACAGCCTTGGCTTCCCATCAGCCCTGCCCTATGAGGCCCCTGGGTCTCAGTGTCCCTCGGTAATCGCTGAAAGCACCTCAGCGAGAAAGCCACCCTTGAGTTTCTCTCACTGCCAGACAGTCCAGTTTCTCCCCGAATGAGTCAGGGTTCCCAGAAACTTGCCTGGAACTGGAGTTCAGCGCAGTCGGGAGCTTCTGTCTCCCTCCTGCTTTAGAAAGCCAGCCGCGCACTCAGCCGCCTATGGACTCAGCAGTCAATCCTCTCTGTGCGTGCGCGCCGTCGGACCTCTGCCTTCCACATCTCCCGAGTCTCAGTGTGCTTTCTCTTTTCCTGACAGTCCAGATTTCCCCCGAATGAATTTGGTTTCCCAGAGTCTCACCTGGGACTGGAGTTCAATGAAGTCGGGAGCTTCTGTCTCCCTCCCGCTTTAGAAAGCCAGCCGCGCGCTCAGCCACCCATCCTCTCCGCTCATGCGGGTGCGCGTCTCCGTACCTCAGCTCCTCTGAGTCTCAATGTGGTTTTGCAGCTCCTCTGAGTCTCAATGTGCTTTCCTCTTTCCTTCTAGTTGTAGTATTTCCACAGAGCCAGCTTTCCTGTGGTTCTGGATGGTGTCCATTTTGTCTTTTAGTTGTAGTTTTGAAATTGTTGTGCGAGGCAGCCGTTTAGGTGTTTACCAATGCCGCCATCTTGGTTTCTCCTCCCTGTTATGACTTTTAAAAAAATATTTTTTAAAAAATAATTCTTTATTGTTGAAAGTATTACATATGTCCCCCTTTCCCCCCATTGACCTCTCCTCTGACGCAAAAGAAGCCTGAACTCTGTACTTTCTTAAGATGGATTTGAGGAACTACTAGGTCTCCCATCTTCTCCATTAATGACTCTTTCCTTACTCCAAACTCTGACATTTTTAATTTGGCCTTTTGAAGAGTCAGGATCACAGACTTCGGACTGGTAACATTTCCTCTGAAACCTGAAGAGTGGATTTGGGGAAGAAGAGTTCCAGGGAGAGAAAACAGCAAATGCAAAGACCTAGATGCAGGAGCAGGCTTAGCATGTTGGAGGTTCAAAAGAATGAAGAATGACTAGAATGTAGTGAAAATAGCAAAATAGTATGAGAGGTAAGCAGGTCGGGTAGGGCCTTGGAAGCTATTGTAGAGTCCCAGAGAGGTTATCTTGCCCAAGATACACAGTAAGTGGCAGAGCTGGGATGATAGATAATCCAGGCACATTGATTGGTTGTCTCCCACATGCACACAGTATGCACTCGTCTGCTCTTTATTAGCCAATTTCTTTTTTATTTGAGTATAAATTTACTTTAAAAATATTTTTTTCTATTTCTAATTTTAAAAGCAAAGCATAAGACCCAGAAAGTCTAGGTAGTAGCTAATGCTCACAAGTACCTTAGCTGTATTAAGTTTCCTAATGTGTAATAGGAAGAGTAGATCTTATGTTTAAAAATAGACATTAGGCAATCCAGTGTGATTAATGTTCATAAGGTCAAGCATAGCAACACCAAAATAATTTCTCTACATGCTCCTATGGGATCATATGATAAATGTTTAATAGGTATTTACCATATCTATAAAATTCAGAAGGGCTATTTTTGTAAAAACTCTGCATTTAATAGATAGACTTTGTATTGGATTTGGCCTGGTGTATTAATCTAATTTTTTGTGTAGCAATATAAATGTGAGTGAGTGGACAATCCTTTTCATAGAATGAGGAAAGAGAGTGAGGCAATGGTCTTTGTCTCTTAGAGTTTTGGGATCTCCAAGAAGGGCTTCAATAAATCTCCTCTTCATCTAGCACCATTTTGGGCATAAACCAGGCTCCAAGGCAAAAACACCTGATAGGATTGAAAAGGCCTGGATTATCTATCATCCCAGCTCTGCCACTTACTGCAAGATAACCTCTCTGGGACTCTACAATAGCTTTCAAGGCCCTACCCGACCTGCTTACCTCTCACACTATTTTGCTATTTTCACTACATTCTAGTCATTCTTCGTTCTTTTGAACCTCTAACATGCTGAGCCTGCTCCTGCATCTAGGTCTTTGCATTTGCTGTTTTCTCTCCCTGGAACTCTTCTTCCCCAGATCCACTCTTCAGGTTTCAGAGGAAATGTTACCAGTCCGAAGTCTGTGATCCTGACTCTTCAAAAGGCCAAATTAAAAATGTCAGAGTTTGGAGTAGGAAAGGGTCATTGATTGAGAAGGCACCATGGGAGAAGATGGGAGACCTAGTAGTTCCTCAAATCCATCTTAAGAAAGTACAGAGTTCAGGCTTCTTTTGTGTCAAAGGAGGGGAAAATGGGAAGGGCTAATTTTGTAAAAACTCAAGTTCCAAGCAGCATTCCTCTAATGATGATCGTGTCTAAAGCAGGAGCTGTCAGCCTTAAGGCCATGGGAACAAGGCAGGCTGGAACAAGGAGTCAGAGAGACTGAGCATGCCACTCTGTTACAATGTCAGATTCTTAAAGAGGCTTTCCTCAACCACCCGGCCCTAGGGGCTCTTTTCACATCTATCACTATTACATTTCTCCCTATTTCACATTGCTCTTCATAGCACCTACCAGTATCAGCATCTCTTTGTTTATTTATTGTTTATTGTCACCACTAGAGAGGAAGCTCCATGAGAGCAGGGGCCTTGCTTATCCTTTCTGCTGCATCTCCAGCAGCTAGAACACAGTGTCCGGCACATAGTAGGTGCTTAAGAGATGGTTGTTGGATAAATTAGTGGTTGAGTCTCACAACAAAACATTTCACCCCAGGATCTCAGGTTTCCGCCTCTCAGCTCTGTACCACACATATCCTCTCACTCATAACAAATCATCTTGTTCTTAGATGCCAAAACAAAGGCAAGGAGAATGGCAACTGAGAAGTGGTCTTCGAATTTGGCAAAAAGCAAGTCAGTATTGAGAGACTAATGATATAGACATGCAAACACCTTTTAGAATATTAATAGTTTCTTAGCAGTGAACCGGAACTAGGTGTTACTGGTGATGGGACCTTGGTTCAGCAACCTTGGTACTTGATTTCTGGCTAAGAAAGAAGCCCTAGCAGGTTTGGCTCAGTGGATAGAGTGTCAGCCTGCAGACTGAAGGGTCCTGGGTTTGATTCTGGCCAAGGGCACGTACCTTGGTTACAGCTCCCGGCTCTGGTTGGGGTGCATGCGGGAGACAACCAATCGATGTGCCTGTCTCACATCGCTATTTCTCTCTCTCTCTCTCTGTCTTTCCCTCTCCCTTCCACTTTCTCTAAAAATCAATGGAAAAATATCTGCAGATGAAGATTAAAAAAAAGAAAAAAGAAAGAAAAGAAAGAATTCAGAGCCAATACCCAGATACAAGCAACAGTTTATTTAGAAAGTCACAGAGGTAGAAGAAGTGAGCCAGCTGGGCTATGCATGGACTCAGGAAACAAGCTATGGAGTCAAAAGAAGGGCCCTTGGAGCTTAGGAGAAAGCAAGCAAAGAGATATGTCTAAGGGAAAGGAAGGGGGGAGGGGAGGAGAGAGAGAGAGAGAGAGAGAGAGAGAGAGAGAGAGAGAGAGAGAGAGAGAGAGAGAGGATGAGAATGAATGCTGGGTCCTCTGTCCTGAGGGCTTTTATCCCCTCTGTGAAGGCAGAGATCTTTTAGGGGATGTCCCTGGGCAGCAGTCGCCAACCTTTCAGACCTCACGGACAACCAGTGGTCCAAGGACCATCGGTTGCCGACTGCTGTCCCAGGGGACTATCTCAGTGGAATATTCATCAGCTTTCCAGGTGTGTCCTTTCAGGGTCATGGTCTGTACTGGTTGTTCCTGTGCCAAAGCAGGTGGTCATCAGTCCTGAGGTCAGCCATGGCATCACTTGTCTGGCCTTGCTGTTTTTCTGGGCCTGGCAGCTGAAGGACAACTGAAGCCTAGATGTTCTCTCTTGTCTCTGTGGGCAACAAACTTGAGGCTTTGGTCAGAACCTCATTGTCTTGAGGGCTTAATGCTTAAGGGAGTGGTCATGCAAGGGCTTATGGAAGTCATATAAGGTTAGTCTCCAGTCCTCTTGTTCCTCTTCTAAGAGGCTCTATCTCATGACTGGTGGCATGCCAAGGAGGAAAGGTCAGGGAGGGTCTGAACTGCATCCCAGCCATATGAAAGATTAGGGGGTCTAAACCGGGACCAGTGATATGCTAGGGGAGGAAAGGTCACCCTGGGGGCAAGGTACCACTTTACAAATGTCCATGGCTTTCTGCCCTGGTGACATTCTGCACCTGGCCTGTCCTTTCTATTCTGCCTAACTGCCTACTACAATTTAACCTATTAGCATCTGTTTTTTGATTGGATTCCCTTTCAAACAAATCCCTTTAAGTACAGGATCCAAGATACTCCCCTGGAAGAAAAAGGCATCAGAAAGGGGAGAGTAGGTGCTTAGAAGGGTTGTGAGGGGAAACCGAAGGCGGACTGGCACTGCGGTTGTGCTCAGTCTGTCCTGCTCAGAGGGGCGAGCCAAGGGTGTTATTTAGGAAACTGCAAAGAACAACTTTCTCCAAACCTTCAGCCTCAGATCACTAATAACTCCAGGAGGGAGTGATATTCTTATTTTGCTAACTCGAAGTTAGCCATGTTGATATATGAACTAAAGTTGTGTGATAACCAAATGTGTAGTTAAACTGGCTGATAAAACTAGAACTCCTACATCATTTACATACTTGACCCTTTGGGAGAAAATCCTAGTGGAGGCCCTAGGTACCAACGTCGTTTTGCAGGAAGATGCAGGGTTATGCAACCTCTGTGGCTGCAGGACCGAGGCAAAGAGAGGGCTGCGGCACCAGAAGATTAGGGCCTTATCACCTGAACAACGTACAGGGATCAATGGCCTACTTTATCTTAGGGGGAAATAACAAGAAATGACAACCATGTCTTAGTTTTCTTTCTGTTTTTCTGTGCTCCAGTTCCTACTTGCTACTCAACCTGCCAAAGTTTTCACTTGTCAATCCCATAAATTCCCTTGGATTGAGTTTGCATAGGTTCAAAGTTTAGAATCATGAATTCAGAAACCCAACACTGCCACTTAACAATTTTCCATTTGCCAGGAAAGTCTTATATAAGTGATTTTCTCTAGGTGAGGGGTGCTGGTGCTGCCTTGCATTCCAGACTCTGTCAGTCAGGGTTTTGAATTGCAATAGAAGCTAACTATGACTGATTTAAGCAGAAAATTACTTTATTCAAAGGATATTGGTAGCTCATAAAATCATTGAAGTGTGGAAAAGTAGGCTCTGGTAGCCAGGAACAACCCTTAAAACCATGCCTCAAAACTGGTCTGGTGAACTATGTAACCCAATTATAGAAAGACAAATGACCCAGTTTAAAAATGGGCAAATGGTCTGAATAGATAGTTCTCCAAAGAAGATATACATGAAAAGATACTCAACATTGTTAGCCATCAGGAAAATGCAGATCAAAACGACAACAAGATACCACTTCACACCTACTAAGGTGACTATAATAAAAAAAGGCAATTAATAATATGTGCTGGTGAGGATGTGGAAAAATTAGAATACACTGCTGGTGAGAATGTAAAATTGTGCAACTGCTTTGGAAACAATCTGACAGTACCTCAAACAGTTAAGCAGAGTTACCATGTGATACAGCAATTCCACTCCTAAGTGTATACCCATGAAAATGAACACATATGTCCACATAAGACTTTGTACACAAGTGTTCATAGGAGCATTATGCATAATAGCCAAAAAGTGTAAACAATAGAAATGTCCACCAACTAATGAATGGGTAAAGAAAACATGGTATATTCATGCAATGGTATGCTTCATGCTACAACATGGATGAACCTTGAAAACAGTATGCTAAGTGAAAGAAGACAGACACAAAGGAGCACGTTCTATATATTTCCATTTGTATGAAATGTCCAGAATAGGCTGATCTGTAGAGACAGAAAGTAGATTAATGGTTGCCTAGAGCTGAGAAGGAGATGGGGGAAGATTGGAGGATGATGCTTAAAGGGTGTGGGGTTTATTTTGGGGATGATGAAAATGTTCTAAAACCTATTGTGGGGATGGTTGGACAGCTCTGTGAATAGACTAAAAGCCAATAAATTGTATACTTTACATCAGGCGTCCTCAAACTACGGCCCGCAGGCCACATGCGGGTGTTTTTGCCGTTTTTTTTTTTTTTTTACTTCAAAATAAGATATGTGCAGTGTGCATAGGAATTTGTTCATAGCTTTTTTTAAACTATAGTCCGGCCCTCCAATGGTCTGAGGGACAGTGAACTGGCCCCCTGTTTAAAAAGTTTGAGGACCCCTGCTTTACATGGGTGAATTGTATGGCATGTGAATTATATTTCAATAAAGCTGTTTTTGAAAAAATAATCCTCTGGTGAGGAAATGGTTACCATTACTGTTGAGCACTAGATGTCACAGTTATTACTGTTACCACTTCCATACCAGCAGCTCACTATTGCAACATCTGCTACGGCCAGAGAGAATGAGGAGCTCCTCCGTCTATGTCTTTCATGAGTAGCCCTCAGGTCAGTCTAGAATGGGTGTGAAGGTCATCACTGGGACAGTATCTGGCATTGTCAGCTCTGCCTCCTGCAGGACCCACCAGCTGGGGAATTCACCAAATAGGAAGAGAGGTCAGATGCTGGACTATCAAAAAGGATGTCAAATGTCTACTAGAACAGCATGGAGCACTGGACTAGACTTCCCTCAGGTTTCATTACCTGCTCCTCAGAATATTTAACACATGATGCAGTAGGTGTTGCTTCTTCTGTGGACATACACTTTATTTAAACAATGGAACAAATCAACTAGTTAATATCCCCATAAGGAATTTAATTGAAAATACAACACAGAGCAATGACCAAACACAAGCATATGAGGTGGAAGTAGCTTTTTGCATTAAATATCAGCTGAATGTCATGATCACTGTTTATTCTAACTTGACTTATCATATGATAAAAAGGAACAAGTCTTTAATTTAGGCCTCAGCGTGACTTGTCACACACCTTGGCATCTCTGCTGTGGAGTTTCAAAGCTCTATTGAAATCTCTTTATTATCTGTTTGCTGTTATCAGAAAGATAAGTGCCTTCTAATCCTGTAGTCTGTATACCTAGGTCAGTCCTTGTTTGAGAATTTTCTGCAACTCACAAGGTGGGTGACTGACGCTGGTCAAGGGAGAAATGAGACTCCAACAGTGTTAGAGTCCCTCTTCTGGTAACTTGGAAATGGAGACACCAATTCTATTTAGCTAATTTTAGAAAAGAAGGGTTTGGGGACAGGTTTGAATGTTTTAGACATCTATCCAACTTCATTTTGATCTTTGCAATATCTTGGAAGGAATATTGGTTTTTATCTTTTTTGAAAATAATTAAGTAGTTAATTTTTCTATTAGTCAAAGAATGTTTAAATTTACATCTGTAAACTGTCCAACAAGAACATTAGCTAAAATTCCTGGGCATAATTTGGTCTCTGAGATAGTATCCAGAAGAAAAAAGGTAATAAAAGCTATCTGTCAAGGTAGGGAGCCCAGAGGATAGAAGATGAGTGGGAGGATACTTGATTCTGAGAGAAAGGATAGGGTTCTGAATGCAGAATCACCCGAGTGAGTTTCTAAAACCTTAAAACAGGTCACCCAAGAGCACCTACAAGGAATACCTCTGGCTCACACCTTATTGTCTACCCACATGTAAGAGAGTGAACGTTGTTTGATCCTGTCACCCAGGAAGGGCTCCATCCTTCATCAGAGTGGCCATGCCAACAGCAAGAGGTGAGGTTGTATAGCTTTCCCGTCCGTTTCTCTTTGTTTTCTGGAATATAGAGATTGGAAGAGGGAGAAGCAATATAACACCTTTTCAGAAAGTCAGAAGGCTCTGCTTTTGGTTTTGGCTTATCTTTTCATCTCCTTGGGAAATAATTGTCCGTTACAAAGAAAAACTAATACCTGCAAGACAATTCTGCAGACTCTGAACATGCTATTTGGCAGCAGCCATTAGTAGTCAATGATATTGCCCGGCCAGCGTGGCTCAGTGATAGAGCATTGACCTATGAATCGGGAGGTCACGGTTTGATTCCTGGTCAGGGCATATGCCCAGTTGCTTGATCCCCGCTGTGGGGTGTGCAGGAGGCAGCCGATCAATGATTCTCTCTCATCATTGATGTTTCTATTGCTCTCTCCTCTCTGAAGTCAATAAAAAATATTATATGTATTTTTTCCTAAAAAAAAAAGTCACAATATTGAAACCCCCAAGCTCCATTAGTCCTTCATCACCACAACACACTACTAGCAAAAATTTTAAAACCTGCTTCAGAGCTGAAGAAACTAAACCTTCCCACCCACATGCCTCCTTCCCCATTGCAAATATGTTAAACCCTATTGAACATAGAATTATAGACCTAAAGAGAGGCTTGTAATGACTTAACAACAACTTTAGCATATACCATCCAATGCTGGTAGCAAAAAGTTCTTGATTAATCTCAGTTTCATCTCAAGGATCAGAGTCTCAGACTTTCTTTGAATCTCTCCTAGAGTTAAAGCCTTAGCACTCACAGTTCTCCAGAATATACTGGTGAGAACCAGTTGACCTCTTTGACCCTCAGCCTCTGAAAAATGTAGGTGTGTGAGTGTGTGTGTGGGGGGGGAGGGGTGTGTGTGTGTGTGTGTGTGAGGAATGATACGAATGGTCAAGGACATCACGTGTTCCTGGAACAGAGCAAGCAGTTCCCTGTCCCTCCCTCTATTATAATCTGTCAGGATCGAAGACTTGAGCAGTTTCATGGGTTCAAACTGCTATTTCTAGCAATGCTATTCCTTAGTGACCACTACTCACTCTATACCCTTAGTTGGGGGTATATCCAAGGCGCACAAATAATTCTACTTGGCTTGTGTTTTAATTTTGAGTTAAAACCCGGAGTGATCTTCAACCTGGACTGCATCTATCTCACTAGTGTCTTTCCTCTAATTTCTTTGGTTGGGTTGTCAGAAAATATCAAAGCTTTCCTGTTGGTATTTGAAGACATTTCAGAGTCACATTAAAATATACTGGTCTTGGTTTCTATTCTGTTCTTCACTGACTTTACTAAACACTCCATTCTCTTTCCCCCTCCCTCCCTCCCTCCTATCCTCTCCCTCTCTTCATCCCTTTCTCTAAATTTTGAAGAATTCATTCTTGTTCTCAGCTAATTTCTTCCCCACCCCTACTCCATCCTCCTCCTTCCTTTTTTCTATTCTATCTTGTTTCAGTGATGAAATCCCAGCTTCAGCTTCTTTAATCCCACTGAAACATTCCCTACTGTTTTCTGCATTAACATTGTATCTACTCCCTCTGACTTCTCAGTTGTTTCACCTCTTTCAATTGCTGATAATCTACATGTGTTTAGTAACTTTTTCTTATTGTTTGATCATTTAAAATGAAGATCTGTATCTAGTGGTTCCCCAAAGTTGCTATACCTTAAACTCACCAGAAGGCTTTACCCAAAACACAGACTACTATGTCTTACCACTGGGGATTCTGATTTGGAAGTTCTGGGGCAAGACCCAGGAGTTCTAGTGTAAAAAATAAATTTCAAATACTTTGACACTTCTAATTTGTATAGAACGGTGTTTGGGAACCTCTAATCTGTGTTGCTTAGTATTTTTAGCTAGTACAAACTTTCATTGGTTGCAGTTGTATATTTCTTCTGTTTAATTTTTCTTGTTAGAGTTGTCTCTAGACATCGAGGTTGGTGCAACAGTGATAGGCCAAGTCTTCCTTTCCCAATCCACAAACAGTAAATAGGAGCCAACATCTGTGAGCATTTCCTTGTGAGTATAGGGCTTTTTAAATAGTATACCATGTACATTAAATGCATGTATTAAAACATTTTGATGGAACACTTTAGTTAGGTTATTTTGACTCTTTACTGTTCAATAAGCTAACAATTAAGGCTGTTAATTTACCTCTGGGTATAGTTTTAGGTACACCTTATAAGTGTTGCTGTAATAATGTTATCACTGTAGTTATTTCCTATATAATCTATGAGTACTTCTAATTAGGAGGCCCCCAAAGGTGTTCAAGTTGTTGAAAATTTTCATTTTATTTGATTTTGTTTATCCTTAAAAATGTATAATACTGTAGACAGATAATAATGCCTGCATAAAAATACACACACACACACACACACACATTAGTTTTAAGCCCCAATGCAAAAATTGTCAGCTTTGAACCAGAATAGGGCCAGGGATGATGTACCAACTGCCACTGAGGTCTACAGTGAGAGCAGCTCTCTCAGCAAACCTTTATGAATAGCTTTTCTCTGAATACAGGTTTCACTATGACCAAAGAAGTGACATTCTGACACTAAAAAGTGTCATTTTACATTTCTGTTTTGTTTAGGGACTGTGTATATTTTGTCTTTGGAACACATAGGACACACTCGTAGATGTTGACTGACTGAGAGAATGAGTAACGACTGAGTGATGAAGGAAAGAGTAATTAGAAAACTCATCAATTTTGCTTAGTTACACTTTCGAGAGGTAATCATTATTAAAGAGGTGTCTTCTGTCTTAATTAAGTGTAGCCTATTAGTAAATCAACATGTATTTATGATCCTTCAACTTTGGATTTCACAAGGTTAATTCAACATCGGAAAGGAAAAGGAAGAGAACAAATATATGGAATATTTGCCAAGTATTGGACAAGGTATTTTACACATATAATTTCAAAACAGCTGCCTTCTGAAGTACCGTAGATGTTAGTCTACCAGTTAACTGATGATGACCAAGCTCAGGAAAGGAAGGGGAAGTAATTTACAAAAGCTTACACAGCTAGTAAGCAGGGAAGACATGATTTAAACCCAGGTCTCTCGAAGGTGGAAAATACTGTTTCCACCATTATCCCGTGAGTCTCCACCCCACTGGACTCAGCACTAAGATAATGAGACATGGTTACGGTCTCAAAAAACCTATTGCCAGGGATATAAAGTACAGCATAGAAATATCAATAATAATAAAAGTGTAATATGCTAATTAGACCAGACGTCCTTCCGGACGAAGCTGCCATGGCGGGAGCCAAGGCATAGGCGGCTGTGGCGGCAGTGGCGGGGGCCAAGCCCCTTGCACAGATTTCGTGCATCGGGCCTCTAGTAGTCTAAACTATTGTAATAACTATGTCTGGTACTATACTTATCGGAGGGTAGGGAGCAGGGGTCCACCACTTCGTAAGTTATGTAAATGTCTAACCACTATGCTATACACTTGGAATTAATATAATATTGAATGTCAACTGTAATTGAAAAATAAAATAATTTACCAACAAAAAGACCTTACTGTCAAGTAGAGGACACATGGTAAATACTAATTGTAATAATGCTAACTAGCAGTAAATAAACACTGTGGTAGAATTATCGGAGAAGTACTCTGTGAGCAGAAAATTCCAGTAAATCTCAAGTATTGCATGCCATGTAAGAGTGAGCTCTCTAAAAACCAGCTCAGTCACACTTTAAAAGCAACTCTTAAAACAGGGCTCACATGGTACCCAGTGTTGATAAGAGTGTGGTGAGAATGGAAGGCTCTTGTACAGGCTACTGACAGGAATGTGAATTAATAAACCTCTCTGGAGGGAAAGTTGGCAATATGTATAAAATCCTGAAAAATAACTTTGTTTTTGACCCTCAAATTCTACTTCCTAACGTGTTATTTGAAAAAAGCAAATGTATAGAAAGATGCATCTATAAAGATGTTTGTTATAGTATTTTTAATAATAGCAAAAACCTGGAAACAATCTAAATATTTGACAACAGGGTAGTGGGTGAAGTGTTATGTTCTATGATACAATGCTATGTTAAGGTCCCCTTTCAGGGTGTCCTGAAAGTCAAAACTATTTTCATTGTAATACTAAGACATTTGCATTTTCCATTTTTATTCTCTCATGAGAGCACAGAATATTAAAAGTTCATTGATTTTTAAATTTCATTTTAAATTCCATATTGTAACTAATCTTTAAAACACTACCTCTTGTCAAGTTTTGGTGTGGTATAAAGAAAAATATCCACAATAATCTGAAAATTGCTCTTCCTTTCCCAACTACATATCTGTGTGAGGCTGGATTTTCTTCACATACTTTTACTAACAGGACATATCAACATTTTGAATGTAGAAAATGGATATGAGAATTCATCTGTCTTTTGTTAAGCCAGACATTAAAAGTATTTGCAAAAATTGAAAAAAATGTCACTTTTCTCACTAAATGTTTTTTGTTGTTTATTTTGGAAAATAGAATTAGTTTTTATAAACTGTGTTATTAATGTTGACATGTAATGAGTTACTTTATTTTTAAATGAATTATTTGAATTTTTAAAAATTTGTTTTAATTGGTACTATTATAAATAGTAATAAATATAACCCGCATTTAAAAAGGCTTTTTTGAGGTCCTCAATACTTTTAAAGAGCACAAAGTGGTTCTGAGACCCCAGAATTTGAGAATAATAATTAATAAAGCACATTACAAAGCATATCATTTATGTAAAAAAAAAAGAAAGGAAAGAAAGAAAGAGCACATCTCAGGACAGAATGGCAATGAAGGAAATACCCAGTATTTAAAAAGTAGTCATCTTTGAGTGTTGGAATTGCTGGTTAGTTTAATTTTCTTTTTCATGCTTTTCTCTTTTCCTATATATTCTACAATGGAATTTGTATTTGGCAATTAGAAAAATCTTGCATTTTCACCTGAATTTGACTGAAGGATGGGGAGAAAAGTATTAGCCTATATTATGTTTTAAAAAATATTTTACTAGATCACACATATAATTTTTTTTTGCTGGATTTTTGTGTGGGTGAAGAATAAAAGAATATTATGAGATATTTATCTTAATTTTGAGAACTGCTATAAGAGATCTAAGTGCTTTAAAATGTGTAAAAATGATTTGGGGGAATCAGAGTTTTATATGAGTCCTATTTATTCCAACACAGTCTTCCATAAAAATGAATTAAATCTTTTGCTGGCTTCCAATTTTGAGATTTTTCAGCCAGAAACAAAAAGGCTAGGGCAAGCTACTGGCAAGTTATTTCCCAGTGTATCAACAGGAATGTTATTTGATCTCTTATTTATTATTCCCTGTGGAATTTGAGAGACTTCCTTTTAGGATGTTGGTTTACTGTCTGCATTATGTTGTAGGTAAAAAGTTTCTTGTTCTTTTCTAGCCGTGGTGTTACACCATCCGCTAGGTCTTGTGGATGTTTCTCGTGATAACGCTGGTTCTAGCCCGGCTGCTGTGCTGTGCCTTCAACTCTGTAGAAACCAGGCACTTCTGCCACCCACCCAACATGACAAAATGGGATTGAAGTGTAATAAGCACTAAAGGTGGCAGAACGAGTCTAAGAATGTAAAATACCCGGACAATTGCTTAGAAAGTTGAAGGGGAGAGAGGCAAAGTTTAGTTATCGATGTTGATTTTATTCCCAGATTTTGTAAATTGTGTTCTTGAGAGGTGAATCTTGCAGACTGCAGTTCTTTTAAGCCCACAATGGAGAGGGAAATAACTGCATGAATTTTAAAAAAGGTTCCCACCCCAACCTTTATAGATCATTGGTTTGAGAATAAAAATAAAAAATAAAAGGAGATTGAGAAATTTTCTAAACACTTTACGTATGCACAAAAGATCATACTTTCTAATAATGCAGAAACCACAAAGTTAGTGGTGGTAATGAGTTACCTTCCAGAGCTGATCTAGCACAAAATGTCTAAGGATTTGTCAGTAACAGTGACAGCGTGATTCATTTTCCTTAATAGATTATTGGCAGCACTAGTTTGAGGACTAGATCAAAAGTCAATGGAGCCCAGCCAGCATAGCTTAGTGGCTCATGAACATCAACCTATGAACCAGGAGGTTCCGGTTCGATTTCGGTCCGGGCACATGACCAGGTTGGCATGCAGGAAGCAGCCGATCAATGATTCTCTCTCATCATTGATGTTTCTATCTCTCTCTCCCTTTCTCTTCCTCTCTGCAATCAATAAAAGGCTATTTTTTAAAAAAGTCAGTGTAGTGCTCGAGTACTTGAAAATTAAAGAGAAGATATGTGGTGGTTGCTCAATCAAAATTTTCTGGTCTAACTCCTCTCCCCATCTCATCTTGTACTCCTCTGTATTCAGCAAAGAAGATTCTCAAGGACATTCTCTCCATAGTTGGAGGGCGCCCCTATTGTGCTCCATGTGGTATGTCTGTGAGGTTGATCCATATAGGCCCAGGAGAGCCAACCCACTGACCCCCAAGCCTCTCTGCTGGTGCAGGCAGAGGGTCCTCTCTCCGGAAGCCCCAGGGTTGGCAGGTTTTTTACTCATTTATGCTTATCTCCACAGCATGTGCTGGAGTGAGGTCTGGGTATGTTTTACTATAATTGTTTCTTGTAAAAAATGATAAAGAAAAATGGCATATACCATACTAGGTATATGGAAAAACCTTCATTCCATCTAGTAGAGGAGCTGGGTTTTATTTTTAAATGTATTATTGTTATTTTCCAGGCCACAATTTAAGGACTCTTTCTCTGTTGCAAACTTAAGAAAAATTGCTGAAGGGTCAGTCACTAAGGAAATGAGGAAACCGGATCAGATTTCTTCTATTTTTTTGGACCAATTAGCCCTTGTCCTTAGTGCTTTTATGAAGTTTGCGTAGTTGTAGTAAGAAAAAAAAAAAAAAAAAGTGGAACAGCAGGGGAGAAATCTCTCCTGACTCACTGATACATTTTTGAAAGATCCCAGCCTGACACATTCTATTCAGATGAGTGCTCTGTTTCCTAGTAACCACAACTCAACCTTCACAGCAACTTGACAGCAGTGTCTGGTGGGGTACAGTTTCTGTGCTGTGCTAATACTCCATAGCTGTTGAAGAATTCCGGTGCTCAAGAGCTAAGCTTGTGTTTAACTCCTCAGCTGGGAATCCCAGAACACGAATGTTCTTATCTTCCATGGTTTTTCACTTACATTTTTGACCATCCTACCTTATAATAGACAAATATGCAAATTGACCATACCTCCAGCACACCCACAAGCCACGCCCACCATCCAATCAGAGCGAGTATGCAAATTAACCCAAACCAAGATGGCTACAGCCACAGAGAGCAAGGTTTCCTAGGTAGCAGAGGAAGCCAAGCTTTCTGCCTGCCCTTGCCAGGCCTAAGCCTCCACTCAAGCTACAAAGTTTCAATTATAGAAGGTAAACAAATTCAAACAGAAATGGCGGCAGAATGGAGCTTGAGAGAGCAAGCCAGGGTTGTCGCTGGCAACAGGGGAAGCAAAGCTTTCCGCACACCCTGGCCAGGCCCACCCGCTTAAGCTACAAAGTTTCAATTATAACCCCAACAGAAATGGCTGCTGGCTGCGGAGGGAGCACCAGGTTTGGCTCCGCTCCAGGCTACAAAGTTTCAATTGTAGAAGGAAAATAAATTCCAGATACCAGGGCCTCTGCTTGGGTTGCCAGGGGGCGTGGCCAGCCTGCAAACCACCACAGGCCCCTCGCTCAGGCTGCCTCACACCCCAAGGGAACCCCACCCTGATCAGGGACACCCTTCAGGGCAAACCAGCTGGCCCCCACCCCTGTACCAGGCCTCTATCCTATCTAATAAAAGAGTAATATGCAGATTGATCATCACTGCAACACACAATATAGCTACCCCCATGTGGTCAAAGATCCTGCCCCCATGTGGACACAATATGGCCACCACAAGATGGCCAGCAGGGGAGGGCAGTTGGGAGGGACCAGGCCTGCAAGGGAGGGCAGTTGAGAGGGACCAAGCCTGCAAGGGAGGACAGTTGGAGGTGATCAACCCTGCAGGAGAGGGCAGTTAGGGGTGACCAGGCCGGCAGAGGAGGGAAGTTGGGGGCAAACAGGCTGGCAGCGGAGTGGTTAGGGGGTGATCAGGCTGGCAGGCAGAAGTGGTTAGGGGCAATCAGGAAGGCAGGCAGCCAAGCAGTTGGGAGCCAGCAGTCCTGGATCGGGCCTAAACGGGCAGTTGGACATCCCTCGAGGGGTCCCAGATTGGAGAGGGTACAGGCTGGGCTGAGGGACAACCCCCCTCCGTGCACGAATTTCGTGCACCGGGCCTCTAGTGGTTAATATTGCCCATGGCTGATGGTTTATTTCTCCCTGCACTTTTGGGTCTAACGATATTAGTAGCCCTCAAATAGTATAATTCTGAAGACATTTTTGGTTGTCAAAACTGGGGGCAGGGTACTATTAGCATCTCGTGGATAGAAGCCAGAGATCTTACTGAATATCTTCAGCCCTCAGGATAGCCCTCCATAACAAAGAATTTATGTAGCCGAAAATGTCAATAGTGCCACTGTTGAGGAACTCCCAAGACCACACATAATTGACTTGCCCATGTTTTGGTATGAAATAGTCACTAAGCTATGAACCAGCCCTGTCATACCATAGTTGATTTATTTTGGTTCTCTGGATTTGGCACCCTTTTGCCCTCAGTTTTCTGTAATAGTGGAGAATTTAGTAATTTCAAAGTTCTGATGGGTTCTGTAACACTGTTACCCACAACTAGGTAGACATGTCCTACTTTGAAGTAAATGGACAAGTTTATGCAGGTGGCCCACATGTAATATTTTGGTTGGGGAAGGATGGATAGGAAAGAAAGAAGATACTATTTTGAAACCTTGTACCTCCATTATAACTTTTTAATTGATTGATTTGAGAGAGAGAGAGAGAGAGAGAGAGAGAGAGAGAGAGAGAGAGATTGTTGTTCCACTTATTTATACATTCATTGGTCACTTATTATATGTGCCCTGAACTGGGATTGAACCCACAACCTTAGCGTATCAGGATGATGCTCTAACCAACTGAACTACCTGACCATAGCCTTGAAACCTTATACTTTCAAATGGAACACTTTTTTTGTCTAGTCCTGGTTATAAGGTCAAGCACATGTTTTAGGCACCCAATAACTCATGTTACCTCAATTGTTAATAACAAGTATACAACCCAGCCAATGTGGCTCAGTGGTTGAGCGTTGACCTATGGATCAGGAGGTCACAGTTGGATTCCCAGTCAGGGCACATTCCTGGGTTGCAGTCTCAATCCCTAGTGGGGGGCATGCAGGAGGCAGCCGATCAGTGATTCTCTCTCATCATTGATATTTCTGTCTCTCTCTCTTTCCCTTCCTCTCTGAAATCAATATATATATATATATATATATATATATATATATATATATATATATATATATATATGTAAACAAGTATACATGTAAACCATCATTAACTCATTATCAGGACTATCTAAAGCCCTGAGAAAGATAGGATGATGGGTAATTTCCAATCTGCTTGGAGGTTAGAGTAGTATTTTGGAACCATCTGTATTATACTAACATATATGCCATTGGGTCTTTTGATTTTAAAGATTACAGACTTCTGTGAAGGTGCCCCAAAGCACACCAAGATATACCATATGATCTCACACTTCCCTCCTTTTGCACATATTGTTCCTTTTGACTGAATTGTCCCCAAACACCTGGTCTTCCTGGAAAACTAATTTTTGTCTTGCAAAACCTTACATCAGCCTTTTATACTCTGTCATTATATTCCAGACCCCTCCTCTCACATGTGTTCCCACCGCCTGCCCCAATCCACTCAAAGTTTAAAAGTTTCCTTCTCTGTAAATGTGCATATGAGGCTGGAAATGTAAGCCCAGAAAGGAGAGAAATAAGCTTGGTGACAGCTAGTCATCTCTAACAGAGAGCAAAGAAACAACTCTCTGTATACCAGACAGAAAATGGAATCTAGTGGAAGAATTTTAAAGAGCTCACAGAATGAATGGCAGACTGAGGAACTGAACAGGGACCAGGGCAGTGCTGTGGGGCCCAGAGAACAAGAAGGACTGATCCAGCCTGAGTGCCATGGATTTTCAGCCTTCCAGTCATTTCTGCTTAAGATTCAAATTCCTGATTGGGGTAGGGCTATGGGGTAGATGGGTCCCAATCAGCTGAGTCTGAGTAGCTGACCATTTCTGAGCTTCTAGAAGATGGCAGGGCTGACCGTGCAATGGCTCTTTATCTCATTCAGAGTAAAATCCAAACCCTCCCTATGGCCCATCAGTCCAGGTGAACTGGCTCCCAACTACCCTTCTCATCTTCTCTCTCTTCCCCTCACTCTATTCTAGCACCGTCTCATCTTTGCTGTTTGTGTTTGCCAAGCAGTCTCATCTCAGTGATTTTAATACTGTTGTTTGCTCTGCTCTTTCTCTTAATATTTGCAGGCTCACTCCCTCACTCCTTTCAGATCTCTGCTCAAAATCTCTTTGAGAGATCTTCCTTGACCACCCTACATACATAATACAGCACCCCAACTCATAACCATCACCCTCTATTCCACTTACTCTGTTTTATTTTCTTCACAGCACTTACCACCACCTAACATTTGTTCATTTGCTTTGTTTTTTTCTGTCTTCCCTCTACTAGAATTTAAGCAACATGGGAGACTGTTTTATTTCCATGCTGAAAACCAGACACTGGGTGAATGACAGAGCAAGCACTAGAATCTAGGTCTCCTTCCTCCTGTTAGCAGATGGCAGCAGAAGCAACCTTAGACCTAGCATTGCCCTAGGCTAAAGTAACCTGAGGCATTTAAGAATATCAACTTTTTTTCTTTTTTGCACAATCTGACTCAAATAGTCAACCCTTATTCTTTGCAGCTTATAGACGTGTTTGCCATGGATATAATACTATCACTGACCATGGGTATTGCTTTAAAATTGATCTCTGTTGCTTATGAAGCATCACGTCAACCACTGTGGTTCTGGAGTTCTGAAAGCTTGTGCAAACAAAGGTGTGCACTTGCCTCAGTGCTTGTGAAGGAGACTCATGTGATCAGGGCATTGCTGAGTTCTGACAGGTGAATTCCTCCTGGTCTGATGGGTCCACATATCACTTTATGGTGGATACTAGCAAGCATGTAGGTTAGCTATCGTATCTGCTCTTGCTGTCAGGTGATGTCCTTTTGGCTGTACCAACTGCAGTATATGTGATCATTTATTTATTTTTTAAAATGGCGAGTAGAATAGCCACACAGCACCCTCTTTTTCCTCCCTAAGTTCTGAAGCAGTTGATAGATAAATCAAAGGAATGGCAGATACAGATCAAAATGTCAACTTTATTACTGATAAAGCTAATGATATCAGAAAATGTGGCTTAGGTACAAAACAACAAAGTGCTTTCTAATACCAAATTTCAGAAATAGCCAGATTTTTTTTTTTTAATCCTCACTGGAGGATATGTTTTTAATAGATTTTAAAGAGAGGAAGAGAGAGAGAGAGATGAGAGAGAAACGTCGGTTCAGTTGCCTTCTCTCCAGTATGTGCCCTAACAGGGAATCGAACCTGCCACCTTTTGATGTACTGGATGATGCTCCAACCAACTGAGCCACACTGGCCAGAGCAGAAATAGCCAAATTTATATCCCAAGTCACAGGCTCTGAAGACCTCATCACATGAGGACCTGCCTTGTATACTTTATAGCACCAGGAACAGAGTAAAATGGGGAAGAGTGATAGAGGGAAGCTAGGCCAGGAAGGAGTGCTATAACAGATGTTCTTCCACATGGAAAGAAACAACGGAATGAGAAATTAGTGTCTCGAGTAATAATTTAAAATAAATTGCTATCACGTATTTTAAGATTTTATAGATAAAAAGAACTCCTTTTAAAAAGCTAAAAAGATATGTATCTTTATATTGCACCCTTGTATAAAAGAAGCAGGAAAATGTTCACATACAACTGAGTGTTCTCAAGCTAGTCTGGGAGAACTTTGGTTGTGTCTAGCGATGCTCTTGTACAGATGAGGGCTTAGGCAAGGACCTGATTTGCTTTGCTGTGGAGCTGCCTCTAGTGGCAACATGCAAACACATCCTGGATTTCCAATGAATACAATAAGAAGAAAGTAATTTATAGTTCTACCACAAATCTGTAGCTCAGATCAAAATGGTTAATTTGAAATGAATTGTAAGATCTTTTAGAAAATTTATACCACATGCCTAGCATACTGCCTAGTACATAATTAGAGTTCATTAAATACTTGTTCAGTGAATTAATCTTGACTTTAGCTTCAATTTGAAATCAGTTGAAAGCCAATGATGATTGAAAAAGTCTTGCAGTTTTGAACTTCTTCTGAAACAAAAATTCCATGCCTGTGAGCACCAATGAATGGAAACTAGAAATGTACAGAAAGAGTAACATAAGCTCTTAACTACTTTCCACTAATCCTAATTGACAGGAATAGCCAAAACTCACCCTTTTCTCTGTAAAATAGACTGATGCCCAAAGCAAACTAACCACTCCTGATAGAAGGCTGCTGCCTAATAATACCCATTATTTTGAGTTTCATGTTTACTAAGGGCCAGTTGTGATTATTTTCATACCATTTTATACTAGTTGTGCTAGTTATTATTACATGATTTATTTAAATATTACTGAAGCTGATGAAATATGTGTACAAAAGTAAGAGTTGTTCCTCTGAAAACGAAGGTGAATGTATTGGAAAGACTTCATAAGAGGAGAGCCCTTAAAAGAACTGCTAAACCACATGATCCCTGCTCACAGGTAGTTTATGGCCTTGTAGTGTAGCTATGATATATGTAAAAAAACCTCTCATGTAGCGTGTAAATGCCTTAGGAAGAGATTACATTGAGATTCCATAAATTCAGGGGAAGACAATTACTTTTGGCTTACAGCATCAGTGATGGCTACATGGAGAAGCTGATATGTGAGCTAAAGTTAGGCTATCTAGAGGTGATTCATTCCAAGTGAAGAGAAGGATGTAAGCAAAGACACGAGGGAGAGGGCCAGTGTTTGGCTGGAGCACATGGTTTATGATCATGGGTATTGCACTTTAAAATTGGTCTGTGTACGAAGGGGAAGAATGGAAAGTAAAACTAGAAAGATAACTGGGTTCCAAATAGTAGCAAGCCCTAACTTCCAGGCTTGTAAAATGTCTGGTCATTGTGAAAATAAGATACTTATTCTTCTCATCCACAATGAATTTCTGTGGTCTTTAGTATATCTACAAAACAAGCACCTTATATTAGAGCATGATAATGCTGTGTCATAATTTTTTCATTCATAGTTACATGGATATTTTTTCTTAATTCCCTAATGGTTTATAAGCACTATTCAATCTAAGCTACTTTGCATTACTTTTGTTCAGCAATGCATATAATTAATTTTCTGCTAAAGACATAAGGATTCAATTAATTATTGGTGAAATATTAATTAGTGATTATGCTTTTAAGAATTCTTGCTTCTTTTTTTAAGGCCCTCATAAAATAGTAACAATTTGTATTATAAGATCACAAGTCTGCTTGGTGTTTTATGCATTAAAAACATGTTTTCAAAGTTTGCAATATAAGCAGGATCATAAGTGACTTTATTGCTGTGTTTTAACAATCTATAATAATAAAAGTGTGATATGCTAATTATCACACCAGATGTTTTTCCAGATGTCCTTCCTTCCAGACAAAGCTGTATTGGGCGGGAACCGTGGCAGAGGCGGCGGCTGCGGCAGTGGTGGGCAGGGGCCAGGACCAAGGCCCCTGCATGAATTTCATGCATTGGACCTCTGATTGATATATAATGCACTTTAACAGATTTAGTTGGGAAAAATTCTACCCATGACCTTGTTTTGTTTGTTACACTTCTGGTTAGTGTACTGAGATTGTTGGAGAGTAGAATAAAGCAACATGCAAATCTAAGCTATTGTTCATAATTATATTCCTATAAGGAACTTCCATGTCACTTTAGCTGTTAGCCATAGGTAGGTATAACCAGTTCCTAGAATATGTATCTTGAGCCTAATAGAAACAAAATGTAATAATTTAAAATTTTTATCTTTTTTTAAAAATATATTTTATTGATTTTTTACAGAGAGGAAGGGAGAGGGACAGAAAGCTAGAAACATCGATGAGAGAGAAATATCGACCAGCTGCCTCCTGCACACCCCGCACCGGGGATGTGCCCACAACCAATGTACATGCCCTTGACCGGAATCGAACCTGGGACACTTCAGTCCGCAGACCGATGCTCTATCCACTGAGCCAAAACGGTTTCGGCTAAAATTTTTATCTTTCAGAATAAAATTGAGGACCTTTTTACTTCTTTAGAAATGCAGTGTGTTTTTTTTTTGTTTGTTTTTTAAGTAAAAAAATGAGAGTACCAATTCAAAACAAAGATGCGGTGAAATAAGGGAAACTATCATTTTGGTAGCTCCTCTTTGATGACTAGTCATTTTCACTTTAAAAATTTCAATTTGGAGATATATATTCTCTTTTTCTATGATGGGTTTTCACTTTATGGCCCTGACTCAGAATTCCCATGATATATTTACTGGACAGCAAATTTTAAAGTTAAAACAGAAATGTATTACATAGGGGTAGGATGGAGGTGGGTACTTGGAAATAAAGTGAGCTAGGAATCAGAGAATTAAGGATTTTAAACTTTGTTTTCCCCCACAGGTAGAAGGAATTTGCTGAGATTTTTGAGCAGGGAGTGACATGATAAAAATTTTCAGTAAAGCTGGTGGAAGATGGGCAAGATGAGTTGAGGGTGGGGGCAGATAAGAGGTACATATAATACCAGCTGAACAGTTAGGAATGTAATGTAAAAATCTAGAGGTGATGTAGTTAAAAAACAACAACACTAGGTCAGGGTGGCTTAGTAACAGAGAGGGCATAGATGCAAGAGCCATTATGAAGGTCCAGGTGACTAGAGAGGAAGCCTGAGTGAAAGGTCAAGGTGGGGAGGGTAATTCTGATAAGGGAGGTGATGAATTTAACTTTAGTTTTTTAAAATATATATATTTGTATTGATTTCAGAGAGGAAGGAAGAGGGAGAGAGAGAGATAGAAACATCAATGATGAGAGAATCATTAATTGGCTGCCTCCTGCACACACCTACTAGGGATTGAGCCCACAATCCGGGCATGTGCCCTGACCTGGAATCGAACCGTGACCTCCTGGTTCATAGGTTGATGCTCAACCACTGAGCCACATCAGTCAGGCTAGCTTTTGTTTGTTTGTTTGTTTGTTTGAGGATATTGGTTCATTTAGTCTAGGATGTGTTATTATATTTGACAATTTTTAAACTTTATTTTGTATACTTCTCTATTTTTGATATGGGTGGTAAATTTATCTCTATTTTTAATTTCACATTAATACTTTAGCTGGTAAATGTATGATATTTACTTATTATAATAAATAATTAATGTAATGTTTTTATTATAATATATGTAATTATTAATATTATTATTTTTTTACTGTAGGTTATCAGACCAGGATGAAGAAGGCAAGACCAAGCAGAAGTGTATTATATCTGACCCCTCCTTTTCCATGGTGACAGTTCAACGGGAAGATAGTGGAATAACCTGGGAAACAAATTCAAGTAGGTCTTCCACTCCTTGGGCTTCGGAAGAAAGTCAGACGTCTGGTGTATGTAGTCTGGAAGGGTCAGCTATAAATTCTACTGCAGGGAATGTTTCCTTTATTGTGGATGAAGTTAAAAAGGCCCGGAAAAGAACATCTAAGTCAAAGCATGGCTCACCATCGTTGCGTCGGAAAGGCAACAAAAAAAGAAATTCTTTTGAAACCCAAGATGTTCCAGCAAACAAAAAAGATAATCCTCTAATTTCAGAAAGCCAGGTACTAACTACGCAGAATGAGAAGTTATCTAGTGGCAGTTATGATAAAATGAGAAAAAAGAAGACCACCTCAAATACGCCTCCTATTACTGGAGCAATATACAAAGAACACAAGCCATTAGTGTTACGGCCAGTCTATATAGGAACAGTACAATATAAAATTAAGATGTTTAATTCAGTTAAAGAAGAATTAATTCCTCTACAATTTTATGGGACATTGCCAAAGGGTTATGTAATTAAAGAAATACATTATAGGAAGGGGAAAGATGCATCCGTTAGTCTAGAGCCAGATATGGGCAATCGTGATTCTAATATAGTTTCTAAAACAGGCAAATTAGTAGGCCAAAGTGTAGAAGATGATAAAGGAAAAGAGCTTACTTCACCCTGGAGAGGTGCACTCTCCAAAGGATCGAAGTCCCATACCTCCTTACTCAGTCGAGAAGACCAAAAGAAAGTTTCCCCGGATTCTCCTCTGAAGGCCGCTTCTGCCGCCAAGCACACAGTTTCCTCTTACGGAAGTGATGACACAGCCAAGGAAGCACAGCGCAGCCCTCCGCAGTCAGTGCCACACCAGCCAGGTGTTGAAGCAAAACCCTATGAAACGGAGCTTCCCTCTCTTATGCCTGATACATCTGCAACAGCAAAGGAAGAATTCGAGCCTGATTCACAAGAAATTGTACCTTCAGAGCCCGAATCTTTAGTCTCACCGCCTTTCATGGGTGAGGTAAAGAAGGAAGATGTGTACTCTGCTGACCATTCCATTTCACCGGAGGCAGAGAAGGGTTCTCTGGAAACAGGTTCACCAGGTCTGGCAGCATCTCTCCAGGAAGACATTGGCCCAGAGAGAGAAGAATTAGATCTGACTTCACTAGCAAGGGCAGAACCAGTCTCTGAGCAACTGACCCCTCCTCAGCTCGATGCCAAAGGAGAGAAAGAAGAAAACGTGCCTGAGCCACCCATTTCTCTTTCTGAACCCTTCGTGTCAGAGAAAGAAGAAACAGAGACTTCTGTACCAAGAGCTGCTACCCCTGAACCTGAAGATTCTCATTTAGTGGAAGAAGAGATCATAGAACTTGATTACCCAGAAAGTCCATCTGTTTCTGAGAAGCCCTTCCCACCCCCCTTGGCCCCTGGAGTGGAGCAGAAAGAAGAGGAGCCCATTCTACCATCACTGACAACATCAACACCTGAACATGTTGCTTTGTCTGAGGAAGAAATAGAAGAAAATGAGTCTGTTTCTACTGATTCTGCTTTTGTATCAGAGTACTCAGTCCCACAGGATATGAACCATGACCTAGAGAAGCAAGAAGTTGAGCCAGTTTCTCAATCCATTGTAAAAGCTACATCTGAACATGCAGTTTTGTCAGAGGAGGAGAATGAGGAATTTGAGCCTTATTCGGCCTCTGCATCTGAACACTCTCTCTCACCATCTATAACCGAGAAGACTTCTGAATGCCAATCCCCACTGTTTTCAACAGTTACATTGTCTGGAGAAGAGGCCGCAGAAAGTGGGCATTACACACCAGATTCCACATCTGCTTCTGAATATTCAGTTCCATCACAGGCAACAAAAGAGTCACTGAAGAACATTGACCATAAGTCCCCATTAAAGTCAAAAGGTGTTTCTGAGCACGTGATTTTGTCAGAAGGAGAGAAGGAAGACACTGGGCTGTATTCCCCAGATGTGGCCTCTGTGGCTGAACACTCTCTCCCCCCAGGCACAGCTGAGATGACTTCTGAATACCAAGCCCCACCACTTTCAGCCACTCCTTCTGAACATGTGGTCCTATCGGAAGAGGAACTAGGAAGTGAGCGTTTCACACCAGATTCAACATTGAATTCCCAAAATATAGTTCCACCAAAGGTAACACAGGAAATGCCAAAGAAAATAACTGATGATGCATCGCTCTTAAAATCAAAAGGTGTTTCTGAGCACATGATTTTGTCAGAAGAAGAGAAGGAAGACACTGTGCTGTATTCCCCAGATGTGGCCTCTGTGGCTGAACACTCTCTCCCCCCAGGCACAGCTGAGGTGACTTCTGAATACCAAGTCCCACCACTTTCAGCCACCCCATCTGAACACATGGTTCCATCAGAAGAGGAGACAGTAGAAATGGAGCGGTACACACCCTCTTCCACCACTGCTTCTGAGTTTTCAGTACCACCACATGCAACACCTGAATCACAGGAGGAAGAAATTGTCCACAGGTCCCCTTTAAACCTAAAAGGTGTCTCTTCACCCATGAGTTATTCAGAAGAAGAGCAAGAAGATGTTGAACCTTTTTCTCCAGACTCTGCATTTGTGTCAGAGTTCTCATTCCCACCCTATGCAACTCAGGAAACAGAGAGAAGAGAATTGGAGTGTGAATCTCCAATATGTTTAACATCACCATCAGAACACACTATTTTGTCCGATGAAGACACTGAAGAAGCTGAACTTTTTTCTCCAGACTCAGCATCACAAGTTTCAGTCCCACCATATAGAATCCCAGAAACAAAGAAAAATGAAATTGAGCCTGATTCACTGTTAACTGCAGTATCTGCTTCAGGATATTCCTGCTTTACCGAAGCAGATGAGGAAGAAATTGAGTCAACAGCTGCTACACCAGTACCTGAGCATCTCAGTTCATCACAGAAGCAACAAGCTGAACCTTCCCCTCCGATGTCTGCATCTGGAGAGTTGAGTCTGCCAAATAAAGCAGAGAAAGCAGATGCTCATACATTCTCAACATCTGTATCTGAATATCTTACTTCAGCATGGAAACAGGTAACTCAAGCATTTTTAGAACCTGAGCCTGAAGATTTGATTCCACCACATTTAACCAGTGAATTAGAGAAGGGAGAAATTAAGACTAGTTCATCAGTAGCTGCAACACCTGTGTCTGTACCTGCAGAATCACCCATGGTAAAGGAAGAAACCAAACCTGTTTCACCTTCATCTCAGTATTCAGTTTCACCTGATTCAGTCCATGCACTTAAGAAAGAACAAGAACCCAAAGCATTGCTCACTCCAAAAGCTGCAAATGAACAGATGGCTTTGTTTAAAGTTAAAAGTAAGGAAGAAATTTTGCCTGATTCTCAAGAAGCTGCAGCACATGTATCACAGGATCAAGAAATGGAACCTCAGCCTCCAAATGTTCCAGGGTTTGGAATGAAATTTTCCATTCCGTCTGATTTGGTAGATGAGCCAAAGAAGGATGTCAAATTCAATTTAGCTCCAACTGTGACATCTGAACTAGAACAGAGAATATTGACAGAGAATGAGCCTGAAGTAATAAAACCACATTCACCTCTAAAGGAACCACCTTTATCTGGGCCTGAGAGGCTATCAGCAGTGAAAATGGAAGGGAAACACGATTCCAAAATAATTGGTGAACCTAGAGTGCTGCGTTCAGCTTCACCAGGAGTGGAAAAGGAAGCTGAACATGGACCATCTGCACCAGAATTTTCAGAAGAAATAAAGAAAGAAATTGAACCCAGTTCTTCAGTAACCACAGCCTCTCTAGCTAAGCACGATACAAACTTAACCAAATTAGCAAAAGAAGAAATTCCAACAGAGTTATCTCTTACTACCCCTATAGAACATCCAGCCTTAACTGTAGGAAAGCGTGAATTAGAAAGTGGTTTGCCACCACTGGTAACATCTGTGGATGAACAATTATTCCTTGAAGACGAAGGAAAGATAGCAATTAAAGCTAGCTCTTATATTGAAACTGCTGCATCCAAACGTCCAACTTGGTCAGAAGCAGAGAAGGAAATTAAACTGGATTCACCTCCAAGCATATCCTCTATATCAGAGCATTCTATTTTGCCAAAGGTAGAAACTGAAGAAGTGAAACCTGGGTTGCCAATAACCAAAACACTGTCTTCTCAGCATGCAGACGTATCTAAGGATGCAAGAGTGGAAAGCAAACAAGGTCTTTCATTTCCTACAGTCCTTGACTCTGAACATCTGGCCTCACCACAGAAAAAGAATTCTGTGTCTGCCTCAGAGGTGGCAGGGCTTTCAGTCAGCCTAGGTGGTGAGATAAAGAAAAAAGAAGCTGAACTTCGTTTCTCACAACATGTGTCACCTGCACCCAAACATGAAGTTCCAAAAGGCAAAACTGAGAAAATGGCAAGTTCTTCTCCCGAGTTGGAGACTTTAGTGTCAGAAGATTTAGCTCCAACATTACCAACCGTCAGTGACGATAAGAGCAAACAGGCAATGGAGACATCTTCTACAGCTCAGGGAGATTTCCTGTCAGGAAAACAGGGTCTCGCTCTGGCAGAGCTCTCTTTGGAACCTGTGGAGAAAGACAAGCCACGCCAAATGTCAGAATTACCAAATGCTGGTGGTTTAGGTAGGCAAAGTGGATCTATAGACTCAAAACAAATAAAATCTCCCATAACTGAGACAGGGGGTTCTGTCTTAGGAAAGGGCCTTGCTGAGCTTAGGAGCAGAGGAGAAGAAGAAGACAGGAAACTTCATGTGTCAACCACAGTGCCTAAAATTTCAGAGGTTTCATCACACCTTAAGGAGGAACCTCCGAATCAAGAAATTAAGTCTGTCTCTCCTGAGGTAGTCAGCTTAGGGTCAAAAGAAGCATGTACCTCTTTGGTTGAAGGAGACAACCCTGAAGGACTTCAGCCATACACTTTTACTTTAGAAGGATTATCAAAAGAATTGAGCCATTCAGCTGACTTTAAAAAGCGGGGGAAACAAGAAATAAGCTCATTACTGCCAACAGGAAATTTGGAGGCACAAGTGACAGGAGATACTGTAACTACACTAAAAGAAGAAACAGACCAAGCAAATTCATTCCCTGTACCTCAGAGTATAACGAAACCATCAAAGATGGCTTCTTCTGACCGCCTTATGGAACAAGAGAAGCCTGAAAACACACTTCAGTCAGATCAGGCTGTTAAATTACCTGATGTAAGCACATCTTTTGTGGCAAAACAAGATTTGGGTATTAAACAGCTTGCAGATATGAAAGAGAATTTGCCTTTGGAAGAATCAAAATCATTTTTGACAACCAAGGGTGCCGATGTTAAAGAAACACAAATGAGAGAGGCCCTTATTTCTCCAGAGGACGAAAACTGGATGCTGGAAAAGCCAGAAAGAGATCTGGCAAGTCATCGTGAAGAAAGAATACTGGGACCTGCGCAGCTGGGTTCCTCTGGCAGCACTGATCTGGAGACAGGGCAGCCCAAGGCTACTTTGTTGAAGAAAGACCGTGCATATGAAACCGGGAAGCCGATTCTGCCACATTCTGCTGAAGAATCTCACTTATCATTACAAGAACCATTAACTACTCATGATATCCCCAGTGGTAATGTAGAGATCTTATCAACTAAAACATCTTCTGAAGAAATAAAGCTGGTCCCCCAAACAAAATCTTTCTTTCCAGCTGAAAATGTGGAGAGAAACAAAGCAGTGTTGGAAAAAGCAAACACAGAGTTTTCCAGACCTTGCAAAGACAGCCAGGAAGAAGCCAAACTGCCTTCTGAAAGAATCCTCCAGAAACCAGTGTCTGGTCCATCCATGGAACAGGTCAAGTCAGAAACTATTCCCTCACCTGCCAAAGCAGCCCCTTTCCTGGCAGAAGATGCAGAACCTGTGGTGGGCAATAAAAAAGAAGCACTCAGGAGTGTATCTCCTTTACCTGGAGAGAAGCAATTAGAAGAATCAAAAATGGATCAGTCAAAAGTTGTAGATGATGCTAATGAGAGAGGGAAACCAACATCTGGAATGAAAATATCCACACAAATAAAAACCTCAATCCTAGAAAATAAAGAACCTCAACCCCCAGAATCACCTGAGGTGACACCAAAGCTGCCTGAGCAGCCAAAGGCAGTTAAACCCAGCCATTCTGAAGAAAAGAAAAAGAAAGGAATTTCATCTTTCACGTCATGGATGTCCAATTTGTTTTCTAGATCAAGCACTCCAGATAATAAAGTTGCTGAAAAAGAAGATTTAGAAACTCAACCAAGTCCATCTGTAGAAAAAGCAGCGACTGTGATAGAGCCTAAAGGTACAGCTCCTGCTGACTTGAATGCAACTGAGAAACCAGCTGATCAACTGCTACCAGAAGCAAAACTCATAACTGCTGAAGAATCCATAGGTACTTTAGTTAAATCTGAGGAAGGTCAAGACTTTAAAGAAAAGCCTACTCTTTTATCAAATGTAGAAGTTTTACAGCAGCCAAAATCCAACTTTGAGGTGTCCAGTGAAGATCGTGGGAAGAAAGAAATGGACCTAAACTCAGTAGTTACTTCTGTTGATAGTGAGGAACATTTTGGAATTCAATCTTATTCTCCTATGGGTGAGAAATCCATTATGGAAGAAGCCAAAAATGCTGTTCCTCTTCATGTCCCTGATAATAAAGGAGCCCAGAAGCCAGAAATCTCTTCTCCATCTAAATGGAATATTTCTATTCTTAAGGAAGAGCCAAGAAGTGATCAAAAAGAAAACTCACTCTTTTCATCTGATGCGGTAGATAAGGTGACACAGCAGCCAAAATCAGTTCCATCTAGCTTCACAAGTAAAAATATCACGAGGGAATCAGAGAAGCCAGAGTTAATAATTTTGCCAGAAAACTCTAAAGACAGTTTAATTAATCTTGGTGAGGACAGACTAACGAAAGAAATGCCAAAACCTACTTCCCTGAAAATTTCTGAAGAGGAAGTAAAACTCAGGTCTGTTAGCCCAACTGAGGAGAAAGATAATTTGGAAGTCAGATCATATTCCTTGGCAGACAAGAAGGTACTGGCAGAAAAACAAGAAACTGTGACCCCATTAGAGTTAAGATATAATAATGAAATAGAAGAGACACCAATTACACATGGATCTCGCTGTATTAAATTGGAGGAATCAAAAGCTGCTGCTGTGCTGCAGCAAGTCTGTCAAAATGAAGACTACAAAGAAAGACACAAAATTGTTGAGGAGGAGAAAGGAAAAGAAAAAGAAAAGCAGCTACAAGCATTTTCAGAAGGAAAGAAGCAGCAGGAGATTCAGCCTTATTCTGTGAATATAGCCAGGACTATGCCTGAAAAATCAGATGACTCTTTAAGTTGTTCTTTGGGTGAAACTCAACCATTTTCATTAGTTAAAACTACATCAACTACTGAAAAATTAGAAACCATGATCTCAGAGACTCACCCAGAAATCAGGGAAACAAAGGTAGTAGGAACCCAGCCATCTCTATTAGAAGAAAGTAAAGTGTTGGTGGAGAAAACCAAGATGTTCCTTCCAGTGGATCGTCCTTATCGTGATGAACTAGATGGCCACTCCTTTCCTAAAGAAGGAAATCTGGTATTGGAGAAATCAAGCAGGGATGTGGCAAGTCACAGTGAAAAAAAGGGACAGGTCACAGTGTCAGAGCTGTCAAAAGGTGGTTCAGTAGATATCACAAAAGATAATATAAAACAAGGATCTCCATCTAAAGAATCAAAGAGCTTAGAAACACCGCCATATTTGTTGCCATCTGTGAAACCACAAACACTTGTTTCAGAGGCTTCTCCAGAAATTAGTACTGTAAAGAATCAAGAAATTAGTACAGAGAAGAAACAAGAATTGACTCCAGATAGGCATACAGTCCATACTATTCAAACATCTAAAGTGCAAACATCTGAAATGTCTAAACAATCTGTACTTGTTTCAAAGCACCAATTGGGGGCTGTAGGAGCTGCCCATGTAAATGAACCACACTCTCCAGCAAGCAGCAACTATGCTGAGTTTATAAGAAATGCATCAACAACCGATGCCAATAAAATATCCAAGGAGCCTGAAGAAGAATTTACAACGACTAGTAAGCCAGCTGGACTTTCAGAAGATCAAAAGAGTGCCTTCAGTATAATTTCTGAAGGCTGTGAGATATTGAATATCCATGCTCCTGCATTTATATCTTCAGTTGATCAGGAAGAAAGTGAACAAATGCAAGATAAGTTAGAATATTTGGAAGAGAAGGCCTCACTTAAAACTCTACCCTTCCCTGGTGATAGTGAGGCTGTTGCTTGCCATAAAACATTAAAGAGTAAGTTAGACTCTGAGAAAAAAGTTACATCTTTGAAAGAAAATAAACAAAAGGAAACTTATGAAACAAAAGAGGAAATATCCACAGATTCAGAAACTGGTGATTTAGCCTTTAATCAGCCCACAATTCCCGGTGAAGAGGATTATTTTGAAAAATATACATTGATTGATTATAACATCTCCCCCGACACAGAAATACAGAAAGCTCCAGGGAAATTAAATGTTGAGGTGAAACTCTCAAAGGAAGTTATAGAAGAAGCTGTCTCTTTCCCAGAAAGTTCAGAGGAAAGTGCCCTAGAACATGAATATGACTTGGTGAAGTTAGATGAAAGTTTTTATGGACTGGAACAGGACTACAGCCAATTATCTCACTCAGAGACCCAAAAGTCTGTGGTTATCCAAAAATCAGCTGACAGAGATGCTTCAAAGGGCACAAATAGAGGTGTGGACTCAAAGTCACCTGGGATGCCCTTATTTGATACAGAGGAAGGAGTTTTGTCACGAACCCAGATATTTCCTACCACTGCTAAAGCCATTAATCCTGAACTTCTGGAGGAACCACCTGCACTTGCATTTTTATACAAGGATCTGTATGAAGAAGCAGTTGGAGAGAAAAAGAAGGAAGGGGAGACAGCTTCTGAAGGTGACAGTGTGAATTCTGAGGCATCATTTCCAAGCAAAAATTCTGACACTGATGATGGAACAGGAATATATTTTGAGAAGTATATACTCAAAGATGACATTCTTCATGACACATCTGTAATGGAAAAGGACCAAGGCCAAGGTCTGGAAGGAAAACCAGTTGGTAAGGATGATTCATACCAACTAATAGCAGCAGAAAGGGAAATTGGGACGAGGTTTAGAACTATTTGGGGGGAAAGGAGTCTGGAAGAGGAAGAGAAAGCTTCTTACAGGGAGGGAGAATCAGTAGGCCATGTGGAGACCCTGGACAATGTAGATACACAGAGGAAGGCTCCCATCACTGAGGAAGTCAAAGTGGTTACCCAGAAGATAAGCTATGCGGTTCCATTTGAAGATACTCCTCATGTTCTGGAGAGCATAGATGAAACAAGCACTCAGGGTAATGAAGCAGCAAATGCAAATCCAGAGGTCAATCTGAATGTCCCAGTACAAGTGTCCTTCCCAGAGGAAGAATTTGCATCTGGTGCAATTTGTGTTCAAGAAACACTGCAAGTAGAACCTCCAATAATGGTCCTACCCGAGCCAAGTGAAGATAGGCTCCGCAGCAGCCCTGTCCAGGATGAATATGAGTTTGCAGAATCTCTGAATTATGAAGTAGTTACTCAAGACACTTTATCAGAAGAATCCACGCCTGAAGAGGTGTTATCTCAGGGAAAGGAATCCTTTGAACATATCAGTGGAAATGAATTTGTGAGTGAGGTGGAACAAAGTATGTCTTCTGAACAGAACGAGTTGGGCAGAGAGAGGATAGAAGACCAATTATCATCAGAGTTAGTAACTGAGAAGGAGCAAAAAGAACCGAAAAAGTCCCAGATTGACACGTATTGCTATACTTGCAAAAGCCCAATTTCTGCTGTTGACAAGATATTTGGCACCCACAAAGATCACGAGGTATCAACGCTTGATACAGCTATAAGTGCTGTAAAGGTAAATAGATTTTAAAGCATTAAGTACATAGTAATACATACAGTGGTGGGGGAAAAGTAGTTTTACAGTTGTATGTGAAAGTTTATTCTTGTGTTATTATTTATTAACTAGAGGCCCGGTACACGAAATTGTGCACTGGTGGGGTACAGTCGGCCTGTCCCGATGAGGGGCTGATCGGGGGCGCGGCCAGCCAGGGCGAGGGGCTGCAGTTGTTCCAGTCATTCTGGTGGTTCTGCCATTCGGTCGACAGGCTTTTATTATATAGGATTATTGTATTATGTATCTGTATTACAACTGTAAACTTACTTTTACCCACCCCTGTATAAATGTAATTTGTTTTCATATTTTCTCAATTTAAAAAATGATCAGTATTTGACACATTCATCTTTAGGCATAACAGTCTGAAAGAAAACTTAAGAACATTTCCCCAGGCATTTAGTTAAGATCAGTTGATAAACATTTATTATGTATACACTATGTGCCAAGTATTTTTTCTAGATTCTGGGGATATCAGGATAAATAACACAGGGTCACTGCCTTTGAAGGGTCTTAACATTATCCAAAAAAAGCCAAATGACTTTAAATTAAAATATACTTTTGTGCATAAAACAGTTTATTTTCTGTTACCTACAATATCATCCTTTAAAATATACATTAACATTACATTGAGCAATTTTGTTGCAAGTTTTATAAAATAGAGTAACACATTTTAAATTAGTATTCTCCATATTTCCTCTTTATCAAATTTATGCTAGAAATGGAAAACCTAGCTCTGTCTGTATATTTCTGATGTTAAAAAGTTAGTCACAACACATATCCTTATGATGTTAAAAAGTTAGTCACAATACATATTGCTATGAATGTGACTATAATACTCTACTTCCTCGGAGATACTACTGGAAATAAGCCGTTTAGTCTTTGAGATTCCGTCTACCTTTGAATAGCCTTCTAAGTGGAATCCCTGCTCTTGTCTCTTTGACCCATCTTCCATACAGTGGCCAGAATGATCTAAAAATGCAAATAATAAGAAGAATTGAGCACTTATTCTGTGCCAGGCACTGTGTTCTTTATATACAAGATAAATTCAATTTGCAGATCATGAAATAGGCTCAGATCATTTAAGTGATCTGTCCAAGGTCATGGAAGATAGAACTGGAATTGGTACCTATGTCTGTCTGGCATTAGAGTTCATGTTCTTGGCTGTATATCCATGTTGCTGGGCTCAGTAACTTCCTAATGGTAGCAATTTTCAATATGATTATTCAGTTAGGTCACCGTTAAATAATTGCCAGTAAACAAGGGTAACAAGGTCATTCTAGATATGAGAATACCATATGAAAAGGCACACACTTGAGAAAGAGTTTAAGGAAAGATGGGGCTTGTGTGATCGGAGCCTGGGGGCTTATGGAGAAGAGGCAGGGGCTGGAGAGGGAAGCGGAAGCCAGATCTTGAAGGGGCTTCCATCAGTGTCATTTCTCCATTTATTCTGTGGATAATGAATCAGGCAGCTGAAGCTCTGTGTTTCTGTGCTACTTGTTAAGTGTAGCAGGATAGATTACAGCTAAGGTTATAACTACCGCTAAAGAAGGTACCATCTTCCCCCATCACCCGTGCATTTTCTAATTGGCAGTCACTCCTGGAGTATTTTAACCCTTTGGGGATCATTAAAACCTTTAGGTCTTTTTAGTAGATAGTTTCTATTATTTGATATGTAGACTTCTGGCCTGGTGACACTCAGATCACCTCTCAGGCTCAGGTGCTCCAGGCTCACCTGAGGCCATTGGCACAAATGGGATAAGTCTACTCACATAAGGTAGATCAATTCAGCAAAAATCCTGTTATTAGAAGAAAGGCAATATGTAAAAATTGAGGCCTTGCTAAGGAGAAATAATTCAAATCCAAAGCCCACTAAAACAAGTATTCTTTGAACTCACCAACTTACCAAGAAGTCCTTCCTCTTTTATGAGAAAATACATTGTCTTTGTGTTGCTCTCACTCATAAACCTCCTACTTGTTTATTGTATAGAATTATCTATAGTCAATTTAGATGAAGCAGCACAAAAATTTAAAAAACTGATTTGTTGGTGAAAATGTTATAGTAAACCTCTACCTCTACATACTAAATTTATAAAGAAATTGAACGCACCATTCTTTTCTCAAATGTCATGTACTAAAAAACAAACAAACACCACACACACGAAAAACAAACAAAAAAATTAAAAGAGACAAAAAAAGAACAAACAAACAAAAATAAATCAAATGTCATATACTAAGGATATCTTAATTCTTTTCTTCAGGTTCAATTAGCAGAATTTCTAGAAAATTTACAAGAGAAGTCCTTAAGGATCGAAGCCTTTGTCAGTGAGATAGAAACCTTTTTTAACACCATTGAGGTAAGTTCCTATATCCCTTTCACTTTTACCTGGTTTGTTCATGGCATCATAAGTACATAATTCTGTTCTAAAAGAATCTGAGTTGGGTTTGTGTGTGCATGTGTTGTTTGCCGTTGTTGATTTTTTCCATTAAGTCTTCCATGTGTGTGTAATCAGTGAGACTACTACTTTCTGTCTAAAGGTAAATGATTAGCCCTTAAAAACATATACACATTTATTGGGCACTTACTGCAATAAGGCAAATGCTCTACATGCTTTTCCAATTTAATTCTCATAATAACCATGTGAAATAGGTGTTATTATTGTTCCCCTATTATGCATAAAAAATTGAGACTTAGAGTTAAGCATATTACCCAAGGTCATATGTTGAGAGACAAGGTTTGAATTCAGGTCCGCATTCTTATTTGCTCCACCATCCTGCCTTTCCCTAGGTTAGCTCTGCAGAAATGCTCTAAGTCATTGCCCAATGTCCCATGCCCTCATAAACGAGTGTTTCCCATGGTACCATTGTCTTTGATGAGTTCATGCCCTCCCAGCTGCTGGCCCCTGCTCCCTCTGAAGTGAAGGGCAGGCATAGCAACGCTCCATCCATATAAAAAGATGGTCCAAGCCCTGGCCGGTTTGGCTCAGTGGATAGAGCGTCAGCCTGCGGACTGAAGGGTCCCAGGTTCGATTCCGGTCAGGGGCATGTACCTTGGTTGCGGGCACATCCCCGGTGGGGGGTGTGCAGGAGGCAGCTGAATCGGTGTCTCTCTCATCGATGTTTCTAACTCTCTATCCCTCTCCCTTCCTCTCTGTAAAAAATCAATAAAATATATTTAAAAAAAAAAAAAAAAAAGATGGTCCAAGCATACTCGTCAATCAGGAGTGGCAAGGGACCCCTGCAGAAGGCTGGTGCACAGTTTTTCTATCACTAGAGCAACTCTGCATCCTAGTTTGCTTGTGAAAAGTCTGCTTAACTCTAGTTATAGCTCAATTAATAACGGCTAATTATTTTTTGTCCCCCCCCACCAAAGTGTCCCATTTAAACAGTAAATTATATGATCACCTTATCACTAGCCATCTCATGAGGACAGCCCGGCATCTGGGTTTGTTCAGGTAAGCAATCAAGTTTCTCTTACTGTGGAGGAAGCTTCCCCCTTCCTGGAGAGCATAAATGAAGGTAGCATCACATTCAATATGCTGGCTGCCCCTTCCTCACACTATGATTTTAGTGGAGTGGTGAAAATGGCACAAAACCCTCTCCACTCCCTGAAGGCCACGAATGTCCATTCATGGTGATGCCATTGTCAAGTTTTACCATGTGGGAATGCCGATGGGAAAGACTTCCATGCACATATCTTCCTGTGTGTTTTCATGAACTAAATTCTTCTTGAGGATGCTCTTACAGTGATTTCTGTTGCAGAGCTAACTATGTCAAAGGGGGTTGGTGGGTTGGAAATTTAGACTGTGCACATAATCTGTGATTCTCTGATCAGAATGCCTGATGTCAATTCTTTAAAAGGCTGGTGTTTCTCTAGAAGAAAAAAAAAGACATACACTTCTCATTTCATTCAGAATTTTGTTTTGTTTTGTTTTAGGAAAATTGTAGTAAAAATGAGAAAAAGCTAGAAGAACAGAATGAGGAGATGATGAAGAAGGTTTTAGCACAGTATGATGAGAAGGCCCAGAGCTTTGAGGAAGTGAAGAAAAAGAAGATGGAGTTCCTGCACGACCAGATGGTCCACTTTCTGCAGAGCATGGATGCTGCCAAGGACACCCTGGAGACTATTGTGAGAGAAGCAGAGGAGCTCGACGAGACAGTTTTCCTGACTGTAAGCACCGATCAAAAGAGGCCCAAACACCTTACACCCACTCTGCCCCCAAGTCTACTTTTAAAATTGTAATTTTCAATATTCCCTAAGAGCAGTTATATACCTGTGTGGGGTTTTTCTTTTATATAGTTATGACATTATAAAAATTATTGGGGCATGCCTGATGCCTATGGGAAAGGCCCAGCAAATCCTTAGCACCCAGATCCAGCTGCAGGATACATGGAAGTCAGGGCACAGCCTCATCTGTTCTGTCACAATGGGTTGGTCACCTTCTAAGAGGGAGGAAGAAAAGCAGCCTGTGAATCTTATTCATGCCATGCTCCCTTTGGAGGCCTGGCATCGTCATGCTGGCCCCTTGGCCTGTCCTCTCCACTCCCACTCCCTCCTCTGAAGTGACCTCTCATAGAGACCATTCCCTCTGAGCCTCGCCAAAAGTGAACATTTGGTTCACTTTCAGAATGCAAAGGGATGATATAATGTGATACCTCTCTCAGGTAACAGGGATGTTTTTATAAGGGTACTCCTATGGACCAGATTCCTTAACTTAAACAAGTACCTTTCGGACCAAAATTCCCAAATTGCACCACCGAGGCAGCTCTTTGCTCTCCTAATTCCCTGGAACATCCAGTAGGATACTGGCTCTCCATGGAGCCAGGATTAACTAGGAGTAATGGGGATACTTTCCTTGAGGGAAGTCCCCAACCTAATTATCAAACCAAAGGAAAGCACCATCTAATGGTGAGTGGGGAGCCTCCCTTTCAAAGCTCTCTGGTCCACTGGGCCCTCCCGTAAGGTTTGGAGATAGAGCAAGGCAGGATGGGTCAATGTTAGGCTTTTCATTTGCCGCTGGGGATACCTCCAGCCAGGGCACGTTTAACTGAGGTGGGCATGGCATCCTCAAACACAATGAAAACCATGCAGGTGCTTTCTTTTTAATTAAGGCAGTGCTTTAATATTTTAAAATTAGGCACCTCTTGCAAAGTATAATATTAATAAAGTGCTTTGTGTTCCCTAAGAACCTTACTTTTTTTTTTTTTTTTAAATATATTTTATTGATTTTTTACAGAGAGGAAGGGAGAGGGACAGAGAGTTAGAAACATCGATGAGAGAGAAACATCGACCAGCTGCCTCCTGCACATCCCCCACTGGGGACGTGCCCGCAACCAATGTACATGCCCTTGACCGGAATCGAACCTGGGACCTTTCAGCCCGCAGACCGACGCTCTATCCACTGAGCCAAACCGGTTTTCGGCAAGAACCTTACTTTTGTTTGATAAGAATATTTCCTTTTCTGTCTAGAAGAACAAATTGTAAATAAGAAAGCATTGTTTTTTTCCTGCTTATAAAAGCAACATATATCTATTTTAGGAAATTTGGAAAAGACAGAAAAGCACAGAGAAAGTATCACCTAGAGATAACTACTGATTACATTTTTTTGTATATATCCCACATTGAACAAATTTAAGTTATTTTTTTTACTTCAGAGAATTCTATTCTGGAAGCCATTTGTTAAGGAAGAGAGAAGCAAAGCCTAAGCAACTCATTGCTGGCCTTGCTGATAGTGGAGAGTTAGAGCAGAACTGAGAACTGAAGCCCCCTCCATCCCTGCCCTGCCCTCCACCCTCCTCATCCCTTCTGAGCACTAATTTCCTTGCTGCCCCAGCTGAAGCCACCCAAGGGGAAGGTGAGGAGTGATGATTTTAGAACATGCATAACCTTAATTCTCTAGGTTTTTGTTGTTAATCTCTCTCTCTCTCTCTCTCTCTCTCTCTCTCCCTCCCTCCCCCCCCCCCCCCCCCCCGCCTTTCTCTCATTCCCTCCCAAGTCATTTGAGGAAATCAATGAAAGGTATATAAAACATGGCACAATGTAGTGGCATCCAAGAATAGCATGACTATGCCTTATTTTTAATGTTTTGATGCTTTATAGAAAATGAGCTGCCAATTAAAAAATACATACTTTTAAGTAAGCTATTGCATTTTCACTTTTAGATGCAGTGCTTTTAAAAGCTAAATGACAGAGTTGAAAGAAAATTGCATGTGCTTTACTTAAATAACAATTATCATAGTATAGGTTTTTAACTTGAGATATAGTTTGTCTTGCCAACCTAATCTCGACCATCTTTCCTGTCACTGCACACAGAACATTTTGTAGATCCTTAGACTTATTAGTTAAATATGAGTGCTTGAAAGAATCACTCATATCTGCCTTGAATAATTTTACGACTTAATGTAATTTTAATGGAACTTCTTTCATGTTGTCTTCAAAAGATAGGCATGCATTTATCTTCTCTTCATGCTCAGCTAACCTAAATGAATCCTCCTCTTTTGATTTTTGTTTTTTAGCACTCAGTCTAAGGGAAATTCTTTATTCTTTTAAAAGTCAAAGCATTAACATGAAATTAGGAAATGTTGTCCCTAAAAACATCAGATCTGTGTTTATCTTCTGGCGACTCTGATCGTGACATGCTGATACTGATCTGACACATTTTCCCTTTGTTCCACAGCAAGACTTGAGGTCTCTCCTGGTTGAGCCGAATGCTTTTATCTTTTTTACCCCTTTCCTGTAAATTTCTAATCTTGTAAATATTATCTTCAGTTTACGTCAATACCAGATTGTGAACTATCATAAAGTAAAATCAGAAATTTATATTTGTGATGTATTAAAATATGGAAAAATGGGTTTGGATTAGAAACTTGATTTTTTTTTTAGATAATAAAAATAGTACAGGTGAACTTGTTTACCTTTGAACAGAATATTGTCAATACATTTTAAGAAAATAATTTGTATAATAATATTAGCATTAATCAGTAAGGGTTTTATTTCAGTGTCTCTGTTACAAATAGAATAACCCAGGGAGCTTTAAAAATGCTGATGCCTGGCCCTGTCCGGTTTGGCTCAGTAGATAGAGCATCAGCCTGAAGGCCTGGGTGTGATTCCAGTCAAGGGCACATGCTCAGGGGCTCGATTCCCAGTAGGAGGGCATGCAGGAGGCAGCCAATCAATGATTCTCTCTCATCATTGATGTTTCTATCTCTCTCTCTCCCTCTCCCTTCCTCTCTGAAAACAATAAAAATATATTAAAAATAAAAATGCCGATGCCTGAATCTTACCTCCTGAGGTTCTGGGTTTAATTGGCCTGAGCTATAGCCTGGGCATTTTTAAAGCTTCCTGGGTGATGTAAATGCTCAGCCGGGGTTGAGAACCTCTGGGTTATAATAGTCTGTCCTCTGGCTCAGTGATTTTTCTCCAACTGGCTGTGCCTGAATCAGCTGTGCAGTTTGCTAAACCAGAGCTCCCAGAGCCCCACCCCAGAGCTACTGCATGAGAGTCCAGGATAGGTCCAGGCATCTGCCTGTTTACCATTTCTGTCCCAGACAGGTCTAGAAAATGATACCCAGGCTTTGTTCCCAGTTTCCTTTGTTTTAAAAAATGTACACATTTCTCCTGCATACTATTGATATTTATTTTTATCCAAAAAGTATATGGGTTTACAGTGCCATTCCTTGTACACTGGACAGTGTCGATACATATTTGCTTATTTATATTTCATCCACTCATGGCAGGCATTGATTGGAAGGAAAGTTTGGTGAATGAAAATTTGCAAATGCTTTTACTTTAAAAAATACTATAGTACATTTTTAATTTTATAAACATTAGAATATTAACTTGCTAATCTGAATTGACATCCATTTAATTCTAAATTCTATTTCTTTGGTCTTGTGCTTGAGCTTGCTCATCTGTGTGTTATTTTAATTAATATTGATTTCATTGTCCAATGGGTATTGCATTAACCTTTGCAAAAGCTGCATGTCACCTAAAGGAGGTTCCACTTGGGATAACCATTATTTTTCTCTAAAGGAAAAAACAAAAATTGGGATTTGGTAAAGAAATATAAGCAAAGAAAACCCTGTTAAACATGCACGTGTGTGGGGGCACACGTGATAAGCCTAATTGTGTCACTAAGAAACCTTTCATGTCCTCAAGACAACCTCTACTTCAAGGTCGCGGGGTTACCAATATTGCTCTCCATGAGAGGTGCTAAGTACCTCGTTGGTGTTTTTTACCTTACTGCTTTTTCTCCCTTTGTGTTATATCTCTAAAGGCAGTGCTCAAAGACTAAAAAACTTTTCTCAACACTGAAAGTGCTTAAATTAAGGAATGCTGTCAAGCATATTTAGATTCAAAATTTGCATGTTATGAAAAACACATTTGCTTAGAAAATGCGGTCCTATTGAGAGGATGCATTCATTTTCTCTGTTCTGCTCTTTTGTGTTATAATAATGAGAAAGAGAGTCACTGCTCATGAAAAGATGTTCACTTGTCCTTTCATATAGTGATGTTAAAACTGGACAGGTGTCTACAACCAGAGTTTATGTGCTACAAAAAGCCCTCCATTTAGTCAGTGGCATGTGTTGAGTGGCCTTAGTATATGATCAGTGATGGGCAACCTTTTGAGCTTGGTGTGTCAAACTTCGCCAAAAAACTGAGCATAACTCGGGTAGTGTGTCACTTTGAGGAAAAAACATTATTTCGCAAATGTTTCATCCTCAGGAGCAGCAAATGTTTTATCCTCGGCATGCGGCCGCTGAGGCGGCCGCGTGTCATCAGAAATGGCTACGTGTGTCAGTGCTGACACGTGTGTCATAGGTTCGCCATCATTGGTATATGCACTAGTCACCATTGTCTGTTAATCCAATCATTTCTCCCTCTGTATCCCCAAGGCCTTAATTTAAGCTTGTGATGTTTCCCTGGCCTGGAGCACTATGGGGTCCTCTCAACCGACCTCACTACCTCCCTAGTCCACTTGCTCTGATTCTGCCTCAGTCTCTGCCAGGCCATGCTTCTAAACTTCCCTTTTGCGAACACTTCTGTGGCTCTCCCTGCCTTCAAAGAGACAATGGAATCTCTTGGTGGATCCGAAAGGCTCTTCACAGTTAAACCACAAATCGCTTTTCTATTTCAGCCCTGTCTCCATTTTCTAATTCTCAGCATAGCCCAGGACCACCTCTGGCTCTTGAACGTGCCATACTCTCCCAACTCCATGCCTTTATGATCCAAGCTATTCTGTCTGCAACCTCCTTACTCTTGGTCCAAATATCACCTCCTCTTTGAAGCCCCTATGGGAACCATCTCCCCTAAATCAAATGATAGTGAATTTTATTATTCCTAACACTAGTAAACACAGTAGTCACTCTTTAAATATTTCAGTTATATTTTATAATCTTTTCCCTTACACATTAATAAAAATTTTGTCAGAACTGAGATCCTGATATTCTCACCTAAATAAAACTTTACCCTCTTACATATTCAAAGTATATTTATTAAATGCCTACTGTATGCCAGGTTACCCATTACACTGCAGTAGGGAACAAGACAAAGTCCTTTTGTGCATGTAGGTTACATTCTGGTGAAGTAGACAGACAAAAACCAATAGGTCATGACATGTTGGAGGAAGTAAAACACAGCAGAGTAAGGGGTCGGGGGCATAGCACCACGGTGTTTTGTGTACTTAGGGCCGGCCTCTCTGAGGGGCTAACATTGGAATAGAGATCTAAATTAAGTGAGAAAGGAACCATACAAGCAGGTGGGAGAAGAAAGTCCCCACAGCAAGTTCAAGGGCTGAGGCTCTGTGCTACCCAAATCAAAAAACCCACGATGCGGAAGCCAGTGGAGCTCCTCAAAGCTGTGTAATTGCTGGAAGATAACTCCAGTCCTCTGAGGGGGTGCACAGAGGAGAGCTCCTAACCAAAGCTGAGGCTCCTCAAGCTGAAGATAAATGTTTGCAATCTCGTTTCCCCTCTGCAGAATCAAGATTTTTTTTTTAAAGCCCAGGTTTCACCTAGATACAAATGCTAAAAGTTATTATTTGTTGGCATCTCTCCTTAGAGGGTCTTGAATTTATAAAAGCTATTCATTTATATACTGTGCTTTGTTTAGTCTTTTAAGAATGGATAGACTTTATCCTGCTTCAGTGCTGTATCCCCACTACCCAGAACAGTGCCAGGCACATAGTAGGTGAACATATTTTTTGAAAGACTAAATGATAATGAGGGTTGAGAACAGCAAAGACATCATACAGTGTGTGAATTTCCAGACGGGCTCTGAATCTTTATATTATTAGGAAATAAATAAAAGTGATCATTAAAGTATAGTGATTTTTAGAAGTAATTTTATAGATGCAAAATAAAGTAATTATATAATTTAATGGAATCTACTTAGATTTGAGGATATAGGAATGGAATTTCTAATATTAGCAGTTACACCAAAAATCTTAAGAATAAATATATTTCTAGAGTTTGAAACAGTTTAAATCCTTTTTGGATACAGTGCCTCACAAAAACTACCACTACCACCACCCAAGTTCATTTTGAACAATTGCTTTACTTTCGTTCTGTATGCTAATAATTTTTTGACTTATATTTTCCCCAAATAGGTTGCTTTCTGCCATGGAGAGTACTGCTTCATTAGAGAAAATGCCTGCTGCGTTTTCACTTTTTGAGCATTATGATGACAGCTCGGCGAAAAGTGACCAGATGTTAAAACAAGTGGCTGGTAGGCATTTTAATCTTAAAGAGTTTGATGAGATTTGGTGATTTTTCCTTGTTTGTTTTTTGAATGTAAGGAAATATAACTGGAAACAGGAAAATCTTCTTTGTAAACATTTAAAGCCAGATTCTGAAATAAAGCATGAGACCCACACACCATTCCCGTGATAAACTGCATTTCCACTTGAAGCCTAATGACTGCGCTAGGACAGTGGTCCGCAAACTCATTAGTCAAGAGAGCCAAATATCAACAGTACAACGATTGAAATTTCTTTTGAGAGCCAAATTTTTTAAACTTAAACTTCTTCTAACGCCACTTCTTCAAAATAGACTCGTCCAGGCTGTGGTATTTTGTGGAAGAGCCACACTCAAGGGGCCAAAGAGCCGCATGTGGCTCGCGAGCCGCGGTTTGCCGACCACGGCGCTAGGATATTGAGGAGGTGGGAGGAGGTAGCCATGAACCAAAGGTCTCCTGTTATTTTCCTTTCTCCAATAGGATTTCTCTCCCTCTCTTCTAGAGATTATTTGCTTCACACCAGCAGCCAGCTAGAGAAGGAAAAATAAATAATTTCATGTGTATTGAACAGATTTTTCCTTATGAGTGGTTTTCCCCTCTTCAATTGAGTTCTTTTTCCTTTTTAAAAAACTAAACAGATTAGCTTAGAAGAACTAACAGCTCCGCATCCTGCTCTGTAGCCAGGAGCCTCCCACTCAGCTGTCAGAAGCATCTTGCCGGCTCTTCAAAATATTTTTTAATGTGCTATTTTAATAAACAAGACAATTTAAATTTCTCAAAGCTGCCGTGTTTCAGTCAAGTTACCAAGGTTTCACTTACTGTACAATGTACTCAGATGTCCTCCTTAAGAGATGCTTTACTCTTTCAAAACCACCTTAAAGACAGCTGCTGTTTTTCAATTGACAAGTAATTTTCATTCCTGTAGGAAGAGGGTTTGTTTAGTAACTGGTAAAAGGCTACTGTGTCTTTAAAAAGACCAAAAATCCTACCAACCCTATGTAAAATGAAAAATGTAGGCATTTATGGATTTTCTGCAGAAATGTCTCAAAAGGATGTTTTCTTAGAATGTCTTTAAGAGGCATTTAAATAAAGCAGTGATTGCAAACTAAGAAATTCTGATTAACAGAGTAGATCTTTTGCTTTTAAGGGATTCTTTTTTGAATACCTGATGGGGAATGAAAGGACATTCTATATATTTTAGAAGCCACAGGGTTAGATTATCATTCTGAAATAGTGCCTGTGGCAGTCCCAGTAATTCCAAGCTGTTTTAGGGAAATTGATCTCTGAGAGATAAATGCTGTGGGTTCACAGAATTGGAGCCCAAGGTGTTGACTTGTTGCTAAATAGTTTTGGTTCGTTTTGTGACCAATGACACTTCTCGGATCTAGAGTCCTCACTTGGTACCTGAAAAGTTAATCAGATTACTCCCTAAACAGATATAATGAGGAAAGGATATGAATTTTTCACTAACGTGTATTCCACTCTTACATGATGCCTGGCGCTGTGGAGGCTGTTAAGCATACTGATCATCTAATCTCACAACCCTAGGAGGTGGGTTTTATTGTTATTCCCATTTGGCTGGTGAGGAAATAAAAGGAGCAGAAAAGTGTCTCTCATGTTGCCCTAGACACACAACTATGTGGGGGCTTGTAGTGGAGGAGTTCGGTTCAGAGCTTGCTCTTGAACCACTGCTCTACACCTAAGAGGCAGAGTGCATTGCTCTGAAAGGAGCCGTAACCATAGATTAGTGACAAACCTTCCTTGACTCTGCTCCTGGGGCCTTTTTTTTTTTCTTAATTGTGGTAAAATATGCATACTGTAAAACTTAGCATTTCAACCATTGTGAAGTAGATAGTTCAGTGGTGTTAAGTACACTCACATTGTCATACAACCATCACCACCATCCATCTCCAGAATGCTTTCAACTTGCAGAACTGACATTCTCTACCTGTTAAATAACTCCCCACCCCTACCCCAGCAACCACCATTCTACTTCCTGTTTTTATGAATTTAACTACTCAGGTATAAGTAGAATCATATAGTACTTGTTTTTTTTTGTGTGTGACTAGCTTATCTCACTTAGCATATCTTCAAGGTTTATCCACATTGTAGCATGTGTCAAAATTTCCTTCCTTTTTAAGGGCTGAATACTATTCCATTGTAGGTTTATACTGCATTTTGCTTATCCATTCACTCGTGGATGTACACTTGGGTTCCTTTTGGCTACTCTGGATAATACTGCTCTCCTGGGGACTATTTTGAAAGCTGGCTTGAGTGGGAATCTGGATCTGGGCCCAGGTCCTGAAGTCCCAAGTTGATCTACTGCTCAGCTCCCTTAGTGGGACAGCTCTTTATAGGACACTGGAAATCCTATCCAAGTTCATTGCTATGGCAGTGTAAACAGAGTAGCTGACATATAAAATCCAGGTCTCTGATACTTGTCTATCACAGGAATTTTAAATCCAATAATTATTATTCAATTACATCTATGAAGTATTCCTATTTCCTTTTTAATTTTAGAGTATTTTGAAAAGTAAGAGTATTTTCTATTTTTGAAAAAAATTGTTCTAACTTTAATGATTTTGGGAGAAGGAGCACATTAAGTACAAAATTATTTCTAATCTACATGTTTTGCTTAATTCCCTACAACTGCTTCTTCCTTAAAATTTGGTGATGGTGTGTGTGTGTGTGTGTGTGTGTGTGTGTGTGTTACCATTTAAAAAAAGCAGATATTGCTCAATGTATAATTCATTAAAAAACAACAACAATAAAAACACAGGAGCATTTTCATTGTTCATGCCTCAAGGAGTTCAACACTGTTTCAGAGATGATTGACAATAGTTGAAGCATTCTGCTCGGCTCTTCAGTAAACCTGGGCAACATGAAAATTTACTGCACTACATTTGTCCGGATGGACTCCTTTAGAATGTGACACTGATTTCCTGCTGGGAAGACAAACAGTGAAGTCAAAGATAGCATAAGGATCTCTGAACCATTATCAGTCCTTGGGGAGGTGCCCTGACAGGCAGGCTTCCTGTCATGAAGTCTGCTCAGCATGCCTGACCTCTGAGTCCCTCTCGGATTTACAGGTGGTGGAGTCCTAGTTCACCCTCATCATAAGAGGCTTCTTGCCTTCTCCCCTCCATTTTCTGTGTTCCTGCCAAGGCCATTTGCCTTCTGAATGTTAGCACTGTTTATGTGTCAGGCATTTTGCTAAGCATTTACTATATATTATATATATTATATATTATATATGTTGCTTCTTACAACAACCCTGAGAATAAATGGTATTATTATTATTGTTGTTGTTTCCCAACTTAAATATGGGGAGACTGAGGCTAAAATAACACAGCTAATAAGATGGAGATCTGGCATTTTACCTTAGGTCAGCCTCTCTCCTCCAAAGCCCATGAACGTGACCACTCTCTTATCCTGCTTCTTATTTTTCATACCTGTGTATTTCTTCAGCAATTTATCTCTTTCTTGAATCTTTTCAATCCATCTCTTTTTGTTCCATCCTGTAGACCCATTTGTTTTTCCTCATTTTTAACTCCTTGTTGAACTAACCTTGTTTTCTTTTCATTTCATTTCATTACTCTTAATAAAGTAATCTCATAAAATTTGACTCACACTATTTTAGTAAGATTATTTCTTAGGAAATTGTTGCCTGGGAAAAAATTTAAAAGCATGAAAAAAATAAATTTAAAAGCATGACATCTTCTCAATTGATGGGAATAACCTTTTCTTTTAATTTGTAAAATATGTTCAATGCTTTTGTCTCTCAAAAATGTTGGAGGAGAATTGCATAGGAGCTTGATTTATGGTGTTGTATATACTGTTGATGTTCAATATGCAAAATTATAAACTTTCAAATCTCTAGTAAAACACTTGAGAATATTGTTGTCTTTAAAATTCAAAACAATGGAGTAATACTAGATAGTTAAACCTTATACTTTAATCAGTTAATAGGGTTCTTTTCCCCCTATGTAATTTAACATTTTGTTTAAATTTCTTTTTAATTTGTAGCTATGGTCATGCTGGAAAGAGAAAATAGGAAAGTAATTTCAGAAAGTGTATTTTGTTACTTTATTCATGCAAGTCTTTTTCAGCTTTTACAGCACCTATAGTTAAAAGTGGTTTCATTTGTCTATTGTGAATATAGACTCTTTATTAATGTAGAAGGTTATCTAGCAAAGCATACTCAAGTTTTTGCTTCAAAGAAAAAACAAGTCATTTGCTATAACCTTGAGTCTAACCTATATAAGTTAATTTCTCTAAATATAGAACTATAGAAGAATATTCTCAAGTGATCCATTTGGGGATCCATTTTTATTTATTTCTATGTGTCTTACATGTACACATATATAAATTCAAAGAAAACGTTTTGGAGGGGTACACACTGAACCGCAGCAGTAGTATGTTAGGGTTTGGGATTAGGGGTGTGTTGGGGGAAAAGGGAGAACTCCCAGTGTTACTTCATATATTTCTGTATTGTTAGAATTTTTTGTAAGTGACATTTGAAAAAAGAAAGAAAAATCAATCAATAAAATCAGCATTAGTTACAATAAATGTTGCTTATATTCCATCCAGTTCCACAGCCTCCTAGATTAGAACCTCAGGAACCAAATTCTGCCACGAGCACAACAATTGCGGTTTATTGGAGCATAAACAAGGAAGATGTCATCGACTCATTCCAGGTTTACTGTATGGAGGAGCCACAAGATGACCAAGAAGTAAATGGTAGGGTTGCTAATACAAATACAGGTGCATGTGTATATTTCTGCATCTTAATGTAAAGTATTTTTAAAAATATATATTTTATTGATTTTTACAGAGAGGAAGGGAGAGGGATAGAGAGTTAGAAACATCGATCAGCTGCCTCCTGCACACCCCCTACTGGGGATGTGCCCGCAACCAAGATACATGCCCTTGACCAGAATCGAACCCAGGACCCTTCAGTCCGCAGGCCGACGCTCTATCCACTGAGCCAAACTGGTTAGGGCATGAAGTATTTAAACATATACATATTACGGCTCTTTCCATAAAGCATTCATAGCTACATAAAAATAACAAACCAACAGCAGTATAATGAAATGAAATATAAGCAAAGTTGGAGATCAGGGTAAGGGAAAACAAAAATGCATTAATATCCTAATGGTCAACATGAATATTGTCATTGAGATTCATATTTGACTTTGAGCTCTCAGGATAGCAGGAGCAATTAAGTGATCCTCATTTTCAGAAAGGAGGTAATATGCAAGAGTTTCAGGGAGAACAAAGTTTCAATCAGTCTTTTGAGGTCAAAAGACAAGTGTAATGTGTGCCACTTTGTGGAGGAGAAAGGAGCAGTATAGGACAGTGACTTCCACAATAATTTTAATGCAAATGCACCATTGGATGTCACGATTGGCATTTTCTCAGATCTACCTTGGACAAAATCTATAAACACACTACAAAGGTAATTCAGAGTTCACACTTATGAAGGCATGGGCCTAGATGTATAATTTTCTAGTGTCCCAAATTAATGTGCAGATAGAGGTGAAAGAGCTTAGCAGGGTGAGTAGATGGCATATCTTACTAGTATAGTTGAACCGCTGTAAACATCTGTTTAGTAGGACTTCTAACAAGACCTAGAAGCCAAGCAGTTTGAGGCTGTACTTAGTGATGAATCAGAGCTAAGAGTGCTGGCATACTGTTACTTGTTGAAGACAGACCCATATACAGGGTGGTGCAAGAGTAGGTTTACAGTTGTGAGTACGTGAGTTTATTATTGTATTATTATTTATTAACTAGAGGCCTGGTGCATGAAATTCGTGCATGGAGGGGGGGTGTCCCTCAGCCCAGCCTGCACCCTCTCCAATCTGGGACCCCTTGAGGGATGCCTGACCACCCGTTTAGGCCCGATCCCAGTGGGGGGTGGGGGACCTGGCCTGCAGTGGAGGACAGTTGGGGGGAACCCAGGCCTGCAGGGGAGGACAGTTTGGGGGGCCCAGTGGGATCAGGCCTAAACGGGCAGTTGGACATCCCTCTCACAATCCAGGACTGCTGGCTCCCAACCGCTTGCCTGCCTCTGCCTGATTGCCCCTAACCGCTTTTGCCTGCCAGCCTGATCACCCACTAACCACTCCCTTGCCAGCCTGATCGATGCCTAACTGCTCCCTGGCCGGCTTGATTGCCCCTAACTGTCCTCCCCTGCAGGCCTGGTCACCCCCAACTGCCCTCCCCTTCAGGCCAGCCCCTCCCCAACTGCCCTCCTCTGAAGGCTTAGGTCCCCCCCACAACTGTCCACCCCTGCAGGCCTGGGATACCCCACAACTGTCCACCCCTGCAGCCCTGGTCCCCCCAAACTGCCCTCCCCTGCAGGCCTGGCTCCCCCCAACTGCCCTCCCCTGCAGGCCTGGGCCCCCCCCCCAACTGTCCACACCTGCAGCTGTGGTCTCCCCAAACTGCCCTCACCTGCAGACCTGTGTCCCCCCAACTGCCCTCTCCTGCAGGCCTGGTCCCCCCAAACTGTCCTCCCCTGCAGGCCTGGGTCCCCCCAACTGTCCTCCACTGCAGGCCTGGTCCCCCCCACAACTGTCCTCCCCTGCAGTACTGGTCCCCCCAAACTGCCCTCCCCTGCAGGCCTGGGTCCCACCCAACTGCCCTTTCCTGCAGGTCTGGTCCCCCCGAATTGCCCTCCCCTGAAGGCCTGGTCCCCTCCAACTGCCCTCCCCTGCTGGCCTGGTCACTCCTAACTGCCCACAACTGCCCTCCCCTGCAGGCCATCTTGTGGCGGCCATCTTGTGTCCACATAGGGGAAGCCATCTTTGACCACATGGGGGCGGCCATATTGTGTCTTGGAGTGACAGTCAATTTGCATATTACACTTTTATTAGATAGGATTGCTCTATTATTTTCCATACAAACAACTGTAAACCTACTTTTGCCCCACCCTGTATCTTAGAAACCAGAGAATCATGTGGCAGGATTGACGTGCCACATATAATAAGGAATTGATTATAATATATTTCACTGATGCCAATATTTAAGTCTTTTGAGATGTCATGTGGTTCTTATTTAAATTAAAAAATAGTAAGAAAAGCAATCCCTGACATAGTGTAAAGTTGGCTTTGTCCGTAAGAATTTCTGTTTTAGCCCAGCTGGTGTGGTTCAGTTGTTGAGCGTAGACCCATGAAGCAAGAGGTCACCAGTTTGATTCCCAGTCTGGGCGAATGCCCAGGTTGCTGGCTTGGTCCTTGGTAGGGGGTGTGCAGGAGGCAGCGATCCATGTTTCTCTTTCATTGATGTTTCTATCTCTCTACCCCTCTCCCTTCCTCTCTCAATAAAATCAATAAAGACATATTAAAAAGAAAAGAATTTAGGTTTTATTGGGAACCTATTACCATATATATAGCTGTGACAAAACAGCAAGGTAAGTGCTATTATCCCATTTGCAAATGAGAAAACCAATATGAGGTTAAATAATTCACCCAAGGCCACACAACTTATACATGACAGCAGCAGGATTCAAACACAGATCTTTTAGACTGCAAAGCTTATATTTTTGTTTGCTTGAATCTGTGTTTGTTTTGTTATACAGTAGTCCTCCCTTATCTAAGGTTTCACTCTCCATCTGAGGTTTCGGTTACCTACAGACAATCTCAGTCTAGAAATATTAAATGGGAAATTCCAGAAATAAACAGTTCATAAGTTTTAAATTGCATGCATTTCTGAGTAGTGTGATGAAATCCCGAATGTTTTGCTCCATCCGGCCTGGGACATGAATCATCTATGCTGTGTGTGCTGCCTGCCCCTCAGTCACGTAGTAGCCACCATCTTGGTTATCAGATTAACTACCCTAGTATTGAAGTACCTGTGTCCAAGTAACTCTTATTTTAGTGAATAAAAGCACAAATGTAATGATGCAGGTAATTTAGATATGCCAAAGAGAAGCTGTATAGTGATTCCTTTAGGTGAAAAGGTGAGTATAGTGCAATAAGTTATTTTGACAGAAAGAGACTACATTTACATTCACATAACTTTCATTATAGTGTATAGTTATAATTGTTATATTTTATTAGTTATTATTAATCTCTTAATGTGCCCAATTTATAAATTAAACTTTATTATAGGTATGTATGTATGTATAGGACAAAACAGTGTATTAGGATTTCTATCTCTCTACCTGCCTGGCATCCCTTGGGGGTTTGGGGCATATTTCCCTTGGATAAGTGGTGGATACTATACTTCAGCTCCCTGTTTATCCAGTTATATAATGGAATCTGGCTCTCCAGATTCTCTTAGCAACTATTTGTTGCCTAGAGTACTTTTTTAATGTGCTTCACCTGCCCCCACCATTCCCCAAACACTTACTTAGCCTGTGTCTCGTTCATTCAATGCCTTGAGTTCTGCTAATGCCAGTTAATTAACCTGATGGTCTACACCATGGTACCATGCTGTGTGAAATAGGGGTCCAGTAACATGTTATGTACATTGTTAAACGTACTGGGGTAACACAACGTAGACTGAAAGGATGATTCCATTGAAGACCACAGTCATACTTTGTAGGCTCTGGGGGAAATGCTTTTTCAGTGTATAAGTCCTCATAACATTATTTAAATTAAATATTCTGTCCAGAAAGTATTACTCATTGGGAAATAGAGATGCAATTAAAGAAACCTGCTGAGTTTAAAAGCTCCTAAATTTCCTTTAAAAAGAAACCATCTGGGTTTCTTAACTGAGGGGTTTTGAAGATGTGACATTCAAGAATAACAAGGAAGGATAACTGAAATTACCTTAGACTATTTTTTAAAATCGTTCTTTTTAAGGAGAGAAAATTTCAGTAAAAATAATCAGATTGGGTGTTATTATAACACCCAAAGAGACCAGTGTTAAGAATGGTGTTGAGTAATGTTTACTACTAAAATAACAAAATAGCATAAATTTTAGGAAATGATTGAATGAAGTTGCTTCTTAGAATAGTTAATGGCCTATCAAAGTTATTTAAGTATTTTTATATATTATGGAAATCCCTAGTAGAAAGAATTTTGGAATTCATGAGAAGGAACCAGGATTTGAAACTATGAAAATCATACTGAATACTAAAATGGTTTACTAATCTATAAAGATGCTTTGTACCATGCAGTTGTCCTATTTTATTACATACTCTCCTAAAATATTGGCATTGCTTCTCAGGGATTATCTTGAGAATGTATTGTTGAAATTTAAGCTAACATAAACTCTGCAATTTTAGTATTTGCTATTGAAATGTTACTTTAATTGTAGAATATGAAGCTCAGAATCTTACTAATATGCTATTATTTTTGGTAAGTGTTCATAAATAATACTATGTCATTCTAACTCTCTCTTTTCAGAGTGCTATTGCTTTCTTATGTATCCTAAAGTGATCTACCACATAATGATATCTCTAAGCTAATCAGTTTGGGGTTTCCACTGAAAAAAGTCTTAGACCAATTTTTCCAATAACTGTAACTTTCAATTAACTTTGGAAGACACTAGAATTTATGATTGTGTTTTATGCTAGACTTGGTAGAAGAATACAGAGTTACAGTGAAAGAAAGCTACTGCATTTTTGAAGATTTGGAACCTGACCGATACTATCAAGTGTGGGTAATGGCTGTGAACTTCACCGGATGTAGCCTGCCCAGTGAAAGGGCAATTTTTAGAACAGGTAAGGAGATGTTAAGAGGGTGTTAAGAGGCAATACTCAATCCTTCACAGACTATTAAGATTAACCAATAAGCATTTATTAAGCCTATTGCATGCTGGGTGTTGTGTAATGCGGCATATACAACAGACAAATTTTGGTGGTAGGGCCCTGATCCAGTTATATACAGGTTATTATAAGAACTCTCCAGCCAGAGAGGTACCAGAGTCTGCCTTGAGCGGGGGCAGAATCAGAAATACCTTTCTAGAACTGATGCCTGAATGAGCTCCTTTAAAGGATCAGTAGGAAGTAAAGTGTTAAAAGGATGAATTCATTTGAAGAAATCCTATGAGCAGAGACATCAAGGTAAGAAACAGTGTGGAGTGTGCAGGACACAAAAGTAAGTTTGGTATTATTTATTTGACTTCAAAACAAATAGAGGAAAGCCTTTAGGTGAGATAGATTAGTTAGTATGTACAGAGTTAATATTTGCTAAGCTAAGAAGCTCAGGCTTTATCATATGGGTGCTACGAGCCCCCAAAAGGTGTTGCTATGATGGTTTTAGCTGACAATGCATTCCCATGATGGAGTCTTTTCACAAGGGGCGAAGCAGGTATAGCATAAACCAAGTTTGAATTGCTTTTAAGATAATTTTAACTACGTCAGGGGAATTAATGACTTATTCCTACTGTTTTATCTTTTCTTCTTGCCTTTTAAAGCAAATATTTATTGAGCACTTACTGAAGGCAAGATTATGGCTAAATTTTGTGTACAGAGAAGGGGACAAGAATCTTTATTTTTATTTGCCTGTATAATAAAGAAACTTGGATAAGATTTACAGGAAGCTAATATCGGAAGCTGGTTGGGAATGGGTGAAAACTGGGCAAGTTTTGGAAGGCAGGGGTGGGAGGGAGATCTTTCACTATATAAAATTTTATACCTTTGGAATTTTCAACCCAGAATGTATTTTTAATAAAAAATTAAAATAAAATCATACCCATGCATTCTTCCCAGGCTCCAGGGAAGCAGAACTGGCATTCATCACACCATAATTGACTTGATTCTCTCTCTACAGCACCCTCCACCCCTGTGATCCGTGCAGAGGACTGTACCGTGTGTTGGAACATGGCCACCATCCGATGGCAGCCGGCTAATCCAGAGGCCACTGAGACCTATACTCTGGAGTATTGCAGACAGCACTCTCCGGAGGGTGAGGGCCTCAGGTAAGAATCCTTCTCCACAGGGAGACCCCACCGCTCTACAGAGAGAACCTGGGGTACCAGGAACCCAGCTCAGGGCCTAAAGTTAACCTCTGAGTTTATGCTCATAGAGGAAAAAAACTTCTGAAATCCTGCTGAGCTAATTAAATTGACTTGATTTGCAGCTCCATCACTATTCATCAGTGAACTCTAAGTTTGTAATAAAACATATGCTACAATGCAGAATAATAACTCCCTTGTAAGAAAAATGTAAGTGAACATTTTTTGAGGTATATTTAATCTGAATCATTAGACAGGATTTATACATATTTTATGCTCATTTTAGTTATATTAGAATAGGTACCACCTAATTCAGAAAACAAATGGTGAGTTTGTATACAATGTAAATATGTATTTGTAATGTATAAATGTAAAATGTAAATTTGAATATCTCCATAATATATTGCTAATATTAAAGGAGCTAATTATATATATAATCACAGAGACGTACCTGTTTCTCCAAGAGCATGAAGAATCTAGAGATTTTGCAGGAAAAAAAGAAATGTAAAGCTTTCTCACTAAACTTATGAAGCTAAAATTTATCAGTAAAGGCCTGTGCATCCAATGGGCATATGGTAAATGTTAATTCATTTACTAAGGCTGTGTTGTCTTAACTTCTGCTTCATGGCAATAGGACATCTTCGTGTTCCATTATGAATATTAAGACCACTATTATTAATATTTATATTTTGATAGAGACATTTTTAGTTAAAAAAACAAATTTACTGAGATAAACTATTGTGGTAGGTTATGGGACTCAGAAATAATGGTGTGAAATTAGACAGCTTTTCAATAAAGTGTATTATTAAGCTCTTATTTTCATGATCAGTCAACAACTGTTTATTTAGTTATGATGTGAGGTTTCATACAACTGAACAATAATTATAGTTTCTTTCAAGTGTGTGAAGACAAGTTTCACAAAATAATGATCAAAAGATGAATTAATGTTGAGAGGGGTATGTACGAGTAGGATGTAGGCATTTCAGCAGATGGGAGATCAGAGTAAATGTACATCTCTGCTAACATGCCAATTGCTGAAAGGCAGGCTTCAAAGCTCAGCAAATAGCTGAGAGGTGAAAGCAGGCCAGGCCAGAGGAGTGGAGGGTGGAGAGAAGGGGCAAAAGGAAAGGAAGAGGCAGAGTAGGGGAGACAGGGACAGAGACACTCAGAGGGAGAGTATAACTGACTTCTATTGAGCATTTACCACGTGCCAAGTCAGTGTCCTAGATGCCTTTATATGTGTTGCCTTATTTAACCTTCAGAAGGACTCTGACAGAAAACAGATACTTTGAGAGGGTATTCAGCTAGTGAGTGGCAATCGGGATTCAAGCCCTGCTTTGTTAGGTTTCAAAGCCCAAGCGGCTAACCTCTATTTAATGTGGCTAAGAGGAGCCCTGTACCTTTTCTACAAAAACTTCTGATGCTATGAGAACATTATGTCAAGAGTGCTGATCCCAGGGTAGTCTCTCCCACTCTTCTCCTCCCTCAGGGAGGAAAATCCAGTTCTCTCTGAGGAGTGTTCTGGAATGACTCATCCTTGCTATGGCATCAGTCCCCAGCTGGCATTTGCATAAATAACATCAGCACAGTTGGATTCTTAATCAGCAGAAACCTGGAAACCCTGAGACCTGGTAGCCATGCCACTGAGGGAACTGTGATGTCATCTAATAAATGTGGCTACAGGGAGCAGAGGAGGAAAGCAGGAGGGGAGGTGGCATTCGCTGAGGGCCTTCAACGTGCCAAGAACTGTGCCAAGTCTCAGCCCTCTCAACCATCCTAGGAGGAAGGAAATGACCTCCATTAAATGAGGCTCAGGATGGTTAAATAGTTTGGCCAAGGTGGTAAATGGTGGAGTCCTTATGCAGACTAAGTTAGCATACCTCAACAACCTGACCACTGGGAGCTATTGTGTATCCTTAGATTCCTTTGTCGCATGAAAAAACATGGATGTAAAGAGAGAATGCAGTACCATTCACAACCCCTTTGATTGATGTTTTTCCTTCCTCTGATCATTCTGGGGCCCTCAAAGCAAAAAACAAACATTTATTTGATATCAACAGCGAACAATGCATTCCAAACAAACCCTTCTATCAAAGCCAAAGAAACAAATGACAGTTCCACTTGTAGGGGAACAATGGCCATCCACCAATTTCATAAAGACAAAAGTTGAACTTATTAAAACATAAGGCTTGTCATTAGTTTATCCTAGTTGAGACTTTGCCAGTGGGTTCATTTTTATTTTTCTCGTTGAAGGAGAGCATCTGAGAGGCTGGATAAGCAGAAGTTTATAGTTGTTATGAAACAATACAAGTATCCTTTATTATTGAATGGATATAGTCCAGCAAGTTTAGAAATGAAGGGAAATTCCACATTGCAGAGCCTTGTTGATGGTTTGGAGCTGTGTTGGAGAGGGAGCTGTTTTCCAGTTAGGTGCTAAAAGACTGGCCAGTGCCAGGAGGTGGAATGGAATGGTATGTCCAATCCACAGCCCATGGATGATTCTCCAGTCTTTGAATCACTGCTGGTCTGACAACAGATAATTTTTTGAAGCAAGCAAAATTTTGTTGGCCACAAATCACTACCCTGTTCATTTGCTAAGTCTATTGCGGATGCACCATATCAAAGTCATCCCTCAATGACTTATACCCTAGGTTGGCATCAACAGACTGTGAAATAATTCATCCTGAAGCTCGGAGGCCCAGGGCTGCAAAACTTTTTTGTATTTCTTTTGGTTCTCCAATTTAAGAGTTCGGGAGGGAAAGAAAAGTCTGCTCTTTCAGAGCGGCCATGCGTCTTAGGTCTCTTGACCATCTGGTTCTTGCAACCACTTTTAAAACATTCCTTACAGTGTCTGATGGTTCAAAACTATAAAACATTAAATATATATTGCTCAATCTCTAAGATTTCCACTATAGACAGCTAGTCAGAAATAGAACTGATAAACAAAGAACCTCCAAATTTGATCACCACAGTCAATAAAAGCAAATAATTCTTACTTTCCCCTCTATTAGAACCACATTCTTCACTTTGGCTTTCTGCCCAGCAGCACACAATTTGTTGTATGTCTTGGAAAGAACAGCAAGCCCAAGGTTGTCTGATCCCACTCACTTGACATGGAGGGATCATTATGTAAGGTTGCAGCCTCGGTGCCTGGGACAGTGTTTGGCATATTGTAGCTACTCAATAAATATGTATTACCTGAATGGGCAAATATCAATTAGGACTGCACACATAATACTGACTCCAATAAGGAAAGTCTGAACCGCTTTGAAGATAATCTCTTATTCAAAATGGGGAAAAAACAAAACTGCCAACAAAGTAAAGAAGGATGGTGAATGAGTTAATTTTAGTGTTTGGATACTTAGCTAGGAGACAGGTCTAGTCTAAACTATAGGCTGGAAACCTTTTCATGGGTCACAGATAGTGAAGGACACTTATAATCTTGTTTATCCATTGGTTATACAGCCCTTATTTCAGTTCTAGGTTCTATGCAAAAAACCCCATGCTAAACCAGATCCAAAAATTAATCCAGAGGCCATTGCAGGGAAGTAAGGGGATCAACAATTACTTCTTTTTTTATGTGACTCAGTTTGACTGGGAGAGGACTGGGATATTGTCTGTGTAGATATTTAATGTCTGTGTATATAAATGTCTGTTTAATGAATGAATGAGTGGATGAATGATGGGATTGGCCAATCTTTTGTGCTTGCCAAATCCAAGTCTAACTGGCTGGAATCTCTAGCATAGAAGAGAGAGAACTAAGAACTAAATGACTTCACATCTCTTTCTCCCACTCAGTCCCTGAAAAGACAGACAGCCTTAAAAGTTCTGGTCTGGAGTAGGAAGAGAAGTTGGAAGGAAATGAAAAGGATGAATAATGTGAAAACACACACACACACACACACACACACACACACCACGGAAACATTCATCTTCAAACCTGCATTTGTTCTCTCACTATGATGGCCTCTAGGATATTCCGATTTAAGACCAAAGGTGCTGGTTCAGCTCCTGTGGTGGGTGTTTGAATGGAATGAGCCTGTCGTGCTCCCAAGTTCCATGACGCAGTGTCTGAAATAGCCCAGCAATTGCCTCCATTCCATAACGCTCACAGAAAACACATTTGCATATTTTTGTGTGGGGGCACCAGTGGCTCATCCCAGCAGTCGGTCCCTGTTGGGATTGGGGGTGGGCGGGAGTGACAATCCCTGGCGTGTGTGCGGGGGCTGAGGGAGCTCCTACTCACCCTTTCCTGTTTTTCTTTGAATGCTCTCCTCAGGTTGGGTGGGCTCAAAACACTTTCAAAAAAATTTTCCACCGCTGGGCTGTTTCCTCAGCTGTTCTGTCTCTCCTGTGTGGAGAGAAGTCAGCAGAGCTGTGGGTGGAGGAGGGAAAACTGAGAGAAATATAGCACAGCCATTAGCTGCGTGGGCTGTACAGAGAGAAGCTTTGCACGGAATGACAAATCTGTGAGACTCAATATGCCACACAAGTCGGGTGCAGGGAACTTTCTGCTCCCAAGTCCTGACAGAGACTGTGGGCTGGGAGACCCTTGGGGAGATGGGGTGTTGGGCTCTGGATGCTGGGCCTGTGAGCTCACACTCCTCCTGCTTCCAGGGTGGGGGCCACATGTGGTAGGGCAGGAACAGACTTGTCTGTCACAGTTGGATGTTCCAGCTGGGGACACCTGCCGCTTCATCTGTGTAATAAGGACAAATAAGGCCAAGTTTCCTAATGCGCCTAGAGCCCGAACAAGGTGAAAAAATCCCAGCATTTCTTTCTTTTTAAACAACTTTTTGCTAAGCTGAAGAGGTGATGGGTGACCAATGATCAACCGCAAATGATTTGACCTTCTCTGCAACCTGTGGGTAAAGGAGGCAGTCATCCTGCCCCATCCTTGCTTCGCTGGGTCACTGACATGATTGGGCCAGAGTTCATTAAGGAATTAGGACCTGGAGCTCCTCTTTATATAGTTTTGATTTCCTGCCCCGGGTGGTAACATCCCTCTGCAAGGAGCCCTTGGGAGAGTGAGTAACATGAAGATGATTTCCTTTCCACCCCCAGCATCCTTGGCATTCGGCTTTCCCTAAATCTTCCTTCCCAAATGAATCTGATTTAACTTTGATTATTTAAATCCTATATACTTCCTGGTAATATAGTAAAACCCCAGTCAATGGGATCCCAACCTGTTCCTTCAATTCTGTCTTATGTCCTGTCAATTTCCAAAAGTATTCAAGTAAAAGACCCAGACATAATGGAACCTTTAAAAACAACCCTGTAAGAATAGGAGCCAGATAAACCAGAGATGAGGAGATGGTATCAAAAAGCACAGGTTAAGAACAGTACCTCAGTGGAACATAAAATTTAAATCTGCACTTCCTGGCAGCTAAGATGAAAACAGGAGAGAGGGGGAGAGAGAAAGAGGGAGAAAGAGATTATATAACTCATCTCTTTTTAAAAAGGAAGCACAACATTTCACTAAGAGAGACAATTATATTTCTTGACATTCAGCTCGAAGATGAATTTTTCATGCAGAACTTTATATAAGGGCTATTGAACAAGATAATAGTGATTATAGTTTAGAGCAGTTTTATGAAAGATGAAAAAACATTCTCTATGTAACCATTTTTAAAAATGGGATCTGAAAACATAATGTTAAATCATTATGTGTAGGCAGTTCTAAGGGGCCTCAAGTAATTGTCCACATATGTAGCCTCCGAGTGGTAAAGGAGAGATTAGAGGTTCTGGAGGAACGAATGTGAATAGGCTGCTGGGATTCTCTGTCCACTGAGGCTTTGGAGGGTAACTCTAGAGAAAACAGGAATCCAGGAACCTTCTGCTGGAGTCCTTGGCTCACTTTGATTTTGTGAGAATTCTAATTACAGGAGAGCTTGAACATTTAACCCTTATGTTATGTGTCTACATTATTATGAACTAACTCGAGGCCCAGGGTACGAAATTCATGCACGGTGTGGAAGGGGGTCCCTCAGTCTGGCCTGTGCCCTCTCTCAGTCCAGGTCCCCTCACTCCTTACCGCCTGCCTATTCGCTGCTCCTTACCACTCGGATCCCTGCTCCTTAGCACTTCTGCGGAGGCAGGAGAAGCTACCACCACTGCTGCTGCACTTGCCAGCCGTGAGCCTGGCTTCTGGCTGAGTGGTGCTCTGAGTGGGAGCGCACTGACCACCAGGGGGCAGCTCCTGCGTTGAGTGTCTGTCCCCTGGTGGTCAGTGCACATCATAGCGGCCGATCATTCTGCCATAACGGTCACTTAGGCTTTTATTATATACACTAGGGGGCTAGGGCATGAATTTGTGCACCTTGAAAGGAACTGTGGGCCACAAGGCGGCGGTGGGCACAGGGGTGGGTCTCGGCCCATCTTCAGCGCCCCCGCCTGGCCCCTCCCACCGTGGCCCCCAGTCCCCTGTCTGTTGGCAGCCCTGCTCCTGCCGCCGCTCCAACGCACCGACGGCGCTGGCCCCGCTCGCACCCGCTGACAGCACGGAGTGACTGGGGCTGGCAGCACAGCGGGTGCGAGCGGGGCTTGCACCATCAGCAGGTGTGAGCGGCAGCTGCTGCCCTGATCACCCCTCAGGAGCAGGGAGAGGTGGAGAAGCCAGGAGCAGGGGGAGGTGGAGAAGCCCTGAGGGGCAATCAGGGCCGGCAGCCACCGCTCACACCCACTGACGGCGCCGAGTGATTGGGGCTGGTGCCGGGCACTGGCAGTGGGTATGAGCAGTGGCTCTGGCACCAGAAGCAGGTGCGAGTGGGGCTGGCGCCAGCAGCAGGTGCAAGCACTGGACGTGACCATGGCATGTGGGAGCAAAGAATTTATAGTAACCATCAGAGGCTCGCCTCGATGATGGTGACCGGCACCCCGCCTTAGTCTGGCACCCCCACTCACCTGCTCCACCATCCTGCCATAGCTGACGCCTGCCATGTTCTGCACGCACCCCCTGGTGGTCAGCACATGTTATAGCAACCGGTTCAGTTGTTCGGTTGTGCTGCCATTTGGTCTATTTGCATATTAGGGTTTTATATATATAGACTAGAGGCCTGGTGCACAAAAATTTGTGCACTTGGACGAGTCCCTCAGCCTGGCCTGCACCCTCTCACAGTCCAGGATCCCTCGGGAGATGTCCATCTGCTGGCTTAGGCCTGCTTCCCAGGGAATCGGACCTAATCTGGCAGTTAGACATCCCTCTGGCAGCCCGGGAGCCCTCAGGGGATGTCTGACTGAAGGCTTAGGCCTGCTCCCTCGAGTTGGACATCCTTAGTGCTGCCAAGGAGGTGGGAGAGGCTCCCGCCACCGCTGCTGTGCTCACAGCCGTCAGCTCGACTTGTGGCAGAGCAGAGCTCCCCTTGTGGGAGTGCACTGGCCACCAGGGGGCAGCTCCTGCATTGTGCGTATGCCCCTGGTGGTCAGTGTGCATCATAGCAACCGGTCGTTCTCCCGTTAGGGTCAATTTGCATATTACCCTTTTATTATATAGGATAGTGATATTTAGGTAACACTGAGTCTCATATCCTCATTTATAAGAAGAAAAATAGTCCTGTTCAAATATGTTTGGTAACTTTTTAAAAAATAGAGAATCAATATATAAAGAATTTTCTTCCAAATCCTGATTTAACCAAAATTTTACATCTTAAACAAAAAGTTCCATATTTACTGTTTGTTTTAAGGTTTTATAAATGGCTTCCAACAGCTAGAACTATTTAGTTAGTTTTTGTATTTAATGTTGCTTTATGTTTTCATGGATTTTTCTCCTTTTTCCTGTTTCTCCCTCCTCTCCCTTTTTACCCCACACTTCTTATGATTGTTTCCCAAACCTAACTGATCACAAAAATCAACGAGGATGCTTGTTCAAGTTTAGATTCACAGGCCTCTCCTAAGAGATTTTGATTCAGAAGGTTTAATGCACCTAGGCAGGTTTGGGAAACACTCCTTTACTAGCTGGTCCCCATAAGGCCTAGCAGTGTGCTCTGTCACAATTCACATTAAATGGTATTGACCGGCTAGCTGAATACTGGTGCTGCCGACAGGAATGCCAATAAGTGCCCACTGTGTTTTTAAAACACAATTTATACTTGGCCATCTGTTGTGTACCGCAGCGGCAGCACCCTCCTAGGCTGCTTCCAGGGGTCAAAGCACTGGATTGCTCCACATTGTTAGTACGCATGCCACTGCCCTCCTCCAGGAGAAAGCATGCTTAGATCCAGGTGTTAGACATGGCAGTACAGAGGACAGGCATTCCTCAGGGTTGCTATAGCACCTCAGGTTACCTTAAGCACATGCACATTCCTTCCCTCCATTCCACAAGTAGCTTTTTGAGAAGCTACTTTACAAAGTTCAAATTAATGTGCCTTCTGCATACACAGTCAACCAACTCCTGAACTCCTGAGCTTGTAACACAGCTCTGGAAAGAAATTATTTAATTAATTTTGGATAGATAATGTATAACATATGGTACAAATTTAAAAGATACAAAAGGGAATACCGTGAAAATGAAGTCCCATTTCTACCTGTACGTCACTTACTCAACGCTCCTCTTCAGAGGCAAATACTACCTGACTCATACTTACCCTTTCAGATGACCTGTGCACATACAAGCCTCTATATTTTTTCAACAAATGATAGCTACTATATATATTTCTACCACCTTGCTTTTCTTGTTTAAAAATATTTTTGGGGCCCGGATGGTGTGGCTCAGTTGGTTAGAGCCTTGGAGGTGATTGATCAATGTTTCTCCCTCTCCCTGTATACACACACAAACACACACACACACACACACACACATATATATATATATATATATAGATAGAGAGAGAGAGAAACAGAGAGACAGAGAGAGAGAGAGAGAGAGAGAGAGAGAGAGAGAGAGAGAAATTTTTAAATGTCTTAAATTTTTAGTTTAAAAACTAAAAGCTACTTTATATAGTTTTTTAGTTTAAAAACTAAAAGCTACTATACACACACACACACACACACACCTATATATATATATATATATACATATATATATGTATTATATATATACTACATTCCATGTTCTTTGTTTTCAATTATTCCATTTAAAAAATCAATTTTTATAGTTTGGAATTTATTTCAGTAGGGAATTAAACTTTTTCTTTTTTTTTAAGGATGGCTAGCCAGCTGTCCCAGCAAGAAACCCCATCATTTTTCCTTCTGATTTGAAACATTTCCCTTGTTATATAACTACTAGAGGCCCAGTGTGCGATTAAAATCGCATGAGGAGGGGCCCTGCCTCCTGCCTCCCACCACTGCAAGGAGGTGCCCCACCTCCCGCCTCCTCGTGCGGCCACCCTTGCACACCATGCTGTGCACTCAGCCTCTTGCTGATTGGTCGTTACGGCATGATGTCATGACGACCATTAGCATATTAGCTCTTATTATATAGGATGTGTTGTCTCTATAGTCCTGACCTTTATAATCTGTTCCATTGATCTATGTATTTGTGTTCTATACAATTTTCATCATAATGACTTTATAATTTAGAATACCTAGTAGGTTAGGTTGCTTCTTCATGACTCCCCCCGCCCCCCATTTGCTAGTTACTTTAGAATTATATTGTGATTCTGAATCTGGCAACTCCCTGCCCTTGAAAATTTAATATTTTAAAAGATCATGTTAAATTGATAGATTAACTTAGGGAGAATTGAAATTTTGGTGATGTTACATTTTCCTATCCAGGAACTGATATGCCTTCCTTTTATTCAATTCATTTGTGTGTTTTCTCTCAGTATCATCTTTAAAGTAATTTTTTATATAAATCATATGCATTTTTGTTATATTTGCCACTACTCCTTTTTATTATTATAGTTGACATAAAATATTATATTTTGTATAATATAGTACTACAAATATATATTTTTATTTTCACAACATAACAATTCAGTATTTACATACCCTGCTAAAGTGATAACCATGATAAGTCTAATAACCATCTGCCACTGTACAAAGGTATTATGATATTATTGACTATATTCCCTATCCTATGTTGTATGTTACATCCTAGTGACTTATTTATTTTACAACTGGAAGTTTGTACCTTTTAATTATCCTCATCTTTTCTTTAAAAAAATTTTTTATTGATTTTTTACAGAGAGGAAGGGAGAGGGAGAGAGAGTTAGAAACATTGATGAGAGAGAAACATCAATCAGCTACCTCCTGTACACCCCCTACTGGGGATGTGCCCATAACCAAGATACATGCCTTTGACCAGAATCGAACCTGGGACCCTTGAGTCCATAGGCCGATGCTCTATCCACTGAGCCAAACCAGTTAGGGCTCTCCTCATCTTTTCATCCAGCCTCACCCCCAACCCCTCTGGCAGCCATTACTTTGTTCTCTGGATCTATGAGTCTGTTTCTGTTTTGCTTTGTTTGTTTTTTTTTAGATTCCACAAGTAAGTGAAATCATAGGGTATTTATCTTCCTCTGCCTGACTTATTTCACTTAGCATAAAACCCTCCAGGTACATCCATGTTGTTACAAATGACAAGACTTTATTCTTTTTTATGGCTAACTAATATTCCATATATATATATATATATATATATATATATATATATATATATATACATATATAGAAAGATATAGATAGATATAGATGTAGATATGGATATAGATATAGATATAGATATAGATATAGATATAGATATAGATATAGATATATCACATCTTCTTTATCTGTTCAACTATCAGTGGACATCTAAGTGGCTTCCATATCTTGGCTATTATAAATGATACTGCAATGAACATAGGGATGCATATATCTTTTCACATTACTGTTTTATTTATTTTTTGATAAATACCCAGAAATGGAATTGCAGAAGGGTCTATGGTAGTTCTGTTTTTAATTTTTTGAGGAACCTCCCTACTATTTTCCATAGTGGCTGCACCAGTTTATAATTCCACCAACAATGCACAAGAGTTTCTTTTCTCCATATCCTTGCCAACACTTGTTATTTGTTGATTTTTTTATAATAACTCTTCTAACAGGTGTAAGATGATAGCTCATTGTGGGTTTGATTTGCATTTCCCTGATGATTAGTGACACTGAGCATCTTTTCATGTGTCTGTCAGCCATCTGTATGTCTTCTTTGGGGTAACGTTTATTTGGGCTTCTGTCCATTTTCTAAGCAGATAGTTTCCTTTTATTGAGTTATGTTGAGTTGTCTGAGTTCTTTATATATATATCAGATATATCATTTGCACATATTTTCTTCCATTCAGTAGGTTGTCTTTTCATTCTGTTGATGGTTTCCTTCACTGTGCAAAAGCTTTTTAGTTTAATGTTGCCCCATTCTTTTATTTTTGCTTTTGTAGCTCTTGCCTGAGAAGATATATGCAAAAAATATTGCTAAGAATTATGTCAGAATTTGCTGCTTATGTTTTCTTCTAGGAGTTTTATGATTTCAGGTCTTACATTTAAGTCTTTAATCCATTTTGAGTTTATGCTTGTATATGATGTAAGAAAGTGGTCCTGTTTTCATTTTTGACATGTGTTTGTCCAGTTTTCCCAACACCATTTACTGAAGAGACTGTCTTCCCCATTGTATATTCTTGCCTCCTTTTTTGAAGATTAATTGACCATACAGGTGTGGGTTTATTTCTGGACTCTATTCTGTTCCATTAACCTATGTGGCTGTTTTTGTGCCTATACCGTACTGTTTTTGTTCTTTTTTTTTTTTGCCACCTCATTCTTTGGCTAACATTCCAAAGTTTTTTCTTTATTTTTCATAGTTTTCTTATTAACAAATAATCGTTTTTCCTGAGTAAGATTATTAAAAAGTTAACCCTCTACCAGAAGTGTAAAGACAAATAAAATGTAGACTCACAATACAAATTTATTAGTATTATTATTTTAAATCCTCACTGAGGATATTTTTCCATTGATTTTTAGAGAGAGTGGGAGGGGGAGAGACACACAGAGAGAAATATAAATGTGAGAGAGACACATCGATTGGTTGTCTCCTGCACACGCCCCGACGAGGGCCCAGGCTGGGGAAGAGCCTACAACCGAGGTATGTGCCCTTGACTGGGCTCAAACCCAGGACCCTTCAGTCCGCAGGCCAGCGCTCTATCCACTGAGCAAAACCGACTAGGGCTCACAATACTCTGTAGTACAGTAATTATATGCTTCAGTCCATAAACATATCCCGCATTGCAGGAGCCCCATGTTGGGCTGCCAGTTGTGAGTGTCCCCCCCCACGTCCCGCATGGTTCAGGGTTCAGGGTTCAGGTTCAGGATTCGGGCTCTGGAGGAGGCCGCACACAAATGAAAGAGACTAGACAAGAAAATATTAATTTGGGAATTGGGAGCCAGGCAGAAGCCCAAGAGAGGACTATGCTTTGCTCTGGCCTTGCCATTCTTTTTATTCAGGTCTGGGGTACACCCATAGCCCTTAGGCAGGCAATTCCAATAATAGCTCGATGATAGCCCATCAGCAAGGATTTACATAAGACTAAAAGGTGGAAGTTGCTTCAGCTACCTTTGTCTTGACTAAACAGTGGGTGTATGGCTCTGACCCTTGCCAGAGCCTCAAGGTTGACCAGCCTTCCGGACTCCTTGTCCACCTCTTTCTGCCAATGAAGGCCATGGGCAGCTTCCAACAACGCATCTGTTGTGTTGCCAGGGAAAACATGAGCAAAATCTATCATTCCCACTTCTACTTCTGTAATCTCTTGGCAACCAGTGGGAAGATGGTAGAAAGTCTTTTCCAGTTGGGAAAGTATATTTCTGTTTAAATGTTCCTGTGACAAACTTCTCCACCTATTGACTTGCTATATATTTTCAACTTTCAATGAAGTCTGACTGTGATGTTTTTTTGAATACATTTTTCTGTGATGACCATACATCTTGGATAAGCTTTATGTCTACTATTTTTCCATTCATTGTGGAACTTAACACTTGAAAGTTATTATTGTACTCCAGTATGTCTGTGTCTGAGAGTTGTCCTTTGGACAAAAAACATTTCTGCCAAAGTTCTGTCGTTTGATTTTGTAGAGGTTGGCTCAGTTGAACCTTCATAAACAAACAGTAATGAACTCACATAAAAGTTAAGCTGCTCCTGGCTTTTCAAACGACTGCAGAGTACTCTCAATCTTCTGAATACTGGCAGCAATAGCATTTTTTTTTTTTTAAAGCAGAATCCATTATGAAAAAAACCTGGAAACTCCATCCTTTAGTTTCTTTTGTTAGGCTTCTTCCATAGTGCTGGTTTTGTGTCTCATAGCTATCAGAATGAACATGATAAACTCCCATGCCGCACACCAAGAACGCAATCTCTGAGTACTTGCCTACCTGTTGCTGAATCTTCTCAGATAACGCAAAAGAATCATAGCTTTTTTTGCCCTATCTCTACATCCACTATACAGGGATTATTAAATCTATGGGTCACATCTTCAAGGTTTAGGTATAAATCATTTGGCACAGTGGGAGGTGACCAGATGCCATAATATTTTGGCAAAAATTTTCAAAGCTCTAAATCATATTATAGAATTCTAGCTCCCTTATTGGACCCCTTGGAGGTGGCTGTAGCTGTTTCAAAACTGTGCCATCTGGATGTTGCATGATACCCACTTTGTCCTTCCTGTACATGTGCCCAGCCACCTGATGTCAGCCGTAGAGGAAGTGGAGCCTGCCGCTGCTGTTTTCAGGGTGCTCTCAGAGATGGCCTCGCTTGCCAGGTGGGGTTGGCCACCCAGGTGGGGCACACATTTCTGGGGAGCTGGATGCTTCAGGCAAAGTGGGGATGAAGACCAGCTGGTGTGGCTCAGTGGTTGAGCGTTGACCTATGAACCAGGAGGTCACAGTTCAATTCCCAGTCAGGGCACATGACTGGATTGCAGGCTTGATCCCCAGTGTGGGGCGTGCAGGGGGCAGATGATCAATAATTCTCTCTCCCCCAAACACACACATCTTCCTCTCTGAAATCAATAAAAAAATACATTTTTTTAAAAAAAGTGGGGATGGAGTCTCCATTGCCAGAGAGCTGAAGTGGCAGGTACAGCTTTGAAGGGCAAGAAAAAAAAATAGGGCGAGTGAAAGGGCACAGGAGAATAGGGGTTGGGTTTCTCCAGCTAGGTGCTAAGGCCCATGACACTACTGCTCTGCTGCCTAGGCCACCAGGCCCAGTACAACCCTGGAGAGATAGAACTGAGCTCTCAGCTGAGGAGCACTGAGGTGGGCACCTATTGCTCCCCTTCCATACTGTTTGATTACTATAGCTTTTTAGTATGGTTTTAAATCCATGAGTGTGATACTCAACCTTGTTCTTCTTTCTCAAGCTTGCTTTGGCTATTTGGGATCTTTGTGGTGCCACTATTTAAATAAGTGTTTCTCTTGTTTCATCTTTATTTAGATACTAGAGGCCCGGTGCATGAAATTTGTGCACGGGTAGGGTCTCTAGGCCTGGCTGGTGATCAGGGCCAATTGGGGCCTTCTGGCTGCCAACTGGGGCCTTCCTTCCCTGGCTGCCGGCTGCCAGCTAAGGCCTTCCTTCGTTCTGCGCCACCCCCTGGTGGTCAGCACACATCAGAGCGAGCAATTGAACTCCTGGTCTCCCCATGGAACTCCCTATAGAGTTTCTAATGAGAAATCAGGTGTTGGCCTTATGATTTCTTTTTTAAATATATTTTATTGATTTTTTACAGAGAGGAAGAGAGAGGGATAGAGAGTTAGAAATATCGATGAGAGAGAAACATCGATCAGCTGCCTCTTGCACACCCCCTACTGGGGAATGTGCCCGCAACCAAGGTACATGCCCTTGACCGGAATCGAACCTGGGACCCTTGAGTCCGCAGGCCGACGCTCTATCCACTGAGCCAAACCAGTTTCGGCAGCCTTATGATTTCTTATATTAGTTTCACACCTAGACATTTTACTGAATTTTCTTATGTAAGCCTTTTTCAGGTGATTTTCTTGAGTTTTCTAGTTAAAAAAAAAAAAAAATCATATAATCTGCAAATGGTAACTATTTTACCTCCTGTCTCCAAATTTGTTTTAACCTCATGTCTGTCCCCCTGACTCAATGGGAATGCTTTCAGTATTTTCCCATTAAGCATTAGTTCTCTAATTTTTTACTTCATAAAGATCCTTTTTAATTCCCAGGTAAAATGATTCTTGCTCCATTGTCCATAGTTAGTTGTGGCAAACTTTTTGATCATTCCTTGCAAAAACTAAAGAATGAAAGGGCTCAAGCTAGAAAGGTGTTCATTATATTGGGCAGATATCAGCTTCCTCCTAGCTTCCACTCATTTGCCTTCTGGAAACAAACAAACAAAAAAGAGAAGAGAGATCAGACTCATTCAGGAGACAGTAGGTTGGTCTCTTATTTAAATTGTTTCTCTCTGCTTCATAGCATTGGAGTTTAACAAATGTCCTTTGTCCTCCCAGTGGAGAGAGTTGAGAGTCCTTTGAAGATTTGCTGGGCACAGAGCTCTGTGGTTGGACTCCACAATGTGCTTATGCTCCACCAGCAATCAGCTAATTTGCTGATGACTCCGGGTTTCTTCCTTGTCCTGGCATTCCTGGAAACTACACATATAAAGACATCATTTTGCACCACACTATGGAACTTGTAGGGAGAATTTCACACTTATGACCCAAAGTGAGACCAATTGAGTTATATTTCTTCTTGTCTTTTGGATTTTATTCTTGGCTCTAGACTTCTAACAGTCAGATCAGTCATATTACTGATAACGCTAAAATCCCTTCTTATCTAAGCACCAACAACTTGTTGTGGTTTCATCAGCTGTCTGGTCACTTACCTTAATCAGGATATGCTGTGAATTTTAATTCTGTAAACTGCAAGCTCATTATAAGTCATGTGAATTTGGTTGTAATTATAACAAGTGTTTGTTTTTGAAATTTTTAAAGATTATACTCTATGGGAGGGTGCCACTCTTCAGTTTTCAAATTCAAAAATTTTTTGAAGTGTTTATTCGGCTAAAAAGCAGGGAGAGCTGACATGAAGACTTTTGTGATATGTAAGTGAGATCAGACAAAATAAATAGACATGGAAACGAACCATTTGTATTTAAGCTGTTTTGCTTTGTTCTTGGTTCTTGAGCATAAGATGGCAACTTATAAACAATAAAACACTACCACATTTTGTATTGCTTTCATTTTCATGCCTGGTGCTTCTATTTCACATATTCAGTGAGGGCATTGTACATATATGTCAAGTCTGCATGACCTGCTTTCTGGCACTGAAAGCAGGATCTGATCCTATAGTTGGCTTAAGTACCTTGTAAACCTTTAGTCTTTAAATAAGTGATAAGACATAGCATGCAGTTGAATATATATATATATATATATATATATATATATATATATATATATATATATATAATTTTCTCCTTGACAGACTTTATAAAACTTAAGAGCAAACACTTACCCCCAAAACAGCATCCTTGGCATTTAACAACCACATTGTTACAAAATGAAGCCAGTATATTCTATCTAGTTTCTAGACATGAAATTTCCTCATTTATCTTTGCCACTTCCGCCTCTGGCAGAGACAGGGCCTATGCACATGATAAGTAATCAATAAATATTTACTTAATGAGTGGATGAAGTCTGAAATTCAGTTCAGACACCAATGTGCTTGAGACAATAATTTTATTGCTTACTATAATTAATTTATATTTAAAACATCTCTTCCGTCATCAATTCAAATAAAATAAACAATACATCTACCCCAGAATAATATTCTGGATATTAGTTGGGAATTAAATTCTCAGTCATAGGACATTTTTTATTAATTAACTGAAGCATAATTAGTTGTCATTGGACATGTGGCTCAATTACATGGATCCATTCTCAGCACATCTAAAGATAGTACGCTCCCAAAGGTTCTGGTCAGGTGGTAGATTCTGAAATAACCACCAATAACATTTGAGGGGTTTATACTGACCTTTTCCAGCCACGGGCACTAAATAGAAGATATACAAATAGACCCAGGCTGCTCCCCACCCCCCCTTCTGAGGAACACAATGGAGTTTTTGTGCTTTTAGAAATGGTGGTGGTTGGGGGGTTGTTATTCTATAGAGAGTTTATGCTCTTAAAAATTTCCATATTAATTTGTTTTTTGAGTCGATAATACTTTTTATTTTTCCTGGTTTTTCATATTATTCTCTAAGGTAGGTAGTGAGAAGTGAAATAAATCAACAGAGGTAGAAATAACCTGAAAAAAAAATCTACCTGTGGATGAATAGTGGCCACTCTTTGATTCTAAACCTTTTGTGGTATGCTCATTAATAACAAAACAAACAGAAAGTAATATAAGAACAAACAAAGCAAGCAAACAGATTAAAAACAAACAAACCTATCCTTCTGAGAATGAATATGAAAACTATTATATTGTAGTTTTCTTTTCTTTTAAAAAAATTCTTTATTGTTGAAAGTATTACATATGTCCCCTTTCCCCCCCATTGTCCTCTCCCAGCCTGCCCCTACCCCCTAAACCCGCCTTCACCACTCCAGAAGGAAGAGCACTTTTGTGCTTTATTTATAAACTAGAGGCCCAATGCATGAAATTCATGCACTGGGGGGCGGGGGGAGGGGGACCTCAGCCCAGCCTTCACCCTCTCCAATCCGGGACCCCTTGGGGAACGTCCGACTGTCAGTTTAGGCCCGATCCTGGCAGTTGGACATTTCTCTCACAATTCTGGACTGCTGGCTCCTAATCACTCACCTGCCTGCCTGCCTGGTCACCCCTAACTGCCCCCACCTGCTGGCCTGATTGCCCCTCACTGCCTCTGTGTGCCAGCCTGATCACCCCTAACTGCCCCCCCTGCTGGCCTGGTTACCCCTTACTGCCCCTCCTGCCTTCCTAGTCGCCCCTAACTACCCCCCCCCCGTCTGCTGGCCTGGTCACCCCCAACTGCCCCCCTCTGCCAGTTTGATTGCCCCCAACTGCCTCCCCCCCTCCCCGCCAGCCAGGTTGCCCCGCACGGCCCCCCTGCCAGCCTGGTCACCTTACGCAGCCTGCTGTTAGTCATTTGGTCGTCCCTCATTAACCCCCCAGCTGGCCTGGTCGCCCCACACAGCCTACTTGTTTAGTCATTTGGTCATCCCTCACTAACCCCTCTGCCAGCCTGGTTGCCCCATGCAGCCTGCTTATTCAGTTGTTTGGTTGTCCCTCACTAACCCCCCTGCTGGCCTGGTTGTAGGCAGCCATCTTGTGAGGGTGTGAGGGTTAATTTGCATATTACCTCTTTATTATATAGGATGCTCTAGGCCATGATATGGAGCAGATTAAAGAGAATGGGAAAAAGGCACAAAACTATTCTAGCTACTTGGCAACTTCAGAGAGCTCCATCTTCAAATCCAGCAAGTCCATTATTGTTTAAATGATTTGGCTGTTACAGTGTACTTGCCAAGCCTGCTGCCAATCAGATACCATCACTTGCTTTTCGTGTAGATGAGAGATTTAGGAATTGCAGTTTGGGGGATTTTATGTGACAATTAGAATTCTCTTCTTGCTAGGATTAAGCTTGCCTTAAAAGATATTGTCTTCATAGTGTGGTGAAGGCCTGGAAGGGGTGGGGTCAGGGGTCAGTGGAAAAAAAACACACACAAAGGGGACATCCAAGATACTTTCAACAATAAAGATAACTTTTTAAAAAATATATTGTCTTCTTTAGAGATCTCAGTTTCTATAACTTTAGCATGATGGCCATGTACAAAATCATCACTCACCTTAAGTTTTTACAATTCTAGATCTGTGAATGAGATAATTAGGGTCCTTTATATTGTCGATGGTTTTAACATAATTTTCATCCAAAAATTCCCTCTGAACCAAAAATTGATAAAGAAAATAATATGTTCTTGGAGATTCATTAATAGATAGTCACTTTTCTGAAATTTTTTTTAAAAGTTTGTCTGGTTTTATTCCAAAGAGCATTTTGAAAGCCATCTGTTGGACAAGAGTTGACAAAGGTACAAATTATTTGATAAAGTAATCTTAGTGAATAATAACCATCTTATATAATCATTCTTGCTAATGCCAGTGGTCATTAAAAGAGAAAAAATAATCTATTTGTTGTTAATAAAAGATGTTCATTCACTATAGGATTGAAATATGATGAGTTCTTTAGCAATAGAATTATATTTAAAATTATTATTCTCCCTTGTACTTAGATCTTACTCTGGAATTAAAGGACTCCAGTTGAAGGTTAACCTCCAGCCCAATGAAAATTACTTCTTCTACGTGAGAGCCATCAATACATTTGGAACAAGTGAACAGAGTGAAGCTGCCCTCATTTCCACCAGAGGTACCTTCTCCTTTGCACACAGTGACATATCTCCAAGCATTCTCATTCCTTCCCTCCCACCACCCAGAGGAGACATCCTTGAAGGCAACTTCTTAAAGGCCCCAACCTGCTGGTAGGGCACGGTTTTTGGCATGAGATCCCAAGATTGGTCAAGGGTTGAAATGTTTCTTTTATTTTTCTGGTTTAGAGGTTCTCAACCTTGGCTACCAATTAGCAGTCTGTCAGGGTACTCAAAAATACTGATGCCTAAGCCCCACTCCTGGAGATTCTGATCTGGTTATTTGAAGATAGGCTCTGACGTGTGGGTTTAATCTCCCCAGATGATTCTTGTTTGCCTCACAGCGTGTTATAATTTGTGGGTATGTTTTGAGTGTGTGGGATGGGGATAGTCTTATTTTATTGCATTGTGAACTCTATAAACAAGCTTCCAGCCTTATTGCTCTGTTTGTTTGTTTGTGCCTACCACGTTGTTTGTGCCAATTAATGTTTGTTGAGCGAAAGTTTGTAGAAAATACCCAAATGATGTCAACAGAAATGTTTGTCTGTTCTCAATCATTGTGAAAAGAACTGAGGAATGGAAAGGCAGTCATTTTATTATTTTATCCTAGACCCAAAGATGGCACAAGATTGAGTGTGGCACATTAAGTGATATGCTTAGTCGGCAAAAACTTGCATATATGCCTCATTTGTGATGTAAATATATTTATAAATATCTGCCTGATATTTATAAAGAGAAGACATGAGGTCTGCCTGCCCAGAAATTAAATTCCCTACCGTCCCAATATGGTGCCTATACCTTTCACTCTTAGAACCACTCCTTTAGGTTACACCAGTGCCTTTTCAAACTTTAATGTGGACACGACTCTCATGAGGATCTTGTTACAATGCAGATTCTGATTCGGTAGGTCTGGGGTGAGGCCTGGGATTCTGCATTTCTAACTCATTTCCAGGGGATGAAGATGCACGGAGCACACTTTGCATAGCACAGCAAGTTCTAGCATAGGAAGCATACTAGTAGAAGTAACCAGCCACTGGCATCCACTAACGCCTTATGAGATTTCACTGTGGGCCCAAAGACACTGGGGTATTTTGATATCTGGAGAAAGGGAGACCAGGGTCTGAAATAAGAGTCTTGGCCTAGGGACTGAACTTGACATTGTGGCAATGTTATAATCATATTTTCTTAACTGCAATAGGAACCCGATTTCGCTTGTTGAGAGAAACAGCTCATCCTGCTCTGCAAATTTCCTCAAATGGGACAGTGATCAGCTTCTCTGAGAGAAGACGGCTGACAGAGTAAGTAGAAGAAAGTGCAAGATACCTCTGCATTAGAGTGTTCTGAGGGTGTGTCACTTCATTGTGCATAGTTTTGGTTTCACGAATATGCCTGGGTGTGTGGTATCGAATAGAAATGCGTGCACACCCATACAGTGTGGTTATGGTTCATTACTAGAGGGAAGGTGACAGAGAGAGTTCATAACTTAGAGCAAGTGTCAATATTTTTGTTGGAAATATAAGCACAGATGGTTTGTTTAAAACATAGGCTGTTTTATGGAATTACCTCTGGTTTAATGAAAAAAGAATTCAGGTTAATTCTTCCATTATTTTCAATAACAAACCAGATTTTACATCCATCCAATTGGAAAGGAATAGAGGAGAATGACATTTTGTTGAGTTTCTAGCTCTGGCCACATGCAGGACTTTTCAGACTTTCTTGCCCACCCCCCAACACCCACATCACCCACAAAAAGAAGCATCAAAGTAACGAAGTGCCAAAAGCTGAGGGCACAATTGGGAGACTGCTCTGCAATTTGCCTGCAATCTCTCATGGTTGTTTTAAGGTCCAAAAGGTCAAATGGAAGAATGTACATGAAAGGCTTTTGAAAACTGTAACCCTTGTGAAACGCAGGCTGCTGTCAGCGCTGGGCTGCCAGCAAGCACTCACAATAAAGCACTGAGTTGACCAACAGGGACTTGCACTGCTTTCCTATCAGGTTGCTATTCACCTGTCTCAGGTCCAGCTCAGGTGTTACCTGCTCCTGGAAATGCCCACGCTTTCTCTTGCCCTGGCATCCTTTGATTTGACCTGTGAAAGGGTCTGAACTTGTGTGGAGTCGCTTGTCAGCAACTTGATCTTGAATTAATCCTCAAGCAGCTGCCTTATATTCTGCATTTTTGAATCCCCAGAATCTAGCAGGGGGACCCAGAAACACAATAGATGCTAAATATATACAAATGAGTGAATTCAAAAAATAAAATATTTTAAAAATAGATTGGGCTTTTCTCTTTTTTTGTTTAGTTTCTCAAAAAATAAAAGAAATAAACTGGTTGGTAAGCGTTCATACATAATAACTGTTGGTAACTGTAATGTATTTTATAGAATTTTATTTATTACTAATCTAAAAATGATCTCATAGTTATCAGGCAGGCAAGCTTTGCTCCAGAGAGCACCTCTCTGAAATGAAGTTGGGTAAAGACATGAGAAAGTGAAACACATTCCTTTGTATTAATCATTTTCTCATCTATTAAAGGGGAGAGGGAGAGGTGCTGACTTAACGCTGCTTGAATTAAAAATGCTTCCTTGCTGCCTCAGCCATTTTAAAGCAAAATTGAGCAATTCATGCAAACAAGGTTACCAAAAGTGCTTTGGTTCATTTCCCTGTGCCTCTTATAAAAATAGCTGAGGTGAAGCAAGAAGAGACCTTTCAACAACCTCTCAGGCACACCTACTACAAATCGAGAGGCCAGAGTCTCAGTTTCTGTACTCCGCTCTGCTCTGGCCTCCCCAGCCGTCTTGCTGTTCAAGAGCAGCACCTCATTGGTCTCTGTGCCCAGTTAAATCAGTAGACACTGGAACTCATTGTTAAAAAAGGTTTTGGAAACTTTTTTGCAAGTTTTGTAAGAAAACTTTGCAAGTAATGCTCTCTTGGAACTGCCTACCTGCCTCCCTTGTATTGTCTCAATTTCTTTAAAAGAAGATTGTGCCATTTCTTTTTGTCCTGCATTATTTTAGTTATTGTCTGGTTCCCAGCTTCTTCCAGAGATAAAATGTAAAGTACATGCAAGTAGTATGTGGCAGTGGAATACGTCAAATGCACATTGAGAGTTTAGGGAATTCTGTGGCAATGAGATCAAGGTTCGGGGCACAATGAACAATGGAAGTCTAGTCAAATTCCAGCATTTCCCATGGATAGAGTCCTGCTTAAACTGGGTGTGAATGTGTGAATGTTGATGTCTATGAGATGAAGGCTGGCAAATCCTAATCAACTTTGCCTACAGAATCCCATCAGTGCTGGGTGAGGAGCTGCCTGCCTGCGGCCAGCATTACTGGGAAACTACAGTCACAGACTGCCCAGCTTATCGACTTGGCATCTGCTCCAGCTCAGCTGTTCAGGCCGGTGCACTGGGACAAGGGGAGACCTCATGGTACATGCACTGCTCTGAGCCACAGAGGTAAGCTGGAGTCCTGCCCCTCCCCTCTTCATCAAAATGTCATGAATTGCTTTCTAATTAGAGAACTCTGAGGGCCTAATAAATGCCATCCCAATCCCCTGCCCAAGTTTTGAACCAACTAAGAAAGAAAACAAGAGTCAAGTATATGGAGATTAAACTATTATTCTTACTACTGAGGAAGCCAATTTTAGAGAATGTAGTTCATACCCAAGAGCAAGAGGTTTCTTTAATATTGAACCCTACTAATAGACAGACATATCCACCCACAGCCTTGGCCAGGCCAGCTTCCCTGCCCTGCAAGGCAGAGTTGGTCCCTGGAGAAGCAGAGAAGGATGTGTGTCTCCTGGGAAAGCTCCTAATTAAGAGATAGGGAATAGGAAGGGACTTTTGGGCCATGCATGGACAGTTTTTCTCTCTAAACTCACCCCAGAGTAGGGAGAGTCCACAGGGCAAAGCTAAAAGGGCTCCCTCCACAGAGAGGAGTCAACAGGAGTGAGAGAAAGAAGTGGATCCCCAATACCCTTCCCATATGGTCTATATCAAGCATTGGCAAACTACAGCCCAAATAGGACCCACTGTTTATGTGAATAAACTTTTATTAGCACACATGCTCATTGTTTGCATATTGTCTATGGCTGCTTTTGTACTACAATGGCAGAGTTAACTAGAGACTGAATGGCCCCCAAAGATATTTACTCTGTGGCCCATTACAGAAAAAGTTTGCTGACCTCTGGTCTAGATTATTAGTATTGTTTAGTTGGTTGAAGTGAAAAAGCCATTAACCAGTGTTCACCTCAGAGAGTGAAGGGCAACTATGTGATGATCCGAATATGCTCACAAGATGGTCTAATAAAGGAGCAATGGACTGGGAACCAGAGACTGATTTTAGTCCTGGTTCTGTCCTCCTATTGGCTACTTATCAGAAGTGGCTTAACCCTCTGAGCATAGGCCTCATGTGTCTTGCCAGGGGAAAGCAATGCCTGGTCTGCTACGTTTTGGGATTGTGAGGATCACATGAAATCAGGTACAGGGAAGAGGTTTGAAGTTGCAAATTATCATACAATGTGGGATATTATTCAAATGTAATGCTTTAAGAAGAAAGCCTTCAGTGCTTGCAAGTTTCCAGAGAAAGGCCCACAGATTGGGATTTTGCACATTTCTCCCCGAATCCTCCTTGATAGTTTGATTCTCTGACATGGTTCATAAGGACACCATCTCCAAGAGCTATTTAAAGTAGCAGTTCATCAAGTCAGGGCAATTATGATTAATTGATATTCAGCATCGTGCAATGCTTAAGGACCTAGCCCCTTCCCAGAGTTAAACATCACTCAAACCTGGAGTTTATAATCAGATTTAGAGCTGAAACTAGATATTGATTTTATGAAAAGGTCCTTCGACTAGCCACTGGTAACAAATTTCTAGTCTCTAGAAAACAGAATTGTATTATGTTCCAAGGAGGAACAGGCAATAACTGGACAAGGAGCCATGCCCCGGGCAGACAGGCTTGGTTTTAGGCCAGAGTTCAAGTTGAAGAAGAAACTGATGTGCTTAGGAAGAAATGGAGACAGAAGCGGGGCAGGGCATGTTCCAGGCTCTGTAGAACTGGTGGAGCCAAGTCTTCAAGGAATGTCTTTACATCCTTGGCCTCCATGGTGGGGAGGGACTGACCTGGGCTGGACATCAGAGACCTTCCATTCCAGGATAGGGATATGGCTTATTTAGGCATTCAGAACCCTCTAGACCAGTGCTGTGCAATAGAACATTCTAAATAGAAAAATAGTGTCACGTGTGGCTACTGAACACTTGAAATATGGTTAGTAGAACTGAACAACAGGATTTTGAATTTTATTTAATTTTAAATAATTTTAACTGGCCACATGTGGCTAGTGGTTACTATATTGAACAGGGCAGGTCTAGTTCCTGGCTCCTGACTTACCGATCCATGAAATATCTTCAAAGTCATTCACATGTCTCCTCCAAACCTGTCAGGCCAATAGTAATGTTTTCCACAACATACAAGCATGTTCTGCCACCTCACCATTGCTTCTGCTGCCCCCACTGCTTGGGTCTTCTTCTCCCTCTTTTCCACCTCTCCAGCCTGACCATTCTTTTTGGCTGAGTATGAGCCCTTATGCTCCCCAAGCTTTCTGTAAGAGCCCCAGCCTACACTGCTGGTCCCCATCATTGCCACCTGCAACCCTTTTCTGCTCTACAAGTTTCTTTATTATCATAAAGTCTTGCTTATCTTCCCATTCCCATGAACCTTTGCCCTTTCACACAAGCTTCATTCTGCAATGAAGTTGCCAACTTGCCATTCCCTAAGTATACCTGCACTCAAGCTTCTGGGCCTTTAAGAGACATCACAAGGTTTTAAAGGTCCTTAGCCTTTTCTGCTATACCCGTATCAGAGTCACTTACCCGGATTCTGGGGGCTCAGTCTGCCCTGGTGTTGCTGCCACCCCTCAGACCTACCATACCCACAGAACTTTTTCTCCTCTCTTTTCTTCCTTTCCATCTCTCATTTCTTCCTTCCCCCCACTTTCAGGTCTCCACCTTCCATTTCTAAGACCAGCAGGCAAAACCACCAAATTTGTGTTACTTTTTTTGCACAGAGAAATTTAGCTTCTTCTGTTCAGCAATTTCTCCTTCCCAATCTGGCCTTGAACCTTTCCTCTCACAGCAAAAACCGGTCCAGTAGATGTGTTTAGTAAACACTTTACAGTCTGTGCTCTGGGCTAGAGTCTCAGCTCTAGCCAGTGTTTAAGTCATCATCAGTTTTTCCTTTCTGTTCAGCAGAGTATGGGATACTGGTGGTCAAGGACAGTGTGCCCTGGTCCCTCATCCCCCAAAGGCCTAATAAAGTGCTGGAGACACAGATATGCCCAAGTGAATACTTGTTTAATTAAATTTATTTCAATTGAAAAGATAAACCAAAGGCAATCCCTTTAGCTGCAAGACCACAAAATCATTGCTAAGTGAAAAAAGAAAGTTGGTTTGGAATAAGGGGAGCTTATACAAAGGCTAAAGCTGGGCAAAAATAATAAAATATTTCTTAAACTTCATAAAGGCCCTTATGTAAGTTATTATAAATCCTTAAACTGTAAAATTAATACATTTTATGGAAGGCAAGCCGGAAGTACTTTTAAAAATACATGTCAGCCTTAAAGGAGTTTTATTCAAAAGAATGACACACTGTGAATGCGGTAGTTAAAACATGTGGGCAGCTGGGAGAGAATTAGAGTGTTGAGAAAAATCACAAGGGAGGCATATGTTGGTTATTCTGGGACTGCTTCTTAATGTAGAAGGAACAAAATTATTAAAAATGCTCATCTGTTGGGATGAGTTATGCACTTTAGCATCTAGGAGGGATCTGTTTAAAGTACTTGGGACAATGTTATTGCAACTCATTGTTGTGCATTGAAGTTAATAACTGAAACATTGGTGACCTCCCAGTGATTTTCTTTATCATGGTCCATCAGGATGTCTGAAGTTTTTAATTTCCCATTCCGTTTCATTTCAGATACACATTTTTCTACAGTGGCATTGTGAGCGACGTCCATGTGACTGAGCGTCCTGCCAGGGTGGGCATTCTGCTGGACTACAACCACCAGCGGCTTCTATTCATAAACGCTGAAAGTGGACAGTTGCTCTTCATCATTAGGCACAGGTTTAATGAGGGTGTTCACCCTGCCTTTGCCCTGGAGAAACCTGGAAAATGTACTTTGCACCTGGGGATAGAGCCGCCGGATTCTGCGAGGCACAAGTGATCACTGGCTTTCAGAGTTTGAAAGAACAGTAATTCAAACTCTGTTGGGGGCCCGTTGCTTTCCCATGGGTGCTATCCATTATTCAAAGTGTCTCCCACACATTTGCACTAATGATAGCTACATTCACAGGGATCATCACGTGAGCAAAACCACCAAGAAAACCCGAGTTCTTCCCTGCTTTGAAAGGATTTGTACCTGACGTGGGAACCAAAGCAGAGAAACGGACTTCCACCTGTCTTATTGATAAAAGAAATCCTCGGAAGGACAGATCTGAGTGAAGAGGGAAGACTGTGCTGGTAACCCCTCCCCTTTGTCAAGAAACACGGACTTTTTCCACAAGAGAAATGTCGCCTCACTTCACTAAAGGATGATGAATCCTAATCACAAGAGAAAGTTGATAATGAACTCTTTTGTAATAATATATGCTGTAGAACATGGGTCTCTTTTTCCTGAAATTTTAAATGTAGAAAAATGCTGAATATTAGAAATTTCCATTTTGTTAAATAAATGGTTAGAGTCTATAAAACAAAACATGTTATGTGAGCTTATGGTCTGTAACTTATCAGCTGGCCTCTCTGGACCAGGACAAACTGTAGGGTAAATAGCCATCACACTTTAGTGGGTCATGCTACTACTAATTTTCACCTGAGAATTTTACACATGTATGTTTTAAAACTTAAACACTTTCAGGTCAGTGTTATAGTCAACTACCCGAAGCCAGTAGTCCCCTTTTACTAGAAAAAAGTGCTAGGTCCTTTTTAGATATTATATTGAAATCTCTCAAAATCTTCCTAAAATGTGTGCAGAGTTGTGCTACTGGGGTATTGGGATTCCACAGAGGTGCCTAAGGGCCCATGTGGGATCCAATGGGAAAGCTAGGTAGGTATAAATTCAGATCCATATTCCATTTTGATCTGTTTTACACATTGGGTTCTTCATAATAATTCATTTGATGAAAATGTTTCTTTGGTTAAATAAAGTTAGAAAACTAGATAACCACTGAGGTTCAAATCTGGATTCTGTGATACAGGGTAACCCCAAAGTCCCTAAATCCTTCATTATTTCAGAGTCCCTTTTCTTTTAATATCCAAATACTAATTGCAAAAAAAAAAAAATGTTTTTTTAGCCCAAATTTCCACGAATTTCTGTAGATGGTTACATTCTCCTGGTTGACACCTCTGACTTCCTGCTTCTGAATTCTCCTCCATCACCTCTGACTACCTCACCACTACTTACCTCTTCATGCTTCCCTAGGCCCATTTGGTCTCCAATATCCCAAAACACAAACAATGCTCCTTTGATTCCTTAAGGCAGTGCTAACACAAGGCTGTCCTTGGAAGTGGTTAACACAGCTTTTGTTGAAAATTTGAGGTTAATGAGGAAAATTTCTTCATACAACCTAAAACAAAATAAAGCTGAATGTGAAATATCTACCATTGCCAGGAGTCCCTTCTGATCTTTTCTTCAGCCTGGTCTTCTTGCCACATTGAATAGACTAATCTCTCTGTAAGTTTCTGGCATCTCTTCAAACATTGTTTTTTCAAAACCAGGTAGGGGGAACTAGAAAACATCAACATATAAAAACTTCTTTTACCAATACAGACTTCTTTCATAATAGCAGGAGAGCATTCTATCTCAGTCTCTTCCAGCCTGCCCAGACTTAGGCTTCTCTTTGTAGAATTAAAAGGCCTACTAAATCAATTCCTCTCCCTTTAGAATGGCCTTAGAATCCTGTTAGTGTCTTCCTTTTAGTGAGTTTCTGTAGAACCAGCTCATTTCTCAACCTACCTAGAGCCCCCAGACTTTGTGCTGGGCTGCCCAGACTTTCTGTTGGACTTTACTGTGTACCAGGCACTTCTACTAGAGTCAGCATGTTGTTTGAGGATTTTATAACTTCTGAAAGAGGGGGTAAAATAATTAGGGAAGAAGAAGCACAATTCATTTATTCAATACATATTTATTGAGTACTTACTATGAGTTGGGCACTATTCTAGGTCTTGGGGAAATGGCAGTCATCAAATCAGACAAAACCCCTGCTTTCAAAGAGCTTATATTCTGGTGGAAGAAGACAGACAATAAACACATATGTAATATGTAAGTGGGGAGTAAGAACTAGGAAGAAAAATAAATGAGGGTAAGACAATAAAGAATAATAGGAGGTAGGGGCTGCTGTATATTTTAGTTATGATGGAAAGTAGCTCTGATAAGGTGACATTTGAATAAAGACCTAAATGAGGTGAGGGAGCAGGCCATGTGCATACCTGTGGGGAGAGAGTATTCCATGCAGAAGGGACAGCAAGTGTAGAGGTCCTGAGGCAGCAGCCTTGGGGGTGGGTTAGAGGACCAGTGAGGAGGTCAGCAGGGCTGGAGTGAAATACACAGGAGGGAGAGAACGCTATGAAAACAGTCAGAGTAGCTGGGGATCAGTTCACATGGCCTTAAAGGCTAAGTAAGGAACTTAGGTTATATTCTGGGTGAGTTAACAAGAAGTAGCAGGAATAAAGAGTAGATTCAAAGGCAGTCTCAAAGAATTGGCTCTTCACGTGTTTGGTATTACGTTTTTCAACATTAAACAGGATGTTCCATAAAGCACCCCCTGGGTTAGGCTGTACCAGCTCTTAGCTTCTGCAGAGAAAGGACCTAGTGTAGGTGGGAGAGAAGAAAAGTCATTCTTTGTTTCCTTCTCAGCTCTGTCCAGAAATCCTGCTCCAAGGGAACAGCCCCTGCTGACTCCCCATAATGGCCAGCCTCATGCGGAATGTGGGAGGAAACTGCTCTTATGGCTGGACCGACTCTGTGCTGAACTGCGTCTGCTTGCCTTTGATGAAAAGTTGGCCACCACCAAAGATGGTGAAATATCGTATCTTTTCAATGGCATGATTTTGCAGTTGCAGGGAAGATGAGATAATGATGTCGTCCAGGGAGGCTGGCTGGCCAAACAGGGCCTCCGTAGATGTGTATATATTGTGTGTGTGAGTATGTGCATCTGTATGTTGTGTATATTTCATATGTGTGACTATATATGTTTGTGAGTGTGTGTGACTTGGGGGGGTTGGAGGAAGTAGAATTATCATTACAATTCAGAGCTAGTTTTCCCATTGAAGATCTAGAAACTGGAACATCAGAGCTCCCAAATGCTGTCAGGTCCACAGGGACTCAGCCACATTAATCAAGCCCACAAAAATCTCAGTGATAGTTTAGAATGACAATGGCTTAATTTATAGTGAGAAATGAAATTGACAAAGGGGCTGGAGAACACATATCTGTAGTCAGAGGATACTCTCTCTGGGCCCCCGAGCTCCAACACCTGCAGGTACCCACCATGGTCCACCTTGGGCTGCACACATGACCCGTGGCTGTTTACCTCTTAAATCCCACATGCTCAGGTGAACTGACATATTGTCACACGGGAAGTCTCATGACGGTCAAAGGATTGGTGATCAAGGCAAGTTATGTGGATGGTCTCACTGACCAGCATTATTAAACTGCCCTGGCCAGCCATGGGCCCAAATATTTGGGGTTTCTGCTCTAAGTACTTTCTCCTTAATCAGAGCTGGGCTTCCCAGAGAAATCCTTGTCCTTTGTGGATTCTTATCTGTTCAGCCCAACTTCTTGTATTCACATTAAAAAAAAATGCTTTAAGACTACTTCTTAGGCTATCGTTTTCTTCTTCAGTGAGTGAGTACTTGATTAGATATCTAGGCCCTGTTCCTCCTACTTGTTTTTGTAGTTGTTAATCCTCCCAAGAATATTTTTCCATTGATTTTTACAGAGAGTAGAAGGGAGGGGGAGAGACAGAGAGAAATATTGATTGGTTGCCTCCCACACATGCCCTGACCAGGGCCAGGGATTGAGCCTGCAACCGGAGGTACGTGCCCTTGACCGGAATCAAACTCAGGACCCTTCATTCCGTGGGATGAAGCTCTATGCACTGAGCCAAACCAGCTAGGGCTGTTCCTCCTACTTTTTATCTGAAAATATCATACCTGCTATGACTATTGCAGATGATAAAACATAGTCTATTATGTGATGATCTTACTAATTTAATAAAAGCAAGCCATTCCTTATGTGACATCTCACTATCTCCTCCATGGATTGACTGCATGTGGGAGGAGGAGGACACTCATTCAAGGATTTGTTGTGATTGATGAGAGTGATTCAGAACACAGATCCTGTAATCATGTGGATCTGGGTTGAAATATGGCTCTGCTCCTTCATAGCTGTGTGACTGGGCAAATTGCTTAGCCTCTTTAAGAGTCCTTATTGTAAGGTAGGAATAGTACTAGTTATTATGTCATAAGGTTGTTCATTTGTTCATTCATTCACTCATTCATTTGAGTACTAATAAGTTGCCAAGCACTGCTGTAGGTACTAGGAATCCAGCAGTGATTGAAACAAATATCACTGCCTCAGGAAGTTCACATTCTAGTGAGAGGAACGACATGCAATAAAGGAGATAAATATATAAATAGTTTAGTACCAGAAAGTGATATGTACTATAAAGGAAAATAAAGCAGAAACATATGTAACATATAAATGAAAGAATTAAAAAATATAAAGTTCTTAACAGAGTGACATATAATGATAGCAAACACTTAGCTGTTATTAATTCAGCTATAACGCAGGGACTGGTTACAATGAAAGAGCTTAGTATAGCCCTCAGAATACCACAGTGTTCTCACACAAGCATTTAGTTATGCTATCCATGACCACTGTAATTCCAGTGAAAGTTTAATATTTTCCTGTTTTTACTCATTACAATCATTTAAGAAAAGTAGTTAGGAGAAAAGAAAAATGATCCTTAATTTCACCACTCAGAGACAAGCAATGTTAACATTGGTGTGTATCCACCCATTTATTTCTTTGGACACACACACACACACACACACACTTTAAAAATGCAAATAAAATCTGCTTCCATCACTTAAATCTATGTCTTGAACATCTTCTCACATCAACTACAGATTCATATCACTATTTTAATGCCCAATTGTTGTCCACTGGAAAGACTTCCAAATTTTCATTTCTATAAAAATGCTTTGGTTTTAAAGGTACCAATTTTACTATTTGGCCTAGAGTTTTTCTTGGGTTTGTCATGGGAAAGTATGTATTATTTCCATATTTACTATAAACTTGAATCAGTTTTTTATAAACCCAGCTGGGAAGACTGAATAGAAACTTCTTCATGACCCAAACTTGGCGCCCAGTTTTATTTAGAGTCAATGCAATGTCATTATATTTAACTATATTTAATTTAAATATATTTTAATTTAATGTTTACCATGTCAGGTCACCAATTCTTGCTAAGAAACAAGATGCGCAAGACATAATCTCTACCTTCAGGAAGGCCAAGACAGGCACACAGGTAACGTAACACACATACAGCATATTGGACAGAAGAATCACGGGGTTCCAAAGTAGGGAGGGAACATATCTGACTGAGGTGACCACATAATAACAAATGCTAGTTTTATGTCACTAGCATGTTGAATAAGACTCCTGAGATACAGTCGTAAGTGCCATTTTATTTTTGTCTCCTTGACCCCTTTTAAGTCAGTGGAAGGAGGCAGAGGAACTTGGGAAGACTGGGGTGGTTTTCTTAGAAGAACCATCTGAACTAAGCATAGAAGTTGGCCACACGGAGGGGACTGGGAGGAGCAGGAGGAGAGAGCGGGAGGAGGCTGTTACTGGGGGGCTGTGGCAGGGTCGGGTGTCCTGCCCACGCTTAGCAGCGAGGACTCACTCCCGGGGCGACCGTCTGTACTCGCGCGGTATGAGCTGCTCGGCGTCCCCGCCGCGGCCAGCCACGCAGGCGCAAACCAAGGCCGCCGACTGGGGGCAAAGCTTCCTCTACACCCACCCCCCCACCTCCGGACCGCAGCTCGGGGCGCCGAGGCAGCCAGCGCTGTACGTCTCTCCCGGGCACACGTGGTGCTGGGCAGCGCCCCCTGCGCGCACGTGTGACCGCGGCCGGCTCAGCGACACGCGCCTGCGCGGACCGGCGTCCGTCCCTCCGCGACGCCCTCGGCGGACACTGGCTCGGCGCGCACCCCGCCGCCCGCCTCTGGACCCTCAGCTCTGGGCGGGCCGCCGCCGACCGCACTGTGTCCAACTGGGCTGCCGTCTGCCAGGCGCTCTACGGAGAACAGCTGGAGCTCCCAAGTGCTGTCAGGAGGAGGACCGGGCTAAAAAGGGCTGCGGCTGGGACGATCACAACTTGAGTCTTCCTTCTCCTCACAGTCGTCATCGCCATTAGGCATTCGTTCTTCATCGCGAGAGAAGGGAAGGGGAGCAGCCCCCCAGCCACACCCCAGAAAATGGCCTTTCCTTGAACCCTTCGCTTTGCACAGCCTTCCTCTGCTGGGGTCCGAGGGAAGGAACCGCTCTCCCCCTTCGCTTCCCCACTCGCCCAGCTTAGCCTTTGCCGGGCACATGCTCTCCCTGCGGTCCGAAAAAAGGAGGCTTGTCGATGCCCAAGAAGGAGATCCCAACACGAACAGCCCCGAAAGCCTGAGTGAAGAGTTTCCTGAAGTCCCTCGGGTGCCGGCTTCCAGAGGTTGCCTTCCTGGTGTTGTCAGCTTCTGGAACGCCGGGCTCTGGCTTTATTGTCAAGCTCTGAGCAAGGAATTGTCCGCTTCTGCCCCACGTCTGTACCGTGGAGCTCTGTAACCTCGAAAGGTGCAATGCGACCCGTTGTTAGCTGCCAAAAGAAAAGTTCTGGGGTGTGCAACCTTGTCTTTCTGTGAGTTCCCCAAGCCACAGGTGAGACCCGATAGAGGCTAAAATGTGATCTGTAGAAACCTTGCTATGGGCAGCCGCAAACCCCTCTCCCCCTTCTGCTGTTGGCATGGGGGAGTAGGGAAAAGCAAGGTCATCGAGCATAGAGAATGAGCGTTCCTGTGCCCATACTTATCATATGACCTTGAAGAAGTTACTCTGTGGACATGACGGCAGAGAGCAAACCATTTGCTCTCTTGAGGTTGGTCACACTTTTATTGTCCGTAGTTCTAATGGGCTCCATGGTTAAAACATGCTAGTAGAGTCAAGTTTATCCTTGGGAGAGTGTACCTGTCAGCTGGTTATCCCTTTACCAGCTAGCCCTGCCCCTAGCAATGCAGCCAGTCCTCTCCCACAAACAGAGCTCCTCTGAGTGGCCCATCCTGTTTATCTTGAGTGCTTATTGCAGGCGGTACAAGCCAAGTCCAGGAAACATGGTTGCTGGAGGCTGTGGGGAATTTTGGGAGCACAGAGGCGGTGGGACTACTGAGGATCAGGAGGCCTGTGATGGAAACTCCTCGTTTAGAACTGCCTGAGGCTTTCTTCCGTTTCTAATTTGTGCTCAGCCGTTGGTCAGTCCTCACCTGGCTAGCGCAGTAATCATCAGGCTCTCTTAACTCTGAGTCCCTGCACATGGGGAGTGCATGGCTGTGAGATTGTCAGTGCTCAGAGATTTATGCACTGGGGCTGAGCGTAAAGCTGTGAGACAGGAAATCCTTTGCAAGAGATCTACCACAAGGGTACAGGCCTAAGTCTAGAGTCTAAACAAAGCCAGAGGTGCTTTGATAGAGTAATACCAATTCCTGCATTCACACTCTTATGCGAAATCCTTGTATAAATTGGGATAAAACCATAGCTAGTTCAACTTGGTCTCATTGGTTCTCTCTAGCCTTAGATGTAGCGGGGAAAGCCCTTAGTCATGGCTTTGCAGTGACCACATGGTTCAATAGTAAAGATTTGAGCCCACCCTGATTCAGGCCAGCTGTGCTCAGTGAGCCTTGATTTGGGGGTGGGGCATATGTACTTTGAAAAAGAACATGTAATGTTATTATGTTTCATATTTGAAAAACAAGAGGGAGAGTGTTCTTTTCTCTCTTTTTTTGGTGAAGAATTAGGAATTTATTAGGTCATCTGGAAAACCAGGTGGGCTGAGCCCCCAAATGGCGCCAGCTGAGTGTTCTTTTTGAAAGATAAACTACAATAAGTGAAGCTTAGTAAAATATACAGGAACTAGTGATTCTCAGTCAAGGAGTTTGGGGCATAACAGTGTCCTTTGGGCAAGATTCTATAAAAAATAAAAGAGTAAAGGTGAATAGGTGAGAAATAGCCTGATGCCTAGGAGGTCTCAAAGTTCAATATAGCTGGGGGAGGGGGGACAGTGGCTATGGGGGTGACTCTAGGATGTGACTGAGCAAGGCTCCGGTGGTGGGAGAGATTTTCTCTGAATACCCCAGGTTTTAGCTTGGGCCCTTATACAAAGTAGGCCGCAAATGCTGTTGAAAGTGAAGTCTGAAAATCATATAGGATTTGACTCTTCTTTAACACAGTTTACCTTCTCACAATTCAGGACCACTATGTATCAACTCCCTGCTTCTCTTCACTGGAAAATTTGAGGACCATCTCCAAATGGTTCCTGATTTGTAAGTCAGAGGGAGAAAAATGTTCAGGTCCTTCAAGCAGAAGCTCCCACCGAGTTTGTTTGCTGGTCACCGAGTTTTCTCTGGGAGGAATGACTAAAGGTAAGTGAAGCCTCAGGATCAAAATTATCATTCAGAAAGAGTGAGTACACTTGTTCGAAACACAAGCCATTTCAAAAGGTCATTTTAAAAAAAAAGAAAAATGTTAATCCTATCTTTCAGGAAATCAACTCTGTTGAAATATAATTTATACCGCTGTTTACTTTTGTCTTCTTTCAGTGAATTAAACTATAACCAGGCTTATTCCTTGATTTGCATTTCTCCTTAATTATTCTGAGCTAAGTTCTACCCTGCAGAGCTCCAGAAAATGGATAAAATATGTATTTGAGTGTTGAACAGCAGCGGCAGACACCTACACACCAAACCCTGGCTGTGTGGGACGCTGCCATTTCCCCAAGTCATTTCAGGTCAGGAACACCTCTGCTCCCAGAGAACAGCACCTAGGGCCCCCACATAGGGTTTTGTATGAGAATCAGGGAGCAGTACATTGCTTTGCACTCTCCCAAGAATAACTTTAGGGCTATGTTTCTGCCCCTATAGGCATAGAAGGGATTCTGCAATTATTCAGCCCAACAGGAAACCCTGTGAATAACCCCCATAGAGCTTGTAGTTGAACATCTAAACATGATTTTTCTCTCCCCTCACCCTAATAAGCAGAGTTTCTTTTAAAAAATCACATTAATATGTATCATTGTGGAAATTTTAGAAACTATAGAAAATTGTGATGACTAAAATAGGAAGTATTTATAGTTCTGCGGACCTAGGCTCAGTTGGCATGTACTTTGGCTTTGGGTGTTTGGCCTTCTGCCCTCCCCTAAAGCCCATGCAATGCCTAGAGGAGAATGAAATTCACATGCTGAGCACGAAAGACCATGAAATTAGGAGCTTGGAATCTCAATGACATTGTTGAGACACCATTCTGGTTCTCTCCCGCCTACTCTGAACTTTTTTCTAAAATTAAATATATTTTATTGATTTTTTACAGAGAGGAAGAGAGAGGGATAGAGAGTTAGAAACATCGATGAGAGAGAAACATCGATCAGCTGCCTCCTGTACACCTCCTATTGGGGATGTGCCCGCAACCAAGGTACATGCCCTTGACTGGGATCTTTCAGTCCACAGGCTGATGCTCTCTATCCACTGAGCCAAACCAGTTAGGGCCTACTCTGAATTTTTTGTTGCTTTCTTAGATAGATCTCTATCCTTTTAAGCCATTAAGATAGCTTTCTTTTGAAGTATATTCAGAAAAGTACATAACAAGTTTGCAACATTGTGAATTTTTTAAAAGCTGTTATATGTATAGTCATGTAACATGTGTATATCCAGAAAAAGAACATCACAGTAACTCCTAGCCACGCCCACCTCCTTAAGTGACTAACCAGTATCTGAAAGTATTGATTAGTTTTGCCTATTTTTGAACTTTATATGAATGAATCACTCAGTGATTTTTTTTTTCTTTGTTTCTGGCTTCTTCTACTCAACGTATTTGTGAGATGTATCTATGCTATTGTATGTAGCATTACTTGTTCATTCTCTTTACTGTATAGTTGTATAATTTATGAAGATACTGCAATTTATTTATTCATTCTTCTACTGATGGACATTTGAGTTGTTTCTAGTTTAGGGGCTATTACAAAAAGCACTGCTATGAACGTTCTTGTCCATATCTTTTAGTGAGTATGTTGGAGCATGGCATGTGTATATTCAGCTTCAGTACATACTGCCAAAGTAAGTTCCAGTTCCACTCCAACCAGCACTATATGAGTTTCAGTTGCTTTATATACTTGCTACCACTTGGTATTATTTGTCTATTTCACTCCAACCATTCTGATAGGTATATAGTGGTACCACATTGTGATTTAAATTTGCATTTCCCTGATGTTATAGAAGTTGAACACCTTTGTATGTATTTATAGGACATTTGGATATATGTTTTTTAAGTTTCTGTTTAAATATTTTGCCCATTTTTCTATTGTGTTTGTTCTCTCTCACTCCCTTTCTCTCTACTTTTTCTTTCGGTAGGATTTTTAAAAATATATTCTGAATATTAGTCATTTGTTGGATATATATTTTGCAAACATCACTGCTTAATCTGTACCTTAATTTTTCACTCTCTTAATGGTATTTTTGATAAACAGAAGTTTTTAATTTAGTAAAATTGAATTTATTTTTTATGGTTGTTTTTGTACTCAAAGCTTAGCCTACCCTACTGTCATAGAGATATTTTCGTATGTTTCTTCTCAAAAGTTTTATTGTTTTACATTAGCTCTCACATTTAGCTTTTATGTATGTGGTGTATAGATACACACATATAACTTATACATATGAAGTAATATAATTGATTTTGTGTGTATGGTATGAGGTAGAGTTCAAATGCATTTTTTTCCCTGACAGAAAAAAGTTGATCTAGCCCCATTTATGGAAGGTCACTTGTTTCACAAAGCACTGCAATGTCTCTTCTGCCACAAATGCCTAAGTGCTCCCCTCTTCTACCCTTTCCTCTGACAGGACATTTTCATAGGTGGTTCTCATCTCCTGGGTGTGGTGGTGGTGGTGGGATAGCGATTACCCGTCTAGATTGTGGCCTGGCTGGACTGAGGGCCTAGAGTCACTTGCTCAGGGAGGGGCCAAGACTTAGTCAGGTCAAAGCATCTTCTCATTACACAGAAGACACCCACCCTCTTGATCCAGTTCTAATGCTATTGATGTCAGAAATGCAGGCTAGCGCTAGTTGGTTTCATTTAAAGTTGGTTGAAAAAATTTCCCTATTTCTTTAGTCAGGTTAGTGCTTCAATAACTAAACCCCATCAGTTCCATAGCTTACAAACCAAATGTTTATTTCTTGCTCTTGCTGTATGTCCATTGTGGCTCTGTCTCATCTTGTTTTTGCTCTGGGACCCAGCTGCTGCAACAGGTTCTAACGGGAACATTGCTATCTCCTGCAGAGGAGGAGCTCAGGGAACCACCTGTCAGTTCTTAAAACTTTTGCTTGGAAGTGATCCAAGATCCTTCTTCTGTATAACTACAGTACAACCACCACATTAGAAAATTATTGTTGATAAATTACTATTATCTAATTCTCAGACCCCATTCAAGTTTCATTAATTGTCTCAATAATGTTAGTGCTTCAATAACTAAACCCCATCAGTTCCATAGCTTACAAACCAAATGTTTATTTCTTGCTCTTGCTGTATGTCCATTGTGGGTTGGCTGTGGCAAAAGTATACAGTTCTGAATTGCACATTGCATTTAGTTCTGTCTCTTTAGTCTTCATCAATCTGGAAAAATTCCTCAGTTTACTTTCATAACCTTGACCCTCTTGAAAATTATAGGCAGATTATTTTGTAGACTATACCTCAAAATTTGGGTTTCCTTGATGTCTCTTTATGATTAGATTCAGCTTCTTCTTCTTCTTCTTCTTCTTCTTCTTCTTCTTCTTCTTCTTCTTCTCCTCCTCCTCCTCCTCCTCCTCCTCTTCCTCCTCCTCCTCCTCCTTCTCCTTCTCCTTCTCCTTTTTTTTTTTTTTTGGTAGGAATATTGCAGAAATGATGTCATTTACATAATATTAAAACACCCAAAAAATGTAATAGCATATTTTTAGAGATATATACATATCTAGTAATGCCATGAAGAAAAGCAAAGGAATGATAAATACAAATTTAAGATGACGGTAAACACAAATTCAGGATAACAATAAAGTCTAGAGAAGAGGGAGGGGAATGTGATTGAGAAGGAGTTTATAGGGGCTCCAATTGTTATTTTATTCTTTATACCTTATACATAAATTGCAAATCTTTGTTTGCATGAAATATTTAATATTTAAAAAATAAAATTTGTTTCAGATCATCTGTTTTCTTCTAGAAATCTTATAGTTTGAATTCTTATATTTATGTATATAATCCACTCCAAGTTAATTTTTGTATATGGTGTGAGGTAAGGGTTGAGATTCATTTTCTCATGTAGAACTAACCAGGAGTTTCAGCACCATTTGTTGAAAATATTACCCTTTCCTCATTAAAATGCCCTGGCAACTTTGTTGAAAATCAATGGGCCATATATGTGTGAATTCTCTATTATGCTCCATTAATCTATATGTCTGTCTTGATGCCAGTACCACACTATTATAATTACATTTTTTTACTTTATATGTATTTTTATGTTACTTAATTATTTTATGTTTTAAAGTAAACTCCTCTAATAATATTTTAATATGAAGCTTAGCAAAATTTTTTAGAGTTTTACAAACATTAATCAAAACCCCATATAGCTTTTGTCTCTCTAAATTGAGAAGTCTGGATTTTTTTGTTTTCTTCCTATCCTGAAACTTGATAATAATTATTTTAGTGGTGTGTTTTTTTCCCCCCATTGCTTTCATTTCTAATGTGCTTTCTTTGCCTGAGAAATATATATGCTTGGCACATGAGTAGGCACAATAAATAGTTACCTTTCTTCCCCTATTGCTATTATCATTATCATTACTAGTATCATTATCATTACTACACACACACTTCAGTTTCCCACATCCTTCCTAAATATACAAAACCATTTGCTCTAGTTTTGGCCTCAGTAATTGAATCTAGGTTTATTAAAGAAATATGTGACTCCTATATTCCATAAATAATGATGCCTAGGCTCCATACTGGCTATTCTAGTGGATGTACTGAGGTATCTCACTGTGATTTTAATTTGCACATGATTAATGATGCAATCAGAATGATGTTCCTGGAACATAATAGAAAACTCAGATGCTATTCTTTTATAAGTATAATTTAAATTCCTCCTCCCTAACTATATAACCTAAAACCTTCTCACCCTGATCCTTTGATCCTTTTTCATGGAGCTTGCCCTTTCACCTATCTTTGAGAGACTGTGGTGGGTTTGCTCTGATCAAATTATGGCATAGTAACCGGATAAGACTTCTGAAAACTGGAGGTTTTGTGAGTATTTCTTACTCTACATTTAATTTTTAAAATATAGTTAAGAGTTGTCATGCAGTGATCCCTAGAAACCCCACTATGGTTTCTTTTCCATTGAGACGTGAATTTACTTGTCCCTATCTTTTGTTTTCTGTCTTAAACCAGTATTGTATTCATGACAGAATTTTCCAATTCCAAACCAATCCATAAAAATACAACAATGTGTGTGTGTGTGTGTGTGTGTGTGTGTGTGTGTGTGAGAGAGAGAGAGAGAGAGAGAGAGAGAGAGAGAGAGAGAGAGAGAGAGAGGGAATGTGAAAGATTTGGGAAAATGAAGAATATAAACTCACTTAGCAACATCAGGCTTATATCTCTGCCTCTCTTGTTTGATGAAACCAGTGCAATTTTTGTAGGTTTCAGTAAAATTCCACTGTAAGTGATGTTATGACTTTAAGTGGGGGACACTCTTAGCTCTCTTATACAAATTTGGAAAGGAAGGGAGGCTGACAGGCAAGTTGTTAATGTTAAATCAAAAGCTGAAAAGTCACTGAATGCAAAGTAATTCATACTCCAAATGAGAGAGTTCAGGAAGGACTTCTCAGAATGAAGGGGGGAAAATGTCAAACCAGCAGAATAGGGAAAAGTCAAAATGGAGGATTGGAGTTTCCCTTCTCCGAAGAAAGGCCTACTCTATCTTTATTGCCTCCCCACTTTTCCTTTTTAAAATTAGGGATGAAGACGGTGACAAAGTCTAGACAAGATAGATAGAGGGAGACAAAAGAAACTGCTGGTTGAGCAAGAACTGAGGGTGAGAGGCCCTACCTTTTGCTTAAAAAGACCAGAGCACCGGGTGAAAAGCTGCCAACAGCAGGAATATGAATTAAGGAGAGTGACCTTACAGAAATAGGAAAAATGACCTTTCTCCAAAATCTAAAGGGAAAATATGGGGGTGTTAACTAGTTAGGAGGAAAAAAATCATTGTATATTGGAGTATTGAAAAGATCTTAGAGGTAATGGAAACCAACTCCCACATTTTACAGATAGGCCAACAGCTGAGAAGAATGAGCCATCAGAGTCCAAATTGGTTTGCCACAGTATAATATGTTTGCATTTGAACTAGTAAAAAATAATAGCCCCAATTGTCAAAGAAATGGTATACTCCTAGAAGACACTTTTTTTAGTGGCTTTTTGTAACAGTACTGTTGTATCCTTGTTTGAAAAGTACCAGATTAATTGATTTGCTGAAGGGCCATAGCTTATTTCATGAGATTAAATTTTGTGGGTTTTTTTTGTTTTTAAGTATTTAGAAAGGAGTATCATCATCATATTTGGAGCCTAAGCTATAGTTCCATACATTTTGATTTTTTAAAGTAAATAGGTATATTTGAGTAGTATTGTATTATCAAGTTCAGTGCTGGTACCACAAGTTCACCTGTAGCTGAATAGATCAGGGCCAAAGAAGACAAGGTTCTTCAATCCTACCACCCTTGAACCCAGCCTGGGCCTAGCTTGGGCTACCAGAACAGCCTCATTTGGTCTTTCTGCCTCCTGTCTTGTCCCATTCCCATCCATCTCTTTTTAAAAAGTTTATTTGAGCCCTAGCTGGTTTGGCTCAGTGGATAGAGAATTGGCCTGCAGACAGAATGGTCCCAGGTTTGATTCCGATCAAGGGCACGAACCTCGGTTGCAGGTTCCTCCCTGGCCCAGGCCCTGGTCAGGGTGTGTGCAGGTGGCAACCAATTGATGTGTCTCTCTTACATCGATGTTTCTCCCTCTGTCTCTCCTCCTCCTACTCTCTAAAAAATCAATGGAAAAATATCCTCAGGTGAGGATTAAAAAAAAAGTTTATTTGAGAGAGAGACACACAGAGAGAGAAACATTGAGTTGTTGTTTCACTTATTTATGTATTCATTGGTTGATCCTTGTATGTGCCTTGACCAGAGATCAAACCTGCAACTTACGTTTATCAGGACGATGCTCTAACCAACTAACCTACCTGTCCAGCACTCCAATCCACTTCTGTACCAGCCTTCAAAGTGGACTTTTTTAAATGCAAATGTGAACATCACTCTCTTGCTAAATACTCTTGGTAGTAACTCATTGACCACAGCCTAGATTTGAAACTCTTTAACCTCCAAGTCCTCTCTTCTCTCATCCCCGCATTTGTGGTTCTTTTCCCAACACCGTACACTCAAGGTTTAGTGATCTTTCCTTTTTTTTTTTTTTAGCTCATCAGGCCAACTTCACATAGCTGTATATTTGCTAGCAGTTCTCTCCTGCCTAGGATGTTCTTCTCCCCTTCCTCCTCTCCCGAGAGTACATCTTGTCATTGATCAAGGCTCAAAGCAACTCTTTCCTTGCACTTCCAGTTAAAACTGACCATCCCTCCAACAGTGTCTCACTCTTTGGACATACGTATCATAGCACCTGTAATATCTTATGTACTTATTTGCATACATATCTATGCTAGCAAAATCAGTGGTTTTTTAACTTTAAAGTATATAGTGTACAATAAGGATCACCCAGGGAATTTCTTTAAAAATGCAGAAATTTCTTGGTTTCACCCCCAGAGATTCTGCTTCTAATTCAGTAGATCTAACATCAGAGGGGGTCATTTCTGAGTCAAAGGACAGCCTACCTGCCTGCAGCACCATTTTCACAAGGGCAGAGGATACTGTTAGTTGTTCCATCTGCTTCTCCCCAATCATAGACTCACAAAAGTATCAGCTTGAGAGATTCCCAAAGTCCCCTTCCTCCCCTCCCACTCTCTTGGGGGTAAAATATGCAAAACTCATTTTTATGCTCACAGGTAGGTGAGAATAACATTCTGGCCCATACTATTCAATAATAGAAGTTTTGTGCAAAGTAGTGACAGGTGAGAGGAATGATTTCATTTTGACAATTGGGTGAAGCAGATTCCTGGCAGTTCTGCAAAGGTTTTATGCCCACATAGTTACCCAAGGGATCTGCTTAGCAACCAAGAGAGGCTGCAAGGAGAGGAAAAGCATATTTTCCTCTCAGTGGCATCTTGTAACTGAGATGCTGAACACAGAGAAAGGAGAGGGGACATCTCTGACCTCGGTCCTGCTTGTTCTCTAGTCTCCAGAGAGGTCCCTCCTGACCGTCCGGGTTCTCTCTCCCCTTCCCACAGCATCATTCCCCAGGGGGCTTGGCTCTGCTTGACTAGATTTATTCTTTGCGCAACTACTTTTTTCTGACTATAAATTTCAACCTATGTATTGGAGGTTTTGAGAGGATCCAGTATAGCACCCCTCTTCCATGCTGGGGTTTTGAACTGAGAAAAAAAGTAGGCACTTGGCAAACCAAAAATGAACAGTTCATGATAAAGTTGATGTTGGGGAATGGGGCTTATATCTGCTGTCAGGTGAGCTTCCTAATGTTGAATCCCAGAACTGATTCAAACCCCACAGACAACCCCTCCAATCTTCCTCCCACGAGCTTGGGCAGTCCTCCTCCCACAATCTCAACTGGTAGGTGGGCTCCCTGGAAGAAGGGGCTGGACAAGTCCAGTGTCTTTTCTAAACCACCATTCTAGTGACTCCTCCAGCCTCCCCAGGTGGAGGAAGTCGGGGGAGGGAGAAACCACAGTGGCATTTGCCTTCACATGGCAGAAAACATAGACACAGGTCCAGGTATTCCACCAACCCAATTATGTTTACCTTCAAAGGTTTGGGGAATAAAATAAAAATCAGTAGTAATCCCAGAGATATACTATATTTGTTCTATTCTAAGGCTTTTATTTCTCTCCTAATGTTTCTTAATTTGGCATGTATTTTACAATTGATATATGCTTGATGTGCTATTATTATTTCTTCCTAAAAGCTTCTATGCCTCTTTCATTTGTCAGTATCTTCGAAATGAGGACATATAGTACATTTCAGTTGTTTTTAAAGGACAGGGATTACAATAGAGCATTTTCCCATGCCAGTAGTAGTGAAAACCTGATACATAATGACTAAAATATTTCATCATCTGAATGCACTAGATAATTTTACCCCTTGATATTTAAGTTGTGGTCTTTTGGTTTTTAGTATTATAGACAATGTTGCTATAACCTTCCTTGTATCTAAATCTTTGCTCCAAATATGATTTCCCCCCGTTAAGAATTGGTCCTTGGATTCAGGATATTAACTTTTTAAAAGGTTGGTGATCATATATAATCATATTGTCCCTCAGAAAGGTTATCCAACTTAACTTCCCATTAGTATTATCTGAGTGCTCCTATCGAAGTTGAGTCCATAGCATTGCATATTATAGGTCACCATTTTATACATATAAGGTGGATAGCCTTTCTCTGAATTTGGAGATTGTCAATCCTCAATACCTATCCTGACACTCCTCGTCAACCCTCTCTCCCTCCCCTCCCAGTTTAGTCCAGAGTCTCCTGAAAGAACGAGAACAAGCAGAGAGGACGAGGCCAAGCATGTTCAGGCTTACTGTTGCTGCAAACCTTTATTGCCAAACCCAGCATAGTACCCTGTTGGTGAGACTCATTGATGGAGGAGAGAGGCACTCTGAATGGCCTGGAGCCAAAGCAGGCAAAGGAGTGTTCACTGTTTGCTTCCCTCTGTCTCACTCATGGCTCCTCAGGGGCAAGGGGCACTGCAGCGAAGCACTTCCCAGGAAGCCATCCGGGCAGAGCATTTGTGTCCATGCGAGGTTCCTCCCTGCACCCCCTTCTCTCCTCTCTCTGGCCCAGTGCTCAGTGCTGGAGGAACCTTGAGCTTCCTCCAGAGGCCAAGAAGCATCCATGGACACCATGCCGAGTCTTGATCTGCATCTTGCCATCTCAAAGGCAGCAAGGGAAGGCTCAGCCTGGGTTTCGTGTCATGTGAGATATTTTCATGAGTATCTGCTATGTGTAGGGCATTCTTAAGTGCTGTAGGCAAGGTTTTATTTCTTTTTATGGCATCAGTTTTGTGGATTCTCCCTGTACCTTGACCCATCGGCTCGCTGCTTAGGTAGGGACAGGAGACTTTTCTGGGAGGAGAAGCATGTGTCTGCTCCCCAGAACCACAGGCACAAGCAGTTTGGACTGTGGCAAATGCAAAACTGGCATGCTTACCAGAAAAACAAAAAATCTTTTTCAGCTCTTGGTCCCCCAGAGAACAATGTATCAAAACAAAGTGGGTCCGATGGACATTCCTCAGTGGGATTATCTCTACTCGGGTTAAATATTCCAGTGCCTGAATATGCCCAAATCGTACTGTATTCTTTGCCTGCTTCTCCACTGGGGTACAGATTCTCTTATTTGACACTCAGAAATAGTAACTGAGGGCTTTAGAGTGGAATTTGGGTGGGCTTCTCCCAGTAAGATGGCTCACCAGATCTGGTGGCCCAAGGCCCTCTGAGCTACAACAGTTTATGTTTAAACGGTTTCTAGAATTAAGGGGGCTCATAGGATTTCTGAATCAGGTAACCTGCACCAGGTAGAGCTCCCTGGTAACACACCCAAAGTAGCCCTCAAGGGGCACCGCCAGGGACCAGGGACGGCGGGTGTGGACAGGAGAGAAGGGCGGTTTGAACAGCTAGTCTCCTGGTCACGAAAGGTATAAGGAAGATACCCTTTCCCAAAACAGGCAGGAGTGCAGAGTGCTGGGTTGTGCAGGAGCGGGCAGAGCCCGTCTTGGGGAAGACAGCCACCAAAGGGGCTCAATGGAAATTTGGAGGCAAATTGAGTAGTGTCGCCATCGCATCGGTACAGGAGGGCTCTGAGAGTTGATCCAGGCATCCCAGGCACTCCAGTTTCCTCAAAAGGGCATCTTGAGTGTCCTCCCTCTCCCTCCCCCTCCCAGGCAGAGCAGAGAAGAATGGGAACGCCTAGAGTCAGACAAACAGATTTTACCCAGGCCTCAAAAAGGCAGGAGTGGGGGCCCACAGGATCCTTTTCCCTAAGGCTCCATCACTATAATGACATGTACTGCCTGGGGTGGGATTAACACTTAGATCTCCCCAGCCAGTTGAGGAGAGGGTCTTTGCACACAATCCTTAACTAGGTTGGTATCTCTGTTAAGAAGATAGGGAGGAGCCTGTTGGGGAGGCAGGAGGGAAGGGGACCTCCAATCTGTCTAGGGATTAGGGGCAGGGGCTTCCCACTATTAACACTCCTGAGGCACACCTTCTATTGACCATTTGAAAAACAAATCATGGAAAATAAATATATTTATATGAAGAACATAAGGGTAATGAAGAAGATTTAATTTCAATAATTAAAAAAACTAAATGGTTAAGATGGGCTTAAAACCAAACATTTAAACATGAAAAGACATTTCAAAATAAGCTTAAAAATAAGGGACTTTGTTTAACATTTCAACATAAAGGAAGAAAAAAAATAACTAAAATGAATGAGGCTTAAAAATGAGAAAAAGAAAAGGCTTCAAGTTTAAAAAAATAAAATTTAAGGAACTTTGTATCTAGAAAATTGGAAGAAAAGTTATAATTCCAATAACATAATATTAAGAGTTTTTTCAAAAGAGAAGCTATAACTAGGCAAGATTTTAAATGGGCTAAATGGCTGAACTCCAAGAAGAGATTAAAAATGAAGCCATAATGTGAATAAAATAAAATAAAAGCCATGAGGTGAGAAGTGAGAAATATGTGAGTAAGGGAAGCTAGTGATAACAGGATTTGTAAACATTATAGAATAAAAGTTAAAAACAATAGGACAATGTGAAAAGGAAACGGTTTTAAATTTAGAGTTGGGTAAAAGACAAGGGGGTGAGGAGGACACAGTAGGCACTAAGTTTCCAGGCACACACATTCCAGCAGCTGCTCCTGCCTTTCCCGGGCGCTAACCTCCACTTCAAGGGGTGTCATTTGTTTTGGGAGGTGAAGAGCCAGGCGCAGAAAATGGGGAGCTGCTCTTTCCCTCGTTGTCCTAGACCTCTGGGGCTCTGAGCTAGTGAGGCTTGGAGAAACCAGGTTACACAGTAATAAACAGAAACATGAAAATCTGAAAATAATTTTAAATGTGATCCAAGCTCTTTCCAGAGGATCTGACCTGTTGCTGCTGCTGCTGCTTAGGCTGTGTGGTCAGATCTGCCGCCCCCAGAGGCTCTCGGCTTGGTCTGACCCTGGCAGTGTTTCTCCTTGCTCCTTAATTCACCAGACCTAAAGGAGAGGTTCTGGAGGAAAGGCATTGTGCAGAGGCACTGCTCAGGAGAAAGAGCCCTCAACCCTGCTATGCTGCCTCTCGCTTCCCTACTCCCATAGGAGATGGAGGAGACATGAAAATGGGTGAAGAGAAAACCACCTATGGATTGAGGGTAATATGTCTGGGAGCCATTCATTAACTCCTCCTTTTGATGTCTTCTGCATCAGATCACAAATACGAGAGGCAGGAAGTTCTGTAGCATTGCTAAAACTACCCCATGTGTAATTATATATTCTAAATGTATTGGCTCAAAATTGTGCAGAATAAAATGTAACCTAAGGAGAAAACAAAAATAGTTACTTGGTTTCCTTTGCCAAATTTCCTTGAACACTATAAATGCATGAGAGTTTAAAATTAGGGAGTCAGCTAACAAGTATTTGTTGAGTATCCTGTGTTTGGAGGCCTTCCGCCTCCCTGGAAGCATTAAGGACAGACTTCCCGGCCTGGCTGTGTACAAGAAGAGCACGAGGCCCAGTGTGGGCAAGTTTTCATCATTGTGACCCACTTTTCACCAGCCTGATAGCTGGAAATTGTATTTGGGGCAGGCATGCTCCCCCAGGGTCTCTTGGCCCACTGCTAAGATCTCATTCCTCCAAGCAGGAGGGCAGCTCACAAAGGGGTTGAGCTTTCTTTCCACTTCCTTAGTTTGCTCTCTTCTGCCTCAGTCCATGTGGCAGGTCTGACCACAAAGCTTAAGCAGCAGCAGGTCAGATCCTGGGAAAGAGCTTGGATCACATTTAAAAATTAATTTCAGACTTTCATGTTTCTGTTTATTACTGTGTAACCTGGTTTCTCCAAGCCTCACTAGCTTGTTGGTAACAGAAAAGTCCTCTGAACCATCATTACCCAATAATAACCCAATGTACGAACCCAATATTTGGAGGCGAGCCTGCAGAACCCTACACCATCCGCCTGTCCTCATGTTCTCTTCCAGCCCTTCCTTTGCGATCTATTGCCTGTGACTCCACTTGGGCCTGTGTGTCACCATGTCCCATGTCAGTGGCTAGTAGGAATCGGGGAGCAGTCTGCATTCCTCTCCCGAGCCCCGCAACAGACTTTTGGAGAAGGTGGGCAAAGGATTGGCATCTTTTTGCCGCTCATGCCCCGATGACAGATCCCAGCTATGCTTCTTACCTCAAGTGCCCGGCTGCTGGTGTCTAGCAGCAAAGCCTAGAGTACAGAGTCCTACTTTGTCCCCAGGAGGCCTCATGTGCCAGAGCCCTGGTGTGTTTCACAATCTACATCTTCCTGCGCTCTGGACCACTCTTCACTACCTGCTCTCAGAAATTACCTGCCGAGCCCTTTCCCGAGTTTCTTCCCAGAGCCCCTTTCTCCATAAGACTTGAACACAGAACCATGGGGTTGGCTCCAGGGCTAAGATGTGACATAGGCTCCATGTGCTCCTCCCAGAGAATGTGTACCCTCTCCCCATTCTTCTCAACAAAAACAACCCTCATGCAGTCATCTCCTAGAAGGCCCTCCCATGCCTAGATCAGACATACTTATCTTGGATGCTGGGTCCCACCCTAGCCTCAATCTGAGATCTCTGCTCCGAGAAAATTAACCCTGTGACCATCAGCAAGGCACTTGTCCACCCTGGGCCTCCATTTCTTCATCTGTAAAATGCAACCTGCCCTTTCCGTGTCAGCTTTGAGCATCAAGTGACATCATCGATGACTAAGCTTTTCAAAAAAAAGCCCTTCACATTACAGAGGGGAAGAAAAGCAGGAGTCGATTGTTTTGTTTTCTTTCAGCCCCGCATGGCAGACTTGTGGGAAGAGTTGATTTCCTTTCCTTAATTCAATCTGGCTGGCCTAGTTTAGTCTTTCTAAACAACAGATTAACTTTAGATGAATTACTTATATATTTTAATTGTATCTTGCCAAGAGACTTTAGACCCATATGTGGCTAAAAAAAATTGTCCTCAGGATATGTGATGTATAAAAAGACACTGGGCAAGTGACCAATTCTAATTTCTACTTGATGTCACACTATTGATGATGCTAAGTTTACCCAAGTGTACTGTGTCCTACCAAGCCAACATCAAAAAAGACTCTGACTCATGTAAAACACATTTACAATCCCATTTATTTTCTATGTACTCCTATGAAATATGATTTATTTTTAAATTGATATATGAACACAGTTTTAGAAATATATTCATGTCCTATTACCAAATCACCAATGAATCAACATTAAATTTCTGGATGTATTTCTTCTCAAGAAAAAAACAAAAACATAATACATTATACAGATGATGTATTATAGAATTGTACCCCTGAAACCTATATAATTTTATTAACCAATTATAGGCCCTGTGCTTAAAATTCGTGCATGGGGGTAGGGGAGGGGTCCCCTCAGCCCAGTCTGCACCCTCTCCAATCCAGGACCCCTTGGGGGATGTCTGACTGCCTCTCACAATCTGGGGCCACTGGCTCCTAACTGCTCACCTGCCTGCCTACCTGATCACCCCTAACTGCCCCGCCCTCCTCTAGCCTGGTCACCCCCAACTGCCCCCCCCGCCGGCCTGATCGCCCCCAACTTCCCCCTCCCTGCTGGCCTGGTCACCCCTAACTGCCCCCACACACACCAGCCTGGTCGCCCCTTACTGACCCCCACCCCACTGGCCTGGTCGCCCCATGCAGCCTGCTGCTCAGTCGTTTGGTCGGCCCTCAGTAACCCCCCTGCCGGCCTGGTCTCCCCACTCAGCCCGCTGCTCAGTTATTTGGTTGTCCCTCACTAACCCCCCTGCTGGCCTGGTCGCCCCACGCAGCCCGCTGCTCAGTTGTTTGGTCATCCCTCACTAACCCCCCTGCCGGCCTGGTCGCCCCACGCAGCCTGTTCAGTCATCCATTCGGTTGTTTCAGTTGTGATGGTCGCTTAGGCTTTTATATATATAGATGTCACCCCAATAAAAATAAAATAAAAACTTTTCTGAAAAGGCAAAAATATTAAATAAAGTAAAATGTCACTGATATTGGGGTTGGGTATGACAGTGGATTGAATGAGGGAAAGAAAGCAAGAGACTGTCTGTTGTAAAATAAACCATACTATATAGGCTTGACAATACCTGTATAGAATACACAGATTAGTGTAAGTTAATTAGTGTATTAATTTCTGTAGTGCAAAGCTACAAGAATGGACTGTAGGGTTGGAAATAAGAAAGCCAGTGCCACCGTTTCCCCTGTGCCTGCAGCCATGACATTTCTTTTTAAAATTTTTAATTTTTATTGAAATTTTGGGGTTATATTGGTTAATAAAATTATATAGGTTTCAAGTGTACAATTCTATAATGCATCATCTGTGTATTGTATTGTGTATTCTCCACCCCAAATCTAGTCTACTTTCGTCACCATTTATCCCCCTTAACCCTCTCTACCTGCCCCCCTCCCCTTCCTCTGTGGTAATCACCATACTATTGTCTGTGTCTGTGAGGGATTTTTTAATCTTAATCCCTTCACCTACTAGTATTTCACACAATCCCATCCCCCACAGTTGTCAGTCTGTTCTCTGTTTCTATGAGTCTGTTTCTATTTTGTTTGTTTATTTTGTTCATTAGACTCCACATATAAGTAAAGTCATATGGTACTTGTCTTTTTCTGACTGGCTGGCTTATTTTTACTTAACGTAACACCCTCCAGGTCCATCCATGCTGCCACAAAGGTTAAGATTTCCTTCTTTTTTATGACTGACTAATATTTCATGTGTCAAATTTTTATCCACTCATCTACTGATTGGCACTTGGGCTACTTCCAAATCTTGGTTATTGTAAATAACACCACAGCAGACATTTCTAATGGATAGTAACACTTCTTTCTACCTGAGCTGAAACTTGACCACACTTTTCCTCTTGAGAAAATGCTTAATGGTTTGGATTGGAGTCAGTGTACTAGGTGAAACTAATATTTTATGCTAGAAATGTTGAAGAGTATAGTTAGACCAGAATAGTTGAGATAACAACAACAGTAGCTGGAAGCTACAATTAAAGAAAAAAATCTATGTGCCATATGTTGGAGGAAACTGCTTCATGAGCCTTTCAGAGAATTATTGGTGGTGGGTGGGAAGTCCATAGACCAAGAGAAGACTAAGAAAGGAGGGAGGGGATCAGAATTTGCTATTGTAGGATCCTATTGCTGCTTATCTCCTCTGAAACCTCCCCCAGCATGCACACGCGCACACACGTGTGCACACACACACACATACACACAGCACTAATCCCCTAAATTGTCACATACTTAAATATTTAATTTTAGATTTAAATGAAATAAATTTAAAAATTCAGTTCCTCAGCACTAGCAACGATTCAAGAGCTCACTGGCCATATGTGTCTAGGGGCTACCCTATTGGGCAGTGCAGGTAGAGAACATTTCCATTGTCACAGAAGGGCTATGAGCAACCTAAAGCAAATCCCCTGGTGCATCTTACTCATGGCACCACTGATTAGCCAGGCATCACAGGGCTCATCCTCCCTGGTGGAAGTTAGTCACACACAGTATTAATAGAAACTCACGTCTGCCTCCCTCCCCTACCTTCACCTATGCAGAAAGAAGGAATCGGGCTGGGGAAAAGAGGGAAATACACAATTTTGAGACTTGAAATGATTTTCTCCCACATAAAAGTTAGAGAAAGAACAGACGGCACTTTAAAAAAAAAATGAAAATCTGGGATCAAAGAGAAGGAAAGAGCCAAGCATGAGTCTCAGGACTGCTGTTGAGTTTTCCTGACCACCCCAACCAAGTCAACATGGTTGTTGTTGTTTCTGTAAAATACACAAATGTTCTGAGTTTCAAGATTTGGGTTGCACAAAAAACTCTTACATTCAATTGAAAAGAAGATACTTGCTTTTACCCAAACTTCTTATGATTCCGTGACTCCCCATCCTGCCTGCCTGCTGGCTGTTTTGTGTATGAGGCAGAACAGATAAGCTTTGACCTTGGAACTGCTCCCTGGAATTTTCTGCAGATGGTTCTCAATAATAAGGTGTTTGCTCATTTGTTTCTAGGTTCTTTTATTTCAAAATAAAAGTGCAGCCAAATTGACCCATGGGGAGAAAACAGATTAGGTAGAAAATAGCATCTCTTTAGATTTCTTACTCTAATGCACTCTGATTCCACCCATGAAATTGTCCCACCAGGATGCTGGCAATAACAGAACAGGGCAGGCCAAGGGGAGGTCAAGCAGGGACCTTTGTTCTGGGCAGGCACATGTGAGGACCAGGAAAGTCAGTTGAGGTCAAGAGGACAGGCACGGTCCACTGGTTTGGAGTGGAAGACCAGGATCCAGAGTCTCGGAGGTCAGTGAGAGGGCACGCCCCAGCTTCCGCCAGGCACCTCAGAGGTGGGCACAGGCTATTTTCCCTGGCATCTGGTATGGGTGGCCCCAAGCCAGTAGGGCTTATCTGGGTGTGGTCCTGGCCCTGATTGAGGCAGAGAAATGGAATCATGAATACTAGAGCTTAGGGGACTTTCAGGACCCTCTTCTGGTGTCCCCCAAAGACCCTGAAGGTAGTAAGAAGCACCTGTGTGCTTATTAAGCACAGAGCCTTGGGACCTGAACCACCCCCTCCTGAAGCTTGGTCACCGAGGTGTCTGACAAGCACCTCAGGCGACCTGATCTCAGAAAGTCTGGGAAACACTAATCTATCCAGTGGTTTTCAGGCTGGGCCACACAGAGCCCCGAGGTCTTAAAGCTTCTTTAGAGCTACAGAAGGATGAGGTAAGAATGATGGGGAGGGCTTGGTTGTATAAAACTTGAGGCCCCTCCAACCCCACTTCAATCTGATAATGGTAAACAATAGTAGCAAATGCTTATCAAACCTTTCTATACTAAGTACTTGCTATACATATATTATCTCATTAATCCTGACAATAACTCTATAAAGTGGGTAGGCATTGTTGTCATCCTGTTTTATGGATGAGAAAACTAAGGTGTGGCAGATAAGGTCACTGAACCAGTAAGTGGCAGAGCTGGCATTCAGATGATAAAACTCCTCACCATCATGTTATGCCAACCTTGAAGCAGCTCCCTTGTATTTGTTTTATGTGTTATGGGGTATCTTGTAGTATCCTATCTAATAATAGAGTAATATGCAAATTAACCGTACCTCCGCGACAAAATGGCGGCCCCCATAGCCACAAGATGGTGGCGCCCAGTCACCTCAGCCCCACTGCTGGAGTGTCTGGCCTGTCCGACCAACAAACAGAGGCTGGAGAGCAGGGCATGGTGGCTTCCTCAGTGCGGCAGCGGGGAAGCCGCCAGGCCCTGCAGACAGAGCCGGGACAGCAGGGCATGTTGGCTTCCTAAGCATGGCAGTGGGGAAGCCCCAGGCCCTGCAAACAGAGCCCAGAGAGCAGGGCATGGCGGCTTCCTTAGAGCAGAGGCAGTGGAACACCCCCAGGCCCAGCAGACAGAGCCCAGACAGCAGGGCTTGGGGGCTTCCTTAGTGTGTTGGTGTCGGCAAAGCCCCCAGGCCTGGCAGACAGAGCACACTGCAGGGCATTGGGGCTTCCTTTGCATGGCAGCAGCAGGCAGAGAGCGGACAGCACGGCATGGGGGCTTCATCTCCATGGCTGCAGGGAAACCTCCAGGCCCTGCAGAGAGCAGAGAACCATGGGGAGTGGGCCTAAGCCATCAGTAGGACATCCCCTGAGAGCTCCTGGATTGTAGAGGGTGCAGGTTGGGCTAAGGGAGCCCCGTGCACGAAATTCGTGCACGGGGCCTCTAGTTTAGTTTATAATATGGGCTCCACTGCCAATAAAGCTGTGAAAACACATATGTAGACTGATCCCTACCTTTTATATAAGAAGAATCAAAGGCCCAGAGAGGTGACCTTCTAGTCACAAGAGCACAAAATGGAGACACAAAGTTTGGTGACCTGGCCTGAACAAGGTTGATGGTTTCCCCAAGAGGCCCACTCTGAACTAGGCTCTTCCCCGAGCCAGCTGTGTGCCCTGGGCCAGCATGGTCTGTGACCTTTCCACCTGCAGCCGGGAAGGCTGCCACCCGATTTCTTAAGGCTGGCGGACACCATCTGCTGAGAAAGAGTTATGGCCTCTGCGGAGGGCTGGATCGGGTAGGAGGGACGTTTAGCCAAAGGGGAAACAAAGGTCAGGGTGTAGTGTGAGTAAATTTCTCTTCTCGTTACATGGGACCTTGTCTCCTTTGTTAGTCAGCCTCCAGTCCTTAGGAATGCAACTGATCCTCTTTCATTCCTGTTCTAATTAATGTCCATGTGGCTTGAGGCTTCCTGAAAGGGTGAAATATTTTCTCTAGAGGTGGCTGTATTTCAGGTACTGGTGACGTTTCTTCTTCCCGGGGACTGGTTCATCAATCACTTGGAGATGTTTTGCAACCGAAGGGCAAATGCATTTCTCAGAGCAGTAGCCTCCACCCTAATCCCCAAGCCAAAGCCGCACCATCAAGAAAGGGCTTGGGAAGCGGCCAGCCCCTGTCGTCCAAAACCTAGCATCTGGGAAGTGAATGTGCTGCCTTCTGCTCCCACTGGGGAATGGACACACCACAAGATGCCTGTGAGTCCTGTTTCTGAAGCATCTGGGTGTCTGCCCACTGTCCCTCGGGGCAGCGGGGGTGGGGGGGGGGAAGACGGGGAGAGAAGAAGGGTTTTAGAAGCTGCACACTCTTTGTTTGGGGAATCCAGCTGAGCCTCCAAGTTGATTTATTTGATTGATCACCCAAGACCCAGTGTTTTTTCCAGGACTGCTGTCAAAACCGGCTTTCCATGTTGAGAATTCAATTTTCCTCACTTGGTGGAAATGGCTTTACAAAACTTATGGCTAAAAGGCCTTCATTCTGTGAGATACTTCTTGAACGATGTGCCTCTTGACACATCTCAAAGGGGTTTAGATTAGACAAGGTCTTGGCTGCATTTATGGCCCCCTTCTCTGTTCATGTTTCTAAAGAAGGGTGGTACTATCACACAGCTTACAAGCAGCTCTCCTCATTACCTGGCAGATGGATCGCAGACAACTTCTGCTTACATTTTTCCAAGTGGTAATATCCCTGATATATCTTAGCAGAAAGTCCCACGCTAAGCAAATCTGACCAAGGAAATCTGATGTTTGCAAGAGGCAGCATTGTAATGCCACGTGTCGAAGGAAAGTCTGGGGAAAAGGATGAGTAGCTAAGATGAGAGCAGGAGAGTGAATTTGGAAGGGAGGCACACTTTTACCTTTACCCTCTTAGGGTTTCTTTCTGGCTGGGACTGAGGATTAAATTGACAAAAGACAGATCAATAGGAGAAAAGCATACAATACACTTAATACATAAGGAAATGAAGACCCAAAGAAATGGGGAAATCTACTTGCTTTTATAGTAGGTTAAACCAAGAGAGGCAGTCGTGGGAAAGTGACTAAACTCTGTGGGGTGGCGAAAGGAAGCGGAAAATTATTTTAACGTCCATTTGTATAGAATTCTATCAATCTCAGCTTATCCTTGATGGTAAGAAGGTTGCTTTTCTGGTATAGGGAAGTCATCTTTCACGAGAGAATTTCATCTCCTGCTTTTATGAAAAAGAAGGAAGGTCAGAGTGTTTTTCTTGCATCTGCTGTTTTTCAAGTGCCTTTGCCTCAGAATAGACACTATGCCAGAGCAGCATCTTCTGGGCTGGCATCTTCTGAACTCCCTTACAATGCAGTATAAAGGGAGGCAGTGTAAGGTGGTAGCTAAGAGCACTAGGCTTCTGACTACCCTGGGTTTGAATTCTGGCTCTGCCCCTTCCCAGCTGTGTCTCTGTGAGCAAGTTCTTTACTCTCTTCTTGGTGGCTTCATCTGAAAATAGAACTTACTTCATGGAGTTGTTAAATGAGTTAATGGATATGAAACGTTTAGCCCTGTGCCTGGCACACAGTATGTGCTCAATAAATGTTAGCTGTTATTATTCACCCTTTCTTGGGACATGATAGCGGATCCCCTGGCTTAGCCTGGGGCCTGGCCAATGAGGTTTTCATTCATCCTTTAACATATATATATATATGTGTGTGTGTGTGTGTGTGTGTGTGTGTGTGTGTGTGTGTGTATATTGATTTCAGGGAGGAAGAGAGAGAGAGAGAGAGAGAGCGAGAGAGAGAGAGAGAGAGAGAGAGAGAAACATCAATGATAAGAGAGAATCATTGATTGACTGCCTCTTGCACGCCCCACACTGGGGATCGAGCTCTCAACCCAGGCATGTGCCCTGACCGGGAATCGAACCGTGGCCTTCTGGTTCATAGGTGGACATGCAACCACTGAGCTGTGCCAGCCAGACGATTTTCATTCATCCTTGACTGAGATTTCTCAACCACTTGGGCTGCTATGTTTTCCAGGAAAGTCGGCAAGTGGAGTGGACTACCCTAACCTGCCATAGGACTTGGGTTCAGCTTCCCAAAAGCAAGGTGGCTGGAAGGCAGGTGATGCACAGAGGTGAGGCACTCCTCAGTCTCCTGCCCACCTCATGCTGCCATTTTTCAGTTCATTAAAGAGAGGAGACGTCAATTACATTCAGTTCTGCCTTATAGAGAGAAGACTTGCCAGGTCTTTGCAAGCCCTGCCTCATCCCAACACCCTCCTCCCTGTCCTCCCCCACCCCCAAGGCAGAACACATGTGTCTCTTTTTCTATCTCTTCAAAGGGAGGATGAATGACTCTCAGATAAATACACAAATGGCAAGAATAATTAAATCTGGCAGTGCTTGAAGTAAATCCCTGGCCTGTTCCTGTCTTTCTACCCCCATGGGTCTGGGTCTCTCATTCCTGGCCTATGTAGAGTCCTTGAACAGAAAGAAATAACAAACACTCCTGGCGCTGGGCGGCGAGGTGCAGTCAACCATGCGTATGAACTGCAGGGAAAGTGCCCCAGCTGGAGCCTCAAGGGCTGTCCTATGGGGTGGTGCAGCTGTCTAATAAAAGACCATTTTCGTAATCAGTGTTCAGTGAAAACGTATCATTTTCATTTATAGAAATAGTGAAGCCACCTGCTATTTAAAGGTCTCCTCCTCCTCTTCCTCACCCCAGGGCTGAATCTTCCAGCTCACCCCCTCAGCCAGCTGCGTCTTGTCAAAGTTCCAATCTCCTCCTCCAGAAACATAAATCTCTCTGTCCACCCCATGTGCATTGCTTTTTATACTCTCTGTCTGGAGTCAGGGATCATGGCCTCACCCACCAAAATAGCTTCATTGAAAGTGGTCAGCTGAGGAGGAACTAGGTGTACCCTATCAAGTGAAGAGAAAATAGCCGACAAGTCGCCTTCAGAGTCCCAACTCACTGATTCACTCCCCACCCATTCCCACACAGCTCCGGCTGAGTCAAGCATGACAACTGAGAGGGCGGAGAGGTGAGAGGAAGAGAAGAAAATGCTGCTGCAAAGACAGGAGCCCAGGAGCCCAGAGTAAAAGGAAGGGCCTCAGAGCAAGCAGAAGGGAGAAAGCAAAACCAAAAGACAGATGCAATAAAACCTCAATTAGCCAGCCGGCTTGGGGAATAGGGCATTTTTGTTAGCAGAAATCTCTAGTTCACTGTGCACAGAGCCAAAATCTTTTTGTCTTAACCCTTAATTTAGAAAAGCTTTCCATATAATGTTACTTCACTTCTTATCGCCATTACAGATGGAGAACATGGGAGCTTACAGGACCCTAAAGTGCAGCAGTCTAGACATGAATGCCCATGTCTAGACTGGAGAGTCTGTGAAAGGAAGGGTCCCAGCCTGGGTGATTTATATGAGGAACCCCTCTGCTTATCCTGAAAGCAAAATCTCTGATATAAACCTGCTTTTTTTTTTCTTCATGTTTTTGACTTATCTTTATTATGGATTGTTGAGAATTTTTGTTAAAATTTAACTGTGTAGTATATCCCTATTTATTCTTGGGAACTCAACTTGAATATCACCTCCTCTGGGAAGCCTTTCTGATTGCTCCTTCCTTTCTCCCCCTCAGGCCCTCCCAGTTATTTCACTCTTTGCTTAGCATACTGTGTTTAAATAATTTGTTAACATGGGATACAGTGGCCAGGTGACTGACCCTACTTGTCGAGAAGCAAAACTCCAAGTCTTTGCCATGGGATAGTAGTAAGTCCAATTACTTGTGAACTCCCAGAAGGCAGAAAACAAGGCTTGTTTTACTGCTAAATCCTAGCTCATGGCCAGAAATGAGGGAGGGAAGGAGGGAAGAGAAAAAGGAGGAGAGATTCTATAAACAGATAAGAACGGAGAGAGAGAAAGCATGGTGAGTTCATCTTAATTCTGAGACATATTTCATGTCTTGTTTCCTCTGATTGGTAAAACAAAGTGCCTCCAACTGTGTTTCTGAGATCTGTAATAACTCAGAAAGATGATATTCCTCTCTCCGTAAACTAATCCACTCTCTAAATGAACTGTAGGGGTGGGGATGGAGTGGGGTGGGAGTTTAGGGGGAAAAAACCAGTCAGCAGGTATCAAGAGCCAAATAGACACAATGTTGTCAACATAAGAAATGTCTGAACCCGAAGAAAATTTTTATAAGAGTTCATTTGAGCCAAACTGATGACATGTGTTTGAGAACAAGCTTTGGAGAGGAACCGTTTTTGCAGCTTTTCATCTGAAATTAAGAAGGAAAGTTAAGGAAGGTAGGGGAAAGCAAAGTGGGGATTGAATTACAAAATGGTCGACAAGATTAAGAGCTCTCTAGAGGATGGTTAAGGCTTATTTCAAGGGTGTGTTAGTCTAGATACACAAAAACATGGATAGGGCTTGCTTAAGGCAAAGATAAACCTGGTACTAAAAAGTTACGTTGGGGGTAACTATGACTACCCTCCAGTACCTACTCAGTTAGGAATTTATAATCAGATCACCCTGTGAGGTTACTTTCCATTAAAGCCCTTTTTTGTCCACAGTGTCAGATTTATGGAAGTTGAATCTGAAGATAGATTGGAGACCAACCAAGAGATAGATGGCCAACTCCACTTGACCTTGGCTGAGTCTGTGGGCCATAATAAAAAGTCACCCAAACATTCCTTGTTGGGCCATGACCTGTGGCTGAGAATGGAAAACCAGGAGTAAAGCAAAAAGAGGGCAGGACCCTGGCCTTGTTTTCCATCATACCGTCCTGGTTATGCCATGTCTCTGGGCTTGAAGACAGCTGCCTGCCCTCTGGCCCTTGGCCCATTCGCATGGGAGGTCCACGGAAGGAGCAGGCAGGGCTGATATCTGGGGGATTAGCTCCATCTGCCCTGAGCTCAGCAGAAACCTCTCATCTTTCCCTTCCCTGGGCCTTCTCCTGGTGCCTGACCCCCAGCAGGCCCTGCAGCCTCATGCCTGCCTGGCCATGACATCAAGTACAATGAACAGTTCCTCACTCCTGAGCAAAAGCAGTTCGGCTCTGTAGTAAGCTCTGTTACCCTAGGTAAAACCAGCCAACACATTCTGACATAGCCTGGTCTGTGCTTTCCCAGTATAGCGTGGTGCACCTTAGGTGACACTGCCAGTCTCTGTTGATCTCCAACACATGTAATTTAAGCCAGGGGCCTGTTGATCCTTTTAACATCTCTCTGAGAAGCCATACATATTGCTGAAAAACAAACAAACCAATAGCCCTCTTACATTGTAGGGTTTTGTGTGTATGTGTGTATGTGTGTGGTGTGTATGTGTATATGTATGTGTGTGTGTTGTGTGTGTGCGCGTGCATGCTTTATAGACAATGCATGGTGAAGACTTATTTAGAGGTTATAAGAATGTCCTTCTGGATTCTGTGTATGCCAACCTGGTAGACAACCTGCCCAGTATGTGTATGTGTATCAGTGATGTGTACAGAGCTTTACCCCATGAAATGGGAAGCACACAGAGCATTTCCTCAGCATGTCCTGCTGCCTGCGGACTCCTGGGGGCAAGCCCAGTCCTTTTTTCTTCTGTATTCTCAGTATCTAGTCCAGAGCTTGCCAGAGGGTAGGTGCTCAACAGATGCTCCTTGAATGAATATAGTAATTCTATTTTCAGAATTCAATTATGACTGGATCAACTCTGGCCCATTGTCTCCTTGCTCCTTTATAGGGATGAGCTCATTGAATGTCCCTGTAGTCCCCAATAGCTCAGCTGTTACTCACCTCATGCCAGCAAGTCAGAGCACACAGGGTTCTGCCCCAGGCCCACTTGGACCTAATTTAATTCACTCCTTCCTCCCTCTTTCTTGTCTTCCTTCTTCCTTCCCTCCCTCTCTCTTTTCTGGCAGGGTGACCAGTCATCTCTGTTCACCCACGTCTGAGGGGTTTCTCAGGCCACAAGACTTTAAATGCTAAAACCAGGAAAGTCCCAGCAAACCTGGGCAAGTTGGTCATTCTATTACCCTTTTCCCTTCCAGAAATAGTTAGTGAACTGTTATATGGGCCCACCCTGGACTGGACCCTGGGGACATCAGGAACAAGATAAAGCGTTTACTGTCAGCAATCTCACAGTTTAATGGGATGGAGATCCAGCAGGCAAGATATTATAAAGTACCAAGGAGAGACACATTCAGCTGGAGGGTGAGAGGGAGGATGAGGTGAGATTAGACTTCCTGCAGAATGTGACATCAAAGAGCATCAGAGTCAGAAAGTCTGATTAGGAGGGGTGGAGGGAGGGTGAGGAAGGTATAGGAGGGATAAAAGGTGATGGAAGGAGGCTTGACTTGGGGTGGTGAACACACAATACAGTGTACAGATGAGGTGTGGACATGTGCACCTGAAACCCATATAATTTTGTTAACCAGTGTCACCCCAATTAGATAAAAAGGAAAAAAAGAAGAAGAAAGTCTGATTAGTCAAATGCACCCAGTGCTGGTCAGGGAGACTGAGACAGTATTTCCTGAAAGGTGGGAGGTTACTCTACATCAGTACCCACTACCCAGGTGCTTGCTGTAGAGCAGAGATCGTCAGAGACTGGCAGTGTCACCTAAGGTGCACCACGCTATACTGGGAAAGCACAGACCAGGCTATGTCAGAATGTGTTGGCTGGTTTTACCGAGGGTAACAGAGCTTACTACAGATCCAAACTGCTTTTGCTCACGAGTGAGGAACTGTTCATTGTACTTCCATCCCTGCTCACCAGCTTCAGCCCTCCCTTGTGTACCCTACATCCCTCTTTCCCACATTCAAAGCAAATATAAGCATGGATCTTGGCCAGGTCACAAGACAGGTGGTCATTTAAATTCCATCCTTATCATACCTCAAACCTTGATTGCCACCACATTTAGAACACAGAGCCTGAGGAAGCTGGAGTTGGGGGTCACTGGTGTCTTTGATGGTGCTGTGCAAAGGGGCCAAGGAGAAAGCAAAAGATAGTGAGCTCCTTTCTGTAGCGAACATGTTCCTCCTTCAGTAGAGGGGGGTGCTCTCCCTTCAGGAGCCTCCCTTTAACTTTTCTCTCTAGCTCAGTTCCTTTACAATTTACTATAGAACATCTTCCTACCACATGTTTTCACCTAGAGTCCTCCTCAATGTCAGGAGTCTGTTTTCATGGATTCAGTAATTCATGTATTATTGATGATTTTGTATTCAATAACTAATATTGATCATTCATTAATAGTAGGATGGTTAGTGGTATCATCCTACTACTATATGGGAGAGAAAATCCTATACCAAAGGGGACAACACAGGTAGCTTCTTTCTCTTTCTGAAATATTTTCAGTTATGTTTGAAAGTGGAAGGACAATAAAGGAAAAGAGTATGTTGAAATAATTAGGAAACAGGTTTAGCCACTAAGTCTAAAGCATAAAAGGATAGAATGAAAGCCCCCTACACCCCTCGTGGAGTACTACATCAAGGTTAAAGTGCCTTCTGATGAAAATGCTCAAATTAGCTTTATGATGATGAGTTCAAGGACGATATTGATGATGAAGATAAAAAGGAGGAAGATGCTAACTGTAATGATGTGATCTGAGGGTCTGACCAAATGCTATGTGAATTGCAAATAATATGTGAATTGAGTTGGTTACTGAAAGCTTTGTACTGGAATGAACAACAATTTCATAACAATTGGCATCTTTGATCGATTGGTAACAGCTGTTTAAACGGAGTCAAGATGGATTCTGGGGTTGTATCCAGGATGATCTATTCTACAGACAAGGCAATGATCAATCAGTGATGTCAGAGGTAGCCAAGAAGGTGCGGGGGTGAGTATTTCAGATACTCACCATCTGCACAGCTGCCACTATGGTTTGTTTGCGTCTCTCCTCATTCCACCGAAGTTGAGTCACCGGAGCTACTTTATTTTGTATTGTATTATTTATGAGAGTGTCATAACTGATTGGTCACCCTTTATTGTTCTCCTAAACACCAGGCATATTGCCGGGCTTGTAGGCTGCCTTTCTCTAATACTTCAGAAGGGCAAGGAAAGTGGCTTTTCTAAGAGTAACCTTGCATCCCAGCACCCATCCTTCTCCCTGCTTCCTGTGGGGGCACAGACAGATTTGCAGTAACAGGGCTGATGTCATGATGATTTCAAGTGATTTGGCCCAGAGACAGCACCTATTCCCTGAACAATATCCATGAAAACTTAACACAGTAACTTGAGTGAGTCCCATTTTCCCCTGGTGTGATTTGCAGATGTTGGGATGGAAGTTCGCCAGGGCTGCCCTCTGAAATGGAACTTGCAAGAAACAGCAGCTCTGGTCACCTGAATGCAAGCAAGGTGTCCAAAGAAATCGAAATAGCAGCTTAGGGAAGGAGGACAGAAAATTTACTTTATGGAAAGATTTAAAGTCACAGTATATCTGATGAACATGAATAATTTCTCCCTCTAACTATATTCACAAATACTGGCTCATGGGATTCACACAGTAACCCAGGGATATGGACTTATGGATGTGGGCTGTGAGGATGTTATCCTTCATTTTCTAGTTGAGAGAAGGGAGGGAGTGTCAGTGGCTTGCATCTCAGGTCACAGGACTGGTGTGACTGAGGCAGGACTTGTGTCTTCTGGCCATTCCTAGGAAGTGCTCTCTCCACCTCATCCTGCCCTTATGGACTGGAGGTAGGCCACCTAAGTTATATTTTATCATACATTCCAAGATTTTTTTTAAGGTGGAAAAACTAAGGAGCAGAGGGCAGTGGAGGCAAAAAGAAATGGGAAAAGACACACCTAGAGTGCCACATATGCTCACAAATTATTGGAGTAACAGCCCCAGAGTGTGGCTATTTATTTATTTATTTATTTATTTATTTATTTATTTATTTAGGAGAGTGTGGCTTTTTAGAATATAAAGGTGTGGTGATGTTTTCTGATATAAGCAGAAATATGGGTGGTACTTCTCCTGGGAACTGGTGACCTTGGGGATAAAATCTGGGCCAGCTCTGGCTGAAAACTAGGGATATAAATGCCTTTGATGCTGTATTGTTTAACTTCCAGAACTAAGCGATTACTCTGGCTTCAGCTCTTTCTTTTTAATAGTGAACAAAATGATGGAAGATAACATAGATTACAAAGAGTAAGAAAACATGGCAAGAGAGACCCCAAAGCCCCAGCCCTTTAACAGCACACTGGAATCACCTTGGAAGCTCTAAACCCACGATGCCCAGGCTTCACCCCAAACCAGTTGAATCAGAAGCACTGGAGGTGGGACCCAAGCATCAATGCTTAAAGCCCCCAGGAGTTTCTAGTGTTTCTAACCATGGTCAAGAACCCCGGTTTAAGAGAGTGGTCCAAAAAGGCTGTCCTAGGAAAGGAAGATGCACCGCAAGAACATCCACTCCCCGGCTGCCCTTTTGCCTTAATTAATCTTTATTCCTAATGAAATATTTTGAGGGCTGGGAAAAGGGCACTAAGTCCCCCAGTTCGTGTGGTTTTGGCCTCACTGCCTCACACGGGAGCGATCACCTGAGGGAACACACTTGCTCTTGTGAACCCCTCAGGCTGCCCTCTTCTTCCGAAGAGGAACGCAGGGACACTTGGAAGGACAGCCAGGCAGAAAGCCACAGCAATCACAGGCACCAATCACCTTCCAAAGGCCTTCTCACACTGAGTCCAGATGAGGAGTCTCTCCCTTTGTAAATGACCTGAATGAAGCTGTGAGAATTCCAGGACAAGGTTTTGCGTGGCCATGTCCCCTGCTATGGCTGCTCCACCCCGCGACCCCTGGGCATCCCTGCCCTGCCCAGCCTGTTAGAGTATCAGCTCCAGAGGGGCTCCTTCATACTCAGCTTTGCATCCTATACAATGTACAGTTTAGCACCTACCCAGCACGTAGTAGAAACGAAGCAAATGTTGGTGGAATGAGCAATTAGAATGTTGCTGGTGTTGTCAGGGACTGTATGGGTTAAATTCCCTGCCACCCCAGAAAACCAGGTCCTGTCTCCTGTGTGTTGAGGGGTAAGTGGGAAAGCCCTTTGTGAATAGAGGGCCCAGGGGAGGCACTTCCACTCTCCTTCCATGCTCTTTCCGAATCAGGGCAAGAGGGAGGAGACATGACTAGAGCTCATCTGGAGGTGACATTTAAGATCATGACATTTGGAGACACTGGAGCTGGAAGACTGAGGGCAGAAGGAGGTCAAATGGTCTTATCTCATCCTTCAGGGTAGGGCCAACTCTTTGGGGTCAGTTGAGGGGCCATAGCACCAGATGTCACTGCTTCCCAGAAAACATAGTTTATGATCAAGTGAGCTTTAATGATGCTGAAATCCTTTCTAGAAAGCCTGAGTCCTTCTGAAACTGAATGTCCAACTGGGCCTGAGGACTGGGTATTTCTATTGGCGAGAAAGCGCTTATTTGTTCCAAAGCAGAAGGTCCTGAGTAAGGGTTTGGAGCTCTTCTGGAACTTGGAAAACCTGCCACATTCTGAATAAAGCATCCTGTAATTAAGAAACAATTACTTGGAAGCGTACGTCGCCATTGCAGTCTAGCTTTTTTTTTTTTTTTTTTTTTTTTTTTTTTTTTGCCCATAACATACACAAAGTTTCTAATCTGTGTCTCCCATGCTCTGTTGTTATAAATTAATCATATTCTGAGGTGGAGCTTGGAGCCTGGCTTGGCCTGCACTGTCAGCGAGAGGATGCAGATATATTGGGTCAGGGCATTGCAGAGATAGGTCAGGGCGTTAGAGGCTTTGGCTGCCAGTGCTGGTGATTATGTTAGAATCAGTTGGACAAATGGATTATGGTTGGCTGAATGGGCTCATTTGCACAAAGGGAAATAAAAGACTACTTTAATCACGACTAAGCTGCATCTCCCAGCCAGGCAGCCGTCGTCAGTGCCCAAGAATGTCTGTTTTGGGAGCCTAGGCCCAGCTCTGCTGGATGGGGCTATGCACCTGCACTGGACCAGAATATGGTCGGAAGATGGAGGCCTAGGAAGACAAAATCCAGGTCAACCTCTGTTGCTTCCCAAAGATTCCAGTTTTGTGACATGAAATGTACTTCTCCTTTAGACCAGGTAACTGCTGCAGCCCAGTTTATGAACCTAGGCACTTTCAAGCATGTCAAGTGGCTACCAAGAAATATGTATATGGTTAGTCCAGGAGTTGGACTATGTTTGGATTAACCGCGACTTCTTAATTCTCTATCACCTCCTAGGTGTGGCTGGCTGGCCCTTACCTTCCATCAATAGTGAATAAAGAAACCTTGCAGATGAGACCTCTGAGAATCAATCAATACTATTTATTCCTTCTGGCTGGGGAAATCTGGAAGGGCAAACTGATCTCCATAATCAAGAGGAGGTGGGACTTAGACCAAAGCTCCTCAAATCTGATTGCACCTTAGACTTGAATTGGGTGGTGGAGGTGAAGGCATGGGTTAACAATATTAATGCCCGAGCTTTACCCAGATATTTATCATTTATTTGTTTAGGGTGAGGTTCAGGCAGGAGTACCTAAAGCTCCTCAAGTGATGGTACTGTGTGGCCAGGGTTGACAAAGAACCTCTGATTTCAGCTAAAAGGAAATGTGTAGGTGTGCATATGTTTCCTATCTCTCTAATCTATACTAATAAAAGGGTAATATGCTAATTAGACTGGATAGACCGGACGTCCTTCCCGACAAAGTCACAGTGGCAGGGGGCTGAGGCAGAGGTGGTTAGGGGTGATCAGGCCTGCAGGGGAGAGTTGTTAGGGGTGATCAGGCAGGCAGGCAGAGGCGGTTAGGGGCAATCAGGCAGGCAGGCAGAGGTGGTTAGAGATCAGGCAGGCAGGCAGAGGCAGTTAGGAGCCAGCAGTCCCGGATTGTGAGAGGGATGTCCGACTGCTGGTTTAGGCCCCATCCAGGGGTCGGGCCTAAACCAGCAGTCAGACATCCCCCGAGGGGTCCCAGATTGGAGAGGGTGCAGGCTGGGCTGAGGGACCCCTCCCCCCCCCCCCCCCGCCGTGCATGAATTTCATGCACCAGGCCTCTAGTTAGATAATAAACTCCTAAAGAGCAAGGACAGTGCCATATGTTTTGGCATCTTTTCCCTCAGAGTTTAATAGAATGCATGCACTACACAGTGGGTTCTCAATAAGTATTTAAATATAAATTCTTGAATGCATAGACAAGCAGTATAATTCCTTTAGAAATCTCATCTACCTGAGGCAGCAACTACCATTTTAACCATGCTGCACTACAAGCCTTCTTTACTACATAGCATTGTTGTCTATGGATTGAATCGTTAAAATCAACCTAAAAGAAGCCTAGGGGAGCACTTTGGATTTTAAAAAGTAGCCAACACAACACGGAAAGATTATCCTATATAATGAAAGGCTAATATGCAAATCCACCGAACGGTGGAACGACCTGTCACTATGACATGCACTGACTACCAAGGGGCAACACTCAACGCAGGAGCTGCCTCCTGGTGGTCAGTGTACTCCCATAGGGGGAGCTCCACTCAGCCAGAAGCCAGGCTCACGGCTGGCGAGCACAGCAGTGGTGGTGGGAGTGCTAAGGACGTCCGACTGCTGGCTTAGGACCTCCCCCGAGGGCTCCCAGACTGCGAGAAGGGTGCAGGCCGGGCTGAGGGACCCACCCCCCCTCCAAGTGCATGAATTTCACACACCTGTCCTCTAGTGAATCAATAATTTAATTAGGAGACTAGGTAGAGCTTCACAATTAAGTGCTTACAATTATTGTAAAAAGTAGATTTCTTGCCTTTCTTTGTTTCGTTCTCTCCTCCCCTCCTTCCCTTCCTTCTAATAAACACTAACTGAGCTAAAACAAAATTTCACAGTCTTCACATTCCCTCCAAGAGATCATGACTTCATAGGGCAGGCAGAAAATGGCAGCAGCAGCCCTGACAAAGAGTGGGTGTGAGGAGCCCAAAGGGAAGGAGCTTGGAGGAAATGCTGCACTCCCAGAGGGAAAGGGAAGGGTCATCAATGCACCCAGAAGTGGTTCTCGGAGTCTGGAAGGACATCTAAGGTCAGTTCGTCCAGAGCTCCTCATGGGATCCTTAGCCAACCAGTGATTGTGTGACCTTTCTTAAGTATCTGCTGTCATTCCACAGCCAGATAGCTCTGGCATCCTTAAGACAAGCAACAGACAAAGTCTGTGTCAGTCAGTATCAACCGGACTCCCTATAAGAGGCACAAAATGGACAATTGGGCCAAAGCAAAAAAGATAATTTAATCGCTCATGAAACTGAGATGTCTAGGGTATAGGTCTGGCTTCTGGCAAGGCTGGGTGGAGGGGCTCAAATGACACCATCAGGAATATTCTGTCCTCTCTCATCTTTGCTTCCCTCAGGCAGGCAAGATAGCCACCTGCAGCTCAAAGATCCTATCAGCTCAGCAACCCAAGAAGAGACAATCTCTCCTATTAGTCTTGGACAATTCTCATTAGCCCAGCTTGAGTCAGGGCTGATTCCCAAACTAAGAGAAAAGGAATAATTAAGGAAAACTCCAAGGTTTCAAACTGGAAACACCACAAATTAAGAGATTCTGAAAGAGCACTGGATTTGGAAAACAGATAAATTGGAAAGGCAGACTTTGGTTTTAGATAAGTCAGAGGTATTGGTGTGACTCTAGTGAAGAATGGGGCAGGGGGATGGTTAGAAAAGCGATGGTGGGGATTTGTGAAGAAGTTGGAATTGGAGGTGAGAATTTGGATCAGTCTATAGAAGTGGGAATTGGAGCAACAGAATTGGTTGTATTCAATAAGGAAAAGTGTGTAAAAGCTGGGGAGAGCTCTGGAGGGGTGAGTTGTGAGCTATAAAACATTCTGCAAGTGAAAATTTATATTAGCACAGGATTTCATGTATGAGGTAGGAGAAAACAAGAAACCAGTGACACTCTCTTGGGTCCTCATTTCCAAGATGACCAAGAAAAGAAGGAATAACGGTCCTGCCAAAAAAGGCCGAGGCCGTGTGCAGCCTATTCATTATACCAGCTGCGCCCAGTGTGTGCCCAAGGACAAGGCCATTAAGAAGTTTGTCATTCGAAACATAGTAGAGGCCACAGCCAGTAGGGACATCTCCGAAGCGAGTGTCTTCGACGCCTGTGTGCTTCCCAAGCTGTATGTGAAGCTGCATTACTGTGTGAGCTGGGCCATTCACAGCAAGGTAGTCAGGAAGCATTCTCGTGAAGCCTGGAAGGACCGAACACCCCCACCCCGATTTAGACCTGTGGGTGCTGCCCCATGACCAAAGCCCATGTAAGGAGCTAAGTCCTTAAGGAGTGAAGAAAAGTTCTCTGGGGAGGAAATAAATGGAAACTGTAATTTAAAAAAAAAGAAAGAAAGAAACCAGTGAAGGAGAAAGAGAATGTGTGAGGGAAATGGGTCACAATAATTATAAGTAGACAGTAGTTTTTCAAGTGATAAAAAAACTCTGTTTATATTGGTTTATTTATTTTTTAAATTAAAAAATTAGTGTTTTGACTCATAACAGGGTAGTATAGGTTAAGATGCATTTGGCATCTCAAAGGCTTTGGGATTTGTTTATTCTTTCATCTTATTCTGCTTCCCTAGGATGGCTCAGGAATCTTTTTCCTGAGCTCCATTCTATCTTCTCCATCAGGAAGAGCAATTCTTCCCCTCCCCGCCCTGCCCCCAACACAAACACACACACACACACACACACACACACACACCACACACCACACACACTTCCAATGAAGGAATCTGAGTTTATCTGACTGACTGTTTGGTGTAGCTGCCATTATTTGCTCATTTTAAAGCAGATCTCTGGGGGGCAACAGATGTTTAGATAAGTCAATACCCATCTCTGGAGTTAGGCATGGAGGCATCCAAACCATATGGACTAATAATGAGAGAAAGGTGGTTTCCTAGGGCAGTGGTCGGCAAACCACGGCTCTCGAGCCACATGCGGCTCTTTGGCTCCTTGAGTGTTCTAACGCCACTTCTTCAAAATAGACTCTCCCAGGCCGAAAACCGACCTCTGCGCATGGGCCACGAAGTTTCAATCGCACTGTACGTGCGCGCCCGCACGTGGTATTTTGTGGAAGAGCCACACTCAAGGGGCCAAAGAGCCGCATGTGGCTCATGAGCCACGGTTTTCCGACCACTGTCCTAGGGGAATATGGGGTGCTGTTCACAGAAGAAGGTGAAATGGATACAGCAAGAACATTAACTATCCACTATAGAAACCCAGGGAAGAATGTCAAGTAGGGTGATAGTCAACACTGTCACATGACCCAGAGATTGATGAGAATGGGATGGGCATGAATGGGCATCTGTGGCTTAGTCATGTTTCTTTAAAGATCAGGAAAATACATTTTAGTGGGTGAAGAGGTGAGTGGGGTTAGAAACACCATAAAGGCAGGGATTTGATATTTTAAAGAAGTCTCTCAGTGAAAGGAAGCAGAGAGATCTCTCTAACCCAATTCCTACAATTACTGAGTTCTAGGCGCTGAGGGCACTGAGATGAATAGTTCACCTCAAAGACGCTTAAAGCTTGGAAGGGAAAGAGAGAATTGTCAATGGATACTATTCTACAGAGAAGGAATACTTAATGATTTCAAGGTTGCAGGGTGGGAAGGTATACCAGTGACAGCCTGATATTAGGTCAGAGCTATCCTACAAGAATGTGATGAAATCTACTCAAGGGTACATGGGAAATGGTGCCGGAGCTGGGTTTTGTGGGATTAATAGGAGTTTGCTTTATGAAGCAAAATGGGGAAAAGAGAGGTAGGCAAAGGCAAACATTGTATAGGAGGCTCATGAGTGCATATTGCTGGTGTATAAAGTGCAGGGGTGGGGAAAGGACACGTGGAGAAGGGCCTGTGTGATATCCCCAGGGGCTGGGCTTTGTCCTGTAGTATTGGGCAGTAGGCAATGGAAGATTTTCTGCCAGAACAAGACATACCAGATTAACATGTTAGAAGAATCTCTCTGGAGTCAGTCTGAAGAGGGACCTGTGTGGATACAGATGGGCCAGTTCATGGGAAGAAGTGCTAGTGTTCAGCACAAAAACAGGGACCAAGAAGAAGGGATTCCTGGAGTGGAAGGTTCATCAGTAGCAGAGAAAACTCATAAAACTGGTGATTGCTGGATAGGGAGAAAGAGGAAGCTCTGAAGACAGGAGCCCAGGCTCTGGAAGGAGGAAATGAGCCCTGGAGAGGGCGATGCCCCGCTGTGCAGGTGGGGAAGTGATAATGGGAGAGGTCCCAGAGAGGCAGGGAGAGGGGCTACAGACACTGGTGGTGAGTGTGTGTGTGTGTGTGTGTGTGTGTGTGTGTGTGTGTGTGTGTAGGGGGGGGAGGCAGATGGAGAATGTGGACAAGAACCCAAAGTGTTATTGAGGAGGGCGAGAACAGTTGGAGAGCTAATTTTCTGTTGAGATTGCAGTGAGATCACCTGTTGGGAGTGAGTGGGCCTCAGATTTCCCCGGGGGAAAACGTGGTAGTAACAGAACCAATCAATCACTGAGTCATGCCAGCTGCACCCTGACCTGGCCCTCCTGGTGCCATTTGCCTTGTCTAGGTCCTCATTAACTCAGCCACGCTGTGCAGGCGGCGGCGGAAGTGGGAGTGCGGTCAGACCTCCATCCCCCAGGAGCTTCTCAGACTTTCACCCACAGGCATCTGATTCGGGAGGCCTGCGGTGAGACCCCGCGCGTGTTTTCAGGACCCTTCATATAGGAGGTTCTGAAATGCATCCTAGCCACCTGCCCTCCTCCCCCATCCTCTCAACTCCTCCCCTCCCCCAGCACGCACACAGCTGAAGTACAGAGGACTGGGTCCTGGAATTTGCCTGGAATTTGCGATGATGTGGGAGAAGATGGGGTGGAATCGTTTGCAGAAACCGGGTGGGTGTCAAGTGACTCAGGAAAGGAGGACACAGAGAGCAGGCGGCTGTGCCAGCAGCTCCGGGAAAGCGCGGGGGCTCCTATTCTCACACCCAGGGGATATGCTTCCCCCAACCACACAAGAGTGCCAGTGACCACACAAGAGACCCAAATCTGTAAAAGCTGAGCACAACGGAAGGTAACCAGACTTTTCTGACACATCATGGTGATTCTTCTAAAGGCAAGGAATGAAAATGGAGAGAAAAACAAATAATAAAATAAAATAAAAAACCTGTGGATAATAGAAAGGCACTGGGCGATAGCTCCAAAAGTTGCAGCAGTTGTGTGAAGCACTGTCCTCTGCTGGTGACAGTGGGACCTGCAGCTTTATGGCAACAGCATCCTTGACTTATTGACTGCAACCCGGAGAGAGGGCAGGTGAGTGAATGGGGCTTCTGAGTAACTGTAGGTCAAGTCAATGACTATCATTAAATGCACACCATGGCTCTTCAGATAAAAGCTGAGCCTGAAACTTTAGATTTGGATATTTGCTAGGTAATGGTGATCGTTAAGACACAAACTGTTTAGGAAAAACCCTGAAGCCCTGGAAGAGTTTCCTTGGAAAATATTTTGATGTGCACTTAATGGCCACAGTCACCATAAGCTGCAGAGGTAGAAATTTTTCCTGGGGTAAAGGAATAAACTTTCAAAAAATATTTGGTAATTCTATGCTGTTAAATAATAATGGCCAACATTTTATTGAACATTTGTCGTTATTGGCACCTTGTATGCATTACATCAATTAACTCTCACAACAACCCAATAAAGCAATAAATATTATCAGGAATAAGGCAATAACTATTACCTAATTTATCCTAGAATCATTGTGCATCCTCCTAGTTAAGGTTGTGCCCACTGCTTTATCACATAGACCCAATTTATTTCATGCTCATGTAATGGTCACATGGAGGTGTTTCTTGTGACTGGGTGCCGCTCTTTCTCCCTGTGCTGATTCAGGCACTCAGACTCCTTCTGGCCTGTGGCTATTTATTAACAGGCACTGGTCCTTTTCATACACATCTAGTCTGTCAGAAGAAAAGAGCAAAGAGAAAGCACTCTTGCTTCTTAAAAGCTGTGGCTCATGTGCCAATGGCAAGAACTAGACCGTTGGCCACAGTTAGGGCTAAGGGGGAAGGGAGTATTGTTTCTGTCTGGTCAGTCTGCACCATGGGAGGGAGAGCAAGGATTTCGGAGGTCGGCTGGCCATCTCTGCCCTCCCTCTAGTGCAGTGGTCGGCAAACTCATTAGTCAACAGAGCCAAATATCAACAGTACAACGATTGAAATTTCTTTTGAGAGCCAAATTTTTTAAACTTAAACTATATAGGTAGGTACATTGTTATTCACTTAATTAGGGTACTCCTAAGTTGGCCTTTGCTAAAAACTCAAGGGGCCAAAGAGCCGCAGTTTGCCGACCACTGCTCTAGTGAGTATGATGGGATAGTTCGCTGACTCAGGTCACACCTTTTTAAGGAGGATGAAGGCAGCTGGCCACGTCCCCCGGTGAGCACCACCTCAAGATCCTTAAGCTAGGGTTCTGGGCAATAAAAATTTTGTGTGGCGCTTTTCCTGTTGACAAAGTACATTCCCTATCTATTATCTCATTTAATCCCCATAACTCCTTGTGAGGTGGGTTAATTATCTTTATTTCCCAGATAAGAAAACCAAAGCTAAGCTGGGACTCAAGGTATTGTGATTGCCTGATCCTAGAAATAGTGGCAGCTGCTAAGCTTAGGAGGAGCTTGACCAATCATTGGGAGCTTGACCAATCAACCAATGATCTTGTATGCATTTATGCATAACCCATGGACACAGACAATAGGTTGGTGAAGACCTGGGGGGAGACAGGGGAGGGTTAGAGGGGCTCAATGGAGCGGAAAGGAGGACATACATAATACTTTCAACACTAAAGATTTAATAAAAAACGATATTTTATGGCGAGAGGAGAGGAGTGGGCAGAGCTGTGAGCAGAAACAGGTGATGCAATCCATGGCCTGAATCAACATTGTTCATTAAATAGGGACCTTGGTGATTCTTTGTCCAATTACTGCCAGGAATTCTAAAATTGGAAAAGGCTGGTAGTGGGAGAGAAAGGAGGCAGCAATGGAGGAGTAGCAAATAGAGGCTGTTGGAGAGAGAGCAAGGTTCTCAAATTTTATCTTTATTTTCTACCTTTACCAAATGTCACAGAACAAATAAAACTGTGGCTTACATTTTACAATGTAACAATTTACATTGAAGATTTTATTTACCCTTGACAATTCTATCATGTTCTTGATTGTTGTAGATTTTTCCTTCTGAGAGTTTGAATCTTCACATCCCTCCACCCATACCCCAGCCTTCTTTTGAGTTTTATTGAGTCTCTAATGACAATCTAGTAATAAGGAGGAGCTATCTCTGTAAATTTCACCAAGCTTTCATTCTGTGCTAATTTTAATGTTTAAAGATTTTTAAAAATATATTTTAAAAAATATATGTGAAATGTAAAAATATATAAAACAGAAAAGTAATATACAGTTACTCAACATACAGATACTCAACTAAATTAAAATAGTAGCTATTTCCAAATGTCTTTCTGTTATTGATTTCTAGATTAATTTCATTTTGTTCAAAGAATAGAGTTTGATTTCAATTATTTTACATTTGGTAAGGTTTGCTAAAGGCACAGATTATAGTCCAACTTGGTTAAAGTTCCATGTGCATTGAAAATAAGTGTATTCTGCTGTTGTTGGGTAAAGTGTCCTATATGAATATAGTTCAGGTCAAGTCTGTTCATAGTGTTGTTCAGGTCTTCTGCACGCTTGCTGGTTTTCTGTCTTCTTGTTCTGTTACCACTTGTTACTGAGAGAAGAGTGTTGAAATCTCCAGCAATAACTGTGGATTTATCTATTTTTCCTACATATTTTGCTACGTATTTTGCAATTCTGTTGTTGGGTCATACACATTTAAGATTATTATATCTTCTTGGTGAATTAAGTCCTTTGTTATTATGAAATGTCTGTCTTTATCTCTGAAATATTTCTTGCCCTGAAATCTTTATCTGATCATAATGTAGCCACTCAAGTTTGGTATATTTTTCTCCATCATTTTACTTGTAACCTATCTCTGTGTTTACATTAAAGTGGATTTCTGTCTCTTTTTATTTAATTTATTGGGGGGGGGGACATTGGCTAAAAAAGTTATATAGGTTTCAGGTGTATAATTCTATAATACATCATCTGTATATTGTATTTTGTGTTCACCACCCCAAGTCAAGTCTCCTTCCATCACCAGTTATCCCCCGCTATAACGTCTTCTACCTCCCCCCAGCCTCCTTTTCCCTCTGGTAATCCCTGTACCATTGTCTATGCCTATGAGTTTTTTGTTTGTTTGTTTTGCTTAATCCCTTCTCCTTTTTCCACTTAGCCCCACAACCCCCCTTCTCTCTGAAAGCTGTCAGTCTGTTCTCTATAAGTCTGTTTCTATTTTGTTTGTTCGTTTATTTTGTTCATTAGATTCCACATATGAGTGAAATCATACAGTTCTTGTCTTTCTCTGACTGGCTTATTTCACTTAGCATAATGCTCTTCAGGTTCATCCATGCTGTCACAAAAGGTAAGATTTCCTTTTTTTTTTTTTTTTTCACAATTGAGTAGTATCCCCTTGTGTAAATGTACCATAGCTTTTTTTATCCACTTATCTATTGATGGGCACTTGGGTTGCTTCCAAATCTTGGCTATTGTAAATAACGCTGAAATGAACATATGGGGTGCATATATTTTTTCAAATTAGTGTTTTGTGTTTCTTCGGATATATTCCCAGAAATGAAATCACTGGGTCATAAGGCAGTTCTATTTTTAATTTTTTAAGGAAACTCCATACTGCTTTCCACAGTGGCTGCACCAGTCTGCATTCCCACCAACAGTGCACAAGGGTTCCCTTTTCTCCATTTGCTCATCAACACTTGTTTGTTGATTTACTGATGATAGCCATTCTGACAGGTGTGAGGTTATATCTCAATCTGGTTTTTAATTTGCATTTCTCTGATGATTAGTGACGCTGAACATGGTTTTATATGTCTATTGGCTATCTGTATGATCTCCTTGGAGAAGTCTATTCAGGTCCTTTGCCCAATTTTTAATTGGATTGTTTGTTTTGGGGGGGGTGAGTTTTATAAGTTCTTTATAAATTTTGAATATTAACCCCTTATCAGATCATTGGTGAATATGTTCTCCCATTCAGTGGGTTGTCTTTTTATTTTGTTGGATTATTTCCTTTGCTGTGCAAAAACTTTTTATATTAATGTAGTCCCATTTGTTTATTTTTTCTTTTGTTTCCTTTGCCTGAGGTCTCCGAGACATATGCATCTTCATAATCTTTTAATTCAAAATACGGGGGAGGGGGGCAAAATAGGTTTACAGTTGTGAATATGCAAAACACAGAATTTATTCTTTTTAAAAAACATTGATTTTAGAGAAAGAGGAAGAGAGAAACATCAATTTGTTGTTCTGCATATTTTTTATGCATTCATTGGTTGTTTCTTTATGTGCCATGACCAGGGATCAAACCCGCAACCCTTGGCATATTGGGACAATGCTCTAACCAAAGGAGCTTCCTTGCCAGGGCCCAGAGTTTATTCTTGTATTTTTTTTTATTAGTTATTGTACTATTTTCCATATGAACAACTGTAACTTAGTTTTGTCCCATCCTGTACTTTCTAATTTTCCCTATGACTTCTTCCTTGACCCATGGACTAATTAGAAATACATTGTTTAATTATTTAGACTCTCTCCATATCTTTTTTGGTTATTGATTTCTAATTTAATTCTGATGTGGTTACAGAACATATTGAGTATAATTTGAATCCTATTAAAGGCATTGAGACTTGTTTTATGGCCCAGTGCCATTGTCTATGTGGATTATGTATGTGCATTTGCAAAGAAGATGTTATTCTGCTGTTTTGGAGTGTGATGTTCTATAACCATTAATTAGAGCAAGTGTGATTCAGATATTCTATATCTCTTCTGATTTTATAATTACTTATTCTATCAGTTACTGGAAAAAAGCATTGAAATTTTGTATTTCTTTCAATGTTGTTAGTTTTTGCTCTATGTGTTTTGTAACTTTTTGAATATATAAATATGTAGAATTATGTCTTCTTAATAAATTGATAATTTATAAATGTCTTTTTTATCTTTGACAATAATCATTGTCTTTAAATCTATTTAATCTATTTAATCTGATATAAATATAGTCATCCCGGTTTCCTTATGATCATTGTTTGCCAAGTACAGTGGTTGGCAAACTGCGGCTCGCGAGCCACATGCGGCTCTTTGGCCCCTTGAGTTTTTAGCAAAGGCCAGCTTAGGAGTACCCTAATTAAGTGAATAACAATGTACCTACCTATATAGTTTAAGTTTAAAAACTGGCTCTCAAAAGAAATTTCAGTCGTTGTACTGTTGATATTTGGCTCTGTTGACTAATGAGTTTGCCGACCACTGGCCTAGTAGTATATCTTTTCCCATCCCAGCCTTTAACTTCTCTCCATTTTTTATATTTAAAGTGGGTTTTCTTGCAGATAACACTTGTTGAATTTATCTAGTTTGCCAACCTTGGCCTTTTATTTTGAGTATTTGACAATTTATATTTAATGTAATTATTTTATGGTTGGCTTTAAATATAATAGGTTCCTATTTGTCCCAATTGATCTTTATTCCTTCTTTATATCTTTTCTGCCCTGTTTTGGATTTGAGTATTTTTATACTCTACTAGAGGTCCAGTGCATGAAATTTGTGCATGGGAAGGGGGGCTCCCTCAGCCCAGCCTGCACCCTCTCCAATCAGGACCCCTTGGGGGATGTCCAACTGCCAGTTTAGGCTCAATCCCACAGGCAGCCAGACATCCCTCTTGCAATCTGGGACCACTGGCTCCTAATCACTCACCTGCCTGCCTGCCTGATCGCCCCTAACCCCTCTGCCTGCCTGCCTGATTGCCCCTAATCACCTCTGCCTGCCTGCCTGATCACCCCCAACTGCTCTCCCCTGCAGGCCTGGTTGCCCCCAACTGTCCTCCCCTGCCGGCCTGATCTAGCCCCCCAACTGCCCTCCCCTGCTGGCCTGATTGCCCCAACTGCCTCTGCCTCAGCCCCCACCACCATGGCTTTGTCCGGAAGGAAGTCGGACATCTGGAAAATGGCTGGTCGATCTGGTCTAATTAGCATATTACCCTTTTATTAGTATAGATAGATTATATAGGATAGGATTGCTTAAATGGGGTGGGGAAAGCCTTTTTCAGAAGGAGGAGATGCTCTTAGCAGACAAAAATATATAATCCCTATATCTGGACTGATAGCCAGCCATATGCACTATACTGCCAAACCGGTCATTAAAAAATTGAACCACTTTCTTATACCTTACACCAAACAGCGGTTACCCTTAAAACCCCTCCTCAACCCCCACCTTAGGTTCTGCCTTCGCAGTTCACTCAGATTAGGTTCTGATTGGTTGGTTTCTATGCCAGTCAGTGTCAAAAGCTCTGCCTCCTAGGCAGCCATTGGCTTCTCATAGTTCACCCAGATTTGGTTCTGATTGGTTGTTTTCTATGCCAGTCAGCATCTCTGGGCCTATCTCCGGGCCTATCTCTGGGCCTGATCTGCAACCTCTGTGGCAGCTGTGGATCAGGCCCTGCCTCTCTCTCCAGGCCTCTCTCTGGGCCTGATCCACAGCCACCACATCAGCAGCGAGGTCGTTAGGCCTCCGGCCCAGCCCCGGACTGTGCCCACCACCCTGCTGCCCCGCCCACGCACTGGCCTCCAGCTTTGCTGTGATAGGAGCCTGTGGGCTATGGGGGAGGGACCCAGAGGTGCTCCATGCACTTCCTGGTGACTGGTCGTCTGGCTGGTCATTTAGGCCTTTTATAACGTAGATCATTTTTTTCCTCTATTGGCATATTGACTATTACTCTTCTTTTATTAACACTGATTGTTCTAGAGTTCACAATAACCATCTTTAACTTATCACAACCTATCTTCAAATATTATACCACGTTGCACTGGGATATTTCTACTTCTCCATTCCATCTTTTGTAATATCATTGTCTTACATTTTAGCTCTGCATATGTTGTAAATCCCACAATACATTGTTATTATTTTTGCTTTAAACAATTAAATGTCTTTTTGAAGAAATTTAAAAATAGAAATAGTAATTTATATTTAATAACTTTATATTAAATATTTATCATTTTTAGTTTTCTTTATTCCTTTGTACAGATCCAAGTTTCTATCTGATAGTATTCCTTTCAGCTTCAAACATATCCTCTTTCATTTCCTTTAGTGCAGTCTGATGGCCATAAATTTACCTATCTTTTGTTTACCTGAAAATGTTTTTATTTTTGTCTTTACTTTTGAAGAACGTTTTTGTTAGTTATAGATTCTAGATTAATAGTTTTTTCTTTCAGCGCTTTAAAGATGTCACTTCTTTTATGTTTTGGTTTCCATTATGTGTGTTTTTTTCAAGTTTCAAATATTTATTAATCAGTGTAAACCCCAACACTATACACCAACATGATTTCATGCATTTGGAGGGGAAATATTTCCTGGTTAAGTGGAAAATTGTGCAAATGGCTTCTAGAAGACCTTCATTCTATGCAACTTTATAGTGAAACATTTCATTTAGAAGTGGACCTTCTTTCTTACATTTGCTATAATCTACATTCACTGAGTAGAACTTGTATTGGTCATTGGGACCCAGTTTGTTCTAGGGTTCTGGGTTATTCTTTCTGTCCCAACAGACATCTGGATTGAACAATGCCAGGCGCAAAACTTACAGGTCTGCCCCAGTACCTCTGGTTCCAATAAATACAAAGAGAGGGATGGAACTTGGATGCTTCTTGGCCTGACTGAGGATCTGGCAGAGCATGGTTGTGGCGGAGGGCCTTGAAGCAGAGAAAAGCAAAACTGCACAGCCCGGGAGCAGGTAGTCGGTGCTTGGTTTCCATTGTTTCTAATGAGAGATCAATAGAATTTTTATCTTTGTTCCCCTATAAGTAATGTGTTTGTTTTGTTTTGTTTTGTTCTGAATGCTTTTTGAGATTTCATCTTTGTTACTTGTGTCCAGCAATTTGATTATGCTTTTGTGTGGTTTGTCTTTGTTTTGCTGAACTTCCTGAATCTGTGGGTATACAGTTTTAATCCAATTTTGGAAAAATTCTAGCCACTATTTTTTCCTATTTCTGAAAAATAAATGCACAGAATAGATTAACTTAGGAGTAAAAATTTTTTAGTGTCACATTTTTCTATGCATGGGTAGAGTTTGTCTTTACATTTTTCCAAGTCTTCTTTTGCGTCTCTAAGTAGCTTTTTAAAGCTTTCTTCTTATAGATCTTAAATATTTCTTGTTATATTTATTTCTAGGTATTTTATATTTTTGTTGTGGCTTTTATGAGTTAGGTTTTTGTTGTCATATATTGTAAGTGGTTACTGCTTTTGTACATTGGAAGAACATTTATTTTTCTATATTAAGCTTGCCTCAACCACCTTACTGTGTACCATTAATGTTTCCCATTCATTTGCTTATATTTTTAGGTGTATATAATATCAGAAAATGTGGCTTTCTTGAATTTGCATGTTTCTTTTTCATTATGCCCTGATATTGCTTTGTATCTTTTATTTTTCCTCCTTTTGAATATTTTAAACATATTCATTTAAAAACTTTTTCATATTATTCCATTCTATAGTTTATGGGATATGATCATTCCCAACTATTTCGTCTGCTGACATATCTCAAGATAGTTCCTTTCTTCATGCAATTAGACATGTTTAGCATGAGCTCATCTTCAGCAGGTGGTTTCCTGTAGAGTCCGATGAGCCAGCATTGAGGCAGGCATCTTTGCCACTTGGTTCACATTTGCCCTTGTGGGGTCCATTCTTGGATACTTTTTATGGTTTTGTGTGTTTTTTACTATAACTTCCTTCAGTTATGGTTTGGAGAAATTTTGACTAACACCCACACATCACACAATTTTGGAAATTTGGTTTCTAGAGGTCTATTCTTTCATCACCCACAATGCTGGGCAGATGGTCAGCTTCCTGCTGTTCCTAAGACCAGTGGGCAGAGTTTTCTAGTGCTTATTCCATAACAAGAAAAGCCTATTTTGGCTTTTAGCTTTGTTCAAAGAGGTCAGTTTCTGTTTCTTATTACTTGGCAGCCTGTGGATGAATTCTCTCTTCTGTGGATCTTAAAACTCACCTTCTGTGCCAGCACCTGTTTCTGATATCCCTCCGGACCATTTGCTTTAGCACCTGCTCAACTTTTTGGGTTTGAGTTCCTACTTTTTTCCTGGGACCTAGAAATTTTCCCTGGTTGGTTTGAGTTTGGCTATGAAATGACATAATGTATCTATAATTCTATTCTAACATGTAATAGTTGCCCAAGAGAGGACTATTTTTTGTGACAGTTGTTATTGTTGTTTTTGGTAATATACTATTATGTAATCTTACCATCTTTTTCCGAGAGAAAGTGTTAGTAAACTCAAATGACAAGCACTTGTTTTTCTATCATCTAGTGCTGTAATTTGGCTTCCAAAAATTAAGTAATGATACTTGATGTAACAGTTTTGCCAGCCAGATGACCTATACACTCTATTACAAATAAATGAGACTAAATTTTATGATCTGTGGAGTCTGCCTTGTTGCTTTCCAGTCACACCTCAGGGGTATGTGTGTGTGGGTAGGCATGAGAGTGTGAACAGTAATTGTTAGTGAATCCAGTTGGAGGACAGCGGAAAGATGCTCAGAGGCCAAGGTTCCAAATGTTTCTCATGGTAGTAAATGTCCTGAAGTACTGGTTTTCATCTTGGGAGTTAGTGTAGTGCAGGGGGAACAATGTGGCTTTGGAGCCAGCCAGACTGGGTTCAAATCCTGGCTCTACCACCTACCAGCTTGATGACCTTGGGTGAGTTACTCCGCCACTTGTGCCTCAGTTTCGTCATCTGAAATGTAGAGATGATGATGATAAAGGCACCTACCTCACAAAGCTATTGTGCGAATTAATTCAGTTAATACATGGACAACATTTAGAACTGTACTTGGAACTGAAAACATTCAAGAAGCCTTAGCTTTAATTATTTGCCCCAAGACGAAGATTGAATCCATAGGGACAAGTGGCAAAGAAAGTTCAGGCAAACAGCAGGCTTATGGGGAAAACATTTGGGAGGTGAGTTCGCTTTTACTGAAACTCTTACATGGCACTGCCTGGTCCTTCTGCATGGAAAGTCAGCTTGCCTGTGGTGCAGGCCCACCTGTGGCTGCCAGATTGACAAGGACTGGACTGAGGAGCCTGCAGATGGTCTCCAGGGCCTGACCATAGGATATTGGGTCAGGCAGCCCAGGGCTCTCTTTCCCTCTATCAGCCATAACACCACTTTCTTTTCAGTCTATCCCTTATGACTTTTAGTCCTTTTCTCTACTGTTTTCTTTTCCTCCTTTCTCCTTCTTCTCTTCCTCCATCAGTCCCGACTTCACCTCATCATGGGCATGTTTCCGCCTAGAGATCACCTTCAGGGCTTGTGATGAGCAAGTGTGACGAGTTCCTGACCTATTTCCTGGTCCCTTGTTCCATTCTCACCCACCCAGAGCTGGGCTTTTTTGCCCAATTTGTCTTCTTCCTCCTGGGAGATGGTAGGCTTGCCTCCTAGATCCCTCACAAGAAAGTCATCCTAGCTAGGAAGGGGCAGCAACTGTTGTGTTTACTATTCCCCTGGCAGAGGTTTTCTCACACATACATTTCGCTCAGGGCAGTTTAACACAGACATGCCAGGCCAGCTTCACCTGTTCTTCACTGGGTCTGAGGAGTCAAGTCCATTTTGGTTTTAGACACAAGGATTAGGGTGAACTATGTGGAAGTAAGAAACAGGAGTGAAGGAGAGAGATTAAGTTCATGCTTTGTTCTCATTGCAACATTTGATGTTTTAAGAATACTGAGTTGTTATTGAGGCCTCATTATCTCTAAGGAGGAAGAGAACAAAACCAACCCATCAAAGACAGACTAACTGATCTATCTCCTTTCATGAGTTCCATTAAGTTGAGAAGCCATGTTAGAGAGTATATAGGGCGGGGCACTCTCATTGTTCATTTTAATAAGTTTTGTGGACCCTGAAAATGCAGAGTCTCACAGGTGGCAATGGGAATGGAGGGAAGATGACTTGGAGAAATATCTGTGATTTATGTATCAGGATGCTTAGAGAATAGGAACTCAAAGTATTATTTCAGTAAGGGGACTGCCATTTGGGGATTGTTGTAAAAGAGAACTGCCATTTGCATTTCTGGAGATGGGCACTTTAATTTTGGAGCAGATTCTCTTGTTTTCAAGGAAATCACCAGGATAAACTCTGTATTTACACCAAAGTAAAGCAAGTTGTTCTCGGAACAAATGGTGAAGGCATCGTAAATCTGAGCATGGCAGTTCCAAAGTGAGATGCTAAGTGGTGAGAAACTAGAGAAGAATTATCCTGAAGTAAGGATTTAGATTGAATTATTGGTTTCCCCCATGGATTGGTTTCCTATTTGCTTGCCATAACAAACCACCACAAGCTTAGTGGCTTAAATCAACTCAAATTTATAATCTTACAGGAGTTTGACATGATTTTCGAAAGGCTAAACTCAAGGCACTGGTTGGGCTATGTTCCTTCCTGGAGGCTGTAAAGCTCTTTTCTCCACTTCTAATGCCACCCACATTCCTTGGCTCACGGCCCCCTCCTCCATATTCAAAGCTGGCACTGCGGATATCCCAGGGTTATCTCCCCATCTCAAGGTCAGCTGATTAGCAAGCTTAATTCCATCATCAATTTTAAATTAAAAAAAATAGTTTTTAAAGTCTTAGTTTCTGACATCTAGTCCACAATTGTCCATAGAATTACATGTTCCTGTATCAGGGTGTTCCTCTAAACCCACTTCCTGGAAAAGACCCAACTGTTCTCATTGCTACAGAAGAGAGACAGCTAGTGGCCTAATGACATGCAGCTTCTCACTTCCATCAGCCCAACTGGTTCAGGGAGCAGTGGGAGTTTATACCAGGTACTTGATACAGGTTCCAAAGGGTTTGTTTTTTTTACAGAGAGGAAGGGAGAGGAATAGAGAGCTAGAAACATCGATGAGAGAGAAACATCGACCAGCTGCCTCCTGCACACCCCCTACGGGGGATGTGCCCGCAACCAATGTACATGCCCTTGACCGGAATCGAACCTGGGACCTTTCAGTCGGCAGACCGACGCTTTATCCACTGAGCCAAACCGGTTTCGGCCCAAAGGGTTTTTTTGTTTAGCCATGTGCTTTTCCTACAGAATTGTCTAGTTGTGCCTTTGTTGCTCATTCATTCATTCAGCTATGTGCTCTGAGAAACCAAGCTATGGCTGTCTCTATCCTTTAGGAACTGACTAGAGACAAGTGCTGCTCTCAGGAAACAGTTACACTACGAGGCAGTTAGGGAGTAGGTCCCAACCTTAGGAAGACTGGAAATTGCCGGGGTTTAGAAAGGGTAGAAGGGACCACTGAAGCTTGAGTAGTTGGGTAAAGAAGAGGTGAAATCAGTCCTTGAGGGGCTGGCTCTGCAGAGAGAAGGGGCTGGGGCATTTTAGATGGAGTAGGAAGACAATATCACAGATATGGTACATATATTACATACAAATGGGATATGGTGTATACATATTTGCACATGTACAGGCACTTAATAGTTATGCATGTAAATGTGCAAAATTCAAAAGGTTAAAAAGATATACAAACCTGCCATCACTTTGTTTTTCTGCTACTCAGTTCCCTCCCTAGAGGCCGTGTTTATATTAAAAAATATTTAACAAACACACACATACCACATCCATGGCTGGATGGCTGAACTGTTTTCTAAGAACTGAAATTGTTCTCTCTGTACTGTTGTGTGCAAATTCTTTACAACCACCAAATCCAGATAAAGGACACTACACATCCTATTTTGGGGGCCATGTTCCAGTTACAAAATGCAGAAAATTTGAGAGACAAAATGTAATTATAGAATGCTAGTTCCCCTGCCGCTCCCCCACCCCCGCCAGGGTCCTATAAAAATCCCAGAATGACTTAGGGCTCCCACAGGGCATGGGTTGTGAGTTAGAGCCAAGGGTATCTAGATCTAAGGGACTGGATGCCCTAGCTGACATGTGGGCTTCACCTAAGTGGGAAAGAGTTAGGACCATATGGAGGCCAGGGCAGCCCAGGGCAGAGGCAGAACTGCCCCTTTCCAAGCCAGTGTGTAAAGGGGGTGCACAGGGGACCCACACAAGCAGCCCTCCGTGGGCGGGCACTGACAGGAGCAGGGCTGGCTCTGACAGAGCTCACTGACTGTGGGAAGGAAGCTGAGAGCCACATATTGACTCCAGCTCTTCCCAGATGGGTTTCCTAACCAGAGGAGAACTCCTGCATTGAAAGGTTATGTAGGAAGGATTCTGCCTTTTCTTTCCCTGCTGTGAAATCAATTTAAAACAAGACGGACATAAAATGGTTTTATAACCTCCTCCACCCCCTGGCTTCCTTTCTTCTTGGGGATGGGCCAGCCCAGACTGGGGAGAGACAGGAGTCTCATGGTCTGAAAATTCGGTGGCAGTTTAAAGGATAGTGACCTATTGCTCTAGCTCTCCTCAGGGGACCTGACGCTGGAGGAGAGAATGTCTCCTGGAAAATGAGCAGATGAAGGGGCCCCTGTAGGAGCGGGAGCGAGGAGGAGGGACTGACTCGTCCAGGCCCTGGGCCAGTCCCCAGCCTCTGCTGCTCACAGGTTCAGAACTGGCCTAATCTGGGGAAATAAGGCAGCCTGTTTTCAAAGACAATTTATTTCCCACAGAACAATTCAAATTGGCTTGTTATGATTACACATACTTGCTCTGTGCAAACCAACATCAAGAATTTTCATTCCAACTTTGATCTACAAATAATCCTAACAGAAAACTTTTATTGAGCACTACTGTGTGCCAGGCACTGAATTAGGCACCTTTCTTAAATTAACTCTAATTCTTACAACACCACTGAAGGGTAAATAGTGTGTTTCCCAATTTACAAATAAGGAAAATAATGAGGCTCAGAAAGGCTCAGAGTAACCTGCCCTAGATCAAACAGCTAATAAGTGGGAAAACCAGGGTCCAAACCCAGATCTGTTTTCCACTCCCCTCTGAGCTAACTAATAATAATAGTTCTCATTTATTGAATATTTACTGTGTGCCAGATACTTGACATACATGATCTGAAATCCTCATACCAAACCGGTGAGGAAGGCTGCTGTAACTCCATTTTACAGATGAAAAAGTCAGTTTAAGGAAACAGCCCGAGGTCATAATGCTGCAATGGTGAAGTCAAGGCTTGTGGCCAGGTCTCTCTGGGTTCTTCAGTGCTGGTATTCATTCCAAGCATGCCATGCAACTTCAGGGACCCAGGACGGTGCTCTTGTCTCTAGGTGCTTCCAGTGGGAGCAGAGAGGAGACCCAGCAGCCCTGTCCCTGGTGGGCTGAGGTTGAACTGATCTGTGCACAGAGCAGGAGAGATGCCTCTGCCAACACACATGGTTCTCAGCAGCATGTAATGTTTCCTAGGGCCGTGGCCAACTTGGCTGAGGCATTTTGGACATCTTGAGGGACACAGTTCTGAACATCTTAAATGGATCGACAGACTTCTCTGTCAGGAAGTGCTACTTCAAACAACAGAACTTCCCACACTCTTCCCAATGAAGAGTATTAGCTGGAACTAAGTGATCATTTCAGAGTCTAGCAACCTCAAGGTCCTATATTTACACCTGATGCAAAATCACGTGAATGGGTCTCCATGGTTTATACATCTCTCCTCCCTCACCAGGCAGTTCTCATCTCCTTTTAGGCAGCTCCATCTTCTCTGAACCCCTGTGCTATTTTCCAAGGCACAACCTCACACAAAAACATCTTGAGGAGTCATGACGTCCCCATCCACATCATCCCCTCACTTACTTGCCCCCATGTTCCCTTCATCCTGGCACTTGTAGTCTGTAAACAATAGCAATAACACTACAGTCCAGGTTTGGGCTGACATCAGAATGAGCCAACACATTCCCTAGTATGTTTTTTAGAGCTCTTAACCCAAGGAGGAAATGCAGTTGAACATGTGTTTTCAGAAAAGAAACTTAAGACCCTGTTAGTGATCAAAGTAAGACTAGGACCTAGGTTAGCACTGGGTCCCTTTGTCTCCATCTCCCTTGCTCCAGACTCTATTCCAAGGCAGAGTTAGGAAATGAGCCACTGTGGCTCAGGAACATGGCTCTAACTTGAAATGTTTTCCTCAAGGAGCTTCTTAAGTTGTTCTGAAAAACCAGCCTTATATATAGAACAATTTCAGAAGAAGCATATTCCCTGAAACCAAGATTGTCACACAGTTTGACCTATCTCACTTGACCAGTACTGGTCATTCATTATGTCTGAGAATATGTATTGAGTGTCTTCCAGGGACTGGGTACTCCCAGGTACTGTGGACTCATAGACACAGTTCTAGCCCTTCTGGAGTTTGGAGGGCATCCAGGGAGTCAGATAATGGAACCAGACCTTAGAGTTAGGTGTTATGGGAGCAGAAATCAGGGAAACCCAGTCAATTCCAAGGTTTGGACAGCTTTCCTGAGGAAGTGGTGTTTAAACTAAGGCTTGAAGGATGATTATAAGCTGGTCAAAGGGGGATGAAGTGAGAAGGCTCCTGGTGTGGCAGCTGTGAGCATGGGCCTCATACCTCCAAGTTCAGGGAACTTAATTGCCCACAGCTCAGCTGCTGCACTCGGAAATCCATCACCATGTGCAGAGGCCATGCTTTCCACGGGCACTCCTGGCCAGTAACTGAGCATGGAAGCCTGTTCCTTGGAGGCCAGACCTCCTCTGATGGCAGCTTGGCTCCAGGACACCCCTGCAGCCTTGCCACACTTCCTTAGATTGCTTCCACCTGCCCTTCCTCCCCCCCTTACCTTCACTTGAGCTCAGACTTGCATTTGTGCTCTTTTTGCAGCCCACCCCCCATTCTTCTGCCTGCTGTGGGAGTGGGTGAAATTGCCCAGGAGAGTGAGAAGGCTGAGATGAGGTGAGCCAAGAAGCAAGGAGAGACCAAGGGGAAAGGGCCTAGGGCAGAGCCATGCAAGTTTTGTTCTCTCAGCAGGAGGAGGAAAGTCAAATATGAGGAGCTAACAATTCACTCCAGGGATTGTTCAAGACTAGAATTCTGTTCTTCCTTTATAAATTCCAGAACAACTCTGGCTAATAGCATCCTGTTTCAGGACAGAGTCCCAAAGAGTTCTGGGGCATAAGGGAAATAGTTTGCAAAACCGACTTTTATTCCACCTATAAGGCCTTTCCCCTCCCCGTAACATTGTTATCCTTATGGTATCAGAAGCAGATGACTTTCCAGAGCCTCTCCCTGGCAGGGCCCATCCCAGGCCTAAATGGGGAGAAGCCCAGGCAAGCCTCAGACTCAGTCAGTCTAGTCCAGGTGCCCAGTGTGTCCTTATTGTGGAGATGGACACCGCAGGCTGTCAGCACCTGGTGCCATTCAACATCTAGATCCTTCTAACCAGCAACCTGGGCTCACATTCTTCCCAGCTGCACAGGAAGAAGGTTCTGCTCTGGCCACCATGAGTCACTTAGAAGAACTTATTCTCATTGCATATTAATAAATGGATTTCCTGGCTTTATTTTAAAAACAAATAAAAGAATAACATTAATATCAAGGGAAGTTATCAAATAGGGAAAGAGGTACAGAAAAGCAACATGCAGCCTGTGGGTGTGAGGTAAAAGGTAAAGGAGGGGTGGCTTTTGGCTTTTAAGTGGGCATAGTTACCCAAGTCAGGATTTCAATGGTGCCTTTCAAATCCATTCTTTAGCTATGTGATGCCTAGGGATCAAGTAGGAGTACCAAAATGCTGTAATTCTAAAAAGAAAAAATGACCCTGCTGGTGATCATTTAAGGGAGTATTTTAGGACACGTAAAAGCACATACATCTTTACACAGCCTATAGCATGTAAATTGAACTCATTATCCCCATAATGTATTCAAGATGACAATTTTTTTAAAAAAATGGATCTAAAAAGAAACCAGATAAGTTCATGAATATTAAATGTAATGGTTGTTAAGATCATCCTATGAAGGCCAAGTCACCAGGTTCCCGCAGACGTACTCCTGTTGCCCCTAGAGCGGCACCTGTGTTCTAAGCACGTCAAGTTCTTAAATGTTTCTGGAACACAGAGCGCTCTTTCTCAATGCTATGCCTTCGTCACAATGTTGCCTTGGGGTTCTCTTGCCACTGTCTTCTAAGACTAGTGAGCTACCATTTATTCCTCAAGACCCAGTTCAAAAGGAGCCTGTTCTAGGAAGACATCTCCCCCTCAACCCCAATTCCTCCAGGGCAAGTGTGGTCACTCCTTCCACCAGTGAAACACCTCCACCAGTGCACTGTAATTGTTTGTCTGCCCAGCTGGATAGAGACTGTGTCTGATTCATGTGGGCTTAGCACAGAGTCTGGCCCAAAGCCTCTATGCAGGAAATGTGTGTTGAATGAATGAATGTTAAGCTCGATCAACCAGTAGTCTGATCGCATACAGCATTTATGATATTCTTAATGACATCCTCAGAAGCTTTGCTTCTAATAGCAGTTGGACAATACTGTTCTCCCAGGACATATGCCTGTTCATCGCAGCTAATATATATGTTAGTCTCCATAGCAGTCATCTGTGTAGTTGAAGTAGAGGAGCCAAGAGGCTGTTGAGATTTTAGTGTCTTTAATTTAACTGTGTCTCTTAGATTTTAGTGTCTTTAATTTAACTGTGAGCCAGTTCCCCAGAAATCTGGTCTGGAAATTTTGCCAACGCACATTCCAGTGACTGAAATGTTAGAAAAACAGACATATCACCTTTCAGGATGAAATTACTGGGAAGTGCATTTTAAAGTTGGGTTTCCTTCCAGATCCTTAGGTTATGAATGACACACAATCTGTGGAAAATTTATGAGATCACCAAGAGGCTGAGGTATGAACTTTCAAGGAGTGTTTAACCACAGATCAACCAAATACAACATTTGTATGTTTAAAAAAAGGGAGGGAGCAAGCAAAAGTCTAGTGAACAAAAGGCTACCCATGTCAAAGCAACATGAGGAGCCTGCCTAGCTCAAATGTGAAGATTCTGAAGATGGTGAATTGTGGGTAAGAGGGAGAAGAGCCGGAACCCTGTACAACAAAGGAAAATAGAATAATAATGAGAAGTTCTGCTGAATTAAACAACAACCCATAGAGAAAGACTTTTGGAAGTCAAGAACCTTGAATTCCAATCCCAGTTTTAACACCCTTAGAAAATCATTTGAATTTGACTTTCTGCAAAATTTCAATAGTCAATTTAAAAATAAATATCTATATATTCTACTAACTTAAAGAGAAATGCAAAATGCTTTCAGGGACCATACACAGATGTTCATTTATTTAAGAAGTAGTTGTTGGGCAGCTGTTATGTTCAGGGCCGTCTGCTAGATCTGGAGGCAGCAGGAGCAGGGCTGAGGTTGCCTAGCCTTCACTGGACTTAAAGCCTGGTGAGCAGGGCAGACTAGGATGCATGATCACAGTAATGGCTAATGGGGTTTTGCTGGGGGAAGTCCAGAAGGTTCTGCTAATGTATAGTCAGGGACTTTATTCCAGAGGGCAGGGAAGGTCTCCTAGAGGAAGTGATTCTTAAGCTGTTGCTCAGAATGGAGGTGGTAGGGAGAAAAATGTTCCAAGAAGAGGGGAGGAATCTGAGGAGCTGAAGCTTCCCCATTGCTGGAGCACTGAGCAACAGGAAGAGTTGTGAGGGAAGGCTGGCACGAGGAAGGGGGCAGACTGTGCAAGCCTTGCAGGAGTGCGATAATAATATTGAGACATAATATAAATTAATAAATAATTATATAAGCCCCCAAATTTAAAAATGTATTCCACTTATTTTTAAATGTGCTAAATCTATAGATATTATTCAACCTCTTGCTTACAAAGAGATTTAAGTAATAATACCAGTTGTTCATATATGTGATTTCTTTGTTTGATATACCTGCCTTTAGCCCCATTAGCCCCTGAGTCATGATAAAACTTTTCCAGATTTTCCCACTAAATGCGAGACATAAAGTAACACGTTGACTGAGCAAGAGGAGAATTCACTTACCTTCAATGGTATTTTTCAAGATGCTGAATTTTCTCCTAGCATCTGCCGAACTAACAACAATTACGTTAACAAAATTTCTTAGCCTGTATAATACTGTCTTAGATTTTTATCTATTCACTATCTGTATATTGACTGAATCATGAAAGTTATATACTGGAACAACATACTTGAATCTGACCTAATCCTTCAGACTAGATGAGAGTCTCCAGGGAGCAGTTAAGTACTGAGCTGCAAGTGCAGAATTTTGGCTCAGCCATTTAGGTTGTAGATAACATCTCTGTACTTCAGTCTATTCATCCATAATGACATTAAGATATCTATAGTCTTCAACTGAATTAATGTACATTTAGAGCAGGGGTGGGGAATGTCCTGCCTGTGGGCCATTTGGTCTGGCCCTGCTAAGGCATTAGGGGTGAGTTAATTAAGTGTTTAACCAAATATAAGCAGACTAAATTTTAAGTTGATAATTTTGTATGGCCCTCAAATGATGTTATAAATATCCAAATGGCCCTTGGCAGAAAAAAAGCTCTCCACCCTTGATTTAGAGTGTAACAGAGCCAGCCATCTATACCCATTAGCTCTCACTTTTAGTAATAAAATTAATATTTTTAATGCTTAAGACAGCTGGGTATGGGGTGGTATTTAACCAAGCTCTTCCAATAAACAAAGGGGTAATTCCACAGGGATGAATTTTGTACTGGTCTCCAAACCAACCCTATGGGTGCCCATCTTTCTGAGGAGTGTCCAACATTCCTGAGGAAGCCTGGCACCTGACCACGACTGATAGAGACCTTTTACCATCTACCATCTGTTCTCCCACTTTTAGTCACATAACCTGGGAACCAAGTCCAACAAAGGCTGAAGTTCCCACATGTGGCCAGGTGAGAGTCACTCTGAGGGAGCACTGGCCTGTGGTGTTGGCCACAGCCTCAGAGGGTCCTGGGCTGCCAGCATGTCCATCAGGGCCAACATCACCCCCAACCACAGAGCTTGGGAAGACTCTGGTAGGGGACTTCACCAGGACATGGCCTGGAGCTTGGAATGCATATTCAGGTGGTGTGCTAAGGAATACCAAGATGGTGTCCAAGCAACACTCACCTGGGGTTCGAGGAGGGGAGAGCACCAAGACACAGACATGAACCAACCCTCTCATGGTGAAAGCCAATGCAGTGCCCAGTAGTCTGTATTTTGGGTAAAACTGACTGGAATAGCACCAACCAATTAGAACAGATTCAACATTAACCTTTTGATGGATAGTGAGAATGTAAGGGTTGTAGTTCCAAAGTATGGGAGAATTTCAATATCTGAACAGCCAGTATAAATAGCTATCCAGGTAAACACAAGCTGAATATTAGCCTTGGGTCCTTGGAAGCCACATTAATAGCTCTGGACTCCTTCCTCTAGGTAGACAGAGCCACAAGGGCTTTAAGAGATCTGATGTATGTTTTTGACAAAGCTTGCTGAATACAATATGGGGGACAGACCTACTGAAGATAAGACTGGAGACCAGAAAATCAGTTGGAGTTCAGGTTGGAGATGATTATGGAAATGGGTGGATATGAGAGATATTTAACTTAATATGTACAATTCTCAAGACTTGGGGATTAATTAGACATGGCTTGGGAAATGAGACAGATTAGTCACCATTTACTGAGATCAGGAAATCAGGAGACAGAGCAGGTTGGAGGAGGAGAAATTATTAGTTTGGTTTTGGATATGTTCAGCTTGGGCAGAAATATCTAGGCAGAAATCCAGTAGACAGTTAGAAAATATAGACAGTGTGAAAGAGACCTGGCTGGAGAGAATGATTTTGGAATTCTTACATACAGAGTGTCTGAAATTGTCCAGAAAGAGAATATAGAGTGAGAAATGGGTAGGTCTGAGTCCTGAGTAATAACAACATGTAAGGAACAGGTAGAAGATGAGGCCTCATAGGGTTAGGGGGGAAAACAGAATATTGTGCAATAACAGAAGGCAAGAGAGAGGTATGTTGAGTGTGGTCAATGGTACTTAGCATCCAGTCCTATCTTCTGTTCTGTCTTCCCGGACCCCTAAAGAATACTTTTCTGAGATTCTCTTGCAACCAGAGGTTTGGATGCAAATTAGGTTCCACCAATTACATGTACTTCTCAAAATTTAGACAGTGGAGCTGAGGCAGAGGCTGTAATTCTGTTGCTCATGGCTGTTTTCTTGAAGATGTAGAGTTTTTCTGTAGCAGCATTTTACTGTCTACTTGTTGGTTTCATGGTTATTAGTTATTGTGATGGTTGCAGCTTCCTAATACCTATGTCATTGCCATTGTAATATGTTCTGATTCCCTAATTAATCAAAGGTACCATCTCCCCTTGCAGGCCATTTGTTATGGCATTCTTGGAGATTTTGCTATATCTCAAACCATTCCAACACATTAATAAACAACTAATTTCTATGTTAAATTTCTTCTGCTTAAAATATCTAGATGTTTTTATTTTTTTATTTTTGAGTCCTGACTGATATGAAAAGAACATTTCAGGGAGATATCCTGTTTGTGCGTTTGTTTATTTTTTCCATACAACCAAGCAGTTAATTCAATTCAACTATCTACTCAGAGGTAGCATCAGATCCCACGGGTTGAGAGCTCAGTCCTACTAGTCTGTCCCCTCATTTATTTCAGATGCCAATGACAAGTGCAGGTTGTCACCTGGGCTTCTGACAGGCTGGTGATAGATCAAAGGTTCCCACTACATCCCCTTGGGTTCAATTAATTTGCTCAACTGGCTCACAGAACTCAAGAAAACAGCTTACTTACATCTATCAGTTCATTATAAAAGGATATATATATATATATATATATATATATATATATTATATATATATATATATATATATAATTCAGGAACAGCCAGAAGGAAGAGATGCATAGGACAGGTATATGGGAAGGGGTGAGGAGCTGTCACATACCCTCCAACAGTGCCACTCTCCCAGCACCCACGTGTTCACCAGCAGAGGCTCTCAGAACCCTGTCCTTTGGGTTTTTATGGGGACTTCATTACATAGCATGATTGATGAAATCATGGGCAAACTAATTCAACTTCCAGCCCTTCTCCCCTCCCTGGAGGTCAAGGTGGGGGGTGGAAGTATGGGGTGGGATTGAAAGCTCCAACCCACTATTCCTGGTTGGGTCCCTTGGCAACCAGCCTCCATCTTTTCATGCTTTCCAAAAGTCACCTCATTAACATAAACTCAGGTGTGGTTGAAAGGGGTATGTATGAATATTAAGACATCTTTACCACTTAAGAAATTCCGAGGGTTTTAGGGAACAAAGACCAAATATACACTGAGTGGCCAGATTATTATGATCTCTGAACGCATAATAATCTGGCCATTCAGTGTGTGTGTGTGTGTGTGTGTGTGTGTGTGTGTGTGTGTGTGTGTGTGTATGTGTGTATTAGAGGCCCGGTGCATGAATTCGTGCATGGGTGGGGTCCAGCCAGCCTGGCCAGGGGGAGGGGACATGGGTGGTTGGCCAGCCTGCCTGCTGGTCGAACTCCTGGTTGAGGGGACAATTTGCATATTAGCCTTTTATTATAAAGGGTATACACTGAGTGGCCAGATTATTATGCGTTCAGAGATCATAATAATCTGGCCACTCAGTGTATATTTCTTATTATAAATCATAATATCACATCTTTACCTCTTTTCCTACAGGGCCTATTATGCCACTCTTAAGAGTTTCCATATAATCTATGAGCAGAAGAAAGCACATAAATAGTTTTAAACAGAAGAATTACAAGAGCACATCAGCCCACTTAGGAAACACCATTCAGGCTGCGGAATGGTTAGGAAGGTAGTAAGGCTGGAAAAGAGGGTTCCCTTTAGGGATTGTTGGTCAGTCACAAGACAAATGATGGGGCCTAAATTCAGGTGATGGCAGTGGATATGGCGAGAAAGATAAATAAAAAGAGAATTTAGTGTATTCTAGCATCCACATGAGGCAAAGGTCTCAAATAATATTAAAATGTACATGTTCTACATCTTGAATCATGATACCAGTTCCTCTCTATTGTTAAGATTTTCAGTGAGAAAGAGAAAGGGGGTTGCCAAGATAAGCCACTGTTTACAAAGCTTTTATTTATTCTCTCAGAAATGTAACCTTTAAAGGCTTGTGATAACCTCAGAGGATAGAAAATGCATTCTTTTAAGGAATTGTTTGCTTAAGTCACAAATGTGTTATGGGAAAATGAATTTACTTGCTTAAGTTGGCAGAGAACGCCATAATTGTTTTCAATAATCCACCACTCAATATATTATATTAGACAGAAAGCACCTGAGTGCTTAGTCTAGTTTTCTCCCTGCTAAGTGCTTGAAATTAAACATGCCTTTGGCCAATTCTGATATAAACACATGACGAAGCTTTGTTCTGTAAGTGGTGGAATAGTCAGGACTTGGTGATTGGTTTAAAAGATATGGTCAAGGAAAAATCTTCAAGAATGATGCTCAGGCTGCTGGCTTGGATAACTAGGTAAGTGGAGAAGGTGTTCAGTGATCTGGGGCACATAGGAGGAGGAAGATAGTGTATTTGTCTCTGAAACATGTGGAATTTGAGGTGCCGGTCGAACATTCGAACAGAGCTGATTAACAGGCAAATGGAGGTATGTGTATGGAACTCAAGAGAGAGAGCGCTAGAAATTGAAATTTGGAGCCAACTACGCATGACTGAGGTAGAGCCATATTAAGTCTGGGACCCTTGTAATATAATTTGACCCAGGAAGGGCCAAAAGTTTCTTAGTACCTTAATGATTCCTCATTGAGAATAGAACATGTTGACTTTGAAAGAAAATAAATTTCACTGTGGTGACTATTGCCCTTAGATAATTAAGGGGAAAGCAACCATAGCATTGATGTTGAAAGACTAAAAGGGCACGAAGAACCCTCCATCTTGCTCCCACCAGGGTCCAGAGTATATTAGGCACTCAGTAATTATTTATTGAAGGAAAAAATGGTTAAATATACTTGTTCCCCATAGCCTTCTCTAAAACATGTCCTCATCACCTAATGAAACTGAAAATGCAAAGGCTAGACATACTTCTAGAAGGGTAATACAGAAACCATCAGTCACACAATTCCCCCAGTGAAATAATTTTTGGTAAAAAGGAGGAGGAACAAGTGGGCGGGGGTGGAGGAATGGGATGGATGGAAAACAGACAAGGAGCCAGAGAGGGCAGGCTGCTTCATTCCCTCCTTTTCCTGAGGCTGATCTGGCCTGGAGGCCTGAAGTCCTCAACCCAGGGCACTCTTAAATGTCCTCCCCATCTTTTACATTGCTTGCTTTCAAATGTGCTTCTAGGGAACCTCCTCCAACCCCCACTCCTGGAATATCAACAGTCTGAAGGCCCATGTACCACCTCCACTTTTTTTCTTTCTTTATGGATTAAGGTATTACATATGTGTCCTTATCCCCCTATTGCGCTCCCCCCCACTCCCGCTCATGCTCTCACCCCCCCACCCCTGGTGTCTGTGTCCATTGGTTAGGCTCATATGCATGCATACAAGTCCTTTGGTTGATCTCTCCCCCTTACCCCCACCCTCCCCTACCTTCCCTCTGAGGTTTGACAGTCTGATCAATGCTTCTCTGTCTCTGAATCTGTTTTTGTTCATCAGTTTATGTTGTTCATTATATTCCACAAATGAGTGAGATCATGTGATATTTATATTTCTCTGACTGGCTTATTTCGCTTCGCAATGCTCTCCAGGTCCATCCATGCTGTTGCAGATGGTAGGAGTTCCTTCCTTTTTATAGCAGTGTAGTATTCCATTGTGTAGATGTACCACAGTTTTTTAATCCACTCATCTGCTGATGGGCACTTAGGCTGTTTCCAAATATTAGCTATGGTAAATTGTGCTGCTATGAACATAGGGGTCCATATATCCTTTCTGATTGGTGTTTCTAGTTTCTTGGGATATATTCCTAGAAGTGGGATCACTGGGTCAAATGGGAGTTCCATTTTTAGTTTTTTGAGGAAACTCCATATTGTTCTCCACAGTGGCTGCACCAGTCTGCATTCCCACCAGCAGTGCACAATGGTTCCTTTTTCTCTGCATCCTCGCCAGCACTTGTCGTTTGTTGATGATAGCCATTCTGACAGGTGTGAGATGGTACCTCATTGTCATTTTGATTTGCATCTCTCAGATGATTAGTGACTTTGAGCATGTTTTCATATGTCTCTTGGCCTTCCTTATGTCCTCTTTCAAAAAGTATCTATTTAAGTCCATTGCCCATTTTTTTAATGGGTTGTTTATCTTCCTTTTGTTAAGTTGTATGAGTTCCTTGTAAATGTTGGAGATTAAACCCTTATTGGTGATAACATTGGCAAATATGTTCTCCCATGCTGTGTTGTTTTGTCGTTTTGTTGATGGTTTCTTTTGCTGTGCAGAAGCTTTTTATTTTGATGTAGTCCCATTTGTTTATTTTCTCCTTAGTTTCCATTGCCCTAGGAGCTGTATCAGTGAAGATATTGCTTCGGCATATGTCTGAGATTTTGCTGCCTGTGGATTCCTCTAAGATTTTTATGGTTTCCCGTCTTACGTTCAAGTCCTTTATCCATTTTGAGGTTTTTTTTGTGTATCCACCTCCACTTTTTAAAAATTAATTTATTTTCTTTATTGATTAAGGTATTACATATGTGTCCTTATCTCCCCATTGCCCTCCAACCCCCCCACTCATGCCCTCACCCCCCTGGTGTCTGTGTCCATTGGTTAGGCTTATATGCATGCATACAAGTCCTTTGGTTGATCTCTCCCCCTTACCCCCACCCACCCCTACCTTCCCTCTGAGGTTTGTCGTCCATCTCCACTTTTTAAAAAACTTTCTTCAGAGCATTGATCTTTGTGACTAAGCAGCAACTTGAAAAACCAGTGTGCCTCCCCCAGCAGTAATTTTGAAACCTCTCAGGAGACGAAGGAGGTCCCTGGAGATCCTGGGGTTTATAAGAGGTGCCACGCTTTTGCAGGGTGGACTGTGTGGAGATGGGGCAGTGGTGGAGACTGGAAAGACTTTGTTGCAACTACAGAGATATTAACAAAGGCCCTCAGCCCAGTTGTCAAAGAAGTTACAAACCTGGGCTGGAAGACAGCCCCACCCTCACTCTGCTTTTAGCCATTGCTTATTATTATCCAGCTGCTTCTCCCCTTAAGTCACCATTGGCTCCTGTCTTGATGATCAGCAACCCAGAAAGCATAAACCTGTCCCTGGAAGCCTTTAGCGATTGACATGGAATATTTCTGGAATAACCTCTCTTCTCATGTCTGTACACAGCCCAGGAGCAGCAATTCTATAAGAGGGGGTAGGGAGTGAGGCCACTAGGCCTCCACAATGCTCTTCCCTGATGTAAGTAGATAATTAACAGAAACACACTTGGGAGGAAGGGGTAGTTCTGAGAGGCCTCTCCTTCACCAACCACACTCAGATAGCAGATGCTCAATAAATATTTGTACTATGTCCTGGGGGTTGAGTTAGGTTAACCTGGTCAGCATGAAACTCCAGCCAACCCATCTCCTGACTCTGCTTTGTTCCAGTAGCTCCAGGGTCCTGCCTTTAGTGTGAGTTTGGTTACGGTCTGAGGGGCTCACCATGAATAATAAAGACACCCATAACCCTCAGGAAACTTGAGGTCCAGTAGCTCCTAAGGACTCTGCTTTGTTCCAGTAGCTCCAGTGATGAAATTCTAGTAAATTCATCACTAAGAAGACTCCAGAGAGTTGGGCCATCTAACTCAGCTGTTCTTCGCAGCCAAAGCATTCAGACTTCAGTTAAAGATGAGTGAGTGTTCCCTGTGAAAATTGATCCCTTAAAGCTGTGGTCGGCAAACTGTGGCTCGTGAGCCACATGCGGCTCTTTGGCCCCTTGAGTGTGACTCTTCCACAAAATACCACGGCCTGGGCGAGTCTGTTTTGAAGAAGTGGCGTTAGAAGAAGTTTAAGTTTAAAAAATTTGGCTCTCAAAAGAAATTTCAATTGTTGTACTGTTGATATTTGGCTCTGTTGACTAATGAGTTTGCCGACCATTGCCTTAAAGAATAACCAAAGAAGCCCACTTTAACATTCCCTGAGGCATGCTCCTCCCTCATAAGACGTGTGTGTGTGTGGGGGGGGGGCAGGTGGGGGGCCAGGGAATATGTTAGGTGTTCCCTGTCTGAGCAATGCCTGCTGTTTTGGGAGCTGAGACTTTATTTGCTGAGGTATATCTGTGGAGTCTGACTTGGTTTCCATTGGGCTTTCCAGGGACAGGTGCAGCCCATCTGCTGACATCTCGTTGGCTCTGAGGTGACACATTCTCATTAAGAAAACTCCTGTTTAAATATTGTGACTTCCACGGTTTCAGTCTCTGCTTCTTTCTCCTTTTCAGTTTTCTTTCCCTCCACTGGTCCCATGGACCCAGATGGACTGCATGGCATTCTGCTTTCTCTCCTCCACCTGTATTCCATCAGTATGGAATATGGTAATTATTTGCTTCATCTGTCAATTCACTGGACTATAAACAGGAGCCAGGGCAAGCCAAAACTCCATTTTCCATTGGAAAATGCCCAGGGACTAGTTAACAAGAGAAGTGTTCACAGGAGAAAAATTAACAATTTGATGAGATTTCAGAGTGTGTGCTAGGGAGGATCAACCAACAGGAGGCCTCTTACCCGAAGCTGAGACCATGTATCTATTTTGTACCCATGCAGGATTTGGAGTGCCAATCTGCACTTGTACCCCAGATTTCCCCACGAATGTTTTCTTCTGAAGCATTCTCTTAAAAGATAAGTGTTTAACTGGGTTAGGGCATTTTGCTTCTGAAGTGGGAGTAGTAGGGTATACTAGAAATTAAGTCCTTGTTATCATCACCAGTGTTGTATAATAAAAAAGGTGGCTGGCCTTTCCCAAGTTCCTGGGAAGTAACCTCTAAATCCTTCAAGTTTCCTGAGGGTTATGGGTGTCTTTATTATTCATGGTGAGCCCCTCAGACTGTAACCGAACTCACACTAAAAAGATGACTCAGCAAGGAGGCTGGCTATGCCATAAAAATGAGAGGGTCAGTTGTTTTTGTTTCACCAAGAAGTGTAAGTTTGTAAATTCTTTCTCATCATTGAGCACCTCTGGATGTAAGCAAACTTAAAGATATAGAACACAATACTCTACACAGAAAAAATAGTGTGCAGGGTAACAAATAACAAGTATTTTACAGAGCCTGCATTGAATGTCCTAGAATTGTGCAAATCTAGTGGGAAACAAAAAAATTAAGGTTATAAATAAAAGCCTTATATGACAAACCTACAGCCAACATCATACTCAATGGGCAAAAACTAGAACCATTTCCCTTAACAACAGGAACAAGACAGGAATGCCCACTCTCACCACTCCTTTTCTATAGAGTAGTAGAAGTGCTAGCCATAGCGATCAGACAAGAAGAAGAAATTAAAGGCATCCAAATTGGAAAAGAAGAAGTAAAACTCATTATTCACAGATGACATGATATTGTACATAGAAAACCAGAAAGACTCCATAAAAAAACTACTATATTTAATAAATGAATTTGGCAATGTAGCAAGATACAAAATTAACACCCTGAAATCTATGGCTTTTTTATACACCAATAATGAACTCACAGAAAGAGAAACAACAAAAACAATCCCATTTACCATTGCACCAAAAAATTAAGATACCTAGAAACAACCTTAACTAAGGAGGTAAAAGACCTGTACTTAGAAAACTACAGGACATTTTTAAAAAGACATAGAAGAAGATATAAACAAATGGAAGAATATACCATATTCATGGATTGGTAGAATCAACATCATTAAAATGTTCATATTACCTACAGCAATCTGTAGATTTAATGCAATCCCCATTAAAATACCAACAGCATATTTCACAGACCTAGAAAAAACTCTCCAAAAATTCATATGGAACAAAAATGACCCCATATAGCTGCAGCAATCTTGAGAAAGAAGAACAAAGTTGGAGGAATCACAATATCAGATATCGAGCTATAGTACAAAGCATGTTCTCAAAACAGCCTGGTACTGGCACAAGAACAGACATATAGACCAATAGAACAGAACAGAGAACCCAGAAATCGACCCAAGCCATTATGCTCAATTAATATTTGACAAAGGAGGCAAGAGCATACAATGGAGTCAAGACAGTCTATTCAATAAATGGTGTTGGGAAAATTGGACAGATACATGCAAAAAAAATGAAACTAGACCACCAACTTACACCATACACAAAAATAAACTCAAAATGGATAAAGGACTTAAACATAAGATGGGAAACCATAAAAATCTTAGAAGAAGCCATAGGCAGCAAAATAATAGACATATGTCGTAGCAATATCTTTACCAATACAGCTCCTAGGGCAATGGAAACTAAGGAGAAAATAAACAAATGGGACTATATCAAAATAAAAAGTTTCTGCACAGCAAAAGAAACCATTGACAAAACAACAAGAAAGCCCACTGCATGGGAGAACATATTTGACAATGTTATATCCAATAAGAGCCTAATCTCCAAAATTTATAGAGAACTCATACATCTTAACAAAAGGAAGATAAACGATACAGTAAAAAAAAATGGGCAAAGAACTTAAGTAGACACTTTTTGAAAGAGGACATACAGAAGGCCAAGAGACATATGCAAACATGCTCAAAGTCACTAATCATCTGAGAGATGCAAATCAAAATGACAATGAGGTACCATCTCACACCTGTCAGAATGGCTATCATCAATAAATCAACAAAGGACAAGTGCTAGCGAGGATGTGGGGAAAAAGGAACCCTTGTGCACTGCTGGTAGAAATGCAGACTGGTGTAGCCACTGTGGAGAACAATATGGAGTTTCCTCAAAAAACTAAAAATGGAACTCCCATTTGACCCAGTAATCTCACTTCTAGGAATATATCCCAAGAAACTAGAAACACCAATCAGAAAGGATATATGGACCCCTATGTTCATAGCAGCACAATTTATAATAGCTAAGATTTGGAAACAGCCTAAGTGTCCATCAGCAGATGAGTGAATTAAACATCTATACAATGGAATACTACGCTGCTTAAAAAAGAAAGATCTCTTATCATTCTCAACAGCATGGATGGCCACAGCGAGCGTTATGCTAAATGAAATAAGCCAGTCAGAGAAAGATAAATATCACATGATCTCACTCATTTGTGGAATATAATGAACAACATAAACTGATGAACAAAAACAGATCCAGAGACAGAGAAGCATTGAACACACCATCAAACTTCAGAGGGAAGGCAGGGGACAGGGTAAGAGATCAACCAAAGGACTTGTATGCATGCATGTAAGCATAACCAATGGATATAGACACTAGGGGGGTGAGGGCATGTGCTGGGGGTTGGGGGTGGCCGGGGAGAGGTCAATGGAAGAAAAAGGAGACATATGTAATACTTTAAAAAATAAAGAATTTTTTTAAAATTAAGGTTATAAACCAACTTCATAAAAACTGTATTTAAATAAGATCATCGTGCATTATGCAGGACAAAGAATATTCCTAATCTAAAAGAGTTCTAACAAACCAATAAGAAAAAACTAGCATCTCTATGGAAAAAATGGCAGAGCACTCAGACAAGCAAACTTAAAAGTAGGTAACACAATGACCAATATACACATGGAAATAAGTCCAACATTCCTAGAAATAAAAATAACAATTAAAAATGATATCTTTTTTTGTTGCTTAAAAGATTGGCAAAGATTAAAAAGATCAACAATACTTAGTATTGGAAGAGTGAACACTCTTATTAATAGTGTAAATTGGTATGACCTTTCTGGTGGGAAATTTGGCACTGTGTATCAATATAGTATATGGGCATCCCCTTTCACCCATTAATTCCATTTCTAGAAATTTATAATATGGTAATAATCAGGCAATTATACACATACATGTATATATACACACACATAGACACACATGGATGTAATATATCTATTAGTAGATGGTTAAAACAGATTATGGTGTTATTGGAGAATTGGTGGACTGCCCTTCTCCATTCCCTTAATTTTTGTTTGTATGAATAAGTCTTCATTTATCCTTCACTTTTGGAATGTTTCTCATGTTTTGTTTTATTTTCTCTCTCTTCCCCCCCCCCCCCCCCTCTTATGTGGAAGAAAGGCAGAAGTGGATCAGAGTAGGTATTTCCCTTAGCCCAGGTCAGTTATGCTCTGATAATATCTTAGCAGTTTAGGCTCTGGTTAATTTAATTTTTTCTGAGGGCATGCCTTGTTAAAAAGAACAGAGTGCTTGGCATATTTCAGAGTGGTTTATTTTTATCTCCTGCGAGAAGCACAAGGGAATTTTTCTTCAGTATTTACTGAATACCTGGTCAACCACCTATAGGTAAATCTCACAAAACCATGGAGGCTCCTCGTGACTGGGTTCCCCTGGAGTTTGTCCACAGTGAACTTCCAGCAAATTGTCAATAACAGTTTAGGTTTTCCTACCACGGCACTAAATCTCACAGTGTTTTCCATTCATGAGACTCTGCTCCTATAAGCTGTGACTCCCTATCTTTGTCTCTCCCAGTCTTGGGGCTGCAGTGTGCCCTTTGTCCGTCCCTTTCTTACAGATCCCAGAGGATTGTTAGGACAGAGTGGTGACTTCCAAGCTCTGTACATGCAGAACTGGAAACTGGAAGGCCTTGAATTTTTTTTTTTACAGTGAATATTTCATAATCAGAAAAATAGCTAATTTTATTTTAGAATTTTAAAAAATGAAAACTTAGAAATTGTAGATAGACAAAAGATAGTTCTCTGCAATTATCACTAATGATCCTGATATTTAAAAATTTACCATTTTTATTCCATTTAATATGGCGTGTGCGCGCGTGCGTGCACACACTCACACACACACACACACACACACACACACACACACACACACAAAACCCCACAAAGAAAACAGGAAAACAATAAAAAAAGATCTGTGAATGACACAGAATGGCAAAAGCCTAAATGAGAATGAATAGTTCATATTTTCTTAACCGCACGGCTAAGGATATTACCACATCTTCATAAAAAGAGGTAATTGAGGTTAACCTCAAAATCACACTGTACTCTTAAAACTCAATAATAAAAACACAAATTATACAATTTAAGATGGGCAAATGATTTAAATAAAAATTTCTCTAAGAATATATACTAACTAGAGGCCCAGCGCACGATTCAATCGTGCGGGTAGGGTCCCTAGGCCTAGCCTCCTGCGATCAGGGCCATCTTCTGCCTGTTCGCCAGTCCCCAGGCCCAATGCTGCCTCTGCCGCTGCCACTGAGCTGCCAGGCTGTTGGGATCCCCAGCTCATCCCCAGCCGCTGCCGCTGCTGCTGGGGCTTGAGGCGCTGACGAAGGGGAGCACGGCAGGGGATCCGGGTGCGGACAACTGGCTCCCCGCCTCCGATGGCAGCGGAGCTGGGTGTCCAGGGTGTCCGAGGCAGACCCCCTCAGCGGCCGCCAATCCAGCCGTTGAGAGGCGGGGGGGGGGGGGGGGGGGGGGAGGGGCGGGAGTCCCGCACCTCTCAATGGCCGGATATGCCACCCCGAGTCCCGCCCCCCAGCCTCCCACCGCCCAATCGTGGGCGTAGCGGAGTGATGGTTATTTGCATATTGCCTTTTTATTATGAAGGATAGCCAATAAAGTCATGAAAAGATATTCAACATCAGTAGTTGTTAGCAAATTGCAAATCAAAACCTAATGAAATACCACTTTCTATCTACTAGGATGTCTATAATACAAAAAAAAGACGATAATAATTGTTGACAAGAATATGGAGATATTGGAACCTCCAAACATTGCCGGTAACAATGTGAAATAGTGCCGCTGCTTTGGAAAAACAGTTTGGCAGTTCCTTCAGAAGTTCAACATAGAGATACCATATGGCCCAGCAAATCTACTGCTAGGTATGTACCCAAGAGAATTGAAAAACATATGTCCATACAAAAACTTATACACAATGTTCACTGTAGCATTTTTTTATAACTAGAGGCCCGGTGCACAAAATTCGTGCATGGAGGGGGGGGAGGAACACGCAGGGGCTGCACCAGGTCCCCTTTGCAGCCCGAAAGGCTCATCTGGCACCGGGACATTTTGGGGGATGTCTGACTGCTGGTTTAGGCCCAATCTGCAGGGGTGGGATCAGGCCTAAACTGGCAGTAGGACATCCTTCTTGCAATCCGGAACCACTGGCTCCTAACTGCTTGCCTGCCTGCCTGAATGCCCCTAACCACTCACCTGCCTGCCTAATCACCCCTAACCACTCACCTGCCTGTCTGATCGCCCCTAACTGCCTCCGCCTGCCTGCCTCATTGCCCCTAACCATTCACCTGCCTGCCTCACTGCCCCTAACCACTTGCCTGCCTGACTCATTGCCCCTAACCACTCGTCTGCCTGCCTCATTGTCCCTAACTGCTCCCTGGGGGGCGGGGCCAGCCAGTGGGAGGGGCCATGGTCGTTCTGGTCTCTGGTCATTCTGGTTGTTCCACCATTTTGGTTGCTGGGCTTTTATTATATAAGATAGCCACAAGGTGGAAACAACCCAAATATTCATCAACTGATAATGGAATATTATTCATTAAAAATATGATGTACTAATATTTGCTAAATATGAATGAAATTTTGAAGATATTATGCTAAGTGAAAGAAATCAGTCACAAAAAGCCATATGTTGCCCTGACCGGTTTGGCTCAGTGGATAGAGCGTCGGCCTGCGGGCTGAGGGGGTCCCAGGTTCGATTCTTGTCAGGGGCATGTACCTCGGTTGCCGGCACATCCCTAGTGGGGTTGTGCAGGAGGCAGCTGATCGATGTTTCTTTCTCATCGATGTTTCTAATTCTCTATCCCTTTCCCTTCCTCTCTGTTAAAAAGTCAATAAAATATATTTTTTAAAAAAGCCATATGTTGCATGATTTCATTCATATGAAATATCCAAAATAGGCAAATCTACAGAGATAGGAAGTAGATTAATGGTTTCTAAGCACTGAGGGAAGGAATGATGGGTGACAACTAATGGGTAAGGGTCCCTCACTAGAGAGAGAAATGTTCTGGAATTAGATAGTGATGATAGTTATGCAACATTGTGAATATATTAAAGCCTTCTGAATTCTACACTTAAAAATAAATTAAAAGATTTGTAGATTTTAAAAATACTTTTTGTCTCTTTTATTGCATAAATACTTTATATTAAAAAAAACCCTAAATCCTAAATTACACATAAGCAAAGAAGTTAATGACCAAGTATCCTACCATTCAAAGATATGCTTTGTTAATATTTTGTTTTACATCTTTCCAATTGTAAAAAATATCCTTTTTATTTCATGAAAGTATAAAATAAGTATACAGAGTTGTATAGCACATCCTGCAGTAGATTCCTGAAGAAGAAGAAAAAAAGACATTTGGAAGGTAAATTTTTTGAAACTTTGAATAGTTTAAAAATGCCTTTTTTCTGTGCTTACATTTGAATGATTGTGTAGATACATTGAAATTTTTAGGTTTAGAATTTTAAAGGTGCCCGGCTGGTGTGGCTCAGTGGTTGAGTGTCAACCTATAAACCAAGAGGTCAGGGTTAGATTCCTGGTCAGGGCACATGCCCGGGTTTCAGGCTCGATCCCCAGTAGGGGCATGTAGGAGGCAGCTGATCAATGATGTTTCTCTCATCGATGTTTCTATCTCTCTTTGCCTCTCTTTTCCTCTCTCTCTAAAACTTAAATAAAAACATATTAAAGAAATAGAATTTAAAGGTGTTGCTTATTACCTCTGCTTCTAGTGTTAGCACATGGCAAGCTCCACTGATCTGGAAAATCATGTATTTCAATCAGGAAATTTCTTGAATCATTTCATTGGCAATCTCTTCTCTCCATCTTCTGTTTTCTCTTTCTGGAATTTCTGTTATTTGGCTTTTGGACCTCTTTGACTAATCTTCTTAGTTTTCTCTTATTTTCTTTGTATTTTTTGCTTTATCTTCTAATGGCAAGAATTCAACTTTGTTTTCCATCCCTTCTTCATTTTGCTATCACATTTTTAATTCCAGTAGCGCTTTTGTTCTCTGCATGTTCCTTTGTGTGTGGATGGGGGAGAGGGGCTACATATAATGTCCTATTCTTATTTTATGGATACAATTTCTTCTCTTAGCTCATTGCTATATTACTCATAATTTTTCTTCTAAAAAGCATTCTTCAGCCTGTTTTCTCCAGGTTGCTTATTTGTTTGTTTGTTTGTATCTCTATCTTCCAAATTAGAGACTTTCCTCAGTTGTCTGGTGTTCTTTGACTGCACATGATTAAGAGTTGGGAACTAAAAGGCTGTTTGAAAGCTCTGAATATGGAGGTTGGGCTTGATAATCCTAAACTACTGGAAGGTGATCTCGGTAGACCATGTGCTGGGGAAGACCCGCCATTAAGTCTTTCCTTTGGACTGGCCAAATAAACCAGAGAGTTTCTTCCAAGAGGGAAAAGGGCTATATGCCATCATTCTGGGATGGAGGGGAGGGTGAAGTTTCTACATTCAGCATTCAGAAAATGTAATTAATAACCCTGTCCATCCAGTTCCAGAGAAGCTGGCACTGCCTGTTCCTGAGACTTTGGCTTTGGTTCTTAGCTACCCCAGCACTGGCTTAAGATTATTCTTTCCTAGGTTTAGGAAGAAAATGTTGGCAGAAAAGCTGAGAACAAGGACCAAATTTTAGTGTTGACATTTCTGAAGTCTAAACCTTGAAGGACCCAGGAAGTAAAATGTGTCATTATACAAGAAAAACTATCTAAAACTTGGAAATAAGGCAAAAAAAAAAATGATAGCTGTATGACATTTCTAAAAAGTCTGTGAAGGGTCATCTGAGTCACACAAGCAATGTCCCTTTGGTTATGGCCCAGACATTTCATAACCCTGGTGAGTTAGCGATTAACTTGTAGAAAAATGATAAGGTGTGATGATATACTGGGGAGACCTGGAGAAAATAACTCTATATATGTCTATAGAACATTAACTTGTTTAGTAACTATTTAGCAATCTTATTTCAGTATTCCTTTCCCCACTAACTCTTTAATTCCTGTTTCTCAAATTTTCTTCAAAAAGCTCTTATCTTGATGCTAGTTCCTTTATTAATGAGTTAATAAAACTCTTTCATGAGTTTGCCATCTATATCAATGGGAATTATGTATTTTCTTTTTTATCAAATTTATTGGGGTCATACTGGTTAACAAAATTATACAGGTTTCAGGTGCACAATTCCATAACACATCATCTGTACATTGTATTGTGTGTTCACCAGCCCAAGTCAAATCTTGGAATTCTGTTTTTTAACAGTTTGAGAATTTTACCTTTATACCATAAATGAAAGAACTAGAAGAATAGTGCTCAGTAATGATACCTTGTTTTTCCTCACCTTCCTCCCCAGATTAGATGAAGCTTTCCTGGGCCAGGAGAGAAGAGAAACGTCAGAAGGAAGTCAAAGAGCTTAGAAACTAAAAGAGGTCTGAGCTACAAAATGTAAGTAATTTACTTTTAATAAAAAGTGGATCACACTGTACTTACTATAGCATGGCCATCTTTATAGGTCAATAAACAACTCTTGTAAAATAGGATTTTTCATTGCTATATGGCATTCCACCACATGACTAGTCGAATGAATTAGAAAAGTTCTGCACATTTCTCCTTCCATCTGGTAGGCACAGTCATCTCAATTGGTTTAAGTTATTAAGTTCTGAGTTAAAAGAAACAATTGTAGTCAAGGACCTAGTGACCAGAGTTGGCAAAACCAAGTTATCTTCTCTTACAGAAACCCCTTGAGGGAGCTGGTCATGTTTCATTCCAGCTGGCCACACTGATTTGACTCCTTATAAGGGGAGCTCTGAGAATGGAGGACAGTAGGTTCAGGGAGCCTCCCTAATGCATGTCTTTAATAATAGCAAACCCAGCTGTCTGCCCACCAGGCTACAGGCTGGTCTTGGGCTCCCCTCAGCCTATAAAAAGAAAGTAATTGGGCCTGCTTGGAAAGGCATTGCAGAAACTGCTGTGGGCTTCTGTAATTGAAGGAAGGACTCCAACATGGGCAGAGATACCAGTGTGTAAGAACCCCAACCCCATGGTGGTACCTGCAATGCCCTCAGCAGCCCCAAAAGTTGCACTCAGAGGTCTCAGAGCTGATCAATTACCTTTTCCTGGGATGCTAGTTTTAATCATGCCCTATTTCTTTGTGGAGCTTACATTTACTACAAATCAAAGTTCCTCCAATTGAGATCTATGTTGGTATTTTCTTGTGTGTGTGTGTGTGTGTGTGTATGTGTGTGTGTGTGTGTGTGTGTGTGTGTGTGTGAGAGAGAGAGAGAGAGAGAGAGAGAGAGAGAGAGAGGAGCACAGTGTGTTTGGATCAAACAGCAGCACTTGGATCAAAATGAATTGGTTAAAACAAATTTATATTTGTTCTTACTACTTTGTACATTTTATTCTAAAAAATCAAAGAGTTATATTCAACAAGGTCACAAAAAACTTTTTAAAATATTGTTTCAGTGATAGAAACAAAAACAAATTTCTGGTTTCTTTTTTAAAAATTAAATTTATTGTGGTGACATTGGTTAATAGTATCATATAGGTTTCAAGTGTACATTTCTATGCTACATAATCTGTATATTGCATTGTGTTCCCACCACCCAAAGTCAAATATCTCTAGTTTCCCACCACCCATCATCTCTAGTTGTGTTCCCACCACCCAAAGTCAAATATCTCTTGTGTTCCCACCACCCATCATCTCTAGTTTCTTTTAATAAGGCATAAAATGTTATTTCCCCCATGTTCAGAGAAAAAATATTTATAATATAAATCCTGATAATCAATTATAGCCAAAAATGTGACCATTGCCCTTTTATTTTATTGTTTAGTAGTGTTGCATTATATTCAGGACATATCATCTTCATTAGTTGTAAGAATGAAATTAGAATCATATGCAGACTTTCTTGGTAATTCATTTAATTTCCTGTTTTCTATCTTCTTGGTGACTTCTGAAGAGGGACTATTTAAAAAAAAGTTTTCCCTTTGAAAATGGCCCAAGGAGCAAAGGAAACTTCTATTTTAATGCTTTGTAGTTGGTGAGAGGAATACATTTCACAAAATCTAACTACCATTCCAAACAGTAACAGGACAAAGGGAAGCTGAGCAAGAGAATGGAGTAGGGCAAAGTTGTGGGTTTGGGGAACAGAGGTTAGCTATTCATCTGTTTCAAAAAAAATAAAATAGTGATGATGTATTTTCCATGTGTTCAAGACTAGAATGAGTGATTGAAGTCCATTTATCTTAACTGGGTCAGAAAAATAGCATTAGTTTCAGAAACTAATCCATAATAATATGTGTAACTTGTATGCATCAGAAAATAAAAATGACCCTATCATTAAGGGTTCCCCAAAATAAGCTCTCTTTCTCCAGCTTGTAAAGGTAAACCTGGACCAGCCAACAGAACATACTTCAACCCTCCAACCTTCCCCTTCCAGCCCCCTAACCTTCCCCACACAGATTTGTAGGCTGGGACAGTTGGCATTGGTCACAGAGGCTGTTGAAATGAATAAAACAGCTTTATTCTGGATTCCTGGATACCTGTGCAATGTATTCCCAAAAGACTCCCGGCTTTCCAGGCGAAAGAACCCCACCCTTTCCCTTCCTTTCCTCCAGGAAAAAGGAGGAATCCAGGGACTACTGGGAACATTGTGTCTCCATTCCCAAAGGAGAAACCCTTGGAGAGGTGAATTTCCATGATCATATTCGTAAATGTATTAGATCTTTTATACGGGACAATGGTCTTGTCTGCGTTTGAAGTACAAAAGTTGTTGATTCCACGGGCACTATCATCTTTGCTAAGTATAGAACAAGGAGGTATATCCACCCTCATCCTTAATCCTCCCCACTTAAAAAAGAACTGGAATACAATTAAAGGGCACATGTTCAGAAAATCTGATTTGGAGAATATGTGATAAAATTTTCTCCTTCATGAAAAGAAAATGTTCTGTTTTTTCCATTATAAATGCTTTAGTTCCTGCCAAACCTCTTCTTATCCCAAATGTCTTAGACTATCTTGGTATAACACAGTGGAGATAGGCCATCACAAACACTGTGTTAGAATGTAATTCAATGTATACTCACCGAGAACAGTTATACTAAGAATACCTTCCTGAAATCCCTTCCCCTGCCACCAATAAAATAGCTTTTGATGCTAGGAATCTTGCTTTTTCATCTCCCCATTAAATAAGACAACAATGTTTCCATGTGGCGTTTGCCATGGGTACACTAGGCTAGACGTGGAAAGTGTGGTCAGTCTTTCTCATGATGGAGCAGATTCTCATGGCCCCGTCCTGGAAGCACCAGTTTGGGCATCTGGCTGGTATTAGGGACCGCACAGAGGGGCCAGCCTGATGGCATCACTTCCCAAGGCCAGGTGGTCATGAACGACCTAGAGGGCAGGGGCCACCAGTGCCTGCCATGAAGTGGGTAGTTAGTAAATGTTAAATGTTGACATAAACTCCTTAGGGTATGAAATCTCAAGATCTGAATAATCAACATTCACTTTATTGGTTATTAAAATAGAGTCATCCCTTCATGTGCTGGCTCGGAGAAGGGTGAGGACTTGGTTATTCATGTAGTAGAGGAGGTTGTTTAAGGCAAGTAGAGTTCTGTTCTTTTTCAAACATGCCCATTTCAAACCTATTGTTCTCTCTCTCTCTCTCTCTCTCTCTCTCTCTCTCTCTCTCTCTCTCCCTCCCTCCCTCCCTCCCTCCCTCCCTCCCTCCCTCCCTCCCTCTCTCCCTCTCTCCCTCTCTCTTTCTCTCTCTCTCTCTAAAGGTTTCTATTTATCTTTGCATTTCCTTAATAATTTTATCAGAAGGACTCCTCTCTGAGCCTTATGTAGAAGGCTCCATCTAGTACCTCTGCTTTGCACAGGTAAACCTATGTTTGTGTCCAAAACAGACTGAATTTATACAGATCATATAAACTATTTCTTCCTCCTAGAATTCAAAAGCTATTGCCCTCCTCACCCACTGGGTACCATTATTTACAGGAGGAATTATATTTCTTAGAGTCATTGGATTTCTATCACTAGAAGAGAAACTCAGCTGCCTTCAAGGCCAGGCAGGTAGCACAGGTGAGTGACTCTGGCCAGGTGTAAGACCAGAGGGAGTTGTGCAGACTGTAGTAAAATGAAGACCTCAAGTCCCATCTAGATTTCATTTTGAAGAACAGCTGATGTCTAAAACAAACCATATACAGGCTGAATTCAACCAGAAGCACCCCAGCTTACCAGCACTGATTAGTCTAATGTTCCTCATTGTGTAGCAGGACATGAAATTTTGACAAAGTAATTTTGCTCAAGGTCACACAAGTACTTAGTCAAAACTAGCCTGGCCTTGGGTTTCTAATTCCAAGATTGGAGCCTTTTCCCCCTACCCCATGCTGGCTCTGATACTTAAAACACCCCATTAAAATTAAAGGAAAAGGACCCACTTACATGTTGCTACGATTAGGTTAAATGTGGCCAAGCTCATTGGCCCCAATTTCCTTTAACAACAAATTCTGAACAGCAATATGGATGAGTTGGTCAGAAGTGGGAGCTGACAGGAAGGTCTGGGCCAGTTTTAACGGTTGCATAAGTGTGCAGCTCAGGCTTCCTCACCTTAGCAGTGAACCTTGCAAATCACTCAGAAAGCCTTGCAAATCACTGAACCAGTCAGAATCTCCCACCTGTCTCACTGAGGGTTCCAGAAGCCCTGACACCATCACTTGCTAGTCACAGGGTGACTGGAGGCCAGATTTTCACCTACAAACACCCAGCTAATGAAGCCCGGCTGGAATCCCTTCTGACACACAGACCTCACCAGCTACAATGTGTGACCTCATGCAGGGTCAAGATTTGCTTTTGACCTCTCAGTGGTATTATGTCTGTCTTGAAGGAATTTAGTTATTCAGGGAAAAAGTACAGTGTGGTGTGGTGACAAAAACATGCTTTTGGAACTAGACAGACCCACGTGAATGCCCTCTCTACTCTTTCATTCATTCAGTCAACACACACTTCCTGAGTGCCTACTATGTGCCCTGCAAGAACTGTTCTAGGCCCCAAGGAAACAATGGTGAACAAAACAGAAAAGTTTCTGCCTTCATGAAGTTTACATTTTAGTGGGGAGGACTGGCAATAAATAAATACCATTGACCCTTGAACAACACAGGTTTGAACTGCACAGGTTCACTTATAAACAGATTTTTTTTTCCAATAAGTCTCATATTCCTGGGTTTCACATTCATGAAGTCAACAAACCATGGATTGAAAATAGTATTTTTGATCTATGGTTGGGAATCCATGAATGCAGAGGGCCAGCTATATGTATTGTTCTACACCATTTTGTATAGGAGAGTTGGGCATCCACAGATTTTGTAATCAGCCGAGGTCCTGGAACCAATCCCCCATGGATAATGAGGGACAACTGTAGTTGAGTTTTGAGGGAGTCAAAAGTTATATATGGACTTCACCAGTGTAGGGGTCAGCGATCCTGACCCCCATACTATACAAGGGTCAACTTGAATTTTTAGTATAATTTAATAGGAATTAAATTATATAGTTTATTAGAAGGTGATGGGTGCTAGGGATAAAATTCAGCAGGGACAGAAAATGGAGAATACAATTTAAATAGTAAGTTCAGGGAAGCCTCACTAAGCAGTTGACATTTGAGCAAAGACTTGAAGTGGGTAAAGAAATGAACTATAAAGATATTTGGGGTTGGGGTTCTGTGCAAAAGTCCTGAGGTTGAAACATGCATGGAGGGTTCAAGGAATAACAAAGCCTGTCTGGATGGTATGGGGTGGGATAAAAGTGATAGAAGAGAAGCTGATAGAGGCAATAAGAGGTAATCAGGCCATTGTAAGAATTTACCTTGAGTGAAATGGGGTGCTGCTGTGGGGTACATTTTGAAGAACTTCCTGATGCATTGAATGAGGACTCAGAGAAAAAGAATAGTTGAGAGTGATCCCAAGGTTCTTGTCTTGAGCAACTGGATGAATGGAGGTACCATTACCTGAGATGGGATGGCTTTGGGTGGAGCTGGCTTCAGGGAGGGGCACAATCAGTTCATTTTTGGAAATGTTAGGTGAAGGTAATAAAGAGTTGCATGTGAGTCTGAAGTACATGAGAGAGGCCTAAATTGAGAATATAAATTTGGGATCATAATGGTACTTAAAATTGTGAGAATCAATGATATCACCAAAGAGTGATGGTAGACAGGGAACAGAAGAGGTTCCAGGAGTGAGCCTGTCAACGTTAAAGGGAAGCTGCCATGAAGCCTGCAGGGGCATCTGGCTTAGGACCTAGTCACTCATTGTCCCAACTGCTGGCAGTTAACTACCCCCCTTCCCTAGAATTGCCCTCAGATGAAGGGGGCAACTGCACTCACGGTTATGCCAGGGACAGCCTGGGTTCAGTAACTGGTCAATTTGGGGGTTCAAAGCCCACCCCTTTGCCTCAATTCAGAACCACTCTTCCCAGCACCAGAGCACTCGTGGCATCAGCTGAGACCACTGGTACACTGGCTTCACTGCTCGGCTTCTTCCTCCACCCACCCCTGTGGCCTTTATACCCTCGCAGGTGGTGTTTCTAAGAGCAAACCTGTGTGCAAATCCCCACCTCAGTCAATTCCCAGGAGGATCTGCCCTAAAACAGGGCCTTTGGCATAGCACTTGCTTTTAGAGTCACCACATTTGTAATATGGTGATAATTATACCTACCAGGCAGGACTGTTGTAGGGAGAAGAGACATTATACTAGTATGTGAAGTGCCTGCAACAATGCCTGGTGAGTAGCAGGCACACAGAACCTGGCAGTTACTCTTATTGGAATCAAATTTTCACTATTCTACCTTCTCAAACCCTCAAAAAGATTAGAAAAGGTGCCATCATGATGCTCCGGAGGATTATTTGTTCTTTCCCTGAACACCCTGGACTATATTCAAATGTTTTTTTAATGTGCTCTAACAGCACCCTCCACTTTTTATATCATAATTATAAATTTCACTATTCCATAATTATATATTTAATTTTATCTCACCCCTTTTAATTGTAAGTTCTATGTCTGTCTTGTTCATGATTGTATCTCTAGGGACTAGCACATTTTAGGCACTCCATAAATATGTATTAAATTGAACTGAAGTGATACCTGTCTGAATCTATGGACTAAGGCCAGACTTAGTTTGGCTTTCACTGGGAATTATCTACCCAGTGACCTTTATAAGGAATTTAGTCTTATCCCGTGAAGCCCCAAGAAGATTATGCATCTACCAATCCATTCATCTACCTATTAACTCAAAAATTATTTATCGAGCACCACTCTGTGGCAGGCATTAGAAACAGAGTAATGAATAAGATCTGAAGGTCAAGGCCATAAGACAGACAATGAAATTAAACAACTATGAAATCTACTGTTTTAAAATAAACAGGGAGAGAGAAGGGCAGAGGGATCTCATTTAGACAGAGTGATCAGAGACTTCTGTGAGGAGAGTGTGAAGGGAGTCCAGTGAGGGAGGGAGAGGGGTGCAGGCAGTTCATACAGAGCTTTGGGCATTTCCTGCAGAGCAGCACACAGCCTGAACATCATTCTTGGTATCATCTAAGAGAGTGGGTTGTAGGGAAGAAAGTGTGTGGGTAGGAGGAACTAGTCAGAGGTTGTTGCAAGAAATGGTGACAGTGGAGGTGGAGAAAAGTAGATCTCTTCCAGACATACTTTAAAGGGAGCCATGCTAGGATTTACTGAAGTGGGGGGTGAGGGAAAAGAGAATCAATAATAGCTCTAAGTTTGGGACTTGATCCACTGAGTGAATAGTGATGCCAGTTACAGAAATGAGGAAGGCTGAGGGAAGAGGACAGGATTTTAGGAGAGAATCCAGAGTTCCCTTTAGGAAATGCCAAGTTTGGGAAACACAAGAGCCTGCCATGGGACAGCCAGCAGCAGTCCTTGCCCAGACTCTATCGGGATTGCCTGAAGTTCAGGGGGTCCCTGGAGAGCCTGGGGTAGAAGGGACCTGCAGTGCTGGGGGTGAGTAACCAGGGAGAGAGAATAAAGCATAGAGCAGCACTCATCTCCAGCGAAGATCAACACTCTTGAGTGTGAATGTCTGCAACTCATGACCAGAAAGAGAGGTGTTCCCCAATTAGGAATACAGCCCTCAGTGAGCTGAGCTTTCGGTGTGCTGCCCTTGATCCCATGAAGAAGAGTCCCTCATCCCAGTGCCCCTGGAATGGAAACCAGATCTGAGCGCGCACAGGCCTGCCAGCTGGGTGCCGTTCAGACATCTGCAGGCAATCAGGGGCCTCCTCATGCCTTTGGTCCTGCTCACAACTGGCTTCATGTTCAGAAAAGCACATTTCTTCTGCGACCACTAGTGTGTCAAATCCACAAAGTGTGCTTTGGGACTCACTGGGCTTTTGGGGGTCTACAATAGGTGAGGAGGGTGGCCAGGAGCCTTGTGTGTTCCCACGCCCACAGGGAAGGGAGAATCCTGAGCCCACAGGCCATTTTCCCCGCCCCCCAGACATGTCAGGAGCAACTCAAGTCCTAAGGCCCTTTACCATGAGCGCTACAGAAATCCCCTCACTGACAGCCGGGATCACACCATCCGTTCCTCAGTCCTGGCCTCTCTCTTAGCTGCTGTGATGTGGCTACTTCTAAGTTCAGCCCAACTGTGCACTTTCTCTCCATCCGGGACATAGGAAATCTCTATTCACATCCACTGTTCTGACACCAGCATCTCCCTCTCTGATAGTGCTGTTCTCATCAGCCATGAGAGACTCCAAAAAAAGTGTGCTTTCGGGGGTGGTCAAGGGTAGGCAACTCTGTTCCTTGAGGCCACTCAGAGACCCAGATTCCTTTTTCCTTGTTGTTGTACTGTTCCTGGGGTGCACAGGAACCTGCTGGCTCAGCCCCACCCCGTCTGTGTTTTGGGTACAGGAAGATGGACAGCCTTCCCTTTCAAGGATGTGGTCTGGAAGTTGTATGCATCATTGTCTGTTACAAGTGGCCAGAAATTAGCCACCAGGCCACACCTAGCTGTCAAGGACACTGGGAAATGTAGTCTCGACAGGTGCCTGACACCTGTAGAATGGGTGAGCCTGGATGTTGGAGGACAACTGACAGCCCCACCCATGTTATACTGGGTACCAAGGGATACAAAATATACATAGCTTTGTCCTCAAAGGCTAACCAATAATGATTCACGTATTAGGCAAAGACTTGGTCTTCTACTAGTAGTCATGCACTTAAGACCCAGCACACTCTAGCTCTTGCCTCTTCCTTGAAACGATCCCTTTTCCCGAGCCATGCATGCCACTCCCTGCCATAGGAATGGCTTCCAAATTCAAATTACTTCTTTTAAACATTTGTTCCATCAAACTGTTTAAAGAGTTTTGAAATCATGTCCCTGTTTGCTGGTGAGGGTGAGGGAAGGATGGCACAGCCCCTACTGCTGGCAGAGTTTTTCCCACCATTGCCCTTACTGCACTGTGTCGTCCTTAACTCTTTATTTGTTCACCCTCTTACCTAATGTGAATTCAGTCAGGGACCGAGCCTGTCTCCTCCATCATTATATTCCCAGCTCCTAGTCAAGTCCAGGCCCATAGAGTTTGTGTTGTACAAGCAGACTGGGTCACAGCCCTTATATCTTCGGTCTCTTCAGCTTAGGAAAGCGTCCCTCCCGCCTACCCCCCAACCCCCACCCTTGGAATGTAGACTGCTTTTACCTGGCCCTGCCATTCTCCTGGTAGCAACTCCTAGGAGTCTCAACAAGTACATTGGAGGAATAACAGTTTTAAGCTCATATCATTACTGTGATGGTTAATTTTATGTGGCAGTTTGACTGGACTAAGGGAGGCCCAGATAGCTGGTAAACATTTCTGGGTGTGTTTGTGAGGGTGTTTCTGGGGGAGACTAGCATTTGAATGGGTAGACTGAGTAAAGAAAACCTCCTTACCAATGCAAGTGGGCATCATCCAGTGCAGCGATTTTCAACCTTTTTTAAAAAATATATTTTTAATGATTTAAGAGAGGAAGGGAGAGGTTGAAATATCAATGGTGAGAGAGAATCATTGGCCAGCTGCCTCCTGCATGCCCCCCACTGGGGATTGAGCCCCCAACCTAGGCATGTGCCCCAACTGGGAATCTCACCGTGACCTCCTGGTTGACGCTCAACCACTGAACCACACCAGCCAGGCAATGCAGCGATTTTCAATCATTTTCGTCTCATGACACACATAAACTAATTAATAAAATTATGTGGCACACCAAAAAATATATTTTTTGCTGATTTGACAAAAAGAAAAGTACAATTTTGATTCATTCACACCGGTTGGCTCTGGTTGTGTTAGCTGTTGTCATTTTTTTATTTGATGATCTAAGGGAAAAGAGGTCAGTGCCCAGTGCCATACCACACTGGTTGAGAATTGCTGATCCAATGCATTGAGGGTCTAAATAGAACGAAAAGTTGGAGTAAGTGTGATTTGCTCTGCTTGAGCTAAGACTTCCATCTCTTCCTGCCCTAGGTCATCAGTGTTCCTGGTTCTCAGGCTTTCGAACTCAAACTGAATTGTAGGCTTTCCTGACTTGCAAACTGCAGATCAAGGGACTTCTCAAACCTCCATAATTGCATAAGCCAATTCCTATAATAAGTCTCTATATCTCTCTATCTCTTTCTCTATATTTATATCTAGAACTTTATCTGTCTCCTATTGGTTCTGTTTCTCTGGAGAACCCTAATGATTACAGTCATAATCTGCTTGAGCTAACACAAATAGCACCATCTCAGAGAAGCTGCCAGGTGCTCATCCATAAGTTAAAGAACTGGGGAGACTATTCCCCTATAGAAATGAGGCAGTTCTCAGGCTCATGTGGTCTGGCCACTGCCATGTGACTGATCTGCTAGTCTGTCCCCTGGAATAACTCATTTTGAACTGACACAGTCAAATCCCTCCCCACATACCCGGGCCATGGATTAGCAGCCATTCTGGGGATAGAACAGGTTCTGCTTTCTCTCCACCACCGCAGAGTCACAGGCCAGGCCATCTCAGGCCTGTGGGTATCCTGAGCTGTTTGAAATCTCCTCAAACCAGTGAAAGATCACTCAACATCTATTTAGAGAAGAGGCTGAATTAGAGCTCCATATGGCAGGAGAGTTAATATGGAGGCTTCCTGGTGGAAGCATTCTGCCTCTCTTCTATTGGTCTAAGCAATTCAGCTCTGACCCCAACTTGCATCCCCTGCTCAGGCAAAAAAAAAAAAAAAAAAGTCCTGTATGACTTTTACTTGAACACACCCCATAGCAGTCTCAACACTTATCCTTAGGCATCTCATGAAATGATTCTTTCCAATTCTCTTCCTGGAAATGATTCTGGTAAATACATTTTTTCCATCTAGTTCCATTTCCAGGAATGTTTTAGCATTCCTTAAAATTGCTGCCATGCTCCTAACCCAGATCCCGTCTTCAACAGCTCAGCATCCACTGCTGCTGCTGACCTGCCTGGCAGCACAGCCCCCTGCACCAGCACCAGCACCAGCCCCACCCACCTCAGGCTTCACTGCCTCGCCCGTTCCCAGCCCTGAGGCCCACATGTGCACTTGTCAGCCTCATGTCATGCGCTACCTTGGGATACTGATGGGAAAACAGCATCAACAAGTAACCTGCATTTCATGTCTCCTGGCCCCCAAAGAAGCACATTAGGGTTTTAAAACAAAGCAAACTCGGCTTGAGTGGTAGTAGCTGCCAATTACGATTTCTTAATTCAACATTGCTAGTAAAAGACCTAAACTATTTAATTTTTAAACATTTGATGTTAATTCGGACCTAAAAAAGAAAAGAGTAAAATAAAGAAGGAAAAGAGACACTTTCCTCCTGTGGTTTCAACCCCCAGAGTTGTGTTAAATCGAGGCAGTACTGGGGTGGGAGGACTTTTTCTGATTTGGACTCAAACTGCTCTCTGGTTGCCAAGCCCAGGCGCACACCTTACTTTCCACAGGCACACCAAATCCACAGATTTCCTCCAGCTTGGCCTTGAGCAGCTTTCTCCAGCTTTACCCACTTAGTCTCAGTAATTTGGGGTGGAAGTATTTAGTGGGGTTTTCCTTTTACATTTAAATGATTACATTTTAAAGTCTTTTTTATTGATATTTTAGAGAGAGGAAGGGAAAAAGAGAGAGAAACATCAATGTAAGAGAGAAACACCCCATCGGCTGCCTCCCATACATGCCCCGACCAAGGATGGAACCCACAACCTGGGAATGTGTCCTGACAAGGAATCAAACCCACCACCTTCTGGACGACGCTCCAACCAACCAAGCCACACAGCCACACAGTACATTTCAATACCAGCCAATAGCCGAGAGAGTCCCAATCTATTCCAATTATCTCACCATTAGCATTGCCAGCTTCCTTCGTCTGCTAATAAGGTAATCCCTTCAGAAACTAAATTATTTTCAGTAACTGTTCCAGGATTAGGGCTACACTCCATTGACATAACAGAAGCATAAAGATGATAAATAGAAGTTGCATGGTTTGCAACCACAGGAAATAATTTTGGCTTATCCTCTCCAAACAAGTTTTAACATTCTTTTTAATAACTGAATTTTAAAAGCAAACACCAAGATGGTGGAGGATTGTTTTTTCCAGGACTGGCTTATTTATATTTTAAATTTTGAATTGGTAAGCTGATTTGGGAAATTTATGGAATCACTACAATATGTGCATGCACCTAAAAGACCCTCGGGGTTTCTCAGAGATACTGGCTGCAGCCACATAGACTGGACTTAAAAACTAGAATAGCCCTAGTTGGTTTGGTTCAGTGGGTAGAGCGTTGGCCTGCTGACTGAAGGGTCCCGGGTTTGATTCTGGTCAAGGGCACATGCTCAGGTTGCAATACTAATCCCCAGTAGGGGACATGCAGGAGGCAGCCAATCAGTGATTCTCTCTCATCATTGATGTTTCTATCTCTTTCTCTCCTCCCTTCCTCTCTGAAATCTACCTATCATCCATCTATCTATCTATCTATCTATCTATCTATCTATCTATCTATCTATCTAAACAAACTAGCATAGACACTCACAGACCTTCCCAGTAGAACTATGAGCTCTCACATGGCCACAAAAATGCTTGTTTCCAAAAGAAAAGTTAAATTTTATTGGCTCTGGAAAGCAATGTGTTTGGTGAGACAGCAAGCTGAAGTTAAAGCACAGGTATTCTGAAGCCATTGCTCAGTTACAAAGAAATAAAAATTAGCGGAGGATTTTTAAAAAAAAAAAACATATTTAGTATAAGTACTGCCCTGTGAATCATCGAGCAGGAAGAAGCAGGGGATGGATAAGAGAAAACTGGGGAGTAGGTGGGAGAGAAAGGGGAATGTGTGGGCCGTTTTAGACGGTTTTAGAGAAGCACCTGGGTGGGGTGCAGCTCAAACCACCCTGCTTACTCATCACAGTGAGTGCAGTTTTCAGCATTTCCCCTTCCCCATTCCCCTCCTCACCCACCACCACACAGAGTTCAGATTTCCTTTTTTGTGGGGGAGGGGGAGAGTTACTCTATCTTCTGGCTCTTCCAGGAGCCCATGAAATAATATTCCTTTCAACAGTAGTCCTGCAGGATATGCACCTAGCAGAGAGGAAAGGCAGGAATAGTGACTCATCGTGCTGGAATTTTCACAGGTCTAAAGTGAAATGAGAAAAATAAGGATAATTATGTATATAATCATGTACATAATTACATATATAATCATAATCATATGTATATATATATATGATGGTGTAAAATTACTAACTCATTTAGGGGAAATATTCATTATACTGAGATTATGCTTTTATCACTTATTTGGGAGTCAAAAAGTCCGATTATGAAAAAGTATGACAGAAGATGATAGGTTTTGGTTAATCTGTCATTTGGCAAATTTAAATTTTTTGTATTTATTGATGAGAGAGAGAGAGAGAGAGAGAGAGAGAGAGAGAGAGAGAGAGATCAATTTGTTGTTCCACTTATTTATGCATTCATTGATTGATTCTCATATATGCTCTGACTGGGGATCAAACCCACAACCCTGACACATCAGGGCAACACTCAAATCAACTGAGCTGCCTGGCCAGGGCAAGTCATTTGGCAAATTTAGAAGTTGACTATCCTGTGTAGGTCTTCCCCTGCCCTTACTTCTTTTTAAAAGATTACTAATTTGGGAAATGACAGTTCTGAGAAACCACTAGCCTGGAGTTCCATGTCTCAGGGGATGCCAGCACCAGAGGCCCTCTCAGCTTGCTTGGACGGCATGCCCCCACTGCCTTCCAGCTCAGCCCATGGAGTTCAAGGCCAGGACTAGATATGTGTGGGAAGGAGTCTGGTGGCCCTTACCCTCTTTGCTTCTCTCATTCCATATGAGCCTCTTCTTGTGGGTCCTCTCTAAGTCTTCCTCCCAAGCTGGAGACAGCAGGATAAAGTCAGGGAGATCCCTCCGGGCAAAAGAACATTCCAGGCTCCAGGCATTCCTCTTCAGGACTGATGTGATCTGTAGTCTGGGTTAGGCATCCCTGACCCTGGGACCTGGCAAAGTGTGCTTGCTTTTATTTTAAATTCTGCCCCCTTCCTCTGTACCCCTCACTCTTCCTTGCTCTTGCTAGCCGCCCTCCCAGGCAGCTATCCTGTCCACTCTGCACACAGCTAGACCGGGAGGGATTGGCCTGGCCACCAGCCCGTCACTGGGGGGAAGCTGGGAGAATGCCATGGCCACTCTGAGGCTGAACATTTCTCAATCAATAATCATGCCCTTAAGAGACCCCTTGTCAACCCAAACTGTAAACTCACTCATCAGAAGACCATGTGATCTTCATCTTTCATTTATGAGCGGCTGCCATTTGGCATTCTTTGAAACTGGAGTTTACAAAAAGACTGAGCTCTTGGGAGCTGGACAGACATCACCCACAAAGCTGAGCATGTTTGCTGCACAATATCAGAGAAGAATGGGGGTTTCGCATGTTCTCTTTCTTGAGCAATGATGGTGAGGGAAGGTGTATAAGGGGATTGCTTTTATATCAGATCTCTTTGGCAGGCCACCTAAACTGTTTTAAAAGTTAACCAGATGTAAATTTTGTCCTATGAATTAGTTATCTGTTGCCACAATAACACTGCATAGAAAAACAACCACAAACCTTAGTGGGCATACAATAGGCATTAATGTAGCTCAGAGCCTGCAGGTAGGTGATTTAGGCTGGCAGTTCTGGTCTCAGCTGAGCTTACTCACATAGTCCATCCGGGACTCAGCTGGCTATTGGCTGATCCAAGATGGCTTTGACTGAGGTCACTCACCTCTACTTCCTCGGTCATCCTAGGTTAGTTTAGGCCTGTTCTCATAGTGACTGCAGCCGAGCAAGGGGTTGAATGGAAAGGTACAAACACTTTTTCAAGCCTCAGCTGACCTGGCATTTGCTAGCATTCCGTTAGCTAAAGTCAGCCACATAACCTGGCCCAGAATCAAAGGGAGGGGTGCTGCAAGTTACCTGGCAACAGGATGTGGGTCCAGGGAGGGGCGAATGATTGGGGTTAGTAAAGCAGCCAGTCTACCGCACTATGCTTTTTAGGTTTCTGTCAAGATTGAATCTGAATTTGGAGAAAGAAGAGAAGGGAAGGCAGATGTCTTAAAAACAACACTTTTTCTTCCTTTCACTTCCCTACTACACACCTGTGATCCCCCAACAGGCAGACCCGTGAAAGTTGCATAAGGCAACGGGTGTGTTTGTGCATAATTAGTAATAAATACCAACAAACACCTCAGGAATCTCTCAAGATGTGGAGAGGTGATGCAGCCTCGTGTTTCTGTTTACGTGAAAGGAAGGTGTGCTTCTCATACCCACACATTGAAATTTGTGAAGTGTTTACAGCCAAACACACCCAAATCAAGCAGCACATCTGTTGCCAGTCTCCCACAGCTGTGTTGTTGTAGCAGCATAGGTCTCTCCCACTGCCGCGCCACCCTCAGTAGATGCCTTGAGTGCCTTGAGGTTTATGAGAGCATTTGTGAATGAAGATGTTAAGCCAGTGGTGGAGGGAAAGCGCAAGGACACAGGGCCTAATGGAAGTGGGTGGCTGATGCAGTGGGTGACTTGGGTTAGATCTCTGGTTCTGTTGCTTCCTGGCTCAGGGCCTTGCAACTCCTTGATTTCAAGGAAGTGGAGCCAAGTTCAAGCAAGGTAAAGATATGCGGGTGTCTCGTGGGATCCCAGAGTAGGACTGCAGCTTTGCCTCAGGAAGGACGCTTGTCAGGAACAGACAAGAAGGAGCAGTTTGCCTTTGCTTTTCCTCACTGCCTCTCTCTGGACCTGCTTCACCAGCTCCTGCCCGCGAGGCAGGCAGGAGATGCTGCCCCACAGCTCACACGCTTCGTGGCAGAGGAAGAGCCTGTCCTCTACCCTCTGAGGCTCCTTTCGCTGGTCTAAGAAGTAAATTGACAGGAGACAGGTTAGCAAGAGAAAATAATCAAATTTAATACATATGTACACATGGAACCCCACATACACGAGAGAGTCAGAGACAGAAAGGGAAAGTGAGGTACCTCTGGCATCCTGAAACCTTGGGGCTTCTGAGGGGAGGGCGGTCATTGCAGGCTGATAAGAGGAGCAGATGTGCAGTCATTAGAAGTTTGCCCTGCCCCATCGATAGGTCATGAAAGCTATTTCTGGTAATAACTCTTATTATGGGCAAGGTTCCAAATTTAAATTCTTTAAGGGAGAGGTAAACGTTTCAAAATAATCCACATGCCAACGTGACCTATTTTGAGGAGACCTATTCTGAACCCCTGCAGTGTATTGTGACTGTGAGACCCAAATTCGGTTTCCTGGGAAAGAACACCTGATTGGCTTAGCCCGGGCTGGGTTTGCACTCCCGCTCTAGGAGGCAGTGACACGGGACAAACAGGGCTGGGCCCAGGCGAGTTTCTAGGGAAGGTGGATCTATTGTTAGCAGGGCAGAGAGCCCAAGTGTACCATAACAGTGGGCAGTCAGTTCGCTTCTCAGAGCCTGTTTCCCATCTGATCTGTAAAATGGAGATGTTAGACTCCACCTCTCTGGACTATTATGAAAATTGAATAATTTCAATTCATTACTAAAAAGGAAACACCTTTTTGTGGACTACAGAATAATACAAAGTTTTAATTGAATGTCTCATAATAATGTCCTTTCAGTCAGCTCCTGTGAAATTAGGGAAAGCATCAGAATGCACAGGTCTGAGGTCAGGCAGGAGTGCCCCAAGGGGCCAGGTGCTGTTTCTAGATCCTAGGCATGCCAAAAAGTGACCATTCCAAAGCTGCAGAAAATATTTTTTTAAATTTATAATCCTAGAATAGCATATTCTAATTATAAAGTGTTCAAATAATATAGAAATGTACTCAACAATAAGAAAAATATCCCCCATGGACCATTCCTCTCCTCACCCTGCAAAACCCACAACAACATGGCTGCAGTTGGCTTTTACCACACACATGCACACAATGACTCAGGGGGTTGTTGCTTTGTCCTACAAAAAGAAGGCATACAAGACACCATTCTTTGGAATGTATTTTTCTGTGACCTCTTCCTGGGTTAGTATGTATAGCTCTAGTATCTATAACCACAGCCTGGTATTCCTTTGCATGGCTGAACCCCAAAGTACTGACTGTTAGATGGGAGCAGCGGCTATCTAGATAGTGCTAGAGAACACTGAAGTAAAAAAACAGAGTTTTTTCAAACTTTTAAATCTTTTTTCTCAGAGTATCCCAAAAGCCTTTAAAAAGAGCAAAGTGGTAGGAAATCCCAGTAGAGGCAAAGGCAAAAATAAATGTAGGCCTTCCCCTGGTAGGTAGCTGAGCCACGACAGGATGTCTGGCCCACTGCAGTGTTGGAGACTCCATTAGAACCCCAGAAATCATGCTGAAAATATAAGTGGCTTCAGCTCTGTCTTCAGATGTAAGAACCCAGAATAGTATCAAAACACATCTGAAGGTAGTTCAAATGACTGGCATAGAGGTTTCAACACATGTGGTCTCTTTATTCTGATATTCACAGATCCATCCCAAATTCATACTCTGAGTCATACAGGATTTTAAAAAAACACAATTTTACATTTATGGCAGGATAGATTCCTCTCTCTCTGCCATCCCTCCCTGGATGCAGAGCACTTACTCATTTTCCTTCTGGTGCCTTGTCCTTATCAAACCAAGACAACAAAGGAGGTCTTTGGTAAGGCAGAGAAAAGTGACTGTGAATCATTGACATTCTACCCACCACAGGTAAGCTAAAAGAGAAGACACATCTTCATCTGTCCATTCATTTAACCAATACTTATTGTCTGTCCACCATTTGCCAAGCACTGCTCTAGGCACCCAGGATTCAGTAGCCCAACTCATGGAAGTTACATTCTATAGGAGGCATACAGGCAAAAGCTAAATAAACAAGAGAGTGTATTGGCAATGATGAGTGTTACAAGTAAAATACTAGTAAATTAGGAAAGGGGGTAGGGAATACCAAGATTGGGAGTTTTCCTATTTTCAATAGTGTATTCATTTCCTAGGGCTAGTGTAACAAGGGATGTCACATAGGATGGCTTAAAACAACATAAATGTATCTTCTCAGTTCTGAATGCTAGAAGTACACAATCAAGGTGTTAGAAGGGCCACACACCCTCTGAAAACTTAAGGGGGAAATCCTTCCCTGCCTCTTCCAGTTAGAATGGTTGCCACCAGACCTTGGCCTTCCTTGGCTTGTTCAGTCTCTGCCCCGCCACATGACCTTCTTCCCTGTGTGTCCAAATTTCCCTCCTCTTAGAAGGACAGCAGTCACTGAATTTAGGGCCCACCCTAATCCAGAATGACCTCCCCTTAATTTGATTACACCTGGGAAGACCCTATTTTTAGATAAGGTCATGTTTTTAGAACTTGAACATAGCTTTTGGGAGGACACATTCAACCCATCATGGTAATTAGGACTGTCTCCCTGAGAGAATGGCTCTTGAACAAAGTCAAGAGAAGTGCGGGAGCAAGCCCTGCAGGTATCTGAGAGATAAGAATTCCAGGCAGCGGGGAAAGCAAATACAATGGTTTGGAGGTGGGACCAGGGCTGGAATGTTCAAGGAGCAGCAAGCTGGCCACCGTGGCCAGAACAGTGTGAACAGGGCGAGAGGAGCAGGCTGTGAAGTCAGAGAGGAAACCTGGTCTTACTGGGTACAGTTTTGAGCAGTGGCAGGATATGACTTAGGTTTTCAGAGGCTCTTTTGCTGCTAAGTTAGGGATAGACTGAAGGGAGAGAGGGTGGCAGCCGAGACCAGTAGTAGTGAAAATGTTTGTTTGCCTTTGTGTGTTTTGTTTGGAGACACCTGAAGAAACTAAAGCTGCTCTCAATATTCTGTCCCATTGAGGAGAAAAAACAAGCAAATAAACAATTGGCATGAGCCCTGCCAGCTGGGATCCTGGGCAAAAGAGAAAATGGCAATAGATCCTAAATGGAAGTAAGGTAGGAGTGACCAGAGATGGGGGCCCCATGCGTCTCCCCAAAGGTGGTTTGGTACCAATACATTGAGACAAATGAGAGGAATGTGTAGCTAGAATGTCAGCTTCACAAGGGCAGAGATATTTGTTTTGCTGTGTCGCAAACTTATAGCCAAGTACATGACACATAGGAGGCATTTAATAAATATGTGTTGACTGACTGACTAAAAAAAGGAATGAATGAATGCATGCATGAGTGGCAAGAGAAGAGCTTTTTCCCCTTCTATTTTTTCTCTATTTCCTGGACTCCTCTTGTGCTTGGCTGTCTAATAGTAAGATTTATTTTTCTGGAGTGGACAGCTAAAGATAACTAAGACCTTACAAAGACAAATGTCTACAACCATAAATAATCCCAAACCGCAGCCAAAGGCCTACTTCTTTTCAACAAGAGTTGGTTTTTCATAATTCCTTAGCAAGGAAATTGGTGCCGGTCACTGGCGTTGGTTTCCGTACATTTCAGGGACATGTGCTAGGCCAGTAATGGGCCAGACTGTCTCCCCAGGCCTGTGCTGCATGTGCTGTCTGAGGTTAGTAAGGTGGAGCAGGCATGAGAAAGTTGAGAAAACAAAGACAAAGTATATAATGCAAATCCACAAGCATTCCTGAGCCAACAGAAACATATCTAAAGGAAATGATAGATAAATTTGCTCTATTTTAAAAACTTCTGTACAAAGGACACCATTCACAAAGTTAAAAACACACACACAAAACAAGACAAAGGCTGAGGGAAGATTTTTGCAATGCACATAAATGAATTATTATCTAGAACATATGAAGAGCCCATACAAACTCTCCCTCCTCTCCCCCAGAAACTATGAATAGGCAATTTACATAAGAGAAAGTACAAATAAGCTTAAGAAGATTTGTTCAATCTCACTGAAAATCAGGGGAAATTTGAACAGTAATGTCCATATACATCAGGTTGGCAATACTTACTGTTTGATACTATTCATATTGGGCAAGGGTGTGGGAGAGCAGGTATGCTCACACAACCCCAGTGGAAATATAAATTAAACAACCACTTTGGAAAGCAATTTGGTAGTATCTACTAAAAGAAGAATTCACATACCATCTGACCCAGCAATTTCACCCTCAGTAACTATCCTCAAGAAACAGTCATCCTTACATACAAAGAGGCATGCCCAAGATGTTTATGTTTTATAGTAATGAAAAGTTCATGGTTTATAACAATGTAAATATCCAACAATGTGGAATTACTAAATATATTTTTACTATGCAGGATTGAAAAAGAAAAAGATGTTGAACTGATAGATCTCTGAGATATATTGAGCAAAAAAGAAAATTGTGGACCCTTAAAATGTGACACTATTTATGAAAATAGAAAAAGCAAATAAAAACTTATGGTTGTAGAGTATCTAAGGGTGCATTTTAAGTAAGTACATTAAAAGTCTGGAAGGAAACACACCAATTAATGATAGTGACTTAACCCTGGGGAGGGAGGAAGACCAAACTAGTGGTGATTTTATTTTCACAAGGAGAATTACTCGAGTATTTCATATTACTTGGTACTGCAAAATCAATTATATAAAAATATTAAAATCAATTATAAAAATTTCAGAGATCAATACAAGATTATGAGATAGTTTCAGTTTGAGGGCTTGCTGAGCTTCATGAGCAGGAGGAATATCGTTGGGGGCTTGTCAGGAGCGCTCTGCAGAGGAGTGAGACTTGAGATGTGGGGGGGAGGGGTCACTGAGAATAAATAAGCTATCCCAGGAGAGCAAGAAGGAACAGGATGGGGAGTGGGCTGCCTTAAGCAGAATGTGTTTGTTGGACACAAAAGAGCCCTGCCTCGCTGGACCTTTCTAAAAATGTCTCTATAATTTTTTTTTATTATACAATAATTCATTATTATTGTCCCCAAATTAATTTAATACAGAAAAATATAAAGAACAAATAAATGTCACCCACCACCTCACCTTTCAGAGATAAACACCATAAAGACTTGTGTGTACACTTTCCCTCACTGCCAAACACAGACATTGCCCACCAGCTGATGCCTCTCACCATGTACAGTCCTAGGAACTCACCACAGGGCTCATCCAGGTTGGGGTTCAGGCAAAGTGTGTCTTCATCCACATCCCTAATCAGGTCCCACTGAGGAAGGAGTTACCTGAAAGTTCTTAGGGCTGGGGATGAAAGTGGAGGAAATACCTATTCCTCAAAACTCCATTTTATCCCCATTAGAATGTTTAGCTTGTATTGTCAGTCCGTGAAAGTCCCCTGTCAGCAGTGTTTCCCAGGAGGGGAAGAGCTCTGGGTGTGGCTGGACCTCCTGGACTTACTCTCAAAGCTATGCCCAATGGGAAAGTGCTTTTCTTCATTCCCATTGACAAGTCCTAAGCCTTTCTTGGCCAGATGCTTGTCAGCAAGAGATACATGTATGTGGTAGCTTGGGAGGACGGGCAGTCATTGGGATGTTCAGGACCTGGGCAGGCACTGAAGCTGCCTGTCTCGCATATGCTTAGGGCAGACACCTCTTCATCAGAAGGATAGCTGACCTCTTGGCTGGTCACAGAACCAAGACAGTGTGTTCAGATAGAGCCTGTATGATTGAAGGGTTGTTGGTAGTTAACTTCAGGTGGTCATTATGGCTTTCTTAGGTTTTAAATCAGCACAGGTGGACAACACAGTGTCTTCTGTAAGTGGCCTCCATGACCATGCTGATTTCTATTAAACACCATCACAATAACAGAGGTCTAATGATATGTGAAGAATTGTGTCAGATTCTGGGATGCCAGCATGAATGAGACACTATTGTTGACCTCAAGGAGCTTACAGTCTCGGGCCCAGACAGATATGAAGTAGACTGATGCTAATATGGATGGACATAAGTAAATTATAACCAACTACTAGGAGAAAAAAGAAAGAAGTAAAAGGGGGTTTAAAGTGATTCTACCACTTTGCAAAATGATTTTCTCATGAATATACTTACTTAGCAAAGTTAATCTAGGGGTACTATTAGCAGTAGGGGGCTCTTGCTCTCAGCCAGCCACGCTATTACACATTCTGAGTATCTTCAATTTGCATGACATTTACCTAACCTTCTGTATTCCTTCCACTTCTCTCCTCTGAATCAAGTTTGAAGCCTCACCTATTTTATTCTCTCTCTTCATCCTGAGTGATCCTAGGTACCCAAGGAACATATGCAGATGTTAGGTCAAATCGAGTGTCTATAGACCAAGTTGGATCACCTGTTAGACAAAGGGATGTATAAGGATTATCACTTAAGGGTAGAGAAGGTCTACATGATGAAAAGAACTTACACATGGAGCCTTTTCCCCATGGTACCATCACATGACTGCTTCACGTTTTGTTCCTGGTGAGTAGGGGTGGTCAAGGGCAGACACACTGGAACTCTTCAGTCCAATCCTTGCCCTGTTTCCTTCCCAGCTACCCGGGGAGTCACTACCCCCTGAATACCCTCCCCCTCCAATATTTCCCTATTCATGCCTTTGCTGGAGTCTGTTTTTAGGTTTGGGTGGGATGGGCTATTTACATCTCCTCAGAAACAGTTTGGTGGGACTAGGTTATGATGCTGCCCTGACTCGACCTTGAAACTGTAGCCTTGGATTAGATGACATGTGGTGATTAAAATGACCCTCTCCATGTCCCAGCCTTGCCTGGCACCAGAACCTGCATGTCAGTCCTGGGCCTGAAGCTCCTTTGGAAACCTATAAAGGCTCTTCCCTTCATGATGAATAACTCCTGATTTCATGGTTGTCCTCACAAGAACTCAGATTCCATTTCTCAATATGTCATAGGCTCCAATTTTAGTTATTTTTTTATTTTTTTCCAGAATTTGAAACACTTTCTGGGGGAGCCTCCCCAAGAGTCCTCTGCAGACATGAGCTCTTTGGCCTCCTTTTCCCATCAAGCCTAGCCTTGGCTGTCAGAGGCACGGACTTCATGGAAACTTTTTGGAATTACCTCTAATCCTCTGATCTCAGAAAAAGAGGGAGGGATCCAGCAGGCAATTTCACAATGCTGCCAGAGCGGCTGCAGGCATTGATTAAAGAAAGGTGCCCTTGAAAAAGGCATGGAAGAGTCCTCAGAACCCATCAAGCTTGTGTGTACACTTTCATACACTATTCCTCCTGTAGCTACCTGTTCCTACCTACCACCCCTCCACCACACTGGAGAGAGGGGAGAGTCTATGGCCCATGTGTCTGAGGGTCCATCCATAACCTATGCCTCAGAATATTGAATTTTTCAAGCTTCATAGAAATCTTGAACTTGAAAAGTGCTTTTGGCCAGTCAACATCCATTTTACCTTCTTGGGTTACAACACCTCCAATTTCTTTAAGGAATTACCTTTCCCTGTAGCATGTGGCTTGGAAGAAGTGTCAGTCAGTATGCCCTTATCCACCTTCCCCAAGGGATGGGCATGTGATCCAGGTGAGGCCAATTAGGCTGTGACTGTTAATGAGTGAAATGAGGATTGAGGAGACTATCAAAACTCATGCATTCAAGAGGCACCCCACCAGCAGCACTGGATAAGACCACTGATTGAATCCTGCCCACTGGACCCTGAAGCCATCCTGGTTCCTGTCTTCTTTCAAAACTGCTTCTCAGTCTTCCCTTCAATTCTGTGAGCTACTAGATAGATATCCTTATCATAGATTTCATTCTTTCTTTCTTTTGCTTAAGTTTGCTAAACAGAAGTCCATGCCTTGACAGCCTAGGCTAGATTTGATGGGGAAAGGAGGCCAAGGAGCTCATGTCTGCAGAGGATTCTTAGGGAGGATCCCCCAGAAAGTGCTTCAATTTTTCTTGCCTGGAACCAAAGCATCTTGATAAAGAATTTATCTGATTTCATCCCTTCACTTCATGAGGAAACTAAGTGGGTTTTGCCTAAAGTCACCCAGCAGGAGGGAACAGATAGGCAAGAGCTCGGGTTCCCTCCGTCTCTCTTTAGGTTCTTCTCACCAGACTGACAATGGCTGGGCGCAGGGCACAGGAGCTCTGCCCACAGCTTCCAAAACTTGTCTTCTCCCCATTTTGGGTGCTGAAAGCTAAAAAGAATCTTCAATGTCTCTGATATAGTCCATTGTCTTCCTCTGCTCTTTGGGCCTGAGTTACTGAGCACCTACTAGGAAAATAGCTCTGTGCTAGACTGAGAGGGTTTTGGCAACCAGAGACATGGGCCCAACTCTCGGCCCTCAACCTCTGCCCAAAGTTGTGCTATTGTGCAAGTCCGGCTGCCATAATGGCTGGCACCTCCAGGGAGTGATACCTTCAGAGGGATTGGGACATCCTCGCTCTCCTCACCTCCTCAGGGCCCTTCCTTGTGACCATGCCTCTTCTTTTCAAAGCTATTCTCTGGGCACAGGCTTGCGTCAGTTCTCACCCAGACATATATCAGTAGCCTTCTATCAGTTCTTACATCCTTCCTCCCTCCCATTTTAGGAGATGTTTATGAGAGCAGGTCATGTCATACTGACTTTTCTCACCTTCCGTAGCTTCCCATGCCAATGGAAGGAAGTCAAACCTAGAAGCCAGAGACTTCCCAACCTTTACATCTGGCCTTAATTTCTATTCCATGATGCCTCTATCTCTCTCTCCCTCTCTGTTCCTTTCTTTCCCTCCCTCCCTCTCCCCATCTCTTCCCCTCTCTTCCCCCATCTCTCTCTCTCTCTCTCTCTCTCTCTCTCTCTCTCTCTCTCTCTCTCTCTCTCTCTCTCATTGTGCTTTCCATCCTCCCCTCCCCTCAGCACATCATGCTCTTTTCACTGAGTCTGTGTTTAGTCAGCTTCCTAAGGATTCCTTCAGTTGATTCCCTTTCTCATTTCTCCTTTAGAAAGTCTTTTGCATCTCAGGAGTTGAGTTCAGACTTCTTGCTTAAAGAATTCTCTGCTCCTTTCCTCCTCTCCTGGTGGTCTCTCCTGGCTGCTCCCACAGCAATTGCTAATGACCTTCTTGTGCTAATGCTTCCTTTCTGTTTGCAGGAGCATCAGTCCTGGGCATGAACTCTTTCTCTCACTGAATTGTAAGTGGTTGCAAGACAGGAACCATGTCTTATCATCTCTGGGTCCCACCCACAATGCCTAGGACTCAGTGCTCAATGAGAATGTGTTGGATTCTTCCATTCAACAAATATTTATTGAATATAGAACAATAAGCATATCAGCCTGGATTGGGTGCCAGTTCTGACCATTTTTCTCATTTTCTACCAAGAGACTATGGTTCTCCTCTGTCCCCCACTTCTTTCCACTCTGTAGATTCACACATTGCCCTCTCCTGGCTTAATCAAATCTTAACATTTTGTTACAATTATTTCCTATACTATAAAGAAATAAAACATTTGTCCTGGCTGAGTGGCTCCATTGATCGTCCCATACACCAAAAGACTGCGTATTTGATTTTTGTTTGGAGTATGTATGGGAGGCAACCCACATGGAGTGAAGAAACGCCTGGACAAGAGCCCCCTTAACTGTGGGCCACTGCCTTTAATATACCCTTTCAGTTGGGGGGGAGACCATAGAGCTTCTGGCATCTGTCCTTCAGGCCTGGGGAGGAGACTCCCTCTCACCTCCACACAGCGTGGACTTCTTCATACAACCTTGGCAGCAAACTAATGTGGGGTCATCTCCCTGTAGCTCTCCAACTAGACCTGTAGATTGGTCTGGCTGCTTATGTATCCTTCATCCACAATAGCAGATTAAGTTTGCATATTTTCAAATTTTATATAAATTGTGTGCTATTGTTGTATATATCATTCTGCACATTGCTGGGTTTTTCCCCCTCAGTTTATGTTTTAAAGGTTTATAACCATATTAAATAGGTGGGAGTGAGCTGGGAGAGGTCAATGGGGGGAAAAGGAGACATATGTAATACTTTCAACAATAAGGAATTTTTTTTAAATCTCAAAAACATATTCCACTATATGCATATAGCAAAAGATGTATCTTTTTTTTCTTGGTGAAAAATTACCCCATTTTAAAATTCTGACAATGCCGCAGTGAACATGCTTGTGTGAGTCTGTTAATATGTGTGGCGTTTCCACTTTTCTCACTTTACGCTTTATGATAACCTGATGGGTGTGTGAAATGGTGTCTCCTTGTGGTTACAATTTGTATTGTTTTCTGACAAGAAGGAGTCAATCCATTGAGGCAGGAGGTCAGCAAACTTCTTCTGTAAAGGACTAGATAGTAAATATTTTAGACCATTCTCCCTCTGTCACAATATCTGACCCTGCCCTAGTAGCACAGTAAGCAGCCACAGATATTCATTCATAAGCTAATGGGTATGTTCAATTAAACATTATTTACAATTATAGGCAGCCAGCTAGCAGGCTGCAGTTTTCTGACCCTTGTTCAAGAGACGCTCTCTGATAAACACAAATCAGTAGAAAAATTGGCAAGTTCCATGCAGGCACTATATAAGACAATGCACAATGGCCAATCAATATACAAACAGCTTAGTCTTTCAAGGCACCAGTTTGTGATTAAATTTCCTCCTTGACACAGGCTCAGAAAGCCTTCAGGTACTTCTACCATGGTAGGAAGCAGACATGCAAATGAGACCAGTGATTACAGTCTCCTGGGCAGCTCTCACCACCCAGAATGAGGGAGTGTACTTTTTCTATTCTTCATTTACCCTGAAACTACCCAAGACCCTCCTTGGCACCCTCAGATGCATGTAAAAAAAAAAAGTATCCGGTAAAAACACTGCTAAGAGACAGAAAATTTCCAGACCGTTCTTCCTGAAGGTTAAAGTCTTTCTTTATGCAAGGAGAATCAGACAATGGGGTAACAGAACAGAGGCAAAGAGATTTCCAGAGGCTGTCCTGCTTGGTCAGCTGTAATGTGTTTCCTCTGAACATTGCTGACACCATACATTTTCAATGACTTGAGCTTAAAGAGAGTTTACCATTAGAAAAACATCCCACTACCCTGAAGTGTGATCAGTGCGGAAACTAATAGCTGCAGAGTTTGCAAAACACTCCATCTTCCTTGGATTAAGTCTGCAACTGGGAAAACAATGGGAACAGATGATTCACCATCAGGGTTAACAAGCAGACTTGAGAGGAACTGAACTTCTGCCTGACACACTAATGGAGGATGCCCGGGCCCTGCCCCTGGGCAGATGGGAGGACCCTGATTATGTTGGTGCTAAAAGCAGAGAAGGACCCCAAGGAATAGGGCTTTAAAATGCAGGCCTATCTCATCAGCTAAGACAATGTTAGTCCATTAGTCCTGCTCTAACATCTGGGATTCTTTCAGGCCTTCGTTATATAAAATGTCAGCTGGGTGACACGGCAGATGCTGCAGGCCATGTCCAGCTCAGGTGCAGAAGATTGGAACATAGTTCACCCCATTCCCCCAAGAAACCCATTCTCCATGCCATAAATTACCACTGTAGGATGACCCTCTCATCCTCACCCCAATGTCTCACTGAGCCTTTAATAAAATCAACTCTTCCAGCTTCTGTCTGGAGCCTTTTTCTTGGTGAAGGCTCAGATATGGCTAACACCATAGGGTCAAGACATCACCATTCTCTCCATCCTTTCCCTCCTTCCATCACCCATCAGCTCTCCAACCTACATTGGAGCCAACATCAGAAGCCCTCCTGCAAACCACCTTAGACAAAGTGACACCACACAGGGCTGCCTCCTAGCTCAAGAGGCAAAGCCAGATATGCTAGAACATCAGTTTGAGTTCAAGGTTAAAGATCCACATCAGTTAAGAAAATGACACAGCAACAGCTCACTGGACTGAAGCAAAGGTTTCTGAATTACTCAAAAGCCTATCCTATCTAATAAAAGTAATATGCAAATTGACCGCACCTCCACTACACTCACAAGCCACGCCCACCAGCCAATCAGGAGCGAGTATGCAAATTAACCCAACCAAGATGGCTGCGGCCACGGAGAGAGCAGGAGGCTTGGGTTTCCCCGGCAATGGAGGAAGCCAAACTTTCCGCCTGCCCTGGCCTGCCTTGGCCTCCGCTTAAGGCTACAAAGTTTTAATTATAGAAGATAAATAAATCCCAACAAAAATGGCTGCGGCCATGGAGCAAGCAGGAGGCTTGGCTCCGCTGAAGGCTACAAAGTTTCAATTATAGAAGATAAATAAATCCCAGATACCAGGGCCTCCGCTTGGGTCGCTGGGGGGCGTGGCCTGCCTGCAAACCACCACAGGCCCCTTGCCCAGGCCTCCCCACGCCTCAAGGGAACCCCCTCCCTGATCCAGGACACCCTTCAGGGCAAACCAGCTGGCCCCCACCCATGCAACAGGCCTCTATCCTATCTAATCCTATCTAATAAAAGAATAATATGCAAATTGACCATCACTCAAACACACAAGATGGCTGCCCCCTTGTGGTCAAAGATGACTGCCCCCATGTGGACACAAGATGGCCACCACAAGATGGCCAGCAGGGGAGGGCAGTTGGCAGGGACCAGGCCTGCAAGGGAGGGCAGTTGTGGGCGATCAGGCCAGCAGGGGAGGGCAGTTGGGAGGGATCAGGCCTGCAAGGGAGGGCAGTTGGGGGCGATCAAGCCTGCAGGGGAGGGCAGTTAGGGGTGACCAGGCCGGCAGAGGAGGGAAGTTGGGGGCAACCGGGCTTGCAGGGAAGGGCAATTGGGGGGACCCATGCCTGCAGGGGAGAGCAGTTGGGAGGGACCAGGCCTGCAGGGGAGGGTAGTTAGGGGCAAACAGGCTGGCAGGGGAGCAGTTAGGCATCAATCAGGCTGGCAGCGGAGTGGTTAGGGGGTGATCAGGCTGGCAGGCAGAAGCGGTTAGGGGCAATCAGGAAGGCAGGCAGGCGAGCAGTTGCGAGCCAGCAGTCCTGGATTGTGAGAGGGATGTCCTACCAGGATCGGGCCTAAATGGGCAGTCAGACATCCCTGGAGGGGTCCCAGATTGGAGAGGGTGCAGGCTGGGCTGAGGGACACACACCCCCGTGCACGAATTTCATGCACCGGGCCTCTAGTATTTCATAATTTTAAAGAAATATATTTACTCACTTATTCATAGCAAACATTTTTTATTCATTTACTGCCAGGAAAACATACATGGAGCAAGCATGCCTTCACTTCCCACACCCTGGCACATGGCAGACATTGTTACTCAATCAGGTACTTCTCCACTGAATCTGGATGAGAGAGGACCTGTCTCAAAATTGCATTCCAGCCCTAGCCAGTTTGGCTCAGTGGATAGAGCGTTGGCTTACAGATCAAAGGGTCCCAGGTTCAATTCTGGTCAAGGGGGCGTACCTCAGTTGCAAGCTCCTCCCTGGCCCAGGCCCTGGTTGGGGCACATGCAGGAGGCAACCAATTGATGTGTTTCTCTCACATTGGTGTTTCTCTCTGTCTTTCCCTTTCTCTTCCACTCTAAAATCAATGGAAAAATATCCTTGGGTAAGGATTAAAAAAAAAATTGCATTCCAGGCAATCATTACCAATTAATAGGGTTTGAGCTATGAAATAAGACCAATTTGCCATTCCTAATCAGTGGCACACTGGGGACATTAGAGCCTGATGTCAAGATGAGTAAAAATAAGATGCTCACCTTTGAGCTACAGCTGTGTAGCCAGACACATGGTATCTAACTATCAGTTCATATTTTGAGGAAGAAGGGCAGTGGTAGTCAGGGTAGGATGAATTGAGGAGGTGATATTCACATAAAAACAGTGGGAAGGGTAGGACAGTTCAGGTAGACAGAGCAGCACAAAGAATGTCCTCATGAATGTCCACGGTGTGTTGGGGAATGCCCATTGGTGATGGATTGTAGCACGCAAGAGGGGAAGTTGGAAATGTAGGCTGAAGCAGAACTTTGAGGGGCCTAGGAGATTGAATGTCAATCAGAAGACATTGAGGAGACAGCTGAAAGTTTCTGAATGCACTTGCTTTGTGATGAACTTTCTGCACTGGACTTACATGTTGCATTTCACCTTAGACCAGTGAGACCTTTGCCTGAGACCAGCACCCTCCAAGGGCTGGATTTGAGAGCCAACAGTGTAGAGAAGTAGCCAGGGCCTAGGGGCAAATTCCTGCCTCAACCCCTGACCCCAAGACCCATCCCAGGCAACTAGAGGGGAAACCACTACCAAGGGAATAAAAAGGAGATGTGTTGCTACCTTCTGAGCCGGAAACTGGAATTTGTTTTTCTGGGAATAAAACAGACGTATGAAATGGTGGTTTATTCAAGTTGGAATATCAGGAATAGTCAGGTACTTCGGGTAAAGTTATCCTATATAATAAAAGGCTAATATGCAAATAGACCAAACGGTGGAATGACCAGTCGCTATGATGTGCACTGACCACCAGGGAGCAGACGCTCAGTGCAGGAGCTGCCCCCTGGTGGTCAGTGCGCTCCCACAGTGGGGAGCGACGCTCAGCCAGAAGCCAGACTCATGGCTGGTGAGTGCAGTGGCGGTGGTGGGAGCCTCTCCTGCCTGCATGGCAGCGCTAAGGATGTCCGAGGGCTCCCAGACTGCAAGAAGGTGCAGGCTGGCCTGAGGGGACCCTCCCCCCCCCCCCCCCCAGTGCACGAATTTCATGCACCGGGACTCTAGTATATTAAATAAGCTTCTCTAGGATGACCTGGGAATTTCTCCACTTATACCATTGTTTCTGTCTGGAAGTATATATGTTTCCAAACAAATAACTTGGAAATTAATTTGGAACACAGTCTGATCAGGAGTGGGAGGCACTCTGTATTTTTATTGGTCTCCTGGTCCCTTTGGATTAAACATGCAGCATTGTGCTTATCCCAGATGCAACTATTGATTGATGTTTAAGTGACACCTTTTCAGTAATGAGCTGAGAGTACTTCCTGGAAAGGTGTGCTCTTGTCTGTCTGGGACACCTGCCTGGATGGTGGAAAGGTCTCAGCTGGGAGTTAGGAGCCTCAGGTTCTAGTTCTGAAGCTGCCATACATTAGCTTTGTAGGAAGCTGCCATACACTGGCTGTGAGCAAGGGTGAGTGGCTGTGCTACACCTCTGAGGTCCTTCCATTGCCAACATCTGATGATTTATGACTTTATGGCAACTAGATCACAGATGATGAGAGAAACTTTCCATAGCTCCCTTTTCTGGTCAAAATGCAGTGGGAAGAGTCCAACCACTTTATTAGGATGTCTTTATTTTTATGACTTTTCCAACAAATGCATTGCTTTCTTTAGTTGGCCTGGGTTTCGAGGACATCAACTTGGCTATTACATCCACAAATGCTCTTGACAACAGGCAACAGAGGATGTGGGAGCTAGGAGCTTTGAAAGGTCTATAACTTACAGTTCCTGTTGGGATTTTGATTTGATGAATCTGTTTCACTTTAATAAATTACTGAGGTTTCTCTTTCTCCTAAATCTTTTCTTGTGTCTTTGTTCCAAAGCAGGCCAAAGAATATGCTCTAGAAATTGTCCATCTCCCTGTTTTGAAGGTGAAAGATTGCCATTGCCGGGTGTCACCCTGAAAAGGTGACCTCTCCTATGAGATGTTTCTGTGGTTCCAGGCCTACTGTGAGCATTGCCTTTGACTTGGCAAAGGATGTCATCATTGAAAGGATATTTATAGCCCAGAACAGCTGTTCATAGACAGCTTAGGTTTAGCAAACGCCATCACATTTGCAGACTCAGTCCCAATAGCCCCAAAGAAAGTGTGATGACCCAAGTGTGTGACTGATGAGTGAGTGAAGAGTGACCACTAGTCCAGGGTTTCACAGAAATCACCAACTGGACATTTGATTATACTCTCCTCTCCTAGCTGGCCTAATGCAGCAGAGAGTACTTCTTAAATGCAAAAACCGAAAGGATAGTCTAAAACTGTCTAGGTTCCTGTCCTGGTCTAGCACTCGGGAAATCAAGGGATCAGGTGATAACAGTGAAGTAATAATAACAATAACAATAGTAGCAACTTACATTTATTTGCATCTTATTATGTGGTACATAATATACTAGATACTTAACAAAACTGTTAACGCCTGTTTACAGGTGAGGAAAAAGAGATTGTATAATTTGCCAAAGAACTTGATAGCTAAGAAATTACAGACCTGGAATTTACACCCAGGTCCACCTGGAGAAAAGGCTCATTTTATTCCACTGTGGCTCATGGATCAAAATCTTGACCTAGAGACATGGGTGTGGGTATGTGTAACTGTCCTGACTCCTTCTCTCTTACAGATCCTTGCTAAGGTTCTTTAACAGCCTGTCCTTAATTCTGCTAAAACAATTGCCACCTTCTCAGCCTGTTCCCACCTGCACAAAGACCGAATTTCTTTTCTTGGTCTTTCCTCTGTGTCTCTGGGAACATCCAAGTGGTGGCACCGGAAGTCACAGCACCCATAACTCACGTAGCTTGTGCTTTGGTGTCTCTCTGCTGTCTCGATGGGCTATGTGATGCGCTCTGTAACTTCCACTGACCTGCCAAAGTTCCTGCGTGGTGCTAAACCACCTGTCTGTGGCCTCTAACAGACATTGGGGCATCCTTTCTCCAGCAGCTTATGGGGCCCCTTGGTATCTCTGCCTACCCCAGGCCTCTCTGGCTGGAAGAAAGAGTCCTCTACCTCCTATGTCCTGCTCTCTGCGTGCTTCATTTCGCCTGTGTGTGGGAGGGGTGGGAAGATGCAGACCAGTAGCACCTTGACCGGCCAACTCTGGGGTTACAGTTCTTTCTGTTTCTCCACGCAGTCCTCAATCCAGGGCATATAAGCCTCCCAGGGCAGGATAAGAATGGTTCGTGTAGTGGGTGCTGTGCTCAGTGGACTGGGCCAGGGCTGCTTCCTCGGTTAAAGGAAGTTTTTCTCCCAGGTCCCTGGTCCTTCCCTGTAATTTGTGTACATACTTATCTGTATATGAACCCGCCGGCTCCTGGGCCTGTGGAAATCAGGAAATATGGCCAGAGGGAGTGAGGTGGTATTTCCTAACACACACTGGGTGTCCAAGTCTCAGGAGAGAAAGGGAGGTGTGTCTCTGGGCTGAATAAAGTGTTGAGCTATCTATCTGTTGTGGTTTAATCCCTGTTTACTTCTTTTTTCCCTGTTTACTTCTTTTACTGCCTCCTTCCCCCCTCCCTGATTCAAGCAGATAATGGCTAACTCTGTGCTCATGCCCCATGGGAGGTTTGTGGCAGGGCACAGGGCAAAGACTTTCCCTCCAAGCTTTGGAAACAAAAGCCTGAGTACTTAGTAAAAGAAGATTTTTAAAAAAAGACAGATTGTTTTGAAGACACAGGGAAGGAAAGAAGCAATTTCCCCAAATTAGAACTATCTTCTGTTCAGCTAGGAGGAGGCGAAGATGGAGGTGACAGAGAGGAGTTGTAAGCCCTGCTGCCTGGGAATGATGTCAGCATGGCTCGAAGGCACTTCTGCAGAGTTGCTGGTGGCTGGGTGTAGGGGCAGGAGGGAGTCCCACGTGGCCAGCAGCACAGACTGGCTAGACCGAGGGGGCCAAGCAGGTTGGGCAAGGGCAGGACTGCCTCCAAGATAAATTGTGTAGATAGAAAAGGGGGACCAGCCCCCGCACTCCCACCCCAGAGGCCTAGGCACTGCCCATGCTCCAGAGACACTGGCACAATAACCAAAAAGAAGGGACCCCAGGAAAGACTGAGGTTATGCGTTGTTCGTTTCTTTTTTGCTGTCAGCCAGGCATTGGAAATGAAGTTGTTATAAAAAATGAAGAAAGTTATTCTTACACCTCAGTTTGTAGCCTGGGCGCCGTGGCCGCTGTCGCCCGTCTCTGCACCTCTTGCGTTAACCTAGGAGAGGAAGGCTGTGCTCACACTCTGGCCCCAACACTTGGCGAGACTCAGACCTTGTGTCCTGAACCCAAGAATAAGTAGCCTTGACCATAAATGCCTTCATATTGTGCTTTCTTTTCCACTTCGATAATGATTCAGGGAAATAACTTTCAATGGAAAGCATTCAGTAAACACTGTTGAGTTTTTCCAGGACCTTGAACTTCAGAGGGATGTCACAAAGGCATCTTCAGAGACGCTGAGCGCTTGTAAGGCTGGGAAAACAAGCGCCCATAAAGAAAAGGCCTAATTCAACATTGCAAAGCCCTGTGTTTCCTGCCTTGTAACTGTGATGAAGGGTATGGTTTTGTTTTTAAACAACACCTAATCTTTAAAATGACTCTGCCGAGAAGCCCGGCATTTTTTTCCAGAATATGCCCACTGTGTATATTAAATTGACTAAACATTCAGAAGAAGGAACACAGATCAGACCCAGGAGAGTCTATTGTTCAGTGGAAGTACGAGAAAGGGAGATGTTACCAATACTGAAAATACACTCAGCTTCTGATTAAAATTCCAGATCCAGGCCCATGCAGGCCTCTCAGGAACACTCAAACCATTGGAAATAAAATGGAAAAAAGCGATTACCGACTGGCATCAGCATCTATTTGTTTAATGAACATTACATGGCCTGGATCCTATTACTAATGTTTCTCTCCTTTGACATATGCCCGCTGATGAAAGAAAGTTCTTTTTTGGTTGCAAAGTGGCCTTCAGAAGTTGGATGCTCTGAGCGATGACAAAGGCAACATCTTTTTCTTCTTGCTCACGAGGAGAGTTCTGGCAGTTTCCAACAGGTCGTAAACACATGAAATGCTAGTGGCTTGTTAGATGCTTTTCTTAAAGTTGAAAACATTTTTAAAATAAATCTTCCTTATGTCTACTTTTTTCCACATTCTCAACTCTGACATTCAAGTGCACTTCACAAACTGACATGGATTAACATTTGAAACCAAATTCAGAAAACTTTCATGGGTCCAGACTTGACTGACCCTTAGAGAATTTGCAAGGGGTTAGGCTAGGAGGCCACAGGAAAGCTTATCTTAGCGTTCTTACAAACAGATGGATGAATACTGTAAGTAATATCCTATATAAAAAAGGTTAATATGCAAATCGACTGAATGGTGGAATGACCGGTCACTATGACACGCACTGATCACCAGGGGGCAGACACTCAATGCAGGAGCTGCCCTCTGGTGGTCAGTGTGCTCCCACAGGGGCAGCGCCGCTCAGCCAGAAGCCAGGCTCATGGCTGGCGAGCGTAGTGGTAGTGGTGGGAGCCTCTGCCGCCTCCACAGCAGTGCTAAGGATGCCTGACTGCTGGCTTAGGCCTGCTCCCCATGGCAGGACATCCCCTGAGGGCTCCCGGACTGCAAGAAGGTGCAGGCCAGGCTGAGGGACCCCTCTGAGTGCACGAATTTCGTGCACCGGGCCTTTAGTTGTTAATAATAATGTTTACTTGAGAGCAATTGACATAGTTTTTAGATATCCCCCAGCAATTAGCTGTTTTGAAGTTGTCTGTGTTTTGGTTGTTCAATTAGAGCACTGACATTCACTGGCTCCTTCTGGAAAGGGTCTCAGGGTTGGTTTCCCTGATATCACTCCTCCGTGGGTTTCAACTGGCTCCCGGGACACATCTGTTCAAGTTCCTTTGTAGGCTCTTCTTCCTCACCCACCTGCCTAACTGGTGGAATTACTCAAGGTCCCATCCATGGACTTCTTTTTTTTTCTCACTCTCCACAAACTTGCTGGGTTATATCAACCACAAGGGCTTTACTTATGATGATGCTCACATTTATGTTTCCAGCCCTGATTGCCGAAAGCCAATTCCAGCATGTCAGCAGGGCTGAATCATCTGGAAATGGCTGAGGGCATTTCCCCAAACCTGAAAGGGATGCACAAATGATTGCTTGCTCCAGACAGCTGAGGGCATTTCAATCTACATGTTATTGCCTCCTACTGGCCAAACACCTGAACAGCCAAAGGCAATTCCTCCAATCTGACAATGGATTCTGTATACCAAACCCTGGCCTTTGATGTCTGTCTAACTTTGCCTTAGGACAATTTGTGTGAATAAAAAGCAAGGGGTCCTGAGACAAGGGAGAACTTAGTTCCTTTAGCTAAGTCTTCTCAGGCTCCCCATAATGCCTTCCAAAATTATGTTTCATCTCTGGACTCTTATTTAATTTACACACAGCACCTTCTCCAGATTCCTGAACCCTTCTAGATGCTGGATCAAGAGCCCTGGCATTACCTGACATCTTCCCTGAGCTCCCTCATGAAGCTATCTCAGTGGGTGGCCTCACAATCTACTGCTAGCCTAAACCTGAAACCTGGACACTGTCCTTAATTCCTCCCCCATCAGTATCCTAATATCACCTTAACCATCCACTGTCTCTCTCCCACTGTCACCAACTTATTCCTGCCATCATCATTTCTTGCCTGGATTTCCATAACAATCTCTTAACTGGTACATCTGCTTCCAGTACATTCCCTGCCACCTCACCCCTGAGACCAGAGGGATCTTTCTAGAGTACAAGTCTTAGATGTCATTACTCTGCTAAAATCACTTAATCAGGTCACTGCTCTCAGGATAAAGTCCAAACTTTGTACAGCCTAACAAGGGCCTTTGTGATGGAGACCATCATCTCTCACCATAATCTCCTCTATTTTTGCACACCTGACTGAATGTGCTCTGTTTACATCTTCTTTCCTCTCTGCTTAGAGTACCTTTGTTCCTCATCCCTACGCTCTCCTGGATCTATTAAGCTTTTGGTTAAGACATTACCTCATGCCCTGGCCAGGTGGCTCGGTTGGTTGGAGCATCATCCCCCACATCAAAAGGTTGTGGGTTCAATCCCCATTCAGGGCACATATGGGAGGCAACCAATCGATGTTTCTCTCTCACATCAATGTTTCTCTCTCTCTTTCTCTTCCTCCCTCTTCCTTTCTCTCTAAAATCAATAAAAATATATCCTTGGGTGAGGAAGAAAAAAACAAAGAAATCACCTCCACTGAGAAGCTTTCTCTGTCTTCCCCAAACCTCTCCTATGTGCTCCCAAGTGCTCCTTGTACTTCCCATGTCACAGCATTTAACATGCTGAATTGCAATAGCAGGTTTACTCATCAGTTTTCTCCAATGAACTACAAATACCTTCAAGGAGAGACATGTCTTGTTCATTATCTCCCCAATGATCAGTCCATTCTAGATGCTCAGTAAATATTTGAAAGGTAAATGGATACAATTATCTTAAAAATCTCTTTCTCAGTTTCCTGATTCTAAATTATGAACAAAGAAGATCTCATCAGCCCAACATGGGTCAGTTTCTACCCCTGGTCAAATGAGCTGAGTTGAGGTTGTGAGGGGAGGGGTGGACTCTCTTAGAAAAGAGTGTGGGGTAGAAGCAATGGAAGCATGCTGACTAGAATTATACAATGTCCTTCACTGAAATAATAAAACTACATTTTATTTTAAAATCATACATTGTACATCTTCCCCTAATCCCTACAGCCTCCTCCCGTTAGTTCATTATAAGGAAGTGAAACTGTACTTTCATGATAGCACATACAATAAAATTTCTATAATCACTTCTCAATAGTCACTCATCTATCCAGTCACAAATATTAGTAAGTGCCAACTATGGGCTAAGCTAGGTATTGGATCAATAGTGGGGAAAAACAAAATCCTTATTCTCATGGTGCTTATTTTTTAACATACACTAATGTATAATTACCAATTATTAAATTTACTATGAAAGAAAATAATAGGGTGATAGAGAAAATAATTGGGGGATGTGATTCAGATATGGGGATCATGGAAGACTTCTCTGAAAAAAATTACATTTAAGCTCAGACCTCGCTTCTTTATGAAGAATGACTGAAGGTACTGAGTTAAGGAAGGTAGGGAGGGCAAGAGTAGAATTGGAGACCTCAAGGTATTATTATGGCAATCTCAGCAAAAAGCTAGAATACTGGTAATGGAAGAGTAGATGGATTCAGGACATGTTTGGAGATGGAACTGTTTGCACTTCTGATAAGTTGGAACAGAGGGAGATGCCAAGAATAACAGTTGGTGTAGAGTTTAAGCATGTGGATCCTGATGTCAGATAATCTGCGTTTAAATCCTAGTTCCACCATTAGTAAGCTGTGTAACCTTGGGCAAATTACTTAACCTCTCTGTGTTTTCGTTTCCTGATCTGCAAAGCAGATGATAATAGTAGAAGTTCCCTTACAGATTTGTTAGAAAGATTAGACTGGTTGTTATATGTAAAACATTTAAGACATTGTCTGGTCTATTAGTAGGTTTTCTTACAAACTAAGAAAGAGGAAAATTTTCAGGTCTCTGACTTTAGCAGTGGAGTAATGCAGCTGAGATTTGTCGAGATGGGAAAGACCAGTGGAGGAAGAGATTTTGTCAGAGTGAATATCAGAGTTCAGCTTTAGATACAAGTTTGGGATTGCTGCAGACTTTTTGGACATCTTTGGATAGGAGTCTGGTCTTAGAAGAGATCCCAGGGCTGGAGATGTCAGTCTGTGAGACTTCAAAATTTTAAAGACCAAGAATAAAAAAGACAAACAAAGGAAAGTGTGTAAAGTGAGTGAGTAAAGTGTAATAACAGGGCCAAGGACTGAGTCATGACACTTCTCACAGCTGAGCAGAGAAGAAGCCGACAAATGATTTAGGCACATGCACTCACATTAGACAGTGGAACAAAAACATAAGGAACTGAAACAAAGGACCTCCCTTCCATCTCTAGTTAATGGAGCCTAAAAATCTAATTCTTGGTTTAGTCTAGTTAAATTGATTTTGTGGCCTCTTCTGTTACTCATTTTAAAGCCAAAGATTGAAAATAAAATATGGGGCATTTGGAGATTTAGGTGCTTTTGGTGGCTGGATCTTCAAATGGTGGTGAGAACAGAAGGCAGGACATAGTTAAACTTGAACCAGATGATGAAATGTCTTACAAACTGTTAAGGAGCTTACCATAGATTTTATAACAACGAGAAGCCATTAAAAGGTATTAAACAAGCCCTAGCTGGTTTGGCTCAGTGGATAGTGCATTGGCCTGAAGACTGAAGGGTCCCAGGTTCAATTCCGGCCAAGGGCACATGCCCAGGTTGCAGGCTCAGTCCCCAGTGGGGGGTGTGCAGGAGGCAGCCGATCAATGATTCTCTCTCATCATTGATTTTTCTATCTCTCTCTCCACTCTCCCTTCCTCGCTGAAATATATATATATATGTATACACACACACACACACACACACACACACACACACACACACACACACACAAATATAAATATATATATATATATATATATATATATATATATATATATATATATATTAGAGGCTCGGTGCACGAAATTCGTGCACGGAGGGGGGGCATGTCCCTCAGCCCAGCCTGCACCCTCTTCAATCTGGGACCCCTCGAGGGATGTCCGACTGCCCGTTTAGGCCCGATCCCGGTAGGATCGGGCCTAAACGGGCAGTCGGACATCCCTCTCACAATCCAGGACTGCTGGCTCCCAACTGATCACCTGCCTGCCTTCCTGATTGCCCCTAACCGCTTCTGCCTGCCAGCCTGATCACCCCCTAACCACTCCGCTGCCAGCCTGATTGATGGCTAACTGCTCCCCAGCCAGCCTGTTTGCCCCCAACTTCCCTCCTCTGCCGGCCTGGTCACCCCTAACTGCCCTCCCCTGCAGGGTTGACCACCTCCAACTGCCCTCCCTTGAAGGCCTGGTGCCTCCCAACTGCCCTCCCCTGCTGGCCATCTTGTGTCCACATGGGGGCAGGATCTTTGACCACATGGGGGCAGCTATATTGTGTGTTGCAGTGGTGGTCAATCTGCATATTACTCTTTTATTAGATAGGATAGAGGCCTGGTGCATGGGTGGGGGCTGACTGGTTTGCCCTGAAGGGTGGGGGTTCCCTTGGGGCGTGGGGTGGCCTGAGCGAAGGGCCTGTGGTTTGCAGGCTGGCCACGCCCCCTGGCGACCCAAGAGGAGGCCCTGGTATCTGGAATTTATTTACCTTCTACAATTGAAACTTTGTAGCCTGGAGCAAAGACAAGCCTGGGGCTCCCTCCTCAGCCAGCAGCAATTTCTGTTGGAGTTAATTCACCTTCTATAATTGAAACTTTGTAGCCTTGAGTGGAGGCTTAGGCCGGCAACAGGATGGCTTCTTTTGTTACCGCAGAAACCCAAGCCTCCCTCCCGCTCTCGGTGGCTGTAGCCATCTTGGTTGGGTATATTTGCATATTTGCTCCTGATTGGCTGGTGGCGTGGCTTGGCTGGTGGGCGTGGCTTAGGCATAGTGAAGGTGTGGTCAATTTGCATATTACTCTATTATTAGGTAGGATATATGTATTTTTTTAAAGTGAATCATGATCATTTTGCATTTTAGAAAGATCACTTTTGAGCAGAGTAGAGAATGGTTTGGAAAGGAGCAAAACCAGAAGCCTGGAGGCCAGTGCTGTACCTGCAGCAGGATAGAAAAGGCCATCAGGGACGAAGAGCCCGTCAGATTGGAGCGATGACCACAGTGAGGAACAGATGGGGCTAGGTGATTGAGTAAATAGAGAGGGCTAGAGAGGAGAAGACACCCAGGCTTCTGATTACTTTTCAGACTAGTTTGCGCCTTTAAACATTTCCCAAACATGTACTTATGCTTTACACAGCATCCTCAATGCTTTCTGGAACGATAACCCTTTAATTTTCAAATATGTTCACATCCTGTCCCCCGATGAATGCACACAGTCATTAAGTAGCTCAAATGGAAAATAAACATGCAGATTGACTTCATTTAGGCTCAGTTCTCTGGGCCCCAGGCCTGGGTAGAGGAAACTAATTCTATTACCTAAACCACAGAGGCTGAAATCCTCCAGACAAGGAAGTAAATACCCCAGTGATTGACTTGGTCTCTGCATCATTTAGCTTAACTAAATATAAAAGTGTTAATATGCTAGACCTTATTTACAAAAGAAAATAATTTAGCTCATCATTATGAGAAAAAGCCCATGTTTCAAATAGCATTATTTTTGTAATAAGCAAAAAGTCCTCTGACAAATTCTGTTTAATCCATTCAGATCCCTGTTAATAGGGAAGATTTTCTGATGACCTAGCCCAACACTGGTGGCTGCATGCTGACTTGATTTGCAGCTATACATAAATATACATACATAATAGATGGCTGGACGCTCAAGGGCCCAGGTGAAGGCATTTTTACTTCTAGATATCTTTCCCATCTCTATCTTGCTGTTTACAATTATCCTATTCATCATTCTTTTCTTCTCACACTTCCCAATCCTCTCCTGCTGGCCTCTCATGAATCTATTCCTATCCAGCACTCCACTGAAACTTCTCATCAAGGTCACAGATGACCTCCGTTTTGCTAAATCCATTGGTCAAGTCTCAGTCCCTGTCTTAAATTACCCATCAGCTGTATTCACTGCAGTCAATCACTCCCTCTTTCTTGGCACACATTCTTCATGAGGCCTCAAGAACACTACATTCTTTTGATTTTCCTCCGATCTCATTGCTGCTTCTCTCCCTGATCTTTTAGTATTCACAATATCCCTGGACTCATTTCTTAGTTTTCTTCTCTTCTCTATGACTTAAACCCCCTTCCTTGATGATCTCATTCTGTCTCATGGTTTTAAATAACATCTTTACCAGTATCCTGATGACTCTTCTATGTGTATCTCCAAATTTGTATCTCCTGAACTCCAGGCTCATATCTACTCAAGTGTTTACTCATCATCTCCACTTGGATGTTTGAGACACCACAAACTCAACCTTTCAAACACAGAACTCCTAATCCTCCTCAAAAGCTATTCTACTCTGTCTTCCCTGTCTCAGTTGATGGCAACTTGATCCATCCAGTGCTCATGTCAAAAGTCTTAAAGTCACTTGACTTCTCTCTTTCTCTCACAACTCATATTTAATCAGTCAAGAAAACTTGTTGATAGTACCTGCAGAATATATCCGGAATCTAATCCTTCTTACCACTGCTAATTCACTTGAACTACTGCAATCTCTTAGTAGCTACGGTACTATAACATAGTCACAACTTGTCTTCCTGCTTATACCCTATCCCTAGTGCCAAAGCTCAAGTAATCCTTTAAAAAAGTAATGGTGATATCACCTCTTTACTCAAAACATTGTAAAAGCCAAAGGCTTACAAATGCCTACAAGTTCTTACCTGGTCTGCTCTCAGCCCTAAGCTCACTAACCTCATCTTTTTTACTTTCCCCTTTGCTCATTCCCTGTTTATCAGACATGCCAGCAAGCCTTACCTTGGGACCATTACTCCACCTGTACCCAATGCCTAGAAAGCTCTCTGTCAGATATCTGAAACCCAACACTTCTTTCAAGTCTTTGTTCAAACATCATCTTCACAATTGAAGTCTACCCTGCCATATTTAATACTGTCACTTGCCACCAACCCAGCACTCCTAACCTTCTTATCCTGCTTTATTTTTTTCTTTTCCATAACATTTATCACTTTCTACTATATCATCTGCTTATTAATTAGGTTCATTATTAATTGCCTCCTCTGCTATAATTTAAGTACCACAGGGACAGAGACCTGTGTTTTGTTCATTGGTATATCCTCGGTACCAAGAACAGTGCCTGGAACATAGGAGGCACTTAGTAAATACTTGTTGAATGAATTTTTTAGCCATAGGGTTCCTATTACAGGCAAATATTATTGGGACAGGTGACACATTTAGCTTCAAGCTTCCAATTGAGCCACTAACATATCTCATAAGCTAGAACTGGAACTGCAAGTGACATCTCTCCTTTCCAGCTCACTCCTTCAACATATTCTTTGCACCAGTGTTCTGGTCTTCTCCTCAGGATGGGGAATGGGTACAGTCAACATCACTTGCTTAGGTTTGTCCTCCCTAGAATAATTTGGTCCTTTTCCTCTTCATTTCTCTGGGGTCCTCATTCTGACCCAGTTCTGCAAGTCCATATAAGTGAAAAAATGAGAAGTGGTGGCTCCATTAAAAAAAAAAAAAAAGGAGATTCCTAAATTAGGCCAAATCTATAGCCTTGAACAAATCTGATTTAGCTTATTGACATCTAGAGAAAATACAAATGACCACTAGACTTTTATAACAAGAGAGAAGGATAAGGGGTAGTAGGAAACCCAAGCAAAGAGCTGGGATGGGAGCTCTGTGCTGCTAGAGGTTACATGAGGGCACTGGAAGCAAGAGGGAGATGAGCATGGATGGAAGGAATGGACCACCTCATGGGGCAGCCATGGTGAGACACAGATCTTATTTTGGCTTAAGCTGGACTCCTGTGTTAACTCACCAAATGTTTTATGGGGCCACCATAGTGCTGCTGGATAGCCTGGAGGAAGCTGCTCCAAGAATTCATGGAAACACCCACTGAAGGAGAAATGCCCGTGTAGAAATGTAGCAAATAATCTTTCTTACTAAAGCTTTTCTGAAGATTCCAGGCCACTTCCACAGTGCTCTCTATACTATAACACTCTAATAACCATATGGATCAACTAAAGAGGGGCTGAGTTCTTGCTTCATTAAGTGCTGAGATCTTGCGCATAATGAGTCCTCAAAAACTGTGCTTCTTACACAGCACTGAATTTAACCCTGGCCCAAAAAAAGAAATCAACACTGAAAAGATCAAATCATAGTAGTGGGCATGTGTAGGCATTCGATAACCATTAGCTCCTGCTTCCTACCTCTCTTGTTCTCCTCTGGTACCCACCTCCCCCCGCCCCCCAACCTCCTTTGAAATGACTATGTTCCTTGTTTGTCTCGTTCCTAGTGTATCTGTATTTCTTATTTGGCCCCAGATGTCAGATTGGCTTGCATTACTCCAGGATGAATCATTTGATTTCCTGTCCATGTTCCTAACCTTTCCAGCTCCTCTTGTATCATTTCTCAGTCATCCCTGCTGTTTACAATACCTCTCAATTTAAAGCCATCTGCAAATCTCATTAACGAACCACTGATCCCTCTTCCCCACAATCACAGGACATGTTGAATAAAACAAGACCTAACATCAATTCTCTTCCTTCCATTTGAGGTACTAGAGCCCTAAGTTACTTTAACTTATTACCATTTTTAATATGACTATATTATGCATTTGCTCCTATTCTCTGCAAATCTAATGTGAAAATCGGGATTAATCATTTTTAAATTGTTATTCACTTTACAAAAAATTTAATACCTTTAAGTAGTCATATATTTCTGAGTACTCTTACTCTTTACTTTACAAAAAAAAAAATCACTCAACTTTTCAAGGCTAGGTATAGACTTGAATATAGGTAATGTCCTTTCGCCACTTCAGTTTATAAGAAATTGCTCTTTAGTAGAGTTTTGAGAATAAAACTTGAATTCTTCTATTTTAATAGTGAGCTTCTGAGGAACCCACCACTTTTATCACTGCTGATTCACTGGATCTTGGCTTCAACTTTTCTCACTCCTTTTCCTGATATACTAAAAATGTTTTCAAATCCTATCTAGTCTTCCTTCCTCAAAAACTTTTTGAACCTTTTCAATGTTCCAAGCACTGTGCTAGGTGTGGGGATAATAGAGCTCCATCTTTTATGATGTTCTTGGTCCAGGAAAGAACCTGAGGGAAATAACACTGTTGGCACCTGCCATATTCTGGATCTGTGGTGTGTTGTCCCATTTAGACCACATGGAAGCCCCATTTTACAGATAAGAAAACAGGTGGCAGAGAAGTCCAGAGACTTACCTTTTATGTGGAATATGAATAGACAAGTCACAGAAATACAAATGGACGACAGCCATATAGGGAAACATATTCAACCTTACTATCAAATAAATGCAAAATAAATAAATAAAAATATTATATTTTACCTATGAAGTTGGTGAAGAGAGAAGGAATGTGTGAAGCTGGTGGGATTGCAGTAATAAGACTCCTCCATAGGGCTGCAGAGAATATAAAGTAGTTCAATCTTCCTGAAAAACAATTTAATATGTAGCAAGGACCATTACAAGAGGAACTTACTTTAATGTCCCTCACAAGGGAATGAAATAAACAATGCTACATTTATACAATAAAATTACACATAGCTTTTAATAATCATATAGAATATATAATGACCTACAAAATTTTCTGAACACTAAGTGAAAAAGCATATTACAGAATAGTACATACTATGGGATTACAATATATACAGGGTTGTTTATGTGTGCAAGTATATATATTAAAAAAAAAAAGACTGGAAGCATAGATACCCATATATTAACAGGGGATTTTCATAAGAGGTGGAATGGGGCTCTTTCTATTAGTATCTTCTAAATTTTATCATTAAAGAAAAACACATAAAAATGTTCATTCAGATTCAGTTATCCCACTGCATTGCAATAAACAGTAATGCAGACTACAAATCAAGTAACTTGCTCATATCACCATTTTGGTAGCTTGTGTTAAGCCTGGCTTTCAACTCTAAAGTACACTGTCTTTCTACATACCATTCTTCATCTCCATAGTTCCAATTATATCATACCTAAAGTTCTTTTCCTCTTAATTTTTACACCTGCTATACCTCTTCTCACCTTTTTCTAAACCATTCCAACAGTAAAATAGTCACCCTCTGAATTAGTTGCTATATGTAATATAAAATGTAAAACATCTTCATTAGATAGATGAAAAAGGAAATTTCCTCCCTCATGATAAAACTGGGACAACCCAAATCAGAATAGGCACAATCTGACAGTCTTCAAATAAGTCAGTTTGCTTCTTGCATTTAAAATAAAACTGAAATCTGTTTGGCCTTAACTGTGATATTTGGTAAGTGCCATCTTTCTACACAAAAAGATTTTTTAACTTTTTCAAAGTGGGAATTCTTGAAAGGATCACCTTTCCCAAACTAGGATCTGAGCAACCAATCCTTAATTGTATTCACACATGTTAACATTTTCCTATTCTTTTCACTCCCTTACTAAAGAAGTAGGGTAAATGTAATAGCCTCTCTCCCACTTGGAAGAGTACTTTTGGAGCCTTGAGTTGGCTGTGTTAGAAATTAGAAATGTCTTTGATGATGCACAGCTGTCTTCATTTCTTAATCACACAGGTCTAACACATTCCAGGAGGCTGACTAATGTACCTGGAGAAAGGGACCCTAGTTTCTCATTCTTTCTCCTGAAGTCTTGTCAGATCAAGAAGGGACCAGTTTCTCCTTTGCTCTACAATTGGAAACTCTCTTACAAGATGATATTGAGTCAGACAGATCCTTACATTCCCCACCACCACCTCCTTCTTGTTCTCCTATCCAGTTCTCTCACACATATGGGCAGCACTCCGTGATCTCACTGGTTCCCTTGATCTCATATCTTTCTGCTGTGGAGATTAACTTAGGACAAGATCCCAATATGGCAAAACTTAAGTTTTCCTACCAATAGCTTCTATTATTGGCAAAGTAAAAACAGAGCACTGTTTATCTTGTAGCCTACCATCACTGGACAAGTAGTTACCCAGGAATTTCTGAGCACTGAAAATGGTTCCAGACCAAAGTCAAGCCTCTGAGCTGGGCAATTAAGAACCAAAGTTTCTGAAGTTCTTTGTTCTCTGGTTCTCTGGTTTGTGACTCCAAATAGTTGTCTTCCCTCAAAAGAATTCCATTATTCCATGATACTATTCTTTCCTACTCTTTTGCAGGATAAGTGACCATTGTCAACCACCTCAATCCACCCAAGGACCGTTCATCTGGAACCCAAAGTTCATAAGCAATTAAGATTTGTGTTCTTTAGGGATAGCTGGTATGTCATGTGAGAAAAATACGTACTTACCTGAACAGCTCTACTTGGAAGATGCATTTTACTATATGTAAATTATACCTCAATTTATTTTTTTAAATATATTTTATTGATTTTTTACAGAGAGGAAGGGAGAGATAGTTAGAAACATCAATGAGAGAGAAACATCGATCAGCTGCCTCCTGCACGCCCCCTACTGGAGATGTGCCCGCAACCAAGGTACGTGCCCTTGACCGAAATCGAACCTGGGACCTTTCAGTCTCCAGGCTGACGCTCTATCCACTGAGCCAAACCGGTTTCGGCTATACCTCAATTTAATAAAATACATTCTAATGAAGATACTCATCCTCTCAGGGAACCTGCCCTTACTTGACTAACAGCTCTACCACGGTTCTCTATACCCATATATCCTACCCTGGCCGATGCTGCTCAATGGTTGAGCTTCGACCTATGAACCAGGAGGTCACATGCCCAGGTTGCAGGCTCAGTCCCTAGTAGGGAGCATGCAGGAGGCAGCCAATCCATTATTCTCTCTCATCATTGATGTTTCTATCTGTCTCTCCCTCTCTCTTACTCTCTCCGAAATCAATAAAAACATTTTTTTTAAAAAAGCAGAAAAAAACATATCTTCCCCACTAACTAAAATTGCACTGTTTTTCTCAGTGTATGTTTTCCATTCAATTACCTGGGACATTGCTGGACTATCTAGGTGGGCAAAATGGAAACTTTTCAAAAAACGTATACAGCCAAAGGGATGAGATAACTGTAGCCCTGAGAAGTTGTGTGAGTTGTCTGAGGTCATGCACATACCAGTGGCCTAGGGAGCAGGCCTCTAACCTCACTTGGCCTGGGTGGAAAGAGCACAAGTGATCTCAATGCACCACAGAAGAATAAACATTTTATAAAGAACAATCCCCTATCTAGCTCAGTCCCAACACTGAGTAACTGTTTCAACCACCCAAAAATTCACCTCAAGGAATAAATAACATCAAGTCAGGATTTAAAAAACATCCAGGCAACTTGAGATTTTATTGTGAAAACAGTTATTGTGACATTATATCCAGTTTCTCATTTATCAGAATAAATTCTTTACAACATTATCTTCATCACCACTTCTGGGCATTTATACATAGTCTCTGAGTAAAATATACTCACACTAGACAAAGTTAGAACATTGAAATTATGACCAAAATTACTTATTTTAAGATTGTTTATAACAAAACCATAGTATTTTTACTGGAACTGATTTTTAAAATGTTTACCATTCAAAGATAAGCTTGGTGGAACAAAGCCAATAAGTATGTATACACATATATTTCTTACTTATCTTCTTTGCTGTCCTTCTTCCAGAAAGCTAAAGTTACATTCCAAACACCTCAAATTTCCACTTCAAGACAAACAGTAAAATGGAAAGACATTACTTCCTATTTTACAAAATAAGACATAAAGTCAAAAGAGAAATAAAACTCATCTTTATGCAATTAACATAAAAGCTTGAGTACACCCTTCCATCGCCAAGAAATAAAGATGCCAGCATTGCAAAAGGAGCCATCAGTGCAAAAAACGAATGGCCAGCACTACCTTCTCAGTAGTTCAGGACTCGCTAAAGACTGATGCAAATTCTGGCATGTAATTTTCCTTGATCTCCAAGGATCTGGGATATATAAACTCAATGATTAAATGGCATTTCTCTGACTTTGCATGAGGAAAACTGAAGAATCAGAACAAAGGTTCAACTGCTTTTCACATGGCTAGATGTTCCCCATTACACAACTCAAAACCCAAAGGCAAGCTTTCCATCAAATGCACTCCAAAGCATGGCAGGTGTTCCGAATCTGCAACTGTACACGCTACAGAAGACAAACAAAAGCATCCTTGTACCTGATGAGTAATCTGGTTTTATACTGGAAATGAAATCAAACATATTTAGTCCTCTGAAATTTGGAGGCTAGTGAGGTTTAAAATTTTGGGGATATAGAAACTGCTGAGAATTTAATAAGAACTGTAAACCCTCATGCCAGAAAATTCACACAAAAAATACACAATTCTTATTTAGACTATGTTTTCAGGAATGTCTATCACAACTTGAAAACATTAACCTTCCTTTGCTTTGTTCCTAAAGCAACTAAACTTTCTAGGACACTGTGTGTGTATGTGTATACTAGGTGTACCAGTTAATAATGCGGATTTTTTTCCATAGATGGAGTTACACATATGTTGATATATATGCAATTTGATATGTATGCTATTTTGTTGTATTGACAGCAAATATTCAAATTTAAAACTTCATATGTCAAATTTTCTGAAGGTGTTAACATCATAGATATTTTTACGCTTAAAAATGTCGAATTTCATGCCAAAAAAAAGAGCATTTGTGGGAAGCTTTAATTCATTACTTTTATTTTGAAGAAAAAGTTATTGTATACTTCGGGAAGCTTATGGTGAACATGCTCCATCTCAAGATACTTGTGAATGCTGGCTTAAACACTTTAAAAGTGATGATTTCAATGTGAAAGACAAAGAACGTCCAGGTCAGCCAAAAAAGTTTGAAGACCAACAATTACAAGCATTATTGGTTGAAGTTGCGTGTCAAACTCAAAAACAACTTGCAGAAAGATTAAACGTTGTTCAGCAAACAATTTCCGATCATTTACAAGTAATGGGAAAGATTTTAAACGAAGGAAAATGGGTGCCACATCAACTGAACGAAAGACGAATGGAAAACCGAAAAGTCATCAGTAAAATGTTGCTTCAATGGCACGAAAGAGTCTTTTTTACATAGAATTGTGACTGGCGATGAAAAGTGGATTTATTTTGAGAATCCCAAATGCACAAAATCATGGGTTGATCCAGGTCAACCATCAACATCAACTGCAAGGCCAAATCGCTTGGGAAAGAAGACAATGCTCTGTGTTTGATGGGATCAGGAAGGTGTGGTGTATTATGAGCTTCTAAAACCAGATGAAACCATTAATACTGATCGCTACCGACAACAAATAATCAATTGGAACCACACTTTGATCGTGAAATGACCAGAATGGGCCAGAAGACACGGCAAAGTAATTTTGCTTCATGATCACTCACCATCACACACTTCAAAACCAGTTAAAGACACATTAAAAGATCTTGCCTGGGAAGTATTAACCCACCCGCCATATTCACCAGACCTTGCTCCTTCAGATTACCACTTGTTCTGATCTATGGCACATGTACTTTCTGAGCAGCACTTCAAAACGTACGAAGAAGTGGAAAATTGGGTCTCTGAATGCTTTGCCTCAAAACAAGAAAAGTTCTATTGGGACGGTATCCACAAATTACCTGAAAGATGGGAGAATGTGTAGCTAGCAATGGACATTACTTTTAATGAAGCACTTTTGATGTTTCTCTTGAAATTATCATGTTTTCTTTGATTATAAAATCCGTCATTATTAACCAGTACACCTAGTACATACTTACATATGTGCGTGTGTATACATACTTATGTGTGTGTATATTTTATCCAATATAATAAAAGGGTAATATGCAAACTGACCCTAAGGGCAGAAAGACCACAACGACCGCTCAACCATTCACTATGAGGCGCACTGACCACCTCTTGGTCCCTTTCCCTGGACGGCAGGCTCTGATTGCCTGATGGCAAACAGGGAACTGGAGGTGGGTGATGGTGGGCAGCCATGGAAGATGGCCCTGATCGCAGGCCAGGCCTAGGGATTGTACCCGTGCATGAATTTTGTGCACTGGGCCTCTAGTATATATATAAAATAACTAGCTTGTATGTGACTTTAGTGCTATAAATACCACCAAAACCGGTTTGGAAGATTGTTCTGGAATTCCAAGTTGATTTCCTCTGTCTCTTAGATACCTATGAACTGGTTAGGTTTCTGAAATCACCAGTTCACAAGCAGACTGGGATTCTAGAGAAAGGGGCTCAACTGGCCAGGGGTCTACCATGTGCCTACCTAACCAACCAGCACACCCACAGCCACCCATCTCTCAATTTACGGTCCCAGGGAGTCCTGACCTGTCTCTTCCCATGTACCACCATTCATTAGAGCAGCGGTTGCCAACCGGTAGTCTGTGAGGTCCGAAAGGTTGGCAACCACAGGTATAAGGAAACCTTTGGACAGTGGTCACCAACTGGTGGTCCATGGACCACGGGTCCATGAGGTCCAAAAGGTTGGTGACCACTGCATTAGAGGGGCACCAATGGGAAACCTTCACAATGAGCACAAACACCCAAAACATTATAGGGCAGCATTTCCCTAAGTGTATTTCTCAGAACACAAATCTCACAAGACACCTATTTAAAGAAATCCACATAAAAATAAAATACAGGTACTCCTTGGAGATTGAAACCACACAATAGCCTACCAAAGGTTCTGAAAGGCCTGCAGTTACTTAACTTTGTCTAACCTGACACTTCCCAAATTTATTTGACTTTGTTTATATAATAACGATATATTCTGCCAAAATACACCTTTAGGAACTACTTCTCCAAGAAACTAAAAGATGTCTTTTAAAAAATCTTACAGTATAATTTCAAATCAATAATGAAGATACAAAACTTATTTTCCTGTATAAAGAAACTACTTTGTTTTGCTCTGAATACTTTTCTATCAAAACAAAATAAAAAAAACCATTCTCCTCTCTATTTAAAAACGTCCAACTCAAAGTTACCCTTTCTTGTGTCATTGTTCAGGAATGTTAATTCTCATCATTGGCCCCTTCATCTAGAACAAATATCTGCTGTCTATTTTTGATTCTGAGATTACCTCTCTACCTCAGTCACAATAGTTTTAAGTCTAGGGCAGGTAATCTGCATCCCAACTACATCCCAACAAGAGTTTGGGCTAAATTATTTTGCAAACCCTTAAAAAAGTATGAAAACATTGAGATGCAAATTCCACAGAACTGAACAAGAAGAAAGGCAAAAGATATCATTCCTAACACCAACAACATATATAAAAGACCATCCTCACAACCCAAATTATACTCTGTGGCTGTGCTCAGGATTTCAATTAATAAATAAGAAAACCAAGACAAAGTCAATTACTAAATCCCTGTGAGCCTAAACAAAAAGCATGCAGGCCTGCTGCACCTTCTTCATTAGAGCGTGGCCCCAGTTCGTTTCCTAACTCTGTGCGTTAAGAGAGGTAACACATGCAAAGCAAAGGACTACCACCTGGAGACACGGAACTGTTTTCAAAATACTTTATCCTCAAGAGTAAACCCAGGTACCATAGGAAGAAAAAGATTAAAAAGTTTGTCTTTTTTATGCCTTTTTCATACAAATCATAAAAGATGACAGTTGATATGGGATCTTTATCACGTGGGAATTACCTGACAATTTTCTAATACTATACCACAAACAAATATAAACACAAACATAGTCCCTTTTACATTCTCCTCCACCATCACCTCCAAAAGAAAGTAGGTCACAGCATTTTGTGACAGGCTGATCACAAGCTCTCTGTCCAGTCTGGAAAGCTGTTCCTAGGTGTGCAGCATCTCTGCGGTGGTTTGTGCTCAGTGATAGCTTCCTAATATCTCACTGGCTTATACCAAAAGAGCTCAACTAAGTAAACCAACATATAAATTTTTACCTCTCTAAACTACATTTTGCATCTTAGGAGAAGTAGTCTGGAAGCATCATGGCCTATGTAGTGTAAGGCTAAAGGCAGTACAGAGCAGGAATGACCAAAAGGAAATAAATCATATTTAGTCATCTTCTTTACTAAGAAAGGACAAATACTTGTTACTGTTAGAGTTGGTATAGCTCTTTCTCCCACAAATTTTTTATTTTTTTAAATTTTAATTTTTATTGTCCTGTGTTACATGTGTTTGACAATTGTAAGCCACTTCAAATGCTTTTTGGAAGTTTTAATACAAATCATAATGAAAATGACGAACCCTGACTGAAGCATAAACAGATGTCAGGTCAATGTGCTAACCAACCTCCTCCAACATACATCAGTCCTAGAGGACAACACAGAGCCCTCTGGTCATGATTTCCAATATAGAATATTCATATGGATTTCGGATTGCTGGAAACTAAAGAAGATTAATGCATAATGTGTGCACACTCACTCTCTCCCACCTGTTGCAAAACTTATATGAAATTCATTAGTTACTTTCCCTAAATGCATCCAAAGAGATGAACAAGATATTGAAGACCACCTTGTTTCTCACTTTCAAGAAGAAATATTTACAAGGACTTAAAGACTCCTACATAAATAGCTACTGAAATACAGAACAAATTGAGAGGATGCAGATCAAACACAGCTGAGCTCACATGAGACAAGTCTTAACTGCAAAGCTGTTTTCTTAGCCTGTGGGTTTCTGCAGGACGAGATAAGGTTTGCTGAGCACCATAGTAATCTTTTAAGACACTAATCAAACACATGGTCCTATATTTTAAAAATCCCAGAAGTGGTTTTAGGACAACAGAAGCACCTCAGCCACTAAAGTAAGATTCTGTTATAAGTAAAATTACTTGCACAGCAAATCCTTTAACAGTTCAGCATCCAATAAATAGAAAATATGCTTTAAAATGTACTGCTATTCCCAATTATTCCACTGGACCCTTCAACTATAGTTAAACTACATAAAAAAATAATTAGTTGTCATGAAACTTTTAACTACATGATATGCTTATTATGAAAGAGCACTGGAGTGAGCCTAGCATGATGAACTTGGACCGGCACACAGTAGGTACTTCTATTACTCTAGTGGGGTTCCTTTTCAGTAGTGCCTAAGGGGCAAATTTCAATAAAACTTTACAGTCTGGCATAATAACGATGCGCAACATATTCAGTTCTCCTGAAATCAATTCCAGAAAGAGATGACCAGAGTTAAAGATATACTAAAATACAAAGGTCTAAAGTTGCCACATTCACCCAATAAACTAAAAGAGCCCTTACTAACATAGATTGAACATGTCAGCAAATACTAATGTAATACTGAAGTGCATATAGTCAGATATATATTTATATAACCACTTTTAATATTTACATAAGGTACTAACCCCCCCAAACAATTAGTCTTATGAGAGCATACTTAAAAAGCACATTCCTCATTGCTTTTTATAATTAAATACAGGCTCTTCTATGGAAGTAAGTAGAATATTAGGATAATATATTTTTCCTAACGTCTAAAATAGGCATCAAATTTCTAAATAGAAGAAAAAGGCCTCAGCCATAGGACCACATATTAGTTATTCATACTGGTTTAAGAAAACTAAAATTAATAAATTAGCTTGAATAAATTAAGAGTGCACATTCAGAACAGAATTGTAGCTTTTGGTCAGCAACATGTGAACCATGTTTTAGCACAACAGAAGCACCTCAGCCACTAAAATAAGATTCTCTTATAAGTAATTTTTCCTTGCAAAAGGCAAAAATCTGCCAAGATTAAGACCGGTTGTTGTTGTTTTTAAATATATACAGTACATTATGTTTTCTTTTCCTCTCAAGTTCATTTAGTATTTATTTTGGTAGTATTTAAAGTGCATTGCCAGCTAAAAGACAAGCTTCCTAATTTAAAAAAATAGATGTCACAGAAAGTTTCTCTTGCTTTAGAGTCTTCCTCATACCTATTAGCAGCATTTTCTTTTTGTTTTCACACAATTAGTATAAGAGATTACTGCAATGATCATATGACTTTGGACACAAAGCAGGCTGTCTGTCAGGGTGATAGCCGTTGTAAGGAATTGCTTTCTTCTTCTGCTGGAGTCAATTTAAGTGTTGGCAGTTTCCGAGGAGGAAGTTGAGGGCTTTGGCGAAGATTGTCATCCATCTGTGGAAAGCACAAAAGGTACATCTGACTAATGGCTGTGGCACCCCTTATGTGGACTGCGGCTCCCCATCCAAACTATAGCCTAGAAGAGTACAGAACCATATGTCTCTAAAACTGCCAGAAAACCTTTTCCTTGCAAATAATCTCTCAAGAATTCTAAATGTCATACCTCAAATACCAGCTGACTCGGTATATGTAAAAAAGCCATATAGCTCATCCTTGGTGCCTTCACAATATTATAGTAAATCCACAAAATGAATGTTCTATTTAACTCAACCATAGCATGACTTGGTTTAAGAGGTCTTCTAATAGTAAAAGCAATACTTCTGTTATTAAGCTCCACAGTTTACACAGTTTGTACATATACAATATTTCATTTGTTCTTCCCAACATCATTGTGAAGGGAAAAAAACAGATACAATCACTCCCTATTTTACAGATTAGCAAAATGAAGCTCAGAATGGTTAAGGAATTTGCCTTCAGTTGCAAAGCTAGTATCAGAGCTGACATTTGAACCTAAGTCTTCTAGAGAAACAAATTAATATGGAGCACATTGAAAACATGTCCAAGGGTTTCAGACTTACCCTAAGGAGTACATTAGCATCCCTGGAAACACTAGGAAAGGGATTATTTAGAACTGAGTCAGATCTTAGAAAACTGCCTTTAACCAGAGCACCCTGCAAACAGGGCTCTAGCCTCCAGTCCTGGAGCGGAGCTCACTGTCAGTTTCACTTCAAAAAGACAGCTGCCATCAAAGATTCAAAGCCAACAGAATATAGCATCTTTTTACCCACTTGATATGCACGCTTTTTAGAGTTTTGAACAAAACTTCCCCTTATCTTCTCAAGATGCTCTTATAAAGCAGAGTGCAAATATTTCAGCAGAGGTATATGGGACTTATAGTACAGGAAAGAGAATAAAAGATTAACTTTTAATCTGCCAATGAAAAGAGTATCTCCAGTGAACTCTTTGAATCAATTGTGTTAAGATATCTTCTTTTCCTTGCCAAAACTAAGTTCCTGAAACAGAACTCCTAAAAAAAAAACAAACAAAAAAAAAAACCCTCTAGATTTTCTGTCCAAACAGTGAGCAATAGTAGCCATTAGGATTTGTTGCTCTAATGGCTTGTAGCAATCAGTGAAGCGAACTGAACATCAGGTATGAAGGGATGGAGCAGTGCTGAAATAGGGTCAGAAAACTTTCATATATTGATGATGACCCAAGATGAAGTGTACATGAATTTGCCCCATACAGAAAATGGAAACTATACTGGACAGCATTCACTTAGCAGATAAGTGTCTATAATAGTTTCAGTAATCTTTCCATTATCCATACTTAACAGAATATCTTTCCTCTCATGAGAGTTACTGGTTTGGACAAAGAATTAAAACAAACTAGGCTTTTACTTAGCTTACCCAAACTTTAGTAATGAACTCTTACAATTTTACTGCTCTGTTTTACTCACTTCTCAAGTTCTAACACATAAAATACAATAAAAAGAAACAGAACTGTCATTCTAGAGAGTGGCAGTTATAAACCTAGCATTACTAGTAATGGATACATAATCTCATCCATGAGTTAGATGGCTGACTAACTACAAAGCCCATGCTGGATTCCAATTTCTAGGGTTCAAATAACCTCTCTAACTCTTGTCACCTGAATGACCTTGGGCAGGTGACATAAGCTACTCTTGAAGCTTCAGTATCTTCATCTGTAAAATGGGAATGATAGAGGACTTGTAAACATAGATTAAATGAGATAATTCATATAAAGCTAATACAACATAGTGCCTCTTACTGCTAGACAGTGTTATTAGTGTACACTGCCCCATTAGTTTGTGAAAGAATTAAGTATTATCCATTTGTTTAAGGATAAAAGCAAGTTTATCAGACACTTGCAGGAGGGGGGTGGGGGAGGTAGAAATGCATAACTCTCTTGTAATTTCCCATTAGAATCACCCTTGAAATTTTTATTGTTGGCTCTCTTGCCTACCCAGTTCCTCAATATCTCTCTCACCAAATGAATACCCCAAAATGGCAAAATATCCACACTGATAAAAAAAAATTGTGGACCACATTTAGAACAGAGAAGGACAGGAAGGAGAAAATATAAAGCAGTCCATGTGGAAGAAAGAACAAGACATCATAATACAATTAACAAGAAAAGATAAGCACAGATGCTTCCAATCTCAAATATTAACTTAGAGACAAGCAGACAAGCAAGCAAGAAGTATTTTTGTCTTTTTTTTTTTTTTAAGCCAGGCTTTTGGTCTCCTAATTTGAAAAATACTAATTGTGTGGTAAAAGTAAACCAAATACCATCATCAGATCTTTCCCTAAAGTTATCAGGCCACTTCTGACTTCAAAATACTATATTATACTATACAACTTTAGTAAATGTATATTTAAACAGCTTTCTGAAAAAAATTAACTCTTTTTAAAGGTAAAGTTAATTCATAACCCAAATTACAATATTAACTACAGAAAGGGAAATACTAAATTACTACTTTAAAAAACGATTGAAGTAAACTTGACCTTTTCAATCAAGTTGGATTCCTTATTTACAAGCTGTGTGAGTTTCTGCAGATTTGCATCTACCGTTTCTTGTCCAGCAGGAGAGATGCCTAAGAAGCCAGGGACAGAAATCAGTAAGACAGGAAAATTTGAAAGCCTTTAAAGCTGTTTAGATTAAAAGAATTTTGAGTCTATCCACCCTCCCAAGTGGCCCACCCTCCAAAAAAAGGCAGAGAAAAACCATTCTGCATTCAAAGGCAAACTTAAGTGGGAAAGCAATGCTCCAAAACCAAACCGTAAACAAAAGCACTAAATTTGTCCACAGAGTAGACAAAGTAACAAAGTTGGCCAAGTGGGTTGCAGCTAGCCAAAGTAATTAGTAAAAAAGCATAGCCTCTTCATTTCCTTCTCAGATTTAAGTAGTGCCTTTCCCCCAACCATTCCAAATATGTTTTTAGTTACTATTTGGATAGCTTTCTAAGGCAGTGACTCCAAACAGGTATCCATCCACCTGACACCCAAAGTATTTGGAGGCACTTAAAAAAGAATACAGATTCCTGGGATCTATCCCTAAGAACTCTAATTTGGTAAATCTGATAGATGACCCAAGCTTTTGTATTTGTCCTGTAGACAGGTTTGCCAACCACTGCTTCAAAGTAACGAAGTTGCCTGGCCAGCTGTGGTTCAGTGGTTGAGCATTGACTTATGAACCAGAAGGTCACAGTTTCGTTCCTAGTCAGGACATATGCCCGGATTGCAGGCTCGATCCCCAATGTAGGGCGTGCAGGAGGCAGCTGATCAATGATTCTCTCATCATTGTTTCTGTTTCTCTCTCTCTCTCTCCCTCTCCCTTCCTCTCTGAAATCAACAAAAATATATATTTTTAAAAAGGACAATTTCTGCCAAGTCTCCCAATACAAATTTAGTATCCCAATCACTTAAGCATAAGGCCTTACACTCCTAACAAATCATTTCCTAAATGACAGGTGCCCTCCCTCTGTTTACTATACCTCCAGTCTGATGCAATCAGTTTTCAAGTAGTAGAATCATAGGGGTGTACCTCACCAAAATCAATCTGCTACTGATTTCTGTTCACGCAGGAAAATGCTAGAAGCAACATTTAAAGTAATTGCCCATTTGCATTAGGAAAAATGCTATCTAAAAACACCTCAATAAATATCTGTAGTTTAAACTGTTTGAAGAAAATGACCCACTTCAAAGGGGCAATATTTAAAGAAGAACAAGAAGCAAGCAATGTATAAAATCCAAAAGAATAGGGGAAAAGGCAAATATTCATTCCTCTATTTAAATAAGAACATATGGGAATAAAAATAAAGTTGGAGAAATGCAACTTTTTGAAGCGCTATAAACCAGCATTTAAAGACAATACACAAATTTCTTTAATAAGTAATGAATCTTGCTTATGTGTCCTTAGGAGAATTTGCAAATCCTCTATACAAACAAAGATCAGCTGGACAGGGGCCGCCTTACCTCCAAGGCTAAGCCTAAAATAAGTGTTTAGGATGTCATCACAAAAGCGACACAGGTTGGAGAGCTGTTTCAAATGTTCTTGTAACTGAACTTTAGGGAAGCGTACTTTATAAAGAGGTGCGAGAAAACCAAACACATAGGCATCCAAGGTAGAAGGCCTAAAAATAAATTCAGGATTTTTTAAAATCACATAAGAAAATATTAACTTGGGATTATAAAAAAATTTTCTCAAATATATTAATCAATTCTGAAGTATACAATTTAGTGTTTTAAAAGGTTAACTATCCATTATAACATAATAATGATGCAAGTAGAATTTTACTCAGTTGTTTTTTAATACTCTCACCATTTATTTTATTTAGAAGAAAATTCAGTTGCAAATTAAGATGCATTTTTACTCACGAGTATTATGTAGTAACTGGAGACAGGATGGAAATAGTCTTAGATGTTTTCAATACACATATGCAGTATATTAAGTCAATGTTAGATTACCACCAACAGAAGGTTTCCCCATAGTAAAAAACCATTAAATGTTTTTAAAGTGAAAAAGTCACTTTTGGGGGAGTGGGAAGACAAGAGGACTTGCTTTAAATAATTGCTCATAGAATATATGCACACAAAACATCAGAATGATTTTTAAGAGAATGCACTCACGTATCTCCAAAGAAAAACTGAGATGTTCCCAATCTGTTTGACAGAAGATTTAGGCACTCCTTGGCATCTCTGTATATCTAATAAGGATGACATTACATCTCAGAAGTAGGACAGATACTCTAGAACTCCTTTTTAGGTAGGTATCTATGGATTAGTTCATCTCTGCGATCTCTCTTGTCCCTCCTCAGGAGGGCCCTAGCTCTGACAGTAATCTCGACCATACCTGTGCTTCCACTTCTCGGAGGTGGTAGAGGGGAGGCTCTCCTCTGGTCAGGAGAATCCTAGTCAGTGCTCCCTTAGACATTCTTCCAGGAAGGATCAAACTCAAGGGAAAGGGAATTCGTGAAGCAAACCATGGCTTTGTCACCGTAAAGTAATTGTCAGTCTCAACCCAGAATGTGTGAAGCTGCAAAAGAAGAAACACTGTAATTATGTTCTTTAATTAAAAGGTCACTCTATTGATGTGCAAGTTTTTCATAAATATCTTTGTATAAAATGACTTCATACAGATTTTCCAGTTAGAACAACTCAAGGATTAAACAAGATTTTAAATTGTTGGTTACTATATCTCAGGCACCCAGAACCAGGCCTATTACATAGTAGGTGCTCAATAAATATTTGCTGAATGAATGGATTATAGTTCACCCAATTCTATATATGGAACAACAAACTCCACCTCCCATAAAGAATTTTTATTTCCAAAATGACATTATTTTTCACTTTATTGTTTTTCATACTAGCTGAATGTCTAACAGAATCCAGTTTCACAGGAACATGAAAGAATCAAGATTAATACATAAGTGAAATTTCCTCTCGTAAGCCCTTTTCATTATTTTTCTTCTGAACAGACTAAGTGTATTTTTGGTAGATCATTAAGATATTGTAATATTAAGCAATGCTCACCACTGCAGGAAGAAGTTTCTCTTCAAGGAGAGCAATGTAAGCCAGGGTATCTGCCCCTTGTCTTGCTGAGAGTTCATAATCAGCATTATATTTCTATTAAAAAGTATAAAATAAACAGAACACCTCAGACGTCAAGAGTATCCCCAAATAGTGAAGCTAAATAAACTAGGATTCCTATTTATTCTTCCACAAAAATGGTAAACATGATATTAAAAGGGGGAAAAAGAAATACAAATTTAGTAACAAATGCTACTTAATGCAAATGTACAGTATCATGCACACAGTAAAGTCAATAACTTATGATTTGTTATTCACTACTACTATTTCAGTAATTGTTAATGACCAGTTTAGTACCAACTTATTAAAAGAAGCTATTATTATTTTTGTTAACAGTAAGGATAAAGTTCTAACTGGTTACATTTTTCCCCAATGAAAAAAGAAAAACTTCCAATTTAGAAAAATTCTAAATTTTGTTGCTGTGAGATTTCTTTAAAAGAAAAAAACAATGGCCCTGGTTCATGTGGCTAGTTGTCCCATACACCAAGTGGCAAGTTCAATTCCCAGTCAGGGCACATACCCAGGTTGCCAGGTTAGGGGTTCAATCCCTAATAGGGGTGCATGTGGAAGGCAGACAATCAATGTTTCTCTCTCACATTGTTGTTTCTTTCTCTTTCTCTCTCTCCCTCCTCCACCTCTCTCCCTTCCTCTCTCTAAAAAAAAAAAAAAAAAAAAAAAAAATCACTAGAAAAAATTTAAAGTATTGGCAAAATCAATGATAACTTTTGCATTTATATGTCTTAACATATTTATACATTTTTAACACATTATAAAAATCTTTACATGTTCAAATATCTTGACTACAGTACTGCATGAAACATTTAACTATAACTATCAGTTAAGTGTTTTTTGAAAACTAAAATAAATAGTTGCTAGTTGGTGGGACTTCAGATGTCATTCTTAGCACAAAATGTGTAGCAAGTATGTAACTAAATTGACAATCATGTAAATAAGTGTAATAGCAAAGATGGCTAAATTGAATCTGCTTATATCTAAACTTCAATAAAATCCAAGAAAAGTGCATGAAAATATAAGTGGACTATACCTCACTTTATAACTTTCAAATCACAGTATAACTCATGACTTGAAAGTCTTTTTATATTAAACTCCAGGTATCCTCAGGTGTCTACTAACTTAGCAAAAAATATTTTTTTAAAAATCTGCAAACCTTACGATGTGTTTTTTTAAAGCAACATGCAGGGATCAACAATCTACTTCTTCAAAGAGAACCACCCACCTGTTTTCTTAAAAAGTTCAGTATTTTTGCTGGTTGAGAGACAATCTTGTCTTCAGTGGTCAAAATTGGTACATCTCCTATAATCAAAAAAACGGTCTACATACAAGGAAACATTTTGATCTCCTCTTAAGATATTCCAATCCTCTAAAAACTATACCAATTGCACATTTGAAGGGGGAAATGAGTAAGCTCATCTTAGTTTTTTGCAATTTCACAAAGAGCAGTTGGATAGAACATTTTCATTTCTCATCATTTCCACTGATTTGGCTTGCACTTTTAAGTATTATTCAGAATGATCAAATCATAAGCAAAGCACAGCCAAGGTCATGGTAAAAAAAACAAAAACAAAAAAACCACCTAAAATCCCAAGGTACTCCATGGCTGTATGCCTCAGCGCTGTAAAGGGGGTGGTGGGGGGAGGAGGGGACTTAAAGAAGGTAGAAGGGGTGTTAAAAGTTTACACTGTACCTCTTGAACCTCTCCAGGTGTTATCTATGACACTGACTTTCAAGGGTGCGCCAGAAAATTTGGCGTAAGCCTGAAACAGAGTTTGCAATAAAACATTTTAGACTGAGTACGTAATGCAAATCTGCAGAGCTGCTTTACTTCACAGCCGGGTTCCGAAGACCGAACCTCTGGACAAGGGGGCGCGTCCCTTCCCCGATCTCTAGCCCAGGGAGCACGCGCGCCACTGCCCGGCTTTCGGGAACCTTGTTCTTTCCCAAAGGATCCGGCGGGGACGAGGGGGGCGGGGGAGGATGCGGCGCGGGCCCCGCTTCGGGCTCTCACTCCACCGCCCAGATAGCTTTGCAAGGATGAGATTAGCTCGGGAGCCAGGAGGAAAAGCGGGAGGCCTCCCGCCACGCCTCGGTGGGGTCACAGGCCAGGTGTAACTCGGCTGCAGGAGCCCAGGGCGGTCCAGCGCCCGGCCCTCCTCAGCCCGCAGGGAACCGCTCCAGGCCGCCGGCGCCCGGCCCGGCCAGCTCCGCGCCTCTGGCCCCGCCCCTTCCGGCCCGCCCCCGGCCCGAGCAGCGGCCTCACCATGACCACCAAGGACTCGCTGTGGACCGACGGGAGCCCCCAGCCCCCTCCCCAGCAACTGAGCTCCAAGGGGGCCGCCATCTTGCCGGGGCCAACCTCTCCTATCCCGGAAGTACTTCTGCCGCCCAGTTTCCGGCAGGTGAAAGTGAGGGGCGGGGCTAGGGAGGGAAAGGGTCCCTTTGGGCTCTGCAGAGGTACCGAAAGGACCACAGGTGGGTTAAAAGCACGCTTAGAATCAGCTTGGCCTGGGGCTTAGGAGTCCTGGGCCTTCAGTCAGACCCATCAGTCACTGTATAAATATTTATTGGCTGCCTAAGGTATCCCAAACCCTTTGAACCTTACTACCCTGGGCCTAAACTAACCTGTTTGTAAAATAGGTAAAACAGCTTATTCATAAGAGTGTTGTGTTTAAAATTATGACAGGGGGAAGCAAATTTGGCATACAGTAGGCACTTAATAATTGCTCAACCCCTTCACCCATATATTTGGCCTCTGCCTCTTTCCACGCCCAATCTCAATTATGTCATCCTCCTGTTAATTTGCCCCACCCTACTGGAAAGTAACCCTGTTCCTGAAATTTGTCAGGTGAATTCTGCCTTATTTCAGGATGAATTATGTTTGTTCCTTGCCATTGCTCCCTCAAAAATGAGCTTAACTGTCACTTTCCCAGGGATGATTTTACAAAGTTACGGACTTCTAGGTTCCTGCAGCCCCTTGTACATATTTCAATTGTAGCTTCTATCCCTAGATATAGACCTTTTGCTTTTCACTTCAGGAAGCTCTTAAGACGGGACAAGGCTGGCTTCATACTAGTAGAAGTGAGACCTGTGCATTCGAATAGGGCCCTGTGCTTAAAAGGACCCAACTTCCTTAATATTCCGCTGTTATCATGATATTCTTAATAATTTTGAAAAAGGGACTCCGCATTTTTATTTTCAACTGGGCCCTGCAAATCACATAGCCAGTTGTGTCTGTGAGCCTAATGGGCATGAACTAAGTGTTTCTGGAACATCAACTAACAATTCCTCAGAAAATTGTTAAAAAGAGAAGATAGGTCTTGAGAATGCCATGATCCTAACATGCTTATGGGGTCCTGGAGTTAGGACTTGGGTGCTACGTCTTTTTTTCTAGAAAGCACAGTAGTCTTTCTGGAATACCCTCCCAGTCATTCCTCTCAGTTTTCTTGCTTACCTCTGCCCAGCTGAGATAGATGGGTCCCCTTCAACAATTGAGAGTGCAAAACAAACCTCGGCAAATTTTCATAAAGTTACAATTCAGCAAATAATTGTAGGCACTCCCTTACTGTTTACATATCCATCTAAATTACAGTGTCAGCCTGCTAAAATTTTTTTGTCATGTTTCAAAGGCAAGAGTTCTCAGAAATAGGAAGGAAAAAGTATGTCAAAGGTGGAAATCCATTAGTAATATGGTGTAATTGGGAGATAGTTGTATATATATTATTAAAACTAAATATCAAAACATTTATTGTGCAACTACTGTGTCCAAGACACTGTGAGGCTCTGGGAGAATACAGAGATAAATAAGTCACCAATTCTATCCTCAGGAGTTTATAGTGTACAAAGGAGACATACAACTAGGTGTAACAAGTCATGTTATCATGAGTGAAGTTAGAGATATGAATAAAATTTTATGAAAGCACAAAGCAGGAATGATGCCTCCACTGTGAGACTAGTGGAGGCTCTCTCCTCAGTTTTCAGTAAACAGAAGGCAATCCAACTTTCAGATTCAAGTAATGGGACTTCCCTGTTTTGAAGATCAAAATTCCAAGGCATAAAGTTCAGAATTCATATATTACAATCATGCATTTTAAATATCATACACAGAGAATGTGGCTTCCCAGAGTCTTGTTTGTAGGGTGGAGGGGGTTGGAAATGGATGCATATTCCTTGTGGATACATAATTCCTCAGTTCAGCCTTCTTCCTTATTGATGCTGTTACATATGTCAACTTCATTCGTTTTAAAGAAAAATTAAATTTCTTCTCTTAGCATTGAATTAAGACAGAGAATAGCATGCTGTTGCATCTAATGGGAGAATCCTTCTCACAGGTTTATTTGTGCCTGTTTAATAGCAGTCTTTTATTGCTGCAATTCCTTTTGAGAATCTATATTTGCTAGATTAAAGTTAAAACCAGAGTGCTGCTGATTTCACAACCAGGTTGAATATTGTTCCAGGGAACCACACAGAAAGCTGAAACCTTCAGGAATTACGCCTGGTATGGGTAGTTGGCCCCTGTGTCTTTTTCTGGCTGCTAAAGAGTATTGTTCAGAGTTCATCAAAATCATTTCAGATTTCTGCCAGGAAGCATACTATCTGCAAAACATTCATGTATGAGTGGGATGACCTGAATCACAGCTTTTTAATGAGTATTCCAGACAATGTTTTCCCTGCAAAAGAACTATTATTTTTCAAGAGATGGACAATAAAAATGACTGCATGTAGTCATAGTCATCTAAACTCAGGAGACCTGACCTTGGCTTCTATTCCTACCCCTCATGTATTTCTTAACTTGGGAGCCATGGTGCAGGTTCTACTAGGATCTGTTTAACTGGGTGATTGAGCACCTGTGAAATGGTGCTATAGGCAAAGATGAAAGGTTTGTGGCAGTGCTCATGTAGTATGATCCCTTATGGAGAAGTTGAACTAGAGAGCCTTGAAGGGCCCTTTCAACTCTAAACTTCTATAATTCAATTCCGTGTTTAGATATAGAATTCTTGGGAAGGAAAAAAGCAAGCACTGAGTGCAAGTCAGGACAGCTGGTTTCCTGACTGAGTCTCCAATTAGCTATATGAATTTGTGCCAATCATTTTATCTTTAGTCTTCAACTTATTCACTTAAAAAGCAAAGGTGTGGAGGGTTTTTTTTAGCTGTGAAATACTATCCTTCTATGTGCAATGAACATTTAATAATAGATGATATTCATGGAGCAATTTCTATATACCAGAAATTGTTTGAAGTATCCAAAATAACTCATTGGATATTTATAATGACTCCATGTGGTAGGTACTATTATGTTCCTGTATTTCCAGGAAAGGAAATTAAGGCATAAAGATGTTCATTAACTTGTCAAGGTCACCTAGCTAATAGGTGATAAAACCAGGATGTAAATCCAGCCAGTCTGGGCTTACACTCTTAACCACTATGTCATACTGCCTATAGACTTCTATGTAATTCATTAAAAATCCTAGTTTCACTCAAACTGGAGTTATCAATGCCATAATATTGCCATTATTACTTGTTTGGGTAGTATTAAGCCATTAAACAAGTTCACTAAGCAACTTCTGTATTTGCAGCACACTGTAGGCTATCAGGGAATAAAAATGCATGTTCATAGTTGATAAAACAAGGCCTACACATTTGAAGTAACTGTAGATGGTTGGGAGGTACCATTTTGTCAAGCAGATCACAAGTCTAGTGTGGTTTTAGACAAAGGCTTTCATGTGCTGCAATGCTTGGCAAAAGCCTAGGGGACGAATTAGGACTTTAGCTGACCTTGAAGGATGGGTACATTGGATTTAGATTGGCACAGAGGAAGGCATTCCACATGGACTACGCTGCAGGAGCCAAGGCATAGAGATGGAATGACTATGGGAAAGAATCTGAAGATAAGTAAATGGATGCTGGATTCAATAAAAAATTTGGAGAATGATCAGAAAAACTGTTGATTGATTAACCTGAGAACCAGACGTGGTGATAGTGGATGGCCTGGGTATATAGAGTTTTGAGAAGGTAAAAAAGAAGAATAAACATCCAAATACAATATTAATGGATTCACATTTTCATAGATGAAAGATGGAATGCTATTGTTGCATAGACAATATGAACCCATAAATTGTATTAAATTAAGCAAAATGTTGTGATAAATGAAGAAATGCTGCTGCATAGTGTTAGAAGAAAGTTACCTGGCACCCTTGCACTGAGCATTTTTCATTGACTAGGTTGTTACAAATCAAACTGCAAGGGATCCCATAGCTACTCCCCACTCCAGGAAAAAATAATAAAAAACTGCAAGGGATAACTGAAGAAATTGGTATTAGAGATAGGGACGGGTGTAAGATCACGAGGAATATGACACAGATAAAGGAAGGAAAGATAATGGACAGGAACAGAAGATCCAAAATAAAGTTTTTGCAGGAGATGACAGAGTAAATCTGCATACATTGAAGGCAAAATTGGCTACTTGTGGACAAAAGCCTTAAGATGCCAGAGAGAACAGGGATGGGGTCCTAGAAATTACCCTACAAGTTGAAAGGCTGAGATCAGTAGCTTGAGCAGTGGAGCTGGCATTGAAAATGAGAGACGTGCTTTCTCTCTGACACTGGAGGAAGTTTCAAGGGGAGCATGGGATGCTGAGTTAGCGCAAATCAGTTACCTGCAAATTTCCCTGTTACATTAGGAAAACTTCTTAAAAGCCTGAGAGAAAGAGATTTGGGCTTTGAAAGAGAGAGAATAATTTAGAGAATGTGCCAGGGAGTTAGTAAAAAATGAGTGCAAGAATTGCTGACGGTGGCAAAGGTTAAATTTAAATTAGTATGAAGGAGATAAATCAAGTGAGAACCATAGGCAGGCTAATAATTAGGTGCCCTTTCAAACAGATATTCTTTAAATATTTATTCAACCTTTTTAAAAAAATGGAAATGAAGTTAGCAGAATGTAACAGGATCGATTTGCATTTTACCAATTCTGTCTGTTAGAAGTCCTATGCGGTGACCTGTGCTTAGTATCCCTTAAAGTTGGGTCCTGAGAACCATGTAGGGAAGAGGGAGGAAAAGGTCCTAGGAATTGACAGAGATGGAATCTGTAACTTCAGCAGCGGGGCTCAGCCATCTGTAAGTCTAGCTAAGGTAGCACAGTTGTGTGGAATCCTCCTATGGTGCTGTGCTGTCCAGAAGTTTAAGTGGGGAGCCAGGTTCATTTACTCATTTGGTATCAATGTTATCAGGCAGTGATATAGATTAAAAGTGATTCATTTTGCTCCTCTAGCATAGTAAGCCTGTTGTCTGTATTTTGTATTAAAAAGAATTAAATGAAACAAAAATAATATCTTCTGATATAGTGATCAACTTATGTAAAAACAGGAATATTATATTTTAAAAGTGAGGATGGTAAAGGGTCCTAAGTGGAAATAAGGTTTCTATACTTCATTCAAAGTGATAAAACACATCATATACCAGTAGACTGTGATAAGTTATATGTGTATATTGTAATACCTAGAGCAACCATTAAGAAAGCTATACAAAATGACATAGTCAAAACCACTAAATAAATCAAAATAGATTTCTAAGAAATGTTCAAATAACCCACATGAAAGAGAGAGAGAAAATGGAATAATTAATTGACTAGCAGGGATCGAACAGAAAACAATAAAATGACAGATTTAAACTCTACAAAAATCACTAATTTCTGCAAGTGTAAATGGTCTAAATACATCAATTAAAAGACAGATTGGCAGAGTGAATGAAAAACAAACAAACATGCTATCTACAAGAAACTTCAAATATAATTACATAGACAGGTTAAAGATAAAGGATGGAAAAGCTATACCATGCAAACAATGATCAGGAAAGAAAAGTAAGAGTTGGCATATTAATATCAGATGAAGTAGACTTCAGAGCAAAGAAAACAACTGCTGGAGACAAGAGGGTCTCATATAACAATAAATGGGCCAATCCACCAAGAAGTCATAGCAATCCTAAATGTGTGAACTAAACAACAGTGCTTCAAAGTACATGAAGCAAAAACTGATAGAAGTGAAAGAATAAATAGAAAAATTATGGTTACAATTATGCCCCACTCTCAGCAATTGATGGAATTACTATACATAAAATAAGCAAAGCTCTAGATAAATTAAACAACAGGATCTAATGGACATTTATCAAATGTTATATCCAACAGCAGAACACTCATTCTAAGAGCTCATGGAACATTCATCAGGGTAGTCCATATACTGAGTCATAAAGCAAACCACAAAAGAAATTTTTAATAAAATAATGCAAAATATATTCTTTGACCATACTAGAATCAAGCTAGAAATAAGTAACAGAAAGACAACAGTAAACTCTCAAACACTTGAAAATTCAACAACATACTCGTAATAATCAATGGGTCAAAGACAAAGTCTCAAAGGAAAAAAAATACAAATAATTAAATAATGGAAATACAACAAATTCTATTAAGAGAATGAAAACATAAGCCACAGACTGGAAAAAAATATTTGCAAAACACAGATGTATTAAAGGACTTGTATCCAAACATATACAAAGAACTCAGAAGGCCCCACAAGAAAATAAACAACCAAATTTAAAACTGGGGGAAAAGATGTGAACAGACACCTCATCAAAGAGGATCTACAGATGGACTAAGCATATTTAAAAATGCTCAACATCATTTGTCACTAGGGAATTGCAAATTAAAGCAACAATGAGATGTCACTATACACCTGTTGGAATGGCTAAAATGGAAAAAGAAAAGAACAAAAACCTGATAATGGCAACTGATTTACAAGAGTGTGGAGCAACAGGAACACTCATTCACTGCTGGCATGAATACAAAACTGCAAGACAGTTTGGCAATTTCTCCTGAAGCTAAACATTGTCTTACTATATGTTTTAAGTTGAATTCCCCTCCCCCACCCCCCCTACCCCCGCAAAAGGTACGCTGAAGTCTTAACCCCTAGTACCTGTAATGTGACCTTATTTGGAAATAGGATTTTGCAGATGCAATCAAGTTACGATAAGATCATACTGAATTAGAATAGACCCAAATCCAATTACTGTTGTCATAAGGAGAAGGAGACACAGACATGTACAGAGAGAAGATAGCCATGTAAAGATGGAGGCAGAGCCCAGCCGGTATGGCTCAGTGGTTGAGTGTTGCCCTATGAACCAGGAGGTTATGGTTTTAATTCCCAGTCAAGGGCACATGCTGGGTTGAAGGCTTGATCCTATGTGGCACCTGCAGGAGGCAGCCGATCAATGATTCTCTCTCATCATTGATGTTTTTCTCTCTCTCTCCCTCTCCCTTCCTCTCTGAAATCAATAAAAATATATTTTTTAAAAGAAGAGGGAGGCATAAATTGGAGTGATGTACCAACAAGCCAAGGAATACCAAGGAATGTGACAACCACTAGAAGCTAAGAGCTTTATTGTGCTGAGCACATGAGTACAAGAAATATCCAGAGACTTCAACCAGATGGCAACTAAAAATGTGGACCATTTATCTTCATGAACCTTTGTATTTAGGACATCTTTTCATTAGCAGGCCCTGAGATTTAAATGTTTTCCCAGAAGTACTGCTGAGTGATATTCAGCTGACCACTGAGTGATGTTCAGCTGACCACATGGCTCTCCACAATTGGTAATGATGAATAAGATGTACAGCTGGGGTTAAGGAGCTCTCCAGGACACAATTTTAGCACTAGATAAATTCCTGGAATTGATTCTACCTTGGGAATCATCCATATGATCTACAACTAATCCAGCATCCTCTATTTTGGCTAAGGACACATTTCAGAGTTTTCTTAAAGAAAAAGAAATGCTATGTTTGAATGTATATACAGAGGTGAGCAAAAGTAGGTGTACAGTTGTGAGTACACCAAACAGTTTATTCTTGTATTATTATTTTTTATTTATTATATTATTTATTTGTATTACAACTGTAAGCATACTTTTGCCCATGACTGTATATTCAAATATATTACATATATTCAATTCAATGGAGGAAATACAAATGAATTTATAGGTATACTAGAGGCCCAGTGCACGAAATTCGTGCCCTCAGGGGGGAGTACCTCAGCCCAGCCTGCACCCTCTCACAGTCTGGGAGCCCTTGGGGGATATCTGGCTAATGGTGGGCCTAAGCCGACAGTCAGACATCCTTAACACTGCCTTGGAGGCAGAAGAGGCTCCCGCCATCGCCGTTGTGCTCACCAGCTATGAGCCCAGCTTCTGGCTGAGCAGCGCTCCCCCTGTGGAAGCACAGTAACCACCAGGGGACAGCTCCTGCATTGAGCATCTGCCCTTTAGTGGTCAGTGCACATCATAGTGACCGGTCGTTCTGCCGTTCAGTCTATTTGCATATTAGCCTTTTATTATATAGGACTATAGGCCCAGTGCATGGATTCGTGCAACAGTGGGGTCCCTTGGCCTGACCTGCGGGGATCAGCTGAAACCAGCAGTCCTACATCCCCCAAGGGATATAGTAGTGCGCAAAGCAACAGGTGGCCGGAGAGGAGCCCAAGCCCGGGCTGGGTGCCACACCGCTCCCACTCATCCCGGCCCTGCTGCGCCCGCCACTGCCGCCGCTTGGTAAGCTCGCTGCCACTCCACTGTGGTCTCCATGCGCCCGTCCTAGGGTGATACCAGCGCACCCATGATTGAGAAGTGGCCACAGGCTCATGCCCAGTCAGTCTCGATGCTGGTCCCAATCCTGGTCCCAGTCCGGATTGGAGAGGGGTGCACAAGGGGAGTGTCCATGGGAGAGGCTCGCACCGCCGCAGCTGCGCTCGCCAACCATGAGCCTGGCGTCTGGCACCCGTTGGTCAGCTGAGTGGTGCCCTACTGTGGAAGCGCACTGATCACCAAGGGGCAGCTCCTGCATTGAGTGTCTGCCCCCGGTGGCCAGTGCACATCATAGCTACTGGTCAAACAGTCGAACGATCAACCGGTCACTTAGGCTTTTATATATATAGATATGTATAATGTACATATACACTTATGTTATATATAATATAATTATAATTACATCTTACATAACATTTTATATACTTATATGACATAATTATACTATATTTAATATATTAATTATATATTATAATATAATTATGATATTAAATATAATTATGTTTGTAAAGTATATTATGCAATAATTTATATGTATATAATTTCTTTATGTTTCTTTTAGTGAATTAGTCCCATTTACTAAGAATAAAACACATTAAATTCACAAGCCTCATTTTTAATGGTGGCAATTAAAAAGTTATGAACAAAGTATAATTTGCTGAAATGTTTGAAAATTAGTTTGTAAAATAATCCTAGTTATTTCCAGAACTTAAGTCATTCCATGGTTGTTCAGTTTTGAGGGAGCTGTAGCAACTTTTCCAGATTAATAGGCTACCAGTAATAATGGAGATCAAATAGGCACTGCCTTGTGAAATCCTGCCATCTGGATAAGTGGGGTTCATTACTGAGGCATTCTTCACTTTATACATAAGTTGTTTTTATTTTTTTAAGTTAATATCTGTGTGTTTATTTTATTTTTTTAATATATATTTTATGATTTCAGAGAGGAAGGGAAAGGGAGAGATAGAAACATCAATGATAAATCATTGATTGGCCGCCTCCTGCACATGCCCTACTGGGGATGGAGCCTGCAACCCGGGCACATGCCCTTGACTGAAATCAAACCTGGGGCCCTTCAGTGCACAGGCCAGCACTCTATCCACTGAGCCAAACCAGCTAGGGCTATACATAAATTGTTTTAAATAGCAAACTCGCCTAGCATTTAGAAATTACATATATATAATTCTATCTATACACAATTATATCAGTTGTGTAAGATGACACACAACTGGTCTAAAACCCACTTTATTCCTATTGAAATGTCAACCATTACATCAATGCTTTAAATGTCATCTTAGACTAAAAGGCATTAGTGGATATTTTGAGTAATGGAAGTGATTTAGAAAGATGAAAGAGTCCAATGAGTTTGAAATGGTGTCACAGGGCAGTTTTACATCTAGATTGTTCACAACTCTTAAAATCTTCTGCTTCCCATAGTCATCAAGGTATTGAAGCAACAACATTAGAATCAAGCCAAAGTTATATTGAATAGGTATATAAGAGAAAGGAATATATGTTGACCACTTGGTGAAATGTCTCTGTATGTAAATACTTGTGAATTACTATTAATTTTGTATTACTGTATCTACTCACACCATATGGTAGCCCACACATAAATGTGCCCCTGGTTTTCTATTTCAAATGCAGAACTAAGTCTTATATCCTCACAGCCCTCAGCAAGCACATAATAGATGCTCATAGTTGATGGAGTTCCCTTAAAGGGGAGGGAGGGACACAAAACATGTTCAACTATTTAAAAAACAGAACTTGTATTGCCTATTCAGTTTGCAATGTCTGACTCATCCATTGCTTCCCATCACAATGTCTACCACTCCTTATAGTGGTTTCCACTGACGTCTGTTCTATCTTTCCATTGCATCTTCTCCCCCACTTTTGGAATCTTCCTTCTTTTGCTGATCCCTGTCTCCATAAGGTATATTCATCCTTTTGCTTCCCAATACTTCTTTCTGTCACCATAGCCTTCCATTTCACACCTCTGATTTCCATCATAAGTATGGGACAGTAAGACTATTACATGAATAAACACCATTTCCCCCTCTTTATTGGAGTAGATAATCAAGTGACCTTGAACTTGCATCCAAGACTAATTAAATACTGAAAACCAACAGGATAAAGGAGCATGAGCAAGGCAAGTCCAGAGGGGATTCTCTTGGGTATATTTTCCACTGCGGAACAGTGACTCATTATAGCCAGAGTGGTGCTTCAAGAACATGTATGTGTGTACAAGGGTGGGTGGAGGAAGGCTTACAAGGCAGGAATTGTTGTAGAACTTCTTCAGGCAAAAGAAATATTCCCAGAGGATCTTCATTTTGAAAATTTTATTTTTGCTGATCTTTTTATGTGTAGATGTATTCATTATTACATGGACCTGTTTTTAAAACAGTTGTCTCTTTACATTTATTTTTCTTCAAGATAATTTGTATCTTTAGCACAATATTAAAATATTACTCTATAATTCAAGGTCATATTTGCACTGAATAAATTAGCTTAATTTTAGTGTCACATTGACTAGGAATATTAAGTATATGAGCACATGCTCCTAGTGCTTGGAGCACCCGTGGAATTGCTAGGTGATCTTTGGATGTATTGGCATAAACAACCTCTTCAGAGGAAGGAAGATGTTGTTTCTTGACTTTCCTTGAGTTACAGAGTAAATTCCTCATGATTATTTGAAACATGAAGAATGAAGTACTTCTTGAATATGTGACAAATAAGAAGAAACTCTAGGCATTCTAGAGAGTGGGGAATTGCTTAGCATTTAAAGAGATTCTAAAATATTACAGGCCTACAAATTGGTTGCATAGACGTTAATTTCAATCTGAAATGCAATAAATAATGTTCATTAGACATAAAAAAAGATAATTTGTATTTGCAGATATGGCCAACAGTTTATAAAAATTAACACAGACCAGTTGACTCTCAATTAAACTGCTCATCTGGTCCATAAGTATCTTTCTTCTATTTGGATTTCATAAGCCAAATGGTGTCTTAAAATTGGCAAATGTACTCCCAATTCTGTTGAACATATTGAACATATTTTTCTATGGAAAATGTTATGAGTACAAAAACAACATCTAGAGGTGACTGTCAATATATATTTTCTTTGCATGAACTTTGTATTTGTTTCTACGTTTTAAAAATACCTTAGGAGAAAACCAAGATGGCGGCATAGGGTAAACACCTAATTGTTGCCTACCACAACAATTTTGAAACTACAACTGGAAAACAGAGCGGACATCGTCCAGAACCACCAGAAAGCTGGCTGAGTGGATGCTCTACAACTAGAATAAAAGAGAAAGGGACGCTGAGCTTCGGGAGCTGTGGGGGTGCAGAGATCTGTGAGCGCAGAGAGGGCGGGCAGCTTAATACACAACTGGCTTGCTCAAGGCGCGCGGAGAGGGCGGGCACCAAGTGCGCAGCTGGCTTTCTTGTTCGGGAGGAAAACAAAGCCTCCCTATTACACTGATTTCCAGCGCCGGTTGGGGAGAGGCCGGCCTGTCTGGCAGCAGGCGAAACTCAAGAGCAGCCTTCTCTCAGAGGGGGCAGCCATTTAGCGGGATATGGAAAACAAGGCCCTCTTAGGGCGGGGCTGACAGGAAATCAAAGCTTGTCTGCACCAACCTGAGACCCCGCCCCATCCAAGCCAAGCACAGAAGCCCCCCCAGTGGCTAGCTTTCTCGTTCGGGAGAAAAACAAAACCTCCCGACCGCACTGATATCCAGCTCCGGTCGGGAGAAGCCGGCCTGTCTGGCAACAGGCGAAACTTGAGAGCAGCCTTCTCTCAGCAGCCATCACTGAGGGACATTAGGGCGGGGCTGAAGGGAAACCAAAGCTTGTCTGCACCACCCTGAGACTCTGCCCCATCCAAGCTGAGCACAGAAGCCCTCCCAGTGGAGACAGTGCTGATACTCACAGCCAATGAGCTTGGAGATCAACTCCCCCCCCCCCCCCCCCCCCCGTGATACCAACAACAAGCAAGGCTTAACTACAACAAGACTGCACATACAGCCCACAAAGGGGTGCACCAAGAGGGTCCACCACAGGTAACTGGGGAGGCTGAGCTACTGGGCTCTGCTAAGACACCTAACACACAAAGCAACTCCATCAACTCAGGGAAGCAGCTAAAATGCGGAGACAAAGAGGCAGGCCATAATTAAAGGAAATGGAGGAAATCAAAAGACTGGATATAGAGTTCAAAACCATGTTTATAAGGTTTTTCAAGAATTTCCTAGAAAAGGCCGATAAATTAAATGAGAACCTCGAGGATATGAAAAGGGATCAACTAGAAATTAAGCATACACTGGCTGAAATAAAAAATATTATACAGAGACCTAAAAGCAGACTAGAGGATCACAAGAATCAAGTCAAAGATTTGGAATACCAAGAAGCAAAAAACACTCCTCTGAAAAAGCAAAAAGCAAAAAGAATACAAAAAGTTGAAGATAGTGTAAGAAGCCTCTGGGACAACTTCAAGCGTACCAACATAAGAATTATGGGGGTCCCAGAAGAAGAGAGAGAGCAAGATACTGAAAACCTATTTGAAGAAATAGTGACAGAAAACTTCCCCCACCTGATGAAAGAAATAGACCTACAAGTCCAGAAAGCACACAGAACCCCAAACAAAAGGAATCCAAAGAGGACCACACCAAGACACATCATAATTAAAATTCCAAGAGCAAAAGACAAAGAGAGAATATTAAAAGCAGCAAGAGAAAAACAGTTAGTTACCTATAAGGGAGCACCCATACGATTGTCAGCTGATTTCTCAACAGAAACTATGCAGGCCAGACGGGAATGGCAAGAAATATTCAAAGTGGTGAATTGCAAGAACCTACAACCAAGATTACTCTACCCAGCAAAGCTATCATTCAGAATTGAAGGCCAGATAAAGAACTTCACAAATAAGAAAAAGCTAAAGGAGTTCATCACCACCAAACCAGAATTATATGAAATGCTGAAAGGTATTCTTTAAGAAGAGGAAGAAGAAGATAAAGATAAAAATTATGAACAACAAATAGGTAACTATCAACAAGTGAATCTAAAAACCAAGAGAATAAAAAATCTGATGAACAGTACTAACTGGTGAATATAATAGAATCAGGGGCATAGAAAGGGAGTGGACTGACAATTTTCAGGGGAAAAGGGGAGTGGGGGGTGCGGGAAGAGACTGAACAAAAAGCGTACACCTATGGAGGAGGACACTGGGGGCGGGGTAAGGGCAGAGGGTGGTGTAGGAACCTGGTGGAGGGGAGCTATGGGGGGGGGGGGGAGAGGAACAATTGTAATAATCTGAACAATAAAGATTTATTAAAAAATAAATAAATAAATAAAAATACCTTAGGAAAAAGTTGGCTAATAGAATTAGCAGTAAAATTATTGGATTCCTTCTCACAATAACTCTAGGGATAGTATTATACTCGTTTTATATATCTATCTCTTTCAGTTTAACAAACATTTTTTGAGTTTACTAAAAGCTGGCACTAGTGATACCAAGATAAGTAAGATGTAGTTCTTGTCACTGAATGGTTTATTGAAGAAAATAATATAACATCCATTCTGTGTGGTTCATGCTGGTGGGGTAAGTTCAGGGTGTTATGAGATTATGGAGGAAGGATAATTCACCCATCTGCAGAGGGCTTGGAGATGAAGCAGTGTCAGGTAAGCTCCCTGCAGGCAGCTGACCAGGGGAGGAGTTCTCGGCAGACGTAATAGCTTCAGTAAATCCATGGGGCAGAGAAATAGTGTATGTGGTTTCAACATTCAAGAGGGCAAAGTGAGCAGTAAATAACGATGAAAAATAAGGCCACGTAGTCAGAAGCCTATGTAGCCATCCTAGGGAATTTGGACTTGGAGGCACTAAGAGTAAATATCTTACCCCGAAAAGTCATTACATGAGGATTTTTTTTTACCCAGTTCTGTTTGTCTCCAAAATCTATACTTTCTACACTAAATCATACTTACTTCATGGACATTCTCAAAATTAACTATTTACCAAAGGTGTAAATAAAATCATATTGTAACGAGGAAAAGAATACTAATTTGGAAAATAATATTATTTGGGAAAAGCTAGTATTATAATCCTACTTTCAACATTCTTTGAACTTTGAGTCGTTGATTATACATCTTTTACTCTCCTATTTTATGCCATACTATGCACTCTATTTGGTTTTGTTAACTGTCATTAATATTAAAATAGCAAACTCTCCAGCGTCTAATATTGGACTTACACTTCGTGCCTGCACAATAGGCACACAGCTCTTTGAACATCCAGCTACTGCCTTCAGTAGCTGCCTGACATAGATGTGCACCTGAGACTAGACCTTCACATCAAGGGCACTTCCTTCAAGGCACATCTACTGGGCCTGATGGGAGCAGAGGTCTCTCCCAGTCCTGGCATCCGGGATTGACATTCCCTCAACGGATGTCAGGGGAGGCCCAGTTGCTAAGGATGACTCTGCTGCCCCTAAACCATTAGCATTTCCCAAGCAGGAACAGAGGCCCAAGGACTATGCCCTCGGCTGTGTTTACCAGTCATCCTGACCCAGGAGGGCGGGGAAGTACCCCTCTGGATGACCTCTTGCTCTACCCTAATGTCAATGGTCTTCATCCTTTTTTACCAAGTCATTTAAATAGAAAGGGTGCAGAAACAGTGAACTATAATCACTTGGTGCGGAGCAGAGAGAGAACATTTTATATTCAAGAATAAATTGTCCAAGCAGTAAATGTCATTGGGGTGAGTCCTATAATGAGTCAGGAGAAAAACAGGACAGTTGAGAAACTCTAGAAGGAGAAAAAAAGGAAAGCCTGAGAACTAAACAAAAGAGCATTAAATGCATACAGATTCAGAAAAAGACGTCTGCACACAATTGCATTGATGGGGAAGCCTAACTGGTAGATGCCCCTGCCCAGGAGGTGGGTGGAGGAACTATTATTTCAATGAAAGTTCATTGCAAAACTTTGTTTCATATTTCTCTTTAGAAGTTTAATTAAATGTCCTGATTCTTATCATAAAACCAGGGAATGTAATTTTTTCAGTAAGAACAAGTTTGGTGTGTGTGGTGTTTGTTTTTTTTTTTTTTTTTTAACACTTTGTGTTATAGCCTGTAACAGGTGAATGAGCTGCAAGTTAAATATTGTGGTTAATTCCTGGGATGAAGAATGAAGACTGGAATTTTCAGGAGAGAGATAGAGAAAGGGCTTCAATGATTTGTTGTAGCTGAATAGTAGGAATGAATGTTTGTTATATTATTCCTTACACCTTTATAAATGCCTGAAACATTTCATAACTTTCAAAAAGTGAATTGGAGATTGGGGCAATATTTAGGGAAAGGAGAGAGGGAGCAAGACAGGTGTCAAAGGGGTAGGAGATGAGACCAAGAGAAGAAATAAGGGAGAGAGAAAAGGAGAAGGGGAGATTTTGGACCCCCTTTGCTTTGTGAAGGGTTAGGTTACAGGTCACACCATGCTGTTTGCTAGGTATTTGACCTATCAACTATTGCCCTGATTGAATAAGCTCTCTAACCATTTCTCACCAAATACGAGGTCAAGCAGCTGCCCATGGCACTCTGATCTCTACAACCCAGACACAAAAGAAGTTCCTCCAAAGAAGAAAAAATGGATAGCAAATGCAATTCCCTCAAAAAGAAAAGAAAAGAAACAACGAACATATAGTAAGTATGAGTGAACCTAAAGCAGCTCTAAACTAGTCCCTTTGGGGGCAGAAGCAGATGCCTTAGCCAAGTTCAAAGTGAAATCCTGTATCCCTCAGGACCCCTTTCTTGCCATTACATATAATTTACATGCAAGTTGTCTGCATGGTTAATCTTCTTCTGTAGCATCTGGTGTTTATAATCAGAAACAGATTGGTGAGAGATTTTGGAGTTCTTCATATATTGTGGGTTTTAAACATTTCTCTTCAAGTCTGTTTATTTAAAAGTTAAAAGTGCAGCTGAGTACAGGGAGATATGTGATGGGAAGTAGGGGGACAGGTCATTCATACTTGGGGCTCCCCTAATGTGGCATAATTGAATCACAGCCAGAGAGGCAAAAATAAAGGAAACTAAAAATGATAACTCTTTTAAAGGACTTTGAAAACCTTCCAGCTTAGCTTCCTCACTTTCTACCCACAGCAGGTAGCTTCCACAAGGAACCCTAACTATAACAGCTGAGCTGAAATTGGAGTTAGGTCTTTTGAAGTGTTGTTCAGGGTTGTCTTAGGGTTTTGGTTTTCTCCCCAAATTGAAAAAATGGAAAAGTTTTAGGGATCAGCACTGCATTTGACTGGCCTGGGGAAATCAGGACTCTATACCTCGGGGCTAATGCTTTCAAATGTTGGTGACATGGTGCAATTCATCATGTTCATTCTCAAGCACAGGTCTGGGACCCTGTCAGACACATCATGCAGGCTAGGCCTTGGCAGGACACCAGATTGGACCCTTTTTGCTTCTCACCTGCTGGAGTTTCCCTTTCTCAATGGCCTGTGGATTTGACTTAGAAATTCAGAAAAATCTAGAGATAAACAAATAGATGAAATATGAGAGAAGTGTTTACCCATTGGGGCAAAGCTGCAACTTGGAGCATTTTATGTATGTGGTAAATAAAAAGTAATAATCAATTAAAATTAGAATAATAATGACAGCTCAGAAATGACAGTGACTAAACGAAGTTCATGTGGGAAAGTTGCCCTAGATAAATTTTGGTGTAACAAAATTCCGGTGAGTTTTCCTTGTTGTTTTTCTTAGCTCCTTGTGTGAATATTTATTTTAGTGCCTCAATATTACTAAACAGAAAATTCATAAAATAGTATGAATGTCTTCCTTGTTAATGTAATATTCTCCAGCTTTTTCTATATTGGCATAAAGTAATACATTATGGATTTCTTAAAGTTTAGCAGCTTGTGACTCCATATGTAATAAAAATAAGTATAGATAAAGGTTAATGTAATTAGTAAATTGGCAGTTATCTGAATTAACTATTCTTTACATTTTAATTTAGCAGACATGACATATTGTGATTACTTTAAGTCATCTTTAGTATGATATTCCTAAACCACAAAGCATCTTCAACTTTGTAAAGAGAGCCTGGCTAGGGAGGAGGGGCACTAGATGTGAATTCTGGTGAGTTGTAGTCTGGGCCAGGTTCTGCCGTGTGTTGGCCTGAGCGGGTCACTTCATTCCCTGAGCTTCAGAGTCCTGTTTTACGTTATGAGGGGCACCGATCCCCCTTCTGCCTGGCTGGCGCAGAGCTGCAAGAATCCAGAGAGATGGCACATGTGAAACTTGTTTGTAACCTGGAGCACTATGTACACGTTTATACTTTGTGGCATTGTTTTTCAAGTGAAGGGTTTTGTATGCATTTTCATTTTCCTGAAAAATAATAGTTTCCAGAAAATGAACTTGGAAACTCCTTTTTTGTTGTTATAGCTATAAAATATCAAGAGGTTTCAATTCCCAGTTTGGTCAACTCTCCTCTGCTCTAGTTCTTTTTGGAGCTTGACCTCTTCCCTCAGATTCTCTCATCCGTCACAGTCAGATCGGAAACTGTTCCTCCCACTGGCGCTCAACACCACCCTGCTGGCACGGTCCACCGAGAAAATGTCTGAAGTGGAAATGGCTGAGGAAGGATTCTAACTACAGTTGCAAAGCTGGCTTAGAATGAAGGAGGCATGCCAGTCATTCATTCGGGAAATGTTTACTGGGCACCAACTATGCGCCAGGCATGCTTCTGGGGTCACAAACAAACAAAACAGGCAAAAAGGCCTTCTCTCATGGAGCTTACCTTCCACAATATGAGACCAAGGACATCCAAGTCCCAGGAGGATCAGATAGGAGGGAGAATGAATGATGCCCAATGAGTAACAGCATGAAGCCCAGGAGGTGTTCATCCTTATTCATAGCTCCACAGCCCATAGACATGCACAGACCCAGACTTGACCATGTTGGGACTGGATACTAATAGGCAGTAATCAAGCTTATTTTTTCTTATGCATTTCATTGACATATATAATAACATGGTTTTAAAAGACTAAATTAATTTAACAGTAGTAGTTTTTTTTCTTGTGTGAATATTTATTTTAGTGCCTCAATGCTACTAAACAGAAAATGCAGAAAATAGTATAAATGTCTTCCTTTTTGAGTAATAGTTAGTGTCATTTACCACTGGTGCATCTGCGACCTTAAAAGGAGAGCCTTCATGCTGTCCTGAGTTACCAAAAGCAGAGCTTGGTGCCAGGGCATCCTTGCATCTCCCGGAATTCGTCTGTACCATGAAGCCAGGTGGCTAGTGTTCAAGGTTAGCTCCCCCTAAGAAGCAGACATCCCTCTGCTACCCACTATGTGTGCCCGTTCTGTAGGACTCAGCAGCTACCCAGATCCTGGTTCTCAGTCAAGTTCGGATTCAACGCTAGAATCCTGTCAATTGACACAGTTCTTGAGGTCCATCTGCTTCAGGGGCCCATCTTATCTGTGAGTGAAACTGAAGCTCAGAGAATTGATGAGAAGCCCAGAGTGAGCCAATGGCAGAACCTCAACCAGAATTCAAGTCTTCCAACCTCAGCTCATGTTGACATAACATTTATTTTTATGAAAGACAAATATTATAGTTTGGGTCTTATTGTCACTTTTCTTCTGGTGATGTGAATGGTATATTGGATTTTATCTGAGACTAGAGGCCCGGTGCATGGATTTATGCACCGATGGGGTCCCTTGGCCTGGCCTGCACCCTCTCGCAATCCAGGACCCCTTGGGGGATGTCGGAGAGCCGGCTTCAGGGCCGAGGAGGGACTGCGGGAGGGACCACAGGAGGAACCTCGGGAGGGCTCCAGGGCGTGTCCAGCCTGTCTCGCCCAGTCCCAATCAGCCGGAGCCCAACAGCAAGCTAACCTATGAGTTGGAGCGTCTGCACCCTGGTGGTCAGTGCGCATCATAGCGACTGGTTGAATGGTCGAATGGTTGGACACTTAGCATATTAGGCTTTTATTATATAGGATTATCAGTACTGATTATTCATATTCTTCTCAAATAATAACTACCGTACTTAGTTTTATTTTGAGGTTGAAGAAGGCAATAGGTGCTCCTGCAAAAAAAGAAATTGAAAGACCCTGATTTGTATATTTGGGGTAAGATCTTAGGACAAATTGGGCCTAGGTCCAGAATAAATGTGGACCATTCCTATCAGAACATAAGAGCATAAAAATGTTTACTATATCACATCAATGTTAACAAAAATCAGATTGATAGACTTTTCAAAGAAGAAACTAAAGATAATCTCAGGCTGTGTTCATAGTAATATAGTCTTTCTGAAAGATAATTAGCTTGTTTACATACCACATTAACATAATAGATTTTTTAAATCAGTGAGCATCTTTTAATTAAAATCTGTGCTTTAAATGAAGATATAAAAGCAGTTCCACAGTGAAAAACTAAGGCAAATGTCTCCATCTAAGGTAGGTCTGCCAGATAAAATACAAGATGCCCAGGTTAATTTGAATTTCATATGAATAACATAATTTTTTTCATATAAGTAAAAACCAAAAATCTAACTCAGCTTCCTGTATTTTCACTTCCTAAATATGGCAACTATAATCTAAGGGGGCAAATTTTGCTTCCAAATACCGCTCCTGAATAAAATCCAAAGTATATGATAGCCAAGTAATTTGGAAAATAATTTTATATCTCACTGAAGCAGGGTTCCCTGACCGAGGCACAACTGACATTTGGGGCCAGATAATTCTCTCTTTTTTTAAAATATAGTTATTTATTTATTTATTTATTTATTTATTTCAGAGAGGAATGGAGAGGGAGAGAGAGACAGAAACATCAATGATGAGAGAGAGTCATGGATTGGCTGCCTCCTACATGCCCCACACTGGGATCAATCCTGCAACCAGGCATATGCCCTGACTGGGAATCAAACCGTGACCTCCTGGTTTATAGATCAACATTCAACCACTGAGCCACACTAGCTGGGCAGGGGCCAGATAATTCTTTGTTGTGAGGCTGTTCTATGTATTGCAGGATGTTCAGCAGCATCCCTGGCCTCTACTCAGGAGATGCCAGTACCATCCCTCAGTTGTAACAACCAGAAATATCTACAGACATTGCCAGGTTACCCCTGGAGTCAGGTTATGCTGTTTGAGGACCACTGTTATGAGGGAGGAAACTTAAGTAAGTGTGATACATGTACTTTAACAGAAAACTAGCCTGTTCTGGACTTGAAGACAGAAGAGAAAGCCATACTCTGTTCTCATTTTATGTATGTATGAATGAATGTATATATTTATTATTTTTTAATCCTCACCTGAGGATATTTTTCCATTGATTTTTAGAGAGAGTGGAAGAGAGAGGGAAAGACAGAGAGAAATATTAATGTGAGAGAAACCCAATGATTGGTTGCCTCCTGCATGCGTCCCATCTAGGGCCTGAGCCAGGGAGGATCCTGCAATTGAGATACGTGCCCTTGATCAGAATCAAACCTGCAGTCTGACACTCTATCCACTGAGCCTAACCGGCTAGGGCTCTGGTTTCATTTTACAGCACCTTGGGAGAGACACCAATGAGAACTGATGGGAAGTGGTTGAGAGGTTGAAAAGCTGGTGGATGTGGGATTGTTTTGCAATCTGAGGCACTGTTAGAGAAGGTCCTGCTTTTCTAGGGCTTTGAGAAGAAAAGGCCGTAGGAAGTACTTGTGAGAAGGCTCAGGTTCCCATCATAGTCTCATCCAGGCTCTGAAAGAACAGTTAGTACAGAGTCTGCTGATTTCTGGAAAAGGAGTGTTTTATTTGGATAGCAATAAGTGAAATTCCAACCTAGACCACCTAGCTGAATAATCATGCATGTGTGTCCAAAACAAACAAATTGCCAAGAGATGTGTAGAGAACCAGAGTAGGAAACTGTTTACAACATGATTTTCAGAAAACAATTTGACAGGGAATTTTGCTAAAGTGCTGTTGCTTTTATTTTCCCCAAGAAAACATATGAATTTAGTTTGCTGTCTAAACCAAAAAGGTAATGTGGTTATGCATATTATGGAGAAGTTTTTAAAGCATTACCTTTCAAGTCCTTGTGACTCTAATTACTGTTCTTTGGTTATATATAGAGAGTCGCTATTCATTCCTTCCTGCAAGGACTTTTCAGCTCTAATCCTATTTTCCACTCAAATTCTGCATGGCTGCCAGATTGGAGTGAAAAATCAAATCCACTTCCAGTGAAGAGAGACTCAAAAGAATAGTAGTTCAAAGAAAATTCCAAAGAAAATGCATGAATTTCTTATTCTGCCTTTATTAGTTTGAAATCTACAACTTCATATTTTGTGAGGATAATGCAAAAAAAATTTTTTTGAGTCATTCTAATTTTGCTTCCTGCATGCCCTCTACCCACAACCTGGGCATGTGTCCTGACCAGGAATCAAACCAGTGACCTCTTAGTTCATGGGTCAGTGTTCAACCACTGAGCCACACCATCCAGGCTAACTGAGTCTAACTAAATGTAAGAGATATATATTCCTATTATGCCAAGGCAATTCTGCTGTAAGGGTGAAGAAACTCAGTTCTTGTCCTCAGTTTTTTCTTTAGGCAAACAATATAAATGATGCCTAAAGATGCAGCAAAGACCAATTGCCCTTAAGATAAAATCCAGAATCCTTACAGCAGTCTATAAGGTTCTAAATTATCTGATAGGAATAGATAATTTTCCCCAACTCCTAGGGTAAGATCCTCTAATATACAGACCCAAAAATAGAATAGCTCAAATAAGACAAAGTTGACTAATCCCTCTCATGACAGGTTAGAAGTATGCAGATGGTCAGTGGTCCAGGGTTCATGGGGAGCTTGATCCATGAATTCATCCACTGACCCAAATACTTTCTATCTTGTTGCTCTGAAGTCATTCTCCTTATCCATATGTTCAAAGCTGGCTCACCACCACCCTCCTTGTGTTCCAACCTGTAGAAAGGTAAGCGGAGAGGTGGGCAAGTAGTGTTCTTTTAAAGATGTGTTACAGGGTGAGTTTCCTAGGAAACAGACTCTGTGGTGTGTATTAGTGTATAGGAGGTTCCTTAGGGAGTACTCCTGAGATCAACACCTGTGGGGGGCAGAGAGAAGGGGGGAGGAAGCCTAATTGAGCAGAGGGAGAAGTTAAGCCACAGGATAGTCTTAAGGTCTCAACTGACCTTTGGGGGAACACTGATGAAGACATGGCCCTTAGAGTTGGGATTTGAATTTGGGCCTTTGTGTCCCTTGACCAGCCTCAAGCTACTCCAGGAAGGGGGCATGGCCTTGGATGAGTCAGTCTCAGCCTCTAGACAATATGCTCAGCTATTGGGGAAGAAGGGGAGAGTGGATATTGGGGAACAGTCACAAGAGGGAAGGAAAATCGTTGCTTCAGTTTGTTCAGTTTATTGACTATTTTAAATCTAAAACTATTTTATCGAGGAAGCTACCCACAAAGCCCAGAGGCAGAAAGAGAGCTAAAAATGGGGCAAGAACTGAGAGGTGATGTCTTGAGTAATGATGACTACACACAACTTAGCTAGATTTTTGGAATGAGCCATCACAGATTCCCCAGAGCTCTGTAGGAAGGGGTTCCTGCTCCCTCCAACCCCAAGTCACGAGGAGAACCGAATGAAGCAGTATCTGACTTTGAGCTCTATTTCTATTTCTACCTCTGGAATTAGATGCTTTTCTAAGACCTTCTACATATCAGAGCAAGTCACTTAATGTAGAAAATAAAAGGTACTGAAATATGATTCTGCTTCTATAAAGAAAACAGTAATTATATTGACCAAAATCAGATAGCACTAATACAAATTTATTAGGTTGTATTAGTGGTACGTGGGTATTTGACATAATAATTGTGTGTGGAAAGAAAGGAAACTAAGAAAAGCTTACTAGTAAATGCCTGCTTCCCCTCTTTCTAAACAGAACAGCCGGACAAGTTCCTGCCACTGACTGGACCAGGGATTGGAACCTTTTCTGAAAAGCGCCATCTATAGGCTAAGCACAAGGAGATCAGCAGCCTCCGAAGAAGCCCGGTAATAAAACTCTTACCAATCGCAGCCCTGTGTTAAGTAGCATGGGACCAAACAGCCACTGATCCTCTCGTGAATTTGGAATATGACAGAGAGAGGAGCCAGTATGCAGGAACAGGGAGTCATAGTAAAACTATAGAGACAAAAACCGAGGGAGATGAGGGACCAATTTCTGACTTCTACAATGGCCAATGGGCTCCTGAAAGTGCTTTGTTTTCTTCTCTGAGGGCAAATTCCAACCACAGGTTGAAGCTAAGATGCTTATGAAGCCCCAGGGCTTCTTACTGAGATAGCCCCCCACCACCCAAGGCTGAGGATCCCTGTGCTTCTCTTGCCCCAGCATCCTGACCTCCAGCATCCATCACTTGAAGCCATCTGAGTGACTCCACAGCTAATAACTTAAACATGCCTAGTGAGAAAGTCTCCATCCCCACCTACAAGTTTACAGCTCAGGAAACTTCATTCCTACTGAAGTTGTGGTGTTAATATTTTCAGATTAAAAGGTATCTTTAGGAAATCTCCAGTTGGTCTTTCCACCGGGACCTCATCCTAGACTCTCCTGCACAGCCCTCGACTCTGCCAAAGATCCTCTCTCCTCTCCCCTCTGCCTAGTCCCCCTCCTCCCACACACACCAGTGCTGGCATCCATGGGACTCCTTAGCTGCATATGAAGGGGCCTACGTAGAGTCCTATCTATGTCCACCTCTGGGATTACCCATAGTCAAGCACATGGGATGGGGCGGGAGGGGGGTGGGTGGGAATTCCACAGGCCTGGGTCTAAATCTTAGCAGTGAGGCCTAGGAAAAATCATGTATCCGCCCCAAGCCTCCAACCCCTCATTTGTAAAATAGGAACATAATAAAAGTATGGACTTTGGTAAGAATTAAGTGAGGTAAAATTAGCTCTTGGCACAGGGCCTAGAATATAGTAGGTACCCAATAAATGACAGCCGTAGCAGTAGCTACCCCATAAATAAGCCTATTTGGAGGAAATTTACCCTAAGGTAAGATGAAAGTGAACTTGACCCAGTAATAAAACGTCACAAGTAGAGATTCTGAATATAGATTGGTGCCCAGCTCTTAGCGCTGTCTCCTGGCCCAGCTTCCCAGTAATTCATTGTCAAACCCCATAGAGAGGTGGGGTTATAAGTAAATTATGAACAGAGCTGTTTCATTAAAAACTCATGGAAGCTTTTGGGTGTTATAAGGCAGTGTTACTTTGGCACCGCCACAACTTCCTAACTATACATACTCCACCTAACCAGGAAAGAGTCAAGTCTCTCAAACTGCACTTCAAAATGCTGCACAGCTTTGGAATCTCACAGGATCCAAAGCATCAGAGGGTACTCAGCAGATTGGCACTGGTATCCAGCAGACATGACTATGGTCCCCAGCTGATGGGACAACAGTGCCTAGTAGACATGAGTATGGCTCCCAACAGATAGAATAATGACCTCCAACAGGCATGACTGCAGTCCCCGCAGGCATGACAGTGATCCCTAGCAGGAGTGCTGGTATCACCAGAAAGAGCGCTGGTCTTTCCTCCCAGTCTGCTGCTGACTCTCTGGGGGAAGCAAATGAGCACCTGTGAACCTCAGCCTATCCATGTATAGAAAGGAGGGGAGAGACTGTACTCATAACTGAGAGGCCCTTTCTTTGATGATTTTATTCCATCACTTCCAGATTCAGATAAAACCAAGGGCTTCCTCACACTCCTTCCCTGTTGAAATGTGTAACTCCCAAGAACTTGGAAATGTTAGCATTCTGGTACGTCATCTTTTTGGGTTTTTTTTTGTACATCATCTTTTTTTTTTTTAATATATTTTATTGAATTTTTACAGAGAGGAAAGGAGAGGGACAGAGAGCTAGAAACATCGATGAGAGAGAAACATCGACCAGCTGCCTCTTGCACACCCCCTACCGGGGATGTGCCCGCAACCAATGTACATGCCCTTGACCGGAATCAAACCTGGGACCTTTCAGTCCGCAGACCGACGCTCTATCCACTGAGCCAAACCGGTTTCGGCTGTACATCATCTTTTAAGGGAAACTTTATATCCTTTAAAATACTAGTAATTAAAATTCAATACTCAACCTTAGAACATTATCTTAATTTAGATGAGAAAAGATGAAGCAAGGAAAAGGTGTTACCCTATCATGGTTTTATTTTTGGCATTAAAACAAAGATCCAATAGGAGATGGGCAAGTTTTGTTTCTTAGTGCTGAGTTGGTGGCAGCAAAAGCTAAGTAGGACTTGACTATCTAAGGTATGAACTTCTCCTAAGTGACCTAAGTATCAAATGCAGCCTAGATGAAGGATGCCCAGTGGCTTGCATGGCCTGGTCACAAGCAGGAGACCTTCTGTAAAGGTCTACAAGTCCCTGGGGAGATAGGAGGGCACATTCTAAAGGGCTGAAGCTTGCCTCACTGTTGGGGGTGGGAGTGAGATAATCAGCAATCCCCCCACCACCACTGCCTCCTGCATGCCCCCTACTGGGGATCAAAACTGAAACCCAGGCATGTGCCCTTTCCTCCTGGTTCATAGGTCGATGCTCATCCACTGAGCCACACCAGCCGGGCCATCATGTGTTTTATTGAAACAACATCATTCTCATCATTAGTAAAATGAGTGCTGATTGTTGACAGTCATGAAGCAGGTCCCCGGGAGGCCAGGTGTCACAGGGAAGACTGGCAGACTCCTTTTCATGGCGAAAGCACCAGAGAACAGGCTGGGGATTCAGTCTCAGAGCTGAAATTCTTCTCCTGTCAGTGTGTGAGGGAGGCTGAGGAATCATCAGCAGACTAACACTATTGTCATTAAATGGTGTCTCTTCCGAGGTGAACATCAGCAGCAGCAAGTCCTAGACAAGCTACAAGGAAGCCAATTTAACCGAAAGTTGCTCGGCAAGCAAAAAGGCTGATGTTTCATTGGGTCAGCTTATAATTACCTGATGCATCCACTTGCACCATGTGGCCTGTCTTCCTCTTGGACCAGAAGGGTTGTGTTTGGGGCCGGGACAACCTTTCCCTGGACAGTACTTGCATGTCCACCACCAGCTTTTGCCTCACTGACTCTATCCATGCTACCATTCCCAGACATCAGTGTATGACCAAGTCCCTTTCTGACGGAGACAGGCTTTCCTTAGTTGTGTTAAAACCTTTCATGAGGACAGGTTAAAGTCAAGTCTCTGCATTGCATGAGATGTGACTGCATACTGGGTTACCCATTACATGTGCTCAGCTGGCAAAAGGCTATTTCCTTCCATAGCCTCATTCTCAGGGTCACCCCATTGTTGCCCTCCTCCCACGTAACACCTATACTGTAGTCTTAAAATGTCATTTTGTTTTATTTCATTTCATTTTTATTTTCTATGTTCTTTAGAATGTCTCCACTGATTTTTTTGAGTGGGATTGCTCTGGAAAAGGTTGTTATATTTAGCATAAGTTGAATCAAGTGAGATGACAAATTCAATTGCCATAATCAGCTTTAATATATCAAAGGAGAGCAGATTATTTCCCCATTTCAATTTCAGAGACAAAACTGTGTCCATAAATGATGAACAAATACACTTACATTACTACTACTAGCTCTAAAAGTTGGTCAGTAAAGTATTACAACATGAGGTAATAAGTTTTCATTTCTCTTTTTCATAATAGATTTTGCTTGTCTTGTTAGAGGTTTGCACTAGCAGCTGCTAGAAACCCACCAACTTGGACAAATTGCTTTTAATTCCAACCTTGGATGAACTGATTCAAATAGGATGGATTAATCTATTCCACACTCTCTGTGCTGCTGCTAATGAAGAAGACTACTGAGCAAATGAAATATCTCTCACATTTTCTTTTGTATTGTTGTTGGGCTTGGGATGCTCCAGACCAAGCTACTCTATGAGGTTGTGACACTTCCCTTAACACAAGCCTCCACTTAACAACCAGGGAAAACCTTTCCCCTGGATAGCTGAGTAGATTATCATCCGTTTCTTCAGTTGCATGAGCTCCACCTCAACTGATAAACAGGAATATTTATAAAGAAAAATAGAGAAATAAAGGAAAAGTAAGCAAACGTTATCTATTGTGCAACAAGCAAACCTCAGGATCATAGCATTCCATGATACCTCACAGCCCATGACTACAATAGAATAATTATTCCCCAGTGTCAATGGCAGGTTATTTTTATTCCGGGTCCTTACTTGGCCTGAACCAGTCCCCCAAATTCTCTATTTTTCTGATCTGTATTGTGACCAACATATCTGGCTGGACCTGTATACAAAGAGTTACCCAGGAGTGAGATTTCTCTGTGTTTATATATAGTAACACAGCTTCCACCCTGATTTGGAAGCTCAATTTTTGCCCTAGGTTACCACGGGAGCCAAAAGCACTAATTCTGCTTGCAGTCAGGGTACTTAAAATTTCCTCTAAGCCCTACTGTCCTTCCTTTTTTTAACAAGAGGGTTTGGTGCCACCTTTCTCAGAGAACACACTCTAATTGTTCAAAGATTGTCATGGCAACCTACTGCTTCCCCACTCCTCTCATTTAGGCTCTGGGCAATAGATTTTTAAGAAGCCAATTACAAATAGTAATACCTGAATGAGAGAGAGAGAGAGAGAGAGAGAGAGAGAGAGAGAGAGAGAGAGAAAGGAGGAGGAGGAGGAGGAGGAGGAGGAGGAGGAGGAGGAGGAGGAGGAGGAGGAGGAGGAGGAGGAGACAGGGGGAGGAGACAGGGGAGAAGGAGAAGGAGAAGGAGGAGAATTAAACAACTATGTGCCGGCACTTGTTTAAATATTTATATTTATTCTCTCACCTAATAAGTGCTATTGGCATCTTTACTCACCTTACAACAGGTACCATTAGCATCTCCATCTTACAAATGACACCCCATCTAAGGAATAGGGCCATTAAGTAGCCTCCCAAGGACATACAGTGATGGAGCTAGGATCACAGCCAGATAGTATGGCTACAGAGCCTGCTGCATTCCTGCTCATTTTCATCAGCCCTTTGCAGAAATACTTCAAATTCACAGCATCCTTGGAATTGGCTTCAGGAAACTGAAGTAGATCCCCAACCCTGGAATAAACAACTGCTGTTAAGTGAGAGCCACAGTATGTAAGGCACCATCCCAGACCTAATTCTCATACAACTCACACAGTAGGTGTCATTACCATGTCCCAGTGAGGAAACTGAGATATCACCTGCTCCCCAGACAGGAGTTTAGGGGACCTCCCCAAGGCCATACGCCTAGTAAATGACAGGTGGTATGGCTCTGTGTGCCCTTTCTCCTGATTAGACAAGCATCCCTCCATGGACAAGGCTGGCCCTGACATACTGTGCTGGTGACCACAGCCATTTTTGAATGGTCTTTGAAAAGTGTAGAGGAAGAACAAGCAAATACTAGACTACTGAGTTTTTGGCTTCACATAATCTATTAGGAAGAAATCAGTTAAATTCACAACAAGAAATTCATTGAGGGCCTCCCTTCACCTAGTCTGAGCAGGAAGCAGGGTTGGTGCATTGATCAGATGCCCATTCTCCCCAGGGCTCTGCAGCAGAGGAGAAGGGAGCTGGGCTGGGTCAGGGACCTGAGAGTGCATCCAGGCTCTGGCATTTCCTTGGGAAGCTGTTCACCCTCCCTGACCTTTCGTTTTCTAGACTGTACAATGGGAATTAGGACCATCCTCACTGTTGTGTAATTAGGTGAGATCACATATAAGTCAGGGCTCTATATCCGAGATATTTAAAGTTGATTGCTATTATTAATTAGGCTAGCTACTAAGATGCTTCCACAGAAAAGAGAAAAAGATGGTGTGGCCCTAGCTGGTTTGGCTCAGTGGATAGAGTGTCGGCCTGCGGACTGCAGGGTCCCAGGTTCGATTCCAGTCAAGGGCATCTGCTCAGGTTGCAGACTCAATCTCCAGTAGGGGACATGCAGAAGGCAGCTGATCAATGATTCTCTCTTATCATTGATATTTCTATCTCTTTCTCTCCCTCCCCCTTCCTCTTTAAATCAATAAAAATATATTTTAAAAAGAAAGGTTTCACTCTCCTTTAAGAGAAAAAAAAGATGGTATGTGTGTGCGCATGTGTGCTTATGCATGTACATGCATATATGTATATATGCATGCATGAATGTGTGTACAGTCCATATGTATAAGTAAGTTATGTTGTACAAATGAAAATGAAAAAGACTAGCTGATGAAGTGTGCTAGGGCCAGTCTGCAGGCTCCTGATTTTGGCTGCCACACTCTCAGGTTTGCAGACAATGTTGAAAGCTTGCTGCTGTGACCAAGATAAGAGGAACAGTAACCCTGGAAGGACTAGCACACGGCCTGTTACCCCACCGCCACGCCTCAGTCTTTAGTTAAGGTGGCAATGGCATGGATTTACACATTACACACAGTTTCATTCTTATAAATTACTTTCAGAATTACTGCAATCGTAGGCGTAGGCATTTAGGGAGCTGCAATGGACACGGAGCTCCACCCACAGGGCCCTGGGAAGTGAGAGCTTATATTCCAGGGAGTGCGGGGATGGGGATGGGGGTGAAAGATGGAAGTATTAAATGGGACATGGGACTCTGACGGGTACTTTAAAAGGAATGATCACTCAGTCCCCCTGGATGAAATAAGCTTGTCCTTGAGGGATCCTTTACTGCCTTCCTACCTTTCCCCCCATAGTCCTTCCTCACCCCCTTTCTCTCTTTCTGTTCCCCAGTTCCTCTGCTGTATTTCCTCACCTCTGTTTTTTCTGCTAAAACTTTTACTTTATTGGATTTGTCATGCCTATTTTCCTTACCTGCTGTCAATCTTTGACTGCAGCAATGAAAATAATCAAATCACTAGCAACCATATCCACACTGAGAATTGCTTTTACGAAGGGACATGTCAGAACTTCATAAGGTAATCTCTTTCTGAGAATTGTATACGTTGGATTTTTAATTGACATGTATGATAAAACTGCAATGCCTTGTGCCCCTCAAGTCATAGATCTGAGTACAAAATAGGTGGGTAAGGAATGGAATATCAGCAACAAGGGAGTCCACTAGTGTTTGCTTCCTCTTCCCACCTGCTTTTCTGCTTAATGAGTAAGTCTAACATAATGGATAGGATTGCCAGAAAACGTAGGGTCTAGAATAGGGGTCAGCAACTTATTCTGTAAAGAGCCAGAGAGTTAATATTCTAGGCCTTCGCAGGCCATACGATCTCTGTTGCAAACATTCAACTTGGTGGTTATGCCACAAAAATAGCCATAGACCAGTGAACATAGCTGTGTTTCAATAAAACCTACTGACAGACCTTAAAACTGGAATTTTACATGATTTTCACATGTTGGAAATCATACTTTAAAAACATATTTTTCCAACTATTTAAAAATGTAAAAACTATTGCTAGCTTGCTGACTCTGCAGAAACAGGCCGTGGGCCAGATTTGACCTGTGTGCCACAATGGGCCAATCCCTAGTCCAGAACATTTTATATATTAAGTGTATTCTTTATATTAAACCCATTGAAATTGAAGTTATTTGTCTCTTTTTGCCCATCCACTTCCCCTAAGTCTGTTAACTTTTTTTAAAATATATTTTTATTGATTTCAGAGAGAGAAAGAGAGAGAGAAATATCAATGATGAGAATCATTGATTGTCTCCTACATGCCCCACACAGGGGATCAAGCCCACAACCTGGGCATGTACCCTGACCAGGAATTGAACTATGACCTCCTGGTTCATAGGTCAACACTCAACCCCTGAGCCACGCAGCCAAGCTGTTAAGTTTTCCTCCACACTTCCCTCCTATTCTGACTTAGCAGTACATCACTCTCATCTACCTTCACTTATTTGTTTTTTCTCCCTATAAACCTCACAAGAGAATGACAAAGACCCACCTGTAAGCACCCAGCACTGTGGTGGGCATAACACAGTGCAAGACACAGCCTGTGGCTGACCATGTTGGCACGGTCAGTTCTCCATTCTCTTCTCCCCCTTCCTTCCTAGTCCAGTCCAGTCCCACAACAGAAGCTGAAAGCATCAGTCCTCACTTTCCCAATCCTTCCTGGCAGACAAGACGTGGGGATGTCTGTGACCCACTGTGACCTGAGGAGAAGTCTGTTTGGGTGTTTCTTGGAATGGGTTTCCTCTGTGAAGGGTGTGGTGGGGGGGGCGGGGTGAGAGAAAGAGAGACAGAGAACAAGCCTGACCCTTTCCTTGTTTTCTACTCTTGGATGCTGTCATGTAAAGAGATGATGTCTGGAGCTGCAGCAGCCACCTTGCATCCCGAGGGGAGTCCAAAAGCTGACCCAGAGGCATGATATTGTTAATTCACTGAGCTACTACTACAACGCTCTGGACTGCATGTTATAGGAGATAATAAACCCCTGGTGTGGGAATTCTGTTACTGTCTTACACAGACAGCCTTCATTTTTGTAAAGCTTATATTGTTAGAGGGTTGATGTGATACATAAAATGCAAAACTATTAGAGGAAAACACAAAATAGTTTTAGTGCCCCTTGATTAAGAGAAAGCACATATCAACTATTCCCTCCTCGGCAGCCCTAACCTATCTACATCAAAATATGTTCATATCTCTCCTAGTAGTTCCTGGCCTATCTCCACCTTCCACTTCACAGGCAAGCTTCTTGAAAGTTATTTTACTTCATTATTACTCTTACTATCTCCACTTCCTATCCTATCGTCCTCATTCCTCAAATGGCAGTACTCTGCTTTTCTTTCATCCACACTGCTCCATCAACCTGCTTTCAACAGAGTCACCAATGACTTCTGTGCTGCCTACCCAAGCACGGTTTTTACCTCTTATCTTGTTTGACCTCTCCACAGTGTGGATACTATTCACCAGGCCTCCCTGACACCGTACTTGGTTGATTTTCTTTTCCATCTTTTCATCTTTATTGCTGGCTTCTCCTTATCGACTCGTCTCTGAATGTTAGTGTTCCTCAGTGTTCTTTCCTCATCTTACACACTCTTCTCAATTAGTCTCATCTATCCCTATGGCTTTAGTTGCTACCTATAAATTAATGATGCCCACACCTATACACCTCTCTCCCATGTAACTAAATGCCTAATGGACAGCTCCATTTGAATGTGTTGATGATGCCTTAAACTCAACATGGCCAAGCCAAATCATCACCTCCCCCTCATATCTCAGGGAATGGCACTACAACATGCCACGCTGCCCAGGTCAGAACCCCAGACATCAGGATGGGTATCTTGACGTCTCCCTCCTTGGTCTTGCACATAACATGCATTCCCTCGGCTTGCAATGTTCTCCCCTTACTCTGTCACATGGAGAATGCCTCCTCGTCCTTCACGACCCAAATGAAGAGGCAGCTCTTCTAGGAAGCCTCTTCCAACGCTCTCTGCCTATAAGTTGCTTTCTTCTCAGCATTTCCTTCTTTCTTAGGACATATGTCTATGACAGCTTTTATCATATTGTTTATATCACCTGCTTGTCTGAGTAGACTATGAGCTGGAGAACAAGAACTGTCTCACTTATCTTTCTATGCAGGGCACAGTCTAGAAGGTTGTCAATAAATATTTGTTGAATTAATTAATGAATGGACACGTAGTAATTATTTGTTGGATAATTGATTACATTAATGAGAAAAACATTATAATTAAGCTTTTATGCCTGATAGGAAAATATTCTAACACAACACCTTTGTCAATGATTGGATAGCAAACCCACATAATTTTTTTTAAATATATTTTATTGATTTTTTACAGAGAGGAAGAGAGAGGGATAGAAAGTTAGAAACATCAATGAGAGAGAAACATAGATCAGCTGCCTCCTGCACACCCACTACTGGGGATGTGCCCGCAACCAAGGTACATGCCCTTGACCAGAATTGAACCTGGGACCCCTGAGTCCGCAGGCCGACGCTCTATCCACTGAGCCAAACCGGTTTCGGCATAATTTTTACATTTAAGATTGAAAAAAACTGAAGATATCCAGATCAGCTGCTTTAGGGCTCATTTGTAATTAGCAGTACTGAGTTTCCTGATGACAGTTAACTACTAAAACCTTTCATGTGTTAGTTCTTTCAGTTAGGTTAAACATTGCCCTGAGGAATTCAAGTAATATTATTCATTTGCTTACAAACCTTTTCCCCCTTAGATTAACTTCAATCCAATTCAAATCAAATTAGCCCAAATTCAAAACTCCAAATGAATAGAATTTTAGCACATTCTGCAAGTTTGCTTTATATCTCATTATTTCATTGCACTCTGCATCATACTTTCGTAGCAGATACATTCACACATCTGGCACTAAATTGGGTGGTTTTCCTGGCTTAGTAATCATTATTATCACTGGACATTGCAGGAACTGCCATGTGGATGGATTAATGTATCCTTTAATGAAGGAGAGTAGTCACTTTAAGAAATGCTAATTGTCAAAATGCTCTCTGGACTTCTAGTTCGGTAGGCATAGTTACTATTTGTAACAAATGTCCTCACAATTGCATTTCTGGTTATTTTTCTAAGGAACATTTGCACCGTTTTTTAATAAAGTATATTAAAGAAGTTTCATGAGAGGTTTTGGTTAGAAACATGCACACCCTCTATCTCCTTCATGCTCTCCTATGTAGACATGCCGTGGCTCATTTCATACGGTGACTTCAGTGTAATGTGGCATCAAATGAAACCTGGATTCTAATTATGTTAGACCTCAAATGGAAAAGAGCTCTGAAAATAGCTGGGAAATCTCCAGGTCATTAGCTGTAAGTAGAATCATAATTGGTGAGGGGTTACTCTAGCACAGTTTGGAAATAAGCTGATGAGTTAATCTTCCTGTTTGTGGCAGATAGCGTCTGAAACTTTGAAAGAAATTACTTGAGACATAAAGGCAGGGATAGAAATACTTTGCTGGATCTTCTCTTTCGTCAAGATTGTTTCAGAGGGAAAAGTTTGCCATTGTTCTGAAAAAAAATTTTTTTTTTAATTCTAGTTAATCCACATTATTTTGGGGAGCTTTGCCTAGGAGGAAAACTAATTTCTTATGTTCCTTCCCTCTTTTTCAGGTCCTACTCCCATACGGATCTTTTGGGAGGCTGGAACCCAAGTGGGCAGACAGGAATGGAATGGAAAATAAACTCTCCAGAAAGCACCACCACCCTGGAAACGGTTCTGTCCGAATGGGTTCTTTGAGAGGTGTTCCGTTTCCATCAAAAACGCAAAAACTTTCAAACGTTCACTGTTCAGGTCTCAGAACCAGCGGGGGAAAATGTTCAACATTTGAGGTCTTCAAAAGAAAGCTTGAAGAAACGAAAGAAACAGATTGCTCTCTGGACCACTTCAGGAGAGAGTTCCTGGAGAGCCTTCAGGGTTCGTTCCGAAGGGAAACCAAGATGAGCCTTAAAAGTCTGTCCAAACGATGTTCTCAGACAAAAGGAGTACAGGAGACGGGAGTCTGATGGTGCCCAAAGCTAGGCGTCAGTGTCCTTTCTTCCCCCCTTCTCCTCCTTCATCTCCACCCGGTCCTGCGCGCCTCCCCCAGCCCCCTGCGGCCCATCCTCTGCTCCCCCTCCTAAGCCCCTGGGGGTCCCAGGGGCCTCCACGCCCAGCAGCGGACCCAGAAGGTCCCGGGCTTCTGCGCGTCCGCACACTCACGCCTCCCTCTCCGCTGCCCTGCTCCTCGCTCCGGCCGCCCCCTCTTCCCGGCAAAGGGGAATCCCAGCCAAGGGGGCCGCCCCAGCCGCGGCCCTCCCCCTCCTCCCGGGGACCCGCCGGGCCATAAAGAGCCGGGCCGGGCCGCCCAGCCCGGCAGCCAGCGCACCAGCTCCGCGCAGCGCCCGGACGCCAGCGCCGCCCCCGACGGCACCGTGGACGCCGGCCCCGCACCAGCCCCGCAGCGCGCACCCTTCACCTGCGCCGCCCGCCCAGGGTCCCTCGCAGACCCGCGCGCCGCCCGGGGACACCGAGGCAGGGCCGCCGCCGCCGTCGCTCCCGGTCGCCCGCGGGGAGCAGGGAGAGCCGACATGCTGGCCCCGCGCGGAGCCGCCCTCCTGCTGCTGCACCTGGCCCTGCAGCCCTGGCTGGGGGCCGGCGCCCAGGCGCCCCAGGGTAAGTGGGCGCGAGGCGAGGCGAGGCGGGGCGGCCGGCCCAGACCCCCTTTCGCGGAGCCCAGCGCCGTCCCGCGTCCGCTGGGGCGAGTGGAGGGACCAGCGGGGCGGCGTGGCTCCCGGGGCCTCGCTGGGCACCTCTCTGTCCCTCTGGGGCCCAAGTCAAAGCATTCTGGGTATAGTATTGCTGAGACTCCGTTATCCACCAATGAAATCAATTCCGTAAACTATAGTTCCAAAACTTATTTTCAGTCTAGGCAAAAACGTGGGGTTTTCTCCAAAGCTGACCCACCACATGGCTCTCGACCTCTAACATGCCCCGCCTGGAGTGGGGTGAAACCCGGGTTCTGTCCCCTGAGTCTCAGTCCAGCTGGCCCACCCTCTCCCTTGCCCCCTAAATCCTTCCGTGGGGCCAGAGCAGTGTTCACCCAGATAGTCTGAGACCGACCTCCCAGAGAAAGGCGCAGCATTATTCCATTGGCCCCGCCACTCGCCTTTTTCTGCTCTAACTTTGCTTGGACCCCAAAACCTCCTTAGGGGGTTGGCTTCGTCTCTTGATTCCTAAGATAAACAGAACAGGAAGGGCTGAGAAATCCATCTTTCTCTATGAAGAAGTAAACATTCGATAAATACAATAATTGAAAAGACATCTGGATAAACCTCAAACCTCTCTGTGAGATGGGGTGAAAATAACCATTAGGCAAAAAGCACTTAAGCTTTAACAGATTTTTTTTCTGTGTTTGGTAAAGGCCGAAAGGAAGAAATTGTTTCAGCAAGAAAAGATCTTAGGTGATGGCCTTCATCTGTTTGAAATTGGTGCCCTGGGTGATTTATTACTGATTAAGGAAATACAGCTGGAAGAGACACAACTCAAAACTTACTCCTCACTAAGCTAGAATGAAGCTTGCCTGTGAGGGCACTCTCTAACCCCTTCCCCTCCATTGCAGTAATCACCCGCTTAAACTTTGCATTTCACCAAATAATGCATTTTGATTCCAGATCAGGCAACCAGGATTGTGGTTTTAGGGGATACTGTACTGCTTTTAGTTTGCATAGATATATTTGAAATGCTATAGTTTATACTATTTATTCATTGTGACCTTGCTTCTAAGAAGGTAAGAAAAAGCTTTTTTAAAAAAATTGAAGTATAATTGACATATTAATTTCAGGTGTATATTCAAAAATTGTAATATTGAAAAATGATCACCACAATAAGTCTATTTAATACCCATCACCATACATAATTACAGATTTTTTTTCTTGTGATGACAACTTTTAAAATCTACTCCCTGAGTAACTTTCAAACATGGTACAGTATTATTAGCTGTAGTCACCGTGCTGTACGTTACATCCCAGGACTTATTTGTTTTATAACTGGAAGTTTTTACCTTTTGGTCCCCTTCACCCATTTCACCTCCTCCCCCACCCAGACCTCTGGCAACCACAAATCTGTTCTCAGTATCTATGAGCTTGGTTTTTTATTTTTTTGGTTCCACATATAAGTGAGATCATACAGTATTTGTCTTTCTCTGTCTGATTTATTTCACTTAGCATAATACCCTCTAGGCCCACCTATGTTGTCACAAATGGAAGATTTCCTTTTGATGACTGAATAATATTCCATTGTATATGTATATCAGATTTTCTGTATCCAATCATCCATTTGTGATACTTAGGTTGTTTCTGTATCTCAGCTGTTGTAAATAATGCTGCAATGAACATGGGAGTGCATATATCTTTTTAAGTTAGTGTTTTTGTGTTTGTTTTTAGATAAGTACCCAGAAGTAGAGATGCTCAATCATATAGTAGTTCTATTTTTAAATTTGAGGAACCTTCAACCTGCACCAAGTTACATTTCCACCAATGGTGCATAGGGTTCCCTTTGCTCCATGTCCTCACTGACTGTTTCTTATTTTTTAATTAGCCTTTCTAACAGGTGTGAAGGGATAGCTCATTATGGTTTTGATTTGCATTTCATTACTAATGTTGAACAGCTTCACATATACCCATTGACCATCTGTATATCTTCTTCGATTTTCTGCCCATTTTTAAATCGGATTGGGTTGTTTTGTTTTTTGCATGAGTCCTTTATATATTTTAGATATTAACTCCTTGTCAGATATATGATCTGCAATATGTTCTCACATTTAATAAGTTGCTGTTTCATTTTGTTGATAAATCTCCTTTGCTGTGAAGAATCTTTTTTTTTTTTATGAGAAAGTTAGTTTTTTAAAATCCTCACCCAAGGATATGTTATTGATTTTAGAGAGAGAGGAACAAGGAGGAGAGAGAAAGAGAAAAAGAAATGTTGATGTGAGAAACATCTATCAGTTGCCTCCTATATACACTCTAACCCAGTGATGGCGAACCTATGACATGCGTGTCAGCACTGACACGCGTAGTAGCCATTTCTGATGACACGCGGCCGCATGCCGAGGATGAATCATTTGCTGTTCCTGAGGATGAAACATTTGCGACTAGAGTCATGGAGTTAGTTTTTTCCTCAAAGTGACACACTACCCGAGTTATGCTCAGTTTTTTGGCGAAGTTTGACACACCAAGCTCAAAAGGTTGCCCATCACTGCTCTAACCTAAGATCAAACCCACAACCTAAGTATGTGCCCTGACCAAGAATTGAACCCACAACCTTTTTGGTGTCAGAAAAGTCGATTTTTCACATATTTCAAAAGTTTTCTTATTGTAGACATGATTAAGCAGGTTTGAATTTATGGGTATAGTATTTTGCGTTATATGAATTTTTGACATTTGAACACACAACTTCCTGGTGTGCTACTGGTATGGATTTTGCTTATGCTTAGAGAGAGCTTCCTGAATTGTGGAGACTTGAAATTAGGCTGTACTTTCTAAATTATCTAGTTAATGTAGTTGCTGTAGATTATCTGATTAAGTCAAGTTTCTGATAGATTCTTTTATTGCGTTAATTACTCTTGCAATTATCAGCTCAATTGGATAATTTGCTTATCTCCTTCCTCCTCTGAGCTAACCTTGTTAATCTTATTAGTATGTATGAATTCAATTTTCATACCATGGTAGTTGGGCTCATTGATAGCAGTAATTTCACCTCTAACACTAGAAGGTTGTGCTTAGATCCTGGTGCTTTTACTAAAATGTAATAACATTAAAAGAAAATTGTATATCTCATTTCCTTTTCAAAACACTCTCCAAATTCATTACTAATTCCAACTCTGCCGCTTGAGAGAGAAGCCAGTGGATTAGATGAACCAAACAGATTGAAGTTCGGCAAATTTAGCTTGAGCTAAATTATGGACGTGATCATAGTCAAAACAAGAATCAGCAGTTCTTGAGTTTAGTTATGAATGCAGTTCTCTCACTTTAAACACACATCCCTTTTCCGAAGATGCCTTGTCCTGAAAAGAACTTTTAAACATATTGCCATATTGCCCTCACTGGTGGAAATGTAACATTTCCCATTCTCTGCAAGTTTAAAAATTTCTGTTTCTGTTTTGAAGTAGAAGTCTTCTAGTTTGGGGAAAATGGAGTGCTAGGGGAAACATAATAGATATTATGCTTTCCTACACGTCTAGTAGTAAATTCATTATTGTGTAAGGTTCTTTGTACCCGTGAAAGAAACGATACAGATTCAGTCTGAAGACAGGTTGTCTTTTAAAAAGAGTAGACATTCTTTTTTTTTTTTTTTTCCTAGATTTTCCAAAAATTGAAAGGGCTGCCTAAAGGGCAAAGGGAAGCAAGAGTGGACATTCTTACGTTGGTTTTTGCCTGTTGGCTTTATAACTTTTATTTCTTTTTTCTTATTACAAATGCAATACCTGTTCACTGTTAAAATAAAAAAAGCAGGGGGGTGGCTGGACTGGGTAAACAGAAGGACATTTAAATATTTATAACTATACAACCCAGAGACAGCTACTATTCCTGTTAGTATTTGTTGTGTTGTCTTTCAAATCTTTTTCTATGCAAGTATATATTTCAAATGGGATCCTGTTATATGTATAGTTTTATAATCTCTTTTTTCCACTTAATATATCATAAACATCTTTCCATGTCTATAAGTAGTCAGCTGCACTTCCTTTTTAAATACATAATATTCCACTTTTTGAAAGGGCCAAAATGTATTTATCCAGGGCTCTAAGATAAGTTGTCCCCATTGTTTTGATATTACAAATAATGACAGCCCGGCCAGTGTGGCTCAGTGGTTGAGTGTAAACCTATGAACCAGGATTCCCAGTCGGGGTCCAGGAACATGCCCAGGCTGCTTGGGCTTGATCCCTGTGCAGGAGGCAGCCACTGGATGATTCTCATCATGGATGATTCTATCTCTTTCTCCCTCTCCCTTCCACTCTGAAATTAATAAAAATATATTTTAAAAACCCATAAATTGTTGAACAATTGCAATGCCATAGGATGGCTTAATCTCTGTTGAGCCCTTCTTTCTCCGCCAAGGACACTGTTTTCATAACGAAGTGCTGTGCCCACAGAGCCTCCGCTTTCTCATCTCTCCCATTGAATTTTGACATAATTCTTCCTTCACAGAAATTCTCGAATTACCACTGGTGGTGAATATCTTTGTACCTAAGTAATTTACCATGCTATCCTTTATTTCCTTAGGATAACTTCTGTGAGTAGAATTCCTAAATCAAAAAGCATGTATGTCTTAGGGCCTTTGATACTGTTATTTAAACTGTCTTCAGAATAGTTATACTAATTAGATCTTACCCACCAGTATATGAGTTTCCACTTGTCTGAATCCTCATCAACAGTTAGCTATTATTGCATTCATTGTTTATGCAATTTAGTGAAAATATTAAGTTAGCAATTCCTTCATCATTAGTTAAGCATATGAACATTTACATATATAATTATTTGCCATTGTAACTCTTTTTCTGTAAATTGTTTTTTTCATGGTTTTTGCCCATTTTTCTATAAGGATGATTATTTTATTGATTTTTAAGAACTATGTGTAATTATGAATACTACACTTTTAGTAACCAGATTATTGTATCCAGGAGACAGCTATGGAACTGTTCAAACAATATTTGCATAAAACAACAGAAATGCTAAGTAACTTATAGTGAGTTAGACCCAAATTTGGCCACTGCCTTTTAAATAACTCTAGATGTACTCTCTCATAACTTTCTTAAGTATTAAAAAGTTGGAGAGAAAGTGCTGCTGGTGTGAACAAAAGCAACTTATTCTAGTTTTTGTAAACCAACTCTATCAGTTAAGATACGGTTAGGAAATAGAGACCACATTGTTTTGTTTGGGATTTTTTAACAGAAATATTGGAGAACTGTGAGTGCATGAAGGGAACTTAAGTCGCACAAAGGAAGCAAACCATTGTTCTGACACTTTGTCTCCCACCACATCCATGCGTTCTGCTGCGTCCACTGTGCCATTTATCACTGACCAGGAAAATACAGTTGGCTCTGGTCCAGGAGAAGATTGGGGAACCCCAAGGACTCCAGGAATTCACTGGATGGGACCTAAGAAAAGCCATGACTTGGATGCTCTCGCCTGTT